>NC_090923.1:896268414-897518414 GCF_040938575.1 Ambystoma mexicanum | reverse complement strand
CACTTGACACAATTTACACCGGCAAAAAAAGGTCCACCAAGTAAACATTCGATGTTGACGGTTTCTCCAATTCGTGTGCAAATAACACAAGCTGATATAACAGGGACTGAAGCTTCGACGCAACTGACCGAGGAACTTGCCAAAGATCTCGATTACAGTTTGTCTAGTTTGGTCGATTTGTCCACCACAGTCGAGTCACAAACCATGTTTGTGCGGGACGATTGGATAATAAAGGAGGCAAAATACATTGTATTCGACAGCTCCCTGGTAGAGATTATACTGATGCTGAACTGTGTCCATACATTGAGTCGAAAATTGTGTGGAGAGCCATTGGTGAATGTGTCTCGTGCATTACAAGGCACTAACCTGAAAATCCAAGCCAGTTATGTCCACCACCAGGATGCCTTTTCATGGTCCGCTCAACCGATGCTGGCCAAAGTGCCAGCTGGTAATCTACTATGTTCTGCGGCTCTACTTTTCAGCAGGTGTACTTTCTCCAAGATTTCAAGTTTCTGTCAATTTGTTGGACTTCAGTACCTTGCTGAAACCCAGTACCACAAATATCAAAGGGAATTCTTATTCCCTGCTATTAGTCAAGCCTGGAAAATAGATCAGATGTCAATTGAAAGCACATTCCCAGGCAAACGTTTCAGGCTAGCAGGTGACAGGCAGTGTGACAGCCCCGGATTTTCAGCAAAGTACTGTACATACCACTTTCAAGACATGGAAAGTAAAAAAAGTATGAGTTCGGAGATCATGCAGATGTCCGAATGTCGGTCTTCTGTGGCCATGAAGAAACATGGTTTCATCAAATCCGTCAAACAGCTTCATTCGAGGGGAATGCAAATAGACCTCATAGCCACTGACAGACATGATTCTATTGCCAAAGTCATGCAAGAGCAGTTTCCAAACATTCATCATCAATTTGATATATTGCACGTTGACAAATCAGTCAATAAAAAAATTACAGCTGCTGGTAATAAAAGGGGTTTGAAAATATTCTACAAAGGTCTCAGTCTTTCAGAAACCATCTTTGGTGGAGCTCCAAGACTTGTGATGGGTCTGTTGAAATTTGACTGGAAAAAGGCGCTCACTGATGCACCACTGTTCCAATGTTCATTCTTGGACAGAAAACCAACATTTTCACAAATGTGCACATGGAGCTTTATCGGAGGAGCAGGAACGCGAGAAGAAGTGGTTGGTGCCATGTTCACCTCCACACAAAGCTCTTGAGAAGATTGTCTACGATAAAACTAGGGACTCACAGAATTCTCTCACACCAGGGATTTGAAGGTGTTCCACAATATGTGCCTAAAGTACAGGCCCAAAATGTTGCATTTCGGCATAGATGGTATGCAGGCTCAAAAATTACTAGCGGTATTAGTGCACAACGAGAACATAGGGAGAGAACAATCAAGAACTGCAGGAAACCTTGGGATGCTTCGTTACACCTTGGCCTTTGGAAAAAGAAGCAAAAAATGGGTGGCCAAGCCAATATACCAGCAAATGGAATTCAATTTTGTGAAAGATCTAACTCTGACTGTGTTGGCCATGCATACTCATGAAATAGATCCAGATTTTGTTGCTCAGACACATACAATGCCACAGAACATTGCAAGCGAGCCATGTCCACCTAAAGTTGACCTTGTTGAACGGTTAACTTCCCGGTATAAATGCTTTCCAGCAGTGATCTGAATGTGCTCGCTATAACTTTTGGAATATGTTCCCCAATGTTTGTAAATTGTATATTAACAGTGCTACGCTATTAAACTCGAATTTCAATGCTATACCAAGTATTAAAAACAATTTATTTATGCAGAATTAATACGGTTTATGAATCATTAAATGATATCTTTTGCCTTGGTCCTCGAAAGATAACATACGTCAGTGGTTGTTTCGTGATTGTAAATACCTATGCTTGACCCAGACCACATGTACACATGCAGTGCATGGCTCTAGCGTAGATGGACTCTGATAGATAACATTTGAATCACAATGATAAATTGACTTAACAAAGTTTACACCATAACATACAGATAGTTTTGCTTGGGCTGTGTATTTTTTTTGTGCAAATACTGTGGCAATTGTGCAGCTTTTTAAACACTTACATAGTGTTTTGGTCTTTTCATGTGTGTGATTTTGTTAGGGTTCTACTGAGCTCGGCAAAGGTGGCCATAGTGTCCAAATTGTCTATCTAAATGTATCCTGTTTGTCAACTTTTTTGCCAGAAGTGCCTGTTCAGGGCACGGGAGGGTCAGATGAATATCAGCATGGAAGGAACTGCAGGCTCTGAGCTGGTGGACTCAGGACTTGAGGGTTGGTAGTTGTGAGTTCCCGGGAGTTGAGATGAATGGTCACTTGGATTTATGACTTAGCAGAGTCTCACATTATCTGCAGAGCACATTCCTATGCGAGAACAGGGCGCAAGCAGACGTGGCAATTGGGAGGAGATGGTGTGGGCTGTTTGATCGAGGCACTGTGGATGGAGAGCTGTATTTGTACAGAGAGATAGTTTTTCAGGGCTAGTAGAAAGATGTCATTCAGGCTATTTCAGAACGGTTGCATAATGCTGTGCTTGAAACTATAGTGTATGTGTTATTGTCGATGGGGTGTGGTGTAACGTAATGTCGGCGGGGGGTGGCAACGCCCCACCACTCAGTTATTTCATATGTTATGTTTCGAGAGTGACAAACGAGTGTGAGGGGTGGTGCAAGGATCATCTACTTCCCAACACTAGTAAGACTGTTTTCTCAGTCTTCCCTCTGTTCCGCCTGCATTCCCTCGTCACGCCTTAAAGCACTTGTGCATAGGCGCGTTATAAATGCAATGTCATTTTGCCATATCATAGCATGGTTTGTTTCAGACAGACACAAATTGAATCTTAGGTTACACCTGTATTATCCTTTTAAATTACCTTCAGAGTAACTGCTGTCCAAAAATAAGTAAATCAGTAGCTTGATGGGTAAAAAAAGAATTTGTTCATTTTTCACACATATTTCAAATGCCACGTTGGTCGGCCGGGCTCATCGCCCACATGGAGTGAAGGTCATTTTGTGAGATGTTGCTTGTGGGAAGTTCACACTGACGCGTCTTGTATGGTATGTTATGAGATTTGTGGCTTTGCTTCACAATAACGAAAGCTAGCAGGCATCCAGGCTATATAAAGATTACATTTTTATTCGACCTTGGACAAAAGGGAAGATTCGCTATGGCATGAAGGGCGGAAGGTGTTGAATACCCGCACAAATTATAACATTGAGTATTTTGAAACCGGACACTGGAAAATTTACTTTCAATCTATGCAAACCGTTGTTCCGAGAGGACACGCCACGTTACGCTGAGAGAATGGAAGTATAAAATATAATGTAAGTTGAACTATTTAGTTTAAGACGAGTTTAAAGACGAACAAGTAAAGGTTTCATTTTCTGACCGGTATTGGTTGCTTATATTTGTGGGTTGTTAGTAAGGGAACTTTGTTTGCCTATCTACATTTGATGTTACCAGTTCCGTTACATATTGAAACAAAGTAGCATGCGCCCCTCTCTTGAAAGAGCATGGCATGATACCCTGTTATGTGTTTTATCATGATTTGAGTGTCCACACCCATCACCTTTTGCTCACTGTACCCTTCACAGATGGGAAATATCCATTTGAATATCAGTCTTTGTCCTGGCCACATGGGCAGTCCAGCACTGAAATGCTATGGCTAATTCCCTTCAGAACAAGAGTACCAACAGTACTAGTGCCTCGCAAATCCAGCATTTTTGAACCGAAACATCCGCCGGCAGGCGGATACGTCGGCGGCCCACACTAAGGCCATACAAAGGCCTGTTCAGTGCCCTGGACCCCGACTTCATCCCCCTCGCCAAGGGAAGAGGGCAGGAGCCCTTCCCCATCGTAGAAGCCTGGAAAAAACAGCTGTTAGCTGCAGCGCAACACCCAATGCACAACGCAAGGCATGCCTGACCTTGTCTCACCACCCTGCCTGAACCCCGCATGTCAGGCGCTTCGTGGCACCACAACGAGGCTGAGCCTCGCAAATCCAGCATTTTTTAACCTAAACATCCGCCGGCAGGCGGATATGCCGGCGGCCCACACTAAGGCCATACAACGGCCTGTTCAGTGCCCTGGACCCCAACTTCATTCCCCTCGCCAAGGGAAGAGGGCAGGAGCCCTTCCCCATCGTAGAAGCCTGTAAAAAACAGCTGTTAGCTGCAGCACAACACCCAATGCACAACGCAAGGCCTGCCTGACCTTGTCTCACCACCCTACCTGACCCCTGCATGTCGGGCGCTTCGCGGCGCCACAACGAGCCTGAGCCTTGCAAATCCAGCATTTTTTAACCTAAACATCCACCGGCAGGCGGATAAGCTGGCGGCCCACACTAAGGCCATACGAAGGCATGTTTAGTGCCCTGGACCCCAACTTCGTCCCCCTCGCCAACGGAAGAGGGCAGGAGCCATTCCCCATCGTAGAACCCTGGAAAAAACTGCTGTTAGATGCAGCACAACACCCGATGCACAACGCAAGGCCTGCCTGACCTTGTCTCACCACCCTGCCTGAACCCCGCATGTCGGGTGCCTCGCGGCGCTACAACGAGGCTGAGCCTCGCAAATCCAGCATTTTTTAACCTAAACATCCGCCGGCGGCCCACACTAAGGCCATACTAAGGCCTGTTCAGCGCCTGTTCCGCGGAGGGTTCACGACTTGGTCTAAACTTGTCAAGTTCCATTCTCTACCCTCTGATCTGCACCTAAGAGGGGCCGCAGCTACAACAGAGCAACCCAGTGAAACAAGAGTAACATCCTTTCATCCTTCTCCATGCTGGCCTGTAAGGTAAACTCCTGGCCATACATATGAGTTCAATCCCGCTAACTATTCACTCGCTCACATTCAACTATTGCCCACAAGTACTGTAGAGTGCCTACACCAATAGAGCTGTGAAGTTGCGTGCCCTCTGCATTATAAATGATCACACACGAGGCGCACTCCCCTCCAAGATGGCCGCCTACGCCCAGGTGAGCGCCGACCCAAGGGAGAAGGCACTGAAAGAAAGCAGCTAGCAGTGCTGCACAACGACGTTGAGCCTTGCAAATCCCCAACACCTTTAGCCTTATTGCCTAATCGACCCTCGCAGCTCTGCACTCTCTCCCAGCCTGTAGGATCACCAGCCCAGTATGGACCCGTGCCTGTCCAAAGTACTCATACCACTGCAGGTACGTTAGTACTGGCTAACCTGCTAACTTTGCACCTTTTGCCCAGTGCCATTCACCCTGATCCTGCTTGGCCACCCACCTGACGTATATCGTATTTGCCCTGAGCTGCACATGTATACCAGCCTATTTTGCTGGCCCTGAGCTGCCTAATGTGTTCCATGTGTATATGTGCCTGTGCCTTGCCACTTGATAACTGCATCTAGCCCACATGTGCATTACCATTTAATAACTGCATTTAGCCCATATGTGCCTTGCCACTTGATAACTGCATCTAGCCCATATGTGCCTTGCTATCTGATATCTGCATCTAGCCCATATGTGCCTTGCCATTTAATAACTGCATTTAGCCCATATGTGCCTTGCCATTTGATAGCTGCATTTAGCCCATATGTGCCTTGCCATTTGATAACTGCATCTAGCCCATATGTGCCTTGCCATTTAATAACTGCATTTAGCCCATGTGTGCCTTGCCCTTTGATAACTGCATCTAGCCCATGTGTGCCTTGCCTTGATAACTGTATCTAGCCCATATGTGCCTTGCCATTTAATAACTGCATTTAGCCCATATGTGGCTTGTCATTTGATAACTGTACCTAGCCCATATGTGCCTTGCCATTTGATAACTGCATCTAGCCCATATGTGCCTTGCCATTTGATAAATGCATTTAGCCCCTATGTGCCTTGCCATTGGATATCTGCATTTAGCCCTTATGCGCTGTTGATATCCACACTACTCACGCTATATGAGACTTACTACATCTCGCCTGACCCAAACTGACCCAATCCGCCATATTCAGATTAAGCATCTAGGGTACACCCTCTCGGCATTTACTCTTGAGTGTTGCCCTACTACTAGAATAAAATCCCTAATAGTGATACACCATGAGCATCCTAATACTTTGCCTTTGGACTATCATCAACCCACTACTCTTAACCTGTCCAACATCCGATATTAGCCTCTACCTTACTACTAAGAATCTGCAACACAACCCTTCCAGTATAGCCACCTCCGCCTGCACCACCATGGAGCAAGCCAATCTTACCAGTGTATCCAGGACTGGATCTACCAGCGAACCCCCAAGCAGACCATGTAGCCCACCCACCAGAAACTTCTGACTCAGAGCAAGGCTTACGAGACTACATGAGCCCTTGACTAGATCCCTCCCTGCCACCAACAAAAGAACCATTACTGCTAATAGCTCAACTAAGACATCTCTAACATCCTCTATCAAAACAAAACAAACTAAAATCACCACTGCAGCCCCTCCGGTCAAAGGTGGCCTAATAAATGCCAGATCCCTAACGGCACATGCCACTGACATTTGTGAACTCATACTGTCCAATAAGATGGAATTCCGCGCTGTCACAGAGACCTGGCTGCATGAGGCAGCAGGACCTCTATTATTCCTAGCAATCCCAGAAGGCTATACCATTCTGAGACAAGATAGAGATAGTATGCGAGGTGGTGGCATTGCCATCATTGCCAAAATTAGCCTAAACATGAGAATAACCTCTAACTCAAAATCAAACTCCTGCGAAGTGTGCGCCTTCAAACTCCCACTTCACACTCCCAGACCCTAACTATCTACCTTACTTATAGGCCCCCCGGCCCGGTGGGCATATTCGAAGAAGACATTAACTGTATACTATCTACTAACCTGAAAACCTCAACTTCTCTTCCTTGGAGACTTTAATCTAGGCTATAATGACCCATCGGACAAACACGCTCTCAATGTGGTTAATACCCTCACTGAATTAGGATTAACCCAAAAAATTATGGAACCCACCCATAATAGAGGGTTGGTTAGCAGACTACAACTGCTCCTCCTCCATTACCACGATCTCCCCACATTTATGGACAGACCACTACTTGGTTACCTTTGATTTAGACACCACTAGGTCACTCCCCCCCGTAGCCAATACGGCCCCTTCTTGTCCTACCAGGAACAAAAAAAGCATCACTAAGGAGAAAGCAATTCCAGCTATTCTACCCAGCCTAAACCAACTCGATGAACACCTAGACCCTGAGTTGCTCGTTGAAGAGTACAACAAAATAATACAAACCAATCTTGACAACATAGCCCCTCTAAAACTCAGACCTAGCAAACCTAAAGCCCACCTCAATAAATGGTTCACCACTGAACTGAAAGATCTCTGTCAACTTAAAAGAAGCTGCAATTCCACTTGGAGACTTCCCCCATCAGAAGCCCATAAAAATAAACTCACAGAAATCTCCTCACAATACCAGAAGGAAATTATCTTGGCCAAACGCAACTCATATAATAAGCGCATCTCCACAGCCAACTCAAGTATGAGGGAGCTGTTTTCCATCCTAAAGGAATTGGAGTCGCCTACATCCACACCAGATATATGTACAAAAGACAAAGCCTGGTGCACAGAGATTCAACAAGCACTGGCTAACAAAGTCACCATGCTCCAAAAGAAAATGGCGGCCAAAAGAGCAGCACTCAATCAACCGCCAATATCCAATGCCAACTAACCTTCCACGGAGCAAAAAACAAACCCTCAATTTAGATTTTGCAAAAACATCTATTCGAGAGATGGAGAAAGTCATCCTCTCCCTTAAGCCTTCCAACTGCCAAGGTGACTTATGCCCAGCACAACTTATAAAAGATGCCGCTAGAGAACTCTCCCCCTTCATAGCTAAACTCGAAATGCTTCATTCACCTCAGGCACTGTGCCGTCTAACCTGAAACAATCCTGGGTACTGCCATTGCTAAAAAAACAATCCCAAGACCCCATCATCCCCACTAACTACCGCGCCATCACAACAGTCCCCTTCCTACTAAAAATCTTGGACAAGATTGCATATACCCAAATACAAAAATTCCTAGAAGACCACAAACTATTAGGAGTAAGGCAGTCTGGCTTCCATCCTCAACATGGGACAGAGACCGCTCTCATTGACTTGAAAGCCCAAATTGACAAGCTAAGAGACAAAGGACAAACAGCCCTCCTCTTACTCTTGGATCTCTCGGCTGCATTCGACCTTGTAGATCACAAAGTCTTCTGTAACCACCTAAACTCTGCTGCACACTTCTCTAAAGAAGCCATAATATGGGTGGAATCCTTCCTTAGCGATAGGACCACGAGGGTGTTCTCCCCATCAGATGCGGCAGACCCAATCCCCATCCTATGCGGCGTTCCTCAGGGCTCCTGTGTATCTCTGACACTATACAACATATTTACTAAGCCCCTTTTTGATGATCTGGACCTTCTTGGTATCACCTACACTAACTATGCAGATGATACCCAGATTCTCCTCCCGCTTTCAGGGGATTACAAGAAGGAATTGGCCTTGGTAAATAGGGTGTATCTCATCATCCAGGCATGGATGGCAACTCACGGTCTATGCCTGAATGATGGCAAAACAGAGCTAATCATTCTGGGTACACATTCTAATCTCAAAAAACTAAGCCAGGATTACTCTGCTTTTGAGATCGACGGGAATACTATTAAGGTAGGCAAAGAAGTGAAGACTCTAGGTTTCCATCTAGATGCCACCCTCTCCTTTAACAAACAGGTAAAGTCACTGGCCTCAGCTACAGCTTACACATGCAAGCTTATCAGAGCAGGCAAACACTTTATCTCAAATGACAATTGCATGATTCTAGCTAGAGCTCTCATTCTATCTAGACTCGATTACTGCAACGCCTTATATATTGGGGCCAACAAATATATCCCTCACAGAATACAAATTGTACAAAATAATGCCTTGAGAGCAGCTCTTGGTATATCCAGACGATCACATATCTCCAAGATAAGGCACAACAACAACTGGTTGTCAACCCAAGACAAAATCATACTGAAAGTTACCTCAATCACACACAAAGCCCTTAACAATGCGGCTCCTCCATATCTAACTGATAGACTTGTAGAAAGAAGATCTTCCAGACCCTCAAGAAACTCCAATGCCAACACACTTATGATTCCTAGATTTAAATTGACCAAGGCCAGAGGCGCCAGCTTCCCCGTCCGGGCAGCCCAAGTATGGAACTCTCTGCCACACACTATACAGGAGGAGAAATCCTACCTTAAATTCAGAGCGAAATACATCAACCTCTTGAAGCAATCAATCATATAGTCAGTACCTTCTCCCCATCACCTTCCTGATATATCTATTGTATATGTACCTGTATATGTAACTTGTAATATATCCTGTTTATAATTAACTGTATTTCTGCCACGGCCTGTATATATTATTAGAATTTGTGTAACTATGTAACCTTGTAACCTAAGCCTTGCATATCCTGTACTGCTGCGCCCTCTTACCCTCTTGTCTGGTGCGCATTATAAATGAATAAAACAAACAAACAAACAAACAGCAACCACATTCATGCGTTTCAGCCTCGTTGGTCATCATCAGTGAGGTGGAGCTGTGCCTCTCTGAGCATGGAGTCCACGTCTGGGTTCCCCCAGGGAACTTAGGGTCAGCATCCCCAAGTTCGTTGCAAATATTCAGTTATAATGCCGTCTATGTGTTGTCCATTTTTCTCTGTCAGCTTCCACATCCCATTGGAAGCCATAGATACTCCCAAACACTAACCTCTCAAGCACATCATAGACTCAAAAGTTCCCCGATGATTTCTGTATGTTTCCATTGTTTGTGGTTTGTGTTCGTTATTTGGTTTCACCTGGCGCTGAATTACATGGTAAATTGATAAATTAAAATAAATAACGGCTACTACATTTTTTTTAATGTTTTGTACACAGCTACATACTTTCTTTCTGTGAATGCCATAGTTTCCAGATACCGACAGATGCTTTCTACAGCCAGCAGTGGCAGATATGCCTAAACGGATGTATTTACATTACGCTGATGTGGGATGATCGCCCTGGACCCCTATTCCCTTTTGCGGTACCAGCTACAAGGAGCAACCTGTCATCGTTTACGGTATAGCAAGAAGCTGATGCCAAAGCCTTGCGATTCTAAGTGCGTCGAATGCGCATCTTCTCCCGAAAGGAACACCAGGTGGCTCATGATAAAGTTTTGATGCTCTGACCAAAGGACATCCAAAAATGTGTGGTTTATAATAAATATGCAGATGTTCTCTGAGCTTTTTTCAGAAATAAAAGCACTTTATAAATTGCAAAGTATTGATGTTTCCTTTAAGAATAGTGTTTTCTATTCCGATTTGGGACGTACTGTGCTGTGAGAGGATGTGTGTGTTGATATTCTGGGTTCCGCGTCTACGGATGTTAAGACGTAGGTGATGACTGGGCGTGTTTGGCTACGATGCCCACTAACATCATGAAAATAGGTAGAGAATATTGCTAGGAATAGTGATGTCAGCTTCATGGGCGGGTGATATGATTTAGTGCCACAGGGGCACTTGAATTTAGGGCGATGCAGCAATGGATAAGATTAGTACAAGATGGCCGCGCCCCGCTCGTTGCTTTCGTGTGTGTTAAAGTGAGGAAAACTAAGGTAAGGTGCATAGGAAACGTTTTTACGATCGATCACAGTAAACTTAAAACCACATGGCCGAACGCTCCGGACAATGACATTTTAGAGCGCACTACTCCTTTAATATTCATTCCGGGTGAACTACGTCACTTCCGGTTATGTTCTTCTAGGTCAAAACCCTGATTCTAGTAGCTTTTGCTACCAGGAACAGTCTCTTAACTCCCATACCCCTATATGGAGCGAAGCCCAGACCACTGCTGTTGTTGAGGAGTTCAACTCGCCTTAACAGTGAAAATGCTTGTTGCACCCGCCCTGGTTCTGCATCCAGTGGGGAGTGCTTGTGGCTAGCATCCATAGCATGATTCCTCCTCAGCTTGGATCTCCCCGTAACTCTGCCATGCTCTGGGGTGGCCCATCCATGACCCCCAATGCTCCCACACTCACAATGTCTAGCAGGAAACATCATGTCCCCTGTCTGATAAATGCACGTTTACTGCAAACAAAAGGCCCCTGGGTGGTAGCTCTATTGTTTATTAGAGCTACCAGTCAGATCCGCCCTGAGACGTATGTAATTGTCGAATACTAAGATACGGAGGTGCGCAACTATTACTATAGCTAAAGGAGATGGTAAAGGAACTCCAAACATTTATGTAGCTTAATAGTTTTTCCAGTGCAGACGGTTGGGGTCCCCTGACCAAATGGGACTCCAGAGAAACAGAAAAAACAAGCCCTTTGTTGCCAACCAGTGAACCCGAATGCATTCTTAAAGGACTAATCCCTAAGGTTTAAATGTGTAATCACTTCACACAAAAATGTAAAGCAAAAAAAGTATCTATCCGTCCATAGGTAATTAACTAGACTCAAGGTGTTGAAGGTAACAAGAACGCTACTTAAATAAAAAAACTAAGTTGCCAAATGTTATGCCACTTGGTAGGTGTGTTGTCAGACCTCTCACACCAATGGCATTAATGTTAGCAAAGCAAAGCATAGGTTTACAAACATTTAGAAACACGCGAATCACATTTGTTTTCAATTGTACAAATCAGGATAAAAACAGTATTACCACCGCTTTTAAGTGATGGCCCTATCACGAGTTGGGTGCTAAATGGGCTGTTTTACCTCCAGGAGGTGAAAATCCCATTTAGCGCCCTGTTTTCGGCGGTATTACCACCGGCTGTATTAGCCAGCAGTATTGGTGCCGAAAATGCCTCATTAGATCCAATTGACCCAATGGGGAATGGGGATTTACCGTTAACGCCCAACCCGTGATCCAGTGGTAATACCGCCGGACCGGTGGATGCTAAGGCTATTACAGTCAGGCGGTATTACAGCCGTGATGAGGCCCCAAGTGTCCAATAGATGATGGTGTAAATAGTTGACACTTCCAAAGGGCTGACGTGTTTCGGAACAAATATCCTCTATCAAGGCTGTAAAACTGCTAATTTCTCAAATTCATAGATATCTAGCCAAACAACTCTTAAATCCATAACCAACACTAACCTCTCAGGTGGAGCGTCCCATCAATAAGGGTAATGAACCTATATAGATACAAATGTAAAGAGTGCCAGTCAAACTCTAGAGATCAGAAACATCATAACCCATAATGTGCAACACAAGAGGGATTGATTCACCCATAGCTATTCCTTCCATGAAAATACGATCAGGCTGATCTAAAAATAAACATATAATTTAGTATCTGCTGCTGCCTACACACAGCATAGGCTTTCCATAAAAAAGCCCTCATGATCTTAGCTATTAAGTCTCTGCTCAGTGCATACAATGGACCACGGGGCAACAGACCGGTGAACCGGTCGGGTTCCCCGTGTCTGCAAATTGTAGGAGGATACTAATTGTGTATGTCATTGTAGACTGTACACTGAGTCTCAATCCTTCTTTGTTGCAGAAAGAGTGAAAACACCTTCCTTTAAATTGACTGTTTATTTTATTTTTTACTTTGTTTAAATCAAATTAAGTACGTTTCTCTTAGGAAAAAACAAAAAACACAAGAAAATGCTGAAAAGTATACAGGTCATCAAAATTTTATTCTTACTAATTTATTTACCACCCGTGAAAACCTTCCCCACATTTGTACTTCAATTTGAGCTCCAATCAAATGATTGTTCATGTATTGTTATCATTTAACCAGGATGGCTGGCATCCTATAATTGTGAAAATGAATATGAGTTTTTCTTAAACCAAAAACCACAATTCAAATGTATATAATGTTCAAAATGAAAGGTTTTGGAGAACAATCCATTTTCTACCAAGGGACTGGTCTAACAACACTTGTTCTTTACATCCCAGAACAATCTGTTTTCTTCAAATGGACGTTTGTCCACAACACCCAACGTGTACATGTTTCTGTTCTTTTTCTTCATTATAGGCGTACATTACAGTGGGGGCTAATGAGTTTCACAAGTGGCGATCAGATTTATTTTCATTGCCCACTGTATTTGATGCATGTCGTCTCCAGCTGCAACAAATGATTCAAATGACATCAAATTAGTGATGTCTATTCTGAAATGCTCGTTCATTACTTAATTTTTTTAACAAAAGGGTAAAATTACTCGCTCGTGATGAGTACCTTGCGTGACTATCATTGTCATAAGTGCACCCCATCAAGTGGGAAATTGCTCGGGTCTCTTTGGCAGAGCATCCTATGCCTGACAAAACCCAGACCTTCCATCTGCATACATTTCTCCATTGTCCTATTTATTCTCCACCTGGATCTCTCCACCGCAGCACCTGACCATACTCCTTCCCATTCCTTCCTGGGAATTAGTTCCAACCAAATAATTTCTGTGTCACCCAATGTGTGCCAAGGTCCTAATGACCTCTTGCATATGGCGCAGCAGCAGACCCCTTCCTAGCAAGGTAATGTCATTACCACCCAGGTGGAACACCAATATCTTGGGTGCTGCAGCCGTTTTCAGTTGCCTTTTCACTGTGGGCAGCAGGGCAGCCCACTGCATGCCCAACACACCATGCCAAACCATTGTCGTTCTTTTCAGACCTATGTCACTACCCTTTCGTGGCCATTGTCAGGCTCTCTTTTCTGCTTGTGCCACAGATGAATGACCGACAACCCACACTTTTGCAACTGCTGGGGTAATCAGAACAAATTAAAGCACACATCAAGCGACATTTCACAAGTAATTGAATTACACATATCACGACCACCATTTTAATCCGAAATTGTAAGTACAGATCCTGTGATATTGCGCAAGTCATTGTATTTACACACGGAAATCCATAAACAGTATTCGGGACAGCCGGATCCCTGCCTAGCCGTCATAGATGTTGCCCTCCACAACATACTCTCCTTCACTGACGACCTAGGAATCCTGCCCCCCCACCTCCACCACTCAAGGTATATATACAGTTTATGACTGTCTGATTCCCATTTGCCCAACCTCTGTATTTCCTGGCCGTACATCCCTTGTCGAAAGACCGTAGTGGCTGCCCCAATCCTAAAGGAATGTGAAGACCAAACACTCCCTGAAACCCTTACCTCTGCAGCGTCAACGCCAACACCTTTCTAAACGGGAAAAAAGATACTGGGGAACCCAACTTGTGCACTAGCAAATATGCCCCCCTAACCGGTCTGCCAGCCAGGTACTCCAAAAGCAGCATGGTGGGGCAACTATTGCATGTGTTGAACTATTTAATGTTATGCTCCTCCCCCTTCCCTTCTGATACGTTTTTGAACTCCTCACCTTGATCACCATTCCTCCAGTATTAAAGGAGGTATCTCCCAACATCAGTGTCCTTCCCGTCATGTCATTCTTATTCCGTGCAACTAACGCACTGACCCGTATTGCCCAAAAAAAGGCAATGGCAAATGCTTCCCAGAACAGTGCCTCCTTGAAGGCATTGTAGCACATGTCAGGCATTACTCCCAAGAGTTTGGTCGTATTACAAACTCTACGGGCAGGCGACCATCCTTCCTAGACCTTCCAACTTGGCCCAGCCCTTGAGAGCCGCACGCACTACAAAACTCTTTGTGGGGTCCTCCCTACTGCTCAGCTTAGTGTAACATGCTACAGCCGCCAGGTGACCCGATGGCCAAAGTTTTGATTTTCTGGTGTTGTGTGCCCAGAGCACAAACTTCTGCACCTACACATCCAATGAGGCTTTCCCCAATCCTTTCTCAGCAGCCACACTCCTGAATGTACCGTATCTCTGCTGGTACCTGGACCTCACTCCTGCTGTAAGTGAATGCTCCTCCAGTTCCAAGAGCATCTGGTCCATGACACCAGTTTCCACCACTTGGTCCTGAAGGGTCTCATTGTCTTCTGCATCGGCGGGTGAGCTTTCTGGAAACTGTCCCACTGAAAACGAGAAAGAGCGTCAGCTGCGGTATTAGCAATCCCTTGCACATGACATGCCCTAAATTCAATGTTCTGGTACAGGCATATCTCTACCAACTTCCCCAGTAAACCCAAAACCACAGGACAAAAGGCTGACTGCCTGTTAATGGCCTGGACCATAGCCCTGTTGTCTGACCAAAAACGCACAATTTCCCCCGGCCACAGCAAGAGTGATATTACCCTGGGAAAGAGCTCTAAGGCCATAATATTCTTAGTACTTCCGTTCTTCTGCCACTGTGTGGTCCACCTCGGGGCGCATCACTCCTCCCCCAAAAACACCCAAACCCTTCACAGCCTGAGGCATCGCTGTATAGCTGCAACTCATTACTGGTGACCGATCGGGCTCTTCATAATCTGACACCATTAAATCCCTTCAGAAAATTACACCACCGGTGAAGATCTTCTTTGAGGGCCGTGCAAAGCACGGTCACTCAATTGGATTGCTCTCATAAAATTCCCATGGAGGCCCTCTTGTTTCGTTGTATGAGCAAATCCACCACTATATGCCATTTTCTGCTTGTATACCGACCTCCTGGTCTCTCTCAAAGCAGTTTTCTCGAGAAATTCCCTGATTTGCTGGCCAATCTTATAGTCCAATATACTCAATTGGTGGTTTTGGGGGATTTTAATCTGAAACATAATCCACCCAGGCCCCCCATTCTTGATCTATTTGCTGAGAGTCTCACTGACCTCCAATTTCATCAATATGTCAATTGCCCCACCCATAAATTAGGTAATACGCTAGATTTGATTTTTGCGCAAACACCCTCTCTAACATTGCAGGCAGTTGAACCTGTTCTGTGGTCTGACCATTTCCTGATCTCGTGTAGACTGGAAAATATTGCTAAACCCACGAAAATCCCTGTAGAGAAAATTTCTTGGCTAAACTCCTAGAGTCACTGGTGTCCCCCCTGCTATCTACCTTTCTTGAATCTACTAATCTTCTAGATCCTGTTCAATCTGGGTTTCGTCCTGGTCGAGGCACGGAGAGTGTTCTGGTCTACGTTTTGGACGACATGACCATGCTGGTGGATACTGGTGGAGTGGGAGCCCTGATTCTGCTGGATCTCTCAGCAGCTTTTGATACGGTCGACCACTCCATCCTGCTATCCCATCTTGCCCAATTTGGTATCTCAGGGCAGGTGCTAGCCTGGTTTCAGTCATTCATTGCGGATCGGACACCGACCCTCTCTGTGCCTCCTTTTCTGTCCCCCCTCTGTCACCTCAGTTGGGGAGTGCCCCAAGGCTCCTCCTTGTCGCCGATTCTGTCTAAATACAATCATGACCGGGTGGGTGGACGGGCGTTTTCCATTGCTGCAGCTGTTTTGTGGAATGGCCTTCCGCTTGTTATAAAAAAAACTCCCAATTACTTGGAGTTTAGAAAGAAGGTCAAAACACACTTGTTCTGATTTTGCTATGTTTCTGTTCTCGCTCTCCTCCAGCGCCATGATGCCCTTGGCCGACCGTGCGCTTTACAAGATATGGTAACATAACAGAACATAACTAAGTCAGATGTGATGGTATTTTTGAGTCACTCCCGCAGTTTCCCTTGCCAACCTTCCGGCAAAGACCCTGCCCAGGGAAATCACGCTTGAGGCAAAATTCAATTTTCCTAGCAGCTGCTGAACTTTCCCCAGGGTCCTTCTCCCTTTTAACAAGTTATCATCACTTTCCGTCAAGAGTCCTTGCACCTTATCCTTTGGTAATCTACAGCTACCCTTGATGGTGTCAATCTCAATTCTCAGGAACATCAACACTTCTTCTGGCCCTTGAGTCTTCTCAGGTGCCACAGGCACCTTCAGGTGGCCCATCAATTCCTGGAATGAAGCCAGCGCCACCGTGCAATCTTGAGAACCCTTTTTTCCCACAAAGAGTAAGTTGTATAGATAGTGTACTAAGCCATATCTCTGCTGCTTCTCACGGGCCGCCCATTCTAGAAATGAATTAAAGGCCTCTGTATATCGAGCAGCCAATGGGCATGCACCTGTGAAAATATAACTGTCCCTTCCATTGAAACCCCAGCAAGTGGAAACTGTCAGGGTGCACAGAAAGAAAGCAGAAAGCCGACTCTATGTCAACCTTTTGGAGACCAGGTCAACTACTTGCTCAAATGTGGCATAGGTCCCAGAGCAGTGCTCATGCACAAGCCAGTCATTGACCGAATTGTGCCGGGGGTGGCACAGTGGTGAATGAGCCAGTAGTTCCACTGCTCCCTGCTTCTTCTTGGGTAACCCCCTTTACTAAAACAAGAAGCTTGCTCGCAGTGCAGCATTCAGTATCAGCCAAAGTGGTGTTGTCCCCATACAGGAGCACCTACGAGGCTGCCGTCGCAAGCGGTTGCTCGGGCTGCACTATGTCCATTAAAGGTAAATCAGCCTATGTAGATATATGGCTGCCAAGGATACTCTCAGTTATGTTAGAACCTAGACAAGCTAGAGATGTAGTCTGGCCTATATCGGTTGATCGTGCATGATCGACTGGGCCAGATGCACTGTCCCACCCTCTTGCGGTGGAAAAAACCTAGTTATTTTAGTGCATGTGTTCTCCTGGGCTTCAACAGTAGGGAGCCGAATAGTTTGTATAATACAGATTCTACAATGGAGAAGCTAATACACAGACCTGGTGGCCTCAGCCTTTTCAGTGCTTTCTACAATCCTTACCAGTTCGTCGTCTTCCAGAAAATGAGTATCAAGCACAGAAGAAACATTTAGTCCCAAATCAGCTTCTTCTCCATGCTCCGCCATGGCACCTGATGGTCCGCCACTTCAGCTCTTCCCAGTGACTTAATATGCTGCAGCTCAAAGAGTTCTCAACTCCTCTGGCACTGTCTTGTGCGCTGGGACTGGAAGTCCGATTCTGTTAGGAAGGTACGCTCCTCTCACCAAACAGTAGAAAACAGTCTTGCTTTACCCTTGTCCCTGTGGGAACTAACCAGCTCATGGGTACAAAACAATGTAGTGCATGCTTGTGTTTTGAAGTTGAGGGTAGTATGCTCTAGGTGTAAATGCTCCTAAATATCTAATTCTGTGTATCCTGTGACAGCCATGTTTATACGGCCACTAAGGTAAAAGGCACCATTGGTATGCTTGATTAGCCCTGGCAACAATCTTCCAGAGGAACAGGCTGAAAAAAGCTTAGTAAACTATTTGTGTGACTACTGATGTCAATTATGTGAGAACACTTAATAGAGAAGTAGGTCAGGCATATAGAAAGTAAGGTAGCTTGTCCACATTTTAGTGGTTGCATTTGCCTCACACATCAAGTAAATAAACATGTCATTTAGTAAAAGTGGCGTTTCATTTCATTGTTCTATATGTATTTGTATTGGACTTTTGCAAAGCGTGTGCACTGAACTCTTTTTATGATCAATTCAATCTTAATATACCTCACAATTGTTTTATAAGGCAGAGGCCTTTAGGCAGCTACGGCAGCTATGTACTCATTTATGATGAAAGGTACACCTTATCCACCAAAGTTGATCCCAAATCTCACTTAATACACATACCACCTCTTGGACACAATTGTTAGACATGCCTAACTCCCTGTCAGTATTTCCTGAGCACCATATAAAGGGTATTCCCTCAGCAACAAAAAAACAATGCCAAAATAACGAGGCCGAAAACATTGAGTTTTTAAAATCACATGTGTTGACCTTTAAGCACTTTTATTCGCAAACAATAGATGGGGGTTGGGTAAGGGAATAATACATTAAGGTTGTGGGATAAAAAAAGGTTACTACATGCGTCTCCCCTCCGCATTCAAAATAAAAGAAATGCACAAAAACTAAAAGGCATTTGGGAAATTCGACTAAAAGAAATTCAGTGTTTTCGGTCTTGTTTTAAATTTGATATTTTAAAGGTAGAACCATATAAAGCACTTGGTTACTCCTCAGCTAGGTTCCATATCAAAAAAGTTCACAATGCAGAGACTGGCACGTGCACTGGTGCCGCCCCCCCCCGAACTGAGGTATGCATTGAATGGAGAGCTGCTGTCGGTTATCCAGCGCAGTCTTCCACTCTCAACCCTGGCATGCATAATCTAAACGGGCTCATTTGCATACGGTAAGAGACTTGAAGAATGCCTTCTTTTCTATACCATTCCATGAAGATTCACAGGACTTGACCTCATTTCTATATAGAAACCGGAAGTGGAAACACATGAGACTCCCATGGGGTACTGTGAGTCACCTTACATCTTTAATAGGGTCCTCCAAAGGGACCTTGGCAAAGTACAGATGGTGAGCACCCTCATACAGTATGTAGACTACATCTTGATTTGGAGGAAGTCTGAGGAGCCGTGTCGAAATGATTCAGTACACTTGTTGAAAGCATTGACGGAGAAAAGGTACAAGGTAGACAAGGCGAAATTGCAATTTTGTCGGAGGGAAGTGCTATACATTGGACAGTTGGTATCGCAGGAAGGCCGAAAAGTGACTCCAGAAAGGGCAGAGGCACTCTTCAGAACACTGATGCCAAAGACAGAGAGAGAAATGCAGCTGTTCTTCGGCCTCTGCAATTAATGCAAGGCCTGGGTATTCGACTATAGCACATATACGAGACCCTTGTTAAGTGGACTTCCAGAGGCATAGAGAGGGGACGGCAAGTTACTTTGGACACACAACATGACTGAAGCATTAGAGGAGCTGAAGAAAGCAATATGCACAGCTCCAGTGTTATGGATTCCTGACTATCATGATGAATTCTATTTGTTCTCACACTCCAAAAGAGTAGTGATTACTGCTGTACTCACACAAAATACCACCTTAGGACACAAGCCACTGGCAGACTATAATGGACGTCTAGACTCAGTAATGAGAGGACGTTACCCATGCAAACAAGCTCTGCCTGCTGCCACATTCACGGTGGAAAAGCGAGTATTAAAAGGGGGTGCAGCACCATGCTTTACTTGGAGCACATCATCTTTGCAATCCTTGAAAGACCTAAAAGCATGCTGCCTACTCAGAGAGCTTCTAGATACGAGGTAATTATCTCGACTCCAGCGGTAAAAGTACTAGGGTGCAGAAATGTGAACCCAACAATGTTCCTAGCTGAACCAGTTGAAGCGGGAGACTATGTGCACGACTATACTACATACATGGAACAGTATGACTGCATTCCCAAAATAGGGGAGAAGGTATTTGAGGGGGTAGAAGTACTTTACATTGATGGGTTCCCGACGATAGACCAGGCAACAGGGGAAAGACATTCTGGGACGGCAGTCGTGAGAATAAAGCCAGATGGGACAGCTGAAGTAATAATAAGCGCAAGATTGCCTTGACATTTTTTAGCACAAGCGGCAGAATTAGTGCCTCTCATCATGGCATTAGAAGCGCGTAGGGACCAGGAAGTTATAGTGTATTCGGATTTGACCTAGGTGACTTCTACAGTATACTATGGGTTGTCATGATGGCAGAAGAGGGGCTTCCGACGTGCTGAGGACCCAATAGTGCAGCAAGCACCTGTATTGGGGAGGCTCATAGACATGCTCCAACTCCCATCAGCCATAGCGGTCATGAAGTGCCAGACGCACACGTGGGGGGAGGACCTAGTCTCCCGGGGTAACGAATCTGCAAATGCGGAAGCGAAGAGCACAGCACCCTGTTAAACTGAGTTTAATACTCCATCGAGCACACGTATCCAGGTGCACAATATGATTCTCAAAGAAGGATATAGCACATTACCAAAAATAAAACGGAAAAACTGAAGAGCAGGCAACCCCACTCTATGGATTAGGGAAATACAATGCTTTTTTAAGAAAGAAAGAGTCCAGAGGATATAATTTACAAAAGTGAAAAATTATGTATTTAATTAATATGTTGAATCAATCAAGAACAAAATAAAAAACAATAATTCAATGCAGGAAAATGAAAAAAACAATTATATCTTACATCCACATGGGCATAAGGCCTCAATCAAAACAAGCATATCCATATCTGCATCCACTCTTCAGTCACACACATACGTTTTTTTATTTTTTTATTTCACAATTATTGACAATTTATATATCTTTTCCTTGGAATGGATATTAGTACATTTTCATAATACCATTTGAAGGCGTTTTTTTTTTAACTAGACCGACCAGTTTTGACATGTTAGGCACAATTGGGCCACATCTTCATCAGGGAATACACAATAGTCCCAACATGGGGTGCATCTATTTCTTGGTTGTGGATGTTTGGCTGAGGCAGTAGGTCTAATAACACCATGAACTTTTGCATTAGTAGCATGAGTGTTTTCCAGGCTACACAGCACCCGTGTCTACTAATCCTCAGCTGTGCTAAATGGACATGCAGTATCGGGTTCACATGGAGTAATTTGAAGATGTTCCAGGCCACATTTCTAATGTTGTTACTGGCTCGTTCTACTCCGGCAATCTTTCCCACATCCTTATTGCTACAGTTAGATTGTGAATGCATTACTGCATGTCCATCTAGCACAGCTGAGGAGCAGTAGACACTGGTGCTGTGTAACCCGGAAAACACTCATGTCACTAATGTAAAAGTTCATGGTGGTGTTAGACCGAATAATTTTTCACTTTTGTAAATTGTATCCTCTGGACTCTTTCTTTCTGAAAAGAAGTACACATTACCAGCCACACAAATAATGGAATTCCAGAGGGGGGCCCCAGTGGAGGAGAAGGAATAATGGGTGAGAAGGGGATGTTCAATATCCCCTACAGATGCCTTGTGGTGACAGGAAAGCACAGGCAGGTTAGTAATTCCAAAGGCACTATTACAGATAACACTCACAAAATTACACTAGCCCACTCATCTGGGAAGGGATGTACTTGCTGCACACATTGGGAAAGAGTGGTTATGTACAATTATGGTAGAACAAATAGCTACATTCATGGAGAATTGTGTTACTTGTGAAAGGTTTACTGCTGGTCATACTTTACATGTAGTAAGAGGAACCATACCGCGCCCAATCAGACCTTTCCACCACCTCCATATCGACATGATCCAAATATGCCAAGGCTATCGCTACATGATAGTGGTTGTATGCCAATTTTCCTGGTGGATCGAAGCCAGTCCCTGCTCTGCCTGATGCTCTCAGAGCAGTAAAATTCCTCGTTAAAGAGGTGTTGCCACGATGAGGGGTGTGTGAGGTCCTGCGGTCTAACAATGGACCTCATTTTGTAAATGAAACTTTTGAGGACATGCAGGCTCTATTTGGGGATATAGCACAGGTTGTCTTTTGCCTATCACCAGCAAGCAGATGGGGTCTGTGAGCGCCTAAATGGCTTGCTCAAAGTAAAAATTGCAAAGATCAAAGCCACATTAAAAAAGGGGTGGTTAAATTGTTTGCCCTTAGCCCTGTTTGCACTGTGTAACCAACCTGGATCTGACCACCACTCAACTCCCTATGAGGTGGTGATCGGGTGACGCATGGGACTCCCACTGGCTCCTCTCACTAGGGCACTGACAGATACCCATGCCTCTGCTGATGTACTTGGAAACATGATATGATATGATATGATATGATATGATAAGGCATTTATAACGCGCCTATACACAAGTGTTTCAAGGTGTGATGAGGCAAGGGGGGGGGGAACGGAGGGAAGACAGACAATGATACTACTAGGCCAGGTGTCATTCAGTTCACGCAAGTGCATAGGAAGGAGGAATTGGGAAAGTGCGGGGGGGAGGAGGGGCAGTACATGGGATAATCGAATAAATAACAATATGTAAAAGTACAGCCAGCAGGTGGCAAGTGCAAGGGTAAGTGCAAGCATCAGGTGTCAAGTGCTGGTAGTGAGAATGTAGGGATACAGAAACAGTCCCCAAGTATGGGGGTTGCAAGGCAGGCAGTGCAGGTATGCAACTGGCAGGGCAGGGGACCTGGGCCGGAGATCAGAAGGTGGCCGGGTAACCAGTACAGTATCAGTTTCAGCCAGGAAGTCAGCAGAGGATAGGAGGAGAAAAAGCAGAAGGAAAGAGAAAGGTTTTGAGGTGCCTCCGGAACTGGAGAGGATTCTCCTCAAGGTTCAGGGAGGCAGGGTGGCTGTTCCAGCCGAAGAAAGAGATCTACCACCATCGCGTTGCTTCAAGAAGCAACTGACCCTGAGGGAATTGGAGGCGATGAGCGAAGAGCTCGAGAAGGAAGATATTTAGGAAGAGAGAGTTGAAGGTATTGAGGCCCTAGGGCCCAGATGGCCTTGTGGACAATGCAGAGGGTTTTGAACTTAATCCTCGCAGCCACTAGGAGCCAGTGCAGAGATTTCAGTCCTAGAGAGATACCATCCCTGGGCTTGAGACCAAGGACAAGTCTCACAGTCCTGTTCTGGATGAGTTGCAGAGGGCAGAGAGTAGAGGCAGGCAGATTTAGAAAGAGGCTGTTGCAGTAGTCCAGCCTAGAGAGAACCAGGGCTCTGGATACAGTGAGCTTCTGGGGGAAGGAGAGGAAAGAATGAGATGCACAAGTATATTGTTTCTTTAATGGCTAGTGCATCTTTTATTTCTCGCCAACTGCAGGTATGGCGGGAGAGGTCAAACAGTGAAGAAGATAATACTCTAGAAACGAATGAGAGACTCTTAAAACTGCCACCACTTTACCCATGGGACACTGTCCTGTTACAACATTTCATTTGGCCCTGGTGTAAACCCATGTTTGAGGGGCCTTATGTTGTGGAGCAGACCACTGATCGGGCAGTAAAGATGATCGACAAGAATGTTTGGAACTATATTGGAGACACCAAGCCCTGGCGAGGTGAGACCTCTTCCCGCCAGAACAAAGATGATTTGATGAAAGGAGAAGAACAAGACAAAGAAGAAGCACCACAACTGAGGCAAACTCGGTGCAGGACCAAAGAGTTAGAGAAGGACAATACACACACCTAGATTAGGGACAACATCTTTTCCTTACATTAGGTATTCATTGTGAAAGTACAAACTGTCCTATGCACATGGTGTCCGGTCCAAAACTCCTCTTGATCCGTGGAAACTGCTGAACCCCACAGACACACACAAGTGTTTGGCGGGCAACTACATTTCACAGCTGACCACCTAACGCCTGTGAGGGAAAGTGGAAGTGGATAAAATAACAAATGACAGATCTCAGTCTTCGGAACTTCTGCATGGATGAGAAAACACAAGTTTACTGGTCACTTCTTATGTCCTCAAAACGCTCGCTCTAAACCAAAATGTGTACCAAATAATGTGTACCTGCTTTTCCTACTTGAGCTACTGAGAGGAATCTTTTTGAAACCTGCTCTTATATTCTGTTGAATCTGTTCCAGAAAATGTCCATCTGCATGAGAATCTATAACCTGGGTTTCACTTTTGAAAGTCCGATGGATTTTCAAAACTTGCTCTTGCTTCCAGATGATTTCCACTAATTGACTAACCTTATTTATGAACTCAGTTGAGTTGAACCTCTTACCTAAAACTAACTTTATTTATTTCCTAAATATAACTTCTGCCTTCAACTATCTTGAATTGACTACTTATAGAGTTTATTTTCTGTATTTTCACTTTTCTCAACTGGCTGATCCCTTTAACTAGTTTCTTGCATATTTCAATCCTTTAATAACTGCGCTGTCTCGCTGGCATTGTTTGACGTGTGCTTCTCACCTAAGAACATTCTTTCTTTGTAAAAGGAAATCACTTGTACGCGAGTGAATCTGCTTCCAGGCATGCGCATTGAGACAATGTCCTCTTGGAATGCTACTCTAGGAAAGAACACCTTTAGAGCAGTTCACTAATCACTTGCTGCTGCGCAGATTTGTTCCCTCGGATTGAACGGGAAACGGTCTTTTATTACCATGCAGCTTTGTTCCCTCAGAACAGTAACCTGTTGATCACTGCGTAGGAAACTGCAACTTCAACACAACTTTATTTGGAGATCCTGGCCGCAAAGCTAACACCCCATTGCCGACAGGAAGTTGTTATTCCTTAATAACCCGTTTACCTGAGGGAGAAGCTTTCTTAGTGTAGAGATTGTAGTGTGCGTGCACTACGCTAGTCGATTTCCAAACAGAGCATTAATACTGGCTTTTGAATGCATATTTCTAATAAAACAGTATATTACTTACAAAGACTGTAATTTAACAAAAGATATTTTCTCTCATTTGAATTGCTGCACTCCCACTGTATGTTCTGCAAATCATGTCCCACGCTGTCTTCTCACTTGGCAACTCTCTTGTCTTCCTGAATCACCTTATTTTTCAGAAACGTGGGCCCTGAATTGGAGCTAAAACAAACTGAACCTCACTTGGTGAAGTGGACGATGAAAGGCAACCTTCTAAACGGTTGCCTGTTCACCAGCTGACCGGATAACACAATCATGCTTCACCATGATGGCTTGGGCAGTTGTGTCTGAAGAAACGTGATTAAGGCATAAACCTTTTAATAACACATTAACTAAAAGAAAATAATGAAAAAGATATTAATGTAAACTTAACAAAACCCACTTGAAATAAGTCAATATAAAATTAGGGGTAAACAATGATGGGTAGTAGTACTATTGCTGTGATCTTCAAGAGAACTGAGCTGACACATGCATACACCTTTTCAAGAGCACTTTATTAAATTTGTGATAGAATCAAGAACTGAGCAAATAATTCCTCCTCAATGGTTTTTCCATGCCTTTCCGCTCTATGTAGCACAGACATATTGACAGTTAACTCATGGAGACCTTTAAATCATTATATTACTCACTGATTCAAGAATTTGTTCGGTCTGGAACTGATTGTTTTATGCCACACTTGCACAATACTACAGATGTTGAGCGTAACCTAGCACACTAACCCCATAATTGCACATTTTTGAGACTTTTCAGATGAGTCTTATATATCTTTGGAACAACGCAAGAGAATCTTGGTCATCACAAGAAGGGAGCCTTAATTCGAAATTTAGTGATAGCTTTTTGTGCCTTCTGTTGTCTCTACCTCTTTACCCTCCTTGCGTTACGACAAATGTTCTTTTCGCATCCACAAGCTTTGACCCCTACTAATGTGACCCCCTATCCATGCTGTTACAGGAGCCATATCTGGGCAGATGACAAGCACTGCTAAAAAAGCAAAAAGGCTTAGACGCAGTGCAGACGTAGGCTTTAGCCAGGTAAACTCCTATCTAACTGATTCAGCCCATATTTCCAACCACATGTGGTATAAGCAGATGGACAAGGTAGGCAAGGAAGCCACAGGGGAGAGCTGTTATGTATACTCTCTCACCCCGTATGCCAAGAGTGTATCCAGGACATTCATAGCAACTGAAATTCTGACGGCCAGAGCACAATGCCTCATGCATTTATCACTCTGCACCACAAGAGGACGAGTTCAAGAGAGACATTCCTGTATGAAGATAGTTACATCAAGACTCAAGAAATGATGGACGACTACTGGAGTGCAGACAAAACTATAGAAAATATCACTGAAGGATCACACATCGGAGAAGCAAAGATATTGACACAAAAGGAATTATAGTGCCCTAAGGCAGGTCAGAAGGAGATAGGGGGAATGCCAGGCTGCTGGGAAAGACCACAGATGCTAGTGTATGGACATGTTTACACGGTAGATGGCCCAGTAGCAGACTCTCAGCCTGAAGATAGCAAAATGACAGATGCACATCACTCTTAGGCCCTGAATAACCATCATCAATGTATCGCAGATGTGAGAAAGGTTACTCTCTCAGACAGCCAATCAAACCATACCCATTTGACGACATGGAGGAGGTGTTGTTGTCATTGATCAAACAACTCGATTGACTGTGAATCGAGAAGCCAATGACGCCATCACTGACATCACGACGTAGGTGCACGTAGACATGAAGTACACAGGCATCCACTCACGACGTTACACAAAAATACATTTGTTTATTGCATGTAGACACCAAACGAATGCTTATGGCTCACGCAGGCAGATGACTGATACACTTACATATCTTTATGTATATATATATATATATATATATATATATATCTTCACTACAAAAAAAACATTGTATTAGCACAAGTGTGTATTAAGTCTTGAATTGTTAGCTAGTTATTACATATTTAACATTACACAATCACGCCTGACATCTTGCTACCAACATAATAGAAAGAACCCCTTGTAGGTAGGGTCTTTTCGCCAACATTATTTTCACATGTGATGTCATCAGGGATTTCATCAATGATATTTGTGATGTCATATTTGATGTCCTGGGTGTTAGTCTTAGCAATGGACGTAGATGGTGCGAGTTATGGTTGCTGAGCTTACCATAATGGGGGAATGTGCAGTGTTTTTTGGTTTCACTGTGAAGTGTAACATCCCTTTAACAAAGTTTTTGTACTGAATGTACATATATATATGTGTCAGGGAACGAAAACAAAGGGGCTAAACATGTGATGTCGTCAGTGATGTCATCAATAACATTTGTGATGCCATCTTTCATGTTCTGGGTGTTAGTGTTAGCAGTACACAGTGGTGATGACAGGTATGGGGGCTTAGTTTACCATAACTGGCGAATTTCAGGGGGTTTTTGGTTTTAATTTGACCCATAATGGGGAGGTAGATTTTTTTTTTTTAATGAAGTACGCAGGTTTTTGGTAGGGCAACTTAACCATAACGTCCCCTCAACAAAGTTTTTTTTGTAGTGAATTTTACAGGTTTTTGGGAGGGCAATGTAATCATAACGTCTCTGTAGCAAAGTTTTTTTAAGTGAATGCCATACGTTTGTAGTAGTGTAAATGCATCATGATACAACTGTAACAAAAGTTTTGTACTACACTTATCAGAGTTCTAATAGTAACACATAAGAATAGTACTGTAACGGAACATTTGAAGTAACTGGCCACCTTCCAAAGAAATGTACAATATCCTGTGCTATTGCACTGCATGGGGGCGTGTTGGCAAAATCATACACACTTCAGAATGTCATGTGTAACTGGTTGATAGTGGGAAAGTACATTGGGTGTTCTGGTTGGAACTTGTAATTGGAAATGTTCCGGCGCAGAATTCCACAATGCAAGTGTTCAACACAATACAAGCACAAGTGCATACCGACGTATCTGGATCAATAAACCCTGTTCCCCTCCAAAGAGTGGGGAATGAATGCCATTAGCAATCGAGATTTTGCAGCACTAATGCGTGGTATCAAAAAAGATGATTTTTTCTCTTCACCCGGAACGCCTCTGGCGTTCCTGGCTGAAGAAAATAAATCCTTTGTCAAGATGGCCACCATAGAAAGGGAAAATGGGTCTAGGATCGAAGGCCTTCTTCGCTTTCCATTGCAGGCTGCAGAAAGCAAAAATTGAAACGGTGTCCCTGTAATGGGAGCGTCACATTTGTGTTCCTTGACAAATTTTTGGTTATCAGCAAGATCTTTAGCACAAAGACAGTGCCTGGTGGACATGGCGACCTAAATGCCATGTTTGTCCCTTCCAGTAAAGACCAGTAGCCACATCCCTGACATTGTGGCCATTAACCATACATAGAGGCTCCCCATCAGAGACGGAAGCTGTACCGTTCAGTTCTTATGTACATCATGACACTTGTTAAAAATGAGAACACAATGACATGCACAAGACGAAGCTTTTCGGTCGTTGTCAATGACCTTAACATACATGTGTTGTACATGTAGTAATTTTCTATAAAAAAGGAGTGTAAAAAACACAAAGAAGTACTGTACTTAAGTTAACATAAAATCCCAAAGAAACTGTGTGATGTGAAGGATAATGACGTCAGAACATGTGTTGTACATGTAGTAATTTTTTTCTATAAAAAGGAGTGTAAAAAACGCAAAGAAGTACTGTACTTAAGTTAACATAAAATCCCAAAGAAACTGTGTGATGTGAAGGATAATGACGTCAGAAATACTGGCAGCAACACCATTACCAATCACCTTTCCACATATAATGTCGTAAGTAGAACAAGTCGAAAGGCGTGCAGATATGTGTATTTAGAGGGTGTAACCATGTATTATTTCACAAAACTTTCTGGCCATAGGGCATCTGCGTGACAGAAATTGGCCTGATGGTGACAGAAAATGGCCATACGGCACTAAAGCATATGAGATGGGACTGACCCTCCTGCACCCAATGCAAGTTGTGCGCAGTACCTTTCGCAATAATGTTCCTTGGCTGCTTAAACAAATGCGTCCATGTGGATGTATGTGTCGTGATGGAGAAACTATAAAAGAACACATTATGTCCTGCAACGTAGCATACCACATTGTAAAAACAGAGAGTCCATTTGTAAAGAAAACACGAACATATAAGAATTAGTACATACGTTTTATTTTACAATAAAGTGAGCAAAATTATCACTCTATGTAATTAGTAAAATAGTTTGGTTTCACAATGACCTGTGCGAAATGATCGCCCTACGCACATTTTCATAGAAGTGGAATGGTTGTCTCTTTGGGTGACAATGACAATTTGAAAGGCCACATTCTTTTCTCACACATAGAAAGTTAGCGGTGCTGGCAAAGTAGTCGGTTTCCTCCCACAATCATGTGCAAAACAACGTCAACGGTTCTGATGTACACCAGCAGAAAGGATGGAATGTTACTTCTTATGACGACAGAAGCGTGTCTCTTGGGTAACAATGAAAATTTGAAAGGCCACATTGGTTTTTCACACACAGAAAGTAAGCATTGCTGCCAATGATCAACCCTATGCACATTTTCATAGAAGTGGAATGGTTGTCACTTTGGGTGACAATAACAATTTGAAAGGCCACGTTGATTTTTCACACACAGAAAGTAAGTGGTGCTGCCAAACTAGTCGTTTTGCTCCCACATTGGTGTGGAAGACGACATCAACCGTTCTGATCTACACCAGCGGAAAGGATGGAATGTTACTTCTGATGACGACTGAAGCGTACGGAGGGCCGACACGTTCATCCCAGTGAATTATGACGCTCAGACAACCAGAGATGAACAATTGGAGTTAACGGGTGCAAAATCCGTCACTCGGTAGCTGTAATCCGTGACAATAACAATAGGGAAGGAAATATCTGACAGGGAAAAAGGGGAAAAAATGTATGAATACGCAACCTTTGGATAAAGAAAATGTATGACACATAACATTTTTATTGAAAATGTAATTCAATAGGCTGAAATGCAGTGGGACCCTAAGTAAGGTGACAATGTGCAATGTCCATATTAGGGTTAGAAAATGGAACGGTACTGAAAGCTGGAATGTCGTTATTAATAATAAAATTATTGTTTGGAGGTAGCAGCGCGGTGGAATACCAAACAAAATGTGTAGCACCACGCAGCCTTTCTACAAAACAAAATTTTAACACATACTTATTTTAGTAAAAATGATTATAATTTGGAGTAATGTAGTGGTATCATACAAACGTCAACAATGTGCAATGTCCATAATGGGCAAAAACATGACCCCGGAACATTAATCTTGTAAATCATTATGGATTTTTTTTTTATGCGGGCAAAGTGAGGAAATATCATCAGTGTGCTTTATAGTTGGCAGACAGAGACTTACATGATTTGGACGGCCTCCATTGCATGCACTGCAGGAAAACAGTAGTGTGTGGGGATCAGTGGCTGTTCGGAAACTAATTTTGCATGCTCTGAGCAAATGTTTTTGAAGCATAACCTTATCAAGCGATATGTTTTTCAAACTGTTACTCCCTAAATTCTTTCTACTCTTTCCCTGTACGTCAAGGTTAAAAAACAAGGGACCCTTATGGGTGTCGACAAATATGCGGCCGTACTGAGCTCATAATGAAAACAGAAAACGCAGTGGCCTTCACTCCGAATGCAAATACATTCTCATTTTGCAACAACATATCAGTGGCTATTCATGAGAACGGCTAATCGTCGACACGTGCAGAAGGGCTGTGTGTACGGAATAATGCAGGTGGCAGTCTCCGATTTCAAACAGTAGGATGCCCGCCTGACTGCAGTAATGATGTGTATGTGTTGTAAAAGGAACGCAATAAGTTCATTTCGTACAATGAGTTGTAAGGCGCACCGTACGGTATGACAGTGCTAACAATAATTATTCCATATTTCTTTTTCGTCTACCACGTCTCTCTAAAGCTCACCTTTCCAAACAGTGTTCCATAAGTGCAACAAGTGCATTGGTGTCTTCTTAGGGTAGGTTTGTTACCGCCGATGTTTGCGTTCAACAGAAAACGAAGTAAACATGGCGGCCATATGGAAAGATTACGACGCACTTCATGCTGTGCCACAGCCAATCGGTGCAAGCGCACCATGGTCGGGGGCAGCACGCCACGGAATAGCCAATTGCAATCTTGTCTACGGAGCGAACAGGGAAGTGTGTCCGCAGAGCGGACATAGATATCACACATTTTTACATACATACTTTTTGTTGGTTTTTCAGGTAACTGCTGAATGGATTGTCACAAAATTTACAAAAGAACGCTTTTGCCCCCAAGCCCCTGCCACTGGCGCAAATTTGGTGCAAATCTGTCTGGTGGTTTGTCCTGTAGCCGTGCGCCAAGTTTTCCCCTATTCAGTCTATGGGAAAAAAAGACGTTTTGGAACCCCCCTATAATATTTCCCCCCCTGGACCAAACATCACCAAACATTGCAATAAAATTCAGAGTGGCCCATATACTTTTTTTGCAAAGTTTGGTGAGGATTAGTCCAGGTGGAGCGGAGTTATAGGCCGCCCAAAAAGTGCTCTTCCTATGGAAACAGCAACTTAACCATAACTACACGGACACTACTGTGGCCGTGTAATATTTATATATCTATACCCCTTGCTAAAGCCAAACCGCAAGACGCCAAGAATGGGGACAAATATGGAAGCTATAGGCGCACTGAAGTAAAAGAGGAAGGGGAAGCAGACTTCAAGCACATGAAAGGGCAGACAGATGGCTTCAGCCATAGGCAGGCAAACAATAGTTTTCAGTGCAGATACGGTGCACTCCAAGCCAAGGACGAGTGGAGACAGAAAGTTCCAGTTACCAAGACTATAAGCCACCTGCAAAAAATTCAGGTTAAAATCATCATAATTACAGGCAGGAGAGCTCACTTTTGTGGTCTCGAGACACATGACCTAGAAGGACAGGACAATGCCTATTCACTCAAGTGAGACGGAGAGAAGTTATTCCCATTGAACCAGAGGTGAAAAGATACAAGTGTTGCTCAAGAATTAACCAGTGAATACACTCTCTCAGGCTTAGGTGATCACAGATGGAAACATTATGAACCACACAACCCCTCCATGCTCACTCCCATCACCTTGAAAATGTACAACCAGACTGGTAACCATCCAGGGTCTCAAGACTGGGTGGACACATCCTGCCCAATCCAGAGTTATCTTTCACATAAAGACATATAATGTTGCATGAGCCAATAGTTTCATGACGTCCCTGCAATTATGGAGGACGCCACCATATAAGGCTACCAAATAGTAGCGCTAACCCCTATAGAATACATATATGTCTTGCCTAAATGGACCAATCCGTATACCCAATAGGTTTCAGGGAAGGAACTTGGTTTTGTAACCTCATTCCTGGTTAAAACAGGGTGACAAACTCAGCCCTGGAGAATGTAGGTTTTCTAGTGTGACCCCCTGTTATTCTGTTAGATAATAAAGACAGTAAACTTTACCCTATGGCCGTGTCTTCCGTTCTTCCAGTGGAGAGTTGTTGATGGGCCCGAGTATCACTCTGCTGGTAATCAGGGTGACTGCTTTAGAGCCCCTGCCGCTATCCTACAAATTCAATAGGTACCCTCCATGCCTGATGTCTGATTCCTGGGACTCAACTCAACAAAACCATAACCCCATAAAGAAACAAAGTTGAATGTACATACACAGCCCTGATTGCACTGTTACTAGAGTATGCATACAAACGTGCCGCTTGTCTTACTGGATACAAACTTGGAGTCCAGCATACCATACATATATTTTCTTGGTATCTGTGCAATACAACAAACAAGCAGATACATTTTGTGTACCTACCTTAATACGTAGATCTTCAGTGTAAGGATCCAACAGGATAGCCCCAGAGAATCCCTGTGTGTCCATAATTTTGCCTGACAAGGGGAATTCACCTGGTTTTGTAGCCCCTGTATGGAACATGAATGAAAATGTTCTGTCACCTACCTGAACACCTAGCTGGGGTTCCTCTTCCAGATTGGTGGTACCTGCAGGACTGGACACATCAGAGATCCCTGTGGGCTGTCCTACTCTTGGTACATATTAGCATTGGGGAGCGGGAAAGAATTCCCTCCAAAACCGCTTGCTCCAGTGTGATGAGTGACCGCTCCTTGGGGTAAAGTATTTTTCTCCCACGTCTGTACCGGTGCCTGTTCTGGCATAGTTGGCTGAATCACATAGGTCAGTGATCCCCAGTTGCTGGCTTCTGTTCAACCCTTACCTGCTGAAATTGCACAGAGCCTGGGGCATATGGCATGGTTGGGGTTTGAATTTGCTGAGCTCCTGCGTTATAATACTGTGGCCTGTCTCAACAATCTCGTAACATGTGTCCCATCCTTCCGCATGACCAGCTCTGGATCCCATACAACCCTCCATAATTATTTCCCATTGACAGGTTGAACTGGGGCCCCATTCCTCAGAACCTGCCAAATTACCCACTTCCTCGTGAAAGTCCCACCACCCCTCGGAAACCCTCTCCTTTGCCTTGAACCGGGAGCATACCCGTCCATACAACCTTCTGTCATACCTGAATCACTATGTCCCTGTGGTCCCAATTGTCCCTGCCAGTGATCCAGATAAGATTTGGAAGTGGGAGTATTTTACTCCCTATTTTTGAGTAAAATTATGTTTTTGTAATAATGATTTCTTTGCACCTAGTTATTTATGCACATTAAAATATACATGTTTAGTTCTTCCGATCAGACAGTTAAAATAATAGTTTCTTCCTGTGGTACTATGTGACCTACTGGTCCAAACATATCCATGGAGTTATAAGGGTGAAAGCAGGGGTGCAAGATTCTATGGGCCTCATTACGACCCAGGCGGTAATTTACCGCCTGGGTCGTACCTTTACCACCATGGCGTAAACTATGTTTACGCCATGGTGGTTGGCGGACTTACCGCCCCATTCCGAGGTTGGCGGGGCGGTACGTCCCCAATCCCCATTTACCCTTCCCCATTCCCATTTTTGCCCCATAGGGCATAATGGGAGTGGGGAAGGCGTTAATTACGCCACCGTAAATTACGGTGGCGTAATTAACAACATGGTCCCTTAGCGCCATGGATTTTAACACCTGCTAAAAGCAGGTGTTAAATCCGCCATGGCGCTAAGGGACCTCGGAATCAGGCGGTAAGGGTCGGCGCTGTTTACGCCGCCATAAACCCCTTACCGCCTGGGTCCTAATGAGGCCGTATGTGTTTTTTCCAATTTTTTATTGTGAGTATTTTTAATCCCTATTTTAATTTCTTTGGAGTATTTGCCAATTTTTAGAGAGTAAAGTGACTGATACACCCCTTATCTGTAGGTCTGGTCCCTGCTGTCCCTCCATGGAGCTGGTAATCACTGCTCCTTCCAAACAGATCTTTTCTAGCTTTTTCTGAACAAGCTTGGCCTCTGCCTTTTGTGCCTGTTCTATACTCTCCTTTTCCTTCTCTTGCCTCCTTTCACAGAAATGCACAATATGTGCTTTGATTTCCGGCCAACTCTTGGCCTCCATCCCTACTACTATATCTAGAATGTGCTGGACTTCCTTAGGATGTCCCTTCTTTAATATGTGGTAATAAATGACCACATTCTTATCCCATGTGTCTTCCGTTTCTGCCCTCTACATCTCCTGAATAAACAGGGTGTGTGCAGCGAGATCATCACCCAACTTCTTTTTTTTAGCTAGAATGGAATTTATATCCGGCGTATCAGGATACCTAATACGCAGGGTCCCCCATACCTGCGCCCTGTAATTATTAAAAGCTGCTCCATCATAGTATTTGTATCCAACTGAACTCCTGGATACCCCTTTCTCCTCCAAAGCTTGCCTGACCGTTCCCCTTTTAGAGCCCTGAATATACTTTTCATATCCCCTATGGCCAACATGACACTGGCAGTGTGTTTCTCTAATGCATAAATCCACTTCCCCGTCCCATAAGTGAGCGAAGGGAGTGTCTTCATCAAATTATTCTGGTCCATGTGTGACCACGGGACATAATACACCTTTCCCTGACCCTTTTGGAGCCACAGAAATTGAGTTACCCCTGCTTTTACTGGGGCTTCACCCATCTCTCCCCTACTACTTACTATGACTGTGCAAGAACCACAGTGCATCCTACGACTCCGTGGTGTACTCTCTGTCACTGCTACTTGAGCAGGAGGTAGGGCTGCTGCACCCTGCTCTCCCTGCTCAACATCTGATTCCCATTCACCTTCGCCTCATACTCCTGTTATCACCTCCCCTGATACTTCCACAGGCACGGAAGCATACTCAGCACTACTGTAGGGTGCCGGTTCCGGTTCTCTCAGCTCATATCCTGTACCCATAGCAATACTTCCATCCGCTAGGTCCACATTGACTTCTTTGATAACTGATTTATCCAACCTAACAAGAACTTGTCCATGCCTCCACCTTCCTTCTTCCACATCCTTTGCTGTCTATTCACTTCTTCCTGCTCTTCACTTCTCTGTTGCCGTAACAGCACTACCTCTTCTTCTGCTAGCCTCAGCGCTTCTTCAAATGTTTTACGCTCCTGTATCTCTACTACCATTCTCAGCCTATCCTCTATCCTAGTGGTAAAAGGCATAATCTCCATGTTTGCACTCATTCTAAACCATTCATCTACTTTTCGAGATGCTGGCCTCACTCTCTCTTGTTCCCCATCCTTAATCTCTCTGCTAACCTAGCAGTCAGGGCAGATATTCCCGTTCAGGTCTCCATTCTCAACCTTTCTTCAGCCCTAACCATTGAAGGAATTATCCTTCCACTTTCCTCATTATCCCAGTTTCTAGCAATCATAGCTGATAGAGGGATTACCTCTGTCCGCCTCACAACCACTACAGTGGCCACTGTAGAAAATTGAGGTTTCAAACTCACGGTCTGTATACCCTTCTGCGGGAAATAAAGGATAGCTCCCATATGGGGGCACTGTGGAAAGAATTCCTGCACCCTCCTTTTTTGGCCCTTCCTCTGAGGTTTTAACATTATGGGCCTTCCCACCTTTCTCATACACCTTCCATAGCCCTAAAATGTTTAACCGCTTCTCTAATTGGGACTCCTTGTGCCTTACAGTTAAAAGAATATGCAGGTTTTCCAAAATTCCCTCATCATAGGTCCCTGCAGTAGGCATTTACCCTTAGTTTCATGATGGTACTTTAAAATATTCACCTTATAGCCAGGAGGTACCTGACAGAAAGGATTCAGCAGAATCTCCATACTCCAGCCCAATTTACCCAAAATAATTTCACCAAAATGAACACTGAAGCCGAACCTGCGGCACAAAATATCCACCCAAAATATTCCTTTCTCCCCTTTCCAGGTTTCTTAGTCTTCCCCAAAATCACTCACCTTACTTGCTTTCACCGCAATCACCTCGCTTAGCTATTTACTTCTCATTCTTACACAAAAGACAGAATCTTCAAAAAAAAAACACACGCTGGCCAATGTCTCCTTCACTGGGGCATAGAAGGAGTGCAATGTTTCCCACTACAACACTACTGCTCCCGCTATCTTCATCACTAGTACGGTATTTTCTACTACAACACCTTCTTTTCCTGACTACAAGAAGATACCCTTCACTATTTCGACTAAGCAAGAAAAGCAAGGTGAGGGCTCCGTCCACACAGTAAATACAAAATGAAGGGTGCCAATGGTATACTTCAGGGAGGTATTTATGGGTGGATTTACCATAATATGCCACCTCACCCCTAGGTGAGGACTCCAGCCAACCAGATAAGCAAATTAAACGTTATCAGGACAAACCTCACAATGGATGTGCTGGTGGGATACCACCTCACACCTATAAAATAAAAAACGAGGTAAAAATATATACAAAGGATTACAACGTAAAACAGTTCACTCACTCCTTCAAAGCATTCACCCTTTCAATTGCTGTAACCTTGGCTAACTCCAGGTACACACTCCGAGGGCAGCTGTAAACCTCCTTTTTTCCCGTGCATGGAAGACTGGTCCCCGCGGACAGGTGCCACAGCCGAGTTGTGCGGACAAGAGACCCCAAATGTCTCAGAAAGCCTGGGGTCCCTTCAAGGTCACCAAATGTGTGGATGGGCCTTTAATCATATTAACCCAATCGGGCTTACCACTTAAGAAGCGAGTGCACATTTGTACGTAAAGCAAGTTTATTGCAAATTAACACGGGGGTCCTGGGAGTCCCTCTGCCAGACATTAGTCCTGGTTGCGAGAGACTTACCCAGAGTCTTTAGCTCACTATCTTTCACAGAGAAGAAATATCCCAAACATATCAGTCTTTGTCCTGCCCTGGGGCAGTCCAGCACCGAAATGCTAGGCAATTCTCCTCTGAACAAGAGTACCAACAGCATCCCCAGACACATGTTTCGGTCTGGTTGGTCCTCATCAGTAGGGAGGAGCTGTGTCTCTCTAAGAATAGTGAGCAAGGGGTCCACGTCTGAATTCCCCATGTAATTTATGGTGAGACCCAAAGTTACTTAAATATGCAAATTAACAAGGGGGGGTCCTGGGAGTCCCTCTGCCAGACATTAGTCCTGGTTGCGAGAGACTTACCCAGAGTTTATTGTACAATTGTCCGGAAGGAGCTAGATGATGCTGTAGAGTCAAACTAACCTGAGTCTCTCCGAAACCACACAACTTAACACATTATATGCATTTTTTAACAGTTAAAACACTCCCATATATTTTATTACAATCCACCCCCACATGTGATTGGTCATGACCTATATAAAAGAAATCCAATCTTTCTCCAATTCCCCCGTTCCCATTTGTCATGATAATCTTAACTACCATCTTCAGTTAATGTGTACAACACACCCTCTTTTAGGATTTGTCCATGGTAAGTCGTGCCATCATCACATAGTTACACTTCATATACAAACATAATGTATTACAAGTCCCAGCTGGCCTGAGACCTCCTAACCTTGAACATAATACTTCAAACAACATGAGATGGGGCAGAATAAGCAGGTTCCCTTTGAATTAGCAATAACTATCTCACCCACCCCGACTTGCTGTCGTCTTCGGAACACTCTAATCTAAATGACTACCAATTCAACACGCAAGGCCTCTGGTCACAGCCTGAGAAAACAATCGAAACCCCTGCAGTATCAGTCACATGCTAGCAACCACAGCACTGGCTATTTTTCATTTCACGGCAATTCGGACGCCGGACGAATTAAGGAATTATGACAAGAAATGGGAGAAATGCATGGCGCTGTGCTTGGAGTGTACAGTCTTCTGACAGCAGATTGATTCTGAGTCACGGCAGTACGCCCCATTCGAAATTCTGTTTAACCTCAGAACACCCCGGATCATAATCATAGGGTGGATGGTCGAAATCAGCCCCAAAGACTCATTCTGCCTCTCTGAAAAGGGGTGAACACAGCCTTGCAGCCACAAGGTTTCACCAATGTCACCGCATTTTCAACACTCAACAATTTGGAAAAACACATGTACGGGTCCTCTAACTCTGCCCTGGCAAAGGTGGCTTTAATTCTTTGTACTTACCACCAAAACGCGACCACAGCAAGGGGACATAGGTGGTGTCTTGTTACCACTTTTCTTGAACAAGCCACTGTGTTTCATCGTACTCTGCTTGTCAATCGTCTTCCCCTGCCTGCGTAGGCAGATCCATTGGGGGTTCCTCTTTAAAAACAAAATGGACACTGGCATTTTTATGTGAATGGTAACATAAATGCCCCTGAGTCGCAAACAAGGAATTCTATTTGCTCCTCCAAATTGTCTTTATTTTCACAAAATGACTGGAAAATTGGTTTAAACTGCTACACTTGCATAAGAAAAATTGTAACACAGATATCTTATGTAAAGTGTTAAGAGCATAACTTTAGAGTTACAATTGTTCAACTACGTGTGCCTTGATTGAATCCCAAACAATTTTTTGGATTTAAGCATGGTTTATGCTATCTGTTTTCTATTTTCAAAATTATTAATTGAAAATTAGCAACATCCTGCCACGAAAAAGTTTGAGAGTATAATTGGGAGGTGAAACTGTTTGTATGGACCACTCTGCATTTTGTCTTCCTATGTCTTATGTTTACTAATAATATTATGATTTCCTTGACACTGAAAAATTAATTACTTTCAATTTTTTGTAAACTGTGTCAATGTGGGTTTTCTGACATGGAATATCTGTTTAGATTGGGATTTGGTGTTGTCCAAACCCATAAATTGATATTTCTCCATTTACTATACCATAATAGGACGTGAGGCATCAACAAATGGCAGCATTTCTTTCTTTCTGACATATCTGCATCGGTCACTCTGGTCTTGAGTGTCACTTCACCTCATGTTTATTGTTGGTCAAAAGATAATGGCCTGATCCCACTGCACAATGAATAACGAGCTCCCATGCAATTAAAAGATCACATCTTCTGTCTGCGATACTGCCAAGCCATAAAAACCCTGGCCGGCTTGTTTGTTGGCCATCTGCTTAGTATCATAGCTAATCATTACCTCTCCTTCGGCCTCTAAAACCCTGCGAAACCAATTTTTTCCAGTGACTCAGAATTCACCTCACGAAAAACTCTGACCATAGTGTTTAACCAGTTTATGAAAAGTGACCACTAGATGTAGATTTGTAAATTCCCTATCTATAGATGTCAGTGTGCATGCATGTTTAATAACTACCGTGTATTCATCACAGTGGGTTTTAAGTGACAAGTCCCCTTCCCCGCATGCACATTATGAAACTCCTCATTGCCCAGCTTCAAGGCACTTCGTAGCACACCATATCTAGATTGTGTTTATTTTTCATTGGCGATTTTGACATTTGTCTTGCTGCGCGCGTGCAAATCTAAAATTTATCAACTTAATCACAAAGTAACACTTATAGTAACACATATCCCATTCACATTAACTATGCTGGATACATATAAAACTGCAACATCACGCCAGCTTTGCCGCTCTTACAGTCACAAATATGGCACGCGCCACGTAAACCCCTCTTTCTCAGTGGAACATTTCCTGACCATCCCAACAAATCCTACTGGAGGTTTTTTCTATGGAATCCGTTTTTTTCCTCCAGATTCCCTTCTTCCTGGAAGTCACTCTGCTCGAGGTGTAACCTCTGTTACAGTCAGAGTGACTTCTAGGAGGGACGGCCCTTAACTTGCGCACTCCAGTCGGCAGTGCCCTGACAAGGTAAGGCCTGTCGCTGACAGTGTAACTCCTAACCTTATTCAACTTCACTGGCTCCACTGCACCATAGAATTCACTTTAATCTTATTGCAGTACCTTCAAGGCACTTTACCTGCAGGGATCTGCCTAGTTGGCATCTCATGTTCTCGGTGTATCCCCTTAGCTGAGATTTCCTACCTTTTGAAATTCCCAATTTCCAATGATCTAAATTATTGAACTAGGCATGCTCAGATGCAGCTCAGTGACTATGGAAGTCATTTCCTATTCCACCCAGTCTTGCTTCTAATTTGTTCTCTTTCCACTGGACCTGTAACACTCTTTTTGTCAGACTGGCCTATGCTCGTGTTGGTCATTCATGGGCTACATGTTTGATCAATGCCTGTCTTATTTTAGTTATGTCCACACAATACCCTTTTCTTTTATTGTTTCGTTTGTTGTGTTTTTATTATTTTTCTGTTTAATTGCAGTGACTAGTTTTCATGTTTGTTTTGGTTACTTTTCCTTCTATCTGTGCATCTTGTACAGCATCTTGTTATCTCCTAGGTTAAAGTGTGTTACATTAAATTATTAAATAAATAAAAACAAAAATGAGGCATTTAAGGGTGAGTCTTGATTAGCTACATTGTGCACATGTTGCTGATACTCACATGCCTTACATTGAAAGTAACTGCTATTGTGTGGTGAATGGACCTTTGCATGTAGAGATGTTATCTTTGTCACCCCTCTCATGATTGTGTATTTTATATCAGGGTGTTAATTGGACTGCACATGCACAGTCCCCAAATGCTGTGGTGTAGAATGGCGGCCCTGACATGCTCTTACCATACCTCCTTCTTTCTAAGTCTACCACTATTTGCCCTTTCTTCCCACCCACCTACGCTGGTCATATGTGTCATCCCAGACATGTTCCTATAAGGGTACAAGCTGTACGGCATGGGTAGTATTTCCATGAAAGGAATTTAAAATATGCCTCTGGTCTATTATTTTCTACCACACTCTCCATCTCATGGGTCTGCACCAAAGACCCCAAAAAAAGATGTTGTGTGACAACCTTGCTCAGCAGGGCTAGTTCACCCTTGTGAAGTCCACTTCTCATAGCCTGTTATCCAGTTATGTGTTTTTATGGAATATTAGTGAACCCTTACATTTGTGATAGAAATGGGCCATGTCTGCTTCAATTGTAGTGCTCTTGGCATCAGTACCAATAAAAGGTTTCATCAGTATTTTAATGTTATTTTACAGTAACAGGACATGGAATCCATTGCTCAGATCCAGAGTGAAGGTTTGCAGGTAAAGTCTTCTTGTTGGATACCTGTGGGGAATGTCTTTTCGGTTAAAATGGTGCTCTCACAGCCAAGGTCAGGGTGATTTGTCCTAGTCAATCTGAAGCACTGCTTCAATGCAATGGACAGACACGTAGGTGATGGTGAAAGGCCGTCTACAAACAGCAGGGCACTTCAGGGATCATGGCAAGACAGGAACATGTACCATCATTACTGCAGTGGGCAAGTCGATCATGGCTTGAAGTTAGCATGACCACGTCAGTAATCTCAGAGTCACCTGCAGATCGATGGCTCAAAAGGTGATGGTGCTCCATAGAGGCAATTGTGACGAATCGAGGGAATCAGACCCCCACCCCCATGAGGCTAGGAAGGTGATCCTGCTCCGCAACACCCTCCCTAGGCCTTGAGGCAAGCCAGACCTCACCGGGAGAGACTCCCCCTTTGGGGACAAGGACTCCCGTTCATGTGGGGAACTCCCTTCACCCGTGAATAGAATGGCATGCATGGGGCTAGCCAATGTTGTCAAGTATCAAGACTGGGATGAGGAAGAGGCTGAGTGATGCTATTCATCAGGAGAAAGAGAAAATGTATCTTTAAGGAAAAGTAACCAATCCACTGAGCTGAGTGGATTGAAAGGATGACACTCATAAAGAAGGGGAGAACGAGGATGACATAGAAGGGGAGAACGAGGATGATGAGAGAGAGGAGGGTTTCTCCAAGCAGGGGAGGTTCCTTAATTATTTATTTTAGCATTTGTTAAACGCCGTAAGCCCAAGGGAATCAAGGCGCTGGTTACACATACAGAATCATAGGAGAAATGCCAGAGTACAGGTATGGTGGTTAGTTAGAAAGAAGTTTGTTATCAGAAAAAAGTAAGGACCTGAGGTGTTTCTTGAAAGTCCAGTATGATTGTTTGGATCTTAGAGGGAGTTGTAGGACATTCCAGTATTTGCAGTGACAGGGAAACTTTCCCCTTCTGAGCTCGTTCGTCTGTAGCGAGGTACGGAGAGAAGGTGGGAGTAGGGGGGCCTGGTGTGTCTTGAACATTGAACTTTGGTGAATTATTGTGACAGGTATTTTGGGCCAGTGTTTGTAAGGCATTTGTGAGTGAAAGCTAGTGATTTAAAGATGATGTGCTCTCAGACAGGAAGGCAGTGTACTCTTTTTCTAGCTGCAGAGATATGATCGTGCTTTGGGATGTTAAGGGCATTGTTATGCATGAACTGCAGTTTGTTAAGGTTGCGATTGGAAGTGCCTGCAAATAGAGCATTACAATAGTCCAGTCTCGAGCCAATAAGGGCCCTAGCGATGGTAATGCAGCTGTCAGTGTTGAGAAATGGTCTGCATGCGTTAATCAATTTGGATGTGTGAGCAGCAGAGGAGGCAATTGCATCGACCTGTCATATAAAGAACGGGGTCGAGTCAAGGTAAACACCCAAGGTTTTGATGGTGTTGGAAACCTGGATGGTGTGCTGTCTATGTTGAATGATTTCTACCATAATTCTAGCTTGTTGAGGTTATGTTGCGAGCAGACCAGGAGTATCTGCGTCTTATTGTCATTCAGACAGAGGAGGTGGGATGCCATCAAAGTCTGGATGGTATTGTAGACTGAATGTAGGCTTTTAGTATCTAGTTCATAGTTTCCTGAGAGGTGTAGGAGAATCTGAGTATCATCCCTGTAGTTGCTGTAAGAGATTCCTTTAGAGTCGAGCAGATCGAAGAGGGGTTTCATGAATATATTGTACAAGGTTGGGGAGACGCATGATCCTTGTCAGGATACTCACGTGATGGGGCCGGAGGGGCTGCAGCAATTGAAGAGAAAACTCTCATAGTTCCCTCAAAAATTAAGGAATTAATCCAGGAGATGGCTTCAGGTGAGAAGTGTGCTGCAGTGTGCTGCAGAAGCGAGGTGACGTCACAGGATTTGGAGGTTAACCAAGTCGAAGGCTGCCGATAGGTCCAGTAAGTAGGGCAGAGTTCCCAGAGTCTTTGATTTCATCCAGTTGGTTCTTGATATCTAGCAAGGAGGATTCAGTGCTATGGCCAGGTCTAAAGCCAGACTGCCTTAGGCCCAAAAGGTTCTTGGTTTCCAAGTGATCCTGGATCTGTAAGTAAGCCTCACAGTCAAGGATTTTAAGTAAAAAAGGGGCAGTCGTGATGCGTCGGTAGTTTGTAAAGACGGCTTGGTCAAGGGTATTTATTTTAGGAGTGCGGGGACCCAAGGTACGGTACATGTGGAGGAGGAGACGTTAATGATGACAGCAATGAAAGGTGCCAGTGCAGCACCACAGTGCCGTGGGGTGGATGTCTCCCTGACAGCAGGAGGGATTGAAACCCATAATGATTGGATTGACGTCGCTTTCAGCGACAGGTTCAAATTTGAAAGGAGGTGGATTCAGCGGAGTGGTTTGGATCTCAGGTTTAGGTGTGGTGGCAGCAATAATACTTAACGAATCTTTTTTGGAGATGATTTCTTTCTTGAGAGTTACAATTTTGTGTATCATGGCGTTTTGGATGTTAGTGCACCATGAGATGTCTTGAATGCAGTTTGTGGGAGGGTGTGCAGGTGATTCAAACTCGCGGAGTATAGAGAACAGCTCTCTGGCATTCGAGATAGCGTTCTTTACTATGGAGAATGCTTGCTGATGTAATCCTTGAGGGAGGTGGAGCCATTGTGGGATGTGGTACCTGAAAATTCCAAACTTGCAGGGAAGCCAGAGAACAAACACCCAATGGTCAGCGTACCGGAGAGCCTGAGAAGAGAATAATTGGTGGTGGCATGACCCTGGGAGAACCAGGGTGGGCAGTCGGCCCGCACAACAACCCTGAGGCCATCTGAGGGAAGCTGTACAAGCAATGCGGCTCCCAGGTAAGATATCAAGAAAAGCAAAAAAAGAGCAAGGACTGCCAGCGAGGGATGCCAAGGATGACAGCTCGCAAGTGCAGCGAAAATATCTAACCAATGCCAGGCCAGTAAGAGTCCCAGGACCGTTTACTAAGCAGAATGTAGGTAACAGTGGGTAGGGAGGCACGGGAATAATAATAAAAGAGTATAATACAGAACACATAACTTGTCTCAGTGCAAATAAGAAAGAAGAGTTACTATATTGGAACTGTGATGAAACAAACACAATACCCATACCGCTCATTGAAGGGGAGTTGAATACAAGTGAATTATCATTGTTAAATGTCAATTGTGACAGTTTGGTGAAAAGAACAAGACTGTTCCCTAGAGGGGATGAAAGTGGAAATGTAATACACTTACTAAAAGTGTACTCTGCTAATACAAGGCTAGAAAGAATAACGTTCCCAAAGGGAGAGGTGAATGAAAGTGAGAGCAGCCCAATGCTAACCTTAATGAAGTGAACACTTTGAGTAAACGAAATAGAGATACAGAAATCCTCAAAGGAGGGAATGAACCAGGGAATATATCTCTATTCTGGAAAGAAAGGAAAACATGTGAGTAGCCAAGTTAAAGAGTGTGAGATAAGAGAGAATATCAGGAGTTAAAGGACCACCTGGTCTATACAAGCAAACAAGGTGAACAAAGCAAAGACTTGCCTAAATTGGAATACAAATTGTCTAATGTGAGAAAGCAATTATCTGAACTGATTAAGAGATTTGCCAAAGAAGAGAACCTATACCAAGAATACAAGTGCTGGAAGCACAGTGCAGGAGAAGGGAGTCACTCTCCTGCCTTTATTTTGTTACGATAGTGATAGGGTCAAATAGCAATAGTTTTGGACGGTGGACAAATTCTTTTTGGACATTGAGAAAAAATGACTGATGAGCACCGTAGTTATTGTTTAGGTAGGGAACACGCCATAGCCATAGGGACAGCTAGGTCTTTTTGACTATTATTTAATAAAACTGTCATAGTTTTATAAAACGGCACACTCCCGCCAGGGACTACTTCCCCGGACAATGAATATGGCGCACAATAAAAACGCTTTTTATCTTTAATAAACCACAGGTTCTTTTATTTGAGTAGGCCCGCAACCTGTCTTGCACCAAACCTTCACAAACACCCCGTGTCACAATGGACTAGGAACCAGGCCAGAGTGTATCAATAAGATATTTATTTATTTATGATTTAATGGAAAAGGAAAAATATACAAAATACAACAGCCACTAATATGTGGCAACACAAATGCAATGATTCCTACAGAACAATTGGTTCACAAATCCTAACACAGTTCACAGAGATATTTAATGGCAAAAAAGGAAAACATGTTTTGAATCAAGTAATAGCATCAAGGTTTAGCACTCCCCTCTGCCACACTGACCTCCAAACATCAGCTTCTTAATTCCTTTGAATGGAAGGCAGTGGCAAAGGAGTAAGGATAGAGAGAGAAAAATCGGATTAGGAATAAAGCCCACCACACCAAGATGGGAAGTCAGAAAAGAAAATGAAAATCCGTTTTTGGAGCAAAACAGCGGAATCGGATTTTGCTTATTACTCGCACGGCTACTCACAACTGCTATGGGACAGCTAGAAAGAAAATTTGTGTTGCTAGACTCAGGGCTCAAGTCGAGGGTACACGCGGGTGGACAGAGTCCACCCGCTTTTTTCAAAGGGGGACTCAGTACCCCCAGCTAAAATGAGAAACATTGAAAGTCTTCTTTGAATGTAGGAATTAAAGCAATCTCAGGGGTGGCAGTCGTCAGGTTTACAGGCCGGACACTTCACCACTGCACTATATAACCTAATGAAAAATAACAAACAAATAAAGGTGAAATGTCCCATTTCGGTACTGCATGTTACAGAGAAAACATTAGTATTGGTTATTGGAGTTTAAAACATGCACACCTTTTAATATTTTTAAAAATACTATTAGAAGAAACTCTCTTCTCTTGGTTTTGTGTGTATGTTGGTTTTATGAAAGGCAAATGCCAGTCCTCCTGTGCAAATAGGGTGGTTATGCAAAGCCATTTTAATGAAATGTGCATATTTCACCTTGATATGCTCGTTTCTGGTGACGACACACCCCACTGCGTTTGATGATGAGTCCCCCCACTTTTATTTTTAGGACTTGATCCCTGGCTAGACTTGAGGAGATAGGGTAACTTAGAGACTACTAATCAGCACACAGAACAACATGGAAATGAGGTGAGGACATCGATTTTGGGGAGAAAGCAAAAGCAAAAGAAAAATACAAACAGCAAATGGAAATTTGTTTCGCACAGGATTTACAATGACAGGCAGCTAAGGAAGGGGTTTAGCTTTCAAAATCAGAAATCGGTTTTCAAGGACAATGACAGAGGTACATAGCAGATAGGATTCTAGACAAAAGGGATTGCTTTCAATGGGACTATGGTGTGGAGTTTTCAATGGGACAGATGCAAATTAGGAGTTTGTGGGGCAATGCACACAATACACGGACAAATTCAGTTTTCAGTTACACAGAGAATAATTCTTTTGAGGCTATACTTTAATGACTATAGGTATTAAAAAAAGACACTGGGCACAAGGGGGTTAATTACGCTTTTTAACCAACTCATACTGTGAATTTTGATGGGGAATTAATTGATTTACTTCAAAATAATGCTAAGGATTTATACAGACAACTGAGAGATTTATCACAGTGAATACTTTAACAAACACAGGCTGATACAGATTCTACTATGGAAAGGTGAATGAATTATACTGGCAATTTGGGACTTTCAAAGGGATTTTCAATGGTGTTTTAATGGGGGAAATATTGGATGCAATGTTACAAAAGGAGAGGTTTATGCAATTTGGGGCTGGGGTCATCGGCCTTGGTTTGGGATTCTGGACAGCCAGTTGGATCTCAGGACTCTCTGGACAGCTAGGGCAAGGGCTCTGGTCTCAGCACTCTCCTGAATGGGATTCTGGACAGCCATCTGGATCTCAGGATACTCTGGACAGCTAAGCAAGGGGTCTGGTCTCTGCACTCTCCTGGATGGTAAGGTTCAACTTTTCCTCCGTCCTCCTTCTCCTGTCTCCCTGGATTCTTCTGTCCATGTCTGTGTCTAGTACAGTCCCCCCCTTATATAGCCCAAATGGCATCATTCACTTTACGATCTAGGGGGAGCATTCTATAATTACTCCAACCCTGGGATAGGCAGTCTACCATTCCTCTCTCCGCCCCTGCATCATTGGTTCAAGGGGAGGGAGCATCATCTGTCTGTTTGTCATTTATTATAGTTCCTAGGTCCACTTTTTAGCAAAACCGAGTTATGTTTCATAACTTCAAACTTATCCTAGCCACCACCATAAGAAATAGATATGCCGTTTCAGTGGGTCATAGGGAAGTAGACAAGCCGATTGCCAACTCTGTGCGTGGTAGCATGGCCCTTTGGAACATTCTTGTCCTTTTCATGAAATGCATAACAGTTATAACTCTAGAAATGATTAGGCATGTTCATAATCAAACTTTTCATCTTTCCACCAATTTTCATATTTGTCCCATGTGTAAATCTGCCAGAAACGATTATTTACTGGCCATTTCAGTCCACAAAGTCCTAGAAACATGCACTTAGTCTCTTCAGAACCCCCTGGAAATCACATGGGAAAATAGCAGTAAACAAAAGTGTTTCTTATTCTGAGTGCTGGGAAAAATGCTTATAATTAATCAATCCTTTAATGTCAATTTGGAGGATCTGTCACATATGGGAGGGTGGTGCTTCATCCCCCACAGCCAACTCTCTCCCCCTGGCTCGGCTTGCAACAAAGACTTTTATTAGATGCTTTGAAGGTTGTCAGTTTGTCCTTGGTAGTGGGTGCAGAAGGAACTAACACTTCTTAGTCAAGTTCTAGCCACACTTGCTTTCTTTGTCCTCCCTGCTAGTACTGCCTTCCAGTCTGGCAGAGCAGAGAATTATAACGCCCTCACCACATCACATGTCATTGCGGAATGGTTCACTTATTGGTGTGACTTCCAGTGGGAGGCAAGGCTTTCAATTGAGGTTTGTGCCTGAGCCCAAAAACTGGTTTTACTGGTATTCTGAGCCTTTTTCCAAGGTAATGGAAGTCTTGTGGGGGAAATATAATGTACATTGCTTAGCCAACCCCCCACCCGCAACATATTTCACTAACATTTCTGTGCTAGCAAAGCTGTCCTTTCATATTTTCTTTCACACGTGTGCAAGCTGTATTTTTCATCTAATGTTTGAAATGCGGTTCTTGAGGTCATGGGATTTGTTAAGTTGTCCTTTTGAGTGGGTTAGCATTTGCTGCTGGTCCATTGACACAAAGAGGTCGGCCCCCTGCACAGGGCTCTTTGCTTTGACACGGGATAAAAATAAAAAGCCAAGCTGTTTTTCACTTGCAATGTTTAGAGCGCTGCTGTTCACATGAAAGGGAAAACAAAAGCCGTGTTGGGTTGCAGTGTTGAAATCCTTGCCCCCCATGTGGATTAACAGTAAGACATGGCTGTTTTTTGATGTAGTGCATAACTTTTTGGCATTCGGATGGAATAAATCAAACGCAGGGTCGTTCTTCAATGCAGTGCATAACTCCTTGTTATTCAGATGAAAGAGAAGCAAATGCAGGGCCGTTTTTCAATGCAGTGTTCAAATGCTTGCCACACATGTGCCAGGCTAAGCAAAGCACAGCTGTTTATGGTAGCACTGTTTTATGCAATTTTTCAGGTGACAGGGATTTCTGTTTCAGGACCTTAAATACACCCCACACAACCTCACTTAAAATGTCCTCAAAGAGTCTGTGCCCATCTTCTGACTCAACACATAATCTAATAGATAACACTGGTTAAGTGTCGAGCATAACTCGGGTCATTATCATGATGCATCACAGCTCCCATTGCAGGCTGTAAATGTCTGCTCATACATGTGACCTTTGCCTTGCAATGTCTTTCGTTCGCTGTTAATCCTGGCACTCTGCCTCATTTGGACTCAGTCGTTACTGTCCCGACACAGTCACTCCCCATGCGGAAGTCTTGCATTCGTGACATGGCCTCTGCTGCAACTTTCAATCAAGCTTCCAGCACTCCATCCCTGGCCCCTATTACCTTGTGAACTGTGACTCTAGCTACTTCTTCAGTTTGTCATTGCAGTGAAGGTGGGACACATTTGAAACCTAAATATCAATTGAAGGCATAAAGATTAGGACATGATTAGAAATATACATCCAGACAACAATGGGTGAAATGTTGGCTTGAAGAAAAGGTTGGCTCCCCTCACCAGACAATATTATTGACCAATATGGCCAATTTACATTCTGGATTTAATCTGGGTTGGATCAGCAAATCCCACTGATTTCTAACCATAGGAGCATGAAAAGACATACCCAGATATGCTCAAAGAAGAACTTGCCAAAGCTAGGAAGAAGAAAAAACACCTAGAACCTAAATGAAGAGCTTGCTGGCTACTGAAAGCCAAAATCCTCTTAGTCAATTATATTAGGCAATTTAAAGACATAACTAGGACCAAAAGACAGTTTTATCAATAGAAGATTCTTAATGGGGTAACTCCCCAGGAAGAGTTTTTTTTGGGATTCCGTCATCCCCTAAGGCAACGCCATCATGCGTAATTACGTTGCCACCTTTTGATCTGATAAAATAAAAAAATCCTTTAAGAGGGAACCAGGGGTGCTGGTAAACTCACCAGCATCCTTGTTTTCGGACTGGCAAACTACGTGTTTGCCTGCCGGGGCCGCTGTGCCCAGCAGATCTGACCCTTCTGGGCGCTGCAGCCACGATAGTTAGACTGTTCACGGAAGCATGGCACCGTTAGCAAAGCTGCTGGCGTTTCAGAGTCCCCACTCCCAAGGGGACTAACATTTTATGGGTGCCTGACTTCCTGGGCCGCCAGACTTATAATCCTCTGGTGACACTGGGAAGTCAGGCGCCAGTGAAATGATACGAGTAGAGTGAAAAACCTGCCAGGGTTACCGCCAGACTCGTAATGATGCTCAACTGTCTAAAACACCAAATGATACAACTCCGGCCTGCTAGTCTGAAAAGATGTCACCCTCTTGATAGGGAATACATTTGTAGTGTGATTAAAAACAGCAAGTTGCCTGGATCTCCTCCTGACCTCAGTATTCTTAGCTTCTGTAAAGATGTAGCCAGCTTAAGATCAGTGATGGAGGACATAAGGGCTTTGATGAATACCTCCCTGAATTTTGGAGAATTGTCTGATGCAATCAAAATTTGTTTACTGACGAATTGGTCAGCCGATTCAGAGGTTTCGGGCAATTTTACACCAATCTCCAACAGTCCCTATCCAGCTAAACCCTTAGAGTGGGAAGTTACATAACAGCTCCATGCTTATGCAGAAAATCATGACATCCTGGCATTATATCAAGCTGTTTTCGTCCCATGCACGGCACGACTTGCATGATCACAACATTTCTAAATGATTCGAAGATGGAGGTTGACCCAAATGGAAGCATTGGTCCTATTAGACCTCTCCATCGTGTTCGATATAGTGGAGAATACAATACTAAGATACGAATTAATAGCGGGCAAACTTAAAATCCAAAGTATTGTGGGGGCAAGTCGTTCTGCAAAACCTCCATTACCAAATGCCCCTCTTGGCTCTTCCTCAGCCATAGTGGGGTCCGCTGCTAAGCTTCTCCTACCACACTCAAGCTTTACCTCAACCGACTTACGTGTACACCCGAAGGAGGGCCTATTCATGTCCTGTCCCTGATGGTTGCGGCCTGCTGGACTTTTGAAACACCTGGTAATCCTCCTGAGAACTTAGTGCGTGGAAGGTCACGGGGTCGGCTGGGCTTTCATCAGCTCCTGTGCGTATCAGTAAGTTGCACCAACATGGCGGTCAGTCTTTTCTGTATGCAAGTAAAACGTCTGCTACAAATGGCTGGGCCATGGCAGGATGGAAAGAAGTGCCCTGATTAACGAACGTGGGTAAGTCAATCAGGGCTTGAATGTGAGAGGGTCAGCCTTTTCTATATGGAAGCCAGAGGGTGATTTGCTTTTCTTTAGCGTTTTATTTTAAGAAGCTTTTGTACTCCACCAAAGCACTGACTATTAATACTACTCAAACTGTATATCCTTTATTTTCTGATTGTCTTTTCCTGTTTTGCATTTTTAAAATGGTTATGTTGAATACGTACACCAAGAACTTGTCAGTGAGATCAGAAATCTGCCCAGGGCTCTCCTCCTTCGGAAAGTTCGGTTGCTTGAGTGAGGGGAATGAGGAGGAAGCAAGGATGGCCGAGGTCTAATGAGAGAGGACAAACATAGTGTGCAGGGCGGCGTGCAGGTGAGTAGAAGGGCTGTGCACCCGTGCCAGCCACTCGAAGCCTGCTGCAAGGAAGTGGAGCTACTCCGTGGACGTGCACAGCTGCTGACGCATGGATTTGGAGACCCCTAGCGCTCTTTCCCACTCGATCCAGCATTTCTCTCAGGAAATCTGATTACGAACAGCATTTTGCAATTTGTTTGTAAGCCTAAAACTTTGCATTTCCTTTCCTTGACGCGTAACATTTTCCAACCGTCCGGTGCCCTTCCAATGGGAACTTCAAGCCGAGTAACATTTCAGTATCCAACTCTGTAAAGTTGAGAACTGTGCTACAGCCTGTCACCTGCCCCTTTACTCTGTAGGTCCCGCTTCTGCTCCTCCAGTCCCCAGGGAAGGAGCCAATGTTGAAAAAACTCTAATTGGCCTGTTTGTTCGAGCAAATCCTTTTCTGTCAGTGATCCTCCCAAGGGTGCTCCAGGATCTGCCACCACGACCCCTTTCCATGAAAACGACTCCAGGACAAGGCTGCATTAATTGCTTTCAGTGGAACTTAAAACGGGCCAATCACTGCGCAGGTGTCGGGGGAGTTGGCAGGTCATGCAGTCCTTCTGGTGCGGCCATTTTTAGCTGCTTGGGGCATGCACTGATTTGGTTTCCTATGACGTAGGAGGAGAAAAAGAATGCAGCGGAACTCAGTGATTTTATGAGCAAACCGGGTAGTAGCTTCATTTGTACATAGTATAGGATTGGCCGCGGAAATTAGTTCTTATCTGTCTGCTTCTTTCTCTTTGGTGGGCTTTTCTTTTTAATTGGAGGGAGTGATGTAAACTGTTAAAGGTTTCCTTTTCCTTTCTGTTTGTTTGCATGAAACCAATAAATCTTCACACGAAAAAGGTAGCCTCCTTTGATATAGTGCCACGCCCCAGAATCTGCATGTACCCCCTGTTTTAGCTGAATGTGTGTCTTTACAAAGATAACATGCATATTTATGGCACATTATTGGCGCTCATCCTACAAGGAAACTATGGTCCAATCGTAACTACATGGCTAGTGGTACAGAGCACCCCGAAAGCAAACCCCGTGTAACATTTCAGCCTCTGGGATCCTAAAACGCGATTCATTAACTGTTTTTACCGGTGCTACAAACTGAGCAACCATTTGAGTCGCAAAAGCGGGTGAAAACACCCTATTTTGTTTTTGGCGGGTGAGAGGCCCATTGAAATGAATGGGCCTGCAGGAGGCTTGGCGAGTGAGTCCACTCTTTACAAGGCGGGTAACACCCGCCAAAAGCGTGTGAGTTGAGAGCTATGACAACTGCAGTTAGCCCCATTTCTGCTGCTCGTGTAACCAGGCATAGGCCTTGAACGGGTTTTGCCCCAATCCATATTGCATGAAGATTTTAGCGCAGGGGCAAAAATAAGGCAATCCGAACTTAGTACTATTTTTGCCGCGTGATGTAAAAAAAAAATAGAATTTACTTCAAACAAGGTCACATCTTTCACACTGGAAAAGTGGATCAACTATTTTTTGCTATGTAAACAGAAAAGAAAGAAAAACATCGTTTGTCTGCTTGGTTCAAAAAACGTTCTATGGTAGGGCTCTAGCTGGATTTGGGTAAAGCTGTCATGAAAAACTGGGGCAAACCATATCAGCGCACTGCAAATATTTGTATGTAATAAGGAAAGCGGTGAACGCGTGCTGAGTGAACTTGCTGCATTTTAAGCACCAGTGCAATTGTTAGTTGACCTGATTCCCTTTGTGCCCTTTGACCTGGCACAGAGGACGGAGTCTATTTCTGAGTCCCCCACTTTTTTTTTTTACCTTACCCACAACCTTTTTCAAGTCCCAGTACAGACATACTTGCATTTTCAAAAACCTTGCTCACTATAATAGCACCAAGAACATTTGAAAAATGCGAAAAACAATTCAAGATTTTTCAGCTTTGAAAAATGTTTTAAAATACAAGTGTGCAATGCTCCCTAGGCCATTTTAGAGCTGTCTGAACCACTCCTGGATTAACGGAAAACAAAATGGCCCCATATTTTAAATAATAAACAGCAATTCAGACCTTGTGTTCCAAAACCACATGGGGCGTATTACAGAAAATTAACTCTGGAGAAAGTGCAACTTTAAACAGGATTAGCACCAGAGCCAACATTGTCCTTCTGCAAAAAAGTATTCTTTCAATGCATTTTTGCACGAATGCAGTGTTCACTTAGTGCTGTATTAGCACCCGAGCAAACATCGTCCTACTGCACAAATACTTTGCAAGAATACATTTGTGCACGTTTCCCCAGTGCTAATGCCCATAGGTGCGGTGTACAGATTATGCAGTATGGCGCCGGTTCTTCAAAACGTGTATTTTTGTGATTTTAATGAAGCGTCAAACGTGTTCAGCGAGGGCCAGAATATGAGAGGATGGTGAAACGACAAAGAAACATACAAAAAAAAGTAACGTCTGAGGATCTGAATTTCTTTTTCCCGACGACTTTCTAGTGTTTGCGCTGCGTTGCACCATGTGGTACTATGGTCTGAGTCACAAAGTTTGACCAGCTATATGTAACGTTCCAGTGTCGCACGATGGATCAGGCTATGTAACCCCTCTGTAACTAAATCGTCTTCCATTATGTATCACAGCACGTAAAAACACCTGTAACTAAGACGATCCATGTAACAGCGCCATGATGCCTCTGGGCTGTTTGAGCGCTTTATGAATGTAATAAATAAATAAATAAACTGGGCAGCCGGACCTGCAACAGCTCCCTGTGTCTGTGCATGTGATTTATAATACGTAAACTTAGTTGGAAAGCAATGGAGCACTGTACATTAGGCACGCCCCCAGGGGGTTACCAGTACGTGTGTACTCGTATCAGAGGAGCTGGGATGGATAGGGGATGCAAGGGCGCTCTAAAGAGGGAGAATTAGGGAGGGTGGCGCCATCAGCGCTTGGCGAGATACTCCCGGGCTGGCTGTGTTGTTGTGCTTTCCTTTCCTTGGCGGCATTTGCAGACAAACCTCTCAGGATCACCTTGCAGCTCTGGCACCATAAGGCCATACCTCAGAGGTCCATGTGCATCCTGCAGGTTGCACTTTGGAAGGGCCTTATAACCAGCTCCTCCCTTTAGTTTTCTGGGGTGAAATTACAGCTCAGAGTAGCCCTTGTTTGGGGGGCGAGGGCGGGGCAGATCATCAGTTTCACCGAAAGTTGAACCGGTTTCCAAATGTGAACCTCCAAAATATCCACCTCATTGCATTTCAATGGAAAATTGGCACTGGCCGGCATTTCTGTGCTGCAGTGGCCCCTTTTAGAACCAGGACCAACTGAGAGCAGAATGAAGCCGTCTCTTGCAAAATCTAACTTTTGTCAGGACAGCCTCCTTCATGATAGATCTGCTTCCTTCCATTGCTCATGCCGTCTCGAGTATCGTTGCGGATGGCCTGCAGCCAGCAATTCTTCACATCCACCCAAGAAGTTAAACACTTACCAGCTGTCTTCCCTCTCACTTTCCATTTGCTGGACATGATCCATGTAGCGGGATGATCAGAGAAAGGGTACGTTTCTATGGCAAACCCAATGTAGGCCACTTCGATGGAATTATTCAAAAATCCAAGACCAACGGTCAAAATGATATTGAAGATGAGTCCATTGCACTGGCTGTTAGGACGTCCAACACACATTCATTTAAATCTTTTAGAAGTGCTGTTGACATAAACTGGTCATGTGGAGGCCTTGCCAACAATGAGCCCTTGCAAGTTGAGAAGAGCGGTGGCACCTCCTGTGAGCTGTCAGCGCTAGGGCTTTGGTTGGCAAAGCCAGTCTCAACCATGTGGAATATACAGAGGGTAGCAGCAGCTTAGGAAGGTATGCTACTCTGACGTCACCCCCAGGAATAGGACACGCTTCAGTCCTTTTCCACGAACAGGCCCCGATCCCACTTGTAGCAACCTGACTGTCTTTGCTGAGTTAACAAGTGGGTAGGCTAACATCTAGACTGTGAAAAACCTCCAGAGGAAGTCGGGGAGTAGATGGTAAAGGGAGCTGGTGCTGGGAGACAGCAGAGTGGTGGTGACCATCAGAGACAGCTGGAGTGAATGTGATCCCGTAGAAAGGGAAGGAAGGCTTTGCTGGAATGTGACTCATATCTCAAAATGTAAGATTCTGCAGCTCCTTTAAAGTGAACGCGACTTGTGAAGCGTTAGATTGTGCTCCAATGTTGGACACTCACACCCAATAAGCACAACTTGGGATGTCTGTTAAGAACAGAGGCGTTGCTAGGGGGTGGGCTGAGGAGGCTATAGCCCAGGTCTTTTGGTTGTAGCCCCGGCTAGAAGCAAAGGGGCTACAACCAAAAGGCCAGCTAGCCCCAAGTCCCGACATTCCTGTAGCACCGGATATTTCCCAGACTTAGCAACACCCCGGGTTAAGAAGCTGTGCTCTAGTACAACTCTCCTTGAGAGACTGCAATAGGCACACGCAAGTCCTGCCACGCTGCACAGGGACTTGCATATAAAGCTACATTAAAAGTATAACTCATCACAAGTTATAGTTACATATTTAATTCAAAATAATCTCTGTCAAGGCATCGGTGGTGGAAACCTAAGTGCCGCTGATCATCAAGGCTAAAAGATGAATTTATGTCACCTCGCACTTACTAGGGAAGCACTTGCATGCATGGATACTAAATTAAGTTGAGTTAGGGAGGATGTGGTCTAGAGATGCAGGAATTTGTGGAGACGTGAGGTTGAAGAATAGGTTTAAAGATGTTGTGCCTATTGGACTCAATTTAGAACACTTAACCTTGGCACAACTAGAGTAGAATCAATATTACAACTGCTCTGACAAATGCCTAACCAATTCAATCGTATACAAGCATAAAATAATTGTTTTGACTTTTGCACAGTGGCATTAATTTCTATTTTGTCAAGTTTTACCTTAATTGTCCTAAGTACTCAGATCACATGCCATGTATTCCCATTAAATTATCAAGTGCACATATTTTCTAAGTATTCTCATAGGTATTGCCAGCACAGATATCCCATTCAAATAGTACATTCTTAAAACTCATGTCAAATATTATCATGAAATGGCAAGTTCTCATGTTATATGCCAGTGATTGTCATCAGATCGCAGGTACTTGCACCACTGCCAGAGATTGACAAAAATGTGTCCAGGTATTCACACCACTGCAAGGGATTGCTGTGAACATCACAGGTTCTCAGCCCATTGCCACTACTTGGAATAAAATGCCCAGACACTCGAACATTGCTATCAAATACCCAGGTAACCACCTGGTTGTTTGCCATTTGCTGCCACTCCTTGATACTTGCCTGGGATTGCCATCAAATGGCCAGGTTCTCACCCCATTGACAGACATTGATATTCATATTATTACTGTCCAATATATTGTTACTCAGTGTACTGAACTTGGAAGGAAAAGAGGCTGGATCAGCTACACCAGTAGTCAAGCATGTGTTCTTTAGCTGACACATGCTGTTTGAGCTTTCTTGTCAGCTCAACCAATCGGGTAAACACACTGTCAAGGATTGCCATCAAATGGCCAAATACTTCCCCACATACCTGCGATCACCATCTCACGTCCAAGTGCTCACCGATCGGCAAGTATTGCTATCAAATGCCTCAAATGCCCAGGCACTCATCCCTTTGATAGAGATTGCCAACAATTGCCAGGTACACCTTCCAGTGTTACGGAGTGCAATTAAAGGACCAGGAACTCATGCTTTGGTAGAGATTACCTTCAACTTCCCATGGATTTTGTTCAAGTGCCCAGTGTGAGGGGTCAGAAATGAGGGCCAGACACAAGGTTGTCATATTTGTAACAAAGATATTTATTAAAAGTACAAAAAGTGTTGGGAAAAAGGCCTCTATGACCCTATGCTAAAGGGGATTTTCCCTGCCTATAAATAAAAATGAAGGATCTGTCTGCGTCAGGATGTTAATAACTAGAAAACCGTCCTTGTGTCCAAAATGTCCATCCTGACCCTCACACTATAAACAAATGACAATGTGTAAGGAAAATATCTTCAATTGGCCAAAAAGTGTTCACAACTGAAACAATTTCAACGAAAATGTTCTCAAAGGCAGAAGTCCTTGGTTCCAGAGAGTGGACCCCTTCCCCTGTATTTTTAATTATAAGAAGAATAGTCACTTTTGAAAACAATTCCTTGGTGTCTTGTTTGGACCCATAAGTTTCCTGTTTAGGCAACCAAGTCTTTAACAGTCTTGCTTTAAGGCTGCTTTCTCCTCGGTCTGGATAGCAATGTCTTTCTTTAACATTCAACTTTCCAGGGTTCAATAAATAAACACCAATCTTTCCTTTAACACTTCTTGGGGCTTGCAAATTGTATGGTGTACTCCCCTGCCAGGTGTCTTTATGCAATGCCAAATGTCTGATGTACTCTCCTGCTAGGACTCTTTCGGCAACCCCAATTGTCTGGTGTACTCGCCTGCCAGGTCTTTACTTCTGAGTTTCACTTGCCTGCTATACTCCATGCCAGGACCTTTATATATACATCAATTGCTTGCTGCCTTGCTTGTCAGGATTTCTCATATACATCATTCACTTGGTGTCTTTGGTTTACCTAGACGTCTCATATGCTTTTCTCACCTGGGGTCTTTGGTTTACCGGGACTTTTCATATGTTTTGATTGTCTGGTGTCTTTAGTTTACCAGGACTTCTCATGTGCTTCTCTGTATCATCAATATCGTAGGTATGGCTCTTCGGTTGAGATACATGCTCGTGGTAAGGTTTCTTTAAGTTTGGCCCCATATTTACACTTCAAATATTCACATTTCATTTGGTTCTGCCTTTTAGACTTTTGGTATTCAAACAAGCCCTTTGTCATATTCACACGGCTATAATGTTCAAATTACTGTTGGTGCGGTGGCTGGAATGTCCCGGGGTCCCCACTGGCTTTGGACAGACTCATCGGCTTTCTCCAATGTCTCCGGTCAGGTTTGTGCTTATGTGGGGGGCTGATTGCACTTGCTTTCCAATCTGGAGGCCGTAGCCTTTCTTCCAGTCTCCCTCGTGGCTCTTTGATTGCACCTCTGCTTCCCTTTGGGATCTGGATGTCGAACGCCAGCCTCTCGACTCACTGAGTACCCAGGACTTTCCACACGGCTCCCTCCGTCTCCACGGCCCTTCAGTCTCTGACTCAGCGTCTCTCCAGTGGCGGCCTCTTCTGCTCTGCAACACTGGTACATGATCTTCAGGGATTATAGCGCCTATACAGGAGCCAAAGCCTTTCCCTTCACTGCCTCTCTGAAAAGTGCACTCACCAGATTTAAATGTCCCACACACAGGTGCTTTTGGAGAACAGCTAGTCTGCATATTGTGGTTGAAGGTCTTGGTGCATGATTCAAACTCCTGAATCCTCCTCGTCTCGGTACTTGGGGAATTCTGGGAGTTGAAGTTCATAGATGTTGTTAAACATTGGCATTTGAATAGTTATGTTTACTGGTTTTACATAATGAAACATTAGAAGAAAAAGGTGTTATGTTTAATTCGTGTGAGTTGGTGTTAGTGTTGAGTGTCTGGCCAGAAAAATATGAAGAAGAGGGTTAACTTCTCCTATCAGTGAGAACACGTATCTGACAGTATGCAATGAGGGTCTGGGGTATCAGAGGATCATCCTCATGAAAATGGGTCTTGGGTATGACGAGGTCTTGCACATGGGAAAGGGGGAGATACAAAGCCACCCCCAGGATCAGGTTCAGATAGCTGCTGCCGTCCCCTGGCCACATGGGAGTAGGTCATCGCTGGGGAATCTGTGATGACACCACTGGATTCATCATATTAGGCACATATCCCATTGCTAAGGTTTACCATAAAACGCCCAGGAACGTGCCCCATTGCGATCAACTGCCAAGGTTCTTGTGCTCTAGCACCTTGAAGCATCTGTTGTGCTAGATGGAATTACCAGTAAACTACTTTTGACACAATAACTAAACAGACTCAAAGGAGATTGTAAAATACTGCTTTGATCTCAAGAAGTAAAGCAGGACCAATAAGCACTCATCAATTCGACTCATGCAAGATCACACTGTCTTATCATTTATTTGTAGCTTATATAATGCTAGATGCGTCATCTAGGACGTCATCCTATGTGTCAAACTTCAAAAACCTATTGAGGATTGGGATTGCATTAGGGGATCATGTATACTTATAGAAAATGTGCGTGTTATTTCCTCATTGGTGGTCCCTTTTCTGTGAGACACACCCTGAGCGACTTCTAATCACATGGTGTAGGGTATCGTCCTAGCAGAAAATGTGGCAGCGGACTAATACTTTGCAACATTGTATGTAAATGTGAATGGCAGGATATTCTTATTGGGTGGCAACCCAAATCCAACCTTGGACATTCGGCTTGTTAGTAGCACCTACATAGAAACAAAACCAAGGTGGTTGGAGATTCGTCAGCTCTTCCTTTGTATCCCAATTAGGCCACCCTCTCTCATCGGTAGGCCTCATGCCAATGTCTACTCTTTGAAGAGTGACCTTGCCAGTCTGCACTGTCTCGTGACATTCGAGGAAGTCCCTGAAATCTTAGTTCCAGGCTTAATAAATAGCCGATGTTTGTGAACTCTGCGTCAAGTGTTACACGAACAACAAATTGTTCATATGGTCTCTGCTTTTAGCTTCATTTGATTCAATTTATGCTGGGTGCAGTTCACCTTTTAGCCTCTAGAGACTTGTTCACTCTGTCCCATATTGACTTCATGCCTTTTAATCCTCCAATATTTGGCATCAGTGCATTTTCTTGTTCGTCCTAATCTTTTGGAAATGTGTCCTTGTGCGTGTTCTGTTTGTAGACTCCCTTTGTGATTTTCCACCATCTCTTGAAATTGTATCTTTGGTTTTAAGCCAATGTACTCCCCTATTTCGCAAGGAAAACCGCTTCTTCATCCTCTTTCCATATTAAAACTCTATGCTCATATTTTGAATTAGTTGGGTTGATTGACATGAGCCGTCGCCGATCTTGTTTTAATTGTAGTCCTATACATTGAATATATACCTCTCATAAGCAAGCTTCTATGTATTCTTTTTACCTTGCCTTTCAGCATATTTACATTATTGACCAGTGAACATATCATTCTTCTTTGTATTCGTAAGTACTGTATCATCGAGTACATATTTCTCTTTGTGCTTCAGTTACATCATCATTCTTAAGTATTTTCATACAATTTAAGCACAGATTCATATATCTTTTTTGGGACATTATTTTGCTGTTAGACTACATCCATGTCGCGCACCATTTTATACATGGCTGCATTCCGAAAACTAGGCAAGGTACATCCTTCTTGGTAGCTTTTCTCCATTGTTTCAACATGAGGGTATCTTCTGAATGGCTGCCTGAGAGCATATCGACTTTCATAAAGTTGACGTGGTATGGATATGTTGCATTGTTCATGGGTTCCCAATTGTGGTTCCGCGTCTGTGATTCCAATAGGGTGGGGGTGACGGGGTGTTGACCTGGGATAATGCATAAACCAGATCGCTGCCGAATTCCGGAGGAGCAGGAGCTCCCCTTCACTGCCGGAGCAGTGGCCCCCACTTCACAGCTCACCCAGGCTCTGAGGTAAGGCAACAAGGTATTCCACATTCACCCAGGATCCATATACACAATCCGCCACTAACACAGGGATTGCGCCGCATTTGAACCCGTTCATTCGCATGGGAAAGGAATTCTCTCCGTGCCCCTTATCCTTATGATTCCATCTGGCCGTGAGCATCCCAGTACAGGAATCCATTGCCCCCCACGAGGCCTTGCCTATTCAAAGATGGCCTACCTCGCCATGTTCGCCGTACTCCAGTTCCAGTAGCCCCTCTTCCACTCAGGCTACTCGGGCTACCACTCAGGATTGGCTGCTGGTTGCTTTATTCAGACAATCCTACGCCAGCGAGTACTTCCAGTCGCCATCGCCGGAAAACTCTGCCTGAAAATTCCCTACAGCATCCCTACCCGTGCCCCTCTACATGACCTGCACGACGACCTACATCATCAGCCTGACGTCTCCATCAGCTATATCCCGTGGAGCAGGAGCTCTACTGAGCCGCATCTGACCCTGCACGAGCAGCGGATGTCCTGCTCTTCCCGTGTTAAATGGTAAGCGCTGCAGCCGCTGCGCGAGCAATCGGAAAATCAATGCTTGTGCTTCCACATTACCACACACAACATATCTTTTAGCATCGAAAGAAAAGCTCCACATTTGCAGCACTCTGCTGCTGATAACAGCAACTCTGTGCCCACTACCATCCGCTTGAAACTACGAGGTACCTAGTACACTCTAAGTTGGCTGCGCGCTACAAGGATCCGACCCCCACTGCCTAACCAGGTCCAGCAGACACTACTGAGCACTGACTGGCTGTTGTGCCATTGTCCTCCACCTATCGAGCGCCACCCAATACTAAGGTAACTCTAAGGCAACTCTCCTCAGACCTGTACTCTGCCACTGACTTTGCCATTACTGATCTCCAAACTTATCTGTCCGGACTGTGCATCCTTACATAGTGCTTTCTATTCACACTGCATGCTGATCAGTGTTAACAGTGAGCCTGCTTGATGAACACCCCGACATGTGTAGCCCATACCTAGCCATTGTGTTGCCCATGCTTAGCATGTATAGCCCTATGCTACCCATACTTAGCCATTGTGTTGCCCATACCTAGCCATTGTGTTGCCCATACCTAGCCATTGTGTCACCCATACCTAGTCTTTGTGTTGCCCATACCTAGCCATTGTGTTGCCCATACTTAGCCATTGTGTTGCCCACACCTAGCCTCTGTATTGCCCATGCTTAGCATGTATAGCCCTATGCTGCCCATACTTAGCCATTGTGTCGCCCATACCTAGTCTTTGTGTTGCCCATACCTAGCCATTGTGTTGCCCATACTTAGCCATTGTGTTGCCCACACCTAGCCTCTGTGTTGCCCATGCTTAGCATGTATAGCCCTATGCTGCCCCTACTTAGCCATTGTGTTGCCCATACCTAGCCTTTGTGTTGCCCATACCTAGCCTTTGTGTTGCCCATACTTAGCCATTGTGTTGCCCACACCTAGCCTTTGTGTTGCCCATGCTTAGCATGTATAGCCCTATGCTGCACATACTTAGCCATTGTGTTGCCCATACCTAACCATTGTGTTGCCCATACCTAGCCTTTGTGTTGCCCATACCTAGCCTTTGTGCTGCCCATACCTAGCCTTTGTGTTGCCCATACCTGGTCTTTGTGTTGTCCATACCTAGCATTGTGTTGCCCATACTTAGCCATTGTGTTGCCCACACCTAGCCTTTGTGTTGGCCATGCTTAGCATGTATAATCCTATGCTGCCCATACTTAGCCATTGTGTTGCCCATACCTAGCCATTGTGTTGCCCATACCTAGCCTTTGTGTTGCCCATACTTAGCCATTGTGCTGCCCATACCTAGCCATTGTGTTGCTCACACCTAGTCATTGTACTGCCTTGTATTTGCCACCTATGCACCTATACCTAGCTTTTGCAGCCCTTGCGCCCAACCCAAACCTAGTGACTGCTAACCACGTGCACCCTGCAACTACTTAGAAGTACAACCAAAACCCAGCCGCCATTCATTATGTGCCTGCCCCTCCTAGCTTATAACACCATTGGCTCCTTCCCCTACTCACCACCATAGCCATCACCAATGTATGCAGCCCCACCACCCAACACACACCTGCCATGACACCCAGGCTCTTCATGGCACACCCCGCCAACACGCCGACTCATCCCCTGCCCCCACACAATCCCTACTTGAACTCACCTGCACTGTGTCTAGAACATTTTGCCACCAGGCCTACGCCCAACCAACCTTGCTCAACGACCATCAGGAATGCAAGACTGGGTTCAAGACTTCCGCGCCACACCCGGACTCCCCTGAGGCCCTCTCACCCCCTTCAGAGCCCTCCAACTATACAATCTCCTCACAGCAGCATCACCTCACACTCACCAACACCTAACAACCCACCCAAAGTACCTCTTATCAAAGGTGCCTTGATTAATGCCAGGTCACTCCCTGCGCACGCCCTAGACATTGCTGATCTCATTATAACCCATGACCTTGATGTCATGGCCATAACTGAGACCTGGCTACACAGCGCTTCAGGACCTCTACTCGCGCTCGCCATTCCCTCCGGTTACACTATCATCAAATGCGACCGCAATACCAACCAAACTAAAGGCGGTGGTGTCGCTTTCATCCATAAAATCTCCATCGGTATCAGAAGCATTAACAGCCAACAAATCCCGTCCGCAGAACTTCTCACGGTCAAACTCCCTATCTCCCCCAATCAAACTGCCACACTCCACCTCATATATCGACCACCCGGACCCATAACCACCTTCTCAGACGACATCATGTCCATCATAGCCAATAAAGCCAAAACCAAATCACAGATCATCCTACTTGGTGACTTCAATCTTGGATTCCAAGACCCTAATGACCCTGCAGCACTAGATCTGGCTAACACATTATCAGACCAAGGCTTCACCCATCACATCACGGAACCCACACATTCCAAAGGGCGAACCCTCGACTGGCTAGCTGAATCTAACTGCTGCATCAACCTCAAGGACAACACTCCTTGCTCATTGTCAGACCATCACACAATCCTCTTCGAAATCAAAACCACTGACCTCGGCCTCAAACAAGAACCTGCCCCCGACACCCAGACCAGAAACAAAAGAGACATCACCAAGGCTAAACTACTCCCCCTCATCCTCCCGCTCTTAAACAGAATTGCCCTCACATGCACGGAACCCACAGTACTAGTTGACACATACAACCAGTCCATGCTTCAAGCCCTGAACACTATTGCCCCCATGAAACTGAGGAGGCCCAAAGCCCGAGCTCACCTTAACTCGTGGTTCACCCCACACCTAAGAGAACTCCGCAAAGCAAAACGCTCCGCTGAATCTCACTGGAAAAGTCACCCCTCCGACACTAACAAAGACCACCTAACCATTGCCTCACTCAACTACAAAGAAGCCATCTTCCAGGCAAAGAAAGACACATACAACGGCCGCATCATGGAAGCCAAATCCAACACCAAAGAGCTCTTCAAGATCCTCAAGGAATTTTAATCTCCCGCAACCCCCCCAGACACATGTATCAAAAACAGCTTGTGGCGCACAAACATTCAAGATGCCCTGTTGGATAAAATCACCACGCTCCAAGCCAAAATGAACGCCAGACAATCGTGCCTCCAAACCGATACCCAACCTAATCCCACTTGCATCACCTCCCCCAGCTCTACTCACAAGCCTTTCAGCTTCACAGCTCTCAGTACTTCTGAATTTGAAAACCTCATCAACAAGCTTAAGCCAACCAACTGCCAAGGCGACCTATGTCCCGCCTCAACCATCAAGGGTGCGGCTCACAAACTAGCCCCCTTCGTCACCACCTTCATCAACACATCCTTCAAAACAGGCATTGCCCCTAACAATCTAAAAGATGCATGGGTCATACCCCTACTTAAAAAACCCACTCTCGATCCAAGCACACCCACCAATTATAGGCCCATTACCACGGTTCCCTTCTTGCTTAAAATCCTTGTCCGGGCCGCCTACCTTTAGATCCAGGATCACCTTGAATCCAATAAACTCCTTGGCCTCAGGCAATCAGGTTTCAGACTCAGGCATGGGACAGAAACGGCCCTCCTTGATCTGAAACACAAATTGAGGACCTCAAAGACAAAGGGAAACTTGCACTGCTGCTACTTTTAGACCTATCTGCAGCCTTCATCCTTGTTAACCACTGCATCCTCTGTCAGCACCTCTCATCAACCGCAAACTTCTCAGATGCTGCCACCTCTTGGATCAGATCATTCCTTGACAATAGATCCATGCGAGTCTTCTCCACGTCAACGGCCGCTGAACCTTCACATGTTCCCTGCGGCATACCTCAGTGCTCCTGCATATCCCCTACACTATACAACGTGTTCACCAAACCTCTCTTTGATATTCTTGACTATCTGGGCGTCACCTACACAAATTATGCCGATGATACCCAGATACTCATCCCTATCACTGGAGACTACCTGGCTGACACCAAATCACTGAATGACGTCTACCTGGTCATACAAGCCTAGATGGCTCAACATGAGCTATGTCTTAACGATGATAAGACTGAGGTCCTCATCCTCGGCTCTCACTATCACCTCAGTAAACTGGATCCTGCTTTCAAATCCTTTACCATTGACAGCAACATCATCAAGGTTTCTCAATACACCAAAACCCTTGGGATCTACCTTGACTCCACCCTGTCCCTCTCTAGACAAACCAACTCAGTCACATCTGCTTCTGCCTACACGTGCAAACTGATCACTGCATGTCGCCCCTTTCTCTCCACGGCTAACTGCATCACCCTAGCCAGAACCCTTGTCATGTCCAAGATCGACTACTGCAACACGCTCTACCTGGGCACCAGCCAAAGGAATCTAAATAAGCTGCAGGTCACCCAGAACAACGCCATCAGAGCAGCCCTTAACATTCCTAGAAACAACCACATCTCAGCCACCAGACGCAACTGGGGTTGGCTCTCAGTAACCCAAAGAATCTCCCTCAAAACCCTGACACTTACCCACAAGTGTATCTCCAACCAGGCTCCAACATATCTCTCCAATCGATTTGCTCCTCGCACCTCCATTTGACCGCAGAGATCTGCACAAGTCAATTGTCTAACCCTCCCCATATTCAAGCGACAGAAAGCGTGCGGCACCAGCTTCCCTGTTCTAGCAACCAAACTTTGGAACACACTGCCGCCCACACTCAGGTCCGAACCCTCCCTGTATGCCTTCAAACGCAATACTAAAATGTGGCTCCAGAACAGCGACAACTAGCATCACGTCCTGCTCCATCTCTGCACTGCTACTTAGCCACCACCACGCATATGACGTGTATATACTTCTGTAAATACTGTCATTTTGTAAATAGAGTCTGTACTCACCATTATATGATGTACTCAATGCTGCCTTTTATGTCTGCTGTAACCATAAAAAATGCACCCAGAAGCCCAAGGGCAAGGCGCGCTTTACAAATAAAGAAATTGCTCCTCTACATTGTTACCATTGTTGAGATTTGCTATGAACTGTCCAGGGTCTTGGGTCATTGACAAGGGTTGTCATCAATTGCCCAGGCGCATTATCTTTTGCATGCCACATGCCATGTTTGCATACAAATGGCACTTTGCTCTAAAAGACACCCCTAAGGCACAACCAAAAAAAGAGAGAACAATGACTTCTAAGAAGGGCAGTAGAAATTATACATGTCGTATAATCATCTGCATGTATATGATGATATGCAATACACTTTTATGTGGTAGATTGAGACTGCAATCATTAAATGCCTTTTTTCAAAGGCCTATCATTGGGTGACAAATGCGTGTTTAAGGTAAGATTGCTTTAATATCATGATTTGCCCAATGTTGTACAATCTCATACAGCTGATTTGAGTTTTTGTACTAATTTTCTTAATCTGTTAGCATTTGTGAAGGAAATTAAGAAATGAAATTCTTTACATCTGGTTACAGAGACTGTTAGCTCCATTGAAGACATATTGCATAACAAACATAAATGGGCTCGGCTGTGAATCAGTTGATTAGCAAAGCATGAACTAATTCTATTTAGGCCATTCAATCATGGTTTGCCGACATTAGATGCCCACCCCCAAGCGTGGCCCGACTCCATTTCCAGTTACCCAACCAACCCCTGTACTGTTGGGATGTATAGCACTCTAGCCACACTGACTGAAAGTATGATATTAGAAAATAGGGAGCCTGCAAAGTTTTGTTTGATTGTGGATGAGAGTGGCACCTGGTTTGAAAGTGACAGTTGTTTTTAAGTCTTCAATTATGTTTGTAACCACCATGAAACTGTCAACAATTATGGAAAAGGCAGCAATTTCTTGGAGTTCTTCTTGGACCATAAGAAATGAACATATCTGCACGCCTGCTCCACTTTTTTAATAATTCTGTCTGAACTTTTTTGTCCTTGTACCCATTAGAGCTGACCAATGATCCTGCTGCCTTTTCTGTTCTTTCCGGAACCATCACCCCAACTGGTCAAATATTTTAATGATTCTTTCATATCTAAAAAAAAGAATCCATGAACTGCCACAAAAAGAGGTTTCATTGGACCCTCCCCCAGACCCATTTGGACTATCTCGGCTGGTTTTTGTTTTTCAAAAGGTACCATAGGACTCTGCCCATTTACGCTTACAGAGTCTGAAGCCCATCCAGCTTAAATCAGTAATTTCACCTGCGATTGTTGCTAGCTATCTTTCCATGCCACTGCCTTCCCCAAGTACTAATTGTCTTAAACTTTCCTTCAACCATAGGGTTTGCTTGCTCTTGTTACCCCTCTTTTGAAAAAGGCCTCTTTAGACCCCTGTGTGCTTGGTAACTATCGACTAATAGCAGGCCTAAGAACAAATGGTGTCAAAACAGTTACAAGATTTTGTGGAAGGTTGCCAGATTCTGGACCTACTTCAGTCAGTTTAACATTACAAGCACGGTACGGAAACTACCTTGGCCACACTGGGGTGATATGTATGCCAATTCCAATTGTTGCCATTTGTCTTTATTAGTGATGTTTGATGTGTCCACCACTGTCGATAGGCTGGATCACACCATTCTGTTGTCATGTCTAAAAAACCTAGTCAGGCTATCTAACAATCTCTTGACTGGTTTTGCACTTTTCTTGTTGGCAGGTCTCAAGCTGTGCTAGTTGGCCCTTTCATTCTGACTCTATTCCGATGACCTGTCATGGCACCCCAGGGTTCTCCATTGTCAACCCTTTTGTTTAATATCTATATGCAACCATTGATGATTATTCTTCATTGATACAGCATGCAATTTCACTATTTCACTGATGAAACACAGCTGTATCCCAGGACCTCTGTCTGACATTGTTTTCACACCTCCAGCTCTGTCTTGAAGAAGTCAAACAATGGATGACGAACAATGGACTCCAACTAGACCCTTTAAAGACCGAGGCAATGTTTGTGGGGCTGAAACGCTTTTTGAGGGACCCATATCTTTTCTGTTGAGCAACCCATATCATTGCCTCCTTCCATTGTTGATCTTTGATCTACCTACAAACATTTGTAACAAGGTAAAGAACCGCTATGTCATCTGGGAACCCGACATGAGTCTAGCTCACTGGGGCAAGGAAGTAGCAAAGTCCTCTTTTTTCACCTTTGCCTCTTCAGACATGTTCTTCCTCACCTTACTCAAGAAGATCATGCAGTGGCAGTTGGTGCATTGGTTCACTTAAAACTTGATTATGCCAATGATTTTTACGGGGGCATTCCAGAACACCTCTTGAAACGACTTGCAAATCTTCAAAATGCAGCCATCTGGCTCGTATTTGAACTTCCTAAATATTATTCAATTATGTCTTTTCAACACTCATTGTCAATGCATCATTTTCGAAACACTTTGTCTAACTTTCAAGGGTGCTCACAAACTGGCACCTAAGTTCCTTATGTGTAAGAGCCAACGGTATCAACCACTGAGACTTCTTCGATCCTCACACCAACATTTGTTGACTATTCCCACCTGCCGTTGCAAAACCCGAGGAGAGAGACGATTCTCTGTACTGGGGCATTGCTCTGGAAGTACCCCCTCTCAGACTTTGCACAGCAAATATTCTCTTTTTGCTTTTCGGAAAGGTTTGAAAACCTATCTTTTCTCATGACATTTTATGTTTTGATGGTCGACCTTGAAGCTTGAATTTGCCTCTCCGATGTCCACCATGCCCAGATGCAGTGTACACTGCCAGGTACCTTGTGTTAATATGCAATATAAATTGTTCAAATAAAATAAAATCAATCAAGTGAACCTGGTCCGTCCCCTGCAGTCCCCTGGGGTTGCAGCTCCCAGGGGATGTTCAGTTCTCAACATTTCCAGTGATAGTGCATTCAATGTCGGCAAACCGAAATATCCACAAAGTGCCTCTAGGAAGATGGATAACCATTTATTTTGGGAAAACAACATGGTTTCTCCAGGTTTCTGCTGTTAATATTGCAGCTGAATCCTGAATACCAATGGAACAGAGTGTTGGCGAAGCAATGACTTTAGCATGAAATCCAAGAGCTCACAGCCAATTGTGGGAATTCCCTGGAACGGAGCCACATTTAAACCAACAGAAGCATCAAGCTCCTTAATGTAACTGCTCTTTAGTAGTGATGCCCTACTTCATCAGAAATGCCACAGAGAATCTGCCTACTCGTTCCTGTCAATCAAGCTATGGAACGAAATACCCAGGCATCAACACACACACAAAGATTACTTAGTTGGGAGTCCCTCGAAGTGATACAGTGCACTGTGTAGTCTATAAAAAAAAGCCTCACCTATAGTTTACAGAGTTCTCAAGTTTCGACTTGCCATGGGTGGGAAGACCATCCAGTCCTGTGTTTTATTTGAATTCTGACACTTGCAGTTCTCCTAACTTTAAAATGGGAAATAAAAACATGTAAGGCCCAGCATTGGCATAGGCAACAGTTATGGCTTGTGTAGGGTGATCAAATATTCAAAATAAAAAACAGGGAATGGTACCAAACATAAAAGTAGGACTACTCTTCACAGCCTCACTAGCAGCACCCTCCTTCACCTACCCAAGGCCCAATCAGGCCTCTCAGCTGGTTGGATCCGAAAGTAAATACTTTCAATTTCCAGCACTGCTCCTGGATATTAACTGTGCGGATTTGGTCGTGACTGTAAGCATGATAAACAAGCATTGGCAATACCAACAGTTGGTGCTTTTGTGTAGGCATAGGGAAGGCACGTGGCAGACTCTGCCATAGTGGTATTAACTGGCCATGGATAAGGGTGCAAGTACATCGGTATTTAATAGATGTGCCTGGCATATACCTAATACTTATACACAAGCCAAAACTGTTGGCTTTGCCAATGCTTGTTTTTAACAAGACTTCAGTGCTTATACATATAGTGGCTGAAGGCAGACCTGGTTATGACATTTGTATTGCACCAGTAGCACTTTTACAGCCTAGCTAACTCATTACCTCTCGGAAGACTGCTTTGGAAAAACAATGGCAGGCACTTCAAGTGAAAAGTTCGATGGTAAGGCTTGATTAAAGTGAGCATAAAGAGGTCCCATGAGGAGGTGTTTTGGGCGGGGAGGGGCAGGAACTGTGTGGGAATGGCCATAGGGATTAGCATGGCCATGGGCAGTCAATGGTTGGACACATAACCAAACAATTTCTACAAGCTGTGTGTCCCTCCTCATATGCATTTTTCCCTTTCTGTGCTCTAATGCAATAATTACAGCTTATAGGTGGCACAAGTGCCACCTAATAGTCTGAATTAATAAAAATAGTACATATTTCATTGAGGCAAAGAAACTGCTTGGGGTATGATTTTTGTAGAGGCCTGTTTGAAGTTTAATAAGAATCACAGCAGTCACACTTAAATCAACACAGATTTAAGACTATGGGCCTCATTACGAGTCCGACAGGAAGCCTGCCGGTGCTACCGGCGGGTTGCCGCCAGACTCGTAATATTTTACCAGCACCTGACTTCCGGTGCTACCGGGAGATTACAAGTCCAGCGGCATGGGAAGTCAGGCGCTGGTATAATGTAAATCCCCATTCCCACAGAGTCCCATAGGACTCTATGGGAGTGGGGACTCGGAAGCGCCGGCACCGTTGTCAACAGTGCCGGCGCTTCAGTGAAAGGTCTGTCTACCGTGGCCACTGCACCCAGCAGGGTCAGACCTGTCGGGCACAGCGGCCACGGCAGGCAGACACGTAGATTCCCGTTCCCTTGTTTCCGGACCGGCAAACTTATAATGAGGCCCTATGACCTCATTCAGAGCATTTGTATGTAATTATTAATGCTAACATTTAGACATTTCTTCTTAAATGTGCACACCACAAATTTGGTAATGCTTTGTCTGTGGGGATTACATTTCTTATTAATATAACATCTATTATTTCACGTTTTAGTGCAGTACTTAGAAGCAGGGCAAATATGTTGTGGCACACTTCTTATGAATGCAATAATATTAATGTTATATTTTGTATTGAAAAAGGACTGGAGGGAACAGTAGTCAGGAAAGGGTGCAGGGCAAATATAATACATTTTTCTTTTAACTGCACTAAGTATGTAGCGCAACTGTGACATATGCCTGCCTGCACTTTCCAAGTTCAAATCTTGGCAGCGCCTAATAAGCTTTCATCCTTCTCAGGTTGAAAAGTTGAGTACCATTAGATTTGGTAGTAATTCACTGTTGTTTTTGCATTAAGCAGTGGTACTGTTTAAGAATGACGCACTACACATAAACATGTGATATAATAATATATTCCTGCAGCATTAGGGAAACTAGACCACAGTAAAATCAAAATGTAGTATTCTGGCATGCCCAAAATGATAGGCCATAGAAAGATAAAACAGTCAAGCTGATTCTATATAGGAAGCTCTTTAAGTGGAGCATCCAATTTGCCTGCCCTAAATAGACAAACCCTACTCTCTACCTGTGCCCTTCCAAAATAAGCACATTAACCACTGAAAGAAACTCAAAACATTTGTGAAATGAGGAAGGTGTGAGGGTCAGAAATGTGAGGCAGACAACTTTTAGATGATTTCTCAAAATATGGCATTTTATTAAATCATAGGTTTTAATAAATGCCTCACTATTCCTACCGTGATGAGGAATTCCCTGCCTAAAATAAACTAAAGGAAACACTCTAACAAAGGATATCTGACCCTCACACTTGTGCATAAAACTTGAACTTTTGTTTTCCAGGCGTTGTTTCGGAGTCCTTATATATTTCAAAAACAAACATGTTTGACAGTTATAATTGCATTGGTAATGTATTCAGAGTCTCTTTTTATAACCTGGGTGAAGTCCCCTTCCCCAGGTTTCAAGTTGGATTCAGCCTCAATGTTCAACAAAAAGAAACAAAGAAATCTGGGTTTGTAACACAGTTCTTTGCACCTTCAGTTTATCAAAAGAATGTTCTGTCCATCCATTGTTCAACAAAAGAAAGTTTCCTTTTCTTCCTTGAATTGTGATTTTCAGTTCATCAACTAGCATCAATGATATTCTTGGTCAGGATGATTTGCGACAACTTATAAATGTCAATGAAACACAGCTTCTTGTGAGACTTAAAGAAACCCAGCTTTTTGTAAGATTCAAAAACACAGCTTCTTGTAAGGTTCAAAGAAATACATCTTCTTAATATTAGCTCTTCTCAGCTCTCCTTTCAACACCATAATTCACAATTGGTATCTTTGTCAGGATAATTTCACAGCACTTCCATTTACTCTCATACCAGGTCCATTTCTACAACGATTCACCATGCGGGTCTACTCGCCTGCCCGATAGTTTTTCACAATCAACAGTGCTTCCGAAGTCCTAAATCTACTGACAACCAAATGTTTACCACACCTTCAGCAGTTTACAACCTTGTGACTTTCAACAACTTTTCAGAAAAGACACAATTCACATTAGTGCTCCTCAATACTTTCATGTAAGCAACGCACTCTTCATCTGAACATTCACCTTCCTAAAGGCCAGCCTCTTTGCCTATATTGTACTTCTGCCACACCAGTAACCAACATGTTCTTAAGAATGTAATTCGACCTTACCTCCTTTTGGCTTTGGCAATGTGAGTTTTTACACCAGCTTCAATTTTATGGAACAATCACAATCAACAAGCTTCAACCCTTTAAGATATTGCATTCACCTCTTCTCTTCCTGTTGGTCCCATAAGTTTAGTGATATGCCTGGCTGTTAGTCTCTTTTGGCTCTGAACAATGCTTGCATCCCTCTTGGCTTTGGGCAATGCGTGTACCACTATTGGCTTTGGGCAATGCTTGTTTTGTTCCATGGAACTCACAATATTCAGTCACTTCAGCGAAATGCTACAATGTTTTATGCTGCTTTACAAATTATCCTTCAGTTAACCTTCACTTTGGAATCATTTTAAATACACACGACTTGTATTTCAGCTGCTTTCTTCAGTTTAATATTCAATTAGTGCTATTCAAGCAATTTCACTTATATGCAAGTGCTACTTTTGTGACATTCATTGTCCAACAATCAACGGTCGGTTTAGCAGAAATTTCACTTGCACGTAACTGATTCTCATTTGCTTATGTTGCCTGCCTTTGTTCACGCAAGGGATTAGAACACTCAGTAACACTAACCGGCTTCTGTCTTCAATCCCTTTGCTGCTGCAGGTCTTCCACTGCTTTGGCTCCTTTTCGAACGGACACACTTCCTCGTTGAAGTTGCCTTCGTTCCGCCATGCAGTCACACAGCTCGACTTGGTCCTGAGACCCTCGGCTGCACCCCAGCTCCCAGCCACGGTCTCCTTCACGCTTCACGCTGCAGCCTGCATTAAATGCAATGTGCACACATTTCATCTGACTAGAATTTGTAACAAACACAGTTTCTATGTGCTGCACGTCCCCCACGCCTGTCCTCCTGTTGCTCAGTGAAGGAAAGGGCAATGGGGTGAGGGCAGGCTTTATGGGAGGCGTCCGCGCGGCCCTTCCTAGAGACTCCACTGCACCAGCAACAGCCACTACTGTACTCCAAAAACTAGAAATACTTCCAGAAACCAGTTATGCTCACTCACCAAGCAACCAACCTGGTGAGGTTACTCACATGGTGATAATGGGGGCATGACTCTAACCCAGCGGAAGCCTAGGGATTGGGGGTCCGTATGAGATTTCTCCACGTAGGCTGAGCAATGTGTTTAATATAGCCAAGGTTAAAGCATTTGAGGACCACCTTTCCATTCCACCAGGAAGAGGCCATGTACTTCATTCCTCCATGTTCCATTTAGGTGGAAAGTAGGGGCTGTCTAATCTGGGCCACCCCCAAGCTTTGAGAAGGATTAATGATTTAGAATTCTAAGCAGAATTCCAACCTCCTTCCGAAGTCCAAGGTTTGTATCCCCTTTGAACTGGGACTTTGGGTTGGGCAGGACATGGCCATATTGGTATGCCTTCTGGTCCCACCTAGCTGTGTGAATAGCCTGCTCCAGAATGGGGTACTGTGGATCAGGCATTGCTCTCTGGCTAAGGAGTTGCAAGTTGCTCTAACACAAAGGTTTCCTTCAGCTCCTCCAGTCATCCATTCAATCCATTTTTAAGCAGGCTTGGCATGCTGCAATAAAGGTGTCAGGGTGTTTCTGAAGCCAGCAGGTGAAGATCACCTTGTTTCTGGTAATAAAATGTGGGATAATGGCTGAGTCTCCCTAGGCTGCTGTGCTTTAGGTCATCACAACGGGAATCGCCATCAGCATTTAAGGTTTGATAGGAAGCTTGTAGCTTGCTGTTCAAGAGAGCAGCATCACATTTTTCCAGTACCCCGTTTCCCATTTTGCTGTTTCCTCCACTCCTTTCTCATTGGTAAAGAAGGCCCCCAGATATGCTTATTATCAATATTTCTGCAGTTCAGCCAAGTGGCTTGGGCTACCCCCACCTTCAGCTCACTGATCACCTTCAGTTGGCCAAGTTCTTTCAGGAGCCTCTAAAAGGGCCTCTTGGTGACTGGGTTGGACCGTGTTTCTCCCTTCTCCTGAAGGGTATAATTGTACTTGAAGGAAGAGCTGGACAATGTCTTCCAGAGGCAGAGGTTCAGCCTGCTCTTTTCCAAATGGAATATAAGGACTCTACTGCCGAGGTGTGGAAAGGAGATTGTCAGCTTTTTTTGCCAGAAGGGGTGGCTTGACTCCCAGGAGGTGTCAGGCTTCCCAATCTGCATCAAAGGCAAAACCTTCCTCTCAATCGGAAGAGAAGGGCAGTTTGACTGAAGGTCTGTGGGGAGATGAGTACCATCGAATTAGTCTGAATTACCGTGGTTTGTGAGTTTTCCCATCTGTTAGAGACACGCCCCTGTCACCTGGGGTGGGAAATATAAAGTAGGGTGCTTTTACTCACACGGCCAGTTTTATTTCACAGCTTGTGGAAACTGGAGTAGACACTAATGGTTTAAAGGAATAGTTTGTTCAGAAATATTATTGGTCAAAAAGATGTGTAATAATAAAACAAATACCTAAAATATATATTTTTTTAAGTCCCTATGCAAAGTTTCGAGCAAATGAAGCTCAAACTTTGAAATTGCAAGCACTAGGGGGCATCCATTTTGTGAAATGGATGCCGCCTTTGCTTGCGTTTGCGGCACTAATGAAGCAAAAGCCAGCCAGCTGTAGTAAACAAAAGCTACCACTGGGTGGCTTTTGCTTCATTGGTGCTGGACTCGGGGGACGGGGACCAGAGACTACAGGCAGGAAAGCTGCAGCTGCATCTCGGTAAGTGCTATTTTATTTTTTAAAATAAGCACTAGCTGCGTTTTTTTTCTAAGTTTTCCGGGCTGGACGAGCCCGGAAAACTTAGAAATAAAACCGCAGCTTTTAAAACATTGTATTTATGTTTGGGGTAGCTTCAAAAACGCTGCGTTTTTTCTTTCTAAGTTTCTCACGCTCCTCCAAGCCGGAGGAGCCTGAGAAACTTGGAAAGAAAAACCGCAGCATTTTTTAAACACAACCGCATTGTGTTTCTGCCTGCCGTGGCTATCACTTTGGGTCTCCGGTGCTTCCCCGGGGGAGCACTGGAGACCCAAAGTGAAAGCAAAGGCAGGCAGAAACACAACGCTGTTGTGTTTCCAGCGGTGTTTCTGCCTACAGCGGCTTTCACTGTGGAGCTCTCGGGATCCCCGTGGGGAGCCCGAGAGCTCCAAAGTGAAAGCTGCTGGAGGCAGAAACACAACACGGGTGTTTAGAAATGCTGCAGTGTTTCTGCCTCCAGCAGCTTTCACTTTGGGGCTCTCGCCTCTCGGGCTCCCAGCGGGGAACCCGAGAGCTCCAAAGTGAAAGCTGCTGGAGGCAGAAACACAACACGGGTGTTTAGAAATGCTGCAGTGTTTCTGCCTCCAGCAGCTTTCACTTTGGGGCTCTCGCCTCTCGGGCTCCCAGCGGGGAACCCGAGAGCTCCAAAGTGAAAGCTGCTGGAGGCAGAAACACAACGCGGTTGTGTTTCCGTGCCGCAGTGTTTAGAAATACGTTTTTGTATTTGTAAATTCCGCAGTATTTACAAATCCAAAAAAGTTGTTATTCTGAATGCTGCAGCTTTCGCTGAGAGTCTGCTGGACTCCCTCAGGGTTGGGGGAGCCCAGGAGACTCCCAGCGAAAGCTGCATCATTCAGAAGAACAACGTTGTATTTGTGATTGCCGTGGTTTTCCAACCACGGCAATCACAAATACAACAACGTTACATTTTTTAATTGGTGTGCCTCGGCTTTTTGCCTTAATTTTATGTTTTCTGTGCTTCCTTGGGCTTGGGGAGAACAGAAAACGTAAAATGAAAGTGAAGGCAGTCTCCTCAGCTCTGCTTAGGCTGCAGTAAGCAAAAGCGCCCAGTAGGGGGCTTTTGCTGCTTGTTTAGTGCCGCAAAGGCAGAGCTGAGGAGGCTGCCTGAATTCACAAAATGGATGCCCCCTAGAGCTTGCAAATTTAAAGTTTGAGCTTCATTTGCTCGAAACTTTGCATACAGACTTAACATTTTTGGCAAATTATATTTTCTGACCGAACCATATAATCGCCCCTTCTATTATCTTTAAAAACCAAAGGATCCAAAGATGACGTAAGATCAACTTGTAGTTCTCTACCTATTTTATTCTTATCATAAATGGGACTAGGATTCTTTCTCGTTTCAGCTTCAGTCTTTCTTGGTTGTTGGTTTGCTCATATTAAGGTTCATGTCTTTCAACCTGGGATACAATATCTTCCTGTCTGAGGGCAGGGGTTCTCTTACAGACAGAAAAGGTGGTCACCCAGAACATAAGTCTTGTATTCTGCACACGCGTGATGACATTGTCAAAGTTACATTATTGAATATCATCGCGTGAAGCAAGTTGTGACAGTTGTAACTACCATTTGAGGCGACACTACTCAGTGCTGTGGGGTCCTCTTATAACGATTAAACATTTGAATTGAAGATTTGTCGTTGACAGTGCTGTACTGTCCTTCTAACCAATGTTGGCCATGGATTTCTCCATGCCCTTTTAAGGGAAGGTCTTTTAAGGGTTTGAGAGCGAAAGACAGGGCATAGCCCCCCTTTGTTCACCTCTTTGGCAATGGCTTTCTATTATCTATCTCCCTCTCATTTCCTAAATGTAGGGTGCCTCGGAAATGCCTGCCCTTGGGGTGCCCCAGTACTTAGCGTTCGACCTGTTCGACTTGGTAGATCATAACACTCTCTGGCACCATCTCGCGACTGCGCCCAACTTCTCTGCCAAAGCTTGTGACTGGATCACCTCCTTTCTCCAAGAGAGGGCCATGAAAGTCTTCTCCGACTCGGCCTGTGCCACCCTGAATCACATCAAATGTGGAGTTCCACAAGGGTCCTGCATAGCACCCATGCTCTGCAACCTCTTCACAAGGCCTTTGTTCAGTATCCTTGACTCCCTGGGCATCTCGTATACTAATTATGCGGATGACAAACCGGTACTAATCCCACTCACTGGGGACTATAAGTCAGATATGAACACTATCACCAACATCTACTCTACTATCAATCATGGATGGAGGATAATTGGCTATGCCTCAATAATGAGAACACTGAACCCCTGCTTATCGGTTCTCCCACTACCCTGGGCAACCTTGAATAACAGTACACCTCATTCACCATTGATAACATTCCCATCAAGGTATCCAAAAAAGTCAAGACACTTGGAGTTTACCTAGACTCTGACCTTACCATGGATAGACAAGTGAATGCCATTGCCTCCTCCTCAGCCTATTACTCTAAAGTTCTTAACGCAGCTAGACCCTTCTTTTCACGCCAAAATTGCCTCACCATTGCCCAGGCAATAATTGGCTCAAGGCCTGACTATTGTAATGCCCTCCTCATAGGGGCCTCCTGCAAAAACCTGGCCAAACTCCAATTGGTTCAAAACAATGTACTTAGGGCAGCTACCGGAACCTCAAGGAAAGACCACATCTCAGAAGTAAGAAGGCAGGCCCACTTGCTCCCTGTCAAAGAGAGAATTATCTTTAAACCCCTCTCCCTCGCACATAAATGCCTCCATGATCTTGCACCCCCGTACCTTGTTCAAAGAATTGTAAAACACACCGCCACAAGACCTCTTAGGAAGGGTTACTCCAACATGATTCTCACTCCCAAAACAAGAAGAGTCCGCGCTGGGGGTTCCAGTTTTCCCACAATGGCTGCCTCTCATTGGAATGCCCTTCCCACGCACATAAGAAAGATTGAGTGCCACCAAGCCTTCTGCAAAGCAATTAAAACTAAGCTTTTTGTTTGAATACAGTGAATGATTACTATGTATTAATGATTGCATCTCTGTATGTATCTTTTGAACCCACCTGATCTATATGTAGTTATCTATTACCAATGTACCATTTACCTGTAGCCAAGAGACCTCATGGTCGCATGTGAACAAATTAATCAAATCTTCTTACAATATCTAATGTAACAGCGTTCTCAATGCCTCTGGGCTGTAAGTGCGCCATACAAATGCAAATAAATAAATAAATATGGGATCTTTAGCGTTCCTGAAGTTAGTGTTTAAACAGAGACTGGTGATGGACTGGGGAGCATGTGGGCAGGTGCTCTTGTGGGCCCTGCCTTACGGAGCAGGTGGCTTCTCTTGGCCTCCAAGGTCACCCCAATCCCGTCAGCCAGCCTATAGCATGAGGCCTTGTCATGGGAAACTTAGTTTATTTATCTATTTCTTTATTTATGGATTTATTCTAGAGTCTGAGCTGCATACCGAAGGGCATTGAGAGAATCATTCTGCCAAATTACTTCAGATATGTTTCTGTATTTAACGACATAACTTGCTTAGGTTGGGAAACGAAAGGGTTTCAAAGGTCTCCTAAATTTCTGTGTGCTCTCTATTTTTCTGATTAAGACTGGAATGAAATTCCATAGAAGGGAGAGGCATGATATGAAAAGAGTTTTTGTGTCGCATTCACATTTTGGAATCTCAGAATGGAATATTGCAAGAGATCTTCAGACTGCAGGGACCATTCAAGACTATGGGCCTCATTACGACCCAGGCGCTGGACCATGGTGCTATTAGCACCATGGTCCATGCCGGTCTCCGGCATGGTGGATGGCGGAATTACCGCCCCCATCACAAGGTTGGCGGGGGCGGTAATTCCCCATTCACCATTTGCCCTTCCCCATTCCCATTTCGCCCCATAGGGCATAATGGGGATGGGGAAGGCGCTAATTACGGCACCGTAAATTACGGTTGCCATAATTAGCTCCAAGGTCCCTTAGCGGGTTGGATTTTAACGCCTGCAAAAAGCAGGCGTTAAAGCCTCCAACCCGCTAAGGGACCTTGTAATCAGGCGCTAATGGTTTAACGGCGCCAACGCTCTTTACGGCGCTGTTAAACCATTAGCGCCAGGGTCGTAATGAGGCCCTATATATTCACCTATTTATTTTTACATTTGTTAAGCGCCACAGAACCCAAGGGCATCAAAGCGCTGTTACAACAAGGTACCTTTCTTAGTGGAAAAAAGGGAGGGAAATCAGAAAGGGTACAGTGTCCTGGTGTCTCAGGTACTAGATGAAGAGTCAGGTTTTCAGGGCTTTTCTAAAGGCCCAGTAAGGCCCAGTATGATTGTTCCTCTCTCAAGTGCGGTGTGAGTAAATTCCTTTGGCGGGCAGCTACTGCAAGGAAGCTGGTGCCTCCACATTTGGCTGTCTTAGATTTCGGCAAGACCAGTCTGTGGATGTAGGCCCTTCTGGCGGGTCTGGAGGAATGCACTTTGGTGAAGTTTTGTGAGAGGTAAGGGGATGCCAAGTTTGACATGCATTGGTGAGCGATCAAAACGTGTTTTAAAGATGATCCTTTCCTTGACCGGTAGCCAGTGGGCATTTCTTTTAGCCTCCGAAATGTGCTCTTCTTTGAGGATGTTGAGAGCAGCTCTGATAGCATTGTTTTGTATTATTGGAAGTTTGCGAATATTTTGTGAGGATGTGGGCAAGGAAAGGTCTGGCAGCATTGATAAGCTTGGTCATGTAGGCTGCTGATGTCGCAATGGCATTTCCCTGACGATTAAGGGATAGGATAGAGTCTAGATAGATGCCCAGGGTCTTTACTGATGTGGATACTGGTATCAGGAGGTTTTCAATCTTGAAGTTGGCGTATTGGGTGCTGAAGCTTTTTAGGACTGATGGGGGCCCGACCATCGGGATCTCAGTCTTTTCATTGCTTAAGTAGAGGCCATTACCAGCAATCCAAGATTGGATAGCTGAGTAGATTGAGTTAAGGGAGTAGAGTCTTTTTCGAGTATATGCCCGTGAGGGGGAGCAGAATTTGCATGTCATTGGCATAGTTGGTGTAAGTGATGCCGATGGAGTCCAGAAGGTCAAAAAGGGTTTAGTAAATATATTGCATAGTATTGAGGAGACACAGGAACCTTGGGGAGCTCCACATGAGGTATGGGGGGGGGGCACAAGCAACTTCTGAGAAGACCCTTACTGTCCTGTCTGCCAGGAAAGAGGCTACCCAGGAAGTGGCTTCATTTGAGAAATGAGCCGCTGATGTGAGATTCTGACAGAGGATGTTGTGGTCAACTAGATCGAACGTGGCAGATAGATCTAGCAAAAGCAGGAGTGCTGAATTGTGGCGAGTCTAGCTGGTTTTTAAGGTCCAGCAGAGCTGAGTCCGTTCCATGACCGGGTCTAAAACCTGATTGGCGCAGACCTAGGATCTGGTTGGATTCGAGATTTGTAAGTTTGCTGCTCTGTCTAATATTTTAAGGAGAAATGGGAGAAATAGACGGTCATTATGGGCCGGTAGTAACTGGGCGTGGCTGGTCTAAGAAGGGTTTTTTCAGGAGGGGGAGGACCCAGGCTTCCTTAAGTGAGGTAGGAACTGTACACAATGAGAAGGTGATGATGAAGCTCGTGATTAATGGAATGAGAGTTTCTGCATAATCTTTTATGACAAGGGCGGGGCATGTGTGGGGTGAAATATAGCCCCTGGATGCCAGAAATACAGAGGCCAGAGTCAGTTAGGAGGGCTCACAAAAATAAAAGGACAGCACACAAAGGATGATGTCAGACATAAGGCATAGTGAACCAAAATTACAAAGGAAAGAAAGTGGGCCTCAATCCCACCATGCAAAGTTATGCGAAATGCATTTCATGACAGAAAAGAAAGACACCTGGCAATAATGTTTTGACAAATCCATGGAGAACTGCACTTACACAGATGAAACAGCAGTGCACAGTATCTTCAATGGGATACCAGAATTATGCTCCAGGCATGCTAAAGTAAAACAGAGTTCACTACATGTAAAATAAATAAAACAATGTCATTTTTGTTTTTCCTCATCCAAATTGACAATCTGCTAAGCAAAATGCTCACCAAAACCACAGAAAGCGTGAATATGATGTTCTCATCTAACAGCTGTATGCAAGGGACAACTTAGAAATGACATTATATACATGCTATAACTGTGTGCCTTATAACATGTCATTTAAAAGTGAAATTGTGTGCAGGTTTACAGGCTGTTTGCTGCAGGGTACATGCTGGCCATTTCTTCAGAGGTGGAACTAAACTCCAGGACCCCGCTTGTTGCCCTGGAGATTCAGGCCTGGTTGTCTTCATCCTTCAGTGATTTTCCCTAAAAATACAAGCATGAGATCAGCAATGCGGTGACGACTAGATAAAGTCAGGTCTGTTCTGCAGCCCTTGTGACCTCCAGGTCACAAGTCTCATAAAAAAAATCCATTAGTGGCCATTAGGCAGCTTTGCTTACATATGTGTCTGAAGAGGAGAACTGAAACTTTAAAAAAGATGGGGGTCAGAGAGACAGAGGATATGAAACTGCCCCTTCACTTAAAAAGGGAGAAGCACGTTTTATTGCATAAAGGGAACAGCGTACATCGCACAATGGCTTTTATTAAAGATGACAGTCTTTCTAACCATGCTAAAACAATTTTGGTGGGATAAACACGACTAAAGTTATTAATGAAAACGTGATTTGTGCCTTCCCATGATTACCAGAGATGCAAAAGTTGATAAAAGCATGCCAATCATAATTAATATGATGCCCATAAAGTGGCATATTGTTCACTGAAATGGTTCATGAGTATATGTAGAAAAACTGTATCTCTGCACAGGAAAGGTGTGCAGAGCCCATACTAGTCTTATCTGATTTGCGTTAAAATATAGTTTTCAAAAATGTATTCATACATGTAAAGTTGTGGAAATTAAGGGTACCTGCCATGTTGAGACATTTTGAGTTTAAAAACATGACAGAGACCACCTTTCGAAGTGAGATGATGAAGCTCTCTCCTTCCACTGCTAACCCAAAGCACTCCCCCATCCCCTTGTCCTATCAGCACACAGGTGGGAGGGGGTAGGGAAGACTAGCCAATCCCTTTCGTCAAGTTAGTGATGTCATTTCCCTTATAAATAAGCCAGCTTGCATCAGAGCTGGACTTCTTCCACTAATTCCAAGAGGTGACCTGCTGCCTAAATCTCGTGAGAAACATCCCAGCAGAGAGAGGCCTAATTTTACAGTGGAGACATGAGCCAGGAGACATAGCAGCAGACTTGGGATCCCTTGGAGTAAAGAGAGGAGACCCTTGACTGACCCCTTTGCTGTCCCAGCACTGTGTTCTGCTGCTCCCTGATGTCCAGTCTGGACTCTAAGTAGATCTATCCACAAAGCCCTAGATTGTATAGACCCTATATTGTAAAGCATTGTGTTAGTTATTTCCCCATTGAAAATCCCCTTTTTGCCTGTGTAGATCCCTAGCCTATTTATCAAAGTAAATCAATTAATTCCCCCATTGATTTCACGGGATCTGTATTGTTGGCATTCGAAACTAACAATCCTTTCCCAGTGTGTTGTGAGCTGGTATATTCATAATTATTTGCCAAAATAATTAATCCTAAAGCCCTGTTCCACATGTGTGCGCAGGGTGTAAAAACGAAATTCCTCATTGACCCCTTCATTCTAAATTAGAAGTGGGAAGCCTAGTAGGGCCTGTGCATATGCATGCAGGGTGTAAAACAAAATTGTCCCTGTGTACCCATTGTGCTCTGCAAAACAAATGTTCCCATTTGAATTTTCTGTATCTGTGATTCCAACCCTAAAATCGATTTTCCCATTCTGTTCCGTCCAAAGCCCCAAAGCCCTGTGTGTTATTGTTAGGTGTAGCAAAACAAATTTTTCCCATTGCATTTCTGTCTCCCCTATTGGTTCTGTGATCAAATATTCCCAAATTCGACGTTCCCATTGTGTGCTGACTAAAACCCCTAAAGCCCTGCCTGTACTTTTTAGGTGTGGCAAAACGAATTTCCATTGTTTTTCTTCCTTTCATATTGTTTCTGTGTGTAAGACCACAAATCCGATTTTCCAATTGTGTTCCCACTCCCTGCCACTGCCTTCCATTAAAAGGAATCAAGCATAATTGATGTTTGGGGGGGGTGAGGGTTGCTGGGAGAATGCTCAACCAAATCTGCTATCACTGTGTGTGTTGAATTGTTCTTTTTCTGTCTTGCTAGGTGATTTAAAAAGGAATTGTGACGGCATATCTCTATGTTAGTTATTTTACGGAAGTCGTTGTGTTTTTGTGTTGCCCCAACATTGGTGGCTGATGTAATCTATTTGTGATATTTGGCTAAATAAATGAATTAATAAATATATTCTTAATACACACCAGCCTGGTTCTTAGTCCATTGGGGCACTGGTGATTTATTGGGGTTGTGGGCGAGACAGGTTGATATATAAAAACTGATATAATACAAAGCTCTTTCTTGTGCGCCACATTCGTTGTGGGGAAAGGAGCTACCTGACTTGGGTGTGACCATATAATAAACCACAACATGTGTCCCTTTACATCGGGATGGTTTGAGATTTTTGAGGATGGAGCCCACTTCTGTTTCTGACACCGTCCGGAACCAGCAGGGGGCTTGGTCTAAATGGGACAGTTGTGGCAGCACAGGAATGGGTGCATTAATGTTGGATTGTTTTAGCAATGATTTTTTCTTGGAGGGAAGCAACTTTCTTTATTAGTGCCTCCTGGATATTATGACACCAAATTTCATCTTTGATAGTGGCAGGGGGGGCAGGTGCTGGGCCTTCCAATTCCTTAAGAATGGTGAAGAGCTCTTTTGTGCTAGAGTTTGCATTAGCAATCCTGACATTGGAGGTGGTGGCCTTGGCGATGGCTAATTTATAAGTCCTAGCTGTGGACTTAAATAGGGCCTTATGGGTATCTGTTTGGTATTTTTTTCAGGATGTTTCTGCCTGATGCTTCTTAGCTCTCAGGTGTTGGAGATCCTCTGAGATCCAAGAGTTGGCGTGGGAGAGCACTTTTGCTTTGCCTAGAGCGAGTGGGGCAACTGTATCCACAACTGTCTCCAGTGTCTTAAGGTAGAGTTCAGCTAGAACCACCAGGTTGGGTGATCGTGTCTTTGTTGATTTTCCAAGAGCTTCTTGGCCACGTAGGAGGCATTAGGATACCTGCCTGTCGGTTAGTCCAGGGAAGTGGGATGTCCAAGGTAATGACAAAGTGGTCCAACCAGGGACAAGGGAGACGTCTGTGATGTTGATTTCACAGTTAAGGTCTCCCAGCCAATCCAGGGTGCGGTCCTTGACACGAGTGGGGGTGTTTATGCAGAGTATAAAGCCTAGCACCTTTAGTGCCGTGGCTAGAGAGATGGCATCGTGGTCTGTCGGGCCGTTTAAGCCCAGGTTCACATCTCCTAAGAGGATCACTTTGGACGTGGGTTTGAGGTTGGCATTGAGGCGATGAGTGAGGTCATCTTCGAATGTGCCGGAGGGGCCAGGTGGCCTGTATTACTAGATTTAGTAGTGTGGCGCTAGTGTAGGATGTCGTGACTTTTAGGGAGAGTAGGTCACTGTTGCTAATCTTATTTGAAAGGCATTCTCTAATATTCAGAATGACTCTGTATATTAATGCAATCCCACCTCCCCTTGTGTCTTTTCTGTCAGCTCTTAGGATGGTGTACCCCAGAGGAATGAAAAGGGAGAGCGCAGGGCCTGAGGCTGGATGTAGCCAGGACTCAGTGATGGCTAGGAGGTCTAGGCAGTGGGCTTCAATGAGATTGTGGACATCCAGGGCATGGACAGGTAACCATCTTGCATTGATGAGCACTCCTTTTAAATTTGCAGAGATGGGTGTTAGTTATTTTCAAGGTGGGTTGGTCTGATAAGGCTGTGGTAGGTTGTTGATTGGAAGGGGTCTTGTCGGTCATGGTGGTGGGCTCGGGTGGTCCGGTTAAGGGCCGACTGGAAGGGTAAGTGTGGGAGGCAGGGTGCTCCCCATAAGGGGCTGTGTTCTGGGTTATGGCACGACTTGTCACTCTCGAGTTTCTGGTGAGGGTGGACTGGGCATAGGTTGTGAGGCGGTTCTGTATTGGAGTCTGTCATTCCTTGTGGAGAGCGGGGGACATGTTGCCAGAGTTGGGGCTTCCCTGCATAGGAGAAAGAGACAGGCTCTCAGTCAGAGTGTGAGTGGAGCTCAGGAACGGTTGACTGCATTAGCTGCGACGTACGGGTCCGGATGAGTAGCTGTGCATGGTCTGTTAGCTGTTGCAGTGGTGAGCTTAGTTGGAAGGCAGCCACTACGTTTTCGTCGGCTAGTGAGGATTCGGAGAGTGCCCAAAGGGGAGTGTTGGGGCGTTCAGCTATGGGCGTGTTTCTTGCCATTAGGCAGCAAGGCTGAGGGAGGGAAAAATTACCTAGCAATGGATCTGGAACACAGTGTGATCCGGGGTGAGTTGCAGGGCAGAACGGTAATGCTGGTTAGCAGTGCGGGCTGATCACAAGGTGTTCACATAATATTGCAGCATTGCTTACTAAGCGTAATGCGCGCTTACCTTGAGGAGCACGTTGGCACATGGATTCGCTTGCCAATGATGTCTGAAACAGGAGTAGTGTGCTGCATTACACTTGTGGAGCGCACAGTGTCCATTTCAAATGCCTTAGGAGAGGTCAGCATCATGATGCAAGCTAGGCTTGGTGCACCGCTCACCTCAATTGATGAGCAGTGGGGAGCTGCAGAGAGTTTAGTTTAGTTTATTATTTGTTTGTATAGTGCACTGAACCCAGGGGTAGCTAGGCGCTTGATCTTAAACAGGTTACATAGATGTGGCGTTGCTTAAATACAGAGATTTACAGTTACATAGTATAATATACAGCAAGTGAATCGCGTGTTTGTTGATGTTAGTTAATGACAGGATTAATATGCAGTGAATAAAGTCCTTTACAAGATTGGATAGATTGAAGAATTATGCCAGGTTGGTATAGGCATGGTATACAGGTATATACAAGTTGAACAAGGAGGAGGTAGGTATGAGGTTATGTGCAAGGGATAACGGATAGAAGTCATGCTTTGACTTTGAAGCGGAAGGCGGGGAAGTGATGTTCATCTCTCAGTGACGGGGGCATGGAATTCCAGGTTTTAGCTGCTAAGACTGGGAAGCTAGTGCTGCCTGATTTTTGGAGTCTCTATTTGGGAATGTTGAGGCAGTCCACGTAGTTGGTTGTAGTGGGTCTGGAGGATGTTCTGGTACAGAATTTGTCGACCAGGTATTTAGGGGCTGTGTTGTTGATGCATTTGTGTGTAATCATGAGGGTCCAGAATGTGATTCTGTCTTTTGCGGGGAGCCAGTTGGCCATTTGTCTTTCCTGGGTAATGTGGTCATTACGTGGGATGTTGAGGGCTGCACTAAGGGCGTTATTTTGTAGGATTTTAAGTTTTTGAATATTTTGCTTGCTGGTGCCTATATATAGGGAGTTGCAGTAGTCGAGTTTGGAGAGTATCAAGGCGCTTGCTAGTATGATACAACAGTGGGTGGATAGAAAAGGTCTGCAGGCCGTTATAAGTTTAGTGATGTAGGCCGCGGCAGAGGTGGTAGCGTTGACCTATCGTGATAGTGTCAGGGAGGAATCAAGGTAGACACCGAGTGTTTTGCCATTATTGGAGATCTTAATATGGTTTCCATCGATGTTGAATGAGTTGTATTTTGGGTCGAGTTTATTGAGGTGTTGTTTAGAGCCGATGAGTAAGAGCTCGGTTTTGTCATCGTTTAGACAAAGCCCATGCTTTGCCATCCATTCTTGTATTTTGCTGTAGATTTCATTGAGTCGGGCTGAGTCTTTTTCATAAGACCCTGTGAGCGTGATGAGGATCTGTGTATCATCCGCGTAGTTCGTATATAGGACATTCATGTCATCAAGGAGGTCAAATAACATCTTGGTAAATATGTTATAGAGGGTAGGGCAGATGCAGGAGCCTTGAGGAACTCTGCACGTGATAGGTGCAGGTTCTGCTGATGCGTTGTCTGATGGATCTTGGACATGAAGGATTGGATCCATTTAGCTGCATTGGGTGCGAATTAGGCAGAGGTATTTAGCATTGCGGTGAGAATGTTATGGTGGACCAGGTTGAAGGCCGCCGAGAGGTCAAGAAGTAGAAGGAGGGAGGGGCGGCCTTTGTCTTTGGCGTCATCCATTTGGATTTTCAGATCTAGAAGGGCTCTCTCTGTGCTGTGTCTAGGTCTGAAGCCAGATTGGCGGAGGCCGAGCAGGTTATGTGTTTCTAGATGGTTCTGAATTTGGATATAGGATGCTGTGTCAAGGATTTTTAGCAGGAATGGCACTGCGGTGATCGGACGGTAGTTTGTGGGAGTGTTAGGGTCTAGTGTGTTTTTTTTTTTAGCAATGTTTTGACCCAGGCGTCTTTCAGATTCTTGGGGACTGGAAGAGTTTATGAGCGTGGTGATGAATGGTGCAAAGTCTTTAACTCCTTCTTTGATGAAGGGTGCGGGACAGATGTCCCCTTGACATTTTCAAGGTTTGAGGCTGGAGATGATTGCTTCCACCTAAGCGGTGGTGACTGGGGCAAATTCGAATGGTTCTGCGTTGTTGGGTTAAGATGTGTGGGTTTGGTTGGTGTTGGTACCTTTGGTGGCTAGGGGGAGTCTTTTGGTTTCTATTTTTGTTTGGATTTTAGCGTACCATGTGGCGTCTTTGACACAGGTGGATTGGGAGGGAGTGGGTGCTTCCATTTCTCTGAGAATGGTGAAGAGTTCTTTTACACTGGATTTGGCGTTTTGTATTCTTTTGTTGAAAGTGTCACTTTTGGTGTTGATAATAGCTTTTTTGTAGGCGGTGGCTGCTATCTTGAAGAGATATTTATTGTGGGGTGATGGGTTTTTTTAACCATGTGGATTCTGCAGCTCTTTTTGTTTTTCTCAGTGCCTTTAGTTCAGGTGTGAACCAATTGTTTAGATGGTTGGGTTGTTTAGCTTTTCTGGGTATGATGGGGGCGATTTGGTCTAGTGCCAACTGTACGTTTTTATTGAAGGTATTCACTAGAGCTTCTGGGGCGAGTATGGGGGTGTGGGATGGATTAATTATAGGTAGGATGAGTGGGCAGATAGCATCCAATGTGATGGCCTTGTTGTTCCTAGTCGAGGCTGGAGGAGATTGGTTGATCACTGTGGGATGTGAGTTGTGTCCAGCTCGAAGTGGATAATGTGATGGTCAGACCATGGGCATGGGTTATTAGAGATTAATTTCAAATTGCAGTTTAGGTTGGCCACCCAATCCAGGGTTCTGCCGTGGCAATGGGTGGGTTCTGACATGTGTTGCTTGAAGCCCAGTTCAATTAGGGATTGTTCCACTGCACTGGCGTGGGAGTCTAGAGGGTCTTTGAACCCTAAGTCCAGATCACCTAGTAGTAGGATTTTTGGGGTAGGTTTGGTGTTGTGGGAGAGTAGATTGGAGATGTATTCTTCAAATGTGGAGGTGGGGCCTGGTGGTCTATAGATAAGGTGGATTAGGAGAGTGATTTGGGTAGATAGGGGTCATTTAGCTGATATGAGTTCTCCAGAAGGGAATGGGAGAGAGGTAAATTCTCTTAAGCATAGCTGGGTTTTTGATATGAAGGCTATTCCTCCCCCTTTGCTGGAGGTTCTCTCGGCTTTGGTGATGGTGTAGTCTTTTGGGACTGCAAGCATAAGTGCAGGTCCTGCTGCTGGATGTAACCAGGTTTCAGTTATTGTGAGTAGGTCAAGGTAGTTGGCTGTGATGAGATCAGAGATCTCAAGGACATGTGCAACCAGGGATCTGGCATTTATAAGGGCACAATTGAGTTTGAGGATGGAGGGTGTTGGCGAGTCTTTAGGACAATTAGGTTGGTCAAGTGGTGTGGTGGATGTATTCTTCTGGCGGTAAGTGGGTGTGTTGGTGCGTGTTATTTGTGAGTTGTGACTGAATTTAGTCTTTAGGTGTTGGGAGGTGCGGTATCCAAGGAGGGCTTTTCTACGTATGAGATTGTGGTGGGCAGGTGTGTAGAAGTGGACATCCGGAGGATGCGATGGTGTTGTAAATAGCGTCACGAGAACGCTGCGTACCTGTTCGTCCGGTTGGGTTCCTTGGTGATGAGGCCAGGCTGTCAGATGATCCGGATAGACGTGACTGATGGCGCGGGGAACCAGCCCAACACCAGCCCAAATGGAACCGGATTGGAGGTGAGCCGGCTCCCAACGCCACGGGTTGGCTCACCCCTGATTGAGTGGCGTCAGGACAGTGCAAGCACTGGCAGGGGGAGCCTCTGAGTAGATAGTCCGGGGTCCTTAGTGGGATTCTGACGGAAGGCAGGTCCGGGGACTGGAAGCAGGACGGTCCCTCCAGGGACGAAGACAAGGAAGTAAGAAGAGCAGGCTGGTAAGGAGAGGAGCACGGAACTTGTGGGGGTAGACTCAGAGCGAATAGAAAACAGGAAGGACTGAGCTGGGACCAGAACCAAGGAGGGCGAGCGGAACCTCTGGGGCAGGAAGGAAGGAGGGAGAAGGAGAGGGACAGGAGATGGTGGAAGACAGGGGGTCCCCCAGGCAGAACAAGGGAAGGTGGAAGGCAGGGGTCCCCCAGGCAGAACAAGGGAAGGAGGAAGGCAGGGGTCCCCCAGGCAGAACAAGGGAAGGTGGAAGGCAACAGGCAACGGGGATACAACGCAAGGCAGCAAAGACACGATCCGAACAAACCGCGTTGAGACGCGGTTTGGAAAAGGATCAGGGCTCCTTAAATAGGCCCGCCAGCACCTGGGAGGCTTGCAACGCAAGCCGTGCCATCTCCCAGGCATCGGACACCCCACAACGAGGCTTGAGCCGCATACCCTCCAGAATCGAGCATCCTGCGCACTGCGCATGCGCGAAGAGCGGAGAGCGGGCGCCCGCGCATGCGCAAAGTAGTGTGCGTAGGAGACCCGGAAGCGCCCGGGACCCAGGACACCCCCGGACCCCGAAGCCGAAAACGAGGATACAGCCTCCAGGACGGGGAGCGCCGTAGCGGGTAAGGAGACCCCAGGACGGGCGGCGTGACAGATGGGCCTTTGGTGCAGAGCATCCTGTGGTGGTGAGGTGGGGTGACGGTTGGAATTTGCAACATGTTGGCTCTAGGGGGGGTCTGGTGGCGGACTGGGTGTGGTAGAGGTATATGAAAAGAGCGATGAAGGTGAGTGGGAGATGTGCCCTTGATGGTCTGTGTTGAGGGTGCTTGTATGTGATAGTAATTAAGGGGTGCAGTAGTGCTAGGTTGGATGCTGAGCAAGACAGTGAGGCAGTGCTAGGCTAGATGCCGAGTAGTACAGTGAGGCAATGATAGTCTAGATACGATATAATGAGGCAGTGCTAGGCTAGATGCAGGACCAAATATTGAGGCGATGCTAGGCTAGATGCAGGATAATATTGAGGCAGTGCTAGGCTAGATGCAGGACCAAACATTGAGGCAGTGCTGGGCTAGATGCAGGACCAAATATTGAGGCAATGCTAGGATAGATGCAGGACCAAACATTGAGGCAGTGCTGGGCTAGATGCAGGGCCAAACATTGAGGCAGTGCTAGGCTAGATGCAGGATCAAATATTGAGGCAATGCTAGGCTAGATGCAGGACCAAACATTGAGGCAGTGCTAGGCTAGATGCAGGACCAAACATTGAGGCAGTGCTTGGCTAGATGCAGGACCAAATATTGAGGCAATGCTAGGCTAGATGCAGGATAATACAAAGAGGCAATGCTAGGCTAGATGCCGGTTATAGCAATGGGGCAATAGGCGTTAATATGGATGCTGGACTGATGGGTGATGCTGTGGTACATAGACGATGGTAGTTAATTAGCAAATCAACGAAAAGCAATACAGGGAGGCAGCGATGTGCGCCAAATGTTACTTTCAGTGATGATGTTAAGATGAGGGAGGGAATGTCAATAAGAGATAGTATACAGGGGGCCTCCGGTTGCGCTATATTGCACGTGTTGGTACGTAGTGTGGGATAGATGGTGCCTGATCGGTTTGGGGCTCTTTGACGGTATACATTTGCCAAGCGCTGGAGGGCGTATGAATAAACGAATGCGGAATAGTATTGGTGCGGCAGCCGGAGCACAGGGATGAGGATTAGTATAGTGCTGGCTGTAGTGACAACCGTGGGGCAGTAGCGAGATGCGGGCAGTAATAGAGAAACATGGTGGCGCAACGTTGATGGGGCGGTATGAACTTACTGAGAGTCAAGGTGCTTGATAGCACGGAATCGAGTCCAGCTGATGATAGCCTCGTGGCACTGGCGTCTGGACGGTCTGGACAGGTACAGGACAGGTTCCTGTCCCTGCTTCAGTGGTCCTTAGTGAAGTGGGTCGGCGTGATTGGGCAATAAGTGTGTCTAGGAGCCAATAAATGCCGGTAGCCCAGGTGGAGGAAGGGCAAACGAGTGCGGCCATCTTGGAATGCGGCCGATCCTTGTGTATGCCCATGGATTCCGGGGTTTGGCTGCAGGCAATTTTCAGATAAGGAGCATGTGGAGCCTCGACGAAGTACCGAGTGCACGGCGGAGTTTGGCAGTGCAAATTAGAATGCAGAATCACGGGGAGGCGTGCAGGGAAATTGCAAGCGTCTTCCTCTGCTTACCTCAGAATATAGGTCATCTGAGATGAGGGGCCCACTGTTCCAGCAGTGGTAGGAGCTCCTGCTCCTCTGGAACTGTAATATGGACAGGCCTTAGAACACAGCCGTCCAAGAGTATTGGAGGCCTTAGAACACAGCCTTTGATAACGGCCAGCTCTGCCTTCCGGCTCCGGTTGGGAGTCCAGTCATAAGCTCCATGTGGCCAATCATGTTGCTTCATAGGGGTGCTGTAGCCGTTACTTGTTTCTGGGGTGGCCATCTTTGCAGGGCTTCTTCTGCCCACACGGTGGTGCAGGCAATTGTACTCCTTCGCGTTCGGAGGTTCTGAAGTGGATCTCGCTGGGGATCTTCATCGCAGCAGAGCTGCAGAGAGTACGGGAGGTCTTAGAACACCGCCTTTGATAACATCCAGCTCTGCCTTACGGCTCCGGTCAGAGTCCAGTCATAAGCTCCCTCTGGTCAATAATGTTGCTTTGCAGGGGTTCTGTAGCTGTTACTTTTTTCTGAGGCAGCCTTCTTTGCAGGTCTTCTTCTGCCTACACGGCAGTGCAGGCAATTGTACTCCTTCACGTTAGGAAGTTCTGAAGTGAATCTCGCCAGGGATCTTCATCACAGCGGAGCTGCAGACAGTACAGGAGGCCTTAGAACACAGCCGTTGATTAACGGCAGGGGAATCTTAAACATATACGATCAAGGGAGTTTCAGAAACATTGAAAGTGCTTCAGAATAAAAGTTGGCTCTCCAAAACCCTTTGCATTGCTCAAATCCAACCTAGAGAAAAGAAAAGCATTCATTACCTGGAATTGATGTTTGAAAAAAAAAGAAGACACAATATTTTTCATTTGTTAAATTTGCCCAAATCAAGACCGTGGAACCCCAGGTAAACCATTATCTGCCCCTAGGTTTCACACTTCATCAGAAGTCTGCAGACAAAGGCCCAAATAAGCAGACTGAAAAGATAGATTCCACATGGAAGATTTGCTTCTGCACACATTACATTTTACCTGAATGTAGCAGTCCAGCTGCTGGCTGAGAAAATATGGTTTTGGAGATGGCATGAGCGTCATGATGGACTAGGATCTGGGTGACATCAGCGCTTCTTTAGAACTTCATATGAAATGAATGCAGTAATTTAGCCAGAGGCTAACGGTACAGGTTATTCAGCCAAGGAGAAATTACTACTCCATGAGGCAACCCACAGGTGGAAGGAAATGATAAAGGATCAAACATCTCAACTGTTACAAACCGTGTCCAATCTGATAGAAAGTCTTTGACCCAGATAAGAACCGTCTTAGTACGGGTGACATTGTATTTATTCAGCTCAGTCTACAGGCACAATCTTCTACATCAAGCTCTGTCCTGAATCGCCCAACATCTGATGGGAATGCAACTGGTATCTAACAATGGAAGCTGCATCAGCTGTTCTCCTGCCACTGATGGAAGGCCTTCATCCCTGCCAGCTGCAAAGGGCACCTGAGATAATGACAGAAAAGCACAGGATGAAATCAGACTACTGTGTTAAAGCCAGAGGTTGCCATTGAAGCGCGTAATAAAGTGCTGATCAATTTGGAACAATTTATTATCACCTACAGCGACATGATTGCATCAGAAGGAAAGATATCAATGTCTCCAGAAGGGGTTAACGCAGAGCCTCTGGACACAGTAAACCTGGCAGGAAATGAGCACTAAAGCTTTGATATGCAGAATTGAGATAATTCAGGTAATAAGAACTAAGAAGTACAGAAAGCTGATGAGGAGAGCAAGAGAGGCTACTCTGCTGATGCATAATAGCAAACCGCTTTGATGACTCTGAACAATTGTAACTGTAAAAAGAAACATTTGGAACTTTTCCAATTTTTTTCACCATTGAACTATTTGGCAGTTCTGAGCCTGAAATGGCGCTGCCTTGGCTGATCACCAAAGACACACTTGTTGACATTCACTAAAAGCTGACAAGTGAATACACAATGTGGAGATAATAAGGGCTCCTGGACCATCTGATATGAAATCTACACATTCACACTCAGGGTCTAGTTCAATCCAAATTTACAGCGGGATTAAAATCCCTATTGGATATGGAATGATCTCGAACTCTAAGGCAACCTTTTTCGGTTTCATATGATAATGTCGCCTGGAAAAAGTGGCCAGGTAGGCGAATTTTTTTTCCTGACCCCTAAAATACTTTCCCCACATATTCTAGGAGTGGTATAATTTTATATTATAAACTCGTATTGTAGAATATTTGGGGAAAGTGTTAGATTTTAAGAGGTTGCATTTTATGGGAAATATCGCCCCCTGGCGGACATTTCTCAGCCGACTTTATCACGGGACACTCCTTTTTCCTGACACTATTCATTGAGGGTTTGACTTTTTAAGATTCTTGGTTTACTCTAGGTAGGATCTAGAAACATCTACCAACATCAATCAATTTTTTGCAGTGATATTTGATATATGTAAAAAAAAAAAAAGTGGCGAATGGTTAATCGTAATTGTAGGGTTTCTGGGCGTGCCTATTTTCGAATAGACGCATATAAACAGTTGTCATGTATAGCATACGTCTTTTGAATGCTTTCGCTGGCATGTATACATTATGTGGAATACACCATGTTTTGTAATTTCCCCAGTTAATTTATTTAAAAAACAAATCTGTAACACATTTGCTGGAGATTAGAGATGATATTATAATGCTTGTACTGACACATATGTAGGATCTGCGGGGAGCAACGGCGCGGCTTCAGCCATTATTGCAGAACAACATGGGTGATGGTCTCAAGTCAAATTAGATAGATTATTTTAAGAGGGGCTAATGTAGTTACAATAGAACATAGACGGGCATTTCTGTGTAACAACACTTGCTTCTGTGGAGGAGGAGGAGGAGGAGGAGGAGGAGAGGAGGAGGAGGAGGAGGAGGAGGAGGAGGAGGAGGAGGAGGAGGAGGAGGAGGAGGAGGAGGAGGAGGGTTTTATCTCCCGAAAGAAGGGAAGTTTAGTTTCAGGGGAGCCTTCAGGTCCATTAGAAGGTTGCGGTAAAATAAGCTGAGCGTGATATTCTCACAAGACGCACCTAATTGTACCCGCATCATGTTACATCTCAAAGCAGTGACCAGTTTGAGATGTAGGCATTGAAATTGACCGATTGCTGACAGGTTCTAAACCTACAATGTTCCCTTTCTCAGCAGTGCCTGTCCTATCACACTGATATCTCATGGCCATTGGCATTTATGTAGCATTTACAGGTACATATGGGGCAGAATGGATGTTCACCTACTTGACACCTAAAAACAACTCTGTTAGGCATTAGACCTGCGTTGTATTTTTCATGAATTGGTGCAGATGCGTGATCTGTGGTATAAAATGCCACAGGAAGGCTCCAAACTTTATCACAGGAAAGATTGTGTCCTAAAGTCAAATTGCACAGAATATTTAACGAGGGGCCAATATAGTTGCAATAGAATAGTTACAATCTAACATAGGCACACATGCCTGTGTCACAACAGGCCCACTGCGCAGGCGTCGGTGTGACTGAAGCTGACCAATAAGCGGGTCATGGCTGGGGGGGATGAAGGGGAATGGCAGTACAATAGGCTGAGCATCACCTTCTGACAATCTGCACCTCATCTTACACCTGGCATGTTAAAGCTCAAGGCAGAGACCAATTACTGTGCACTCTGTGGCACGAGAGACAGCACAGAAGTCCCTAGTGATGCCTGCCAATGTTCTATTGGCATTACATTAGCCCCTCTTTTAATATTCTCTGTCATTTTACTTTAGAACACCACCCAATGGTTTCTGCAATGAAGGCTGAGGCCTTGCCATGGTGCTGCAGCCGGATCTTAAATCTGTGCCAAGTCAACCATTATAACATCAAGAAAATAGATGCTTTCTCTTTTATGTTAAACCAGCGCCTATAAACAGCATATCTCCTTCCATAACCAGTGTCGCTGTGAAATCGGCTCCATAGCCTGTTTCACTGATGCCAATTGGCCTTGCAGCAGGGAGGCAATTTTCAAATGGCTTTATTGCACAAGTCTCAGAAAGAATGCTCTATATGTCATGGGTACTGATGCCGCAACCTATCTCCAATATACCAATCCGAATTGCTTCCGAGTGCCAACTTTATTGCCTCTGCTATTAAGCACCCTTCGCATAAGCATGTGTTACTTGCTAAGAATGGTTGCACTTTGCATAATGTTTCCAACGATAGTGCACTTGTTACACTTAGTGTGATACAAAATGCAAAACCATTCATTTATTCTAAAAACATATTCCTAGCTAAATATTATTTACAAAAGCAGAGCAGATTGCCTAATCAATATTATATGTCAAGGAATGTCAGTCAATAACATTTACGTTTGCAGGACAAATAATTATGATATCTATTTTTTGTACTTGGGGAGACTTCCGAGAACTCTGTATTTCTGCATCTGTGTCTTGTCAGAAGTTCTACCCATCGAACAAAAAATGCTTGTTTTCTAAAAAGGGGGGAGCCTCAATAAGCTTTTAAGTGGGAGTACGGGTTCCAGCCAGGTGACCTTGCCAACCCTCTTCTCTGGCTATGCCATCCTGCTGGAGCTCCCACTGCTGGCAACTCCTGCCCCAGCCAGCCCCACCTTGCAGCCCCTTCAAGCTCGGACTGGCTTCTAGGGCAATAGGCCCACGGCTGAACCAAAAACGCAAAATGCCTGTGTGTGGCAGTTTTTTGGGTCAAAGTGGGGCACTTCTTTGGGCAATTTGGGCCAGTTTGATCAGTACGTCACCATGCAGCGTATAGTTTTGACCAGTGTTGCTGAATAAATATTCTTTCAAATGTACAGTTTGCATCACATTTTATGAAACACCTCCCCCTTGGGTACTATTCAAACAGCGTCACAAAAGGAATGAATTCCCATTTGCATCTGTGGGCCATTTTTTCGTTGGTGCACGAGACAATTTTATGCCCCAGTCCGACCCTAAGCCCCTTCCCATGATGTCGTGGGCACCCCTTTCCATATCGGAACAAACTTTGAGTCTGTTTCAGTGAAATGAGAAAGAGCTGTCCAGGACTGCACTGTGGGCTGGTGACTTTGGCCCAAGCGAGTTGAACAGTCCTCACTAAGCATATCTGCAGCCTAGCAAAATGCTGCTTTCAATTTCTTGGCAGTAATTCTGTGGCCACCATTGGAACTCCTCTCCCATTGGCCAGGCACCGAACAGAAAAGTAGGTTTCTTTAAAGCCTGTGATGACTTGGAACGCGACGATTCATCAGGATCGCAGAATGTGATCAATGTGCCTTTTCATGATGGCTGCCAGTCACGCCTGTGCTCTCTGGCATTCCCTGAGGTCATGCATGTGGCTCTCGGCCGCGTGTGGCCCCGTGGTAGCTGTGATTCACAGTGATTCACACAACATGAACTTTGATTTCCTGAGAATGAAAACAATATCCCAAACTGTAGATTTTTTTTAATAAAGCTGTAACTGGCACAGGAAGTAGGCGCTATGCATTTCCACCGCAGCACACAATGACACCTTTCAATACTGTTTAAAAAGGCTACATTTGACGGTACAGCATACTTGTATGTATACGAGTTTGCAGTCACAAACCTAATGTACTCCTAAAATATGCCATAGCGTCACATTTATAGTTCTTTGAAGGCCCTTATATGGACGTTTTGGAACACCGCTTATTCATAGTGCTGTTGCTATGAGTAATGTCAAAGCAGCCAACTGGGTAACATATCTCAGTAATTGAAGTACATAGTACTTGGTCTGATCACTCTATGTTAGGCGCTATGCATCTGTATTTCCAGTGAATATTTGACAAGGCGAACCTAAGGCCTCCTTTGCACTATCGCAGGCAGGTCTTCAGGAATAAACTCAGCAGAGGAGTCTGCCATCATTATGGAGCGTATTAATGAAGTGCATCAAAATGATTAAACTAAACCTATTCCTACCCCCTCCTCCCATATTGCCTACTGAATGCTCTGGCCAGTCCGCCGGAATACTGTCCAATGCAATTACCGTTACCACAACTTGGTCCGGCAGTATTAGCGCCGGATCCCAAATTGCAGTGGTGGTGTATGTCCCCATTTTCTTTTGGTCCATAGGGCTCAATAGGGCATTTTCGGCACAATTACCGCACTGTGGTAATTGCACCAAAAATGGGTGGAAAGTCGGCGAATTCACCTCCAGCTCAAAGCTGGAGGTGACTCCTCTGAGTTTCCACCAAACTCAGGATTGGATTGAGCAGTAATACGGCGGTAATAGCGTTACTGCCTCATTTCTACTGCACCGCCCAACCACTGATGAGGCCCAAGTCTGCTCAATCATGACCTGCAATGGAAAGCGAAGAGGGGCTCCATGAAGAGGTCTTAGGTGTTTTTTGTGTGTAAAACAAGCCCTATGCTCGCCACAGCCCTTTATTTTCCACAAAATGCTAGCTCCTAGGGCCTTGGATAGATGCAGAGGATGATAATAGCTAAATGCCCTGTTATGACGTCTGTAAAGAGTGTTGATGTGGCATTATGGCATAAATAAAGCATTCCACAGCAGTAGAGCCAGTTCAGAGAAGGTCCGTCCTCCAACTCTTGCCTGCTTCGGGAAGGGAGGGTATTCCAGTGCTCGTGCATGTGACTAACACAAGTTGTGTTTGTGAATCTATTTGATCAGTCGATGATCCTTACAGACTGAAAAGCCTTGCGAAGAAAGTATATAGAACTTTGAACTGAAGTAGTTTCTCTCTGGTCAGTGAGTGAAGGTTGTGCAGCTTCTTTGATAGTTGTGGTCTCGATGGGATTTTAATCGGCAAACAAGCTGAACTATGTTATTGATGCAGCCATTTTCTCAAGCTATAATGTGTTAGTCTTTAATAAAGACTGTGTAATCGACCCAAGGAATAAAAACATCACCCTTTGAACTCTGGGAGGGGACCCCAAATGGAGCAGAGACATGTAAAGCACAATTATGGATCAGACAGAAGGCTCCAGGAAACAGATGTGTGTGTTGCCCAGAGATTCTGTGTGTTGTCGGGGAGGGGGAGGGGGGCTGCGAGTGACCTTAAGGATTTCTAGGGTGCCCTCTATGTCTGCTACTCTTCAAGCATTGTAGAAGCAAAACATCATAAAAAGGGCCTGATTCATGGAATTATTTGCACAGAAAATACTGGATTTTCGTGACAAAATTCTTGCAGAATTCCGTCCATCGATTCATGGAATCGACTGCGTGGGAAATTTTGCCGACTTGCATGGATTACCAGCGAGTGGCCGAGTGCCTTGAGCGAAAGCCCACACAGGGCATGGGCGAGGCCTTTGTAGAGGGCAGATTTGTGGGCAGAACATGGAAAATGGGGAACAACATGCCAAAAAGTGGGCGTTACGAGGAACGGCACGCAGGCAGTCCATGCCACGCCCACAAGTGTGCATAACAAAGCGTATTCATGGATGTGACTGCGCAACCTCTCGCCTGCGAAATGCCCACGCAAAGCCCTCGATCTCTCTGCCACCCGAAAGCAGGATTACAGACTTGCGCTGAGGATTCTCAACTTTGGAGGTAAGTTTGTATGTCGGATTTCGGGGTGCGTGAATGCAGACTGGGTTCCGATCATAATTAGGGGTGCACAGTGACAGTTACGATGAATCTTACGCATGTTGTCGGGGTGCCGGTGACCGTTGCGGGGGACCCTGTGCAGGGTCCCCGAGGTGCAGGCCTGCTTGCGGTGGACCCCGCACACTGCTTACATGGTGCATGTATGCGCACCTGGGGAGCATGCAAATGTAGCTGTTTCTGGCTCTTTTGGCTTTGCATGGAGGCCTGTCAGAGGGGGTTCCGGCCACGACCTGCGAATACGGTTCATTTGCGTGAGGGATTCCATGAATCCGCAGAGAGCGCAGTGTAACTTCTGCGCGCCGGCTCGCGCAAGGTCGTTCTCGGGCGGGCAGGCATTGCAGGATTAATGCATAGATATCCATGAATCGGGCCCAAAGTGTTCACTTCTCCTTCAATATTTGCCTGAGTAGGGTTGGGAAGGAACAAATCATGCTTTGTTTCAAGAACAGGATTCAAACCTGTTTCCTGCAGGAATACCACTGGATCAAGGCGCATGCAATCGGTTCAGCTTTTAACAAACTTAACAAACTGTTAACAAAACGTAATTGTTTCCCCCACTCCTCCTGTTTATTCTTTCTTCACAGCAGTCTGCAGAAATGACGATGCTTATTGCTTCTCTGCAGCGCCTTGACACCGTCGGGTATTGTTGCGCTATATAAGACCACGATAACATAGCATAAGCTCTCTTGCAAGTTCAGCCTATCCTGAGCTTTGTGAGACAGACCTGACCGTCCTTCTCCTCACTGCCATATAACTTCAAAGAGAGATAGAAAAGTTCTGTGCAAATATCCGATGTGAGGGGGTCTTTTATTTGGAGACTGTGTAGTCAGTGCCAGCCTTCACTGGCCCAAAAGTGAAGAGTGCAGAGGTGGTCTTTTACTGTGTTATCATGTGCTTTCTGGGTGGAGTGCTGTTTGATAACACACAAGTATTACTGCTATAGCAGGAAGGAGATATCCTTTCAGTGCACACCAACTCACACTATGAAGCTTGGAGGTGGGTGCTGTATGGGAATACAATATGAACTGCTATCACTCTAGTCAAGGTGGCCGGTCAGGTAGGTGACACCAATTCGAATGCAGATGGCATAAGGGGTGCTCTCACTTGAACATGAGAGGGGGACTGCTTGGGTCTGTGTGGTTGCGGGTTGGAATGGGTGTGAGACCTGGGGTCTTTGTGGGGTGGGTGTGAGACCTGAGGGCTCGGGGGAGGATGAGAGCATACCATTGGCAGGGTGATCAGTCCTAAGGGCTTGTGAGCGTTTGGTTGAGCCTGTGGACCATATGGGTTCAGCTGTGCAGTCTGATTGGGATTGGAAGATGATTTAGAGAGTATTTGGATTATCCGTAAGGGGGAAGAGTTCTGGGACTCTGCACAGGCAGAAGAGTTAGAACTGAGCCCTGGTGAGCAGCTTGGCGTTGCCCTTTGAGAAGCCATTTGCACAGTTTTGGTTCTGAATAGTCTGAGGTCCAGGACATTAGAGCAACACAGAGCGCAGTTTACTTTAAAATAAGGAGCTTCACTTATTGCGGAGTCTCCGAAAACCCCCCCACCCCTTCTTTTCATGCAAATAAATCCTGGCATTGGTTGCTTTTGGGTGCGACTGAAGCTAAGGATGCACGATTTGGGTTTTCTTGCAGGGATTGCAAGAACTGGATAGCTGGGAATGTCTTCTCTGCGGATAATGATAAGGGCGTGGGACCTTCCTGTGCGGATTCCATTGCCCTGGGAGTGTCCCTTCCATGTGTCAGCCATGTTACACAGGTCATACTACAGTATTCAATTCATCTTAAGTGTGGCTTCTACAACTCGTTCTCAAGTGCAATCTCCCTGACCACTCATAACTTTACGATACCGCTGTATATATTTCCTCCACTTTAAGATTACTATGAATGGCTCATAGGGATATTAATTATGCTCTTCACGTCGTCTGTGCAAGTCCAACTCTTGGCACTGACACTTCTGCCAGCTGGCTTGGCAAAACCAGTCCTTGACCTGCTAGAGTGATTGTTTCCTACAAACTAATATGGGGAAAGCCTCCAAAACACTAGGGCCCTCTGGGACTCTCATGTCCATCACTCAACCACACCCCAACTACATCTAGTGCTCAGCTGCGTCTGGTCTAGATTTTGCCTTCACAGTAAAGCTTTGCTGTTTACGGTATGGGAGGAAGGAGCTGTTTTGAGACCCCCTACATTCTAGGCAAAGCATATGTTATGCTCATTCAATTGTTGGAAGTACACCCTCGGCCGAACCCCGATGACGGGTGGTAGGTAGCCATTGAATGACACCTAACCAATGTGTTTCGCAGGACCCCAGGGACTCCATCTTGTATTTACAACAACTCCATCTTTTGCTAAGCCTCAAATGAAGCTCTCATAGGCAAGCCTGCATCTCTCCCATGTCCAGCTCCGCGCACAGACAGCCCTGACAGCCCCCACCACCTCCCCACTGTCAGCGCTGCGGCTGTCCTGTTCTCACGGAAGCCTGGGCGCGAATTGTTGCAAGCTGACACTGTATCTCTCTTCTTCCTCTGAGATCATTACCCTGTGTGTGACCGAGCCAGAGCCTGGCCCTTGGAAACCATGTGTCTCCACATAACTGCCCATGCTCAAACAGCCCCCACCATTAAGAGTTACTGTCAGAATGAACCTTGAGCCCCTCACCTCTTTGATGTAGCAGTGGTGGGACCCCTGACCATGGGCCACCCTTAATTGCCCCTGTATAACTAATCCAGAGCAGACATATATTCTCCATATATTAACAAATCCTGAGACCCTTGCTTGTCCCTCGAAGCACCTGATAAATGTGCCCAGAATCACACGCGAGATAAGGCACTTGGACCACCGCACATCTGCCCCACTCTGTTCTGGGTCAAGAATGCCCACCTTGGTTTACAATTTATCGATGTTAATGTGTTATGATGAACCTTGTGTGTCATGCTAAATCGTGCATACCTATGATTACTGTGAAGTCTAGCTTAGCCAGAATAATAGCTGTGTGGACCTAACGTGACCTATCGCCCCTCCCTGATTAGCCCAGCTGCCCCACACGCCTCAAGAAGTAACGAGTTCAGCTCCAGCCAACCAGCACCAACGCTAATATACATTGTATAATGTCTCATGTTCACTTGTCCAATGAAAAACATTTGTGTATCCCTTATAGAACGCGTCATAGATGACACGTTTTGGACTTATAATGTATCTTACGTGTAATGTTGGCAGAGCACTCTCGGAGTAGCAGAGTCCTCTGCGTGCCCCATTTTATCTTTATATAAAGAATACCTTTCACTCGCTCGCAAGTTCTCCTGGTCTCATTCCCTATCGGAGTGTGTCCATTGGTGTTAATCCATTCTATGTTTTTTATTATATTTATGGGAATGACCACTTTCATTTGCTGACCCCGATGCGATAGCGTTTTTTTTCTCTGATGTGAGAAGTCCCCCAGCCACAACGGCGAGATCCGGGGCGCCCCCATCAAGGCTGCCCACCTACGGCAACTGGTAACCTTAGAAAGCACGTACCCCACGGAGAAGGTTCCACGGGTCCCGGCTTTGTGAATACTCAGCCCTACAGCTCACCGGAGCAGGGTTTGGCTCTTGATTGTGCGGCGGCGCCCTGATTGTGGATCGACCAGGCACGGAGGCTCTCGTTTCAATATGGACACGTGAGTATCGATTGCGAGTGATCAAAAAGGAAGGGAAAGGGAAGGGACTCATATTGGGGGTATTGGAGGGACAGTAGGTGGGTGTGAAGCTCGGAGGTGACTCTTCTTTGACTATTCTTTTCTGCATATGGCCATTAGGATATTATAAGAGGTGATAGGGGAACCTAGCTCCGAAAGGAGGTGGAAGGCTGCGTCGCCGCATAGTGCTATCTCGACTAGTACTGGAGTTTATATGGTGAAAAAAAAAATTGTGAGTCTTGCATAAGGAGAAGGCTCAGAAATTTAGTTGTGCTCTTTTCCTTTTCTTGTCGATCTTTAGGAGTAAGGGTCTAGGTGACAGTCCAGAAGGGACTAGGGCAGGGTGAAAGAGGGGCCTAAAAAAAGTAAGGGGGGAAAAAGCCTGGGTTCAGGGAAGGGGGTAGTAAGGGAACAGGAAGGCAGGGTTTATGTTCTATGTTTTTATGTTATATGGTGTTATTACAGTGCGTCAAATTGTTATGTTCATTGTTATATGGTCAGTGTGTTTGTCAATTTATTAATGATATAAAGGTCCCATTTTTTAAAAGTAATTACGTTTTTTGAGACAAAGGTACGGTCAAAAGATTCTGTTGATAAAATAACATAAAAATTGGCTTTAGAGTGTACACACCTCCACGCACGCACCCAATCGCGAAGCAGAAAACGCACGATGGGGGCAGAAACATCATTCATCACATATGTCAACACCTCCCCATGTACAGCGAGAAGATAAAAAAAAACATGAACAGTGGTTAACAGAAATAAAAGGGGATGGGAAGTCCCAAATATGGCTAGAGGGGAGGGGTCCTTTGACAAGTCCGTATTGGACCTAGTAGCAATGTATTTGTCGATTAAATATAAAGGTAAGCAACTCCAGAATAGAAGAGAAGTGCTAGATTTGTGGAGATTGTTCGAGGAAGTGCCACAAATTAAATGTAACAGCAGAGAACAACTGCCCCAAACTATGAAGCTCGCGGAGGAGGGAAGAGAAGGGAAGGAGAAGGGGAAAGAACCCAAAAAAGGTGCCCATTACTAACTAAGCCCGCCGAGGGATATAGTAAACCCAAATATGTGCCCAAACCAAGCGCCCCCATGCCGGCAGCAGCTCCCCCTCCCCATTATTATCCAAAAGGGTTGTACGGGCCAACATGTGTACCTCCAGTGAATGTAGGGCGTTTAACACAAGACTTGGAAAATCAGATAACCATTACCCAAGCTGAATTAACTCGGTTAAGGGAAATATGCGGGCAAAGCCAACTCCTGCCCGGGGGAGAACAGACACCGCAACCCCAAGTCCCGCCTACCCCAGTAAGTCCAACAGAAGATGAGTGGAAGTCTGGGGACTTCCTGTATCATATCGATAAGACACCCCTAAAAGTGATACGAGTGAGCAGAGGAGAAGAGGAACAGGCAAACGAGGGACAGGGAAGTGTAACATCTGATAGGGAGGAAGAATGTTGGAGTAACATAGATGAGTACAAGGAGGGAGCCAGAGCAGGTGGTATGAGTGCACCAAGGCGAACACTGTTGAGTGATGAAGGGGAGGAGGAAGGGTGGCAACCTGGGAGGTTAAGAAGTAGGATTGGGAGAATGGCCCTAGCAAGGAAGAAAGGGACAAAAGCGAGCACAAGTAAAGGGAATTCGAATTTACAGATGCCACTAATACACAAGGGGGCGGGGAGGCCTCATTATGATCTGTGGGCACAGATGGATAAGGCCAATTTATTGAAAATATTGCCCATGCTCTCAGGGGGGGCGGCGAGTAAGTGGATATATGCTTTTGAGAAGAATACAGTGGGTGTCCCGTTGGCAATTGGTGACGTCAAAAGTTTGTTGGTGTCCGCAGTGGGTGACCAGGCAAATGTAGTGTGGGTGAAGGCCGTGTCCCAGGGGTGACATTGGATTGCGACCACCATGATGGGGCGTCATTTAACAACGTGAGGGCACAGGTGTGGGACGCACTGACAAACACCTTCCCAGATACGCCCGATTTACAATCAGTGATGCAATGAATTATGGGGAGGATGAAGATGCTGTGGCTTACATTCTTTGGGTGCCTGATATGAGGAGGGCAGAGGCGGGCATGGCTTGGGACCAATCTACCTCCCTCTTTTACTTCATTATTAAGAGAGGCCTCCCGAAGGAGGTGCAGAAGGTCCTTGATAGAATTGCTGGTATAAACGCCAAGGGCTGGCCTGAAATACAGAGCATCATAGTGCATCACTGTAGGAGGATCAAAGAGAGGGAGAAAGAAATTGCGTAGAAAAGGTTGGTAGACGAAGCAAAGCTTGTACAGACTAAATTGGTGAAGGTCGCGGCAATAGCAGCCGCCCTCCGCATGGAGCAGCAAGGAGAAGGGGAAGAGTGACTAATAGCGATACAAGCGAGAATGGCAGCCACTTGGGCAGCAAATGGGCCGGAGAGGAGCAATATGGAGGGCCCCAATGGCAGGGAAGGGCTGGAAGAGGAGGAAGACGAGGTGGTTACCGGGGACAATGGGAGGGTATGGAGGACATGGACCCAGAGGGGGAGGACAAGGAACATGTTGGTCGTGTGGTAAATGTGGCCACTTTGCAAGGGAATGTCACACCCGCCCCATGGCATATTATCAGAATGAACAGTATGGTCACCCCCACCCAGTCAGTCCATATGGCTTGCCTATGGGTGGATACAGACAAGAACAAATTGACCCCTGGTATGAGCAAGAACAGAGAACACCGCCACAAGGTACACATCAGCGATTCACATGACAGAACCACATGGTAAACACGCGCAGTAACCCATTTGTTGCCATGGCGAACGGCGCGCCGGCACTGTTCAGAGGAACAGCAGTGGTGGGAGACAGCATTTTCACTCACCCGGGGACAACTAGAAACCCAGAATAGGACAGCCCACAGAGAGCACTTGCATGTCCAATCCTATCAACAATCCTTAGCCCAGACGAGGAACCACTGGTGGGGGCAGAGATAGGAAACAAACAGTTCATCTTCATGGTGGATTCAGGGGCAGAAAAATCATGTCTAAAGGAAGGCTGGTTTCCGCTCTTAGATCGTAAAGTTAGAAACGCCGGGATTCTTTGGGGCGGTGGTCACGGTTCCCTAAACTGAAGAATTGGATGTAACAGTGGGGGTAAAAGACAGTGCGAGCACCCCTATTGTATCACGAAGAGTCGCCAATAAATTTACTAGGGAAGGATCTCCTCAGTAAGCTTAACATGGCCATCTCCTTTACAGAAAGGGGAATAGTGTGCTCAACGCCAGGTATATGTGCCCTGAGAGCAATGATTCTGATAAACACAATTGCCAACAACATAACAGTCCGGGGAGTGCCAATCGACCCAGACATGTTCATACAAGGGATACAAGTCCTAGCAAGAGTAGTGTCAGAAATCACATGACAAGAATGGAGAGTGCCCTCCGAATTTGTGTTTTGCCCTGTAGTTGCCTCTGAGGTGGTACCGGGGTCAATATTGTCCATAGATCTACAAGGTGTGCAGGTATCCGCGCAACGAATAGCGGTGATAGGGTTGGACACGCATGGGTGTGAGTGGAGAACAGTGGTATGCGTAGATCCCAGTATGGCGCTGCGAGACCTAACAGACGAGGAGCTATTCACTGACAGTGACACTGATGGGGAAATAACAGTGGAAATATGCATTCCATGCGACATAGTGATCCAGAACAGGCAAGTTACAAACCCCCCCATGGCCATTGTCAGTGCACCACCAGCATTTTCCGATGACGACATGCAACAGGTGCCAGCCACGTTATGAATGACAAATCCCCATGCCGCAGGGCTCCTTCAAGAAGTAACCCCTGTTAAGATAAATCGCAAACCTGGTGCAGTGTTACCCCGAGTAAAACAATACCCCTTGTCAAGAGAAGCAGAGGAGGGGATAAAAGAAACGATACATGCCCTACTGGAACAGGGGATCATTGTACCATCAGACACACCTTGTAATACGGCAATTTATCCGATCAAAAGGGCAAAGGGCAGGGCTTGGAGGATGATACAGGACCTACGTCCACTTAATGATGTCACACAGAAAGAATTCCCACTTGTCCCAAATCCCTCGTCAATTTTATGTAGTATCCCGAAAACAGCAACTTGGTTCACAGTGATAGATTTGAAAAATGCATTTTTCTCCGTACCATTGGACCCAGGCTCACGGTACCTAACAGTGTTTACCCTGGGGGGAAAAAGATATGAGCATTGCAGGTTGCGCCAGGGATATTGTGAGAGCCCCAGCATTTGTAATAGAATACTGCATGAAGACCATGGCAACATAGACACAAAGAGCGTAATAATGCAGTATGTAGTCGACCTTTTAATTTGCAGAGAAAGTGAAGAACAGTGCAGAGCAGATTCAATAACATTGTTAAAATTACTGGCCTACAAAGGGTACAAGGTAGAAGGACAAAAATGACAGTACTGCCTAAAAGAAGTGCTGTATCTGGGGCAAAACTGATATCAAAAGATGCTAAGAGAATACTCCCATACAGGGCAGCAGCAGTACGTGCAACTATCAGAACCCATACAGTGAAGGACATGCAGTAGTTTCTCGGCATATGTAACTATTGCCGGGCATGGATACTAGATCATGCAGCATACACCAGACCCCTGTTACAAGCACTAAAAGAGGCGCAAAAAGCAAGCTCAAGGATCACATGGACTCCAGAAATGAATACAGCATTTGACACATTAAAATACCTCATCTCCACGGCGCCAGTTATAGCTACCCCTGATTATTACCGCAAGTTCTTCTTATTCTCGCACTGCAATGGAACACTCATGACAGCAGTGCTGACATAGAAAGCATCTCTGGGAGACAAGCCCCTGGCCTACTACAGCGGCATACTTGACGCGGTGATGCAAGGCGACTTCGCGTGCGAACAGGCTCTCAAAGCCGCCGAGTTTGCCATCAAAAAAAGAGCCACCATTTTAATGGGATGTTCAGTGACATTGGTTGTGGAACATTCCTTGTTTGCTATTCTAGAACGGCCAAAATATACACTGACAACACAAAGGGCCACAGCATATAAGATAGTATTATCCAGTTTTAACATACACATAGTATATTATAAAACAGTAAATCCTGCAACATTCATTACAGGAGCATGCACAGTGGAGAACATGCAAAATCATGATTGTGCCACAGGGGGAAGGTGATGGTAAACCCAAAGAAACTGAGAATGCACTGGAGGAAGGAGAAGTGTATTTTGTGGATCAATTTGTCCAGAGACAGGAGAGAAGCACATAGGAGCAGCGCTAGTGCGATTGGAAGACGGAGAATATGAAACAATAGTGCAAAAAAGATTACCAATGCATTTCTCAGCTCAGGCAGCAGAACTAGGAGCATTGATCGAGGCACTTCACCCAGCAAAAGGGTATGTAGTAACAATTTACACGGACTCAGCATACATGACGATAACGGTGCATGGAGGATTGTCATGGTGGGGGAGGAGAGGATTCAGAAGAGCAGATGGGTCCCCAGTACAGCATGCAGAGCTTTTAAAAGAATTGATAGAGGCACTAGCAGAACCCTCCATAGTAGCTCTAGTAAAATGCCAGGCACACACCAATAACAGTGACGTAATCTCATTGGGCAACGCGGCAGCAGACACCGCCGCGAAAGAAGCCACCTATTTTAACAAAGATATAAACAGAGAATTCGTACTAAAAGGAAATGAGGAGGAGGAAAGAGGGACAGGGTATAACTCTATGTCCATATCAGAGATAATTGACATGAAGAAAAGAGCATCCATTGAGGAACAGGAATTGTGGGTCAAACACAATCAGCAACAGATCTCCTTTGGCACCAAAATTGGACAGGGAAAGTGGTAATGCCCCTAGAATTGTTACAAATCGCATTCCAACAATTGCACTTCCCAGCACACACAGCAAAGCAACATATAGCAGCATGTATATAGGAAGATTGGTTCATTCCAGGATTGCAGGAGCACGTGGCAAAGTTGACAATAGAATGCACAACATTTCAAACATATAATTCAGGAATGACTCTAAGAACATTGAGAGGAACACTGCCCGCCCCATCGGACCGTTCCGTGAACTGCATATTGACTATGCAGACATAGGAGAGAGGTGCAATGGAGCAAGATATCTGATTTTGTTGGTCTGCCCCTTTTCGCGGTGGGTGGAGGCAGGGCCCTGTGCCCACCGGGACACGAAATGTGTGGTGAAATTATTAGTGAGAGAGGTTTTCCCACGGTGGGGAATATGTGACATCATATGTTCCGACAACAGAACGCATTTTATAAATTACTTGTTCAAGGCAGTAACATCTTTATTGGGCATCAACCACAAATTATGCGCGATTTATCACCCGCAAGCGAATGGGATTGTAGAAAAGATAAACAGCCTCCTTAAAAGCAGATTGTCCGAATTGTGTCACACCCTAAAGAAAAATTGGGTGTACTGCTTGCCCCTAGCGCTATTTCAGCTGAGAACACAGCCAAGCAAAGACCACCACTTGTCCCCGCACGAGATAGTGACAGGGAGACGCATGCACACTCCGATATCTCCAATTAGGAGAGCATCGGAAACGCACTAAACAGCCACAATATTAGGAGAGGAATTCCAGGATTATTTAACACAGCTGACAAAAGCAGTAAGAAGTATAAGAAAACATATTGCACCACCCTTTAGACGGGAAAATGAACCACACACCGTCACAGTTACAGCAGACAGCCCCAATACACAACTAATGCCTGCAGAGATGGTGTATGTGCACAGTTTCGTGAGACAATGGAATGGTCCACAATTTCATGACCCCTGCGAAGTAGTGTATTGTACACCTACAGCAGTAAAGGTGAATGGCTTGAAATACTGGATACATCTCTCGGATATACAAAAAGCACATGATAGCGTAAGAACTGAGGGAGAGCGGCAAGAGGGGCATGGCATGGCTGTGCCATGAGGGAATGAAAAATACATAAAAGAAGTATGGTAGAAAAGAAAGTGTGAGATCACATAAAGAAGAAATAACAAATATGATTACAAGCGTGCAAAGTGAAAATGTGTATATAAATATGAAAATTTACAAATTGCTCTCTATCTCTCTCTTTCTCCTTGTTCTCTTTCTCTCTTTCTCTCTTTCTTTCTTCCTTCCTTTCTTTCTCTCTCTCTCTCTCTCTCTCTCTCGCTTCGCCACTATCCACTTGTTTCAGCATTTTATGAAATTGGTACTGAAATAATTCATGGCAAATGTGAAAACGTAGATGATAAAGATTAATGTGTACTTAACCCATTATATCTCACTCTGTAGGTACAAACATGGCTGAGAGGAGGGCCCTCAATACCAGTGACACAGCAATAGATAGCAATAGGGGAAATGTTTAGTTTAGTTTAGTTTAGTTTATTATTTGTAATGCGCTCCAGACCCGAGGGTATTCAGGCGCAAGGCATAAGGATATTCAAAGCTTGGTTACAACATGTAAAATACATTTGTCTGCAGGTGCCGATTGGTTACATGTGGGCACAATAAGGTTACGATATATACAGGCAGGTACATTGAAGGCATGCAAAGTTTTACAAAGTAGTTGGTGCGGTTGGTGCATGCAGTGTAGAGAGAGGTGCCGGGCAAAGTTAGCAAGGTATATGCCTAGATGTCGGCATCTTTGAGCCAACTAGTGATGCTATGGCAGAACTTGTGATAGGTTTGATCGATTCTTAGAGGGGATGGTAGCGAGTTCCATAGGAGTGCTGCCTTGACCTGGAAGCTGCTGCCTCCGATTTTGGCACATTTGTATCTGGGTACCCAGAGGTAGTTGGTGTTGGCGAGTCTGGTGATTCTTGTGGTAGGCTTCAAAGTTAATCTGTCGGATAGGTAACGGGGTGCTGCATTGTTCAAGCATTTGTGGGTGAGGGGGGCAGTTTTTAGTTTTATTTTATCATGAGTGGAGAGCCAGTTGTTGGCTCTTCTGGTATTAGAGATATGTTCCCTCTTGGGGATTCCTAGGGCTGCTCTCAGCGCATTATTTTGTAGGAGTTGGATTTTTTTGATGGTTTGTTTATTGCCTCCTATGTAAAGAGCGTTGCAGTAGTCCAGCCTGGATAAAATGAGGGCTCTGGCTAGGGTGATGCAGCTGTCCTGTGACAGGAAGGCTTTGCCAGCTCTAATCAACTTGCATGTATATGCTGTGGCCGAGGCCAAGACATTGACCTGCTTGTTGAAGGAGAGAGTGGAGTCCAGATAGAACCCCAGAGTTTTAACCTCCTTGGCGACAGTAATACTATTATTGTCTATGTTGAATGCTGAGTATTCGGGGCTGAGTTTTTTGAGGGTAGAGGGAGTGCCCAGGATGATGATCTCTGTTTTGTCATCATTCAGGCATAGACTGTGGGTGGCCATCCATGCCTGGATGATGAGATATATCCTGTTCACCAAGGCCAAATCCTTGTCATAATCACCAGTAAGTGTTAGGAGAATCTGTGTGTCATCTGCATAGTTAGTGTAGGTGACACCCAGAAGGTCCAGATTATCAAAAAGGGGCTTGGTAAAGATATTGTAGAGGGTGGGTGAGACGCAAGATCCCTGGGGCACTCCGCAAGTTATGGGGATGGAGGTGGCTGCTGCCATAGGAGAGAAGACTCTCATAGTCCTGTTGGTTAGGAAAGATTGTATCCATGCTATGGCTTCTTTGGAGAAGTGAGCTGCCAAGTCCAGGTGGCTGCATAGGACCCTGTGGTCGACCAGGTCGAAGGCAGCTGATAAAACCAGGAGTAGAAGGAGGGCTGATTTCCCTTCATCCCGGAGTTCATCTATCTGTGACTTGAGGTCTAAGAGGGCTGTGTCTGTCCCATGTTGGTGCCGGAAGCCTGATTGCCTAGTTCCTAGTAGAGAGTTGGTTTCCAAGTATTTTTGTATCTGAGAGTATGCCATTTTATCTAAGATCTTTAAGAGAAAAGGCACTCTTATGTGTCTAACAATGTTAGTAGTACTAGGACCTACTCGTATGAGTGCGGCCTGTATTTTGTTGCAATTGTTTTTTCTACAAAGGTATTGTGCCTTGGCCTTTACTGGGCAATATCTTTTATTTTATGGGTATAGAAGAAGGGGGCAGAGGGTTAAAATGGTACAAGAAGGCAACCACCTAGTATGGGATGGTTTAAACTAATTTGGGCCCACAATGTGTCCACAAACCTCACTACACTACACAAAAAAAGCTATCAAACTCCCACTGGTTGAATACTCAGTAATTGACACCCCTGAATATGATCTCAATGTGCACGATACGAATAACCCTAATGCTGATGCATTTATATTGCCACATGTTAATGTTTTTGCAGCCACACAACCTACCTCTAGTGGTGATTATGGGGGTAATTCATAGAATTCTGCGCACAAGTGGCGCACGCGGCTGGCGCACAGTGTGCACGTGCGACTTCCTGCGCCAGCCGCGTGCGCTAAAATCCATTTCCGCACACAGCGTATTCATGGATTTTAACTTCCAAAACCAGCCATGGCACAGAGTGGCGCATCGACCCTGCAGCAGCGCCAGTTACTCCCCCAACCCCTCCCCGTGCGCCATGTACAGCGCACAAATCCCGTACAAATCCCGTACATGGCGCACAGGCTCACAACCTCGAAAACGCCTATAAAACTCCCCGCGGGGTACGTGTATTACTGGGGTTCGCAGTAAGTTTCACACGCGATTGGCCCTGTGCGAGCGGGGTACGTGTATTACTGGGGTTTGCGGGAAGTTTCACAGGCGATTGGCCCTGTGCGAGCGGGGTACATGTATTACTGGGGTTCGCGGGAAGTTTCACAGGCGATTGGCCCTGTGCGAGCGGGGTACGTGTATTACTGGGGTTCGCGGGAAGTTTCACAGGCGATTGGCCCTGTGCGAGCGGGGTACGTGTATTACTGGGGTTTGCGGGAAGTTTCACACGCGATTGGCCCTGTGCGAGCGGGGTACGTGTATTACTGGATGTTCGCGCGAAGTTTCACACGCGATTGGCCCTGTGCGAGCGGGGTACGTGTATTACTGGAGTTCGCGGGAAGTTTCACACGCGATTGGCCCTGTGCGAGCGAGGTACGTGTATTACTGGGGTTTGCGGGAAGTTTCACACGCGATTGGCCCTGTGCGAGCGGGGTACGTGTATTACTGGGGTTCGCGGGATGTTTCACACGCGATTGGCCCTGTGCGAGCGGGGTACGTGTATTACTGGGGTTCGCGGGAAGTTTCACACGCGATTGGCCCTGTGCGAGCGGGGTACGTGTATTACTGGGGTTCGCGGGATGTTTCACACGCGATTGGCCCTGTGCGAGCGGGGTACGTGTATTACTGGGGTTCGCGGGAAGTTTCACACGCGATTGGCCCTGTGCGAGCGGGGTACGTGTATTACTGGGGTTCGCGGGAAGTTTCACACGCGATTGGCCCTGTGCGAGCGGGGTACGTGTATTACTGGATGTTCGCGGGAAGTTTCACACGCGATTGGCCCTGTGCGAGCGGGGTACGTGTATTACTGGGGTTCGCGGGAAGTTTCACCCGCGATTGGCCGTGTGCGAGTGGGGTACGTGTATTACTGGGGTTTGCAGGAAGTTTCACACGCGATTGGCCCTGTGCGAGCGGGCTAGGTGTATAACTGGGGTTCGCGGGAAGTGTCACATGCGATTGGCCCTGTGCGAGCGGGGTACGTGTATAACTGAGGTTCGCGGGAAGTGTCACATGCGATTGGCCCTGTGCGAGCGGGGTACGTGTATAACTGGGGTTCGCAGGAAGTTTCACATGCGATTGGCCCTGTGCGAGTGGGGTACGTGTATTTCTGGAGTGCACGTGAAGTTTCACACGCAATTTTGCTGTCAGAGTGGGGTACGTGTATTTCGGGGGTGCGCGTGAAGTTTCACACGCGATTTTGCTGTCAGAGCGGGGTACGTGTATTTCGGGGGTGCGCGTGATGTTTCACATGTGATTTTGCTGTCAGAGTGGGGTATGTGTATTTCGGAGGTGCGCATGACGTTTCACACACGATTTTGCTGTCAGAGTGGGGTACGTGTATTTCGGGGGTGCGTGTGAAGTTTCACACGCGATTTCGCTGTCAGAGCGGGGTACATGTATCCAGTGTGGTGCGCAGGGAGTCCTACGTGTGAATTGACAGTGTGGGTCCTCCCAGGTGTCCCCTCTACCCCATCCACAGCCCCTGCAGGCAGCCCACACCACAGGGGACTACCCTGCACCCCATGTCATGTTCTGCAGGCAGCCCATCCACCATGGGCATGCCCCCCAGCCAAGCCACATGTCACGTTGCAATATGATCACCAACTCATGTCCCCCAGCACCCCCACCCCCCAGCAGTGAAGGGCACCTGCCAGCAGGTCCCCACTCATGTCCCCCAGCACCCCCACCCACCAGCACTGAGGGGCACCTGCCAGCAGGCCCCCACTCATGTCCCCCAGCACCCCCACCCCCCAGCAGTGAGGGGCACCTGCCAGCAGGCCCCCACTCATGTCCCCTAGCACCACCACGCCCCAGCAGTGAGGGGCACCTGCCAGCAGGCCCCCGACTCAGGTCCCCCAGCACCCCCACCCCCCAGCAGTGAGGGGCACCTGCCAGCAGGCCCCCACCCATGTCCCACTCATGTCCCCCCACACCTCCACCCCCCAGCAGGGAGGGGCACCTGCCAGCAGGCCCCCACTCATGTCCGCCAGCACCCCCACCACCCAGCAGTGAGGGGCACCTGCCAGCAGGCCCTCACTCATGTCCCCCAGCACCCCCACCCCCCAGCAGTGAGGGGCACCTGCCAGCAGGCCCCCACTCATGTCCTACTCATGTCCCCCAGAACCCCCACCCCCCAGCAGTGAGGGGCACCTGCTAGCAGGCCCCCACTCATGCCCCTGCTACATGAAATAAAGATGCACAATAATGGCCCACTTCTACACCAAAATACCACAGCACGCCACCCCATTCTTGAGACGCAATGATTTTCCAATCCACCCCACACTGACATGCCTATCCCAAGACACAAACTAAAAGTCAACTATGTACATCAACACATATCCGTCATACACACACACTGGTTGGCATTGATTGTGTAAACCCACATTTTCACATGCATTAACCCAATGAGCGAATCCCACACATGGAACTAAAATATGAAAATGTATTATGTACAAAAATAAAGTAATGAAATGAAAGCATAACAAAATAGCAAACATGAAATGAAAAGCATGTGCAAAAGATGAGTAAATGAAAAGTATAACCAATCCAAAGAAATCCGAAAGAAAAATAGTCCAAACTCTCCCTCCACCAACGCAAATCCAAAGGAAACGTAAAAAGAAAAATCCATTGATCCATGGTGAAATCAAAAGAAAAAGTTCAAAATAATCCATTGTCCAACTATGTACAATCCATTGTCCAAAAGAAAAAGCCATTAATCCATGTTCAAAATCAAATAAAAAGTTAAAATAAATCCATTGTCCAACTATGTACAATCCATTGTCAAGGGTCCATGAGCCCAACAAAAGAAATGAAACCTACCTAAGAAACTACCTGATAAAAAAAACTATATACAAATGTGTGTGGCATAGTCCATTCACCACAAATCAAAGGAAAAGGAAAAGGAAACCGAACTTTAAAAACTATTTACAATGGCAGCGGGCTAGTCCGACGGCTCACTTCCCGATTTCCCGGGCCAGGGCATCATCAAACTCATGCTCGATGTCCCGGAGGCGGTCCTCTTCCATGGCCCCGAGGGTTCGCAGGGACGATGACATGTGGACCTACAACTCCCTGCGAATAGCCTCGAGGCACTCAGCCCGCCTCAGAACCCTCCACATGTAGTTCTCCGCCCTGACCATTGTGAGCCGTGCCTCTTCCGCCCGCTGCCGCTCCGCATCTATGGCCTGGACCAACCGCTGCCACACGGAAGACACTTCCAATCCTGGGTCCTCCTGCCCTCTGGCCGATGCCTGCCCCTCCGATGTTGAAGGCCCCGAGCCATCATGGCTCCCACCTTGTTGCTGCTGTGCCTGTCCCTGTGCCCTGGCTCTTGCTGCCTGCATGTCCTCCTCCGGCTGGGGTGCAGTTGTTGAGGTGGCCACCCCTGCTGGAGGTCCTACTCCCGACTGTGGCAGGGATGTGTCCTCCACCAGCCTGGCCGCAGGGTGAGAGGCAGCTCCACAGGGTACCCAGGTGATACATGGGTGGGAAGATGGCATGGAGGACGACTGGCGCATAGAGGGTTCAGGTGAGGAGGGGGTCAGAACAAGGTCCAGCAAATGGAGGAATCCAGCCCTGGTGACCCGTCCCAGTAGGTCAACGCGGTCAACGAGGCATTCGAGATGACGTGCAGTGTCCTCACGAAAACACTTCAGGTCACCTCGCATGCCCCGTTGACGCAACGCCATCCCACTCAGGACAGGCTCAACCCGGTCCCGGATAGCCACGTCCGCAGGGAGAGGAAGGCCAGTTGTTGTAAGCGGATCCCCTCCCTGAAAACCGGTCTGGACATAGGCATCCCTGCTGGTGCAGGATGATGCAGTCACAGGATCGGGGACAGGATTACACACAGGCACCTCCGCGGCGGCCTGTGCTGCCTCCTGTCCCTGCCCCTGCACTGCACCACTAGCACCAGTGGAATCCCCACCTCCAGACCCCGTGTCTGTCCCTTCCACGGCCTCCTCCTCCACCAAACCGCCCACCAACCTGGATGACTCCATGCCATCTTCCTCTGTCGGACCCTGTGGGTCTCAGCTGCCCCTTCTGCTGCCGAGGAGTCCAACTCCGACCTCCGCCTCTTGGACCTACCCTCAGCAGCTGCGGCCTGGGACGCGGCACCGGACTCCTCACTCCCTGACGAGATGACAACCTGGGAGGGGAGCCGGGCCTTGCATCTCCGGCTGGCGGTGCAATCCCTGCCGCCTTGCTCCACAGCACCCTCTCCGCACTCTTCATCAGTTGACGCTGCAGACAGGGAGAGATAGGACACAGGCATCAGGGCACTATACAATGGACTGATACACACATGACAGTTGCACATGAGTGGCAGTGTCAAACTTCAGACATGGCATCACAATCCCCAACACACATGTCATTTCAACTCACACACATGAGCAATTCCACAGCAATATCGCACCAGGCAGCACCATCCCTACACATACAACAGCATGAGCAGCCGAAGGTGAGCCTGACATCACATGAAACACAGGGAGTGCACAAGAAATGCACACACGCCACCACACTTAGATGCATGTGTACATCTCCACCAACTGTTGCAGTGATGAGATCGCCATCCATGTCACATCTGGCATTCAGCCTTCTACATATCAGTGTCACATGCATCCATGTTGCATCACAGTTGCACACTTGTCAAATACACACACATGCACATGTACACAGTGCAGATACATGCGGCTGGAACCAACATCCATGTGTGACACCACAACCATGCCAACGTACATACACAGTAATTCAAACATGTGTGCTCCCACATCTGCATTTGGCCTGCATGCTTACCCACACATACACCATCCATGTGTCTCACACATGAGAGGACTCGCATGTGTCAGCCTCACGCCCCTGTACATACACATCCATACATGGCCCTACAAAAACACATGTGCAACCTGCACACTACTGGCACACCACGACACGCACAGCGTCCAATCAGTATGCATGTACACTTACCGCTCGACTACAGGCGGGTCTGCCTCTCAAGGACCTGGACGTGGAGTGCTGGGGGGCATATGCGTTCCAGGACCCTCATTTGGTGGTCGGACAGGTGGCCCCGGCGCCCCTTGGCATCCGCTGCCTTCAAGAGGTGCCGGGCCTTGTTGAGGGTCCTGGACCTGAAGTCCTCATAGCACTTCTTGACATGTTTGATGTCGCGGACTGCCACCCCCTCCTCCTTGATGCAGTCATGATGTCCATCCAGATCCTGGTCCGTCCTTCATAGTCGGCACAAGAACTTCCAAAGAGGGCATCATACTGCCCCAGGACGTGCTCCACCAGGACACCAACTTCCCTGGCACTGAAGCTGGTGGCCCTCTGCCTCTCTGGCTGGGGGTTGCCAGTGGTGCCAGATGGTGGTGTGCCCGACATGGCAACCCCAGAGGAAGGTGTGGGTCGGCAACTGGGTCCTGGGGCTGGGCTGTGGAGCGATGGTATCCCAGTCGGGAGTCTTCAGTTCCAGCAGGGGTGGTCACAACAACTGCACCCCTGCAGATGGATGATGTGCAAGCAGCAAATAGCAGGGCACGTGGGCAGCAGGCAGGCAGGCAGGCAGCAGCAGATGGCAGGTGGGAGTGTGCTCGGGGCTCTGGGGGGCAGTAATTCAGCCTTCTGGGCAGGAGCGTGGTCTTGCGTGGCCAGCTTGATACGGAGTGATTTGGCACATGAAAATCTTGCACGTGTGCGTGTAATTCGAGGAAAGGCCCTTAGCGCGTAAGCGCGTCTGTGACGTTACGCGTGCGGGCGTTTCCCTCGTGACGTGGGCATAGTGGTTCAGGGCGCGTGAAAAAACTGCACGTCTGTGTGTGAATGCGTGTAATCCGAGGAAAGGGCCTACGCGTCTGTGACGTGACGCGCAAGGGCGTTTCCCTCAACACGGGTGCATGTTCAGCGTACACTTGCAAAAACTGCATGTCCAAGTGTCAGCTCCTGTAATTGGAGGAAAGGGCCTTAGCGCGTACACGCGTAAGTAACGTTGTATGTGTGGGCCGGTTTCAAAGGTAAGTGTAGGACGCCAATTCCATGTACGTGCTTTTTGTGGAGAGCGAGTGGGTGAATTCTGTACTTCTTGTCGGTTCACACGCAATTACTTCACAGCGTTTCAAGTTCGTACTCCCTGTTACCTCTGACAGCGTTCATTGTTTTTGTTGGGCCTGTTTCCTCAAACAGCGTTCACTTCTTCTTTTGTCCTGTCTCCTCAGACAGCGTACAATTCTTCTTTTGGCGGGGGTGTTGCCAACGCGCACACGCGCGTCTTTTTCACGTTCTTTTTCCAGGCAGACGGTGAGTCGTGCACGTATTTACCAACTGTGCTTGCCCCGTGTGTTGCGTACCCCTTCAGAGGTCATTGTAGGCTGCGTGTAACACGCGTATGCTTGTTTTTGTGTTTCTGGGTGCCACAGCGTAGTGCAGGTTCATTTTTCCATGCACGTGGTCTACGAGGGGTTGCGTGCACGTTATTTTTTGTTTTTGGGGTGCCTGTGAGTTGCGTGACCCGTCATCTTCCTCGAGGGGTCACAGGCAGCCTTGCTAGAGCACTAGGGTACGAATTCCATCTAGTACCCTACCCCTTTCACCCCCAATTGCCCAGGACAATCGTTTACTGCTATCCCATACGCACAACAACATCAGTGCCATGGTTGGGAGGTGACCAAGCGGTAAGGAAGGCAAAGGTGGCCGACCTCCAAAAGGTGGGCGTGGTGGGCGCGGTAGGGGACGTGGCCAGGATTTGCAGGGTGCCCCTAGACCCCCATGTGTGGAGGAGCAATCAGGGACACCCATGCCCCCCCATGGTTGTGGGAAACGTAGCTGACACCATCCCAGCTCAGCCCTTGTTGGACCAGCCCATTGGGGCACCTGAACCGGCACAGGATGACTCCCAAGCTCACTTCCAGGTCAGCAAGTCTACGCCCCGTGTGGCGGTGCAAGTTGGTGTCATCAGGCCACGTGGATCTGGGGCAGCTATGTCATCTGCTGCCCCAAGTAGGCAGGGTGGAGACGCTGCAGGGGCAGCTGCAGCTCGATCCACACCAGCTCTGAGTCTCCCAGCTGGGACAGTGCTGGTCCCGGTCCATCAAACAGACGTTGCCCCTGCCAACATCACCCTGCAGCCAATGCCTGCACCAAGACCTATGGTCATTGTGCATTCGCAAACTCCTAGTACCGAGTCCACCGGCGCTTCTGCCCCTACTGACCAGAGTGGCGTAAGCCACTCAGGATCCGCACCACCTTTGAAAAAGAGGAAGAAGGGTGCTCTGGCACTACAGGCTGAGACCCCAGACACGGCTACACACTCCGGCACATCAAGGAAGCCTAGCTTTAATGACGCCGAACTTGATGCACTAGTGGCCTATGTGTCGGCACATAGCCGCGAAATGGTGGTGACTGCAGGGTGCAAGACCACACCTGGTCAACGTAAGGCACACTGGCAGACCATTGCGGACATCATTAGTGCCCTTGGATTTGTGAGGCGCTCAGCTGATGATTGCTACAAGCGGTGGAATGACCTGAAACGCAGAGCAAAGAACAAGCTGGCCTCGAATCATGCTTCTACTCTGGTGAATGGCGGTGGGTCTCCACAAGAGGACAACCAACTCACTGAACATGAGTCTGTTGCTGGAACCTTCGTCACAGAGGAACAGATCCAAGGCGTGGGAGACCTACCAGATTACGACGCATTGTCCGGTGAGTGCCCATGCATGTGTGTGTAATCCATGTGTATGTTGTGTGGGTGACGGGTTCTGATTGAGTGCCAGGTGAGGGTGTGTGCACCTGAGTGGTATGGGTCACCCATGTGCTTCCTCCAAAACATTCACCGGCCTTGGATTTGGGTATGACAGTATGCCTTCTGCCCACAGTAGCCATTTAGCGCCACATTACTGCAGTTGCCCTTGAACTGTCATCTTGCAACAACATTGTTCAGAATTTTGCAGTGTTCATTCAGGCTGATTGTTTCAATTCTCCCACTTTTGCAACGCATTTTTCAGCCCTATTGTCACATATGTGACATGCTTCTGTCATTGATTACACCCCACATTGGCCCACATTTGTTACCTTGTTATGTGAATGATTAGACCATTCAGGCTGATTGAGTATTGGCCTGCTCACATTGATTTTTGGTGCCTGTTTGTATGTGGTACATGATAGTTGTTTCCTGTCAAGTTTAAGTGACCAACCATTGATGTGTACATCTGCCTGCAATCACTGTATTCTTGTACACTGGATGTGTTGAGTGAGTGGCACATGCATATTTTGTCACACTATGTAGCATTTTTCATCTCATCATGTCCATCTCACATGGATGGCTGACAGTACTCATTTACTGACATATGGCTGTACTTGTCAAATGTACCATGGCTATGGTACATGCCATCTGTGTGCTGGCATGTGTCATGTATGTGTATTGGACATGCCACTCAAAGGCTAATGTGTGATGCCAGCGCTACCCAGCATGCAGCAAATGTGTGGCTTTTCCATCTTGGTGTCATCAGTGTCTGCTTTTTGACTCCCCTTCCAACTCCGTGACAGTGCATGCATGCCAGGGTTATAGTCATGCGGGACATGTGTAAATCATGTACTGGATCTCTGGCTTATCAGGCCTATGTGTATGCTATGGTGCTAATGCCTGTTTCCATTTTTTGTCTTTAATGTTTTTGCAGGTGATGATGCACTTGATGCTGTTGAGGTTGAGGAGATGGTGCAGACCCAGGAGGAATCTCAGGCACGACCGGGCACCAGTGGGGGACGTGGTGTGGTGTTGGGAGAAAACCCAATCTTACTGCAGACCATACTGTCCAGGGGTGTCTCTGGGTGCACCTCCCCAGACCTCTATTCAGGTGCTGAATCGGATGATGAGATTTATGTGCCGTCGCAGGTGAGTGTTTCTGGCAGGGATTCTGTTCTGTCCAACACACCTGCACCAGGGGTAGAACCCTCTATGGGGATCTCAGTGTTAGTAAGTCTGCCTTTGGTGGTTACGGATGCAGGGTCACACTCCACAACATCTGATCCTGTTCCTGGGCCAGCAGATCAGAGGGGGAATGCAGTCCTGCAGCCTCAGGCAGTGCCAGCACAGCAAGGTGCAGATCGCCTTGTCCCGAACAGGTGTGGTGCCCACCGACGCGGTGGCCTTACGCCACCAGGCAATACTGTATGGGAAAACTCCATGTATGGTATGGCAACCCAACAGGCAGGATCAGTTGAAATGATGGCTCAGGCAATGGAGAGGGTGGCCACTTCCATTATGCCCCCTGAAAGGCAGATGGAGCAACAACAGCAGGCAACAGACTCCATTTGCCAATCACACAGGGAAGACATGTTGGCATCCAACAGGGACCGACGTGCGGCACTGGAGACTCTGCGGGAAGCCATTTTTATAGAGTCACAGGGCCACAGGGAAGCCCTGAGGGTAGAACTCCATTACCTCAGGGAGACTCTTGTTGAACTTGAGGCTTCCACAAATTTGAGGACAGGACAGCAGCTGGAGCGGCTCACACGTTCGCTCTCAGCTGAGCTGCAGGAAACTCGGGAGGAGATCCGGGCATCACGGGAGGGCATGCATGCAGAAATACAGGCAACCCATCAGGTGCTGCATGGGGATCTCCGTACTATCATCCTCCAGAACGAGACCTTCCACACCCGTATCCGTATACTTGCTGCCATGGAGGACCATACCAGGGCTTTGCGTGGGCTGCCTCCCATAGCACCACCACCTCCTGATGGAGCAGCAGAGGGTGATGAGAGCGACAGCAGCACTTCTCCCACAGTAGCGTAGCCGTGCAGGCCATCAGCCCATGTAGGTGTTTTTTTTTCCGCAACATCCACACAGGTGGGTTTTGGTGTGTACCCTGTCCTCGGACCTCCTGGGGGGCCTCCCCCCCCTGGCACCCACATGGCCATTTTTGATTTGGTTTTATTTTATTTTTTTGACAGTGTGTTGCCTTGTGTGACTCCCGTGGGCATCCACTGTGTATTCCGGCTGGGCACATGCAGGCTTGTCCTGTGTTTGGGTTAGATGCTTGGGTTCCTGACACACACACCCCTCCTGCTTCCCGTTTCCATGGGCTTGTAAAGGGTGTGACCAAGTGACAGTGACTTACACAGTGACATTGGGCTCCCATGAGCTCTGTGGGCAGTCTGTAGTCATAACTGTGTGGACATCCCTAGTGGGCTTTGTTTTTGTATTGAACACTGCATGGTGTATTGATATGTGCTTGTGCATCCATGTCTTCCTCATTATCCGCAGGTACCTTCTTCATGTCTTCACAAGGCCGTCTCCTTTGCAGATGCAGTTCATGTTGTATGCAGTACACTGACACAGTTGCCTGACAGCAACACTCTGGAGTTGGAAGGGGTGGATGTGCTGGCTTATTGTGGTTGTATGACTTACATTACTTTGAGTTTGTACTGTTATATTTTGGCAATGTTTCATGCTGTGTTGCTGTATTGTGTTGCTGGTAAGTATTTCGTCATGTGTGCTGTTTGTTATTGATTACTGGGAGCATATTGTCTGTGGCCTGTTTCCATTTGGGACAGTGCACTTTGTGACACTTGTGTCATGTGTTGTGCATTCCTTTGTTTGCTTTCACATTGCAGGACATGCCATGGTGTGTTGGGTGGCGGAGATGGGGAGGGGTTGGGTGACATGGCGCTATTTTCATGTTGTATTTTGCAAGGGGGTAGTCATTCATGCAGCATAAATGTGTGTCTTTTTGTGACACAGCATTGGTTGTCTTTGGGTAGGTAGGGATGCACACAATGTAACCCTTCCAGGTGACCAATCTCAGGCTGGTATGGTTGTGACAGTTGACTGTCTGGCAGCTGGTATGTGCCAGGGCTGTGTGCACTCCACAGGGGTGTGATTTTAGGTGAAGTAATTAGCCACCAGCTGCGTACGGGCTGCCTCACCACGTGCCCTTTCCCCTCCCATGCGCAGCGGCCGTACATGTGGTTGGGGATGTGGGGGCACCACCATGTCCACCGGCAGGCCCCGACGTGTTGCAACATTGTGCAGGACACATGCTGCCACTATGATCCTGCACACTACTGGGGGCGCGTATAGCAGCTGCCCAACAGAGTGGTCAAGGGAGCAAAAGCGTGACTTGAGCACTCCAAATTTGCGCTCCACTATGCCCCAATTGCAATATGGGCTGTGTTGTATCTTACCTCGGGTGGTGTGGTGGGGTTCCGAATCAGCGTCAGCATGTGGGTGCTCAGAGGGTAGGCACTGTCCCTTGGGGAGGTGATGATGGGTATCATTAGTGGGGTTGTGACATTACTCAGTATCTGACATGCATGCATGTGCAGGGGCATTTATACTCACCAAGCAGCCATGTATCGCCATGCCGCCCAGCTTCTAGGTCCCTGTTTGGGGTTGACATTCTATAAATGAAACTGTCATGGGTGGACCCTGGATAGTTGGCATATACTGAGGTGATGATTCCCTTGGCATCACATACTACCTGCACGTTGATGGAATGACAGTGCTTGCGGTTTCTCTAGATGTGCTCAGTTGCCATGGGAGGACGTAGAGCCACATGGGTGCAGTCAATGGCACCTAGCACTTTGGGAAAGTGTGCCACCCCGTAAAAATCCTGGACGACAGCCTGCCTTTCTGCCGGTGTTCTGGGCAGGTATATGTGCCTGCGGACTGATGGGCATGTAGTCATGATGGCCAACACCTGGTGCAGGCAGCGTGACTGCGTGGCCTGTGACACCCCCCCACTATGGCACTTGTCCGCTGAAATGAACCAGTGGCCAAGAAGTGCAGTACATTGAGCCCTTTTCCAAGGGGCTCAGTGCTTGGGAGCACAGGGTGGGTGATGTGAGGTCATCCTCCCACTCACTCACCAGGTCGAGTATTATGTGAGGTGGAATCCTGTACCTCCCATACACCTGGTCATCAGGCATCCCAAAAAGGCTGGTTCTGGGTGTAAACATTCTGGCCCTGACTATCCTCCTCCTCCTCCTGTGGTATCCCACGACCACTGCTGCGAGGAACGATACATTCATGTTAGCGTCTGAGCTTGTTTGTTGTTTGCGCGCACTTTTATGCTGCGCGGGTCCACGTACGCCTGCTTCCTGCTGGCGTACCTGTTTCCGGATTAGCGCGTCTTTTTTGGCACGCGCGTTAGCCCTGTTCGATTCCATGAATATGTGTTGTGGGCGCGCGTGTGGGCGTTCCGTACATTTGCCTCCTGTACTTCCCCCGTGACGCCCACATTTTCACGTGTTGTTCCCCATTCCGCGTGTTACGCCCCGTGTTACGCCTACTTTTGTTGTGTGCGCTGCGCTATGTGTGCTTTCGCTGTGCGAGTAGCGCACACTGTTTGAAGACGTGTGCGCCAGCGTGCACCACGCAGGATTTTAGCGCACATCCATGGATTTACACGCACACGGACTTTCATGAATCGCTGTGCACGGGTTTCGCTGCGATTTTCGCACTTGCGCTGCGATTCGCACGCTTTCGCACGCTTGCGCAAAAAATTTCAGAGCACATTAATTCCATGAATCGGCCTGTATATGTAAGATGAAGCACAAACCCCCACAGCAGGTCTTGACACAATGTATTGCCAGCAGAATAATGAAAGAAGTGTAAAGACAGGATCTGGAATATTCCCCATCCGTTGCCAAAGGTTACTAAAAGCTCAGACTGGTCTAGGGGGGAGCAGGAGGTGGAAAAGCGGGCGGGCGAAAACGGTATGATGCATATCATGGCCTCAGTCTAGATGAACTAGAAGACCCACGTCACCCAGATCAATCAAATAAGTGGTATGCAAATATGAGCAACATGGCAAAACAAGCAACTAATGAGAATTACTATCAGTGCTCCTTGATACCCCATGCATTAGGGACCCCAAAAATGTTATTAGCGCAAGATGCGCCTCTTTCTGAAGCTCAGTGTCTTATTCATCTTACACTGTGTAGAATTAAAAGCACCTGCCAAGCGCACACAATTTTGTTGCAACTGCTGCAGAAGGAAAAAACCTGCACAGCAAGCCACGAGGAGTGATCTGCGTCAAGGAGCCATTTTTTGTTATAAAGGGGACACTGTTCATGGACAATAGATGACAAGAGGAGCAAGTGATGTGTAGAGCAGAAGCATTGCATGGACTGTCGGAAGAGAACTTCCAGTGGATCGAGAAAACATGCACTCCAATCTGGTCCCAGCACATTGCCAAACTAATGTGGGTAACCGCTCTCGAAAAACCGATCAAGATGCAACGTGAAATACCATATGAACTTTGTTTCCATGGAGAAGGGAAGGTGCCCTTGGGCACAAACAAACACTGTAATAAGACACTCATACTGCCTGACATGAAGGAAGGAACAGCAGCATTAATGGACTCTTACTCGGTGTGCGGCAAACAGGCGTACTTGCACTTCCCGCCATCATGGAGAGGCACTAACGCCCTGGCTACGCTGCACTCGGCCCTAAGGGTAATTCCTGAAAGCCACATCCAAGGGGAGAGGGTGCCCACTGAGATGTCCCAGGCACCCTGGTCTACAACTGAAAAACCCCCAATGTATGATGTAGTGTTGGATGAGCAGTTGCAGGACAGAGTGTCACGAAAACAAAGGGCATCAAATTACATCTCCTCAGAGTCTTCATAACTATTAGCACAAGTTCCTGACAAGTTTAGGCTGTTCAATACAGCAGAAACATTTTTTGCATCACTCATACCAAGTATCCAGGCTCGAGCAAATGCAAAGTGGCTCCAGATTGTCCGGTGGGAGCTGATCCAGTTGTCCAATGACACTGAAGAAAGATTCAACATCATCAAGGTAGAACTTAGAGCCCTGCGACTGATGAGCATGCAGAACAGGTATGTGCTGGACCTATTGAGAGCAATGGACGGTGGTGTTTGCCAAAAAATCAAGAGTGCATTTTGCACATTCGTGCCTTCTGTCGATGCAGACAATGGGACCCTGTCGCATGTGATAGCAGCGGTACACAGTCTTGGAGAAAGGATGAAGGAATAGGGCAGCATACAACCAAGCACATGGTTCGACAACCTGTTGGAGTGGGTCCCATCGTGGCTATTGATGGCCATGAAAATGCTGATACCAATTATCGTCTTTTTTCTGCTGATTTTTTGTGTGTGCCAGGTGGGACTCAGATGCTGTGCAAAATCCATTCCTGGCAGTGCAATGATGATGGTGACAAGGGGCAACACAGCAAAGGTGCTTCAGGTCGCACGGGTAACCCAGGTCCAAACTGGGGAGAGTCCAGAACCCAAATATCGAATGACTGCAGTATATAACACGGGATACAGGGTAGATGACCTTTACCACACCATGATAAAAGAACCCTATGAATTAGAATGGTGTGAAGAGGTATGGGTGGATCTCGATGGGGATGGTGGGTGCATTTACATGACCTGCACCCCGGATGAATATGCATGGAGAGTCTCAGATCGGTGTGCAGGGCTTGGATGCCAATAAAGGGAACCCCGGCTTGGGATAAGGCAGTGGCCGAGGCGGAAGAACGAAAACGTTTGAAAGCCTTAGCATCTTAATTACTTTAATAACGAAAGGGGGGAATGTATGGGAGGAAGGAGCTGTTTTGAGCCCCCCTACATTCTAGGCGAAGCATATGCTGTGCTCATTCAATTATTGGCAGTACACTCTCGGCCGAACCCCGATGATGAGTGGGAGGTAGCCATTGAATGACACCTAACCAATGTGTTTCGCAGGACCCCATGGACTTCATCTTGTATTTACAACAACTCCATCTTTTGCTAGGCCTCACATGAAACTCTCAGAGGCAAGCCTGCATCTCTCCCATGTCCAGCGCCACGCACAGCCTGCCCTGACAGCCCCCACCACCTCCCCACTGTCGGTGCTGCAGCTGTCCTGTTCTCACGGAAGACTGGGTGCAAATTGTTGCAAGCTGACACTGTATCTCTCTTATCCTCTGAGATCATTGCCCTGTGTGTGACCGGGCCGGAGCATGGCCCTCAGAAACCATTTGTCTCCACATAACTGCCCATGCTCAAACAGCCCCCACCATTAAGATTTACTGTCAGAATGAACCTCAAGCCCCTCAACTCTTTGATGTAGCAGCGGTGGGACCCCTGACCATGGGACAACCTTAATTGCCCCCTGTATAACTAATCCAGAGCAGACCTATATTCTCTGTATACTAACAAATCCCGACACCCTTGTTTGATCCTCGAAGCACCTGATAAATATGCCCCAGAATCACACGCGAGATAAGGCACCCGGACAACTGCACAGCTGTCCCACTCGGGTCTGGTTCAAGAATGCCCACCTTGGTTTAAAATTTATCGATGTTAATGTGTTATAATAATAATAATAATAATAATAATTTGGTATTTATATAGTGCTACGAACCCTCAGGTATCTGAGCGCTGCTTATTATTACCCACGGTGTGTGGTGCTCATTTATCGACCTCGGAAGGATGAAACGCTGAGTTTGGCGCTGCCGGGAAAGCGAGCGCTCTACTCGCTGTGCCACTTGACCGGTTTATGATGAACCTTATGATGAACCTTTTGTGTTATACTAAATTGTGCATGCCTATGATTACTGTGAAGTCTAGCTTAGCCAGAATAATAGCTGTGTGGACCCAACGTGACCTATCGCCCCCTCCCTGATGTGCCCAGCTGCCCCACACGCCTCAAGAAATAACGAGTTCAGCTCCAACCAACCAGCTCTGGCGCTAATATACATTGTATAATGTCTCATGTTCACTTGTCCAATGAAAAACGTTTGTGTATCCCTTTATAGAACACGTCATAGATGACGCGTTTTGGACTTATAGTGTATCTTACCTGTAATGTTGGCAGAGCGCTCTCGGAGTAGCAGAGTCCTTTGCGTGCCCCATTTTATCTTTATATAAAGAATACCTTTCACTCGCTCGCAAGTTCTCCTGGTCTCATTCCCTACCGGGGTGTGTCCATCCATTCTATGTTTTTTATTATATTCATGGGAATTACCACTTTCAAAACCTAGCTGAATATCACACACTTTTACTCTCATACTTACTGATAACCAATCACAGTTAAAAACACACATTTATACTTCTACAACCACTTTCCCTTCCCCTCATCCCAAGTGTGGGGTTCCGCGACACTCATTTCTCCAGCCACTATCTATTCTCATGTTACTTTACCTCTCCCCCTTTCCCACTTCCTTCTTATCCACAGAACAAGATCTGGGGACAGCCTGGCGAGGTCACAGTGCGCATCCTTTTGGACAAGGTCATATGCCGTAAGACCACTACGGTGGTGATGGGCGCAGTATAAATGCTAGCTAACATAACATAAAAGGTTGCATGACGCACATTCCTTTGCATTCTGGTGGTTGTAGTCTTCCAGAGAAGCATGGCCAGAAAGCTACAATTATACCCTTGTTGCTTAACATTTTTCTATAGGGGATTACATATTTGTCAAGTTGCTATATCATGAGTTCTGTAATTTTCAAGAAATCTCTTTAAAACAGAGTATTCTTGAAATCCACACATTTAACACAGTTCTACCAATGGGACCTGAGAAAATATGCAGTCAAGTCCCGACATTGAAGATTGGTCTAAAGTCATGGATTCAGCAGTTAACTAAAGTGTGTGTTTCTGGGCAAATCAGTTTATCCTTCTGAGCCTCCACTGTATTAATGTGAACTGCATAAACCCTGTTTTTGCACCAAATACAGGATGGTCTAATAAGTAAACAGAACGAGAGTGAGTGTGTATGTGTGTGTGCGTGTGTGTGTCTGTGTGTGTCTGTGTTTGTGTGTGTCAGGGTATGAAGCACAGGACCAGTGCCAGATGGATCGATGGCTTCCATTTCCAGCTCTGCGAAGGGCTCGGTTGTCAAATGCTCGGCTGTGATTGAGCTAAACGTATTGATGTCGCAGCTCACACTCCGGAGCCCTGTTGAGCAGACTTGCTCTTATCTTCAGAGATGAACGCCTCTTCCTCCGTTTGCATAAATCATAAGGTCTTTGCTTTCTCTACCAACTCCCCATCCACCTCGCTTTCCCGAGACGTTGTTTCCAGCCGAATGCTTTCCGCGCGCTGAAACCCGACGCCCGACCGTTTTGCAAACTTGAGTCGGAATATTGAGCTGCTTCACGCCTCGCAGCATTAGCGAGCAGGCCCTTGAAACCGAAGACACTGAGGGCTCGCTCGGGAGAACAGTGGTGTTGAAAGCCTGCATTCTCCCCAGCAGTTTCCAGCACCGCATGTTCTGAATAGGGTGGAAGGATTGGAGGGGCAGCTATTTTTAAAAATATTAGTACTACTTTTTAATCAAAGAGATTTTTACAAGGTCTCAAGAAGATCGAAAAAGAAAGAAAGAAAAACGCAAGGTTTTCATTATTATATACAGTCAGGAGCTGCTATAAAAGTATTGCTGTGGGGCAGCGTATACTAGGAAACCAGTGTCATTTGAAAGATTTCTGAAAAGTCTGCTACGTTTCGTATTCACGAAAGCGTCCTTGAGCCTTCATATGTCAGACATGTGCTGCTGCCATCTGGCAAACGCCTTGCTCATAAAAGAAAAACGTGTGCAGTAGATGTTAACGACACCTCACAGGTGTCGAATTTAATCTCCTCGTTTGTACATGCCCCGGCGGTGTCTGCCCTGCGTTGCTCACGGTTGCTAGGGCTGTTGTCATACCCTAAACCAGGAACATGCAAAAGTGGAGCCTTGAGTGACAGGATGCCACACTTTCCCTTTCACAGAATACGCTGATTTTGAGAAAGGTGTTGTTACGTCATGGACCAACGTTACCCCGTGTTTGCATGCACCTCAGAATCGGGCCGTGGAGCGAGGCACGCTGGGGGAGGGGCAGGTGCATCCCATACAGAGCGCCCGCCCTGAGCCATTGCAGGAGGAATGCGACCCCCAGAAGAGCGTGCATGCCGATGAGGCCTGGACCAGGGTGCTGGAAACAGTACAGAAGTGTGCCAGAGAAAGAAGGGAATACATAAACTCCGGGGGAACAGCAAGAAAAAGAAAATATGACCTATGAAGAAATAAAAAAAAAAGCAAAACCACACAAGCTTCAAGAAGAGCCCATCTGTGGCACACAATGAAAGAGCTAAAAATGGCAGTTCACATAAGTGGCAAGTACTGAAATAAACAAATCCAACACAGCCAGGTCTGCTTCAGAAAGGTTTGCACCGGAGCAAGTGTACAGAGGCGTGCAGCTCGGGTAGCTCCTATTTGCACCTTATTACTGACTGGCGTAGCCTGCAACTGCGGAAAACTGGAGAAAATCCGGCGGGTGCAAATGGCATTTCCAGAAAAAGGTAGGCTTTGTGTCTCTGGTACAAGGTAGCAGGTTCGTTTATTCATCAGGGGCATCTTTTCACTTGCTTCGGTGCAAATGTTTTGCCATTTAAGCACATTAGGCTCAATTCTCAAAATGTTTGCGCAAAAAAAAGCTGTGACCTTCCCTAAAAGTGCCTTTGAATGTGCGCATGATTGATGCCCACATTCAGACTCTCTTTCCCAGCCCATGTTCACATTTGTGCAAGTAAGGAGACGTTTCTGGGCATTTCAAAATGCATCCTGAATTCTGAAATGGAATGGGCCTTGAAATGGGCAGAAATGGGAAACATTCCCCTACATCTGTTTGGAACAGTCACAAGGGGATGCATGACAGGATCATTGCTGAGCCTATCATGCATTTTGTGTTCGGTTGAAAAGCATTGGTATGAGCTGCTGTGTTCTGCTCGAATTTCTATCCCTCATATAGGGATAGGAATGCTTTATTTTGGTGGGGTTACATTTCAGAATGCTGGGCCTTTAAGATGCCCGTCACTGTGAAATGCGCTCCCAGCACCCACACTGTGATGGGAGTCTGTCATACATTAATGTGATGAAAATGTATACAAGGGGGAGGGCACGTGTATCATTTACACTGCTGGGCAGCCCCCACACCCCCTGAAATGCAGCCTCTGTGCTTTTTTTTTAATGACAACTGTTTTCTGTGAATTTGCCCCTCTGTCCATAGAATGAGGTTTCTGCGATGTGACAGTATGTGTGCAAAATCTGAACCCAACTTCGAGCCACTATTACCCATTCTGGTCTTGGGGTGGTGGATCAGGTTTCTGCACCTTTATTTGGGGACTCGCTGCACAGCACCCCTGTCCTGCAGTTGTCTTTTTCGGGTGTTTGTGTGCTCCCTCACCTAGTCTGATCGTGGTTCTTTGACCTACAGTGAGTTCTCCTAACATGATTGCAACGTTTTTGATCCTGACCCACAACCACCCTAGAATGGTGAGAAGACCAACACATCTGCTGAAAAGAAATGAAACCTATCCCAGATATCCCTGAGATGGCAATATAACTCAAATATGTATTTTGAAGATTAATATAGGATTTCAAATATATATATTTTAAAGTTTTTTTCACCTCAATTTCCCTTAAATTCTGTTTTCTTCACTATGAGCTGTCATTCCTGGGCCAAAAAATCTTCCTATTTATTTATTTATTTATTGTTGATTTGTATGGCGCCAACCGCTGTACAAGATTGATTTGTGACACCAAGCTTTCCCTCCACACCGAAACTTGGAGGAACACGCTCGTCGTTATCCCCGACCACCACGCTGCAGGATAAGCCGACTACAAATCATACATGCGTAGTGCTCTTGCCCCCTTCCTTCCTCGACTTTCTGCATCCTGCCTGGACGCGCACCATCCACATTTGCTGTTTGTGGGGAACCGACCTGAAACCAGACCGTCGCTTTATCCGTGTATTCACACGTGGAGACCATATAAAATGCCCACCGCCATGGTGTGTTTACTGGTTGCCTAGCAACCGGACAAGCCGAGCCTCGCTTCCCCATTGGCGAGCACCCTCTTTTTCTTGCATTCACCGGCACGGAATGGCGCGACCCGGCCCTGCCTCCAAAGGCCACCCTCATAGGACCACTATACCTGTCTATGCCTGTGCGTGCCAGAACGGGCCAAAGGGGCGCCACATACCGCCAGATGCACGCAAAGGCCCTTTATACCCACCTCCTCTGGGTAAAATAATCCCTCCTCCACTATCAACGCCTAACCATAACCTTCTTCCTGCCACTTTCGCCACCTACAGCTCCGGCTGGTATCTACCTCCTACGATTCCACTCAGCTACAGCGCATGGCAACAGACCCCGTTCCCAAGAGACTCCTGCAAAAACAACGCGCATATAGCCTATTGTGCTAAATCCACGGCTTTACGCTATACGGACGTGTCAATCAGCCATATTTTCATAGCCATTTCCACAGCTACTCCTGTATCATTACAACGTATTTCTCTAGATGTTACCTAACTGTATTTCACTAGCCTGCCGCCACTATTCCCGAGCGCAACACTGCAACGTATTACTTGACCTTTGTGCATTTTAGCAGCATGGGTGCCTCCTAGCCAGCGTGTAGTTTTGTATCTAGCCTGTGCGCATTTCAGCAGCATGTGTGCCTCATCACATTGTACTACCTAGCCTTGTGTATTGTAGCAGCCTGTGTGCCTTATTACTACATACTACCTAGCCCTGTGCATTGTAGAAGTCTGTGTGCCTTATTACAGCGTACCACTTAGCCATGTGCATTGTAGCAGCCTGTGTGCCTTATTACTATGTACTATTTAGCTATTGTGCAACTTTGCAACATGATATTCAGCGGTATCTAGATACAAGCTAGACTAGCCACGCTCAGCATGGCCACCTTCCTACCACTGGTCCAAGCCATTACACCGACCAAATTCCTCCCCCACCTCCTCACACACACTTACCCTAACATTCCCACCTCTATCTATCACACCAATAATATTGACGCTGATAGTAGTCCCCTTCGTCTAGCGCACTGGATCATTCGCTACACCTTGCCACCTACCCCGCTGATACCCTGCCCATTGAACCGCAGAAATGAGAGAATAGGATTGCGCTTCCCCAATTGCAAAATCTTCATTAAGTCCCCTAAACTGTCCTCATTAACCAAGACCTACCCTAATCTACCCACGCCCATCACAGCTAAGCTCTCAAAGCCTAATAATAACATTACTGTGCCGCCCCTACCCTTACAGGAGCACTCATCAACGCACGTTCGTTGGTCGCACATGCTCTCGACATTTCAGACTTAATTTCTACTAATTGCCTTGACTTCCTCGCCATCACCGAAACCTGGCTGCCAGGCAGCTGGCCCTGCCCTGTCCCTGGCACTCCCAGAGGGTTTCACCATCATCAGGTCGGACACCCAGGCAAAGGTGGAGGACTAGCCTTCATAGCCAAAGCCCACTTGGGCTTCAGAGCAGTGTCCCCCATCAACTTCCAATCGGCTGAACTATTGTCAGTTAAAGTTTCCATCTCAGCAACCCAAACGCTCCTACTCCACCTCATCTACCGTCCTCCTGGCCCCATCTCTTCCTTTGAGGAAGATATCACAGATCTGCTCACACACAATACTAAGCCAGGATCCCAAATCATCCTGCTCGGTGATTTCAATTTAGGACTGAATGACCCTAACGATTCCATCGCCACCTTGCTCGAAAACGCTATCTCCCAAATGGGCTTTAAACACTGCATCACAGGGTCTACTCACAACAAAGGCAGAACGTTGGATTGGCTGGCAGATCTCAACTGCTCAACCACCACCCTTCACAATGTACCCACTGCCTGTTCAGACCATCACTGTATCTCCTTTTCCATCCAACAATCAGCGCCTACCAACACTAGCCCTACTCTTACACCTCAAATACTAGGTAATAACAACCGCAACATTACCCTACAAAACCTACACCCGCTACTCCATGCCATCCCTGACCCACTTAAGTACAAGGATCTAGACTTGGACAACTTGGTTGACCTTTACAATGTCACCTTGAAAACTGCTATAAACAATGTTGCCCCTATCAAACTACAAAAAGCTAAACCAGTAGCTCATCTCAACTAATGGTTCACAGCTGAATTGAAAATCCTTCGCAACGCCAAGAGAGCCTCAGAGACTCTGGAGAAATCACCTACCCCTGTTAATAAGACTAACTTCACTTCAGCTGCCACCACCTACAAACGGGCCATCCTCAACACTAAAAAGGAAACCTAAAATAGCAGAATCCAAAATGCCAAATCTAGCACCAAGGAACTCTTCACAATCCTGAGGGGACAAGAGTCTCCAGCTCCACCAACAGAAGCTTGTGTCAAGGGCGCAACCTGGTGCGCTAATATACAGAAGGCCCTTTCCGATAAAATCTCTATGCTCCAAGCCAAAATAGAGAAAAAAAACTCTAGCCTGCCCAACAATTCTAATACAAACACCTTGCTGGATCGTCAGCCCTCTATCTACCCTCATTTCCTCTTTTCCCCAGTCACTCCAAATGAAGTAGAAAACATTATCCGCAGCCTACAACCTTCAAGGTGTCAGGGGGACATCTGCCCGGCCCCAATTATCAAGGAAGGCGTGAAAGACCTGGCCCCTTTCATCGCCACTGTGATCAATGCCTCTTTCAACTCTGGTTCAGTCCCGACTAGCCTTAAGGAGGCCTGGGTCATGCCCCTCCTTAAAAAACCCACTTTAGATCCTACCACCCCGACCAATTATAGGCCCATTTACCACTGTCCCGTTCCTCCTAAAAATACTGGACAGAGTAGCCTATTTACAAATCCAAAACATCTGGAGGATAACAACCTTCTCAGTCTACGCCAATCTGGCTTTAGACAGACACAGCTCTGAAACTTCCCTCTTGGACTTAAACATTCAAATGGACTAGTCCAGAGATAAAGGCAAGCTGGCCATACTCCTGATGTTGGATCTCTCTGCAGCATTTGATCTTGTTGATCACCAGATTCTAACAGAACACCTAACCTCAGCTGCTGCCTTCTCCCCAAAAGCCTCAAATTGGATTCAGTCCTTCTTATCAAACCGTACCACCAGAGTCTTCACACCCTCAGCCGTGCCAATCCCTATCTCCTGTGGAGTACCCCAGGGCTCCTGCCTCTCCCCGATGCTTTATAACATATTCACTAAGCTTCTCTTTGACCGTCTTGACAACATGGGTGTCACCTCTACGAACTATGCCGATGACACCCTGGTTCTCATCACGCTCACTGGTTGCTATGAAGATGACTCTAACTTGATAAATGAAATCTACCGGGAAATACAGACCTGGATGACTTCCCACAGCTTGTGTCTCAATGACGACAAGATGGAGCTCTTGATCATTGGGACCCAAACTCACCTAAACAAACTTGACTCTCGTTACACGTACTTCGACATTGACAGTAACCTTATCAGGTTGCTAAGGAAGTCAAGACCCTTGGAGTCTATCAAGACTCCACTCTCTCACTTAAGAGACAAGTGAGCGTGACTGCCTCCACAACTGCTTACACTAATAAGCTTATTAACGCATGCAAATCTTACCTGTTCCCTAACAGCTGCATTACGCTAGCTAGGGCGCTAGTGTTATCCAAGCTGGATTACTGTAACTTTCTATTCTTAGGCTCCTCAGAACACAACCTCAATAGATTACAGGTCCTTCTGAACAATGCCTTGAGGGCTGCGCGAAACATACCTAGGTCCCACCACATATCAAGCCTCACAAGGGACACCCATTGGCTCTCGATTCGTGATAGGATCCTGCTCTGCACGCTGACTATCACGCACCAATTGTCTGTACAATACTGCACCAAAACACCTCGCAGACAAATTCACTAGAAATCAATCAGCTAGACTCACCAGATCTATCTACTCACATCGCCTGAGCATCCCTACGTTTAACCTAAAAACCGCTGGAGGAACCAGCTTCCCAGTTCAAGCTGCCAAATGTTGAGATTCTCTCCCTCTCACATTCAGAACCGAACAATCTTTCTGGCCCTTCAAAACCAAAGAAAAGAACTGGCTTGCAGACAAGGCTAATTAATAGCCTATGCCATCCGCCTGCGCTGTCAAACAACTGTAACATCTGCTAATTTCTAGCACTTACCTGTATTCACATGTACACTGACTACTCTGTAACTCCGAGTCGGCTTGTCTCTGTTTTTTGTATTACCTGGATTTCACCGCTGTTTTGTTTTTTGTAACCATTTACCAAGTTTCATGCACCCAGTTACCTTAGGGTTAGGTGCGCTTTACAAATAAATAAACTAAACAGCTTTATTGCACCCATTTGCTGATCCTGCCCCCATAAAGCATTTGTCTCCTCTCCCAGGATGTAGAATTAGCCAAAAGAGACATTTAGGGGTTGATTCATGGAATTATTTGCGCCAAAAAACAGGGATTTGTGTGCCATTCTGCCCGCAAATCCCCATTTGTTAAACAGGGATTTGCGGGCAGAATGGCGTACGAATCGCCGTTTTTTGGCGCAAATAATTCCATGAATCAGCCCCTAATAGGAGAACACAAGCCGTTTTGTGAAAAGAGCAACCCATATTATGTACTATGCAATAATATACGGGGCCACAGTCCTGAAGCGAAACCTATGAGTTTAAAGCCAAGCTTCACACATGCTCACAGTTCTTTCCATCGCTTTGCCCACCACCCTCCCTGCTCGTAAATTGAGTCTTTACAACCAACCCAGACTCACCCACACCTCCTCCATATTTGTCTTCTCTGCTTGGTGCCCATCCCTGGATCCTTCTCCCTACCTGCATAGTGAGCAGAAGACCACCTGACTATGCACAGGGGAGTAAAAGTATGACTCCTCACTACACTCTGGTCACATCTTTGTTATCTTGGCTTTGTTCCAAAAGACCTTTTGGTGGTGTGTCGATGCCACTGGCTTTACATTCTCAAATAAATGGATAAACACATATATGGGGAAGGCTTTTATGCTTTTTTTTTACGTCATGGCTCATTTTCAGTGATTTATTTGGCAGAGAGGAGGGGTGGCAGGCAACTTGTATTTCCGCCACCTCCCTACCTCTCCACCATACAAACCCAGCAACATTTGTCATAACATGGATTTTCACACCGCTGCAAATGCTGTGGATCCCTACAAAGCCGGTTTTATGCGCCAACAAAAGCAGGCCGACCCAATAGCGATCCATTGTAAACGATGCCTGCCATGTCTACATGACAGGCACAGGCAGCGTTTACTCAGTTTGCATGGTGGAGTGGAGAAGTACATGACAAAAAGCGCGAACACGCTTGTTCACCGCTTTCTGTCCTGCACATTTTCACTCCGCCGTGCAAATGACCAACATTTGGCATTGGGGAGCTGTTTACGTGGCACTGCTAATGTAATGGCTCCCCGCCGCCAAATTACGCCCTTGAGCAAAATGAGCGCCATACAATTTTGACACTTCCACACTTTTGCATACTTCTTGGGATCAAAGGTCGGCAAGCCTTGTAGCAAATTTGTTTAGAAGTTATTCATCTGTGGCTTTACAAATCGTCCTTATTTTCAAGTATTTGGTCCAAATTCAGTGTTTACAATTTCTTTTCACGCACGATCACTCTTTATCAATTTTAACACAGTGGCCCTCATTACGACCCTGGCGGAATTCGGAAAACGATGGCGGAAATGCAATACCGCCACCGAATAGCGCTCGGTGCGACTATGACCCGTCACCGCAAAGTACGAAGCCATTAGCGACACCGTAGTGAACGCCAACGCTAACTGCACCAAGCACGCGCGCGCGCGCCATGCCAAACCGCAAACACCACCATGGCGCAAGGGTACGCCAATTCCGACCCTAGCGGACATGTACCTAACGCCATCAAGCATGTACCATTCCGCCATGGTGAGAAGTACGGCATCGCGAATCAACCGTAAACGGCCCCACTGAGTGCCTGTACACCGCTCCCTGCCCACAAAGCACAACTCCCCGTAGGTGCAATGAAGCCACAATGCAACCAGTGAAATGTACAAGTCACCCATGCATGCCAATGAACAAAAGAAACACAAGAGGGGCCAATGGGAGCTGCAGGGCACAGATGGCACGAATACAGAAGCCATCCCAATGGACATGACCACAGTCCCCCACCAAGAAACGCACGCAAACACAGGCACCTGTGACCAGCAATATTCCGAGAATCACATCATTCCACCAGTCCACCTGGCTGACCGGCATCTGTTACACAAAACCCAATCCCCCGCCCCTGAGCATGACAACATTCAAACTGTCATATTGGCAGCCCCCATCCCTGACCACACGGGCTTCGTAGGCAAACGCGCCCAGTACAGTACCACGCAACTAAACTCCGAAGCTGGAACCCAATGCAGATCTCCTCACAATACATCGCCCCCCAAATAGGCACATGCCACATCACTTGCAAAGAAAAACGCTACACGGGCCAAATCAGAATAGTAATTTAATGCACATCAAAATCACCAAGCCCATACAGCCATCAGGCCATGAACTCCAAAACACTTTTCACCATTGTGGGCTGCATCCGCAAGAAATGACCAGCCACTACTTGTGTGACGCCCTGTTCCATCATGGTACACAGAGCCACATTCACGTACGAAAAGGCAACATGGAAGCGCAAAGAACCGCAGGGCCGTCCCAATGGGGAGGCACTAGTCCAGCTGAAAGGCCGAAATGTTGCTCCGAGCCACCAGTACTGCGTAAGGGCATGTGGCCCATTGGCGATCGTCCCATAAGATCGTAATGCTGCTCCACTGATTAACACGAAGCAGCAGGTGTCGGGAGTAAAACCCATCTGCAGGAGTGGCATACAGATGGCAGTGGCAAAAGGGGAGGAGATACCTGTCAACCAAAAGAAAAGAAAAAGAACAGAATGGCCATCAGAACTACATTCCAACAACTCACTCCAATGATCACACTAAATCCACAGCCATATGCATGCTAGCCCACTCCAAAGGAACATCACCACCCAAAAACCACTTGCGACTCATAACCATCTATATCGAGGTGCAAACACCATCACGAACGAGTGTACCTGTGCATGCGTCTGTCAAAACAGAATCCATCAGATGGGAATGTTAACGTGCATGGACACAAGTGTCTGAGGGCGCGTCGAGACAGGGAGGGCTCAACAAGGCCAGATAGACGATGGTCCCACTATGGCAGCCCTGCATCACATAGCGTAGGGGAGGCGGATAGATCCCAAGAAGCCCTGTACATGGCAAACTCTGTATCAAATCACCTGCCCATGCATCCATTCATCATTCCCTCATCCCGGGATTAAAACGCCTGAATATTTACTCACATAACATTAGAAATATCCATTGAGTCTGTGCGTTATGCAGCCTGCAAAATCCACAGTGCCCCAGCCCGGGATTCCAGTGTAGTGAAGTAACATGTATTTGGGAACGTCCGGCCTCACCGCCCACGTCGCAATTGCGCATCCCAAACTATTCATATCAATCATTGCATCCTCGCCATGGCCCCTGTCTCAAGGACATAGAACAATAGTACGTTATATTTGCAGTCAGACCTGTGGGCATTTCCTCGCCGCTAGCTGAAAACCGAAAGCGCCGCCCTTCGAATTCCTCATTTGCAACATCACGTCGAAGAGGCATCTGTGGCCGTTTGAAATCACTAATTATTCCATCGAGTGCGGCTGTGTGTGAAAATGGCAACTGCCTTCACCCACAAATGGGACGCCCCGCCCGTCGTTGCAACTCGGTACAGTGATGCATGAGGGCCCACCGTTACTCGAGTACTACGTTCCACTGACCCTTCACAAGTCTGTTCGCGACTGCACAGATAGTATGTGAAACAATGGGACCACAGCAGGATGAACATATCTAACAATCTTACACGGCCATCGGGTACAAATACATGATTGCAATAGCAAGATGCCATTCCCCGAATTGCAGCGTTGTGCGCGGGACGTGCCCGGCCAAAGGGGAGAGCAGTTTGCACAGGTGGAATGAATCACCACAGGTGGAGGCCATACAGCCTGAAAACACATAAATTGCACAGCCAGTCTCCTCCCACAACCACACCGAAATGCTACCGGCAGGACTCGCGATGTTGGCCCTGGGGGACCTGATAGCACTGCAAGTACTCCAACTACAAGAAGAAGACGAACACCAACTACAACCGGCCGCACGGAGGAGACGCAGGAGGAGGAGGAGGCCAAGGCAGGGCCAGCAAGGGCCGCCAGCACAGCCACTACCACCACGCAGGCAGCCCGCAATCCCACGCCTCCGAGCACATCCGTTCAACCTCACTGATGAGCAGATCCACACCCTCTACCGTTTGGACCGGGACACCATAGCCGCCATTGTGGACATGACACAGGCTGACCTTGTCAGCATGATAGATAGCCCAACCGCCATCCCACCCCTACTGAAGGTGGTGTCTGTACTACACTTCCTGGCCACAGGCACCTGCCAGCACACAGTCGGACAGTTGCATGGCATTTCTCAGCCACTGTTCTCACGGACACTATTTCAAGTGCTCGATGCCCTCCTGCAGCACGCAGACGACTACATCTCTCTACCACGCTCGGAGCAGGAAATTACCAACACAAAGGTGGGATTCCATGCACTTGCCGGCATACCGGGTTGCATTGGTGCCATCGACTGCACCCATGTGGAATTGGTCGTCCCACATGCCATGGAGGCCCACTACCGCAACCGAAAACAATTTCATTCCCTGAATGTACAAATGGTGTGTGACTCCAACAGGATCATTATACATTGTTGTGCCAGATTCCCTGGATCAACCCATGATTCTATGGTCTTGAGGAACTCTACAATACCACGCTACATGGAGCGACACGCAGGGAACAGATCCTGGCTACTCGGTGAGTCTCATTACATGCATGATTATGTGGGGTATGTGATTCGGCAATGACCTGGCAGGAAGGGGGGGGGGTGTGCATACGTAGCAATGGCATTCCACATCATACGTTTCTCGTCCACATACAGGTGATGCTGGATATCCACTGAAGAGATGGCTCCTCACACCAGTCCGGAACCCACGGGACCAGCATGAGGAGGACTACAACCATGCCCACTCACGTACCCGTGTAGTCATTGAACAGGCATTCGGCCTACTGAAGGGTCGTTTCCGCTGCCTCAGCAGGTCTGGCGGGGCACTCCTGTACCGCCATGTGAAGGTTGCAAAGATGGTCATGGCATGTGTCATGCTCCACTACATGTGCGTACGTAGAAATGTGCCCATGCCCCCTGACGCAGAACTGCAAGCACCTGATGATGGTCATGATGAGGGTGGGGATGTGGCAGCACCTCATGGAGTCTGCGAGGCACCGGAGGCCCGTGACATTCGTCAGCATCTCATTGATGTATGCTTCTAGCACTCACGCCTGGTGGCTGATACATGGACACGGGACTCGTGGCACTGTGTGTGTCTGGGACATGCACAATATGGACTGTACGCCTATGATGGCCTAGTACACAAAGATCAATGTCCACACATCTCATTGGTTGATCGTGCACTGTTTATGGCATATGTGATATCATGTTAAACACCCTATCGACCCGCCACCCAAGTGAGCCCAACACACCCCCTCCACCCTCCTACCTCCCCCCCGAACACCAGTGTCCAAAGATGCTCATTGTCAGTGGGCTGTCGCTATTGCAAGCCCCCTCTGCTGGTATCAGGGGCACCCCTGCCTGTGGAGCGCAGGTTCCTCCCAGATCTACGTTGGGGGCTGCCCTGGACGGAACTTGCAACGGATGATGTGTCTGCCTGCTCACGTCCATGCATGTCCCTAAGGGTTTGCGAGAGCTCAGTGAGCACACGGCGCACTGCGGCAAGTTCGGCACATACGTCTTTGGACGTCGCATGCAGTTCCCCCCTCAGGCTCTCGGTGCTTCTCTCCATTTGGACTCTCAGGCTCTCGGTGCTACTCTCCATTTGTGCCCTTAGCGTCTCTGTACCTCTCTCCATTTCTGCCCTAAGTGTCTCAGTTGATGTTTCTATGTCTGCCTTAGTGCCCCCACATTCATCGGCATGGTCCTTGAGGTCCGTGGCCAGTTGCTGCTGTTGCACGATTAACTGGTCGAGGGACTGTTGCCTCTGCTGGGCCATGGCCATTTGCGGGGGTGTCACAGAGGGGCTGTTGTCCTCATGTTGCCTTGCCACAGGGCTTGTGGGGGATGGCCAGTCGTCGTCTTGTGGGTGCCCCTGCGTGGTATCCTCATGTTGTACGGGATGGGACAGACAGGGGGATTGGGACAGGTCATGGATGGATCTGACTTCGACATCCCCGTTTTCTGTGTCAGAGCATGCTGCCATCAATGGGGTGTCACCTATGGTGCTGCTGCCACCAGAGGCAGTGCCTTCTGTGGCATCCATTGGGGGGACCTGTGGTGGTGGTGTTGTGGGCATGCTGGCTGCTGGGGTGCCTGTTGATGTTCCCTCCTCTGTGCTGCCACATGATTTGTGCTGCTGCCGTGTCTTGATGCGTGCAGCTGAGGTGGAGGGTCTCTGGCCGTTGGTCTTGGCCCTCTTTGCAGGTGTGCTGGTAGGGGTGTCCTGTAGCTCGTCGTTTGGATCGGACCCTGTGGTGGAGTAAAGGAGGGCAAGGGTTATTAATGGGTCTGTGGGAATTGGAATGGCATTGTATCACATGCATTGGGGTGGTACCTGAGGGTGATTTGGGTCGGGGCCTTGGAGGTGCTTTCATTTGTGTGTGGAGTGAGGGTGCAGTTGTTTGGCAGCCTGCAGTTAGGGTGTGCCTGCTGCACGTGTAGTGCGTGTTTTAGGGGTTTTTAATTATTTATGTATTTATTGTGGGTTTTAACGTGCGCTATCAGGCCGATGTGTGTGGACGTTCTCCTGGACATGTGTTTCTGTTGCACTATGTGGACGCATGGTACTTCACATGGATGGACTGTGTGGATTTGGCATTGTTTTATTTGGGCCACCTACCTGATTCTTCGGATGTCTGCACTCCTTTCTCCATCCCTCCGACTCCCTCTATGCTCTCCATTCCGATGGTGGAGGCACATATTTCTTCCCAGGGGGTCAACTTGATGGGTGATTCAGGACCTCCCCCGGTGGCTGTGGCAATGTTGCGGTTGGCAGAGAGTATGCTGCGGACGCGTATCCGCAGGTCGTCCCATCGCTTGCGGCATTGCTGTGGGGTGCGGGGTGCGGTCCCCACCGCACTTACCCGCTGTGCCACCAGAGCCCATATGGCCTTCTTGTTTGCAAGTGCCGTTCTGGTCATTTGCGTGGAGAAGACGACGGCAGCATTCTCCTGGAGGGTCTCTGTTAGCACGGTGAGTTCCTCACGGGAGTAGTGGACCTGCCGCTTGCGGTCGCACGCTTTCTTCGCTACTTTTCCCATTTCTCTTGGTTTCGCTAGGGTGGATGACGGGTTGGGGTGTGTTTCAGGGTAGTGATTTTAGTGGTTGTGTGGTTTTAGTGTTTTTATAGGTGTACGGCGGGATGTTTCCCGTTCCGGGCCCATGTTTTGGCTTCCGTTTCCGTATATTTCCGGTCACCGTACTTTCCGGTAGGCGCACACTGCGGTGACCGCTAAGAGGGGTGGCGGTATTGCACCTAGGGCGCCGTACGGCGGCGGTGTGGGCCGTTTTGGGGTCATTTCCGCCATCGCGGACTTTGCACTTCCGCCATGGCGTGGTGCTCGTGCCCGATGGGTCGGAATGGGCCGCACTTTGCTCCTTCGTGCAATGGCGGAAACGCTATTTACGCTGTGGCGGTCCGGTCAGTCACTTTCCGCCAGGGTCGTAATGAGGGCCAGTGTGTTTTCCATGTTCTTATTTGCAGATGAGCTGGAATCCTGTCCCTGGAGAAAGTTAAATTTGACCTTGAGGCTCCACGAGATCCTCATCCATGAGCGTCCAACATCCTGGACTTAGAAATCCCCATGAGGGCTTCCAGCACCCATCTGCTCAAAGAGAACAACGTCCACCCTTTGCCCCACATGTTCTCCAAGCCACAGTGCTGTCACCCTATTCGCATTGCCTGACCAGAAGTAGCACTGTGCCACGGATACGCCAGCCCATCAACACATATATATCGAGTGAGAAGAAGCGGGCAAGAGGGACTTGGAGCACTGAGACCCCCAAACACGAGCATATCCTGCCCCTGTGATATCTTGCCAGGTGCCACATATATTTCAGTGATAGCCCTGTAGGCATGTCCCCCTTTCCTGTGTTACTCTACAGTGCACATTAGTCATTTTGCTCAGCATGTTTAGCATGACTATTTCTAAAGCACATCATACACCATCCAGTGGATCTCTTGGAAGTGAAGAAGAAGAGATAGGTGAGTGGAGAGGGGGTTGCTGGGAGATCTGGTTCTGCAGGTGTGGTGATGATACATGAGTGGAGAGGAGGTTGCTGGGAGATCTGGTTCTGCAGGTGTGGTGATGATACGTCAGTGGAGAGGGGTTTGCTGGGAGATCGGGTTCTGCAGGACTGGTAATGGTAGGTGAGTGGAGAGGGGGGTGCTGGGATATGTGATTCTGCAGGTCTGGTGATGATACATGAGTGGAGAGGGGGTTGCTGGGACATCTGGTTCCACAGGTCTGGGGATGATACGTGAGTGGAGAGGGGGTTGCTGGGAGATCTGGTTCCACAGGTCTGGTGATGATACGTGAGTGGAGAGGGGGTTGCTGGGAGATCTGGTTCTGCATGTCTGGTGATGATACGTGAGTGGAGAGGGGGTTGCTGGGAGATCTGGTTCCACAGGTCTGGTGATGATACGTGAGTGGAGAGGGGGTTGCTGGGAGATCTGGTTCCACAGGTCTGGTGATGATACGTGAGTGGAGAGGGGGTTGCTGGGAGATCTGGTTCTGCAGGTCTGGTGATGATATGCTAGTGGAGAGGGGGTTGCTGGGAGATATGGTTCTGCAGGTCTGGTGATGGAAAGATGGTCCTCCAGGGTTCGGGAAGAAAGCGGCTGGGACATACACATACAGATATGTGCTGCAAGGACAAAAAACAGTTACTGCTAGTAACTTAACTTGTTAAGTAGTAACTTAGGAGTTACTCTAGTAACTTATAACTAGTCATTAGTATCTAGTAACTTAGTAGTTACTCTTAGTGGAACTATTTGCATCTTGCTCCAAAGCAGATTTAAGTGCATGTGGTAAACACTAGAACAGGGGGCAGCAATTTGTACGTAGGGGTTATGTCGATGGTCGGCATTCCTTCAAAGTCTCCACCAGGTGGGAAACGTCTCTCAACAAAGTCTCTGAGTTCTCCCCAGTGCTCAGTTCGTGCCTAGATCAGTCTTTAGCCCACATTGGGTTTGCTGTGACATCTCCCCTTTTCTCCATCTTTCTTGACCTGTCCTTACTGGTCTTGGATCTGGTAGCCTACTCCAGAATCTTTCCAGTCGGGTAATCGAGATAATCAACACAATTGAAAACCATGGGGGCTGCTATCAAGAGAAAGAAATGCCATTGTGGAGGTCATGGTGAACCCAAAGGTCCTGCGTGTCAGCCACTTTCTATGGCCTTCTTCTTCCATTTGTATCTGTAACTAGTGTGCTCCCAGTCTCGCCCACCTGTTTCACTGCTATATCTGTCTACACCTTTTTCATCCGACCTGGCAATGTTGGCACTGTCCATGACTTCTTCACTCTTTTGATCAACACCCTCCTGTGCACCACTGTCACCCTCCAACGCTCTGCACCTTTGGGCACTGCTGTCACTTTCCACAATTTCTTCACTCCATCAGGCACCACCGCCATTGCCACCACTAACACCCTGAAACCCTTCACCCCTCTAGGTGCAACTGTATCTGGTTGCATCTTCTTCACAACTGCGGGCGCTGCTGTCACCAACTGCACCTTCTTTACCCCTTTGCGTGCTGCACCATTTTCAAATGAAACCTCTGTCTATGGCCACTACTTTCCCAATGTTTGCCTCCAACTCCATTACTTCTCTCAGGCTATTGGGCACCCGCTTCACCCCTTCTCTCGACCTTTAAACACCAGAGTGTCCAAGCCCCATAAGGTTCTCCTCCACTACTATGTGACTTGAGCAGCCCCTTATCCCTTCCTCCATGCAGCTGCAAAAAGGTCATGCCTCCTCTTTTTGGTCTTCAACTTCTCCAAACGCCCACACTGTTGGCTGTTGTTAGGAGTGTGCATTGTGTTTCGCATAGGTTTCAGTGTTAGTGCAGGCAAGGTTTCCTGGAATGTTAACATGTCATCTAACTACTGTTGTTATGGGCATCTGGAAGCACATCTCAGAGCTTCCATAATGTTAATCAGAGTGGGTTCCAACGACCAGTTGGTTGGAGGTGTTCCCTGGCTGGGGGTTGTCAGCGTTTATACTTAAATAAAGAACCTATGTTTTCATACTCTAATTTGCCTGTGCATCCTTCCTAACATTGGCGACAAGGATTTACTCACAGGACAACCCCCAGCGGTGCTTCGTGGCCGTAGCGTGAGAGTGGAGGAAGGGGACAGAGTACGCCTCACTTGGCAGAGACGGAGATCAGCCGGAAGGAGGGAGGTGAGATTGGAGACGAGCGACCCAGTCTCGTTTGCCCCGGAACTCACAAGAGGTACCAGGAAAAAGGTTGTTTGGAGTTGGCTGTTAGCATCGCAGCCGCGTTGCTTATTTTCGAGCAGGCGCCCTGACGCCCAGCAACGCTGCCTTCCGCGTGAGCATGAGCGAGGACACTGAGCGAAGGAGGAAGTCACAGGAACGTCACTTGAGCGATCAGAGGAAAGGACCTGTCTATGTGAATTACGTGGTGGCCATTTTGGGTCACCAGGGTAACGCAACGGCTTTGCAGAGTGAACTTGGAAGGATGTTTGTTTCGTGGCGAGGCGATCCAGATGGGCTGTAAAGCCGCACCAAGTTGGATTTGAGACATTGTCCATTTTGGTGAGTAAGGGGGACAATGTGAAAGTGCTGGGGCACTGTGGGCCAATACGTCCCTGCACCGAGTTGGATTTGAGACATACTTTTCGGTGAGGGAGGGGGACAATGTGATAAAGTGCATACAGTGCTGGTGCACTGTGGGTCATCACCATCTGGCCCGTTGCAACATTGACTAAGTGGAGTGTCTAGTCTGAGTATCCCACAGTGACTTGACCGCCAAGCAAGTTTGGGTGGTGGACTCAGCGGTGTGCGAGCAGGAGCACACAGAGTTCATCGCGCAGGTGCCATGGCGAACATACCAGCTCCTGTATTCTATTTGGCAAATGCTGGGGAGCCCAGAGTGGGGTGGGCAGAATGGAAGGACGGGTTTATTAAGTATGCCATGGCTATGTTTGGGGAAAACTATTCCAATGAGAGGAAGGAAGCGTTGCTCTTTCATTGTTTAGGACCCGCAGGTCAGGATGTGTTGAGGAAGTTACCTGAACCTATGGACATAGGGGAGGTTGGTCCCTATGAAAAACCTCTTGCCAAGTTAGATAGACATTACCAGGTGAAGGAAAACATTATCTTGGAGAGATATAGGTTTGCCACCAGGGAGCAGAAAGCGGTGGAAAGCATAGAAGATTTCATTACGTCTCTCAAGGGGTTGGCTGTAAAGTGCAAGTTTACCCATTGTCATGACAAACACTTGAGGGCCAGCTGATGATAAAGTGTTTCAAAGAGCACATAAGAAAGGAATTGTGGAAAGAACGCAATCCCTCATTAGACAGAGACATAGAAATAGCAAAGACTGTGGAACACACAAAGAGGTGCATTACAATTCTCAAAGTGGACAGGTCAGGTGAACAAAATGTGGACAAGGTGAAACTGGAAGACGGGGTTGTTCAAAAAGTTGCCAAGGCTCTGCACAGACAAGTGTCAAGCAGTATAGTGAAACGGTCTGACAGAAGGTTGGAAGAACACAATGACAACAGATCTTTGGCCAGCAGGAGTGTGGGCCGACAATGGGGTCCTATGAGGGATGTCAGGCCCGCTCCCAGAGATTTTGGACCCGGGAGGGACAATCTTGGGTCTTATGTTCGGAGATGCTATAGATGTGGGAGTACTTCACATCTCACTTTTAATAAAGATTGTTTGGCCATTCACTTCGTATGCAAGGAGTGTGGTAGGAAGGGGCATCTTGCTAGGTGTTGTAGCAATTTTGGTTGTGGTCTGTTGCAGGCTAATGAAGTCCGTGTCAGCTATAATTATGACGATTATCGTGTGGTGGAGAGAGAAGTTGTGAATTCTGTGTATGCGGTTGCAGGAAAAGTAAAGAAACCGAAACCGTATGCCCAGATTTTAGCACGTAGGATACCAGTGTCAATGATGATTGATAGCATAGCAGATTACACGCTGATTAGTGTGCAGGTTTGGAAGGAAAAATGTCAGTGTTGTACACGTAAGGAAGATGGTGTGGGGGTGAATGCATATGGTGATGTGCCAATAGACGTTTTGGGAAGCTTTGAGGGTGAGCTACAGTTTAAAGGGAGGAAGTCAATGGGCACCATAGTTGTAGCAAACAGGGGAGGGGAACTGCTCTCTTGGAGTGATCAGGCTGAATAAAAAATCAGACTGGAGGCAGGTCATCCTGATCAATTTCAGGCAGTGCAAAAAGTTGGTGAGGAGGAGAACAGTAGACTTGGATGCCTGAAGGGTTTCGTACATAATATTCATTTAAAGTGGGGTTTTGAACCTAAAATAGCCAAGCTACATACCGCACCATTGGCTCTCAAGAAGGAGTTGGAGAATGAGCTGGTGAACATGGAGAGTGATGATGTAATTGAGAAGATACAGTCATCAGAATGGGTCAGTCCCATCGTTATTGTTAGGAAATCCAATGGAAAGGTCAGGTTATGTATTGATTTGAGACATCTCAATAGCATGATTATTGCAGATACATTTCCACTGCCCCGGATAGATGACTTGTTATCAGGTATGGCTTGTGCTAAGGTATTCTCTATATTGGACTTGAATTCAGCATATCATCAAATTGAACTTCACGAAGAGTCAAAGGATCTCACAGCTTTCATTACACCCTTCGGTTTGTTTCGCTGCAGGAGGATGCCATTTGGTTTGGTGTCTGCTGCCAGCGTGTTTCAGAGCATCATGCACAAGTTATTGGGAAGTGAGCATGAGGTCATGTTTTATCAGGATGATGTTCCTATTTGTGAAATCGGAAATCGCAGTGAAAGTGAACATGATGAGAGACTGAGGAGGGTAATGATGATATTGGTTGAGGCAGGTTTGACTGTGGCTATGGCGAAGTGTATGTTCAAGGCGGACAAGGTGGTATACCTGGGCCGCGAAATCTCAGGGGAAGGAGTCAAACCTAAGGAGGATGCTGTAGAGGCAATCAAATCCATGGCGGTTCCCAGGTGTAAGGGTGATGTATTGTAGTTTCTGGGTTTGGTTAAATTTTACAGAACATTTTTAAGGGGTCTGTCTGACAGGACAAGAGCTATGAGGAAATTTACCCGTAAGGGGGAACTTTTTAAATGGGATGAGCAATGTGGAAGGGAATTTGCGGATGTCAAGAAGGCAGTCTTGAATGCTCCCATTTTAAAGGTGTTTGAGGAGGTTAAGAACACCGTGATATTTATAGATGCCAGTGACTATGGGTTGGGAGCGGTTTTGATGCAGGAGGATTGTGGAGAGCTACAGACGGTGGCATTTGCTTCTAGTACTTTAAAGGATACAAAATGCGGGTACTTAGTGGTGGAGAATGAAGCATTGGCATGTGTGTGGGGTGTAGGGAAGTTTAGGAGATATTTGTGGGGTAGGAAATTTACCATATGTACGGATCACAAACCTTTAGTAATTTTTTTTCGAAAGGAGGACTTGAAGGTGTTTCAAGGCATATCATGAAGTGGGTGAGTGTTTTACAGGGTTTGCAGTTTACCATGGTGCATGTGCAGGGTAGGAGTAATGTTGTGGCAGATGCTCTTTCAGGTTAGTTGAGCAGAGGGAGCTAGTACGGAACAGGCTGAGCAAGTTTTGGATTCAGAGTTTAATGAAGCTGGTGAAATCTTTCAAGTGCACAGTAGTTTGAAAAAGGAGGATTGGGATGCAGCTTGTGGTGAAGATGTGTCGTATCAACAGGCCATGGCATTGATAAGAGGTGGGAAGGTCAAGTTGGAAGATAAGTTCATGGAAGGGTATGGCAGAGTAAGGAATTTACTTTGTCTACAGTGAGATTATTTGTGTAGAGAGATGATATACATTGTTGTAGAGAATTACGTGTGAGAAGGTGATTGGGTTAAGGTAAAATTACCTACCAAGGTGCTTAAGGGAGCTTCAGTGTTTTGGGAGGCCAAGGAGGCTGTGAAAGACTTGGGATCTTCCATATTGGTAAGGGGTGGTGGTGTGTGGAATAAAGAAAGAGTGGCTATGCTAAAGTCTGGTGAGCCACGGGCAGTACCAAGTTCATGTGATAGTGGTCGGCAGCTTTTCGCTGATCTTCTTAGAGTGGTAACTGTTGTATGGTGCTTTTGTGTGTTTGTTGAGAGAAAGAAGGTAGGGAGGTGTTAGGAGTGTGCATTGTGTTTCACATAGGGTTCAGTGTTAGTAGTGCAGGCAAGGTTTCCTGGAATGTTAACATGTCATCTAACTACTGTTGTTATGGGCATCTGGAAGCACATCTCAGAGATTCCAGTATGCTAATAAGAGTTTGTTCCAATGACCAGTTGATTGGAGGTGTTCCCTGGCTGGGGGTTGTCAGCCTTTATACTTAAATAAAGAACCCATGTTTTCATACTCAAGTTTGCCTGTGCATCCTTCCTAACAGCTGTATACTTTTGTAGTAATGTGTTCCTGTCTTCCAGACTCTCCCTAATGAAAGGGGATTAAGGTGTGTTAGCTGGTGTGGGGGTTGGCTTTGCCCATCCAGTGGCTTGCAGCCCAAATATAGGACTTGGGATTGGCTTGTCCCTTTCTTTGGGTGATCCTCCCTTTGCCTGCCACACCCTGCCCCTGCCTTCCACCCTTTCTCTGGGTTATGAGAGGCAGCTGGTGTAGGGATTGGCTGGTGAGCCCCACCCCCGACGATGGCTTCCAGTTCTGATGTGGACCTTGCGGCTGTCTAGTCCCTGCTCTCGAGGGGTTCACTCTCTGGTTGTTATAACCTAACCCTACCCTCGTTGTGGACTCCCTTGGCCTCCCTGTTCTTAGATACGTGAGATTGGGGGACTCGTGGGATGGATGACTGTCAAGTATACCTTCATATTTCGGGTCACTCTCGTTCCCTCTGTAGATTTAGATTGGATTCCTGCACCCACGAGGCGAGAGCCAAGTGTGGAGGTTCAGCCAGTTATGTGGGACCCACGTTCCACACACTCTTAAAGGAGCATTAGCTACAGAATTCCCATATTCAGCGGAAATGGTAATTCTTTGCTTCGGGGAGAGCTGATTCCCCTTCTCCCACATGGTCTATGCTTCCCAGGTGTATGCATCTGCGTTCCGTTCAGATTCCGTAAGAGATCCTGCAGTGTCCCTGTGAGGGACAAGAAACCCTTGAATTCCCTGAACCCAGAGGTGGATAGGATATTACTGGGCCTGTGACTGTTGCTTGCACTGTTCCAGGATCGAAGAGCGGGTGGCATGGGGGTCATCCCCAGTCCACCCCTAGGATGTTCATCCTCCGGTGTGGAAAGGTGCCTGGCCCCCTTTGCCATTAGGAACCCTCAGAACTAAGCAGGGGACTTCATCACAAGTCAATGAAAAATATTTTCCTCCAACTTTTTGCAGGCAAAAATTCATGAAATCCATGGGAAAACTTTACGTATATGCTATAACACTGGAATAGCGCAAAAGTAATAACATCAAATGCTGTATGTAGCAGTCGGTATCTCAAGCAGTATTTTGCACAGACTGCCAGAAACACTGTTACTACCAAATTGTAATTACCCCGTTAATGGTTTATTTTGATGATTTTAGGAAAACATCCAAGAGACAATCTTAGCTGCCCTGCACGGGGGTTGACAGGTTGGGTAGCTAAGATGAGTACTCTTGTAGTATATGATGTATCCAGGAGAAATATTACAATGATTCCCATCTGAGGAAGTGATGTAGTGGGTGAGTGCTGCTGAAATATTCAGGGAAAGTTCTGAGGCTTGGTGTCTGGCATGGTGGATGTTGGTCTGTACATTTTGGAAGGACAAACACACCTGCTTCTCGGTTCTTCCATCATATAAGGACTCAATTAGCATGTGTATTCCATCATAAGTAGTAAATATGTTAATAAAATAAGTGTTGGCAAACCAAAATACACTTTAGTACTAACATTCAGAACACCTTACAATTATAGTATATGATTTACACTTAGTAAGCATTTGTTCAGCTTGAAGACTCTTGGTCCTGACAGAGCAAAAAGACATGGAGATTGCTGATTTGGGAAAAGACAGGTTCTGACAGCTTTTTCCGAAATGCAAGATTAATTGAAATTACTTTAAGTTCTGATAGAAACAACAACTATAACAGGAGTGTGTTGGTGCTTGCACTGATTAGTGGCAGGTTTCAAACTGCATGTCACCTCCATTCCAACCTGCTGACATCTTTCCTAACTGACCACTTCCCAGGTCATCCTGGGCACCTTCTCCTCTCTTACTTTCTTTGCCACTTGTCGTGTCCCCCAGAGTTCTATCCTCTCCCCTTGGCACTTTAACATCTACCATGCTCCGCTTGCATGCCTCATCTCCACCTTTTCATCCAACTTCCAGTGTTATGCAGACAACACACAACTCTTTTATAAACTTCCTGCTGACCCTCCACCCTCATTCATCCCTGACTGCCTATCTGCCATCCAGTCCTGGTGTACCTCTAACGATCTCTGCCTGTAAAACTGAAATCTTTCCCATTGGGACCCTTGCTTTCTCCTTCTTCCCTTCAATCTGCCTTCATCCTTGGGCTCTCCTCCTGCTCCTTCCTCTGAAGCCGGAAACTTTGGAGTCATCTATGACTCCTCTCTCTCCTTCCTCCCTCACACTCAGGACATTGCCAAGAAGTCCCACTTTCAGCTCTTCCTTCTCAAAGTAATTCTTCCTTTTCTCACTTTCCCCCAGAAGCTCAATGTTACCCAAGCCCTGGTTCTCTCTAGGCTTGACTATTGCAATAGCCTCCTCCTGAATCTACCTTCTTTCACTCTGCGACCCCTCCAGGTAATCCAGAATGGGGCAGCACGACTTATCCTTGGCCTTAAGCCCAGGGACTGCATCTCCCCTGCCCTAAAAAGTCTTCATGGACTCCCAGTTGTGCACGGATTAAATTCAAATCCCTCTGCATCATCCACAAGGCTGTCTGGGCCGGAACCTCACTATCTTCAACTTTATCTTAATAAATATTCTCCCGCTAGACCACTAAGTTCCTCTGGCACCAACTCTTTGTGTGTAAAGCATTTTGCTAAACAGAGGGTCGGTGGTCCATTGCTTTCCTCAGCTTGCTCCCTTCTATGGAACAGCCTCCACTTCCCTCTGCTCCTTGAGCAGGACTTACTTAAATTCTGGAAGCTCCTCAAGACTTTCCTCCACCCCACTCCTGAGTACCCTCAGCAATTGCCTTGGCACACCCTCTGCCCTGGAGGTTTGCACTTACACCTAACATGGCTCCAGGCCGTGTAGCACTCAATAATCGAAGCGCTTCATCAGTGGCTCACCCATGAGCTCGGACTCCCCAGCATGTACCTCCTCTGCCCTCTTCCTTGCTGCACTTGCACGTTCTGAATACTCACAGGGCATAGTAGGTTTGTTCTTTTTTCCCTCCACTGCTTTAAGTATTGTGTTTGTAATGTGTTTCACTCCCTTGTTCTCTCCCTTTGCCATGTGAGCACTTTGAAACAGTATTTTACTTGCTGTATAAGCGCCTAACAAGCAAACAGTACATACATGTCTAATGTCTCACTACTGTGGTGAAGAGATACTAGCCCTAGATGCTTACTTAGGTTTCCAGCACTTGCAAGTGAGCCTGGCATGAACCATACGGTAAAAGAGGCGTTCTGGAGACCCTGCATGAGGGCGAGACAACAGACAGAGATGGTCAGCAGAAGCAAGATGATGGACTCTGAATATGATACTTCCCATGATTCTCCATTAGGGGGTGGGGGGCAAGATTCAAATAACAGTCCATACAGACAATATAGAGGGATATACATAATTTATGGGGGAATGTGCTAAGGGAGGATCTTGAGTCCTATAACGAGCAGTCGAATAGCCGATACCATCAGTTATGCACTCTGTGGAGTCTGAGAGGTGCTGAGACCGCCAAGAGGCACTTGAACCTAAGAGGTGCAGAGAACCAAGACAAACATATGAACCTAAGAGTGGTTGAGAACCTTTATAAGTGCATGAACTGACAGGTGCTGAGACCCCATAGAGGTACTTGAAAGTTCAAGGTGCTAGGAATGCAGGATACCAGGCAATCGTCAAGCAGTGACAAGAATCTGTGGATGCACTGGAACCTGAGGGGTACTGGGAACCAGGAGATCCACTTTCTGAGAGCAAGGAGAGGTGTTTGAAACCAAGACGGACAGATGTTCTAGAAAGGTGCTTTAGTCTGAACCTGGAGAGGCATTACACCTAAGCGTCGCTGAGAACCCTAAGGAGCACTTTAACCTACGAGTGAACCTGGAGAAGCAGTTGCACCCCTGAGGTTCTTCACCTTTGTGGTACTGAGAAACCTGGACTCTGAGAGGTGCCGAAACCACGTGCAATCTGACAGGCTGGGGTGAACATTAGAAAGAGACATTCCTTTGTGAAGGAAGCTAGATGAACCAAGAGCCATACCTACTTTATAGGTGACTCTGAGATAATGAGAAAGTAAACTAAAAGATTGAGAAGTTTAAAAGAAACCAAATGTCTCAGACACAGCAAGAAAAGCACACAGATGATTAATGTGACGCACAGAGATTGGAGGAATTGTGAGAATAACATTTCCCGGAAAAAGACTGGTAGATAAGAAAGGGTGCCCCACAGACCCCAATAAGCAAAATGGCTTATACTGAGAACTCTTATAGATAATGGAAGGCGATGGCATACAATCACAGGTAAAGGTGTTGACATAGATGCATTTTGTTTAATTTGTATCAACACATGTTGTAAGAAGTGAGGATTTAAATCACTTGCTGGAAGGCCCTGATTCAACCAATACAAAAAGAATCTCTGTAGTTTTCCCACCCTGATTTCAATATTCTCATCAGAGAGTCTGATTAAACTTCTCAGTGAGGGACTGCAGCAATTGCAACTCACAATACCACTGTCGGCTCAACAGACGGTGGTCAACTAAAAGGCATTTTTCAACAGACCTTTCAACAAGCATTGCACGTTCAAGGGTTCAGAAGATGGTCCTGACAATCTCTGTAATCTGTAAAATAGTTATCATCCACCATCATATGGGAGAGCCTAGGCAGATACTCCACTTAAACTTGCCTGTCCAGGCAGGAATGTCCGATGTCCTTGGCTAGTTCTGCCAACAGATGGTAAAAGGTTCTAGAGGCAGCCACAGGGGTAGACTGCGAACCAAAGGGGCCTTCAGTTTCTTTCCACATGGCCCCATTTTACACTGTGTGAATGAACATAGCAAGCAATCACAACCACTCCAAGGATGGGTTGTGGGTTCTCTCAAAGAAAAAGTGGCAAAAGTAGGTCAAAATTGTGAATTTTAAAGGACATTTGTACAAAAAGTAGTATAACATAAAAACGGGCACATAACATGCATTTGTTAAGGGTGAGGAAAAACATACTGGACGCTTTGGAATAAATTCTTTACTTCAAAGGGTTCTGAGGAAATAGGACAGATGGAATGGAGGGTGCAAGATTTCTGGGAGAGAGGGCAAAGGGAGCAGCAAAGCCGGCATCATCAATTGATTTGTTGGTGTATCTCTTAGGACTTCCCACAAGCCGTTTTAAAGTGCTAAAGGGTAGAGGAGTGCAGAAAGGAATAGAGAGTGGATGCCTAAATTAATTATGAGCATTAGGTTATGAAGAACAAGCGTTCAGAGCTGTTGCTTGTTAATGGTAGTGTAAGGCATTATTCTAAGTGTCTGCAAGTCCTGGATGCAACATTCAAAGTGACCTCAAATAAAACCCTTCTGTGGTAAACTCTACAAAACTATAATAGCTAGTAGCAGGGAATGATGATGATGGGTTTGAGTAACGATGACATAAATGTAAGATAGTCAATCTTTTGCAGAAAGGGAATGATGGCTGTTCAGCCGTTAATTAAGGCCTATCAAGCCAAGACAATTAGGCTAGCAGTTTCTCGTGCAGGATTCGGGGGCAGTACAGATAAGCGATAAACATCTATTCGCAAAAAAAATCCCAAAGTTGCCCCAGTTGATTCCCTCGTTTATTCTTCATGCAGAACCTGGGGAGCCATACATTGAAGACCGTCTGAAAATACAGCCGATTATATTATGGTGCTCAATTTGGGTATATCTGGAAATATCTGAAAGCAGAAAAATGTTGTCCAATGAAATGAGAAGCGAGGTAGTCATATATATAACCTCGCTGCTGTATGTAAAAAAAATAAAAAAATTGCTAATCAAAATGGATCTGGTTGCATGGTTTATAAACCCAAACTTGATCCCAAGAAACTATTCATCTTTCATTATAGGCAAATATTTGCTTCTACAACAGACCTCCAGAGAAGAGTCATGCTTGTAGAAATCTACAATAAGACGCTATTACCTATTAAAAACGACATTGCGTCCCGGACCTTATCTAAATTGTATAAAGAGTATATTTTTACATTTAATTTTGACCAAATTCCAATTTAACAAATTGCCACTAAATTACCTCGAAACGGCCTGTAAATATGGTCCTTCAGAAGAGCATTAAGCACATGCACTTTAGATCTTCTGGAGGATTTGTTGCACTTTATGTTATTTTGTCCAAAATACACCACCACCATTCAATGATGCATGCTGCTATCGGGCTCGAAAAAATATGGATTTGTACACCTTTTTATTTATGTTGAATTAGCCTTTAGTTTGTTTTGCAGTAGGAAAACCTTTAATGAGTGCAATAAAAGTTTGTTCACTTTGATGATTTTATCTTTCATTTGTGTGCTATACTTGTTTGATGATATGTTTTATTCATATATTATTAATGTTTTATGTATAATGGTGTTTTAAAAGTGGCTTTTATGCAAACATTGAATTTTCAGAAATAAAATATAGATTCATTGATTGATAGTTAAGCAGTGTGTGTTTCAGGGTAATCAGCATCTGTCTGGCATGCTAGACATCTTTATGTGAACCAGCAGAGTGCCTTTAAAGTAGCACTTCCCATTGAGAGGCAAGATTGAGGTCTTCCTGCTGCAAAATTCATCCACTCCAGGGCATAAACACATCTTTGATGTCCTGAAACTGCGAACGCTAACCTTGACCCCACTTTGAGTCTTTGTATCTTAGGGGCTCCCATCCCACAACGTTCCTATCACACAAGTGTGTGCTGGCCACCTACACTTTGGTAATTTGTGTGTCATGATGCCTACCCCCAGGCATCCTGGGCAAGCCCATCAGCCCCGGGAGCAGGCATGTAGACATTTAGTAAAACCTCAGCAGCCGCGGCTAGAGGCTATCTGGGTTCAGTCCTAGCGCTTTAGGCGCCAGGCTCATAGTAGAAATCAGTCCTGGCGCCTAAGGCGCCAAGCTCATAGTCATTACTTACCTCAGGCAGACCATGCTGCAAATGACTCCAATCCAACATGAAGCCTGAAAGGGACTATTTTTCTACAGGGACTATTTTTTACTCGGGTGTGGTTCTAGGGACTTCTTACCTGGGACTACTTTTCAGGCTATTTAAACCACGCCCGACCAGCAACACACGCTTCGTGTTATTCTGCATCCAGCAGCGTAACGCTCACCGTGCCTGCAGCCTGCATCCAGTCTTCTGCCACGCCCGCCTGAAATCCGGAGCTCCTAAAACAAAGAGGAAAGAAAGGGACAAGGTTAGAAAATGAACTTATTTCTATTCCACACCTGATTCTGGATCCATCTCGTCTCCGGACCTGTAAAGAACATCATTTCTGCACGCGCCGCACCTCCAGCTGCAGCGCCGCGCCATACTCACCAGTCTTCACAGCATCCTTCGGATCGGCGCTGCCTCCATCATTTCTTCGCAGAAACTTCGGCACCTAGGAGACAAAAGAAAACCACAAGGTGAGCCGAGGGAACCAACAAATATAATTCTTACCACCATAGACTTACCTGATTTACCACCGGAGGCATCCTTTTGTGACTCTCCATATTTTCACGTGCCTCATCTGTAAAGAGAGACAAAACAACACCTTTTCCACGTGCAACATTTACCGGACAGCGCCGGGTAATACAGACTCTTACCTGAGTGCCACCAGCTGCCACAAGAGCATCTTTTCACAAGCCAGCTGCAAGACAAGAAAGGGAGGGGGGAACAAGAGTGAACATCGGACATATTGAACTCTATGAACTTAATACTTACTGGTCCTCACTAGGAACCTCAGAGTCAATACTCTCCGGAACTCTTCCGAGCCTTCAAACCAGTGAAGTAACTGGAATCGACGTGCCCCTGTAAATCCACGCAGGATGGAGAGCTTATCTTTCAAGAATATAAGGTGAGATTGCTGTGAGGGCATTTCAGAGGTGATTTGTTGGGGAGGACTGTGGGAGTGCCATCACTTGAATCCACAAGTGGCTAAATCCATCTCTCCACTTGCAGGAGAATATTTCTATGGGTTAAGCAGACAAGATTAGGAGGGCAGATCCAGTCAGTCATAGCTGCACTACGCATCACATGGGTGGAGACCGCAGCTGTCCGGGTCCGACCAACACTCCTGTGGGAGCCAGGTGAGCGTAACAGAACGCAAAGCCTAGCTACAAATCCCCACCCGGGCGTTATGGAAACCTCAGAAACCAACCAACTAGCCCTATTGTTAGGGGAACTTAGGGCAGAAGTGCAGTCCGCGCCCCAAGAGACTAATGCCCTCAGGAGAGAACTGATTGTGTCAAAGGAGCGCACTGATGATCTTACTAGACAATTACTGCAAAACCAAGCTGGGCAAACACCATTACCTGTTTCATCGAGCAATCCTGTGCAAGTGGTTCTACCAGGGAGCATTCCTTTAGCTCCACCCGAATGTTTTGCTGGGGACCCAAAAAAGTTTGCCGTGTTTATGAACCAATGCCGCTTGCACTTTTTATGCAGACCTGGAGCTTTTCCGAACGATCAAACCAAAGTAGCCTTTGTACTATCATATCTTAGTGGCAGCGCAGCGGATTAGTCAAATCCATTAGTTAACCAGGATGACCCTCTTCTTCGGGATTTTCAAGGTTTTCAAATGAGCATGGAAAGACTGTTTGCCAGACATTCACAGGGACAGGCCCTAGATAACGAACTTTTATCATTACGACAAGGTAACCAGGATCTACTAACCTATATCGCCACTTTCAATAGGTTAGTGGTGGAAACCGAATGGCCAGAGGTAAAACAAATTACATTATTTCATCGTGGACTTCGGGGTGAACTCAAAGACGTTTTGGCCCAAGTTGTGAACCCACCTCAGGATTGTGCAGAATATATAGACTTAGTGGTCCAGTTAGACCACCAACTTCAGAATATAAAGGCTGATCGAGCTAAATTCGAGAATCGGGTATTGGTTAAACCCAATGTTACCATCAAAGGAACAGATGTATCAGAACCGATGCAGATCGGGGTGGTCAAGGAACCCTTAACTCAAAAGGAAAGAGAAAGAAGACGGCAGATGCAATTGTGTCTGTACTGTGGGGCCTCAGGACATTTTCTACGGGATTGCCCTATAAAAACATCTAAAAGAGTAGTCGGAGTTGCTGATAAAAATCAAACAGAGCCTGATTCAGGAAACGACCACGCCCGACAAGCGTAGAGGTGCGCTTGCCGAGCTTGAAGAAGGATACTCAGACTTCGCACTTCATCATACCAATGGTCCTTATAGATCCAATGGTGTGTCACATGAGGGGGTCGCCGCCTAACTAAATTGCACCATACTCTAACTTATGTATGTGGTGAGCATTATGAAGAGAAAAGGTGGTCTATGCAGAAGTAAACCTATGATTCATCCTAGTGATGTAATCTAACATCCCCTGGGGGTGAAAACAAGACAATGGCCCTCATTACGACCCTGGCGGAGAGGGGTTTACGCCAGCGTAATGCATGGCGTACCTCTCCGCCAGATTACGACTTTCCGTAGCGCCATGGTGATTTTTACGCCCGGATTTTCCGGGCGGAAAAATCCATGGCGCTACGGGACCTCTTGTTAATTACGCCACCGTAATTTACGGTGGCGTAATTAACGCCTTCCCCACTCCCATTATGCCCTATGGGGCAAAAATGGGAATGGGGAAGGGTAAATGGGGATTGGGGACTAACCGCCCCGCCAAGGTCGGAATGGGGCGGTAAGTCCGCCAACCCCCATGGCGGAGTTGGCAGCTCTGCGCCATGGACCATGGTGCAAATTGCACCATGGATCTCCGCCAGGGTCGTAATGAGGGCCAATGTACTTTGTATTGTATAAGCAAGTTCTATTACAAACAACCAGTTATATACGGTGCAATTTATTTTTGATGCACTCGGTATGTTAACAAAACAACAAAAACAGAAATGCAGTGTTCTGATATAAAAACAAAAGAATTTTTCAAGGTAATATTAGAGCATCAGTCTCAAACAAAAGAGAAAAATTACTTATGACATCATCATTTGCATGGTAAGGTTCTTTTACCAGCAACAACAGGGTAACACTTGTTTTAGTTACAAATACAGTTTGACAAATTATTCAGCAGATTATTTTCCCAATTGGGAAGCTCTGTAGCACCAAATTGAGCAGGACAGAGTGGTGAGTGTTAGTAAGGTTGTGTACATTTACATATAGGGGGGGCAACAGTTTGCCTCACAGTATTGTTGGTAAAACCTCTATAGCTGTACACTATTATGCAGATCTATAAGTGACCAATCCTCAGTCGGTCCAAGGCAGCCATCACGTATGCATGCAGTGAGGGCATACATTGATAGCGGGGCCATAGGAAACTATGTGGACCACAAGTTGGCTTCTAGAATGAATCTATCTCTCTGCAAAAAGACCACTTCGGATGTCATCACCACAGTCGATGGAACTGAAATTGCCTCTGGGTCTGTAACTCATTCCACCGCAGAGATGACACTATTGGGTCAGGATGGGCATTGAGAGACTATTGTGTTTGATTTAATCAAAGCCCCGCAGTTCCAAATAATACTGGGGATACCTTGGTTGGAAACACATAATCCTTGTATTGATTGGCGAGAGAAGAGAATAACCTTCCCGGATTGTGCACATACTTGTTACCCGAAAAAACCCTTGAACCAAGGCCTGGCCACAGTCGCTACTCCAGTCGTGCAGTTACCTCAGGAATATCAAGAATTCCAGGATGTTTTCCAAAAGGAACAGGCAAACACCCTACCACCTCACGGATCATACGATTGTCAAATCAATCTCATACCAAGTGCACAACCTCCATGTAGTAGGATCTACGCCCTTACGGAACCCGAAAACCTTCACCTACGACAATACTTGGACCCATACCTTGCTAATGGCTTCATTCGTCCACCAAGTCCCCTGCATCTTCAGCTTTGTTCTTCGTGCCTAAAAAGGAAGGTGACCTCAGAACGTGCATAGACTACCGCGCATTGAATCAGATCACGGTTAAGAACCGATACCCATTGCCTCTGATCCCCGAATTACTAGACCAAGTAAAGGACGCTTGCATCTACACTAAATTAGATCTCTGAGGGGCATATCATCTGGTACGTGTAAAGAAAGGCGACGAATGGAAGACTGCTTTTCGCACAAAGTATGGGTTATTCGAATACCAGGTGATGCCCTTCGGGTTGTGCAATGCACCAGCAGCCTTTCAGTATTTTATGAACGATGTCCTTCGTGAACTCATTGACGTCTGTGTTGTTGTATACATAGACAATATTCTAGTGTACTCCTCTTCAGAATCAGACCATGTGAAGCACGCTCGTGCAGTCCTTGAGAAACTACGCCAGCACAAGTTATATGCAAAATTGGAAAAATGCGTTTTTCATGCTACGGAAGTTGAATTCCTTGGATTTATCCGGACTCCAAAAGGAGTCCGTATGGACTCTCGAAAGGTGGATGCAAACCTCAAGTGGCCATCACCCAGTTCAGTTAAAGGTGTACAAAGCATGCTCAGATTTGATAATTTCTACCGCAGATTCATTCCGGATTTCTCACATGTTGTACACCCTATCACAGCACTTTTGTGAAAAAACAAACGCTTCTTGTGGACCGAAGAAGCTGAAAAGGCCTTCCAAGAGCTGAAAGCGAAATTCACGTCTGCACCTGTCTTAAAGCATCCACGCCCCGAACGTCTTACATAGTTGAAACTGATGCATCCAGTTTAGCCATGGGAGCTGTCCTGTCCCAGAAGGATCCTGAAACTGGTCAACTTCACCCAGTAGCATTTTGGTCCAGAAAGTTCTCGGCACCCGAGTTAAACTATGCAGTTACCGATAAAGAATTATTAGCCATCAAATCCGCCTTCAAGGCTTGGAGGCATTATCTTCTCGGTGCCAGGCATACCATTACGGTAATCACCGATCACCGGAACTTGCAGTATTTAAAAACAGCCAAGGCCCAATCATCGCTTCAACTTCGATGGGCATTGTTCTTTGCCGAGTTCGATTTCGTGATCACTTATCGACCAGGTTGTAAAAATGGCAAGGCAGATGCCTTATCCCGAATAGGGATGAGAGAAGCATATGCAAACCCAGAACTGGGGCTTATAATTTCAGAACAAAGAATTCTTGGCATAACCACTCTACAGACACTAGAGGATATTCAAGTAAAGATCCAACAACTCTTCAATCCAACAGTCCTGCAGGACTGGGTGAAGAAAGGCTCGGACTACTCAGTCATCAATGACCTACCTTATTATCAAGGGCGACTATTTCTACCACTATTCTACAGACACTAGAGGATATTCAAGTAAAGATCCAACAACTCTTCAATCCAACAGTCCTGCAGGACTGGGTGAAGAAAGGCTCGGACTACTCAGTCATCAATGACCTACCTTATTATCAAGGGCGACTATTTCTACCACACAAGGAACTAGAAGAGCTAGTCATCTCCAATTATCATGACACCCTGATGGAAGGACACCCAGGTATCGCAAAAACTGAAGCTAAAATTAAGAGACAATTCTGGTGGCCCACCTGACGAAAAGACGTAAAGTCATTTGTAATGTCTTGTGGCATTTGCGCCCAAAACAAAAGTCAGAAGAAAAAAACAGCTGGCCTCTTACAACCTTTGGATATTCCACCTACACCATGGCACACCTTATCGTTAGACTTTATTACAGATCTACCTCCATGCAATGGATTTAACACCATTCTAGTTATTGTGGATCTTTTTTCCAAGATGGCCCACTTTATTTCTCTAAAGGGATTACCTTCTGCTTCAATTCTGACCAAGGAGTTCCTCGAAAACATTGTTCGAATACACAGATTTCCTTCCGTATTGGTCTCTGACCGAGGTAGTCAATTCATTTCACATTTTTGGAAGAAATGTTGTCAACTGGCGCAAATCGACGTGAGGTTATCAACCAGTCACCATCCCCAGACCAATGGTCAGACGGAGAGGACCAACCAGACCCTTGAACAGTACCTACGTTGCATGCTGCACCAGACCGAAAGTAATTGGAAAGATATTTTATGGATTTCCGAGTATGCATACAATAACTCTGTACATTCAGGAACCGGACAAAGCCCTTTTTTATACCATATATGGACATCACCTCGAACCTCAGAACTAGATTCGCCTCAGCATTTAGAAATGCCTGCAGTTAGTCATTTGCATTCTACTATTACACAAGCCTTTAAAGAGGCAACAGAACATTTGAAACAAGCAAAAAAGAAATATAAGAAAAATGCTGATCAACATAGAAGTGAAACTCCACAATACCAGATTGGGGATCAAGTTTGGCTGGCTACAAAACACATACCTCTGAAGGGAACTCGGACTTTTAACCCTAGATATTTGGGATCTTACACTATTAAGGCCATTATCAACCCGGTAGCCGTCAAATTGGAATTACCCTCTAATATGCGCATTCATCCTGTCTTTCATGTTTCACTTTTAAAACCAGTTCAACCAGGAACAAGATTAACCAAACCACCCGGCCCCATCTTGATAGATGGAGAACCTGAATTCGAGGTAAAAAATATCCTGGACTCCAAGATGGTTAAATCAAAACTTTTTTATTTGATCGATTGGAAGGGCTACGGACCACAAGAAAGGTCATGGGAACCTAGTGACCACGTCCATGGGTGAAAAGATTCCATCGGAACTTCCCAGACAAACCAGGGCCCAGGGGAAGAACAACTTTAGGAGGGGCCTTGGGGGGGGGAGTGCTGTCATGATGCCTACCCCAGGCATCCGGACCAAGCCATCAGCCCTGGGAGCAGACATCTAGACATTTAGTAAAACCTCAGCAGCCCCGGCTAGGGGCTATCTGGGATCAGTCCTGGCGCCTTAGGTGCCAGGCTCATAGTAGAAATCAGTCCTGGCGCCTAAGGTGCCAGGCTCATAGTCATTACGTACCTCAGGCAGACCATGCTGCAAATGACTCCAATCCAACATGAAGCCTGAAAGGGATTACTTTTCTACAGGGACTATTTTTTACTCGGGTGTGGTTCTAGGGACTTCTTACCTGGGACTACTTTTGAGGCTATTTAAACCACGCCCGACCAGCAACACACGCTTTGCGTTATTCTGCATCCAGCAGCGTAACGCTCACCGTGCCTGCAACCTGCATCCAGTCTTCTGCCACGCCCGCCTCGAATCCGGAGCTCCTAAAACAAAGAGGAAAGAAAGGGACAAGGTTAGAAAACGAACTTATTTCTATTCTACACCTGATTCTGGATCCATCTCGTCTCCGGACCTGTAAAGAACATCATTTCTGCACGCGCCGCACCTCCAGCTGCAGCGCCGCGCCATACTCACCAGTCTTCACAGCATCCGTCGGGTCGGCGCTGCCTCCGTCATTTCTCCGCAGAAACTTCGGCACCTAGGAGACAAAAGAAAACCACAGGGTGAGCCGAGGGAACCAACAAATATAATTCTTACCACCATACACTTACCTGATTTACCACCGGAAGCATCCTTTTGTGACTCTCCATATTTTCACGTGCCGTATCTGTAAAGAGAGACAAAACAACACGTTTTCCACGTGCAACGTTTACCGGACAGCGCCGGGTAATACAGACTCTTACCTGAGCGCCACCAGCTGCCACAAGAGCATCTTTTCACGAGCCAGCTGCAAGACAAGAAAGGAAGGGGGGAACAAGAGTGAACATCGGACATATTGAACTCTATGAACTTAATACTTACTTGTCCTCACCAGGAACCTCAGAGTCAATACTCTCCGGAACTTTCCCGAGCCTTCAAACCAGTGAAGTAACTGGAATGGACGCACCCCTGCAAATCCACACAGGATGGAGAGCTCATCTTTCAAGAATATAAGGTGAGATTGCTGTGAGGGCATTTCGGAGGTGATTTGTTGGGGAGGACTGTGGGGGTGCCATCACTTGAATCCACTAGTGGCTAAATCCATCTCTCCACTTGCAGGAGAATATTTCTACGGGTTAAGCAGACAAGATTAGGAGGGCAGATCCAGTCAGTCATCGCTGCACTACGCATCACGTGGGTGGAGACCGCAGCTGTCCGGGTCCGACCGACGCCCCTGTGGGAGCCAGGTGAGCGTAACATTGGGGCAATAAAAAGAGATCTGCCACTTTAGGCGAAAGAACCCTACTGGCCAATCTTCCCCTGCCTATAGATATAACACTCCTCAACAGGGGGGTGGGGGGGCTAAAGCACCATGCAGTAGCTTGCATTTCTCATCAGGATATAGAGATGTGTCATACTACCTGAATGTCCCCAAATACAGGGATTCATCACTGTCACGCTGACCTGATTTGGCCCCAGGAGCAGTGCCTAAAATAATGCAACACTGCCCTGCGATGTACTGTTCCCACAAGTAGTGTCCGTCAGTCCCCCTCCCCCAAGAATCAACAGTGTCTGTATGTTACAAATGAGTTTGTAATTGACATACTTCCTGGTCTACACAAAGTGGAATGGTGGGGGAGGTTGGATAATGTGTTAATATATGTTTTACTTGATACGATAGTTTCATACATCCTTTGTTTTGGACTGCTTTTTATTGTGACCGGAGGTTGCCTTATTCTTGTGCTTAATAAAGTCAATTAGAAAGGATATGCAACCGAAGCAATGTTTACATGACTTAGCCGATGCAGTGTACAAATAACTACAATTGTCTAATATGAGTGACTGCATTAGACCGTATGATTATGTACAATGCTAGTATTGCAATTCCCATATCTTAGGAAAGCTCTAGATAAAAGAAATCATAAACATCCCGTTCTCCTGCCTTACAGAAACCTCCATCTGGCCACTCGGCTAGTTGGCTTAATGTCCCTCTCTCATAAGGCATTTGAAATAGAAATTGTCCAGTTTAGCAAGTCAGGACTTGACACAAGATAACTAATTAACAACAGGATAATATAGTACATGCTCGCAGTCACCTCTTTAGTCACCACCTTCTTCCCAGCCTCACAGGGTTGATTTCATGCCAGCTGCCGTGCTTACACAGTGGAGGGCATTCGCACCGTCCACCTCCCATTTTCGAGAAACAAACACAACTCTGTATATCCAAGCCTCTGTAGGGTATACCGCTTTCTGTTTCTTTTTTACACACCATCAGCGTTTCTGTGCGCCATAAAGCAATGTCAAACCTGCATTGGTATGCAAATGTGACCCAGGGCGCAGAGCTCCACCTAGAAATCTCCAGACTTCCATATAGGCCAGTCCACCACTGTGTAGGTATATTGTCTGTCTCTAAGAAAATGCCGAAATGCACCTTGTCTGTAGCGTGGCATCCGATGCAAAATAACCCGCTATCCGCTCCAAGTTTTAGGAAGCTTTAGGAAACAATGTAGCTCTACAGAGCTGTACAGTTAAAATAATGTTTTACATTCGTATGGGGAATAGTCCTTTCAACATAGCATGTATTACCAGCATACCCTTTAGAGTAGCAGGGAACAGTTCGAATTGAGTGTTGTGGGTAACAGAAAACAGTTCTGGTGAGGGATACTGGGCTGAATTGGTTTCGTTGGGGATAATCTTACTGGGTGAGAGGAATGCACCCCTGGAAGTGGTGAGTCTCTATTTCCTTTCTGAATTCTTTTAGGATGACGTCATGCTGATAGGTATGAAGTACACAGTCTGGAGGAATAGACTGTGAATGAATAGTATTTCTTTTTTCCAATTTGTTGCTGCTTTAGTCTGGCAGGGTCCCAACTTCTGGTGATTCGCTGATCACTCGAGATGGTGACTGCGTATGCCTGGTTGAAGAGTGCTTTTATGGTGACAGCTTTTTCTTTTATGCCGCTGGCTTGCATGTGATGCTTGTAGGGTTAGCCAGTCAAGTTGGTTAAGTTTGAGTGTGAAGTGGTTTTATTGTGGAGGATTTTAAAGAGCGGTTGAGCGGCATGGACGGTACTTCTTATAGACGCTAGTGTGGTGGTGGGTAGGCCTATGAGCATTGCATTTCTTCCATCCAGGTAAGACAGGATCAGGCATCAAGCAATTGATATGTAATATGAGTTCCTCTGGAGACCACCTATTATATTTAGTTATGAAAGGATACTCGGGTAGGCCGCAGTATGTTCATCAGGATACTTTAATCACGTTACAAGGTTCATCAGGTACATCAAGGAGATGGGGAAGTACAGAGGGGAGCCCACTGGCCCCCACCACCCAAGCAACATTTTCCAACTGCCCTGGGTGGAATCACATTCACACTAAAGCATTCCAGTCACCCTCCTAGCATTCCAATCATGGCATTACACCTTGCATTCACACCCCATGGATTCAGGAAACAAGGACTAGGAAGGAAAGTCAGTCACAACATACCTTCTTCCATTACACCACAGAAAAGCACACTGCACAACCAGACAGCACAGCACACACACCATACACCTGCACATCTGACACCAACACATCCACTTAGCCGGAAGGGACAATGGCTGACCAACCAGGCATAACTAACACACAGGTGGCAGCACCACAACAACGTTGCAACAAGCCACAACCATCACAACAATCACACAGACTCCTTCCACCCACCACTGACACTGGAGGGTCACCAGCCTGCTACGCTGGAGCACTACCTGCCCCACCTTGGGCCAACAGACCTGCAATCCGAACCATCATGGAGAAACTATATCACCTCCAGTCCTCCACTGCCACTGGCAAACCTCAGGGCTGCCACCCCCAAGCACAAACTTCCCCTATATGGGCTGACACGTGGCCTGCTACACCTCTACAAGAAACAGGACTAACCATCATAACAGGCCATTCCAAACAGATGATTCATGGGCTGGATGCATACTAACCACAACACCCTAGACAAAATTCTCACCTCACTTACGCTCATCTCACAAACACAGCGGCAACTGACCTGCGTGGCGAAAATCAACTCAGTCACCATACTCCCAATCAAACCAAAACCCCAGAGTGTTGGCCAGACACCCTGCGCCTCCAACGTCAAACTCCAACTGAGGAGACTTCCCACAACTCGGCAAGCTGAACACCGGCACAACGATATGTTAAAGGTTGCCCAGCCCTCCAGAAACATCTGAAAATCAATCCAGAATTACTCAAGATGACAAAAAACAAAAATGTTGCTGAAACAACATAATCCTAGATGGGACTCTCACACACAGACCATACATGCCCATTTTCATATCCGCACAAACTACACACACCCCACCTAAGGATAAGATCAAACTACAGAGAAGGCGTTCATTCAATGACTAACTCTGCCATGGGCTGCTGGTACTACAACTGAAGCCATTCTCGACCAGCAAGCCACACAGTGGCCCTTTCCCACTGGTCACTAATCCACACATAAGAAACTCACATCAGTCCATGCAACCTATGCATCCGCAACATCCTTACACCATCCTGCAAAGCTGCAGTCGCCCTTTCCACTGGATACTACTACAACACGCTCAGGTGTGACCGCACATCTGCATATTTGTACAGAATAACAGGGTGTGGGTAGGGCCCTACCCACACCATATGTCAAAACATCAAAATGAATGATTGCCATCCACTTCTTGTGGTGATTCCTAATTTACCATAATAAATTACAATAATGACCTTGCTGTTCTAAAACCAAAATTGCTGAAAAGCCTCAAAAAATTATCTCTAGCATGTACTAACTGAAATGCGCTCAATACTTTTGTAAAGGTCCAATCTAAGAGTCCATGTTGCTGGTCAGTTCAACCTAAAACAATTGCTGCAAATCCTCAAAATGTTAAACTAGCATGTCAAAACAGCACCCCATAAACCCATTAAACAAGAAGTCCATGTTGCTGGTTTTGAGCAACCTTAATATGCTGCAAAGCCTCAAAGTATTATCTCTAGTAACGGCCAAACCAAATATACTCACACAAGCATACACACCCTCAAAAGATTAGCTCACGTATGTATTAACTCCACTGTGCACAACATAAACCCAACTCTACTTTAATATGTGAAACTAAACAAATACATTTTTCATCAAATACATTGATACCTGCCAATCCAAAATGGAATAACAGAAACGGTTCAGGAACTATCGGGAACACACTAAAAACATCATTTGACTAGACGTTAACGTGAGCATGCTACATATCCTCCTTTTCTTTTCCAATTCCTTGTAATACAGCAGCTCAGCCTGCTTATTGACAGAAAAACTCTTTAATAGATATTCCAAGTTGGCACTGCTGGTGAATCAGAGCTGCGCACATCATATAACAAAAACAATCACAGCTTTACCACATAATCCTTTCTTGCTTCTGGTAGAACTCTGCGGGCCAAAGACTTCCTTGTGCCCTCAAACGTTGTGTATAATACGTAGTCATCACGGCAGGGGTGCTCTGTGGTTTAATCATTGCATAATCCAAAACAGCATTGCATGTCCTTTTGTGACACACCATAACGCGCTGATGACAAAACATAACGCACTCCTTGTTCTATGGCACCCGCAGTCTCACGCAGTATAGACTCCCACTTTCGGTCTCCCTCAGTATAGACTCCGTGCTGTGCAGGGAACTCCCTCCAAGCTGCCCCTGTTTAGCAAAACTGCATACTCTGTCCCTCGTAGACATCGCTTTCAGATTTCCGACACTCAGACGTCTCTCCACAGGATCATGGCAAAAGAAAATGGGTTCCTTGTCACACGTCAAAGGGTGCTTTTTTCTAAAGCTCGTCTGATCCTTCTCTGAGCTAGCACCGTCCCAACATGGATGACACCACACCAGGTTACGAAGTCAGCGCGGGCCAGAGCAACATTTGGAAGATCGCCAGCACCTCCAGGTGAGCCACTGACGTCATCAATGTCCCCTTGACAGGTGAGCATAGTGTCCTAACCATCTGCTCTGGGCAGACACATGACGCAGTGAAACCTCAGCACCACCACTGAGTCCCTTCGCAAGTCCATGCTAAGATAAGAAATATAAACAAAGTTCTCCTTCCCTCAAGACACCACTGCACACTACTTTAGCTGTTGCATTTGAGGGAGTAATTCTTTCCCTTGGGGCCTTTATGGGCATCAGTCAGCAAGGCGGCGTCAGCTTCCCTCCGGTTCTCTCCTTTCTGTATTTGGGCCTGTCTGTTGTTTTTCCCACTGAAGAAGGCCTGGGACTTTATCTCCAGGTAGGCTGCTCTAGCACTCTGCTGCCTTTAATCCAAAAAGGAAGGCAATTTGATTCTCCGTTCTGTTGTTATCAGTTCTGCTTTCTCTCCTTCTTCCTCTCCATCATTTAGTGAGGCAGTGAGTGTTCCAAGAATCTATGGGTTTGACCTTCTGTTGAACAGAAACCACTCCTGTTGAGAGGCACATGAATGTGTTGTTCATTACGTCGGCCCCTCCCCTGTCTCGATTATATAGAGATGGGTGGTGCACATCTCTTATATCCACAACCTCCACCGCCATATCACAGATGCGAGAGACGGTATGCACAAAGGCAACCCTACCGACGGTATCCTGGATTTATTTAAGAAGAGATACATTTGCAAAGAGGGGAAGACATGAACATGTTGTCGCCAGAGACGCGCATTGTGTTACCACTGAGCCTGACACACACAGATGCATTACACACGAAGCAGATACACATCCACCATGAAGCTTCATGAACAATAGGTCAAATTGCACTTAGACATGAAGAACATGCTTGCATCCAATAGGCTACAAAACACATGCTCCATATATACGCTGAAACACAAGATGCAAAATTATACATATAAAGCTTGCTTAACGCAGAAACTCAGCAACAATGACTGTCTTTGTTAAACACGATTGATGGTGCAGTCACGTTTGAGTGAATGGGAGACACTGAGAAGCCTTGAAGCTGCAGGGGGACCTGGCTCACTGAGGTAGCAGAAAATTCAGACCTGAGCAGCCCAGACAATAATTATACAGCCTGTGCCAAGGTTATCGTGCCCAGGGAAGGCTTGGATCGGCTGCCAAGATATTAGACGATTACAGTTCCCAGGCGTGAGACACATTTCTCTTAGATAAAGCAAGGAAACAAATAATGCTGGAAGGTAAAATTTCTATAAACTATGGTTTTATACTGGGAAGAAAATTGCTTGAACAAGTCTCGAGAGGCTAGGGAGGGTAATGGCACCTGCATTAATAAGGGCTAACATCCTACAAAACGCTGAGCAGAATAATTCAAAATGTGGTCTCCACACATGTGATTTACAGTTGGAGAATAATGTCTATTCATCAGATTCAGGGACGGACAGGCTGAGGCCTTCATTTCCATCTAGTTCCCAGGACAAAACATACAAGATAATGCAAAGTTGAAAGCTAAAATTCCTGGCTTGTGGCCTAGAGAATCAGAAATGGTAAACTTAAATGGAAAAGTAGCACCTTAGTGCGGTTCTCACCAGCCCCTATTGTTGCTCGTGTGCTGATAACTTTCCAAATTGCCAAGTCTGAGAAAGACACCACCAACCACTTCCTACCTACCTTTAACGCTCATCATTAAATGTTGCAACGGCCAATAGTATTGTATTGTGATGACATGTTTTCACCTGTATTAGTTTAGTAGGTGGTCTCAGGCGGGGCCACCAGATAGAGTGCAGCCACTGAACGTACTTACCCTCAGGGAACATATATCTCGTTGATCCCCTTAACTAATCCCTCCACCTCATAGGTTTTCTAGGATGAAACATCAATTGTGATGTAATTCTTGTTTTTAAACCATTGTCAAGCCTGGAAATATTTGAGAGCGCAGAGATTGTCTTGATGTCTCTCCCTGTTTTATATGGGTTTCGTTGAATAAAACAGGTCTTTGTCAAATTCTTTAGACTATTTCATTTTTGGGCATGGGCTTTCCCTGGTCTGTTCTCTCAGCTTGCCCAGGGGTTTCCACCCCTCCTTAACACTCCCTTTAGAGGTGTGTATCATTTCTCTAATCTAATGGATCAATGTATGTGTTTGGACAGTGTTCCAAAAGAAATACCAAACTAAACTAACTCCTCCTCATTCATTGGGCATATGAATGAAGAGGGTAGTCTATTGGGAGTGACTTTTAAACTCAATTTCCATCCCATTTGATGTGATGTCATCTTAGAGATTTTGACAATTGTAACTTTCTACAACACCATATTCCACACATTATATTAATAATCAGTTCACCAGATTGCTCACGTGAATTAAATGATGCTAGTCTGATCTCGGCATGACATGGGATGCATGTGCTACAATTCTTGGCTTTTTCTACACTGATACCTTTATACAAAACTTATTTTTCCCAGCTCAGAATAAAGGCCTCACCAGCACAGACGCTAGAATATTTGAACCACTAACGTGCCCTGCGTCTGTGGGAAACTATCCATATTTGCCTAATTTACATAATTAACATATTTCCCCAAAAATATGTGTTGTATTCGCCTGAAAGAGCCTTTCAAGCTGAACATTGTTATAAAGAAGTAAGTCTCTAGGACCTTTCTTTCAAATGTTATAAGCTACAAAGTGATTTCCAATGTAATTTCAATGGTGCATTTTTTAAATCTTATTTTGAAAATATTACATGGCATCTCCAATTAATCTGCCCAGTAACAGAACATCTTGTGTCCCATACTGTTAGTTCAGGGCTTGAGCATCTTATGACTCATGTGAATGCTGTTGTCCTGTTGACAGTTCATGGTAGTTAAGTAGGCAGGATCATTTATGACTTCAGTCTTGCTCTCTTTGAATGATTCCATGACCTGGCTGCCCCTTGGATGAGACATCCAGTCTTCCTAGGTGTGATGTCACATGTCCCTTCAGGAAAGGCCTGGCTGATTATGAGATGTGATTATTTGAGAAGAGATCGAGAATAGAGCACTACTGACCGCTGCTCAGAATGAATTCACTGTATATTCAAGAAATTTAGACCAAGTTCAGCGACATAATGAAGTTGTAAATGTGGGATATTTGCTTTTGCTACGTGGCCTGAATCCTGTGAAGCAACTCCAGTCCCTTTCATAAGGTTTTATGGTTCAGCCTATTATTCTCAATTCCTTGGTAAGGTTATGCATCCCCCTTCCTCTAGCTTGTTTTGGGGATGGAAGACCATTTGATTAGGCCTTCCTTGGTCTTGTTTACAAAATGAAACTTTTAAAGTCACCTTTTTTCCATGTTGTAATTGTCACCTAAAACAGAGAAACATTATAAGTTGTTCTTTGTCATCCAAGTCCTTTCACAAAAACATATTTTCACTATCTCTGCGTCTTTCTTTATTCAAAGCTAAAGTACAGTCCTGTGAAAGGAAACAGGCACAATGCAAGGCCCAATTTGGTTTTTCATTTCCCTGTGGAATGCTGTGCTTGGGCAGTTCTCCAATCTAATAAATGTTTGCTGGATTTTTTTGTTACACAACAGTTCCTTTTGCGCTTTGTCAAATAATGTTGAACAAATGTTTTTATTGGAGATGGGCTGCAAACATTGCACATTACCTCTAAGTGTCATTATTTAAGATGATACGCACAGGCAGAGGCTCTAACATTTGTTTTTAAACTAGCGCTTTTCTTTCTATGCATAAAAGTGTCTTGTGGCAGCAAAAGGGGGAGGACAAAGGATTTTCTTTTTCTTCTAGATTCTCTCTTGTTGACTTTGGATGAGTCTTACTTATATATTGTTTTCAGTTTCTGGATAGATTCTCCTCCCCAGGTTTTCATTGGGAGGATCCTTAGGCCTTGGATAGAATTATCTGGTGAGTGCACTAAAAAGTGTTGTACAAAGGGTGGTTGAGTAACACATAAAAACACAATTTTTAGAAAAGCCTTACATTCTTTTGTGCTTTCCATCACATTTATCAGTCCACTGTTATCTACAAACATTTTAATTCCGTCATTCTCTTGCATACTGATTCTGTTACTTACTGGTTTGTTTTCCTTGCTACTCCTTTACTTTTTCCTTATTTCAGATTTCATTCTTCAACATTTTCTTCAGTCCTAACTTCAGATTGCTCCTCAATCATTCTCAAAGCTGGTCAAAGTGACAGCTTTTCAATTGGTTGATATGAACCCATTTTACCTCAAATCAGATCTCCTTCAGCATTGGAGAGCGCATGGTAACAGGAGAGATCTTATCGATGATCTTCAAATCACCTCACTGAGATGCTAAAAACCTCTTATCCTTAGCTTGGTTTCTTTGAAAATTATAGCTGTAAGCCCTGTCACCTACCTCATACTCTCATTTTGTTCTTTTCAGCAGACATCTCTAGATTGTGTTGGGCATAGGCAAAATCATGGTGTAGATGTTTCCTCAAATTTTAAATTTATTCATGAGTAGTTGAGGTGTTTATCAATGTCTGCTCCTGAATTTGGTAAAGCTGCAGTTGATGTAATACCCTTTTTCATCCAGTCATTAATTCAAATGGAGACATCTCGGTGGCAGAAGAAGGTGTAGATCTGAGGGCCATCAGGACAAGGCGCAATCGGATATCTCAACCTGGTCCAGAATCAACCACAAACCTCTTCAAGATACTCAGAATCCTTTTGTTATATCTTTCCACGTCTCTGCTCAATGATGGGAGGGAGGCAATGTGAAGTTTTTGTTTCACTCATAAGACTTTGCACTTCCTAGTGGTCAACCTCTGTCTGACTCAATCCTTTGAGGAAGACTGAAGCGAGAAAAGATGTGGTTAATCATCAAAGTGGCGGCTTTCTTGTAACGCTCACCTGATTCTCGCAGAGGCGCCGGTCTTGACTGGGCAACTACCGTATCTTCAAAGGTGATGTGTAGCACCCGGTTGGCTCTTTGGGCTGGACCTCTGTGCACTGTATGCCTGACTTCAAGAGTGAGATGTCTGCAGATAGAAAATATGGGATTAATGAACTGGGGTTATTGGGGTGTCCCTATCTCTTCCCTTTTTTGCTCTCCTGTAGACCCCCAAAGGTTAACGCTCTCACCTTAGGTAAGTGAATGCCGAGCTCTCCATCTGCCTCGGGGCAGGGTGCTGTAACCAGTTTCTTCACTGGGTAGGTAGCGCAGGCCTCTTGACTTCAGAGGACTGCTGTCCGTCGTTTACTGCACGAACGGTAAGTTTCGAGTAATTCTATTGTCTTTAAAGTCTTTAGTAATGATGTCTCTTGTTTTGCAGGGTTCCGGCGATGGCGGATGACGGGCTGAAGTGAGTTGAAGATGGAGTCCGTCTGATGAATAGAAGCGCCTGGAAGCACGTAAGTAAGCGCTTGTTGCCTGCTTCACGATGCGCTCTAACTGTCTTTTTATTTTGCAGGTACGAGTTCGGAGCGGCTGCAGGGTGCCGGTATACCCACTGGGTTGGATGTGGAAAGGAGTAATGGCACGTGAGTATTAAAGTTCCCCAATGTCTTTAAACGCACCTTGTTTTGTCTTTCAGATGCGGGATGCAGCGCCGAAGGCCTCCGGAGCGTGCGAAGAGTTGGTAAGCTTTTGTCTTTCAGATGCCGGAATGCAGTGTGAAGACCTCCGGAGCGCACGAAGAGTAGGTAAGCCTTTGTCTTTCAGATGCCGGAATGCTAACCTGTTCTTTCTTGTCTTTATAGGTGTTGCTGAAGACTGGATTCAGGATGGTAAGCCTTTTTTCCTTAGGCCCAGGATCCGATGCAGAAGACACGATGAGCGTTCTGCTGCAGAGGATGCAGAATAACGCAAAGCAAGATTCATCCACCGGGTGTGGTTTAAATAGCCTCCTGTAGTGCTTAGGTGTCTCCTTCCACAGCCACGCCTAGGTAAGAAAAGAGTTCCTGCTTTCCAGAAGAGTTCCAGTGTTCTGAATCTAGGGAGTGGCTCCTGCCCCACCCAACAGGAAAAGTAGTTCCAAACAGAAGAGGATCAGAGGCTCAACTGGCAGGCAAGTAAGCAGCATGGTCTGCTGCAGGTAAGTCCACCCAAGCATTATGAGCCCGGCGCTTCCAGCGCTGGGACTGGGGATATTTATGAGCCTGGTGCCACTGGCGCCAGGACTGGGTCCAAAAGGTCCCAATTGGGACTGGTTGGCACTCGGAACCTGGGTTATGGATCTGCTTCCAAGGGAGTTGGGAAAACCCTGACCTTTTGGAAGCAGAGATCATGACAGTACCCCCCCTCAAGGCCCCTCCCAAACCGGGCTTCTCCGGGGGTTTTGGCTTGTCAGGAAATGTTCGGTGAAATCTTTTGATTAGGCGAGGAGCGTGGACATATTCAGCAGGTTCCCAGGATCTCTCTTGGGGGCCGCAGCCTTTCCAGTCAATTAGGTAAAATAGTTTAGATTTGGAGATCTTGGAGTCCAGAATGCTTTTGACTTCAAACTCGAGTTCTCCATCAACTAGGATGGGTTTTGGAGATTTAGTTAGTCGGGTTTGAGGTTGCACGGGTTTTAATAGAGAGACGTGGAAGACCGGATGTATCTTCATGTGCGGGGGCAAGTCCAACTTGACCGCTACTGGGTTTACTATGGTAGTGATGGAATAGGGACCAAGGTATCTTGGGTTGAATGTGCGTGGCCCTTTTAGAGGTAGATATTTGGTGGATAACCAGACTTGGTCCCCTACTTGATATTGAGGGGCTTCCTTCCGATGTTGATCTGCTCCTTTCTTGTATTGTTCTTTAGCCCTTTGAAGGTGAGAAACAGCTTCCTTAAAGGCTTGGGTGATTGTAGAATGCAGGTAGTCTACTGCTGGTGTTTCAAGATCTTGGAGGGGATCCAACTCCGAGGTTCGAGGGTGACTGCCGTACAAAAGAAAAAACGGTGTTTTCCCAGTTCCCGAATGGACAGAGTTATTGTAGGCATATTCGGCTATCCAAAGGATGTCTTTCCAAGTTTTTTCAGTTTGTTGCAGCATGCAGCGTAAATACTGTTCCAGAGTTTGATTGGTCCTCTCGGTTTGTCCGTCGGTCTGAGGGTGGTGACTGGTCGATAGTCTCACATCAATTTGAGCCGACCGACAGCAACTTCGCCAAAAATGAGAAATAAATTGACTACCTCGATCCGAAATTAGAACCGAAGGAAAACCGTGTAGTCGGACGATGTTTTCGAGAAATTCTCGGGCCAGAGTTGCTGCTGTTGGCAAGCCTTTGAGCGGAATGAAATGCGCCATCTTGGAGAATAAGTCCACGATTACTAGAATCGTATTGTATCCGGAGCATGGAGGTAGATCGGTGATGAAGTCCATAGAAAGCGTATGCCAAGGGCGAGGTGGGATGTCAATAGGGCGTAAGAGGCCTGCTGGTCTTTCCTTTTGACTCTTGTTTTGGGCGCATACTCCACAGGACATTATAAAGTCTCTGATATCTTTTTTCCAAGACGGCCACCAGAAGTAGCGCTTGATCTTTTCTGAGGTCTTGGCCATACCGGGATGACCTTCCATTAAAGAATCGTGATAACAAGAGATTACTTTTTTCTGTAAATCTGTGCTGGGTAGGTATAATCGTTCTTGGAAATACAATAAGTTGTCCTTTACTGCAAAGTCCTTTCCCTGCAGATGCCAATTCTGTATGTCTGCTGGAGTTACAAGTTGCCTGGCTTTATCCTTAACTTCCTCTATGGATTCTGTGGCGATTACACCCAGAATTCTTTGTTCGGGAATGATTGGTACAGGTTTAGGGTTGATCAAGTGTTCTTCCACTCCCATCCGAGAAAGGGCATCAGCTTTACCGTTCTTTGTACCAGGTCGATAGGTAATTATGAAGTCAAACTCGGCAAAGAATAATGCCCAACGGAGTTGTCTAGAGGATTGGGCTTTTGCGGTTTTCAAATATTGCAGGTTTCGGTGATCCGTAATCACAGTAACGGTGTGTCGGGCCCCCAGCAGATAATGCCGCCAAGCCATAAAGGCAGACTTGATAGCCAGAAGTTCCTTGTCAGTAATCGTGTAATTGATTTCAGGAGGCGAGAATTTGCGGGACCAAAATGCCACGGGATGCAACTGATTGGTTACCGGGTCCTTTTGTGATAGAACTGCCCCCATGGCAAGGCTTGAAGCATCAGTTTCCACGATGTAGGGGAGTTCGGGGCGAGGGTGTTTTAAGATTGGTGCAGAGATAAATTTAGTCTTCAAATCCTGGAAAGCTTGTTCCGCCTCGGTAGACCATTCAAAACGCTTGTTTTTCTTTAACAAGGCAGTGATGGGCTGGACTATTCGAGAGAATTCGGGGATAAACCTGCGGTAAAAGTTAGCGAAGCCTAACATGCTTTGCACACCTTTTACGGAGGATGGTGATGGCCATTTGAGAACTGCATCGACCTTCTTTGAATCCATACGTACTCCGCCAGGTGATAATATGAATCCCAAGAATTCAACTTCAGTCACGTTGAAAACACATTTTTCCAACTTAGCGAAAAGTTTGTGTTGACGCAATCTTTCGAGGACCATTTTCACGTGTTTCCGATGTTCAGATTCCGATGAAGAATAAACGAGGATGTCGTCAATGTAAACAACAACACACACATCTATGAGCTCTCTGAGGACATCGTTCATAAAATATTGAAAGGCGGCCGGGGCATTGCAAAGTCCGAAGGGCATGACCTGATATTCAAATAGCCCATACTTGGTGCGGAAGGCCGTCTTCCATTCATCGCCCTCTTTTACTCGTACCAAGTGGTAAGCTCCTCTAAGATCCAGCTTTGTATATATGCATGCTTTTCTGACTTGGTCCAGGAGTTCAGGGATCAAAGGTAACGGATATCTATTCTTAACGGTGATCTGGTTCAGGGAGCGATAATCGATACAAGTTCTAAGGTCTCCTTCCTTTTTTGGAACGAAGAACAAAGCTGAAGAAGCAGGGGACTTGGAAGGATGAATAAACCCATTCGCCAGGTATTGATCCAGGTATTGTCGAAGGTGAAGGTTCTCAGGCTCGGTGAGGGCATAAATTCTACTACAAGGAGGAGTAGATCCAGGTATCAGGTCTATCTGGCAGTCATAAGACCTATGAGGAGGTAGAGAGTTAGCCTGATCCTTCCGGAAAACATCTTGGTATTCTAGGTATTCGGGAGGTAACTGGGGAGTCTCTGAAGAAATTGCTGCCAGTGCAACACCAGGTGGAGGGTGACAAGTAGAGACACATTCTGGAAACTGGACCGTTCTTGCTCGCCAATCGATCAGAGGATTGTGTTTCTCTAACCAAGGTATTCCTAGAATAATCTGAAACTGAGGGGCCTTGATCACATCGAACACGATCGTCTCATGGTGTCCATCTTGACTTACTAGCGTCACCTCTTGAGTGGTATGCGTTACTGGCCCGGAGGCTATCTCCGTACCATCCACTGTAGTAATGACGTCCTTTACAGCCTTGGGACAAAGAGTTAGATTCATCCTCAAAACCATTTCATGATCCACATAATTGCCGATGGCACCGCTGTCGACGTAAGCTTCAATTGCATGTAATCGATCCGGATTATCAGGGCTAATGAGGACCATAGGTATCACGAAATGCGAGGTCACGGAACTGGTTTTCACGCTCGGCAAGAGGACCTCTATTCTTGTCGGGCGAGGTCGTTTCCCTGCTCAGAGTTTGTACCTTTGGTAACTGCAGCTCCTACTGCCTTCTTGGCAGGTTTCACCGGACAGTCTCGAAGAAAGTGCCCTGAGTTTCCGCAATATAGGCATAATTGCAACTGTTTTCTCCTTTCCCGCTCCTTTTGTGTTAGAGGACCTTTCAGACCCCCTATTTGCATGGGTTCCCCGGAGTCTACTCCTTTGGAAGGAGTTGGCGACTTGGAAAATACTCGAGCATCAAACTTGGAACGGTCGGCCTTCCTGTTCTGCAGTCTATGATCTATTTGAACGACCAAGTCTATATAATCCGAACAGTCTTGTGGGGGATTCACTATTTGAGCTAAAACGTCTTTGAGCTCTCCACGTAGACCTCTATAAAACAGCGTAATCCTTTTGTCCTCAGGCCATTGAGTTTCCACTATTAGTCTATTGAAAGATGCAATATAAGCCAAAAGGTCTTGATTACCCTGTCGCAACGAAAGAAGCTCATTGTCCAAGGCCTGCCCCTGTGAATGTCTTGCGAACAGTTTTTCCATACTAAGCTGAAAGGCTTGAAAATCATGGAGAACCGGATCATCTTGATTAACTAGAGGGATCGACCAGTCTGCCGCATTGCCACTAAGGTACGAAAGTACAAAAGCTACTTTAGCTTGATCAGTTGGAAAGGCTGCTGGCCGGCATAAGAAGTGCAACCGGCACTGATTGATAAATACTGCAAACCTCTTTGGGTCACCAGAAAATCGTTCGGGCGGAGCCAGAGGTACATTCCCAGGTAGGTTGATCTGCACTGGATTCATAGAGGATGTTGAAGGAAGATTTGCCCCTGATGCGGGTAACGGGGTCTGTCCGGCTTGTGACTGTAGCAATTGTCTAGCAAGACCGTCTGTTCTCTCCTTGGAAATAATTAGTTCCCTTCTTAGAGCATTCGTTTCCTGACGAGCTGCATGCACTTCTGCCCTTATTTCCCCAAGTAACCGGGCTAGGTGGTCAGTATCCGAGGTTTCCATAGCGTCTGGGCGAGAGTTTTGCGGTAGGCTTTGCGTTCTGTAACGCTCACCTGATTCTCGCAGAGGCGCCGGTCTTGACTGGGCAACTACCGTATCTTCAAAGGTGATGTGTAGCACCCGGTTGGCTCTTTGGGCTGGACCTCTGTGCACTGTATGCCTGACTTCAAGAGTGAGGTGTCTGCAGATAAAAAATATGGGATTAATGAACTGGGGTTATTGGGGTGTCCCTATCTCTTCCCTTTTTTGCTCTCCTGTAGACCCCCAAAGGTTAACGCTCTCACCTTAGGTAAGTGAATGCCGAGCTCTCCATCTGCCTCGGGGCAGAGTGCTGTAACCAGTTTCTTCACTGGGTAGGTAGCGCAGGCCTCTTGACTTCAGAGGACTGCTGTCCGTCGTTTACTGCACGAACGGTAAGTTTCGAGTAATTCTATTGTCTTTAAAGTCTTTAGTAATGATGTCTCTTGTTTTGCAGGGTTCCGGCGATGGCGGATGACGGGCTGAAGTGAGTTGAAGATGGAGTCCGTCTGATGAATAGAAGCGCCTGGAAGCACGTAAGTAAGCGCTTGTTGCCTGCTTCACGATGCGCTCTAACTGTCTTTTTATTTTGCAGGTACGAGTTCGGAGCGGCTGCAGGGTGCCGGTATACCCACTGGGTTGGATGTGGAAAGGAGTAATGGCACGTGAGTATTAAAGTTCCCCAATGTCTTTAAACGCACCTTCTTTTGTCTTTCAGATGCGGGATGCAGCGCCGAAGGCCTCCGGAGCGTGCGAAGAGTTGGTAAGCTTTTGTCTTTCAGATGCCGGAATGCAGTGTGAAGACCTCCGGAGCGCACGAAGAGTAGGTAAGCCTTTGTCTTTCAGATGCCGGAATGCTAACCTGTTCTTTCTTGTCTTTATAGGTGTTGCTGAAGACTGGATTCAGGATGGTAAGCCTTTTTTCCTTAGGCCCAGGATCCGATGCAGAAGACACGATGAGCGTTCTGCTGCAGAGGATGCAGAATAACGCAAAGCAAGATTCATCCACCGGGTGTGGTTTAAATAGCCTCCTGTAGTGCTTAGGTGTCTCCTTCCACAGCCACGCCTAGGTAAGAAAAGAGTTCCTGCTTTCCAGAAGAGTTCCAGTGTTCTGAATCTAGGGAGTGGCTCCTGCCCCACCCAACAGGAAAAGTAGTTCCAAACAGAAGAGGATCAGAGGCTCAACTGGCAGGCAAGTAAGCAGCATGGTCTGCTGCAGGTAAGTCCACCCAAGCATTATGAGCCCGGCGCTTCCAGCGCTGGGACTGGGGATATTTATGAGCCTGGTGCCACTGGCGCCAGGACTGGGTCCAAAAGGTCCCAATTGGGACTGGTTGGCACTCGGAACCTGGGTTATGGATCTGCTTTCAAGGGAGTTGGGAAAACCCTGACCTTTTGGAAGCAGAGATCATGACAGTACCCCCCCTCAAGGCCCCTCCCAAACCGGGCTTCTCCGGGGGTTTTGGCTTGTCAGGAAATGTTCGGTGAAATCTTTTGATTAGGCGAGGAGCGTGGACATATTCAGCAGGTTCCCAGGATCTCTCTTGGGGGCCGCAGCCTTTCCAGTCAATTAGGTAAAATAGTTTAGATTTGGAGATCTTGGAGTCCAGAATGCTTTTGACTTCAAACTCGAGTTCTCCATCAACTAGGATGGGTTTTGGAGATTTAGTTAGTCGGGTTTGAGGTTGCACGGGTTTTAATAGAGAGACGTGGAAGACCGGATGTATCTTCATGTGCGGGGGCAAGTCCAACTTGACCGCTACTGGGTTTACTATGGTAGTGATGGAATAGGGACCAAGGTATCTTGGGTTGAATGTGCGTGGCCCTTTTAGAGGTAGATATTTGGTGGATAACCAGACTTGGTCCCCTACTTGATATTGAGGGGCTTCCTTCCGATGTTGATCTGCTCCTTTCTTGTATTGTTCTTTAGCCCTTTGAAGGTGAGAAACAGCTTCCTTAAAGGCTTGGGTGATTGTAGAATGCAGGTAGTCTACTGCTGGTGTTTCAAGATCTTGGAGGGGATCCAACTCCGAGGTTCGAGGGTGACTGCCGTACAAAAGAAAAAACGGTGTTTTCCCAGTTCCCGAATGGACAGAGTTATTGTAGGCATATTCGGCTATCCAAAGGATGTCTTTCCAAGTTTTTTCAGTTTGTTGCAGCATGCAGCGTAAATACTGTTCCAGAGTTTGATTGGTCCTCTCGGTTTGTCCGTCGGTCTGAGGGTGGTGACTGGTCGATAGTCTCACATCAATTTGAGCCGACCGACAGCAACTTCGCCAAAAATGAGAAATAAATTGACTACCTCGATCCGAAATTAGAACCGAAGGAAAACCGTGTAGTCGGACGATGTTTTCGAGAAATTCTCGGGCCAGAGTTGCTGCTGTTGGCAAGCCTTTGAGCGGAATGAAATGCGCCATCTTGGAGAATAAGTCCACGATTACTAGAATCGTATTGTATCCGGAGCATGGAGGTAGATCGGTGATGAAGTCCATAGAAAGCGTATGCCAAGGGCGAGGTGGGATGTCAATAGGGCGTAAGAGGCCTGCTGGTCTTTCCTTTTGACTCTTGTTTTGGGCGCATACTCCACAGGACATTATAAAGTCTCTGATATCTTTTTTCCAAGACGGCCACCAGAAGTAGCGCTTGATCTTTTCTGAGGTCTTGGCCATACCGGGATGACCTTCCATTAAAGAATCGTGATAACAAGAGATTACTTTTTTCTGTAAATCTGTGCTGGGTAGGTATAATCGTTCTTGGAAATACAATAAGTTGTCCTTTACTGCAAAGTCCTTTCCCTGCAGATGCCAATTCTGTATGTCTGCTGGAGTTACAAGTTGCCTGGCTTTATCCTTAACTTCCTCTATGGATTCTGTGGCGATTACACCCAGAATTCTTTGTTCGGGAATGATTGGTACAGGTTTAGGGTTGATCAAGTGTTCTTCCACTCCCATCCGAGAAAGGGCATCAGCTTTACCGTTCTTTGTACCAGGTCGATAGGTAATTATGAAGTCAAACTCGGCAAAGAATAATGCCCAACGGAGTTGTCTAGAGGATTGGGCTTTTGCGGTTTTCAAATATTGCAGGTTTCGGTGATCCGTAATCACAGTAACGGTGTGTCGGGCCCCCAGCAGATAATGCCGCCAAGCCATAAAGGCAGACTTGATAGCCAGAAGTTCCTTGTCAGTAATCGTGTAATTGATTTCAGGAGGCGAGAATTTGCGGGACCAAAATGCCACGGGATGCAACTGATTGGTTACCGGGTCCTTTTGTGATAGAACTGCCCCCATGGCAAGGCTTGAAGCATCAGTTTCCACGATGTAGGGGAGTTCGGGGCGAGGGTGTTTTAAGATTGGTGCAGAGATAAATTTAGTCTTCAAATCCTGGAAAGCTTGTTCCGCCTCGGTAGACCATTCAAAACGTTTGTTTTTCTTTAACAAGGCAGTGATGGGCTGGACTATTCGAGAGAATTCGGGGATAAACCTGCGGTAAAAGTTAGCGAAGCCTAACATGCTTTGCACACCTTTTACGGAGGATGGTGATGGCCATTTGAGAACTGCATCGACCTTCTTTGAATCCATACGTACTCCGCCAGGTGATAATATGAATCCCAAGAATTCAACTTCAGTCACGTTGAAAACACATTTTTCCAACTTAGCGAAAAGTTTGTGTTGACGCAATCTTTCGAGGACCATTTTCACGTGTTTCCGATGTTCAGATTCCGATGAAGAATAAACGAGGATGTCGTCAATGTAAACAACAACACACACATCTATGAGCTCTCTGAGGACATCGTTCATAAAATATTGAAAGGCGGCCGGGGCATTGCAAAGTCCGAAGGGCATGACCTGATATTCAAATAGCCCATACTTGGTGCGGAAGGCCGTCTTCCATTCATCGCCCTCTTTTACTCGTACCAAGTGGTAAGCTCCTCTAAGATCCAGCTTTGTATATATGCATGCTTTTCTGACTTGGTCCAGGAGTTCAGGGATCAAAGGTAACGGATATCTATTCTTAACGGTGATCTGGTTCAGGGAGCGATAATCGATACAAGTTCTAAGGTCTCCTTCCTTTTTTGGAACGAAGAACAAAGCTGAAGAAGCAGGGGACTTGGAAGGATGAATAAACCCATTCGCCAGGTATTGATCCAGGTATTGTCGAAGGTGAAGGTTCTCAGGCTCGGTGAGGGCATAAATTCTACTACAAGGAGGAGTAGATCCAGGTATCAGGTCTATCTGGCAGTCATAAGACCTATGAGGAGGTAGAGAGTTAGCCTGATCCTTCCGGAAAACATCTTGGTATTCTAGGTATTCGGGAGGTAACTGGGGAGTCTCTGAAGAAATTGCTGCCAGTGCAACACCAGGTGGAGGGTGACAAGTAGAGACACATTCTGGAAACTGGACCGTTCTTGCTCGCCAATCGATCAGAGGATTGTGTTTCTCTAACCAAGGTATTCCTAGAATAATCTGAAACTGAGGGGCCTTGATCACATCGAACACGATCGTCTCATGGTGTCCATCTTGACTTACTAGCGTCACCTCTTGAGTGGTATGCGTTACTGGCCCGGAGGCTATCTCCGTACCATCCACTGTAGTAATGACGTCCTTTACAGCCTTGGGACAAAGAGTTAGATTCATCCTCAAAACCATTTCATGATCCACATAATTGCCGATGGCACCGCTGTCGACGTAAGCTTCAATTGCATGTAATCGATCCGGATTATCAGGGCTAATGAGGACCATAGGTATCACGAAATGCGAGGTCACGGAACTGGTTTTCACGCTCGGCAAGAGGACCTCTATTCTTGTCGGGCGAGGTCGTTTCCCTGCTCAGAGTTTGTACCTTTGGTAACTGCAGCTCCTACTGCCTTCTTGGCAGGTTTCACCGGACAGTCTCGAAGAAAGTGCCCTGAGTTTCCGCAATATAGGCATAATTGCAACTGTTTTCTCCTTTCCCGCTCCTTTTGTGTTAGAGGACCTTTCAGACCCCCTATTTGCATGGGTTCCCCGGAGTCTACTCCTTTGGAAGGAGTTGGCGACTTGGAAAATACTCGAGCATCAAACTTGGAACGGTCGGCCTTCCTGTTCTGCAGTCTATGATCTATTTGAACGACCAAGTCTATATAATCCGAACAGTCTTGTGGGGGATTCACTATTTGAGCTAAAACGTCTTTGAGCTCTCCACGTAGACCTCTATAAAACAGCGTAATCCTTTTGTCCTCAGGCCATTGAGTTTCCACTATTAGTCTATTGAAAGATGCAATATAAGCCAAAAGGTCTTGATTACCCTGTCGCAACGAAAGAAGCTCATTGTCCAAGGCCTGCCCCTGTGAATGTCTTGCGAACAGTTTTTCCATACTAAGCTGAAAGGCTTGAAAATCATGGAGAACCGGATCATCTTGATTAACTAGAGGGATCGACCAGTCTGCCGCATTGCCACTAAGGTACGAAAGTACAAAAGCTACTTTAGCTTGATCAGTTGGAAAGGCTGCTGGCCGGCATAAGAAGTGCAACCGGCACTGATTGATAAATACTGCAAACCTCTTTGGGTCACCAGAAAATCGTTCGGGCGGAGCCAGAGGTACATTCCCAGGTAGGTTGATCTGCACTGGATTCATAGAGGATGTTGAAGGAAGATTTGCCCCTGATGCGGGTAACGGGGTCTGTCCGGCTTGTGACTGTAGCAATTGTCTAGCAAGACCGTCTGTTCTCTCCTTGGAAATAATTAGTTCCCTTCTTAGAGCATTCGTTTCCTGACGAGCTGCATGCACTTCTGCCCTTATTTCCCCAAGTAACCGGGCTAGGTGGTCAGTATCCGAGGTTTCCATAGCGTCTGGGCGAGAGTTTTGCGGTAGGCTTTGCGTTCTGTAACGCTCACCTGATTCTCGCAGAGGCGCCGGTCTTGACTGGGCAACTACCGTATCTTCAAAGGTGATGTGTAGCACCCGGTTGGCTCTTTGGGCTGGACCTCTGTGCACTGTATGCCTGACTTCAAGAGTGAGGTGTCTGCAGATAAAAAATATGGGATTAATGAACTGGGGTTATTGGGGTGTCCCTATCTCTTCCCTTTTTTGCTCTCCTGTAGACCCCCAAAGGTTAACGCTCTCACCTTAGGTAAGTGAATGCCGAGCTCTCCATCTGCCTCGGGGCAGAGTGCTGTAACCAGTTTCTTCACTGGGTAGGTAGCGCAGGCCTCTTGACTTCAGAGGACTGCTGTCCGTCGTTTACTGCACGAACGGTAAGTTTCGAGTAATTCTATTGTCTTTAAAGTCTTTAGTAATGATGTCTCTTGTTTTGCAGGGTTCCGGCGATGGCGGATGACGGGCTGAAGTGAGTTGAAGATGGAGTCCGTCTGATGAATAGAAGCGCCTGGAAGCACGTAAGTAAGCGCTTGTTGCCTGCTTCACGATGCGCTCTAACTGTCTTTTTATTTTGCAGGTACGAGTTCGGAGCGGCTGCAGGGTGCCGGTATACCCACTGGGTTGGATGTGGAAAGGAGTAATGGCACGTGAGTATTAAAGTTCCCCAATGTCTTTAAACGCACCTTCTTTTGTCTTTCAGATGCGGGATGCAGCGCCGAAGGCCTCCGGAGCGTGCGAAGAGTTGGTAAGCTTTTGTCTTTCAGATGCCGGAATGCAGTGTGAAGACCTCCGGAGCGCACGAAGAGTAGGTAAGCCTTTGTCTTTCAGATGCCGGAATGCTAACCTGTTCTTTCTTGTCTTTATAGGTGTTGCTGAAGACTGGATTCAGGATGGTAAGCCTTTTTTCCTTAGGCCCAGGATCCGATGCAGAAGACACGATGAGCGTTCTGCTGCAGAGGATGCAGAATAACGCAAAGCAAGATTCATCCACCGGGTGTGGTTTAAATAGCCTCCTGTAGTGCTTAGGTGTCTCCTTCCACAGCCACGCCTAGGTAAGAAAAGAGTTCCTGCTTTCCAGAAGAGTTCCAGTGTTCTGAATCTAGGGAGTGGCTCCTGCCCCACCCAACAGGAAAAGTAGTTCCAAACAGAAGAGGATCAGAGGCTCAACTGGCAGGCAAGTAAGCAGCATGGTCTGCTGCAGGTAAGTCCACCCAAGCATTATGAGCCCGGCGCTTCCAGCGCTGGGACTGGGGATATTTATGAGCCTGGTGCCACTGGCGCCAGGACTGGGTCCAAAAGGTCCCAATTGGGACTGGTTGGCACTCGGAACCTGGGTTATGGATCTGCTTTCAAGGGAGTTGGGAAAACCCTGACCTTTTGGAAGCAGAGATCATGACAGTACCCCCCCTCAAGGCCCCTCCCAAACCGGGCTTCTCCGGGGGTTTTGGCTTGTCAGGAAATGTTCGGTGAAATCTTTTGATTAGGCGAGGAGCGTGGACATATTCAGCAGGTTCCCAGGATCTCTCTTGGGGGCCGCAGCCTTTCCAGTCAATTAGGTAAAATAGTTTAGATTTGGAGATCTTGGAGTCCAGAATGCTTTTGACTTCAAACTCGAGTTCTCCATCAACTAGGATGGGTTTTGGAGATTTAGTTAGTCGGGTTTGAGGTTGCACGGGTTTTAATAGAGAGACGTGGAAGACCGGATGTATCTTCATGTGCGGGGGCAAGTCCAACTTGACCGCTACTGGGTTTACTATGGTAGTGATGGAATAGGGACCAAGGTATCTTGGGTTGAATGTGCGTGGCCCTTTTAGAGGTAGATATTTGGTGGATAACCAGACTTGGTCCCCTACTTGATATTGAGGGGCTTCCTTCCGATGTTGATCTGCTCCTTTCTTGTATTGTTCTTTAGCCCTTTGAAGGTGAGAAACAGCTTCCTTAAAGGCTTGGGTGATTGTAGAATGCAGGTAGTCTACTGCTGGTGTTTCAAGATCTTGGAGGGGATCCAACTCCGAGGTTCGAGGGTGACTGCCGTACAAAAGAAAAAACGGTGTTTTCCCAGTTCCCGAATGGACAGAGTTATTGTAGGCATATTCGGCTATCCAAAGGATGTCTTTCCAAGTTTTTTCAGTTTGTTGCAGCATGCAGCGTAAATACTGTTCCAGAGTTTGATTGGTCCTCTCGGTTTGTCCGTCGGTCTGAGGGTGGTGACTGGTCGATAGTCTCACATCAATTTGAGCCGACCGACAGCAACTTCGCCAAAAATGAGAAATAAATTGACTACCTCGATCCGAAATTAGAACCGAAGGAAAACCGTGTAGTCGGACGATGTTTTCGAGAAATTCTCGGGCCAGAGTTGCTGCTGTTGGCAAGCCTTTGAGCGGAATGAAATGCGCCATCTTGGAGAATAAGTCCACGATTACTAGAATCGTATTGTATCCGGAGCATGGAGGTAGATCGGTGATGAAGTCCATAGAAAGCGTATGCCAAGGGCGAGGTGGGATGTCAATAGGGCGTAAGAGGCCTGCTGGTCTTTCCTTTTGACTCTTGTTTTGGGCGCATACTCCACAGGACATTATAAAGTCTCTGATATCTTTTTTCCAAGACGGCCACCAGAAGTAGCGCTTGATCTTTTCTGAGGTCTTGGCCATACCGGGATGACCTTCCATTAAAGAATCGTGATAACAAGAGATTACTTTTTTCTGTAAATCTGTGCTGGGTAGGTATAATCGTTCTTGGAAATACAATAAGTTGTCCTTTACTGCAAAGTCCTTTCCCTGCAGATGCCAATTCTGTATGTCTGCTGGAGTTACAAGTTGCCTGGCTTTATCCTTAACTTCCTCTATGGATTCTGTGGCGATTACACCCAGAATTCTTTGTTCGGGAATGATTGGTACAGGTTTAGGGTTGATCAAGTGTTCTTCCACTCCCATCCGAGAAAGGGCATCAGCTTTACCGTTCTTTGTACCAGGTCGATAGGTAATTATGAAGTCAAACTCGGCAAAGAATAATGCCCAACGGAGTTGTCTAGAGGATTGGGCTTTTGCGGTTTTCAAATATTGCAGGTTTCGGTGATCCGTAATCACAGTAACGGTGTGTCGGGCCCCCAGCAGATAATGCCGCCAAGCCATAAAGGCAGACTTGATAGCCAGAAGTTCCTTGTCAGTAATCGTGTAATTGATTTCAGGAGGCGAGAATTTGCGGGACCAAAATGCCACGGGATGCAACTGATTGGTTACCGGGTCCTTTTGTGATAGAACTGCCCCCATGGCAAGGCTTGAAGCATCAGTTTCCACGATGTAGGGGAGTTCGGGGCGAGGGTGTTTTAAGATTGGTGCAGAGATAAATTTAGTCTTCAAATCCTGGAAAGCTTGTTCCGCCTCGGTAGACCATTCAAAACGTTTGTTTTTCTTTAACAAGGCAGTGATGGGCTGGACTATTCGAGAGAATTCGGGGATAAACCTGCGGTAAAAGTTAGCGAAGCCTAACATGCTTTGCACACCTTTTACGGAGGATGGTGATGGCCATTTGAGAACTGCATCGACCTTCTTTGAATCCATACGTACTCCGCCAGGTGATAATATGAATCCCAAGAATTCAACTTCAGTCACGTTGAAAACACATTTTTCCAACTTAGCGAAAAGTTTGTGTTGACGCAATCTTTCGAGGACCATTTTCACGTGTTTCCGATGTTCAGATTCCGATGAAGAATAAACGAGGATGTCGTCAATGTAAACAACAACACACACATCTATGAGCTCTCTGAGGACATCGTTCATAAAATATTGAAAGGCGGCCGGGGCATTGCAAAGTCCGAAGGGCATGACCTGATATTCAAATAGCCCATACTTGGTGCGGAAGGCCGTCTTCCATTCATCGCCCTCTTTTACTCGTACCAAGTGGTAAGCTCCTCTAAGATCCAGCTTTGTATATATGCATGCTTTTCTGACTTGGTCCAGGAGTTCAGGGATCAAAGGTAACGGATATCTATTCTTAACGGTGATCTGGTTCAGGGAGCGATAATCGATACAAGTTCTAAGGTCTCCTTCCTTTTTTGGAACGAAGAACAAAGCTGAAGAAGCAGGGGACTTGGAAGGATGAATAAACCCATTCGCCAGGTATTGATCCAGGTATTGTCGAAGGTGAAGGTTCTCAGGCTCGGTGAGGGCATAAATTCTACTACAAGGAGGAGTAGATCCAGGTATCAGGTCTATCTGGCAGTCATAAGACCTATGAGGAGGTAGAGAGTTAGCCTGATCCTTCCGGAAAACATCTTGGTATTCTAGGTATTCGGGAGGTAACTGGGGAGTCTCTGAAGAAATTGCTGCCAGTGCAACACCAGGTGGAGGGTGACAAGTAGAGACACATTCTGGAAACTGGACCGTTCTTGCTCGCCAATCGATCAGAGGATTGTGTTTCTCTAACCAAGGTATTCCTAGAATAATCTGAAACTGAGGGGCCTTGATCACATCGAACACGATCGTCTCATGGTGTCCATCTTGACTTACTAGCGTCACCTCTTGAGTGGTATGCGTTACTGGCCCGGAGGCTATCTCCGTACCATCCACTGTAGTAATAACGTCCTTTACAGCCTTGGGACAAAGAGTTAGATTCATCCTCAAAACCATTTCATGATCCACATAATTGCCGATGGCACCGCTGTCGACGTAAGCTTCAATTGCATGTAATCGATCCGGATTATCAGGGCTAATGAGGACCATAGGTATCACGAAATGCGAGGTCACGGAACTGGTTTTCACGCTCGGCAAGAGGACCTCTATTCTTGTCGGGCGAGGTCGTTTCCCTGCTCAGAGTTTGTTCCTTTGGTAACTGCAGCTCCTACTGCCTTCTTGGCAGGTTTCACCGGACAGTCTCGAAGAAAGTGCCCTGAGTTTCCGCAATATAGGCATAATTGCAACTGTTTTCTCCTTTCCCGCTCCTTTTGTGTTAGAGGACCTTTCAGACCCCCTATTTGCATGGGTTCCCCGGAGTCTACTCCTTTGGAAGGAGTTGGCGACTTGGAAAATACTCGAGCATCAAACTTGGAACGGTCGGCCTTCCTGTTCTGCAGTCTATGATCTATTTGAACGACCAAGTCTATATAATCCGAACAGTCTTGTGGGGGATTCACTATTTGAGCTAAAACGTCTTTGAGCTCTCCACGTAGACCTCTATAAAACAGCGTAATCCTTTTGTCCTCAGGCCATTGAGTTTCCACTATTAGTCTATTGAAAGATGCAATATAAGCCAAAAGGTCTTGATTACCCTGTCGCAACGAAAGAAGCTCATTGTCCAAGGCCTGCCCCTGTGAATGTCTTGCGAACAGTTTTTCCATACTAAGCTGAAAGGCTTGAAAATCATGGAGAACCGGATCATCTTGATTAACTAGAGGGATCGACCAGTCTGCCGCATTGCCACTAAGGTACGAAAGTACAAAAGCTACTTTAGCTTGATCAGTTGGAAAGGCTGCTGGCCGGCATAAGAAGTGCAACCGGCACTGATTGATAAATACTGCAAACCTCTTTGGGTCACCAGAAAATCGTTCGGGCGGAGCCAGAGGTACATTCCCAGGTAGGTTGATCTGCACTGGATTCATAGAGGATGTTGAAGGAAGATTTGCCCCTGATGCGGGTAACGGGGTCTGTCCGGCTTGTGACTGTAGCAATTGTCTAGCAAGACCGTCTGTTCTCTCCTTGGAAATAATTAGTTCCCTTCTTAGAGCATTCGTTTCCTGACGAGCTGCATGCACTTCTGCCCTTATTTCCCCAAGTAACCGGGCTAGGTGGTCAGTATCCGAGGTTTCCATAGCGTCTGGGCGAGAGTTTTGCGGTAGGCTTTGCGTTCTGTAACGCTCACCTGATTCTCGCAGAGGCGCCGGTCTTGACTGGGCAACTACCGTATCTTCAAAGGTGATGTGTAGCACCCGGTTGGCTCTTTGGGCTGGACCTCTGTGCACTGTATGCCTGACTTCAAGAGTGAGGTGTCTGCAGATAAAAAATATGGGATTAATGAACTGGGGTTATTGGGGTGTCCCTATCTCTTCCCTTTTTTGCTCTCCTGTAGACCCCCAAAGGTTAACGCTCTCACCTTAGGTAAGTGAATGCCGAGCTCTCCATCTGCCTTGGGGCAGGGTGCTGTAACCAGTTTCTTCACTGGGTAGGTAGCGCAGGCCTCTTGACTTCAGATGACTGCTGTCCGTCGTTTACTGCACGAACGGTAAGTTTCGAGTAATTCTATTGTCTTTAAAGTCTTTAGTAATGATGTCTCTTGTTTTGCAGGGTTCCGGCGATGGCGGATGACGGGCTGAAGTGAGTTGAAGATGGAGTCCGTCTGATGAATAGAAGCGCCTGGAAGCACGTAAGTAAGCGCTTGTTGCCTGCTTCACGATGCGCTCTAACTGTCTTTTTATTTTGCAGGTACGAGTTTGGAGCGGCTGCAGGGTGCCGGTATACCCACTGGGTTGGATGTGGAAAGGAGTAATGGCACGTGAGTATTAAAGTTCCCCAATGTCTTTAAACGCACCTTGTTTTGTCTTTCAGATGCGGAATGCAGCGCCGAAGGCCTCCGGAGCGTGCGAAGAGTTGGTAAGCTTTTGTCTTTCAGATGCCGGAATGCAGTGTGAAGACCTCCGGAGCGCACGAAGAGTAGGTAAGCCTTTGTCTTTCAGATGCCGGAATGCTAACCTGTTCTTTCTTGTCTTTATAGGTGTTGCTGAAGACTGGATTCAGGATGGTAAGCCTTTTTTCCTTAGGCCCAGGATCCGATGCAGAAGACACGATGAGCGTTCTGCTGCAGAGGATGCAGAATAACGCAAAGCAAGATTCATCCACCGGGTGTGGTTTAAATAGCCTCCTGTAGTGCTTAGGTGTCTCCTTCCACAGCCACGCCTAGGTAAGAAAAGAGTTCCTGCTTTCCAGAAGAGTTCCAGTGTTCTGAATCTAGGGAGTGGCTCCTGCCCCACCCAACAGGAAAAGTAGTTCCAAACAGAAGAGGATCAGAGGCTCAACTGGCAGGCAAGTAAGCAGCATGGTCTGCTGCAGGTAAGTCCACCCAAGCATTATGAGCCCGGCGCTTCCAGCGCTGGGACTGGGGATATTTATGAGCCTGGTGCCACTGGCGCCAGGACTGGGTCCAAAAGGTCCCAATTGGGACTGGTTGGCACTCGGAACCTGGGTTATGGATCTGCTTCCAAGGGAGTTGGGAAAACCCTGACCTTTTGGAAGCAGAGATCATGACATTTCTCTGCTTTATAATTTGGAGCAGGAAGGCACTCAGTCCACTTTGTGACGAGGCATCTGACTGTTAAAATGTATTTGTTTCCCCTGGAAGAAAGAGTGACTGGCCCAAATAAGTCTACCTGCAAATCAGACCATAGCAATGGTGTTCCTCCTTTCTGTAGAGGACCTCTGTGTGTGTGAGAAAATGTTTGAAACTGGCCACACACAAGACCTTACTTTAAATATGTATTGAAATACTGGCCTATGTAAGTGACCTCTCGCATTATCTCTAGAGTCTTTTGAAATCCTCTATGACCAGCAGTAAATGCATCATGGGCATGGTTTAATATCAGACTTTGGAATGAGGTAGGCACCACCCACTATTCATACCAATATTTCAAGTGGTGATAAAACTATTGCCCATAATTGTCGGATCATTAGAGATGTCACTTCTGAATATTTTCTGGGTTGTGATATACGCCATTGATTTGCAGTTCATTTGGATTTTTTTAATAATACATTCTGTTCAAGATTCAGGAGTAACCCAATGGGTGCTGACAATGTTGAGGAAGAATTTAGGTTTGCTCAACTGCTGCATTATACTGTTGAAGCCCAAGCAAAAGAAGTGGTTACTGTCCCAGGACATTTCTGACAATTTATGTTACCAATCAAAAGAGAGGACATACCCTGAAAAATTAGGAAGCATTTATAAACTTGAGTAATACTCTCCAACACAACCGATTGTCCTTACATCCAACAACAGTGGCCGATTATTACACCATTTGAATTCTGGTGGGTAACAATCATCCTCAAAGCGTTACTCTGAGCACAGACACCTCTATTGGGATGGCAGTTGATTCCCAATACTATTCTATTGAGTTAGAAAATGAAATTGAAATTTAAGGTCCAATTCCCGAAGAGTGCTCTGATAAGACCGACATTATCCAAACAGAAAAGATAAACAGCCTACAGGAGGGACACTTCTTGGTGTATTCATCATGCCCTTATGGGGTACAAGATGTTACCTGTAGAACCTTGGAAGATGTGGGAGTAGTTAGGGTTAATAATAACTATCTCGAATCCATGGAAACCCCTGTCCATGTAAACACCATTAAAAGAGATCTCTCCACCAAACTGGAGGATGTTATGGAAATATCAAAACCAGGGTTTTTTCTGTGGTTTTGGCAGATGGTCCAAGTACAGATCCATTTGACCATTGCCTGTGAGAGTGATAAATAATGACAACAATTGAGATAGATATTCATGGATTTCCAGAGTATCTTCTCAGTTGACTCCAATGATTATGAACTATTCATTCAACTATTCATTAACCAACAATACCTACGGGCCCTGAAATGGTTCCTGTGTTTTTAAGACCACATTGGTTGCCTCTAGTGCCCATGGAATCACTCACAGAGACCATTAAAAATCTGGAATCCCATGGCATAATTTGTCCTATCCATAGTATCATTAACAACCCGGAACTGGGGATCCTAAAACCAAATGGACAATGGAGACTTTGGCCTTTGGGAGTTGAATGAACTGGTCCACATGTCAAGGTGGCCTCTTCCTTATATTGACCAATGATTGGCTCAGATCCAGGGATCAAAAGTATACTCAGCCTTTGACTTGACTTAACTTTACTTGATTGGGCAGTACCCATGAATATTGAAGATCAGTATACGCTTGCCTTTATCCTCGGGGCAAGGGGTAGGCAATATACTATGACCCATATGAACTTGGATACATCAATTCCTCTACAAGGTGTGACAAATCACAGGTATTCGGGCCTTCTCCCCAAGGAGGGAGCCTCCCCCTTTGAGGCTAGGGAGGTGACCCCACTCTGCAAGACCCTCCCTAGTGGTTGAGGCAAGTGGGACCTCACTGGGAGAGACTCCCCCTGTGGGGACAAGGACTCCCGTTCCTGTGAGGAACTCCCTAAACCACCTACCTTAGCCACATACATGGGGCTGTCTAATATAAAGAGTAGTGGGGCATCTCTACATTTGGCTGAAGGCAATGTAAAAAGAAACCGATATGGAAAAAGAAAGGAAGATGTCTCTTTAATGACCATGCCTGCAGAGTGGTGGGCAGGATGCCGAACAACGACACAGAGACTGCTGTGGCGAGAAGCATGAATAGTTTCAGATCATCAGTGCCTGACGAGGAACTGAGAGTAGTAAACCGATGAGCGAGAAGAGAGAGAAAGCTTACCCGAGTGAGAGGCGAGTACTGCAACCTTCCCCTGCATAATGATAGATACCAGGGGAACAGGGAAAAGCGGGAGGCAACCGGGGAACCATTATATGTGTGAAGAAACGTGTTCCAGTCCTAAGGACGAGAGAGTAAATTGCAACTGTAAAAACCTGATGAAGCAAACAATTAACCTGGTTGTGGAAGACAGGTATCATATGAAGAGTCGTCCCAGTCATGAGGACAAGATATTATTGAAGAAACTGGTTAACAAGAAATGTGAAAAAGATATAAAAGAGAGATTTAAGCAACCAGGTGGGGAGCCAACAGAAACTGGAAACACAAACCCTGGGAGGAAGGGAAAGCACACTATTTCTACATAGTTGAGGACTTTAGAGAGTACAACCTAGAAACACATAATGAGAGAGAGGAAATTAAAGTGACAAGTAAACAAGATAAAAGAGGAGACAGCCTAAGAGAGAGAATTCTTGACAAGGAAAGCCTAAGAAGGGATCAAGATAAACCTAAATTAAAATGCCTGAATTAATAGACTGTGAAGAGTCTATAAGTGATGACAAGAGTTTGAGGAACTATTTGAATTACTGATATTCTAAATATGGGGCCACAGAAAGCACGAAACCCAAGAGTATTTTTGAAGAACGACAAGAATTGATAACAGAGACTATCAAAGGAGATTATGTTAAGAAATATCTGTACAAAAGAGAAACCTGTATATAAAGATACTATCAGAAGAGAAGAAAAGACCAAGGGAAAAAAAGACATTCACTTGGCCGACTTAATTTATGCTAGCAAAAGTACCCATTCTACAGACACGTTCTGTAGAGAGGCATGATAACGCTCTCATTAATTGTTGAAAATGAATGATCCTGTAGGTTGCTGTTCTGATTTACCCTGGTGTGGTGCAATTCATTGCAGTGCATTGCGCTGCAAATATCTCGGAAATCGTGCATCATAGGGTCTTGAAACGTGGTGACCCTGAGTTTTGTTCCTCACGTCAGGGCCGGTTGAGAAACAACATTTGTTGTTTCCCTTCCCAGTGAACATGGTTTGCGACTTCATCGACAGGCACCATCTCGCAAAAATCCTCAGAAAAATTAATTTCACCTGATGCGGCAAATGTTTGGAAACATCTGGAATGCTAGCTGCCTTCACCTTTGCCTCTCAGTTCCATTCGCCTCTCATACATTTGTTGTTTCCCTTCCCGGTGAACATGGTTTACGGCTTTGTCGGCAGGCCACAAACCCACAAACACATTTTAACTTTTACTGAAATCTAGTGAAAGGGGTCCAAATGTCCTGTAGCCCGTAATATCCAGAGGGTCCTAACAGGTAACTGTGCAAAATGTGGTGCAGATTGGTGAAAGGATGTGGAATTGTAAAAGGAACAACGTTTCGCTAAGCCACAAATGCACAAATACATTTTGTCTTTTGCTGAAATCAGGGGGCAAGGGTTGGTGTATCCAAATGTCATGTAGCCAGTAATGCCCGGAGGGTCCTAACAGGTAACTATGGAACATGTGGTGCAGATTGGTGAAACAATGCGTAATTGTATAATGAAAAAAGCTTTGCCCCACAAACCTACACACAACATTTGACTTTTATATATATAAATAGTTGTAGGGTCAGGTAGAGTTAGTTTGGACATAGGACATTTTTACTTTGGACTTCCTTACATCTGACAAGCACCTTTAGTTCTTTAGATGGGTAAGGTATTCCCTCTAACAATAGGGACAGACAGGGCATATTCTTATAATTTGTTTAAAGATCTACAGTGTCCTCAACATATCCGACTCCTTTTTCCGACACACCACAAACACCATGCTTGATTAGAGCAAAAGAGGAAACATGGCCTATGTGAATGATCTGCTGATCAAAAGCTCAACCATGGAACAACATCTGGCAGAAATCAGATATGTTCCTGCCCACTTGCAAAAAGCTGTTGTGAAATCATCTTTCCAGAAAGCACAATGGTGCAAAACCAGAGTGAACTTCACAGCTGAGCATCTCAATCCCCAGAAAAAGAAGGCTGAAGCCTTAATCAAATTAAAGAAGCCCACAACTGTGCATGAGTTGCGAAACCTCCTTGGATTAACTAATTATAGTTGAAAATTCATTGAGAATTATGCAGAGATCACTCGATCTTTGGTCCGCTTATTGAAGGCGGGAGTAAAGTGGGAGTGCAGTGAAGCACGATCCAAGACAATAAAGCAATAAAAACAAGTCCTGTCACAAGCTTCCTGCTTGGCTTATCCCAGCAAGAATAAGGAGTTTTTTTTTAATAGAGACTAGTTTCTCAGAAACCTTCTTGGTGGTGTTATATCAAAAACAGGACAAAGTCAACAAGATAATCTCCCATGCGAGAAAAACGTTATCCTCCATAGAAGAAAAATCACTCTGTGGGCATTGAAAAACTACTGCCCATTTATCCAGGGGGGAGGAAATTATAGTATAGACCTATCACCAACCGTTACAATACCTACAAAGTGATACAATATGGGCTGGGAAAGAATATACTTCTTGGATTCTGTCAATGCTGGGCTTTACTGAAGAGGTCATGCATGGCCAAAATATGGGGAGCCCAACAGCTCAAGGATTGGCAGAGGTACATGATTGTGCTGAAGAACACTGTCTTGAGGACGAAAGTCTAATCACCAGTGTTAATATCAAGGCATACCTGGCGTCCCCGCACAAGGTATATGAAGAAACAATTGTCAGGGGTTACACACAGTTTATGTGGATGGGTGTTCCTACCATAATACTGAAAATGGGGTGAAATAATTAGTTGCTGACATTTGGAACACATGGATGAATGATCTTCCGGATCCTTCTGCTGGTTACAAAATATGTCCCTAAAGAAGTCAGCTGGTAGAGCTGAGGGCAATTTATCAAGCTGTCCTCACAGCAGTGAAATACCAAATGACAGAGCTGGTGATTATCACTGACTCTGATTATGTGCAAAATGATTTGTGATTTGTGATTAATTGGAAAGCAGAGGCTTTTTCTTTGCAAATAATAAACCAATAAACTGTCATGATGCCTACCCCCGCAGCACAAGGCCAGGCCCAGCACCCCCGGGAGCAGGCATCATGCCCCCGGGTAAAAGCCCAGCGGCCCCTTATAGGGGCTCTTTGGACTCTGTCTTGGCGCCGTTGGCGCCAGGCTCATGTTGGACATCAGTCCTGGCGCCATAGGCGCCAGGCTCATAAAGGAATGTGTTTTGTGCACTTACCTGATGCAGACCATGCTGCAAGATTCAGGCCTCCCTGAGACCTGAAAGGGACTATTTTTTCATTGGGACTATTTTGCCACTCGGGCATGGCCAGGGAAGGATACTTACCTGGAACTACTTTGGGGGCTATTTAAGCCACGCCCAGACAGTAGCTCACGCTTCGCGTTGTTCTGCATCTAAGCAGCTGAACGCTCACCGTGTCTGCTCCTGCATCTGGTCTCCAGTCATGCCCGCCTCGATCCTAGAACACCTGTAAGGAAAGAAGAGAAGAGAAAGGTGAAAACCAAGAATTTTATCAAACTTCTTACCTGCATCCGGAACCTTCACGCCAGCGTTCCTGAGAAAAGACTTTCATTTAAAAGCACCGCGTTGCTCGCTGCAGCGGCGCGCTTCACTCACCTGTCCTCGGGAGTTCTTCTGGCTCCACCGCGACTGTCTGCACCGGTCGCCACATCTCTGCGCCTAGGGGAGAGAAGAAGAGACAAAAGGTGAGCAGAAGGAACATATGAGGAAAGCCTAATTTTCCGCCATAACACTTACTGGTCTTCTGTTGGTGGACCATTCCTCATTTCGGGTCGGCGCTGCTTCGTTGGCAGGTATCGCACCCCGGCCCCTAAGGGGACAGGACAAAAGACATTACTAGAGGAATATAAAGACATTAAGAGGGATCGCCCCCATCGCTAACTCACCTGAGTTTACCATCGGCAATTCAATCCCTCAACGCATCGCCTTCATTCTGCACCTGAAATAAAGGACAGATCACAGGTTAGGAAGGCAACAGAAAAGGAGGCTCTACACTTGAACTTTTGTAATCTTCATACTTACGGCGTTCCGTTCGGAAAAGTCAAGTGGATTTTGCCAGCACCATTCTGAAAACCAGTGAAGTAACTGGACAAACACACGCCCCTGCACCAGAAGCAGGATGGAGAGTTCATCCTTTCAAACCATAAGGTGAGCTTCAACCGGGGATTTCGGAGGAAGTTAGAGAAGAACGAAGGGGGCAAGGGGGGAGCAAGCACACTATTCTGCAGACTGTTAATCCCCTTTCTCATCTGCAGAAGGATATTCCTACGGGCCAGACAAGCAAGATTTGAGGGTCCTGTTCAGTCGGTGTTCCGAGTTCTGCGCATCAAGCTCGAAGAGGCCACAGCAACCCAGACTAGACCAGCGCCTCCGTGGGAGTCAGGTGAGCGTTACAGAACACGAAGCCTTCCTACAAATTCCCACCCAGGCGCTATGGAAACTTCTGAGACTGATCAGTTGGCCCAACTACTGGGGGAATTACGGGCCGAAGAACACGCTGCTCGTCAAGAGACTAATGCTCTCAGGAGGGAAGTGATTGTATCAAAGGAAAGAACTGATGACCTGGCTAGACAGTTTTTGCAAGGTCAAGCTGGACACACTCCTCTACCCGGTTCCGGGGGGAACCCCGGTCCTGTGGTTCCCAGTAACCCTGTGCAGATTAATCTACCTGGAAACATGCCGCTGGCCCCACCCGAACGCTTTGCTGGGGACCCCAAACGATTCGCCGTGTTCATGAATCAGTGTCGTTTGCACGTCCTATGCAGACCTGGGGCCTTCCCTAATGACCAGACCAAGGTAGCCTTTGTATTGTCATATCTCAGCGGCTGTGCTGCCGATTGGTCAGTTCCACTGGTTACTCAAGATGACCAGATTCTCTGTGATTTTCAAGGATTTCAAGCAAGCATGGAAAGGTTATTTGCTCGACACTCTCAGGGGCAGGCTCTGGATGATGAACTCCTATCCCTGCGACAGGGCAATCAGGACCTCCTATCCTACATTGCAACCTTTAATAGACTAATAGTGGAAACTGGGTGGCCAGAGGATAAAAGAATCACGTTATTTTATCGAGGTCTACGCAGCGAACTTAAAGATGTCCTGGCCCAAGTTGTAATTCCGCCCCAAGAATGCACAGAATATATAGACTTAGTGGTCCAATTGGATCACAGACTTCAAAACAGAAAAGCAGATCGGTCCAAGTTTGAGACCCGGGTGTTGGTCAAGACCCACGCTAACCCCAAGGGTGCTGATGTCTCTGAGCCCATGAAAATCAGAGGGGTTAAAGGACCTTTAACTCAAAAAGAACGTGAAAGAAGACGGCAGATGCAATTATGTCTTTATTGTGGGTCCTCTGGACACTTTCTACGAGATTGCCTGGCAAAACCGCCCAAGAAGGTGGTAGGAGCCGCTGATAAAAACCATGAAGACTCTGTTTCGGGAAACGACCACGCCCGACAAGCGTAGGGGTCCGCTTGCCGAGCTTGAAAACTAACTCTCAGACCTTGCATTTCATTGTGCCAATGGTCCTCGTAGATCCGGAACAGCCTAAGCGGTTGCATGCAATAAAGGCATACATCGATAGTGGGGCTATAGGAAATTATGTGGATCGTGAATTGGTCTCTAGGATTAACCTCCCTCTGCGTCCTAAAACCAGCAAAGATGTCATCACCACAGTCGATGGAACCGAAATTGCCTCTGGACCGGTAACACATTCCACTGAACACATTCCACTGCTGAGGTGACACTTATGGGTCCGGATGGCCATCGGGAGGCAGTTGTGTTTGATGTAATCAAGGCTCCACAGTTTCAGGTTATTCTCGGAATCCCTTGGTTAGAGACACATAATCCTCGAATTGATTGGCGAGCAAAGAGAATAACCTTCCCGGATTGTGCACAAACCTGCTACCCAGAAAATCTGAAGATTAGTCTAGCGTCTGTAACCTCTGTCTCCATGCAACTACCTCCAGAATACCAAGACTTTCAGGACGTCTTCCAAAAGGAACAGGCCAACACGTTACCTCCCCACAGATCGTACGATTGCCAAATCGATCTGGTGCCCGGTGCACAACGCCCTTGTAGCAGGATTTATGCCCTTACTGAACTTGAGAATCTGCATTTGAGACAATATTTAGATCAATAACTAGCCAATGGTTTCATTCGCCCGTCAAAGTCTCCGGCATCCTCGGCTTTGCTCTTCGTGCCCAAAAAAGAAGGCGACCTTAGAACTTGTATCGACTACCGCGCATTGAACCAGATAACTGTTAAAAACCGTTACCCTCTGCCTCTGATCCCTGAACTCCTTGACCAGGTGAAGGACGCTTGCGTATACACCAAGTTAGATCTCCGGGGGGCTTATCATCTGGTGCGAGTAAAAGAAGGCGACGAATGGAAAACGGCCTTCCGTACAAAATATGGATTATTCGAATACCAGGTGATGCCTTTCGGGTTGTGAAACGCGCCTGCTGCCTTCCAATTCTTCATGAACGATGTCCTTCGGGAACTCATCGATGTTTGTGTTGTCGTATATATCGATGACATTCTTGTGTACTCCTCTTCGGAATCTGATCACAGAAAGCATGTCAGGGCCGTCCTTGAGAAATTGCGCCAGCACAAACTGTTTGCAAAGCTGGAAAAGTGCGTTTTCCATACCACCGAGGTTGAGTTTCTTGGATTCATCCTGACACCTAAAGGGGTCCGAATGAACTCACGAAAAGTGGATGCCATCCTCAAATGGCCATCACCTAGTTCGGTGAAAGGTGTCCAAAGCATGCTTGGTTTTGCTAATTTTTATCGCAGATTTATCCCAGAATTTTCACGTGTGGTACAACCCATCACTGCACTCTTGCGCAAAAATAAACGCTTCGAATGGACCGAGGAAGCCGAACAGGCCTTTCAGGAATTGAAAGCTAAATTCACGTCCGCACCTATTTTGAAGCACCCGCATCCCGATCTCCCATATGTAGTCGAAACCGACGCGTCCAGCTTAGCCATGGGAGCTGTCCTGTCTCAGAGAGACCCTGAAACCAACTAACTGCACCCCGTAGCATTTTGGTCCAGAAAGTTCTCGCCGCCTGAGGTAAATTATGCAATCACCAGCCAAGGAATTATTAGCCATTAAGTCCGCCTTTCAGGCTTGGCGGCATTATCTTCTTGGCGTCAGGCATACCATCACCGTGATCACTGATCACCGAAACTTACAATATTTAAAAACTGCCAAGGCTCAATCGTCACTTCAGCTCCGATGGGCTTTGTTCTTTGCTGAGTTCGATTTTGTAATCACTTACCGCCCCGGCTGTAAGAATGGCAAAGCGGATGCGCTATCTCGAATTGGAATGGGAGAAATAGACACAAACTCTGAACCTGTGCCGATAATTCCCGAACAAAGAATTTTGGGGATAACCTCTTTACAAACCCTTGAAGACATTCAAGCACGGGTAAAACAACTCCTGGACTCTACAGCCTTGCAGGATTGGATCCAAAGGGGTCTTACTTTTCGGTCAATGATGGCCTACCTTACTTCCAAGGACGCTTATTTCTGCCAGAAAAGGAATTACAAGAACTGGTTATTTCCCATCATCATGATACCCTGATGGAAGGACATCCTGGCATTGCCAAAACTGAGGAAAAAATTAAACGACAATTCTGGTGGCCTTCCTGGCGAAAGGATATTAAATCTTTTGTGATGTCCTGTGGAGTTTGCGCCCAAAACAAAGGCCAAAAGACAAAACCCGCAAGGTCTTCTTCAGCCTTTAGACATTCCACCAGCACCTTGGCACACCATGTCACTAGATTTTATCACGGACCTGCCCCCTTGTAATGGATACAATACTATTCTGGTTGTGGTGGATTTATTTTCCAAGATGGCCCATTTTATTCCGTTGAAAGGATTACCTTCAGCTTCTGTCCTAGCCAAGGAATTCCTCGAAAATATCATCCGTTTGCATGGATTCCCATCCATACTAGTCTCCGACCGGGGAAGCCAGTTTATTTCTCATTTTTGTAGAAAGTGTTGTCAACTGGCACAAATCGACGTAAGACTCTCAACCAGCCACCACCCACAGACGGATGGTCAGACGGAGAGAACGAACCAGACCCTTGAACAATACCTACGATGTATGTTGCACCAATCGGAGGGTAATTGGAAGGATATTTTATGGGTGGCCAAATATGCATAAAATAACTCGGTACACTCTGGAACTGGACAAAGCCCCTTTTATACCCTATATGGACATCACCCTCGTACTTCAGACCTGGACTCACCTCTGAGCCTTGAAATGCCCGGAGTGGACCATTTGCATTCCACGATAACTCAAGCCTTCAAGGATGCAACTGCACATTTGCAACAAGCAAAAGGGAAATACAAAAAGAATGCGGATCTGCATCGGAGTGAGGCGCCTCCATACCAAATGGGGGATCAAGTATGGTTGGCTACCAAACACTTATTGCTCAAGGGACCTCGAACTTTTAATCCAAGGTATTTGGGCCCTTACTCGATCAAAGCTATAATTAACCCAGTGGCAGTCAAGCTCGATCTACCAGCTAACATGCAGATTCACCCCGTTTTTCATGTGTCACTTTTGAAACCAGTGCAACCAGGAACCAGATTAATGAAGCCACCAGAACCAATCCAGATAGGTGGGGAGCCTGAATTCGAGGTGAAGAACATTTTGGATTCTAAGATCTCAAAATCAAAACTTTTCTATCTAATTGATTGGAAAGGGTACGGGTCTCAGGAAAGGTCTTGGGAACCCAGAGACCACGTACATGCACCTCGGCTGATAAAAAGGTTCCATCGGAATTTCCCAAACAAACCGAAACCTCCAGAGGGAAGGACCTTGGGAGGGGCCTTGGGGGGGAGTGCTGTCATGATGCCTACCCCCGGAGCACCAGGCCAGGCCCAGCATCCCTGGGAGCAGGCATCATGCCCCCGGGTAAAACCCCAGCTGCCCCTTATAGGGGCTCATGTTGGACATCAGTCCTGGCGCCATAGGCGCCAGGCTCATAAAGGAAGGTGTTTTGTGCACTTACCTGATACAGACCATGCTGCAAGATTCAGGCCTCCCTGAGACCTGAAAGGGACTATTTTTTCATTGGGACTATTTTGCCACTCGGGCGTGGCCAGGGAAGGATACTTACCTGGAACTACTTTGGGGGCTATTTAAGCCACGCCCAGACAGTAGCTCACGCTTCGCGTTGTTCTGCATCCAAGCAGCTGAACGCTTACCGTGTCTGCTCCTGCATCTGGTCTCCAGCCACGCCCGCCTCGATCCTAGAACCCCTGTAAGGAAAGAAGAGAAGAGAAAGGTGAAAACCAAGAATTTTATCAAACTTCTTACCTGCATCCGGAACCTTCACGCCAGCGTTCCTGAGAAAAGACTTTCATTTAAAAGCACTGCGTTGCTCGTTGCAGCGCAGCGCTTCACGCACCTGTCCTCGGGAGTTCTTCTGGCTCCACTGCGACTGTCTGCACCGGTCGCCACATCTCTGCGCCTAGGGGAGAGAAGAAGAGACAAAAGGTGAGCAGAAGGAACATATGAGGAAAGCCTAATTTTCCGCCATAACACTTACCGGTCTTCTGTTGGTGGACCATTCCTCATTTCGGGTTGGCGCCGCTTCGTTGGCAGGTACCGCACCCCGGCCCCTAAGGGGAAAGGACAAAAGACATTACTAGAGGAATATAAAGACATTAAGAGGGATCGCCCCCATCGCTAACTCACCTGAGTTTACCATCGGCAATTCAATCCCTCAACGCATCGCCTTCATTCTGCACCTGAAATAAAGGACAGATCACAGGTTAGGAAGGCAACGGAAAAGGAGGCTCTACACTTGAACTTTTGTAATCTTCATACTTACGGCGTCCGCTCGGAAAAGTCAAGTGGATTTTGCCAGCGTCATTCTGAAAACCAGTGAAGTAACTGGACAAGCACGCGCCCCTGCACCAGAAGCAGGATGGAGAGTTCATCCTTTCAAACCATAAGGTGAGCTTCAACTGGGGATTTCGGAGGAAGTTAGAGAAGAACGAAGAGGGGAAGGGGGGAGCAAGCACACTATTCTGCAGACTGTTAATCCCCTTTCTCATCTGCAGAAGGATGTTCCTACGGGCCAGACAAGCAAGATTTGAGGGTCCTGTTCAGTCGGTGTTTCGAGTTCTGTGCATCACGCTCGAAGAGGCCACAGCAACCCAGACTAGACCAGCGCCTCCGTGGGAGTCAGGTGAGCATTACATAAACATGGTAGATTGAGCCAGACTATTAATGATCTGGTGACATCTAATGAATTGAACATCTATTTGAAAAAGATCAAAGGTCATTCCAAGATATGGGGTCCTGTGAAAACTAGAAATTATATTGCTGACAAATTGGCCAAAACAGGAGCTCCACAGGGAGACTTCATCGATATGGTACACCTCCTGTGAGAAATCCAGATCACGGCTGTAACCAGATCACAAACTTCAATTGACAATGAACTGTCAGCTACTCAGTGGAGTAAAGATGTTCCTGATTCAGACTTGATCACTGCTCAAAAAGAGGATCACATCATTGTGAAATTCTATCAATATTTAGAAGATCCAATGAGTTTCTCTCTTGAAAATATAACATGTATCTGCTAGGTAGTACATGTTTTGAATCTTGATTTTCCAGACCAACTTCCCATTTGTTTGTCAAATTAAAAAAGGGAATTGACTCCTTTTCCATAGTTTCAACTGATTCTGACGAGCACAGGATCTTTGCCTCCAGTTATCTGAATGAGAAAGAATGGGCCTCATTCTGAGGTTTGCGGTAACCCGCTGGTTCCACCGGTGGGTTGCCACCGACCCATAAACACTGAGACCGCCGCCTGACTTCCTCGTGTCACTGGGGCATTACAAGTACTGATGGTGCGGGAAGTCAGGCGGCGGGTTTGGTAACTCCCCATTCCCGTGGAGTCCCATAGGAATCTATGGGGGTGGGGAGACAGAAGCACCAGCACCGTTGCTAACCGTTAGCAACGGTGCCGGTGCTTCTCTGAAGAGTCTGTCTGCAGGGGTCGTTGCGCCCCGCAGGTCTGATCATGCCGGGCACAACGGCCCCTGCAGGCAGACTCATAGTATGGTGGTCTGGAAACAAGGGTGCCGGTAAGCTTACTGGCACCCTTGTTTCCAGACCACCAAATTTGGAATGAGGCCCAATGTGTGTTTGCCCTACCTCGGAATGTTGGTCAAATAATTAATATGTTTTTCTGGACTCTTTTCAGGAGAACTTTATATTTCTTTGGGGTCCTCCTGGTGTAGAATTTCAACGTATCCCCTCCTACATGGAGAACCACTTGTTTTTGGGAGGGAGAATCATTTTTCACGAGTTGAGATGAGATCCTCTCGTCACTCTGTTTTCCCACTGACATAATGATGATCCCAGGAACCTGGTAATTATGAAAACTAAATTCAGTCTGGTTGGTGTGTTGTTCAATCAAGTCACAAGTGCCATTCAGGCTGACATAATAGGCATCCCTGGACTTTCTTGGGTGTCCAGAGAAGCTGGTTGATAAAATCAATCAGGGGGGACAGCCTCCAAAGAAAGTTGCTCCCCAGTAAACAGGGTGTACCCACCCACTGGAGCTATGACGATTATCTGATGTTTCAGATGGTTTCACCCAATTTTGATTTCCTGATCTGCAATCTTATTGACAGAAAAATATCCTTTCCATCAAAGTTGTGTAATTCTCCTAGAAGAGAGTTGAGAGGGATGAAACGTGTGTTTTGAAATCATGGTCGCCTGTGACCCTCTCCCTACCAGAGCTGATAAATCACAACTCTGAACTTGTCTCTGAATGGGAGCATACTCTAGTTTACAAAGAACGTGTGAGTTATTTGACAGATCAGCCTGAATTTCCTTGATATCATTTATTTCCAGAGCATGAGTTTGGGTCACCCCCATGGATACATTTCCTTCTTTGAGACCAAGTGCACATGAGTTAGCTTGGGAACTTGTCAGAATAAACACACATTTGGAGATAAGATATGGCTATGGAGTAGTTCTGCCCCCCCTTTCCAAATAATTTTTGCTGTCTTTTGCTGTCTTCTCTTTTCCTTTCTCTCAATGGTGACTATTTTATTATTCTTTTCTTTTTTCATTCATATCCCCTTTTTCTCCTCCCACCAGGTCACTGTTATTTGAATTGTTTTCCTCTTGTCACTGTCCCCCCAGGGCAGCTGACCCACATGTTGGAGCATGTTGGGGAGAACTGGCAGTCTGATGGTTCTGTTGGGGTCTCAACATCTGTCTTATATTCTCGATAAGTTGCTTAAGCTGTTGCCCTAATTGGGAGATCTTTTCTCCTCCCTTACAACTGTAGGGAGGTCATGTTCATACCCTTGTATCTCCCTGGAAGGGTGGCTATCCCTCCTAACAAACTAACTCGGGCATTGTTAGAAATTACTACTGTAACCTTCATTTCTGTGTCTCCACTCTCATTGATTATGTGCTATATTGTCCTGGGATCTAGGAGGGAGATGAAAGTTGTTTTGGAAATTTTGATTTGGAGGGTGTGTTGGATTTCCTTCCAGTCAGAATTTCTGACTAATATTTCCCTGTGGAACTGTTTACTGTTTACTGATTCCGAATCCCCCCTGTTGTGTGGGAATTTTCTTCTGTAGGCCCCAATGAGCTTAGAACCTGTTTACCATGGACTTATACGTACTGGTATCAGAAGCGTTTGTATTTTGGAACACGGGTTGAGCATCGCTCAGTTTGGACTGGGCAGTAGGCCTCCTCTACCTGTCATTCTGTTTGGTGGCAAGAGGAGCATTTTGTGACCCACACCCCCGGACTCCAGATCCAAAGGAGAAGTGCTCTTCGCCTCCGCCTCTATCGCTGTGGAAGGTGTTGTAGTGTCTCAATGATTGCCAACAGGACTTATTACATATAGATTGGTCATTATATTTTCCTTGTAGCTTATTTTGGGTGTCCACGCACTGATTATAAGTGTCCTAGGGACATAAAACTGTGTCAATTGATTCTGCAGCTCATCATTTGTTCTGACTTCACCTTGCATTTGATCCATGACATTTTGCTGTAGCAATGCAGAAGCCTTACTTTCAGTGTTTCTTGCAACCTCAAAATGTCTTCCAGTTTATCACTACACACTTTCTTGGTGCTCAGCAGCTCCTTGGAATTTTTCTGGCCCGCTTCTTGACACTGTTTGAACTAAGCATCCCTGTCTGCTAACTTTCCCTCCACCAATTGCGGGTGTAAATACAGATCTGCTGAGGGGCATATCAGCTTAACGTTTTACCCCTTTACTTTTGAAGTCAAATATAGCCTCTGTAGGAACTGGATTAATGGGCCTTTTTCATTACAACTGTTGGAACCAACAGACGCAATTCTTTCCATCATCTTCTGATGTCACCCTGTTAACGCATCCAGTAGACACCCTCAGATATTCCACTCTAAGATTTGTGCAGTGGGGCATATGCATCCTTGACCACAGCTACTCTGGGAATGGCCACAGATACTCTGGGAATATCGTGACAGAGACCATTCAGTAACTTTAGATGGAGGATTATGTCCAAATGAAAGCTGCCTTTCCCCCTCTCCATCTTCTTGTACTATGCGCTGTTCCAAAGGGGTTATGAAGTTGCCTTTAGGGGACGCATCTCCCATTAAATGCTGTGAATTCAAAATGGAAAACAAGTTAACGCCTGAAGGTAAGTCATATTGCTGGCCCTCCTTGCTTGAAGATGAAGAAGTGATATATGGCTGGTTTATTGATGGCCGCAAAAGTGGGTAGGGGGTTTGAAATTATAGAATGGAAGATGCCAAACCTGTTCATTCAAGCGGTTAAAATAATTTGGAACCAAGAAGATTTTCCAGGGTTGGAATGTTGTGTTCTTTTTCGAGGCAGGGCTGTTACCAAATAGTTATATACACAATTATGTTTTTGAATACATAATTTGATATTCATAGATAATGTTAGGTCAACACCATTGTTACAACACCATTATCATAAGTTAAATGTTAAAGGTATTTATACTGTGCACCATCATCAACAGATTTGGTCCTTAGGTGGATCTGTAAATGAAAAGGCGGGCAGGTTAGGTTAGTCTGGTGAAGAGGGAGTAGGAGAGTGAGAGAAGTGGTGTGTTGTTGGCGGCTTCAGTTCGGTTTTCACTGTGTGCTGAGCTTTGGTGTGAGCATCAGACCAATGCAAGACCTTGTGTGCTGTTGGTGCAGTCTATGTGTTGTTTGTTGGTTGTTGTTGTGGTGTGGTGAAGTGCATGCGGTTTGCTGGGTGAGAGATGATTGTGTGGATTTTTGGGTGAGTTAGGTTGGCAGTGATTTTGGCTTGGGTCAGTAGGTTATATAGCCTAGGCCATTGCAGGTCTTGTTCTATTTAACTGGCATTCTTGATATCCATTCGGTTCAAGATTAAAAACATTATAGAGTTCTCCTTATGGGCACTAATTTCCCGGCCCTAGCTGCTGAGAACCATAGTTCATTAAATGCCCCAACAGAAACCCAGGAAGTTCTACAGGCAATTGCCAAACTCAGGACTGGGTCTTCACCGGGGACTGATGGCTATACCACCGCATTTTACAAAAGGTTTGCCGCTTTGTTGACTCCCTTCTTTACTGCCCTTTTTAATGACATAATGGATGGAGAGCTGGCTCTGGATTCCTTTGACCAGGCAAGGATCATCATTATGCCGAAATAGGGGAAGGATACATTAGAATGTGGCTCCTATCTCCCAATATCTCTACTAAACATTGATGCCATCATTTATGTAAGAATTTTGGCAGAGAGATTGGGCACGTTATTGCCTCTCTTAGTTCATACTCACCAGTTGGGCTTTGTCAGAGGGAGGCAAGGAACCTCTAAAATCCAGAAGACTCTTGGACTTACAGCTTCTATTACCCCTGAAGACGGGGACCTAATGTTGGTCTCGCTTGACGCGGGAAAGGCCTTCAAGAAAGTTGAGTGGCCTTTTCTTCAAGCAGTCCTGCATAAAATGGGAATTTACTCTCATTGGTATGAGGACGTTATGATGCTATATAGGTCTCCTAAGACTTAGGTGACAGTTAATGGAATCTCCTCTGACTTGTTTCCCCTGCAGAGGGGTACTAGGCAGAGCTGTCCCCTTTCCCTTCTGCATTTTGCATTGACCCTGGTACTGCTTGTGGACCTTATTCAGAGAAACTAAAGCATCAGCGGCCTGGTAAAACAAGGGTGAGAATACAAGTTGTCACATTTTGCTGATGACGTACTAGTATATCTGGCTGACCCGGCAACGTCCCTCCCCAAGCTAATCTCAACAGTGGAGGTGTACAGCCTGTGTTCTGACTTCAAAATAAATCTTGCAAAATCTGAGGTTCTTCTTTTCTGTGACCCCACACCTAAGTGGCTCGGACTGGTTTTCGAGTACAAAGGGGCTGCCCTACCTGGGAATTGGCAAAACTATATGTGGCAAATTAACCTCCACTGCGGTCTGTTATTAAGGCTGACCTTGCAAGATGCAAAGGATTGGTTTCTTTGTGGGCGGGTCGCCTCAGGGCAGTGAAAATGAATATTCTCCCACGTCTGTTCCTATTTCAGGCATTGCCAATCAAGGCGCCCCAGACCTCCTTCACAGAGGCAAAATTTGCCCTTGTGAATTTATTATGGGATGGAAATAAAACCATGTGTAGCTTACAATATGTTGACCTTTCCGAAGGATCAGATTTGTGGGACTACTACAGGGCTGTATAAGTGGATCAATCAGCACACCTGATTTTTGTGTAGGTCTAATTCGTGAATTTTATACAGGGAAATAATCAATTTTAAGGTGCGGAGGAGAAAAATGACAGCCCTGGCATATAGGCTGCAAAGACATAGAACCTAGATCAAGATCCCAAATATGGGAACTCTCGTCCTCTGCACTCTATGGGTGGCTCGATGTCGAGTCCTATTATTAGTTTTTCAATTAAATAGATGGTTAAGTAATGTGTTCAGTTGAGATTTACAAACAAACGATCAACAATAATTGTTCAATTACATATGTATATATATATATATTCAGTGAAAAAACTTTGTTAAAGGGACGTTATGGTTAAGTTGCGCTACTAAAAACCTGTGAAATTCAGTGAAAAAACATTGTCAAAGGGACGTTATGGTTCCAAGTAAAACCGAAAAACCCTTGAAATTCGCCAGATATGGTAAGCTAAGCAACCATAACTTGCGCCACCACCGTGCACTGCTAAGACTAACACCCAGGACATCAAAGACGACATCACAAATGTCATTGATGACATCACTGATGACATCACATGTGTATGTACTTTTCATGAAATATGTGTACAAGGGATTCTTATTATAATGTTGCGAAACAAGTATCAAGGATCATTGCAATAAATATCATACCCTAATTAGTGCATTGAACGATGCATTGATATAAATAGCATTCTATTATGGGGTTCTATCTAGTATACTAAGCTACTCATACAGAAACATAACATTGTGTGTAGTGTACAAGATGAAGGTATAATATTCGTAATGTTAATATGTTGAATAATGAAATGATAATTGTTTTCTTAATAGATTTTTGTGTACTGTGAAATATGTAATAAGTAGCTAATAAAACACATGTATTACATAATTGCATTACTATAGACAAAACACAAAGACACAAGAACACATACCAATATGGGTATATACAGGGAAAGTGAAGTTAGCAAAAAAGCACAAGTAGTAGCAGAAACAATTCATAATTTAACTGATTATTTTTATGCAAATAAATGATTGCTCTGTTTCAAAGCTGCTATTTACCCTAGGTATATGTATCACTTGATGTGATTGGACCCTAAGGAAAGTAGTGAGTACAATGTATACAAATATGACCATATACAGGGAAAGTACAGCCATAAAAAAAACAACAGAACTAGCAGAAAGTGCTCATAAGTCTATTGATTATCTTTATGCACAAAAAGGATTGCTGTCTTTCAAGCTTGTGTCTTCCCGTATGTATATGTTTCATATGATGTGACTGGACTCTAAGGGAATTACTGTAAGAACCTACTTGAAGGATACATCTACAAATAAAATACAATTTTTAGCTTTTGACTGTTACTGAAGAAAACCATGTGGCCTAGATATGTCAGGAAAAGAAAAAAGAGTGAGCCAGACATGTGATGTCATCAGTGATGTCATCAATGACATTTGTGATGTCATCTTTGATGTCCTGGGTGTTAGTCCTAGCAGTGCACGGTGGTGGCGCGAGTTATGGTTGCTTAGCTTACCATAACTGGCGAATTTCAAGGGTTTTTCGGTTTTACTTGGAACCATAACGTCCCTTTGACAAAGTTTTTTCACTGAATTTCATAGGTTTTTAGTAGCGCAACTTAACCATAACGTCCCTTTAACAAAGTTTTTTCATTGAATTTCATAGGTTTTTATTAGTGCATCTTAACCATAACGTCCCTGTAACATTTTTTTTAACTAAATGTTAAAGGTTTTTATTAGTGCAACGTTACCATAACATCCTTTTGAATAGATAAAGACCACTAACATCTTATGTCCTCAAAGTGGGAACGCTGGGTGGTAAAAAAAACAAAAAGGTTTTCCTTCCTACACCGGGACGCCTGCAGCGTCCCGGTGTAGGAAGGAAAATCTTTTACCAAGATGGCCACCATGGAAAGGGAAGGCGGGGTGTATAAAGAACACAACAGGGCATGAGCGGCGAGTGGGGGGGAACAGGGGAGACACATGGGCATGAGCGGGGGGTGAGAGGGAACAGGGTACAAACAGGGCATGAGCAGGGGGTGGGGGGGAAAGGAAGGAAACACGGGGCATGAGCGGTGGTGGGGGAACACGAGAGAGACATGGGGCATGAGCAGCGGGTGGGGAGGAACATGAGGGAGACACGGGGTATGAGCTGGGGGTGGGGAGGAACACGAGGGAGACACGGGGTATGAGCGGGGGGTGGGGAGGAACACGAGGGAGACACGGGGCATGAGCGGGGAGGTACAGGGCACACACGGGACATGAGCAGGGGTGGGGGGAAAGGAGAGAGACAAGGGGCATGAGCGGGGAGTGGGGGAAACACGAGGGAGACACAGGGCATGAGCGGGGGGCTGGGGGGTAACACGAGGGAAACACGGGGCATGAGCGGGGGGTGGGGGACCACGAGGGAGACACGGGGCATGAGCGGGGGGCAACAGGAGACAGACACGGGGCATGAGCGGGGGTAGGGCCAACAGAAGAGAGACACGGGGCATGAGCGGGGGGTGGGGAGAACAGGAGACAGACACGGGGCATGAGCGGGGCGGTGGGGGGCAACAGGAGACAGACACGGGGCATGAGCGGGGGGGTGGGGGGCAACAGGAAAGAGACACGGGCATGAGCGCAGAGTGGGGGGGTACAAGAGACAGACACGGGGCATGGGTGGGGGCAACAGGAGACAGACACGGGGCATGAGCGGGGGGTAGGGGGATCAGGAGACAGACACGGGGCATGAGCGGGGGGTGGGAGGAACAGAAGACAGACACGGGGCATGAGCGGGGGGCTGGGGGGCAACAGGAGAGAGACACGGGGCATGAGCGTGGGATGGGGGGTACAGGAGACAGACACGGGGCATGAGCAGGGGGTGGGGGCAACAGGAGAGAGACACGGGACATGAGCAGGGGGGTGGGGGGTACAGGAGACAGAGGGCATGAGCGGGGGGTGGGGGGCAACAGGAGAGACACGGGGCATGAGTGGGTGGGGGGAACAGGAGACAGACACGGGGCATGAGCGGGGGGGAACAGGAGACAGACACGGGGCATGAGCGGGGGGGAACAGGAGACAGACACGTGGCATGAGCGGAGGTGGGGGGTACAGGAGACACACGGGGCATGAGCGGGGGGTGGGGGGCAACAGGAAAGAGACACAGGGCATGAGCGGGGGGTGGGTGGAAGAGGAGACAGACACGGGGCATGAGCTGGGGGTGGGGGGAACAACAGAGACAGACACGGGGCATGAGCGGGGGTGGGGGGCAACAGGAGACAGACACGGGGCATGAGTGGGGAGTGGGGGCAACAGGAGACAGACACGGGGCATGAGCGGGGGGTGGGGGGCACAGGAGACAGACACGGAGCATGAGCGGGGGGTGGGGGCAACAGGAGACAGACACGGGGCATGAGAGGCGGGTGGGGGGCAACAGGAGAGACACAGGGCATGAGCGGGGGGTGGGGGGAACAGGAGACAGACACGGGGCATGAGCGAGGGGTGGGGGAACAGGAGACAGACACTGGGCATGAGTGGGGGTGGGGGAACAACAGACATGGGGCATGAGCGGGGGGTGGGGAGAACAGACACGGGGCATTAGCGGGGGGGTGGGGGGCAATGGGAGACAGACACGGGGCATGAGCGGGGGGTGGGAGGAACAGGAGACAGACACGGGGCATCAGCGGGGGGGTGGGGGCAACAAGAGAGAGACACGGGGCATGAGCGGGTGGGGGAACAGGAGACAGACATGGAGCATGAGCGGGTGGGGGGAACAGGAGACAGACATGGGGCATGAGCGGGGGCATGGGGGGCAACAGGAATAGACACGGGGCATGAGCGGGGGGTGGGGGAACAGGACACAGACACGGGGCATGAGCGGGGGGTGGGGGGAACAGGACACAGACACGGGGCATGAGAGCAGGGGGTGGGGAGAACAGGAGACAGACACAGGGCATGAGCGAGGGGTGGGGGGGAACAGGAGACAGACAAGGGGCATGAGCGAGGGGTGGGGGGAACAACAGACACAGGGCATGAGCGGGGGGTGGGGAGAACAGACACAGGGCATGAGCGGTGGGTGGGGGGCAACAGCAGACAGACACGGGGCATGAGCGGGGGGTGGGCGGAACAGGAGACAGACACGGGGCATGAGCGGGGGGTGGGGGGTAACAAGAGAGAGACACGGGGCATGAGCGGGTGGGGGGAACAGGAGACAGACACGGGGCATGAGCGGGTGGTGGACGGGAGGGAGAGAGACACATGGGGCATGAGCGGGGGGTGGGCGGGAGGGGGAGAGATACACGGGGGTGGGCGGGAGGGGGAGAGACACACGGGGCATGAGCGGGGGTGGGCGGGAGGGGGAGAGACACACGGGGCATGAGGGGGGTTGGGGGGAGGGAGAGAGACACACAGGGCATGAGCGGGGGGTGGGGGAAGGGGAGAGAGACACACGGGGCATGAGCGGGGGTGTGGGGGGAGGGAGAGAGACACACGGGGCATTAGCGGGGGGTGGGGGGAAGGAAGAGAGGCACACGGGGCATGAGCGGGGGGTGGGCGGGAGGGGGAGAGACACATGGGGCATGAGCGGGGGGCGGGCTTTAGGGGGAGAGACACATGGGCATGAGCGGGGGGTGGGCGGGAGGAGGAGAGACAACCAGGGCATGAGCGGGGGTGGGCGGGAGGGGGAGAGACACACGGGGCATGAGCGGGGGTTGGGCGGGAGGGGGAGAGACACACAGGGCATGAGCGGGGGGTGGGCGGAGGGGGAGAGACACACGGGGCATGAGCGGGGGGTGGGCGGGAGGGGGAGAGACACACTGGGCAGGAGCGGGGGTGGGGGGGAGGGAGAGAGACACACGAGGCATGAGCGGGGGGTGGGGGGAAGGGGAGAGACACGGGGCATGGCGGGGGTGGGGCGGAGGGAGAGAGACACACGGGGCATGAGCAGGGGTGGGGGGAAGGGTAGAGACACACAGGGCATGAGCGGGGGGTGGGCGGGAGGGGGAGAGACACACGGGGCATGAGCAGGGGTGGGTGGGAGGGGGAAAGACACACGGGGCATGAGCAGGGGTGGGCGGGAGGGAGAAAGACACACGGGGCAAGAGCGGGGGTGGGCGGGAGGGCGAGAGACACACGGGGCATGATGGGGTTGGGGGGAAGGAGAAAGACACACGAGGCATGATCGGGGGTGGGGGGAAGGGGAGAGAGACACGGGGAATGAGCGGGGGTGGAGGGAGAGAGACACACGGGGCATGAGCGGGGGTGGGGGGGAGGGAGAGAGACACACGGGGCATGAGCGGGGGTGGGGGGAGGGCGAGAGACACATGGCATGAGCGGGGGGTGGGCGGGAGGGGGAGAGACACACGGCATGATCGGGGGTGGGCGGGAGGGGGAGAGACACACGGGGCATGAGCGGGGGTGGGAGAAGGGGAGAGAGACACACGGGGCATGAGCGGGGGGTGGGCGGGAGGGGGAGAGACACACGGGCATGAGCGGGGGTGGGGGAGAGGGAGAGAGACACGCGGGGCATGAGCAGGGGGGTGGAGGGAAGGGGAGAGAGACACAGGGCATGAGCGGGGGTGGAGGGGAGGGAGAGAGACACACGGGGCATGAGCGGGGGTGGGGGGGAGGGAGAGAGGCACACGGGGTATGAGCGGGGGGGGAAGGGAAGAGAGACGCACAGGGCATGAGCGGGGGGTGGGGGGGAAGGGAAGAGAGACACGGGGCATGAGCGGGGGTGGGCGGGAGGGGGAGAGACACACGGGGCATGAGCGGGGTGGGGGGAGGGAGAGAGACCCACGGGGCATGAGCGGGGGTGGGGCGGAGGTAGAGAGACACACGGGGCGTGAGCGGGGGGTGGGGCAAGTGGAGAAAGGCACACGGGGCATGAGCGGGGGGTCGGGGGAGGGAGAGAGACACACGGGGCATGAGTGGGGTTGGGGGGAGGGAGAGAGACACACGGGGCATGAGCGGGGGTGAGGGGAGGGAGAGAGACACAAGGGGCATGATCAGCGAGGTGGGGGAAGGGGAGAGAGACACACGGGGCATGAGTGGGGAGGTGGGGGAAGGGAGAGAGATACACGGGGTATGAGCGGGGGGTGGGGGGAAGGGGAGAGAGACACGGGGCATGAGCGGGGGTGGAGGGGAGGGAGAGAGACACACGGGGCATGAGCGGCGGCGGGGGGGAGGGAGAGAGACACACGGGACGTGAGCGGGGGTGGGGGGGAGGAAGAGAGACACACGGGGCATGAGCGGGTTGTGGGGGGAAGGGGAGAGAGACACGGGGCATGAGCGGGGGGTAGGCGGGAGGGGGAGAGACACACGGGGCATGAGTGGGGTGGGGGGGAGGGAGAGAGACCCACGGGGCATGAGCAGGGGTCGGGGGAGGTAGAGAGACACACGGGACATGAGCGGGGGGTGGGGGGAAGGGGGAGAAACACACGGGGCATGAGCGGGGGTGGGGGGAGGGAGAGAGACACACGGGGCATGAGCGGGGGTGGGGGGGAGATAGAGAGACACATGGGGCGTGAGCGGGGGGTGGGACAAGGGGAGAGAGACACACGGGGCATGAGCGGGGGGTGGGGGGAGGGAGAGAGACACACGGGGCATGAGTGGGGTTGGGGGGGAAAGAGAGAGACACACGGGGCATGAGTGGGGGTGGGAGGAGGGAGAGAGACACAAGGGGCATGATCGGCGGGGTGGGGGAAGGGGAGAGAGACACACGGGGCATGAGTGGGGGGTGGGGGAAGGGAGAGAGATACACAGGGTATGAGCAGGGGGTGGGGGGAAGGGGAGAGAGACACATGGCATGAGCGGGGGTGGAGGGGAGGGAGAGAGACACACGGGGCATGAGCGGGGGTGGGGGGGAGGGAGAGAGACACACGGGACATGAGCGGGGTTGGGGGCGTGGGAGAGAGACACACGGGGCATGAGCGGGGGGTGGGGGGAAGGGGAGAGAGACACGGGGCATGAGCGGGGGGTGGGCGGGAGGGGGAGAGACACACGGGGCATGAGCGGGGGTGGGGGGGAGGGAGAGAGACACACAGGGCATGAGCAGGGGTGGGGGGAGGGAGAGAGACACACGGGGCATGAGCGGGGGGTGGGGGGAAGGGGAGAGAGACACACGGGGCATGAGCGGGGGGTGGGAGGAGGGAGAGAGACACATGGGGCATGAGCGGGGGTGGGGGGAGGGAGAGAGACACAGGGCATGAGCGGGGGCGGGGGGAGGTAGAGAGACACACAGGGCATGATCGGGGGGGTGGGGGAAGGGGAGAGAGACACACAGGGCATGAGCGGGGTGTGGGGGGAGGGAGAGAGACACACGGGGCATGAGCAGGGGGGTGGGGGGAGGGAGAGAGACACACAGCGTTCGTGTGCAGGCGGCAGATCCGCTCCTTGGCCCTCCGCTGTCCACCATGTGCCGATGGCGTGAGCGGGGGGCTGGAAGAACAGGGGAGACACGGAGCATGAGTGGTGGTGGGGGGGACAAGAAGGACTCACGGGGCATGAGCGGGGTTGGAAGAACAGGAGACAGACACAAGACTTACTGTGCAGGCGGCGAGGAACAAAGATGGCGGGCGTCTCTGAAGCCAGACGCACTGCACGCTTTCACCGCATCCAATGAGAGAGCACGTCAGATGTCCGCGGACATCACGCAAGCTGCTTGCCCAATCACCGTCCTGTCCGCGGAGCGAACAGGGAAGTGTGTCCGCAAAGCGAACACAGATATTACTAATTTTTTTAATTTACATTTTTGTCATTTTCTTAAAAACTACTGGACGGATTTACACCAAATAAAGCAAAGCACGCTTTTGGGACCAAGCCGCCGCTCCTGCCACAAATTTGGTGTAAATCCGTCCAGGGGTTTGGGCTGTAGGCGTGAGCAAATTTGTTTCCCATTATGTCTATGAGAAAAAAAAAGTTTTGGGACCCCCTATAACTTTGCCCCCGCTGGACGAATCCTCACCAAACGTTGCAAAAATATTCAGAGTGACCCAAATACTTTTTATGCAAAGTTTGGTGAGGATTCGTCCAGGGAGAGCGAAGTTATAAGCCACCCAAAAAGTGCTCTTCCTATGGAAACACCAACTTAACCATAACTACACGGCCACTACCGTGGCCATGTAATATACACATTGACACAATATACATTAGTTTAAATCCAATGATTTATTTAGAAGCCCAACTCGTTTCGTGAAATGATTCACTTTTTCAGGGGCAATTTTAATTTTCATAATTTTCAAACAAATTTTTCAAGAATATCTGAGAAACATAACATTCAAATGAATCCATATTAGAACCAATCATCTCAAAACAGAGTATATGTAATACCATTTCAGAGGTAATCATATTATTCTTATCCTACATGCTGTGCACCTTGATCATAATAGATTTTCCCATATTTGTGCTCATTTCACTTCTTAATGCATTCCTTACTAATGGTTATAGGTCAACTATCTCCTGTGAGAACCAAAGGTCCATCAAAAGTTGAATCACCTAAGATATCTATTCGGTATGTTATGTTAACCCCAATATTCAATTTAGTCACATTTGTCAGAATACCAAAAAGAACAATTACCTATGACTTCGATTTCATCAGTCATCAGAAGATAGTTTTTCATCATAAAGATGGTGGGCGGTAGATCCCTTAACAACACGAGTCAATTTAAAATGAAGTCCTAATCATGGGAAGTATACAAGAAAAAGTAATGTAATTGATGGATAAGGTAAAAAAGAAGAAATAGAAAAGGCTGTAGCACTGCTGTATCTTACCAACAAAGTCTGAAAACAGCTTTCAAGTAGATACTGTAGAGGGAGTTCTATCTTGTAGTATGTTCAGCCATTTTGGTTAAGTAGCGATTGAGTCAGGGAAACCCCTGATCTAGAAAGAAATCCAAGTAGAGAGGATTTAGTGGCCCAAGTAAACTTAGTAGTGAATAAAGCATCAAGAATCTAGGTCTAATTACGTTAAAACGAAATAGAACTCGAAACAAGAAGAAGATCACTGTCTTCTGGGGGAAGCTGTCTCCTAACAGGATCCGCTGCATAGCATGTACCAAGATGCGGTCCTTAAATACTCGAGAATATGGCGGTTCGAGTCGCCGTACTGCGTCCAAAGAACGTGTGACGTCACGGTGTAAACACCGTGACGTCATCACGTACATGCGCAGTTAGAGTAAATACCAAAGTTGGTACAAAAAAAGGAAGTAAGTAGAAAATGTTACTGAAGAGGATCCGCTTAAAAAAGCTGATCCTATATGTCTGCAGAAAATAGATTACTTATGACGTGTGAACATAGCGCATCGCTGTTCTGTGTAGACACAGAAACCTCAATGCGTGCATGCATGTTTTGGAAGGAGTTCAGTTTGTTTTCCGAGGCAAAGAATCTCAGGGAACACGGGGAACTTTGAAAAGAAGCTGTTAATGGATGCAGGAGAAATACTAGACTGGCAATAAAACCAGTATGATGTAAAACAGTAAAATAGAAAATGGGGATAAAAGGATAGTAAAAATAGATAAAAAAGATAATAAGCAAATAGTAAATATAGTAGACATAGTAAGAGCAGTCCAAATGTGTGGATAAAAAGTGTGAATAAAAAGACGGTAAAAATAGATAATAATAAGAAAAGTCGTAAATACTGTAAAAATAGCAGTCCTAATGTATGGAATACATATCTGAAAATAAATGGTCGTCATAGTTTGAATTCACACGTCCCATATACTAAATCTCCCTAATATAAGGTAATAGTTATAATGAAGAAAGCACAGCATAATCTGAACCATTCAATATGGTAAGGTATTCACAGTTGTTCACAGAGAAATAGAATGGAAAGGACCATCAGTCGCAAAAAGGCTGTCTTGATGAGAGCTCACAATCTTGAAAAATATCAAACAATGAGAAAGACATCATGAGTTACAATATCATAAGTTACAATAGGGCTGTTTTAACTAGAGATTACAATCTGAACAGATGGAACAAGAACCATAAACTTGGGGAAGTGTGACAGAGGATCAACCTTAAGAAATATGAATGTAAGCAATATTAAGATAGACTGATCATAGCCTTGATCAGCCTTATTTATGATAGAATTTATAAAACAAGGACCCATGTAGAAATCTTCTTTAAGACCCACTGGCGTTAATGCATCAAGTTTATGGATCCAATATAGTTCTCTCTGTGCAAGTCTTTTTGCATGGTCACCTCCTCTGGGTAAATGTTTCATAATTTCCAGGACCACCCATCGGATCTGTGAGATTTTTGTCGGTTCTCATTGAAATGCCTAAATACCGCTGACTTTTGATTGCCGGTTCTTATATTTGATTTGTGCTCAGTGAGTCTTTCCTTTATTTTTCTTGTGGTCTTACCTACATAGTATTTGCCACAAGGGCATTTCAAGGCGTAAATTAGATTTTTACTGTCACAGGTTGCAAAATCTTTTAGAGGAATTTTCTTACCACTATTGGGATGTCGGATGTGGTCTCCTTTTAGAATATTGGAACAATGTTGGCAGTTAAAACAAGCAAATGTGCCGTGTTTAGGTTTCGCCAGGAAAGTATGTTGCTGGCTTTTCTGTTTTTGAGCTCTGATCAATGAGTCTCTGAAATTCTTGCCCCTTTTGAAGGCCAACATTGGAGGTTCCGGAAAAAGTCTGTTTAAATTGGAATCAGACTATATAATGTCCCAATTTTTTAGAATAATCTTTTTGATCCGAAAACTCTGGCTCGAAAATTTGAGTGTGTGTATCAATCTCATATTTTCATTTCTTGGCTTTTCTTTCAACAGTTCTTTTCTATCCAAGGTTGTGGTTGTCGTTCAATAGCCTTATTAATAGTATGCTCCGGCAATCCTCTTGTCTTAAATCTTGTTCTCATTTTTTCGAATTCCTGTGTCAATTGAGTTGCATCTGAGGTGATTCTTTTAGCCCTTAGGCATTGGCTAAAGGGTAGGTTCTGTTTTAAATGTGATGGGTGAAAACTTGAGAAATGCAGAGTGCTATTGGCATCAGTAGGCTTTCTGTAGATTTTTGTGATAAATATATTATCTAGTCTGGTGATGTCAACGTCCAGAAAATGGATTTGTGGATTGCCTATTTCCAATATGAACTGGATCGTTTTGTGGCACCCATTAAGGTAGGCAAAAAACTGTTGTAATTCATCCTGTGTTGCATTCCAGATGCCAAAAATATCATCTATGAATCGCTTCCAGAAAATCAAGTTCTTGTTCCAAGGCTCTTTATTCAGAATAAATCTTTTTTCAAAATGGTACATAAAGATGTTTGCATATGCAGGGGCTACCGAGGAGCCCATTGGTGTGCCAGAAATCTGGAGGTAGAATTTATTGTTGAAGCGAAAGTAATTGTTGTAGAGGATGATATTGATTAATTTCAATAGCAAATTCTTTATGTATCAATACGTCATCATGTTGTAACAAGAACCCTTCTAATGAGGCCATACCTTCTGCATGGGGAATTGACGTATAAAGGCTGGTAGCGTCTAGTGTAAACAAAAGGACTTGGGGTTCATTTAAATGTAGTTCATCCAACAAGTTCAAGAAATGTGAGGTGTCTTTTAAATAGGTGTCCATCTTCTGTACCAAGGGTTGGAGTGCCTTATCCAAATATTTAGCCAGTGGGTGAAATATGCTTTCCGTGCCTGCTAAAATGGGTCTAAACGGCGGATCCTGCATATTCTTATGAATTTTAGGTAATGCATATAGTACTGGGATAACCGGGAATGTCGTGAACAGGAATTCCCCAGTGCGATCGGAGATCCAGTCATAGTCAATAGCTTTGTCAATGGTCTTCTTGATCACCTCTTTGAATGCTGTAGTAGGGTCATTATCCAACAACATATCTGTTTCTTCATCTCTAAGTAATTTCATACATCCTTCATTGTACATTGTAGTATCCATCATAACCAAAGATCCGCCTTTATCCGCTGGCTTAAGAGTGATAGTACTATCCTCTGCAAGTTCTTTGATTAGTTTCAATTGATGTTTCCTTATGTTAATTTTACTGATGGGGCTATATTTGAGGCGTTTGAGATCTTTAGTGGTTTTGTGTTTGAATAAATTGATTGCTGCGCCGTTTAGTTGAAAGTTCCATTTTACAAATTAGCTTAAAGAGATTAACTTCTTCTTCAAAAAGTGTTGTGTAAATTGTGGGAATAAAGGAAATTCCCAAGTTAAGGGTGTCTTTTTGTGCTTTGGTGAGTTATTTCGAAGAAATGTTGAAGATGATAGAATCCTTTATTTGTTTTTCTGTCTTTGTTTTCTTTTGCCCTCTGCAGGTCTTTCGCATCCTTCTAAAAAAGGAGGTGGGTCGCTAATAGGTACTGTTGGTGTAATTATGTTGGGTGATTGAACTTCACTGGATGGTGTCTGATTTTCACTTATACTAGTACTTGGATTCTCGCACTCTCCACTGGTCATGTCTGAACTGTCAGTGTTATACTGTTGGTTTGGATGTCTTGGTGGTCTTGTTGGAGGTTTTTGAGGTCTTAAATTATTATAATACTCCTGCCAAGAGCATACAATATCTCTATCATAGGCCAAAGTATCCCTTCTGAATTTCCGTATCTTCCTCTGCTCAATTTCTTGTTTGTATGACGTAAGTTTTTGATTTGTATCCTCAAGGATTTGTTTCAATTCTTCCTGTGTCTTAGGTTTTGTGAGCTGTGATGTGATTTCTTCAATTTCCACATTGATAGAATTCAAAGATTTTGACAGTTCCTCAATTGTTAATAGGATTAGATCCAATGAGCATTTATTTAGTCCCTGCTCCCATCTTTTGACGAAAGCCTGGTTTTCTCTGCACAATGTAGGCTTAAGATATACTCTGAGTCCTCTGGGTATTTTCTTGCTTTTGAAATATTGGGCTAATGTGGTAGCATGAAGTTTTTGTGAAATTTCACGTCTTATTAGTTTTTCTAATTTAGATATTAGCCTGACATAGGAATTCGAAAAAACGAGAATAAGATTTAAGACAAGAGGATTCCTGGAGCATACTATTAATAAGGATATTGAACGTACCAAAACCTTGGATAGAAAAGAACTGTTGAAAGAAAAGCCAAGAAATGAAAATATGAGATTGATACACACACTCAAATTTTCGAGTCAGAGTTTTCGGATCAAAAAGATTATTCTAAAAAATTGGGACATTATATAGTCTGATTCCAATCTAAACATACTTTTTCCGGAACCTCCAATGTTGACCTTCAAAAGGGGCAAGAATTTCAGAGACTCATTGATCAGAGCTCAAAAACAGAAAAGCCAGCAACAAACTTTCCTGGCGAAACCTAAACACCGCACATTTGCTTGTCTTAACTGTCAACATTGTTCCAATATTCTAAAAGGAGACCACATCCGACATCCCAATAGTGGTAAGAAAATTCCTCTAAAAGATTTTGCAACCTGTGACAGTAAAAATCTAATTTATTCCTTGAAATGCCCTTGTAGCAAATACTATGTAGGTAAAACCACAAGAAAAATAAAGGAAGACTCACTGAGCCCAAATCAAATATAAGAACCGGCAATCAAAAGTCAGCGGTATTTAGGCATTTCAATGAGAACCGACACAACATCCCACAGATCCGATGGGTGGTCCTGGAAATTATGAAACATTTACCCAGAGGAGGTGACCATGCAAAAAGACTTGCACAGAGAGAATTATATTGGATCCATAAACTTGATGCATTAACGCCAATGGGTCTAAACGAAGACTTCTACATGGGTCCTTTTTAATAAATTCTATCATAAATAAGGCCGATCAAGGCTATGATCAGTCTATCTCACCTTAATATTGCTTACATTCATATTTCTTATGGTTGATCCTCTGTCACAATTCCCCAAGTGTATGGTTCTTGTTCCATCTGTTCAGATTGTAAACTCTGGTTAAAACAGCCCTATTGTAACTTATGATATTGTAACTCATGATGTCTTTCTCATTGTTTGATATTTTTCAAGATTGTGAGCTCTCATCAAGACAGCCTTTTTGCGACTGATGGTCCTTTCCATTCTATTTCTCTGTGAACAACTGTGAATACCTTACCATATTGAATGGTTCAGATTATGCTGTGCTTTCTTCATTATAACTATTACCTTATATTAGGGAGATTTGGTATATGGGACGTGTGAATTCAAACTATGACGACCATTTATTTTCAGATATGTATTCCATACATTAGGACTGCTATTTTTACAGTATTTACTACTTTAGAGTCTTATTATTCTTATTATTATCGATTTTTACTGTCTTTTTATTCACACCTTTTATCCACACATTTGGACTGCTCTTACTATGTCTACTATATTTACTATTTGCTTATTATCCTTTTTATCTATTTTTACTATCCTTTTATCCCCTTTATCTATTTTTATTGGTACTTTTACTCTTTTACATCATACTGGTTTTATTTCCAGTCTAGTATTTCTCCTGCATCCATTAACAGCTTCTTTTCAAAGTTCCCCGTGTTCCCCAAGACTCTTTGCCTCGGAAAACAAACTGAACTTCTTCCAAAACACGCATGCGCGCATCGAGGTTTCTGTGTCTACACAGAAAAGTGATGCGCTATGTTCACACAACGTCATAAGTAATCTATTTTCTGCAGACATATAGGATCAGCTTTTTTAAGCTGATCCTCTTCAGTAACATTTTCTACTTACTTCCTTTTTTCGTACCAACTTTGCTATTTACTCTAACTGCGCATGCGCGTGATGACATCATGGTGTTTACACCGTGACGTCACACGTTCTTTGGACGCAGTACGCCGACTCAAACCGCAATATTCTCGAGTGTTTAGGGACCGCATCTTGGTACATCCTATGCAGCGGATCCTGCTAGGAGACAGCTTCCCCAGAAGACAGTGATCTTCTTCTTGTTTCGAGTTCTATTTCGTTTAACATGAGTAGACCTAGATTCTTGATGCTTTTTTCACTACTAAGCTTACTTGGGCCACTAAATCCTCTCTACTTGAATTTCTTTCTAGATCAGGGGTTTCCCTGACTCAATCGCTACTTAACCAAAATGGCTGAACATACTACAAGATAGAACTCCCTCTACAGTATCTACTTGAAAGCTGTTTTCAGACTTTGTTGGTAAGATACAGCAGTGCTACAGCCTTTTCTATTTCTTCTTTTTTACCTTATCCATCAATTACATTACTTTTTCTTGTATACTTCCCATGATTAGGACTTCATTACAAATTGACTCGTGTAGATAAGAGATCTACCGCCCACCATCTTTATGATGAAAAACTATCTTCTGATGACCGATGAAATCGAAGTCATAGGTAACTGTTCTTTTTGGTATTCTGACAAATGTGACTAAATTGAATATTGGGGTTAACATAACATACCGAATAGATATCTTAGGTGATTCAACTTTTGATGGACCTTTGGTTCTTATAGGAGATAGTTGACCTATAACCATTAGTAAGGAATGCATTAAGAAGTGAAATGAGCAAAAATATGGGAAAATCTATTATGATCAAGGTCCACAGCATGTAGGATAAGAATAATATGATTACCTCTGAAATCGTATTACATATACTCTGTTTTGAGATGATTGGTTCTAATATGGATTCATTTGAATGTTATGTTTTTCAGATATTCTTGAAAAATGTGTTTGAAAATTAGGAAAATGAAAATTGCCCCTGAAGAAGTGAATCATTTCACGAAACGCATTGGGCTTCTAAATAAATCATTGGATTTAAACTAATGTATATTGTGTCACTGTGTATATATATACATATGTAATTGAACAATTATTGTTGATCATTTGTTTGTAAATCTCAACTGGACACATTACTTAACCATCTATTTAATTGAAAAACTAATAATAGGACTTGACATCGAGCCACCCATAGAGTGCAGAGGACGGGAGTTCCCATATTTGGGAACTTGATCTATGTTCTACTACTACAGGGCTGCTCAGCTGAGGGTCCTTTTGGATCGTCTTACGGATAGTAAGGAGAAACAATGGGTTGCCCTTGAGAATGACCTGATGACCCCAGTAACTATTGGGGATTGGGTGTCTGTTCCTATTAGGCAGCTCCCGAGTAGAGTCGAAAACATCCGGTTCTGGCTACCCTTTGGGCATTGTGGAAGAAATCCTTGTTGCCCAAGAAGAATGATTTGGCCCTCCCTCTTAAGCTTTCTATGGGCCCCTTCAATAAGGGACAAGATCCATGAACCTCTCCGATTTCAGTCGCACTATGAACGAGGCTTGGTGAGAGTGGGACAATTATGGGTAGAAGGCTCCTTTCTTTCCAAATATGCTCTCGACAAAAAGCTGGGGGGGAGACTTGATGTCTAGTTTTATGTTTTTGCATTTGAAGGTGCCCTAACAGATCGTCTTTGGTAGACTTCTTTGAGTCGTCCACTGACGGCATTTGAGCAGATTCTTAATTCATATATGGGCTCAAGAGGGCTAATCTCGAAACTTTATTTAGCACTTGAGTAGGCAAAGTCATGGCAGCCACTGAGGGCTGAACAACACTGGGCATGTGACCTCCCTTTTCTTGTTGGTAGTCCTCCCTGGCCAGTCATGTGTAGACAGGCATAGACGGCCTCTATCCGGCTGCACAATATTAAATGCATGGTTAAAGACTGCTGCAGCAGTGGCAGTTTTTGCCGGACAGGCTCTCTAGAATGTTCCCGGGCATAAGCCCTTCTGTTAGAGGGGATGTGGTAATATTGGAACTTACTAGCATGTCTGGTGGGACTTTCCGGCGATTCAAATATTCTGGAAGGAGATGCTGGCCTGGGTGAGGGACAATAGATGGAATCAAGAGACCCTTGTGCCCCTTGTTGCTTCTGTTTGGTTTAGAGGATGATTTAGAGATCTACACCAAACTACTTCATTTGATGGCCAACCTTTTGTTCCCAGGTAGGGCTTGTCTAACAATATTTTGGAAAAGGTTGTCCTCCACCACACACAGGAAATGGCTTCACAAAGCATACATCGTCGATCTTTGCCCAAACTTTCAGTGCTATGCGGACGACACTCAGCTCATTTTCAGGCTCCCTTCCACCAACTCCTCTCCTTCTCTCATCTCTGACTGTCTGTCTGCTATCCAGGAGTGGTGTGCTGCCAATAATCTCTGACTTAATGCCAGTAAGACTGAGATTTTCCTCATCGGCTCACCTGCTCCATCCTTTCCTATCGCTTTCTGGCCGGCCTCCCTTGGCCCTCTTGCTTCTCCCACCTGTGAGGCTAAAAACCTCAGGGTCATCTTTGACTCCACACTTTCCGTAGGGTACTGGGTGTTCCCAGCAATACTTCCATACAGTTGATCCGATATGAGCTGGGCCTTTTGGCACACAAGACCATGGTTCTATGGAAGAGATTAGCCTTTTTTCGGAAATGCATATCAGCCAAAGACTCTTCCTTGCTTACGATCATAACCAAGGCCTTGGGAGATGATTCAGAGCTAATAACAGCAACGTGGAATGAGTGTTTACAACTCTTGAAGTATGTCGGCTCTAGAGTAGAAGGGCTAGTCGTAAACTCGGAAGAGATCAAACAAACGTTCTGTTGACATGATTGGATTTGTACGCTTGAGGAATGTAACTCGTTTAAAGCTTTTACAATTTTTAAAAATGAACCCAAACCCATTTAATGAATTATCTAGGTATCTCATGAAACTTCCTGACTAGGCAATTAGACCAGTATTTTTACAAATGCGCCTTAATCTCTTGCCTAATAGAAATGTTTTGGGGAGAAGGACAAATTGGCAAACTAGCCGCCGATGTTGCCTATTTTGTAACATCATTGAAGAACTAGAAACAAATAGGCATATATTGGTGTTCTGTAAAGCACTGGCAGAAAGACGAGGGAACATGTTTGACAAATTTATAAAACAGAGTCGATAATTGACACCAGATATATGGTGGGCAATTTTATTTAGTTGTAAATATCTTAGTCTTCCCTCACGGTGGCGAGTTTTTTAAGGCAGATTTTAGGCTAACTATGTAATTAATTACCTTTTTTATAAGATGGGCTTTAAGAAATTGTAATAAGTGCTGCTCGTTGTCCTTTTTTTATAATGTTTTGTACATAAAGGATTGGTTTGTTTGCTTGTGTAATAGCTAAGAGTTTGCCAAACTAGCAGCCACTGTCAGAATAACAATGTTGTTGTATTTATGATTTCTGTGGTTTTACAACCACGGCAATCACAAATACAACAACGTTCTATTTTAAATTGACGTGCCCGGAGCCCCGGAGACCCAAAGTGAAAGCCAAGGCAGGCAGAAACACAACGTGGTTGTGTTTACATGCCGCAGTGTTTCTGCCTGCAGCGTCTTTCACTTTGGGTCTCGCGGGCTCCCCGGGTCTCCTGGGGTAGCCCGCGAGCCCCAAAGTGAAAGCCGCTGCAGGCAGAAACACAACACGGGTGTTTTGAAATGCTGCAGTGCTTCTCACTGCGACAGCTTTCTCGTGGAGTCTCCTGGGCTCCCACAACCCTGAGGGAGTCCAGGAGACTCCAAGCGAAAGCTGCTGCAGTGAGAAATACAACGATTTTGTATTTGTAAATGCTGCAGTATTTACAAATCCAAAATGTTGTTATTCTGAATGCGGCAGCTTTCGATTGGAGTCTCCTGGACTCCCTCAGGGTTGGGGGAGCCCAGGAGACTCCACCTGAAAGCTGGCACTGTCAGAATAACAACGTTGTTGTATTTGACAACCACGGCAATCACAAATACAACAACGTTCTATTTTTAATTGATGCGCCTCGGCTTTTTCCCTTCATTTTACGTTTTCTGTGCTTCCCTGGGCTTGGGGAGCACAGAAAACGTAAAATGAAAGTGAAGACAGCCTCCTCAGCTCTGCTCTGGCTGCAGTAAGCAAAAGCACCCAGTAGGATGCTTTTGCTGCTTGTTTAGTGCCTCAAGGGCATAGCTGAGGAGGCTGCCTGAAATCACAAAAAGGATGCTCCCATGTAAACACTTTGAGCCTCGTTTGCTCAAAGTGTTTACATAGGAACTTCCATTCAAAATATGTCTAAACTATGTTTTAGACTATTGGCCATCATTTTAGCAATTAATATTTCTGAGCGCACCATTCCTTTAATTAAACTCTAATGTGCTATTCAAACACTAGAGTCAAGAAATTAATTATCTAGGGGGACAGGCGCTGCAAAGGGGTGACACAAACTATCATTTTCTAAAAGAGTAAGGTATGGGGGATACGTTAGCACATTCCGTGAAGCGACAGTCCAAGTATTGGATATATCAAGTGGTAATCGCAAGGGTGATGGAACAGACCCCACATTAATTATCACCCCTATTTCATCCCACATTCTTGACTTGTCATTGTTAATCTATACCACTTGTTCTGAGCATTTCTTTGGGAATCTTATCATTGAAAGCTTTTCAGGATATGACAGAGACTTGCCGTATGCAAAGAATAGGGTGCCCATTGTCCTGTATACCTGGTTGACAATTTATGCTGTTTACTCAGTACACACAGTGCCTGGGGGAGCGGGAACATATGAGCTGACCTATTTCAGGGACCTTGAACCAGATATTATGTACTTCCATCAATCATTTTTTGTGACTGGGTCCACAAATTGCTTCAGGTTTGCCAATGCTCGGGTGGGTTGAAAGGTGCGGGCCATGTAATGTGGACTTTTTGCATGCGTGTTCGTCATGCAGATATCAGAGTGTGAGTATGTATATAAGGCTGCAATCACATTTGGGAATTAGGCTGTGCCTCCGTGGCATAAACATTGGGGGGTGGGGTGTGCGGGAAGTGGGATTTTCAGCATGTCTCATAAGTTTATCAAGCAGCTGCACCAGAACTTCAGAGAACGCTGCCTGGGACATACCACGCAGCATTCCAACGATGTGGTGAAATATGCCCACTGCAAAGAAGTACTAGATGGCCACTAGCTTCAGCAGAAGTGGGATTGCACAGTCCTGATGTTAATCCTGCTCCACTGGTCCACCAGAATCAAGGTCGGCGCCACTCTTATATGTAGGCCAACGAAAAGCATCAAATTATGGATGTCGGAGTACACATCAGCAAGGGGGCTGCATGGTGCTTGAAAATGTGTTTGTGAAAGTTGTGGGCCTTAATACTCTTTTGGAAACAATTGGATGCACCTGTGTCTTCATGTTCATTACCTGGATGCATGTGGCCTCTATCTCTTAGGTAGATGTAACAGCATTTTTTGGGTAGGAATTCCTGCCTATTTTTGGCAGTATTTCTGTGGAATTTCACCTTTTAATATTGTGGATTTTAAGTTTTTGGTGCTAATTTCGCAGGTGGAATTAGCCCTGGAGGAATTTGCCAGCTTTGTTTTCGGCAGTAATTCCTCTGGTGACATTACCTCTGGAGGAATTACTGCCCGATTTGTAACATCACATTTGTATGCTAGAAGGTACCCAATGTCCAAACAATATTTATATCTGCACCTGGATTATATGGGACATACGTACATATTTAAACGTTTTGTTCTGGTCTTCATTCTTCTTTTGCTGTTCGTTATTCTGACTGTCACAATAAAGGGGGCATCAAAACAGACTTAGTCACCCAAGGATAACAGCGAAACAAGGTTGATGTCTAAGCCAGACACGGCTTCTTGTGTGCATGGATGGCCTACTTAGCACCTTGGTGCTCTTACAATCACCAAGGTTAATATCAGAGAATACAAAGGCTAGCTGCTTCCTCTTTGCTATTCATTTGGTCCTTTTCTCACCTGCAGAAAGAATGCTACAAAAATGCTTGTGGTGCGTTTTACTTAGAAAGGCCAGCAACAACAGTTAAAAACACATTTTATATTTCAGCCATTACTTGCTAGAACCACAGCCTACGTGTGGTTGTTAATGTGGGCATAGTATGCCATAAAAGTCAAAGTGCTGCATTTGAATAAAAGTGTAAGACTCAAGTCAAGATTATTTGACTCAATTATTAGGCTGCTTCTCCTGTGGAAGACAGGTCTGGAGCCCAGCTTAGCCCCAAGAGCTTTAGTGTCACCAGAAAACATAGGCTTACTATCCTGAAAACAGGTACCCCTGGGCCACAGAGCTGCGCCCAATAATGCATGCAGAGCAGAATGCAGGCCGGGATCCCCTATACTTGGAAATTAAAAAAATTAACCACATGATTTTCTTAAATTAAATTGTGGACTCACTTCAAGGAAGGGATGTTTGTTTGCCTTACTAAAGCAAATCATGAAGCAAATACCCCACCAAACAAAACTGAGAAAACCATAGCCAAGTATGTTCTACATCAACAGTTTTAAGGGGCTTCAGGATGCCATGGGCTTCATTACGAGTTAGCAGTAATGTTATGTTACTTCTATGGAATTACTGACAAACTTGATGACCCTTACTGCTACTCAGTCCCCTGAATTTAAAGCAAGATTATGAGTGGAGAAACAGAGGTGCAATCTCCCATTTTTTAAGTCCTTAGGACTCCATGGGGATTTTTGCAGATTCACCAGGAGCGGTCCTTCGGCTACAGTAAATCCACAGATTTCTGGAGGTGAAGTGGACGATTGATCTTTGGGTATTTGAGGTAAAACCTCCAGTTCACCTCCAAACTCGCAGATCGGCGTGGCAGGAAAGTAGCGGGAAAATGGTGGCAATTCCAATGCTGCCATTTTACTGCCATTTTAGTTTTTACTATTAGGTGGCACTGAAAGTGCTACCTTTAACCCAAAACTATTGTCTTACAAATAAGAGCTTTAGCATAAGAGCTTCAAATAGGGCGTTTGAATGAGGGTCTCTAATGCTTTTCAATGCAGATGACATATGAGGATGGGTTTGAGTTGTTTGGCTATGTGTCCCACCCATTTAACGCCCATCTCTAAGTGAAATCTATATGCTTTTCCTCGCATTCCCACCCATCTGACTCCAAACCACTTCCAAAATGGCGGCTGCCATAAGCTAATGTTAAGAAAAGGTTATTTGACTTTATTGATGCTTTAAAAATATTTACTACAGCTTTGAAGTTATGTTACACATTTTAATGTATTTTGTATTTAAAATAAACAAGTTAATGTAATAGGTACGTTTTGGTCTAAAATTTCTTTAGAAATGTTCATATAGTGATTCGTGGGGTGTTGGTGTAGTGTTTTAGATTTAAGCAGCACCTGATTGGCTGTGCAGTGAGTGATGTCAGTATGATGTGAGTGGGACTCCAGTCTGTGTTTGTTTACTAAGGGCAGCCATTTTCTTTCAGCATCGGACGATGGGCAAGGATGTTAATTTTGTTACATCATGCATGCACTCTTGCCAATAACAGCTATTATTAGATTAAATAACAGCAGAAGGAAGGCAGCGTGAACCACTATATAAAAAATTCAATATTATCATTAAACTATGGGAACATCTAAAGCTTGTACGAAGCAGGGAACAGCTGAGCATTTCAAGCTCAATTGAACTTCACAGGCCAAGGGATGAGTCTGCGATGAAAAGGGAGCACATTTGGAAATGTGATAGGACTGTCAGAAACTGAAAGTGTTTTTGGAGGATTTTACTGAAGCGTTTGAAGATATTCGGCTGTGTTTCCAGTAAGGTCATGTTATGCAAGGCAGAACTACCCGTGCCACTGTCTCTGGGGTGAAGAAGCTGCTTTCCTTCTGCTTAAAGTAAAGACCATTATCAAAGCAGCCGCGTGGGATGAAACCAGGCCGCTAATGTCCATTAAGGGTTTAACAATACTGGGCACAGAGCAGAACTCGTGCAATAAACCTGAGGGCCTTCTGGTGCATATAGCAGCCCTATCTGAACTCTCACAAAGTGGAGCATTAATCAAATGCTGGCCCCACGCACATTAAGAGTTTGTGAATATTTGTTTTCTCTCCATGGTTTCTGAATGACCCTGGTTGTCGTGACGTTAATGGTGCTGCCTAGTAGGTCTATCATGGGGGATGGCTGGTTCTGGGTCTGCGTTGATGTGAGCAAGCTTGGAGCGAGGCACACAGTGAGGGTTGGCACATAGACTGACTGAACTAGTGGGGAAAGGAGGAAGGCGGAGCTGTGCTTGTGGGGTGGTTCTTTCTTTTCAGAAATGTTATTGAATGTTCGTTGGCTGCACTCGGATATTACATGCTACCAGGTAATCATGTTTTTGGGAGGGTGGAGGCCACTCAATATTTTGATGCTTGTGGTCCATACAGACAGCCCTATGCACTGGCAGTCTGTCGTAGACCGGGCCCTGTGCTCCTAGGGGTGTGGGGGGGTCTCTCAGGGACCATCCTCTGTCTGTATTTGGAGTCACAAGTATTGTATTGTACTAGGCCTGCGCTGCTTTCAAGCGGGCTCTTTATTTCTGCTCCTCCCAGTGAGGCCATGCAATCACCTTCCACCAGCTCCCACCACTCCCCCACTGTGACGGTGTAGAGAACTAACCCCCACAGCAGCCTCATAAATACTTGACTACTTGTCACTCTTTGTTTTGGTGGAGCTTTGAAAGTGAAATCCTGTTATTAGGGATAGTTCAACCATTGTTCAACACAAGAGTTACTAAAGTTTCGATAATAAATGCAAAAGGAGCATTTGTTTCCTGCCTCTATGCCCTCATTTGTTGTTGGATTGTGTGATAGGGTGAAGTTCACAGTTTTGGTTTCAGAAGGTCCACGTCTGCAAGTAGAGTTGCAGTGCACTGAGGTGCGGGGGTGCCCCCTCAATAAACAAGCAATGGCAATGCCAACATTTTGGGCTTTTGTGTAGGCACGGAAAAAAGGCACCACCGTAGTGGCATTAACTCGGCATTGATGGTAGTAGGTGTACTAGGAATTCTAATAGCAGTGACTGGACAACGCATTTTACTTGTACACAGCCAAAACTGCTGACTTTGCCAATGCTTGTTTTCCAATACTGCCTAGTTTGAATGAAGCATAGAGACACCCAAGGGTGTTGCTAGGACTGGAAAAGATCCAGGGCTATACGAATGTCGGGACTGTCGGGACTCGGGGCTAGCTAGCCTCTAATTGTAGCCCCTCAGCTTCTATCTGGGGCTACAATCAAAAGACCCAGGGCTATAGCCCCCTCAGTCCCCCGCCCCCACCTAGCAACGCCTCTGGAGACACCAATCAAAATCAAATGTGGAGAGACCGAGCGGAACCCTCACAGAGTTAGGTGCTTGCCTCAGACGTGTGGCCAGCCGCTACTTTTCCAACAGGTCGCCTACATGTGGGATGGCCCAGCCTTTTTTTTTTTTTAATGAGGTGGGTAAATTGAGCAATATTGACTAGGGTAGTTTATAACAGCACTTAGAAGCACGAGGAGCCTAGCATGAACCGCTACATAGGAACACAAAGTATTATCATAAAGGGATACAACTGTGTAGACTATATGCTAACAGTAATATCAATCAAATACAGGAACTGGTAATGACCCGATCCCAGGCGAGCAATCATACAGGCTAAAGATGCAAACAGAAAGGCAGTCCGGAAACGGAGATGACATGATCTGTAACCAATGAAACACGAACATTGTCGATGTCAGACCCCCACCCCCTCCTCTATTAGGTGGTAAGACATGAGAAGGCACCGTTTTGGAGAAGTGGATAACGAACTGAAAATGCATATTGTCTTGGGAGAAAACGTCCAAATAGTATGAGAAAGCCGGAAGACTATACCTATCGATGGGTGACAAGCAAAGACACCCAAAGAACAAAATGACATAACATTGACATCAGGTGCTGCCCATTTCTATATCTAAAGAATGTGCAACAAATACATGATAGAAACTATGTGCAACGCGGCTTTGGCAATGCTTGTTTTTTTCAGCTAATCACCAAAGCAAATATTTTCTCGAATCATATAGGCATTGCTGTAGGTTTTTGGGTAATTGTTCAAAGGTGTAGTATATATTTTGGATAACATTTCAATCAACGCTGGTCGATGGGGGAGAGCTATTGCTTTCAAGGCCATCGAGCTGCCTTGCACCCCGAACTGCCTGTACTCCAGTTTGCTGTCAGCTCATTGCAAGCCCTCGAATGCGGGTACAACGGAAATAGCAGCAAACTTAACATAACGGGGTCTGGGCTGCCACCGTGTGGTCATATGTGGGATTGAACGAGCTGGACATTTTTGCGTCTATTTTGACTATGTCTGTCAAGCACAGTATTTGTGCAACGCGTTTTCATGGCCCTACTTTTCTTTGGGCACTCACTGTACAAAGAAAAGCAGGGCAAACCGAGCATGGATATTCATGTTACAGTCACAACTCTGGTGTCTCAACAATGCCATAATTACAACTATAAAATACATATTCATGCTGCGTGTGCTAAACTTCATTGCTGGGCCTATTACCCCACTCTGCCCTCTTTGTACTGAAAGAGCGGGAATTGAGGGGAGTCTGTTCAGACTGGATTCGACCCGCATGACCCTCAGATTGCATATCAGGTGTGCAGCACGTGCATAGATTGCCTGGGCTGTACACCTCGGTACAATGAAAAAATGGAAGACCGCAGCTCTGGGTTAACCACTTTATTTGCGTTTAGAGAATACAATATTAATATATTAATATTTTACCAAGCGTCACATGGCTTCGAAAACAAATATTAGTACACTTTTCTCTTGATGTCTTTTATAAAGAGGACTGCATTGATAGGCTGACACTCTAGAAAGCAGTTGGTTTGGGTGCCTGCTTTGAGGAAAAGCAATGTTAGTTACTGAGAAGAAACCATTTTTAAGGGTTTCTTATTATTTATTTATTTATTTATACTTTAATGTGATACAGTCAAAGACATTACACATAAAGGAAATTAAAAACATAATTGTATTATATACATACAATATATACAAAGAATATACAAAGAATTAAAAAAAAGTACGATTCAAAATTCCAGATTAAAGATTCAAAACTCTTGTTTCTTAAAATATGAAGTACGTGGGATATAGAATATGGTGCAAAATCTGAAATTCTAAATTCAGAGATTCAGTAATTCATACATAATATCATTATGCAGGATTTACAATCAATCAAGAATTCCATGCACGCAAGCAAACGTTCAGACAGGCAGACAGGCACAGTTGGAATTTCGAACAGCCAGGCAGGAGGGATAGTCATTCTGGCAATGGAATCCCACACATGCCAGCAGGTTTTCCTGGACAGACCATGTGTGGTGCATGAAGGCCCCAAACAGAAGTCCCTATCACATGAATAGCAGCCATTTAAACACTGCAACCAAAAACGGCCGGGCTTTTGCTTTCCATGTCAATGGCAGGAATGCAAACAGGGCAAAAAAAAAACAGCCGGGCTTTTGCTTTCCCTGTCACATGAAGGGCAATGATTTAAACACTGCAAAAACGGCCTGGGTTTTAGTTTTGTTGTTCATGTAAAATTAAAGAACCATGGGGAAAGGGGTCTACCTATCATTATCAATGGACCAGCAGCAGTTTAATTCACAAAGGAAGGAGGAATCAAAGACTCCCCTGACATGGAAAATAGGATTTTTAAACATTGGAAGCAAAAACAGCCTGCACATGTGTTTGCAAATAAAACGGTTTTAAAAAGTGCACTGTGGAAAAAGATATCACTGCTCAAAGAAAAATGTCAGGAAAGCAGAACAGGATGTGTGGGTTGACCAAAGCAATGTATATATGTTTCACCCACTGAACGCCACTGACAGTTGAAGAGACACTTACGTCAGGAAAAACTTGTTCTGGCTGGGTGCAGAAACTTCACAATGAAAAGCCCCACTTCAGCTGGATGTCACACCTCCCATCTAATAAGACAAAAGAAAAGCGGAGTGACAAGCTGCGGTGTGCTCAACTTTTCCAAAATGTGGGTGGTCCAATGCTGCAGACACTGCACAGGAGGTGCCCCTAGGTTCCTCCAACAGATGGCATGAGAGTAATAGATGTGCAGCTCTACTGCACAGTAACCTCATTATTAAATGTTCAATTCCTTGACAGTAGTATGAAAGCTAAGAGTCCTTGAATAATAAAGGTGAACAACCGAAGTTGTGAATTGTGATTTATTTTGGTCACAGCCGACACATGTTTCGACTAATAGGTCGTCCTCAAGGCAATAAGTAACGGGTTAAATTCCTATTAGAGCTACTTGGATAACACAGAGTAAAGTAATGGACCGCATTCAGAATGGTCCTAAACAGATAGGCAGTGCGTGTACCAAAGTACAAAACAATCTGAAGTCATTTGAGGCAGGTAGCCGGACCGGATATGGCGTTTCCGTATATAAGGTAAAATACCTGTTGTAGAATGGAGGGGATGGATCCCGTGTGCGACGTCTAGGATGCAGCCGTGTGATGACTAGACGGCGCACACAGGATCCATTCTTTTTCTTAAAAACGGGGTTATTATATAGGATGATGTTGAACTTAAGGGTATCCCTAGGTCCCAGATAGTAGTACCTAAAGGTCATAAACCAATTGTTTTAGAAATTGCTCATTCTCATCTGACAGGTGGGCACCTAGGAACAGCTAAAACCGAAGCCCAAATCGAGAACAATTCTATTGGCCAGGGATATATGCAGACATAAAGAATGTTGTCAGTACATGTGCCCTTTGTCAGAAAACCAGTACCCCAATACCCCCTCCAGCTCCCTTATAACCCTTACCTATTATAGACATAGCTTTTTCACGCATAGGTATGGATATAGTTGGACCTTTAGAACCATCAAAATTGGGAAATCGATATGTATTGGTGTTATTGGACTAAGCAACTCATTATCCTGAAGCATTTTCCTTGCAGAATAACACCTCCCAACAAATTCTAAAACATTTAGAACACCCTTTGGTCACTATGAATATCTAGTCATGCCCTTTGGACTAGCTAATGCCCCCGCAGTTTTTCAACGATTTATGGACAGGGTGTTTTCTGATATGTTATTCCTTTTTGTCATTGTCTATCTGGATGACATATTGACCTTTTCCAAGGATCCTCTAAAGCATGAAGAGCATCATGTAAAGGCAGTACTGTAACGACTCCGTGAACACAAACTTCTAGCCAAACCCGAAAAATGCTTGTTTCACGTTACTTCTGTTCACTACCTGGGATTCATCCTTAGCCCAGAAGGAATTGGTATGGACCCTTCAAAGGTAAAGGCCATACTGGCATGGCCTGCTCCCACCTCCGTGAAACAAGTCCAATCCTTCCTGGGGCTTGCCAACTTCTACCGGAAGTTCATTTCTTCCTTTTCCGAGATCGTCCAGCCGATTGTTGCTCTCTTGAAGAAAGACACTCCCTTTATCTGGTCTACACCGCAAAACAAAGCATTCCAGCGATTGAAGACAGAGTTCGCCCAAGCCCCCATCCTGGCCCAACCAGACATAAATCGCCCATTCCTAGTGGAAACGGATGCCTCTAACTACGCCATAGGAGCGGTCTTGAAACAGGAACTTGAGGATGAACTGGAACACCCTATTGCTTACCTCTCACGAACCCTGACTCCCAGTGAGACACACTATTCCGTCCTGGAAAAGGAACTGTTAGGCATCCGCCAGGCCTTCACTGAATGGCGACATCTACTTCTGGGTGCTAGATATCCAGTTCAGGTCCGCACTGACCATCAGAATCTTCAAATTCTACAATCATTGGAGTGCAGGAACAGTCGTCTTTGCCCAATACCAATTCCAAATCACTCATGTTCCCGGATCACAAAACATGATTGCTGATGCCTTATCCCGACGTCCTGACTATGTAACTACTGAAGACAAGGCCTATCCTAGGCTGTTTCCACACACGATCTTTGTAGCTCAAGCATTCAATCTCCTGGAAGAAATTCGAGTACAAACCCAATCCTCTGACCTCTGGAAGGATATTTCAAGGAAGAATCCATGGAGCCTAAGACTTAAGGAAGGGTACTTATTCAAGGACAATGCACTGGTCATTCCTACACAGAAATTACAACAAAGAATGATAAACCTCTGTCATGATACCCTTCACTCCGGACATCGTGGCATAACCAACACCCTCCGTTTTATACAAAGACAGTTTTGGTGGCCTGGAATGAAGGCCGACGTACAGCAGCAGTACATCAAAACTTGTGCTGTCTGCAGTCAAAACAATCATGATAACAAGAGACCGGCGGGTCTTCTAATGCAACCATCGCTGCAACAAGGTCATGGGAAGTCATTGCAACAGACTTCATTGTGGAATTACCACCTTCCCGAGGGTACACGACCATCATGGTTACCATAGATTTGTTCACTCATATGGCTCATTTTACACCTCTGTGTAAGTTACCATCCTCGTCCGAACTTGCTGGAATCTTCCTGGAACACATATTTTGTTTACATGGACTCCCTTCCAAGATCATATCTGATCGAGGACCTCAGTACGTCTCTCAATTCTGGAAACATCTCTGTCGCATTTTGGGAATCCAACGCGCCCTCTCATCTGGTTATCATCCCCAGACCAACAGGGCCACAGAACATGCTAATCAGACCCTGGAACAGTATCTTCGATGTTTCGCCACCAAGGTTCAGGATGACTGGTCGCTCCTGATACCCGTGGCTGAGATTGCCTACAACAATTCTGACCATTCAGCAATTAACACCAGCCCCTTTTATTGTAGCCAACGGTTCCATCCATCAGTTCTACCCTCTGTTCTCCCTCATCCTACACCAGTACCTACTGTCGACTCCTGGATTGAAACCCTCATCAACGTACACCAAGAGGCCAAAGAGAATTTAGAGAAGGTCAGAACTCAGACTAAGAGGTATGCGGATTTAAAAAGGAGACCAGGCCCTTCTTATGCAATTGGTGATCAAGTCTGGTTGTCCTCGAAGTTACTACCCCGACATCTACGGCCAAACAAGTTGGCCCCTCGGTACTATGGTCCATTTCCCATCAAGGAAATTATCAACCCGGTTTCTTATCGGATTAGTCTACCAGACTCTTGGAAGAAAATTCACCCAGTATTCCACACATCCTTACTAAAACCCTACCACCAAGCCTCCCGGAAATCCTACCGATCTCCTCCTGTACTGGTCGACAACCAATTGGAATATGAAGTGTCTCGAATATGTGACTCCAGGTATAAACGGGGTCAGCTTCAATACCTTGTTGAATGGAAAGGATATCCTCCTAGTGAAAGAACCTGGGAACCACTTTCGAATCTCAAGACTCCTCGACTACTCAGAAGATTTTACCTGTACACCCGGGCAAACCTGGTGGAACAGCCTTTCGGAGGAGGCATGCTGTCATGACCCACAGAACGCGCCCCTTCTGGACTTCCTGGTCCTTGTCACGGCGGGGTTTGCATTCATTGTTTCTCCCAACATGGCCGTATCACATGACATGCCGCGCACCAGCCTTCACGGCGCACCTCATACGTTCCATAAATATGCCACGCCCCTCGGGCCCGCGCGTCTCAATGCTATTGCGAAGTAGCGACCAGACGTGTGCTCCGTAGCTCACAGTATTATTCCCTTGCTTCTTCCACCCTAACCAAATTCTAGTCCCTTCCTCCCTTTGTTGATTCCTGGACTCGTGTGCTAGTTGCGCACCCTGTTATTTCCTGGATTCCTGGACCCTTGCTTCCCGGTACTTGAACGCACGCTGGAGTCGGAAGAGACTCGTGCAGCCTTATTCAAGACTCGAGCAGTACGCAAGAAGGCATCGATCAAGAAATCCAACAAAGATCGAACTCAGGTGAGAAGGGGGGAACTCCTTGACACAAAGTGAAGACCTGGCTTTCAGATAAGAAACATTAACAGGTCCCAGGTTCATCCACGATCCTCCGCTGCTGAAACCTATTTACGTCAACACATTTTACACTGTGTTTACATTTTTTTATCCTGCACTGTCGACCAAACTGTGACCGCCGGTGACATCTCCATGCACTTACCTGTATTAATTTGCAAGCTGACTAACCTGTAACCTATACTCGTCAAGCACTGCTTTCCAACATACTCTATATGTATGCATCTGTAACTATATCACAAGTTCAAGCGCCCAGTTACCTCAGGGTTAGGTGCACATTACAAATAATAAACTAAAGTAAACTAACACAGGTTCCGGAGTCTGGAAAATCTGGTATCCCATGCCGGTATTACCGGCATCAGTGTTCCGGTCCCTGGCGCCGATATTACTGGCAACAGTATTCCCGCCAACTTTTACTTGGCCAGAATGATAAAAGTGCTGGTAAACGGAATTACCAGCACTTTTACTGTATACCAACAATCTTTGTCTTCCTGACAATATGATGCTTATGATATATGCTCAAAGAGCACAATAGGTCCTCTTTTTTTTATAGGGGGCTTGTTTGGATGAGGATTTTATGGCATCATGCAGAACGCGTTCCAAAAAGCTACCCTTCTTGTTGCACAATTTTGTTGGAGACAATTATTGACACAAAGAGTGATAGAACATATATAAAAAAAATGGTAATGGTCAGTCAAATAATATACAGTTTACTTTATTCATATAAACATAAAAAAATACCACTTGGTCATGTGCTAATATCAAAGACTCACATAAAAAATGTACACAACAGTGATACTGTTGTTTTGAGGGCTTTCTATGTGAAAGTAAAATTGTAAAAAGTCACTCATAGGCTACTAACATTACCTTTGTTTGCAAAAAGTGATTCTGAGCAGTTAAAATGAAATTGCTTAAGAGGGAGTAGGATTCATGTTGTGTACATTTTTTTAAGTGGGTCTTTGATATGAGCACATGACCAAATGGTCTTTTCTTTAATGTTTGTATGAATAAAGTAAACTGCATATTATTTGACTGGCCATTACCATTCTTTATATATGTTTAGAAAAATGGTATTATCACTCTTTGTGTCAATAATTGTCTCCAACAAAATTGTGCAACAAGAAGGGTAACTTTTTGGAACTCGTTCTGCAATATGATGCTTAGCAATGGTTTCTTCAAGATATTCTGTCAGACACCTCCCTTTTATTTTAGGTTGTTCCCTTGTTTTATTAGGCTTCCGAGTTCCCCACCGTTGGTGTCTTTTAAATCCACTCTTTCTCTTCTTGCTTGTTTCACACTGAACTTTTAGCTCATTGTGCTAGAGACAGTTTCTCATTAAGTGGTCTCCCCGCTCTTCAATAATTATCTCTCGTGGAATTATCTTCTGTGGCTTTCTCTCTCTCGCCCAGTTAATTTGTTTCCACTTTCTTAACGATTCACAATCATCCTTATTCTTCAGACTTTCGAATAGTTCCTCAGACATCAAGTTATACTGGTTCAATGTTCTGTTATCACCCTTATCATAATGACAGTCCCTTCTCTTTACTGCTTCTTGCCACAGCGGCCTCCCACTTCTACAGTTCACCCATGTACCTTTGTTTGCCCTGGGCAACCTTGCATGTATTGGTGCTCGCTCTAGTATGTTGGTTTGCTTTCTCGCTTCTTCCTTTCGGGCTTCAGACATGTACCGCTCTTGGCATCTCTGCAGCTGAACACATTCAGTGAAAGACAGCAGAGGGAAGCTGTCAACACTCCCCGTCTTCCAGTTTTCGGCTTTGTTAGACGGCGCCTGGCCCCTCACTGTACTTCCATGGTCAGGCGACCACGTCCGATGGTTCCTCAAATTCCGTCCTGATAACACCTTTGCCGTAATCTGCTTTGCCGGGCCGCCGGTGACTCTGCTTGGCGCTCTCGTGTTCTCACAGTTCGGCGAGTCCTGCGGTTCAACTCTGCTCTGCCTCTCCAAGGCGTTCTGACATGAGGGGGGGGGTTCCCGGCACACCATTCTCTCTCCTCCTCTCTGGTCTACTCGTCCCACTTTCAGACAAGTTTTTTCTTAAAGGAGTATTCCCTTTTCCTTTACACAGCGTGCTGGATTCAACATTGCCTAGAGAAAACAGAAGTAGGACACAGTGGTTTTGAGGCAGTATCTATAGCTGGTACACCTTATATTAAACACTGTTAGCCAAAGTCGGGTCTATAAATTAGATAAATGTTCTCATTAAGAAGACAGTGTGGTTTCCTTAGATCTGTCTAAACATTCATGACTCTACACAGTTGAACTGTTGAAAGACATCTCCAGCGATCCTGCCACCTCGTCAACCACTAGCAGGTGGAGACACTATATCATTTATGAAAACTTTTCATGTACACACTGCCCCTATGTCCTTGGTGACTGCTCTGCCTTAAGAAACCTGGATATGCTGGCACCAGTCAACTGTTACAAGTTAGCGTGGTATAAGGCTTCTCACACCCAAGAAAGGTCTTCATGTTGTTTTAGCGGTGTAGTGTGTATTATAGATAAACAGGTGCTTTTTGGGTGGTGGGTAAGAAAATGGCAAAGATAACACACCAGATGTTTTGGAGTGGTGGAGGACAAAAACACAGAGAAGGATGTGCTGCTATTCTTTGTGAATGTGAACACAAACTACACATGTCTCACCCTGACCCATTTGTATCAGGCCTGGGGATGTGAATTGGTAAGGCATAGGCCTGTTAGAGTCAGTTTTACACCATGTTGATACTACTGCTCAGGGCATCTGGATGTACCCTGGAAGGCCGGATGAAGCCCGTTAAGCTCAAGGCAGACACTCATGTGAAAGTTTGCAAACACCCCTTTGACTGGGTGAAATTCTACCACTCAGTGACAGACACAAAGCTCAACAAAAGGAAAACCGGAGGCACTATCCCTGCCAAATCCCTATCTGTGCTAACCAAACAACCAACCCTTTCAGGGCGTGGCACTGCCTAACCAGGAGAGGTTCCACTCCTTTAGGGATTTAATGATTTTCAAGGCCAGGAAAGTTGTCAGCAAGACCAATCCCACAGTGCTCCTAGAAGGAAGCAGCAAACTACAGAGCAAGTTGTTTTTTCCTCCAAATTCATCACAGATTCTAAACAATGAGATTTATCTTCCAACTCATGTTACCCCTATCAGTGGCAGAATGTTACATTTCCTAATCACTTTCAGGGGCACCTCATTGGACCCACGATGTTTGTTCATTGTATTAAAGGGTTATCCTCTCCCCTTTCCTATCGTTTTACTAAAATCAGCAGGGGAAGCAGATGAGGTGGATTTCACCTCTTCATGTTAGTTCCACCTGTACTTTGTTTAAAGACTTCCCATCCACCCGCAAAAAGCTCTGCAAGATATGTATAAATGGTTGGGACAAACATGAGACAGAAATGTTCCCTGCGTGTTGATTGGCTGAGAGTGGCATGCCTCTGCCAGGAATTCTGTATCTCGGATGCAGATAATGGATTGTTTACCCATTTCACCATCTAGGTCTCTGGTACTATGGCACTATGGGTGGGATTTTTGCCATCCATACTCTTACTCCCCAGTCCATTTCAGCAGATGGTGGACGAAATGCTTTAGAAGTCTGGGCACTGGAGGATGTTGCTGCAGATCAATTATCTCAGAGCAACTCTGCCAGATTTCATGTGCTTCCCAAAAAGAACTGGGCTGGCCTTCACACAATTATGCATCTTTTTGAACGTCAGACTCTCTGTATCCATAGACATGTTCAAAATGATCACAGCAGCGCATATTTGAGCCTCCCCTTTGCCAGGAGTCTGGCTGTGCATTGTGAATTTTAGGGATGTGTATCTTCACATCCACATATCGATTCCTCACATGTTTTCTACAGTTCTCCCTGGGAAATAGGTCAATGTGTAGGGTTTTGTATTCTCCTAAACCTTGAAATCAAATGCCAGTGTGTGTGAAATTGTATTTTATTTTTAAATGTTATAGTTTTATTCAAAACCTTTCATTTATCCATACAGCCATACATTTCCAAAATTTACAATAAAAAGTTTCAACACAAGCATTCTTTCATTGACCGTACTCTCCATACTTCCTTATTTCATTTTCCTTACTACTTTAAATACTGCTTTAAGTCCACCATTTCAGATGTTTATGTAATCTTCATCATAATGATATGATTCCAAAATTGAATAATGACAGCAGTTAGACTCCTATTATTCCCTGACAGTATTAGATTCCATCTGTCCTGGCTCAGTTGTTGATATCATTTCTCGAAACCAATTTCTTTTTTCAACTAACGCAGGGCAAATCATGATGATATGATGGATAGTCTCGAGCATCTGTTTGTTCTCACAGAATCGACAAAAGGCTTCCTCTTTAGAGATTTGCCTGTTATTTGCCATGAGTTCCCGGGTTGGTAATTGATTCAGTCGTAGTCTAATAAATTGGTCCCTGATCTGCCTATCCGGAAATTGCTTCAGATACACGGGTAGATCATTAAGTACACGGCTATCCAATTCACAGTTCAGATTCATCTGGTATAATGATTTCTCTGTCAGAGTACGTATCCAATCATTTCGCTGTAGTCTTTGTTTAGCACATTGAGGGCGATTCACTAGCATCTCTGTTGTTATGCTATTTGCTGCCATCACGCCTTTCATGACGTTCTTCCATAGTGCTAAGGCCGCGTTAGCCACTGTATTATTTCTTTGTTGAAATAATTTATATGCTGGGATTTCATCCTCATTAATCATCTTTCTGTACAAGTCGATTTTTTTCCACTCGACTATTGATCTTAGCGATTGAGTCGCGATCTCATGTGTGATTCTTTTGATCGGGAATTCATTCGATAACCCAAGAATTTTCCTCCAAAAGAGGCCTTCCAAGATATCCCAAATTGATTGGTCAAGATTTATCATAGTCTCACTCCCGTAACTAAGGATTGCAGTCACTTTTTGTCGATAAAAGATGAGGATCGGTTGTAAAGAGTATTTTCCAAATTTTCTATGTAAAAGTAGCCCTTGTCTCGCCAGTGAGGCCGGTTTTGTTCTCAAGTGAATTATCCAGGGTGTTTCTACTTCTGATTGATTCACTAGGACTCCCAGATATTTGATTACTGTCACTGTGGTCAATTTTTGTTCATTCATGTAGAATCGAAACGATTGTTGATTTTCTTTTGTGGTTTCTTTGCTGAGAGTGGCATGATTCGTGTTTTGGCGGTGTTTATCTCTAAGCCATTTTCCAACATGTAAGTTTCCAACTCCCGTAGACTTCTTTGTAGCCCTAACTCTGTTTTATCTAAAATGACGATGTCATCTGCATACATCAAGTGCTGGATCTGCTGGTTGTTTATTTTAGGTAGATTTGCCTTCGGAAAACGAGGAGGATCAGGGAGATCCATGGTATACAACTTAAACAGCATTGCTGCGAGGGGACAGCCCTGTTTAAGACCATTTTCTGCTTCAATAGGTGCCGATAAATGACCTTGTTGTGGAAGTCTAATTCTTAATGTGGTATTGCTATATAATTGGTTCCAATAGCGTCAATGGACAATTCCACCTCTTTAGTTTACCCCGCAGTGTTGTCCTATTTACCATATCAACGGCCATATGCAGGTCTATAAATGCTACATACGTGGTATGTTTGTTAACCAATGCCTCCTGTTTCAATAGATTCAAGATCATTAGATTTACATGAGTACCCGTACATTTTGTAAATCCAGTCTGCCTGATATCAAATTGCTTGTTTTCGTTGATCCATATATTAAGTTTGTTAAGTAGAAGCATTGCAAAAATCTTCCCAATCGGATCCAAAAGTGCGATTGGTCTGTAGTTTATAGGCAGTTGCCTATCACCTGCTTTATATATTGGGATCAAAATTGCTGTCGTCCAAGTAATGGGAATTTGTTTTCCTTTTTCAATAGCAGCAAATAGATGTACACAAAATTTAGCCCAATCCTCTGGATGTTTCTTTATGCGCATATTGCTTAGGCCATCTGGGCCTGGTGCCCTTGATGAATTCAGCTTCTTTATGATTGTTAAGATATCATCAAATGTCCAGGCATTTGTCCAAACAGTCGATTCATTCTGCTCCATTCTGATGGGCTGATTGCTCGCTGTACGTTTATAGATGGCCTTGAAATGGTAATCCATACAGATTCCGCAATCCCTTGGATTAGTTTATGTTGGTTATCCATTTGCGGATTTAATAGGTTCCACAATCCTCGCGTATTGTTGTTTTTCAAGAGAACTAGAATTGCTTCTGCATCTTGTTGTAGGAGCAGTGCTTTTGCATTCTTTGTCCAATTTCTGTAACTTTGTTTTGCTTGTCGAATAACGTTCCATGAATTGACATCATTCTTTCCTTTTATTTCCGTGATCGTTCTCTGCAGTTCTTTTTTTTTTGTTTGCTACTTGTAAGTTGTAGGCGTGGGTGTGGCTTTTCTTAGAGGACTCTTGTTTGTGGATCTTTCATACGAATGGTGAGATTATCCATTCATAGTTTATTTGTTTCATGCCACACACCGCAGGAGTGGTGTATGTGCTTACTAATTTCTTCATTTGATTATCGCTAATACGTAGTCGGGCAACTGCAGTAAAAGTTTCCATGCGAGGTAAATGTACTTTGCTACCTTCGCAATACGGTGCTTTCCATGTAATGCTGATAATGATGATCACTATTATCTGATCTTGTAATATCCTGGGCCGTTACTTTGGAGATTAGGGTTGGCGACATATAGATGTAATCTAAAGTGGCTGACACTTTTCCATTTGTCCAAGTAGTACTTTTTGGACTGTGGTTCATTTGATTGGTACAGTAAAAATGTCGCCATTTGGTTTCTTTATTCCATATTTTCGCTCTTGCTGAGAGTTGCGTTTTCTCGATTACTAGTCCTTGTTGGTCGAATAAATGAATATTAAGGTCGCCACATACAACTATTTCAATATCGTTTGATTCCAGCACTACATTATCTACGGCGGAGAATAAGGTATCAATGATTTCATCCATTTGAATCGCTGCCTGGTTCCAAGATATATTGAATATTGCTAATCTCTGCGCCGGTGCTTGCAACAGGATTCCATGTGTCATCTTTGTACTCAAAATTTCTACGATCGTTAATTGAATCCACGGTGAGATGTTAGTAGAGTCTACCACTTGTATATTCTCTTCCATTTTAATCAAAATTAAGAGTCCTGCTGATGGACATCCTTTTTCACGGGATATTGCAGGATTCATGACCACTGTGTATCCGTCACATCCGGGCATGATATCAATCCATGTTTCTTGTAAACATCTAAACTTATATTTCCAGAGATCATACATATTTAAGCAAAAGAGATGAGAAAATCCACTGGTGTTCCAAGTACACAGGGTCAGTGTAGTATTAGATCTTTTAATTGATGGTTATGAATTGTTTTTTCTCATTGATGTCATCATCCTATTTGAGGTTTCCTCCTCTCTCCAGAATGGCATGTTAGTAAAGTTTGCTCGCGTATATATTTATTTATCACTCTTTCTTTTGAGCTGACCATTCTGCTTTTTATAGTGGTCCCCAGGGAATGAGAACCATCGTTCCCCCCTCTCTCCTGTCTTATTGATCTCTTCACATGATGCTGACGTTCCCATATTGGTTTACTCATATTTGTTGTTACGGAAGTACATGAAAACCCCAATTTCAAAAAGAGATGTGCCTCATTGGTAATCTTTCCAATATTCTCTATATTATGAAAATGTACGACAATCACATCTGAATTCTTTTCATCCATGAATTCCACCACTTTGATGTGTCCTGTGTTGACCCATCTAAGAGCAGGGATTGCGTGTATCAATCGCAAAGTATTTGTTCGATTCAAGTTCAGCTCATGTTGATATTTATCATTTTTCACTTGCTCAATTTTTAATTTGATATTTTGTAGAGTATCCAGAGGATTAATAAACAAAGTTTGCTGCAGTTTAGATCTATTAACTGTGTCTACACTGTTTTCTGATTTGTTGGTTCTTTGACTCCTTTCCGAATATTGCGATGTAAAATCTTCGCTGTCGGAGATTGATTCCACACTAAGGGCCTCATTACGAATCAGGCGTTAAGGGGTTAACGGCGCCCTTAACGCCTGATTACAAGGTCCGTTAGCGCCATGGTGATTTTAACGCCTGCTTTTTGCAGGCGTTAAAATCCATGGCGCTAAGGGACCATGGTGCTAATTACGCCACCGTAATTTACGGTGGCGTAATTAGCACCTTCCCCACTCCCATTATGCCCTATGGGGCAAAAATGGGAATGGGGAAGGGTAAAATGGGAAATGGGGATTTACCGCCCCACTCACCTTGGAATGGGGAGGTAAATCCGCCATCCACCATGGTGTAAACATAGTTTACACCATGGTGGTAAGAGTACGACCCAGGCGGTAATTTACCGCCTGGGTCGTAATGAGGCCCTAAGTCTAGAAGTCTCCAGCTCTAAATCAGAAATGTCTTCACAGCTAAGGTCTGTTTAGATGGAATCTATGGTGTAGCCTTCTTCAGAACAATCAACAATTATTAAAGATTGGTCATTGGTTGATGCTTGTGAGTCCCAGTTGCTGTCTTGCTCTTCTTTAGAATAAGTAGAGAGGTTCAGCAATGCTTCTTGACTAAGTGCATCTCTTCGCTGTCGATCTATATTTGAATTAGGTGTCACATCACCCATCATAGTAATATCTATTTGTATCATTTCGGTCGTAATAGATCTTTGTGGATCCACTGTCCTAATTTGCATTGCAACTTTTTGTTCCCCTTGTTGTGTAGTTTTGTTCACTTTAGGGGTTGCCAAATTGCGTAGGAAGGCTCTACAACCATTTGTTTTCTTTTTCTTTGTTGATTTATAATTTTTTTCTGTGTTTGTTGCGGAATATTGGCGATGTTCTTATTGTTGTCAAAAATAGCAAAGTTTTCCATTGGCTTTTCGGGTAAAGAAGTCGGATCCTCAGTGACTTCAGTCGCATTCCCATCTCGTTGGCTAGTGTCCAAGGTCAATGTATCGATTCTACCCTGCACAATTTCTAACTGCATGCGCTGTTGCTTGTGACATGGCTTTCTTTTGTCCAATTTCATTTTGCGATTTTACACTAGGCGACTGGTGCTCCTTTGCTATGATTTCCATCATACCTGCTGTCAATGTTGCCTTCTCTTCATGTTCTCTTCTCGCTATTTCAAATAGCCTGGACTGCCATTGGGCACTTGTTTCAGCCTCTTGATTAAGTCGGTTGTGTATCGTGTTTATGAAAGACTCCACAAAAATCTGTTTCGAGTGGATAAGGGCCAGCAAAGTAGCTTGATCTTTTTGCGCATCGCGATTACTTTCTAATAGCTTCATGAATGATATCATAGCCTGTGAGGTTACAGCTAACAGCAAGTTTTGTAAGTCTAACATTGTTGTGGGTATCGCTTCTGTTATTTTAGTCGGTGGTACATTTGGTTGACATTGACAGAAGTCCTTGTTGTTCGGGGTCTGATCTGCTATTGAGGAGCTGTCTCCAGGTTGCCTGCTATTATTTGCTGTGGTGGATGTTTGATACTCCTTTGTCATCACGGCAGGGATTAAAATTTGTGGTGTTGAGGCTAACCAGGACGGCTCTCCCTTTATATTTGTCTGCAGGTTAAATACTTCCTTTCTTTTAACCTGATTCGTCATCAAATCCTCAATTTCTGTAATGTCCATCGATAGTCGAGCCTGCCTGTTGTTTGGTCTCTGGAGGCTCCTGTGTCCAACATCTTCTATCGTCTTGGCCTTTGTGTATGCCAGCTCCCAACATTTGTTTGCCACGATCGCTTTTTCCTTTTTGGAAAGTAGCGGCTCACGTATCTCTGTCTGGTTCCTCTGTACATGAATTGGGAGCAGGCCTGTCATTAATGGGTCTTTATCGAGGTATTCCGGATCATTGCTAGTCTAGGATTGATTATTGCTTTCCTGATTATTATCATCCAAGTTATTAACTGGTATCGCTCTATCTCCTTTTGTAATCAGTGCTTGTGAAGTCTCGCCTGGTATGGTTTCATCAGGATGACTGATTCCAGGAGACATCAGTTCAGCCGTAATACCAAGTTTATTCTTAGATCTAGTTGCAAGTCTCGTCCCAGTCGCCATCAATGAGGGTATTAAAGGCGATTTAATGGATCCGCCAATGTCATTTTTGGCTGTACTTATGTATATTTGTGCCAATTTCAAGTGTAACTTTTCACTCAGCTTGGCAAAACCGCCAAGTTTAGCTGTTGTGGCGAGCTTCGCTAAGCGCCGTTCCCAGACACACTCTGCAGATAGTTGTTAGCACACAGTAGCAGAGTGTCTGTTGTGGTAAAGTATAGACCGGCTCACCAGCAGGATCAAAGGACAAAGTCCCGCAGTCTCCTGCTTCTGATAGCCCACCCCTACCACACAGCTGGTCCACTGAATTTTGTAAATCGTACACTGGTAGAGTTAAAGGATCAACTCCCACAGTCTCCTCCTTTCTTCGGTGGATACCAAATGTTGCTACTATTTGCCTCGGCTCACTTTCCGAATCAGGTGAGGCAACTCAAAAAAAAAAAAAAAGTTACCCATGTTTCGTATTCCAGGTAATGACCCTTTCCTGGTATGCTGTTGGTGAGCGAAGGATCTCACACTTTCTACTCGGTCGGGCCGTTAAGTGTCTCATGCAGTCAGTCTCCCACAGGCAGAAGTACCCGTTCTGCAAGTTGAAATCTGCGTGTGTCCCGGACAAGGAAAGGTAGGAGAGGGGGAAAGGAAGTCTGGGATGGAAAGGGGGTGGGCTCACGTTGCACCGCAGCGGCCCGGCGGCAAAAATTGCCACAGATGTACAGGGTGCCGATGACTGGAGAAAAGCTTAGCATACTGGCACCAGGTGGGCGACTTCTCATAGAATCGTGCCTCTCACTGGCAGTCATAAGTGTGCATACTTGCAATACCAACGCCCTGCTTGATCGTGCTGTGAAAGTTTACAGTTTACAATTGCTCACTGCCACACGCAGCAGGTGGACAATAAGTAGTTTCCTGGGTCCCACCATCAATGAAGTTTAGAATAGCGTCTTACCGTCAGCCCAGAAGACCAGAGACAAGAGAGTCTGCAACCCGATTCCGCGGCCCACTCCGCGGCCGAGTCAGGGTTTTAAAGAGTCAGCTGGTGCAATGTAGAAAAAACAGCAATAGTAAACAGACTGCAGCTCCTCTCAGGAAACAGGGATCAATGCAGACAAGAGACTCTGCAACCCGACTCCTCGGCCCGCTGCGCGGCCGAGTCAGGGTTTTAAAGAGTCAGCTGGTGCAATGTAGAAAAAGCAGCAATAGTAAACAGACTGCAGCTCCTCTCGGGAAACAGGGATCAATGCAGACAAGAGACTCTGCAACCCATATTATACTGTGTCAATAAAGCACGTGTTAAAGTATCATCCCATATTTTCCTGCATCCCAAAAATCAAGGGTTAATGCATCTGATTTAATTCTCTCCTATGAGAACAAATCAGGGCAATGTGTGTGGCATCGTCTCCTCCATTTCCATAAAGCACATTGCAATGGGTGTGATTTTGCCTTCGCGTACGTGTGATGAAGCACCAGTAACCCAGAAAGGAAAATGATACGTTACTGCAAAACTAATATGTTAGCAACCTATTTGACCCTCCTCCCCCCTGCCCCAGAAGTAACAGCTACATATTGTGGCTTCACCAATCACATAGTAACGATAGTAACAGACAAAATCCAAGATGGCCGCTAAATGGTTTTATATCACCAGTCCTACCCAGTCATGTAAGGGGAGCAAATGAGCAGGTGAGCAGGGTACAGTTGGTGATAGAGGAAGGGGTAAACTCTGATAGGCAATGCATTTTGAAAGAAAGAGGCTTGTAGCTCCCTACCAAAAAACGATGATGCTGAAGGAAAGAGAGTTATCATTTGGAGTTGGAAGAGAAAAAATCAAGCTGCTATACTGAGAGGCTGATGGCAACAACCACTAACGTGTAGAACTTGACTGCCACAGAGGAGCTCTGATGATTGTAGAAGCGTTTGAGAATCACTACTGCAACCTAATGGAAGTATGTTGCCCCAGTCTGCAACTGTAAGGGTAAGTAGCTCACCTGCAGGTGCCGACTGGCCTATAGGGAACTCTGGAGATTTCTGGTAGGCCTCTGCACCCTGGGCCTCTTTTCTGTAGTATTTCCAAATGTTCCCATAGGAAAAGTTATGCACTTGCTTTAAATACCAATATGGGGCCACTTTGAAAATTATTTCCAGGGCCTCTTTTGGTTCCTAGTCCACCCCTGCTCACCCGACTCATTTTAGTAAATTTTGCAGTACTTTCATCTGTGCAGCACTCTCCATCAGCTTCTGCCCCCTGGTCACGAGCAGGCCTCTTGCTGCAGCCTAGCTTCCCCCACGTAAGCCCTGGATCCCTGTGGCTCATCAAAAATGACCCCTTCCTGGTCTCTGGCTCTGCCCTGCTGGTGCAATCTTTACCATCCACCTCTTGCACTCCTCCCCCTGCTACTCTTCCTCCACAGGCCCGGCTCCAGCAGGGGGGGTAGGGGGGCCTGGCCCCCCCAGAGCCAGCCTCTGGCCCCCCCTAGAAAGGAGGCCATGTCAGTGATGTTTATGACCACCAGGTAGCCGAGGGAGTGGGGGGGTGGATGTCACTCTTAACCACGGGTGCACAACATGGGGCCCAAGTGCGGCCCAGCATGTTGATTTTCCCGCAAGCAGCTACGGCCGTCCTCTAGTAGTAAAGTCTTTTTTTGACTTGCCAATGGGAAATGCTGACCCTCTATTGGTGGACTGCATTTACTACGTGGCTCTTACGAGTCACGTAGTGCATGGGCTATACCAACAGAGGGCCAGGACTGTGGCTGGCATGGCGTGGAATGTTGCCGGAAGGCATTTCAGCCTTGCCACGCCAGCTGCAGCGCAAGCACATCCACAGTGCTGGTAAGTGGGGGCGCTCTCATGTTCTTTATCAGTGTTTGTGTGCTGGGAGTTTGGGGTGTGTGCAGGGGAGTATCCAGCATTGCAATAGTGTGTCGGGTGAAGCTCAAAAAAAGTCCTGCTACTTTCCCCCCCCCAAATGCAGTGTGCGCAATTCCATACATACAGCCTCATTCACGCAGCTTCCCCTCCCATCAACCTTTTTTTGGTAACATTAGTGGCAGATGGCATTTTAACACCTACACTTGCATATGGATTGCACCAACAGAAGTGACTTAACAGAAAAGGACTTTGCAAGGAGCATCATCAGTTTTTAGTACTTGCAGGTACAATGGAAGTGACTTTAGAAAAGGTTGCCATAAGTAAGCCAAGTGGCACATAACTTTGTGGTGCAAAATACCTTAACTGCACTGTTATTATATAACAACTCTATAGTCATTAGGATTTGTTTTTCTTAATGACTTTATAACAGCATGATATGCTAACATAAACTATGAAGTGAATCACTGCAGATAAGGCACAGTGCGATTACACGATTTAACCAGGATCACACACTTTGGTTCGTAGTGAAACCGGGATGCAGACAGAGTCATTTGTTGATGTCAATTCTATTTAGCTCACTGTCTTTGTGAAAAGGCTCTTGCGCTGATGCAATCCACTGGTCACTCTGTTGTTTGGGGGTGTGTGGGCATAGTGTTTGGTTGGGGTGGTGGCCATGGGGCATAGTTTGGGGGTGCAGGTCATGGGACACAGTTTTAGCTGTGGGATTGTGGGGGCCGTGGGGTATAGTGTTTGGTTGGAGGGTGGGGGCCATTGGTCATAGAGTTTGGTTGGAGGATGGGGGCCATTGGGCATAGTGTTTGGTTGGGGTGGGGGCCATGGGCCATAGTGTTTGGTTGGGGGTGGGACCAATGTGGCAAAGTTTGGTTGGAGGGGTGGTGGCCATTGGGCATAGTGTGGGGGCGCGGGCCATGAGGCACAGTTTTTAATTGTCGGATTGTGGCCATGGGAGCATAGTGTTTGTTTGGGGGTGGGGGCCATGGGGCATAGTGTCTGGTTGGGGGTGGTAGCCATGGGGCATAGTGTTTGGTTGTGGGTGGTGGCCATGGGGCATAGTGTGGGGGTGCGGGTCATGGGACACAGTTTTAGTTGTGGGATTGTGGCCATGGGGCATAGTGTTTGGTTGGGGGCCATGGAGCATAGTGTGTGTTTGGGGGGTGGTTTCCATGGGGCATAGTGTCTGGTTGGAGGGTGGGAGTCATGGGGCATAGTGTTTGGTTGGGGGTGGGGGCCCTATAGCAGAGTTTGGTTGGAGGGGTGGTGTGGGGGTGCGGGCCATTGAGCACAGTTTTTAGTTGTGGGATTGTGGCCATGAGGCATAGTGTTCAGTCGGGGGTGGGGGCCATGGGGTATACTGTCTGGTTGGAGGGTGGGAGCCATGGGGCATAGTGTTTAGTTGGGGGCCATGTGGCAGAGTTTGGTTCAGGGGGTGGTGGCCATGGGGCATAGTGTGGGGGTACGGGCCATGAGGCATAGTTTTTAGTTGTGGGATTATGGCCATGGGGCATAGAGTTTGGTTGGGGGGTGGTGGCCATGGGGCATAGTGTCTGGTTGCGGTGTGGGGGCCATTGGGCATAGTGTTTGGTTGGAAGGTGGGGGCCATGGGGCATAGTGTCACATGCAAGAGTGAACCCAATCATAAAGCTAAATTAGGCACAGTTAAGAGATGTACCTCCTTTGCCTTTTGTGGAAACCTGACACAACGAAGGCCATACTCCCAAGAGTATGACCAACTCAAACAGCAAAGTATAGCAGTCCAAATAGCAGTCCAAAATAATGAGCTTGTGTCTTGCAAATCTAAAGCGGCATAATGCGTGAAATGTTTGAGCACAGTGTTTTTTCTCCTGAATGATTTGTCTACTTTGTCCACTATTGCCAATATATCCTTATGAAAGAAATGAATTATAAAAATGGAAAATCTGTAGTACAAAATGTACGTTTGAAATACACAAAGACCGGCACACCTAAAAATGTATTTTTTCCATGTGTTTAATAATAATTGAGGGTTGAAGAACACTACTGCCACTCCTTCGCCTGCTGCTCCTCCCGCGTTTAGTTTTTGGCCCACTATAGGCAGCATGTAGGGTACATTCGGCCCTCTGGCAAAATCAGTTGTACACCCCTGATCTAAACATTCAGCAGCAACCTCAGAGACATCATTCCGAGAGGGTGAATTGCAGGAGGCCTGGCCAGGATTTGTTTTCTTACCCTAGACAATGATTTATGCCCCACAGCCATGAAAGTACAAACGACCAGGGAGATGGAGGGACATTCACACCTCTAAGTTAGGTCGGACACTTATTCAAGCAGGCTGCCTACAACCATTTTCTGAAACCTAAAATCACAATTTTGGTTCCGTAATTTAAAGTATGTTATTTTTGTGGGAATATAGTGGTTTTTCACATCATGCTTAATAAAATGGTTAACTATATCAAACAATAAATGACAGGTAAAGTTGCTTTAACACAGATCTCTGCAGAAGGTGCGTCAACTGACGGGGGGGGGGCTTACAAATTACATTCAAAGTATTTATTCTGCTGCATTAACTACTTGAGTATAAGTGAAAAGATAAGGTTGGTACTAACAAAAATGTAATTCTGGAGGGGAGTGTAGTAAAATCAAAAAGTGATAGATGCAAATCAATGTTTGAATTAAACATTATCACTACCGTTGCTCTGCGCAGCATTCAATGCCATCATTCTGTAGTATGCCTGTGCGATTAGAGAAGGGGACAAGCCATTAGCAACTGACCTTTGGTCCTGCCACCGAAAGGTGCAGTTCAATCTCAATTGCTAGGTAGTGTTGCATCTGCACTGGAACACAAGCAACCACATGACGTTTTAGGCCCTGTGGTTTAGCAATTTTGGAAGGGCTTCTGACATTAGTGACAGGGCCAAGGCTGATATGTAAACAATGCAATGGAAGGCTGGCCAGAGCAATGACGGTGGTTCCAATTGATACAGAGACTTTTTACCTATTAGGTACAAACAGAACTCATGCTGTGGAACACAGATTCAGTGGCAATAAACTGTCAGGAGAAACACACATTCTATGGTTGTGCCTGGTCATTTACCCACATAATGACTAGCCATGGCAATGTTAATGCCTCACCACCAAAACATAACCTTTGCAGAGCTCTTTGAGCAAGCTCTATCACAAAGTAACAACAAACGTGTTACTGTACAGGGCCTGCCAGTGTTTAATTACTTAATTGTCTCTGTAAATGAGCTCCTGTTGTAGTAAAATTCTCTTAATGTGTGTCTTCAGCAAGTTGATTTTATAAGCAACATATTTGTCGATGCCTCTTTCTTGCACTGAAGTCCTATCTTAAACAAGCAATCACAAAGCCAGCAGTTTTGCCTTGCTTATAGGTATTAGCAGACATTTGCCAGGCAGTGCCATCATATGCCCAGTTACTGGCAGCATTTTCCAGCTGTTCCCATTTTATGGCCAGGTGATACCCTTATGGCACTACCTGGCAAATGCCTATCCATGCCTAATCAAAAGCCCAAGCTGTTGGCTAGGCCAGTGCATGTTGCCTTGAGTTAGTCTCCCTTAGTGAACGTGTATATGCCGAGCTGTGGGTGTCTTGCTTGCTATGCCTAGGGAATCAAGCTGCACCTCACTGACCTGGTCCAACAAGGCCCTACCTGAAAATGATAAGGCTAGGTTGGCAAGTATTGACCAATTTCAGATCTTATCATGCATACTTACCAGTGGGGCTCTGACCTAAATAGAATGTATCTTTGTTTGGAAGCCTAGTCTACTCTGCCAGAACGTTTCATGATGCAAACAGAACAGGTCATGTGTTTTGTGGGATTTGTTTAGAAATTATGATGTAAATCTTGGGTGCTGGGTGTTTAGGCAGTGCCAGAAATGAAACATGAACACCCCTAAAATAGCAAAAAAGAAGAGAGTTTTCTATAATGTTACGGACAAAGAATAAAAAGTGTACATATTTTATACCTAAGAAGCAGTTTTTAAAAAATATTTTCTAAAGAGTGCAATCAGAGATGGATTTAATATTTGGAGAAGGGACAAATGCCAATGCCAACCCCCCGGCCCCCTGCTCTACTCCCTCCCTCGAGTAAGAACAGCAGGGCTAAACAGGCCCTACCAGTGAGATCTTATCTTTTTAACGTGTCGCAGAGGCAGATTATTTACAACAGGAAGTGATTAGAGATGAGAAAAGGTAAAAAGATAGTGACCATTGCTGTGGCACTATAAAAAAATTATATAGGGTTTTAAGAAGGTATTTAAGTGTGATTGTTGGGTGATTAGTAAGTAAGGGGATACAGAACAAGCTGTCTGAAACAATAACTTTTTTCATGCATTTCATTTCACTTTGTGTCTGTATGTCATGATGCCTACCTCCAAGGAGCCAGGTCCGACCCAGCAACCCCAGAGGCAGGCATCATTTCCCCCCGGGGAGTGCCAGCGGGCCCAAGCTGGGGCCCTTTGGACGCAGACCTGGCGCCTTAGGCGCCAGGCTCATGTTGGACCCCTGTCCTGGCGCCTTAGGCGCCAGGCTCATAAAGCTAGACATGTGTTCAAGTGTTTTAATGTGCACTTACCAGATGCAGACCATGCTGCCACATCCAGGCCCTCTTGAGGCCTGAATGGAACTACTTTACCTGTGGGATTACTTTCCACCCGGGTGTGGTCGGGGAAGGATACATACCTGATCGGAGGAAGGATACACTTTTGGAACTTCTTCCAAAGCTATTTAAACCACACCCGATCAGCAACTCACGCTTCGCGTTGTTCTGCTCCTCGCAGCTGGACGCTCACCGTGTCAGCTCCTGCATCTGGACTTCAGCCACGCCAGTCAGCATCCTGGGTCACCTGCAAAGGGAGACAAGAGACCTTACCAGCTAAATCTGCACCACGGAGATATCACCGACGATCCTGAAAGGGAAGACATTATTTTTAAAAGCATTTCGTTACGATCGCTGCAGCGCTGCATTTCACTCACCTTTCCTGGGTTCCTCCATCTTCAGCAGCGATCATCCGGATACACAGCCACTTCCCAGAGCCTAGAGAAAAAGACAAGAATAAGAGGTGAGAGAAGGAAGGGAATAAGACTTACCTCATTTCATTTCGGGTCTTGCCGCTTCCAGGCATTTTCCGGACCCCGGCCCCTATGGGGAAAAAAGACAAAGACATTGAATGAGCATATGCAAAGACAGTTCCTGAGCGCTCATCCAGAACTAACCTGCCATTTACTGGAACTGGAACTGCACGTTTCACTTCGGGTCGGCGCCATATCTCTGGCATTCCGAACCCCGGCCCCTAAGGGGAAAAAAGTCATAAGCATTAGCGCTTGCTGCAAAAAGACTATGAACATTATTATTAAGCTTGGACTTTTGAACTTGCAACTGAACTTTTACAGAGCCTTACCTGAATAGTCAAGCTTACCTGAACTCCCATCAATCCTCAATCCAGTGAAGTAACTGGGTTTCAACGCGCCCCTGCATCAGAAGCAGGATGGAGAGCTCATCCTTCCTGACCCTAAGGTGAGACTTCACGGGGAATCGTGGAAGGGTATCGTGGAGGGTTGGAAGAGAGTGGGAGGCTTGAGCATAACTCAGTCAGTAGGTAATACTCCCTTTTCACGCACAGGGGAATATTCCTGCAAGCCGGAGAAGCCAGAGTAGAGGGCCCTTATTGTCCATCTTCAGAGTCCTGCGCTTCACCATTGAAGAAGCATCAGCATTCGAAGCCAGACCTGCGCCTCCGTGGGAATCAGGTGAGCGTTACAGAACGCGAAGCCTACCCACAATTTCCCACCCGGGCGCTATGGAGACTTCCGAGACTGACCAGCTGGCCCAGCTTTTGGGGGAATTACGGGCGGAGGTGCACTCAACCCGCCAGGAGACTAACACTCTCAAAAGAGAACTGATCTTATCCAAGGAAAGAACAGATGACCTAGCCAAAAGGTTATTACAGGCCCAGGCAGGGCACACTCCTTTACCTAATTCCGGGGACATTTCCACATCAATGGGTTTGAGTAACCGGTACAAATTAATCTACCTGGACACATGCCTTTGGCCCCGCCTGAACGTTTTGCGGGGGATCCCAAGAAATATGCCGTCTTTATGAACCAATGTTGTTTACACTTTCTATGCAGACCCGGAGCCTTCCCTAACGACCAGACCAAGGTAGCCTTTATACTATCTTACCTCAGTGGCAGTGCTGCCGATTGGTCTACTCCATTGGTAAATCAGGATGATCCCATTCTCCAGAATTTTCAGGGCTTCCAGGCCAGCATGGAAAGATTGTTCGCTCGACACTCTCAAGGACAGGCCCTTGATAACGAACTGCTATCCTTACGACACGGTAATCAGGATCTTCTGTCCTACATAGCCACCTTTAACAGACTGGTTGGGGAAACTGGATGGCCAGAAAGCAAAAGGATCACATTGTTTCATCGAGGCCTGCGCAGAGAGCTTAAGGATGTTCTAGCTCAGATAGTAAACCCACCCCAGGTCTGCGCGGACTACATTGACTTGGTGGTTCAACTTGATCACAGACTTCAAAATAGAAAAGCAGATCGGTTCAAGTATGAAAACCGAGCACCGATCAAAACCCACGCTAACTCCAAGAGTACTGACGTATCTGAACCTATGCAAATCGGTGGTGTTAAAGGACCATTAACGCAGAAAGAACGGGAGAGAAGGCGGCAAATGCAACTCTGTCTATATTGCGGGACTTCCGGTCACTTTCTTCGAAATTGTCCAGTTAAACCACTTAAGAAGGTGGTTGGAGCTACTGATAACGAATTAGTGACACCTGATTCGGGAAACGACCTAGCCCGGCAAGCGTAGGGGTCCGCTTGCCGAGCTTGAAAACTAACTCTTTGACCTCGCATTTTGTCATGCCAATGGTGCTCGTGGACCCAAAACAGCCTCAGCAGTTGCATGCTATAAAAGCATACATCGACAGTGGAGCTATTGGAAATTACATAGACCGTGAATTGGCTTCCAGGATTAAGCTTCCTCTCCGCCCGAAAGCAACCCAAGATGTCATTACTACAGTAGATGGAACCGAAATAGCCTCAGGGCCTGTAACGCATTCCACTGTTGAAGTGACACTGGTGGGTCAGTATGGGCATCGGGAAGCAATCGTGTTTGATGTGATCAAGGCCCCACAATTTCAAGTAATTCTTGGAATTCCTTGGTTAGAAACACATAATCCCAGAATTGACTGGCGAGCAAAGAAGATAAGTTTTCCTGATTGTGAACCAACTTGTTATCCAAGAAATCCAGCTATGGGTCTAGCCTCAGCAACTTCCACCCCTGTACAGCTACCGTCAGAATACCAAGAATTCCAAGACGTTTTTCAGAAAGAACAGGCTAACACGTTACCTCCCCATCGGTCTTATGATTGCCAAATCGATCTGGTACCCAATGCTCAACTACCTTGTAGTAGGATTTATGCTCTTACGGAACCTGAGAACCTGCATTTGCGTCAGTATTTAGATCAGTACCTAGCCAATGATTTTATTTGCCCGTCCAAGTCTCCTGTCTCTTCAGCTCTGTTCTTCGTGCCGAAAAAAGAAGGCGACCTTAGAACGTGTATAGACTATCGCGCCCTAAATCAAATAACGATTAAGAATCGTTATCCTCTGCCCTTGATCCCTGAGCTTATCGACCAGGTGAAACACGCTTGTGTGTACACCAAGTTAGATCTCCGAGGAGCTTATCACCTGGTGCGCATAAAAGAAGGCGCCGAATGGAAGACTGCATTCCGCACCAAGTTTGGGCTCTTCGAATATCAGGTGATGCCCTTCGGTTTGTGCAATGCACCTGCCGCCTTTCAGTACTTTATGAATGATGTTCTTCGGGAACTTATCGATGTCTGTGTCATTGTTTACATTGACGACATCCTGGTGTACTCTTCTTCAGAATCTGATCACAGAAAACATGTTAGGGCAGTTCTTGAGAAACTGCGCCAGCACAGACTATTTGCAAAACTCGAAAAATGCGTTTTTCATACCACAGAAGTTGAGTTTCTCGGATTCATCCTGACACCTCAAGGAGTCCGAATGGACTCGCGAAAGCTGGACGCCATCCTCAAATGGCCTTCTCCAAGCTCGGTGAAGGGAGTTCAGAGCATGCTCGGCTTTGCCAATTTCTATCGAAGATTCATCCCGGAATTTTCCCGAACAGTCCAACCCATCACCGCTCTCCTAAAGAAAAACAAACGCTTCGAATGGACTCTTGAGGCCGAACAAGCCTTCCAGGACCTGAAAACCAAATTCACCTTTGCACCTGTATTGAAGCACCCGCACCCAGATCTCCCGTACATAGTGGAAACCGATGCATCCAGTTCGGCCATGGGAGCTGTCCTGTCGCAAAGAGACCCAAAAACTAACCAACTACACCCAGTTGCCTTTTGGTCCAGAAAATTTTCTCCTCCTGAAATCAACTACGCAATTACCGATAAAGAGTTACTGGCCATCAAATCTGCTTTCAAGGCTTGGCATCACTACCTTCTCGGGGCAAGACACACCATCACCGTAATTACGGACCACAGAAACTTACAGTATTTAAAAACGGCCAAAGCTCAATCTTCACGACAACTCCGCTGGGCTCTATTCTTTGCGGAATTTGATTTTGTAATTACCTATCGCCCTGGCTGCAAGAATGGAAAAGCGGACGCCTTATCCCGGATTGGCATGGAAGAACCTAATTCGAGCTTAGAACCTGTGCCCACCATACCTGAGCAAAGAATTTTAGGCTTAACCTCATTGCACACTATTGAGGACATCCAAACGCAAGTAAAACAACTTCTAGACTGTTCAGCCTTACTGGAATGGAGTCAGAAGGGTCCTCATTACACCGTTAAGGATGACTTACCCTACTACCAGGAGCGGTTGTTTCTGCCAAGTAAAGAATTGCAAGAACTTGTTATTGCCCATCATCATGAATCTTTAATGAAAGGACATCCTGGTATCGCTAAAACGGAGGAAAAAATTAAACGTCACTTCTGGTGGCCTTCTTGGAGAAAAGACATAAAGTCTTTTGTTCTGTCTTGCGGAATTTGCGCCCAAAACAAGGCTCAAAAGAAAAGGCCAGCCGGCCTACTTCAACCCTTGGATATTCCACCGGCGCCATGGCACACCCTGTCAATGGACTTTATAACCGACCTGCCTCCTTGTGCTGGTTACAACACAATCCTTGTAATTGTGGACCTATTCACCAAAATGGCCCACTTTATCCCTTTAAAGGGTTTGCCTTCTGCTTCCACCTTGGCCAAGGAATTCCTGGAGAATGTAGTTCGCATACATGGTTTCCCTTCCATATTAGTCTCGGATCGTGGAAGTCAATTTATCTCCCATTTTTGGAAGAAGTGTTGCCAAATAGCACAAATAGATGTGCGGTTATCCACCAGCCACCACCCCCAGACCGACCGACAAACCGAGAGAACCAATCAGACTCTCGAGCAATATCTTCGGTGCATGTTACACCAATCCGAGTTAAATTGGAAAGACATCTTTTGGATCGCAGAATATGCATACAACAATTCAGTGCATTCTGGAACCGGACAAACCCCCTTTTATACTTTGTATGGTCACCATCCTCGGACCTCTGACCTAGATCCACCTCTGACCCTGGAAATGCCCGCAGTAAATCATCTGCATTCCACAATAATCCGAGCCTTCAAAGAAGCTGCAACTCATTTACAGCAAGCCAAGAAAAAGTATAAAGAAAACGCAGATTTGCACCGGAGTAAAACTCCGGCTTACCAAGTAGGAGACCAGGTATGGCTAGCAACTAAACACTTATCCCTCAAGGGCCCGCGAACCTTCAATCCCAGATTCATAGGACCTTATCCCATCAAGGCTATAATCAACCCAGTGGCCTTAAAACTGGATCTACCGTCCAACATGCGTATACATCCAGTTTTTCATGCATCACTTTTGAAGCCCGTACAATCAGGAACCCGATTGTCCAGGCCTCCACATCCAGTTCAAATTGAAGGGGAATTAGAATTCGAAGTTAAAGACATTTTAGACTCCAAGGTAGTAAAGTCGAAACTCTTCTATCTTGTTGACTGGAAGGGATATGGACCTCAGGAGAGATCGTGGGAGCCTAGTAACCATGTCCACGCACCTCGATTAGTACAAAGGTTTCACCGGAGATTTCCGAACAAGCCAAAACCCCCAGAGGGAAGAACCTTGGGAGGGGCCTTGAGGGGGGGTACTGTCATGATGCCTACCTCCAAGGAGCCAGGTCCGACCCAGCAACCCCAGAGGCAGGCATCATTTCCCCCAGGGGAGTGCCAGCGGGCTCAAGCTGGGGCCCTTTGGACGCAGTCCTGGCGCCTTAGGCGCCAGGCTCATGTTGGACCCCTGTCCTGGCGCCTTAGGCGCCAGGCTCATAAAGCTAGACATGTGTTCAAGTGTTTTAATGTGCACTTACCTGATGCAGATCATGCTGCCACATCCAGGCCCTCTTGAGGCCTGAATGGAACTACTTTACCTGTGGGATTACTTTCCACCCGGGTGTGGTCGGGGTACCTGATCGGAGGAAGGATACACTTTTGGAACTTCTTCCAAAGCTATTTAAACCACACCCGATCAGCAACTCACGCTTCGCGTTGTTCTGCTCCTCGCAGCTTGACGCTCACCGTGTCAGCTCCTGCATCTGGACTTCAGCCACGCCAGTCAGCATCCTGGGTCACCTGCAAAGGGAGACAAGAGACCTTACCAGCTAAATCTGCACCACGGAGACATCACCGACGATCCTGAAAGGGAAGACATTATTTTTAAAAGCATTTCGTTACGATCGCTGCAGCGCTGCATTTCACTCACCTTTCCTGGGTTCCTCCATCTTCAGCAGCGATCATCCGGATACACAGCCACTTCCCAGAGCCTAGAGAAAAAGACAAGAATAAGAGGTGAGAGAAGGAAGGGAATAAGACTTACCTCATTTCATTTCGGGTCTTGCCGCTTCCAGGCATTTTCCGGACCCCAGCCCCCATGGGGAAAAAAGACAAAGACATTGAATGAGCATATGCAAAGACAGTTCCCGAGCGCTCATCCAGAACTAACCTGCCATTTACTGGAACTGGAACTGCACGTTTCACTTCGGGTCGGCGCCATATCTCCGGCATTCCGAACCCCGGCCCCTAAGGGGAAAAAAGACATAAGCATTAGCGCTTGCTGCAAAAAGACAATGAACATTATTATTAAGCTTGGACTTTTGAACTTGCAACTGAACTTTTACAGAGCCTTACCTGAATAGTCAAGCTTACCTGAACTCCCATCAATCCTCAATCCAGTGAAGTAACTGGGTTTCAATGCGCCCCTGCATCAGAAGCAGGATGGAGAGCTCATCCTTCCTGACCCTAAGGTGAGACTTCACGGGGAATCGTGGAAGGGTATCGTGGAGGGTTGGAAGAGAGTGGGAGGCTTGAGCATAACTCACACAGGGGAATATTCCTGCAAGTTGGAGAAGCCAGAGTAGAGGGCCCTTCCTGTCCATCTTCAGAGTCCTGCGCTTCACCATTGAAGAAGCATCAGCACTCAAAGCCAGACCTGCGCCTCCGTGGGAATCAGATGAGTGTTACACTGTACGAGATTTTGTGTAGGTTCTCATTAGTTGCTATGCTGGAGCTTGTAGGCTTCCATTCAGGATGGGGAAAATAAAGCTACAGTCATAGGGGATAATTTTCCAGGTCAAGCGGTGTGGAAGAAGTGGCGCTAAATGCATTTACCTCCACTTTTTATGACCTGCAGGATTTTGTATGATTTGGCAGGCGAAGTTGGAGAGCAAATCGGACTTAACAAAGTCCCCCTGCCAAAACCGATTGGTGTTCCACCAGCATTTATTTTTATGTTCGCGGAAAACCAATGGGTTCCTATGGGATCTGCCTGACGTTTGCACCTGGTATAAGCGGGCAGAGTCCAAAGGAATACGATGTGGATGGCTCCCACAATTGTTAATTGTGGAAGTGATTTACACTTTCCAGACACGTAGTGGTAAAGTAAGAAGCAAAGGCAATTTTCACCTGTGTTTTACTCTTTACTTTTCCAGTACTTGGTGGAAACAATTAAAATTAATGAATGTGCAAACAGGAGAATAATGCTCTGTGCAATATAGGATTCAAAACAAAATGCCCCCCTTAATCTTTTCATCAACATGTTTCTACAATGATGAATACATTGTGAGGTTGGTTTATCATATGACTTGTGCATTTCTAAAGTAATCTGTATAACATTTAGTAATATTTTAGGTATACAAAGCCAAACTTCAACACATATTTGTACCAACTTGAGCTCGGAAGATGTGTGATCAAGTATCTAAATTTCAGGCTAGACTCAAATTATGGCTTTACCACTTGATCAAAGTGTGTGATCCTTGGCATATTTTTAATTTCACTATGCCTTACTTGTTAAAATTAGGTGCCCCTAGAAGTGATTCAGTTCGCATTACAAGCTATTCCAAAAAGACTCACTCATGGTTTAATAGATGGACAGCAAATGCATTAGGACACACACACGCACATCTAACTTTGAAAATGTCTGGGCCACATTTATTGAACAAAATTGTGTCATTCAATGGCAAATCAAAGTAAACACATCAAACAAAGAGTCATCATGGACAATTGCAATTATAACCAGTGTGTAAACAGTATGTACCAGACAATGATGTACAGGGGCACGCCCCACCTGGAGCGATACCAGGAGGCCACAAACCCCTCAAACAGCACCGTCTGCCTCCTGATGCAGCCCTTACAGCCCTAGCACCCCCTTGCACTCTCAACTCAATTAAATAACATTTTGTGTTTAAAATGTAATTTTGGACATGAACCATTGATAGGAGACATTCAGAATGGGACTACGGTAGTGTTTCAGTTGGAAAGGAGGGGTGGGGAGGTTGTGGAATGGGTGGGTGAAGGGAGGATTGTATATACATGTGTATGTTATTGGAGGATATGTAGTTGTGCTTGAAATATTCTTAAGATCAAAAGACTACCTGTGTTGATTGGACATGGCATGTTCTGTTCTTGAAATTAAAAGAAGTTGGAAAAAAAATGTAATTTTGTAGGAAACAAAATTTCCTGTTCCTTGCTTCAGTATTCTGGGGGGGGCTCTATCTTTCACAACAAGATGGAGGGTGCACAAGCATCTCCTCCGGGGCATGCTGGGAGTAGCCACAGTGCTCAGGAAGGTATTGTTGGGCAGACACCATCTGAGATGGTACAAAGACTGGGGGCCTCACTGCTCAGCCCTCTCAGAGGAGGAAGAGGAGGCATCACCCTCAATTCTCCGGAGCCAGGCAAGGAAAGGCATGCTGGGTGCTCGTGTGAATAGGTGGGAGGGGAGGTAAATGGGAACGGTGGTTAGGGCAGCTAAGGGAAGGTGAATGGATGGTGAAAGGTGAAGGAGGATCAGATATAACAAAAAGGGGAGAGCAGATGGGAAGGGAAGATAGGTAGATTGATGTTGCAACACTATTTTCCTTGCTTCTCTTTTGCTATGTACAGTTTTTTATAGAGGGGTGCAAACATATTTTTGCAGATCTGGGAAGAAATGTTTTGCTGGATCACGGATCTAGGAAATCTGGATCAACGCCGGTACTTTGTTTAGGGTACTCCTAGACCCACAACCAATGGAATGTGGGCCCCCCTGATCACAACCCTGGCCCACCCAGATGAAAATTCCTGGAGCCGGGCCTGGGTGAATGGCAACTTTGCTGCATTTTATTGCTGATTCTTTCACCACAAACACATATATGGTAGGTTGGGGTAAGTTATACAATGGGGGAAGGGGTAGGGGGTTTAAGGGAGGGATGCAGAGGATCCCCCTCTGCTGTTTATGGTTATAAAATCTGCAAATTCAGCACAAAAGGCCACCTGGATAGGGAGGGGCGCTTCCCAGCAAAATAAATTCACGGTAAAAAGGAGATGGGGGACACCCTGAGTTTCTACCTTATAGATTCGTAGGACACTGACACCAAGGTGGATTTTATAGGGATCCCAACAGGACCCCTCTTTCTTTTTATAACAACACATACATTTTTCCTATTAAACAGACCGACCCTTCTACTTGCTAATCCCTTCTAAGTTCCCACTGGCGTGGGTTCTTGCTAAAGAGAACAGCCCCATTAGCCCTACTCTTCCTTTGAGGAATCACAGGGAGACCTATAGGGTGGAACTGATGGAACAGACCCCTGCCCTACACCTGGCATCACGTACTGAAGCGTGAGGCCAGAGAATGGCCTCTGTGGGTTGCCCCACCCCTTAGACAGCCTGAGGCCACTTTCCTTACCTACCTCACACCAGGGTACAAATGGCCGCTATACCTTCCACTTAATTCTATAAACACTCCCCCAATACAACATTCCCCTACTTTACGAATGTAAACAAATAAATTAAAAACCCTACACTTACAAGCTATACAACCATACCTATACGAGTAAGTACACATACAACAAATACAACAGCAAATAAAACATATAAAACATTATTTTACACTGCCACTCCTCTCCAGTACCTTTATTGTGCTGTCCTGGTGGTTGGGGCTGTTCCCCGGATGACATGTGGGCTGTTGCCTCATTCTGATCTTCTTGAGTGGACAGTCCACCACACGGGGCCACACTACATCGCAATACAACCCAGCACACATACTGTGTTTTTTTCAATGGGCACTCTGCTGGGTGGGGATCCGCCACAGTCAGAGTCATGACCCAGCGACCTGTTGGTCTGTTCTGGGCGGCCAGGTGCCTGGGGGGATGGCCCGCTATCACTGCTGCAGCCCCAAAGCACTATACACACTCTTGGGTAGATCTGTGCCCTGGCGGGCTGTCGCAATCACTGTAAACCTTCTTGGGTGGCCCTGTGGGCTGACAGGCTTGCCCACGATCAGCACCACACCCGCCACGTTATCTGTTCTTCAGTCAGCATCCCATTTCCATGGGGACGCCTTGTTCATCCCTGATGTGCCCGCAACTACGCCTCCAGCCTTGCGGCCCTACGCCCTCTGCATAGCATCGGACTGAAGCGCAGGGCAGGATGCTGATCTTCACACTGGCTGTTTAATTGCATCATCACCAGACTTTTCTTCACCTGGACTGACCCATGAAACAGCCAGGGACATTCCCCACCTCTCGCTTCTTCACCAAGACTGCCTAACGGAGAAGCCCAGGACTTTTTCTTCACTGATCCGCCATCTGGGGAGGAGCAGGCATCCGCGCTCCTCCAACTCCCAGGCTGCCTGGCATATGCCACCCAAAAGGACATTTCTGTAGGCCCTCCTCATCGGGCATGAGGTGGGCTGGCAAGGGGCATGGCCAGGTTGCCAGTTTCAGTCCGCCCCACATACGTGGCCTGGGCAGCTCTTTATTCTCCACGCTGGGCAGCACCACGTATGCTACCCGGGTCTACACAAGCCACAGACCTGTGGGTGCCTGCACTGCTCCAGACATGCACCTCGATGTGCAATTATTGGCAGGACCTTGGGGGACGCTCGAGCCCACAGTCTCCCAGAGAGCCAACAATGTTCTCCTTTTCCTTCTTCTCTTTTACAATGGTTTCCTCTTCCTAACAGTTTTTACTTTGAGATCTCTTCTCCCGTGCCCAACCTATTCTTGGACTGGGGAGTACTGTCCTTTCTTTTCTTTTCTAACATTCCGTCATCCCAGGTAGGTACAATGCACTTAAAACAAATACTCACACTATGTTAAAGTATTTTATGTACTGTAACGAATCAAGAGAATTCATTCCTCCCCAAGGGGGAGAGCCCCCCTGTGAGGCTAGGGAGGTGAGCCTGCTTTGAAACACCCTCTCTAGGGGTCGGGGCAAGTGGGGCTTCACTGGGAGAGACTCCCCCTTTAAGGTCAAGACTCCCGTTTCCACAAGAAACTCCCTGATGCTCTTCACATGGCATATTTGGTACTAGCTAATACACAAAATAATTACGAGTTCCAAGACTGGGATGAAGAGAAAGTGAACTTTTACCGTTACCAGAAATAAAGAGAATTTGTCCCTTTAAATCAAAATCTCCAATTAACTGCGACGGGTGTGTTGAAGAGGGAGGACACGACAAGGGAAGAATAGAGAGAATGAGAGTGAGAGGAAGGCAGACGTCACACAGTGCATAGAACACCAGAAGGAGACAGAACTGAAGCAGACCACGAAGCCCACGAAGTTCAGAAATGCTGAGAGCAGGAGAAGGAAGCGCTGGAAGTCCAGCGTGAACGAGAAGCCAAAAGCCGAGATGGCTGGAACGGAAAGCTCAGTGGTGGCATGACCACAAAGCAATCGTGGTGGGCATCCTGCCCGCTAAACGACGCCGACACCACCCAACAGAGGAAGCAACAAACAAACCAGTTACCCATAGTGGCATTGAGAAGGAGAGAGAAACTTGCATGAAACAGACGGTGATGAAAGCGAACCGAGAAGCAAATGAAAGGAAGGACAAAGTCCCCAGTCTCTATGGGCACCAGCAACATTCCCTTGCAATACTGTGCAATACTGAAGGTAACAGGGAGAATGGGAATACCGGGAAGCCAAAAGGTACTCGTTAAAGAATCAAACTCATACCAGTACAAATGACGAAAGTGTGAAAACCAAGTTGACGAACTTCAGCTGTATTAATGTTATAAAAAGAAGCACAGAAAGCTCAAAGAGGGAGATAAATAGAATTGGAGTATCACTACCTTTGGAAGAGGGGAAATAACCCATTATCCAAGAAACAAGGAGTGGAACATAACAGAGAGAGAGATAACTGTGAACTAAAGACCATAGATGTCCTTAGGATAAGGATTGGACAAAAAAGTCCAACCAGGAAAGGGTGAACTATAATTATTTGGAAAGCCAAAGCTCCAGATGAGAAGGCACTATACAAGATTATTAAGAACTCTAAAACAGAGCAAAGGATTCAGACAAGACAAGGGCAAGGAAATCCCATACTAAAGAGGTGTGAAATACTACCAGTCTCACAAGGGAGTTACAGGAACTGATACAAAGGATAACGAGAGACTATTTAAAAAATGCATATTAACAAGAACTATAAAAGAAGGAAAGTCAAGTGCAAAAGCACAACCAGCCACAGTTGATTAAACTAACTGTAGGGTAAATTAAGATTCGTTTTGGATAGCTGACCTATTCCTTTTGGACGTGCACTGACGACTGACAAGGCTTAGTTAGTAAAGTAGGTAGGGAACACCCCAAGCAAAATAGAGAAAGATAGGCCTTATTCTGATTCTTTAATAAAGATATGGTAGTCCTTCTGACCCACCTCAGTACAAACCTTGGTGCCTGTGTCTTTATTTCTAAGTTTTCTTTAGGAGACAAGCATGACGCCCTCCTTAGCTGGGCTCCTTGGGCCACAGCTACACCTGTCTTTGCCATATATGTTTTTCTTGGTGGTGCAATCTGCAATTCATGTCATACTTTGTCCCTCGGGTGGGCGCCATACTGGGACTCCATCTTGGCACAAGGATCTGTGAACCTCAGGCAGGCTGAACAGCATGTGTTTCTCTAATTCAAGTTTCTCACCCAGCTGTAGATTCTCCATCAGCTATTTGTAAGAGGCATATGGGCACTTGATCTTTCTGACAAGCACTGGGAGGACTGGGGGCTCCTCAATTTGCTGCCACTCTCCATTTGATGTTGCTGTCATAGTGACTATGTCACCCTAATACTCGGTAGACATCAAATCTCCTGTTTTAATACCACTTTTATGTGGTGTTGTAAGGGTGCAGGAGTAGGAGACACAGGAGTGGTGTATTGGTTGAAGTAACCTTTATTCAAAAGAAAATAAGAGAAACACCTACCTAGCCCTACTACTAAGAGGGGTTTCCCTGCCTCAAACCAAATGCTAAGGACTCTGTCAGGATGTCTGTAAAAAGTATATGGTCCACCGTCCTGTGTCCAAAACCTGTTTCCGCCCCTTACCTTATCAACTAAACTAGAAAAGACGTGGGCCTTCTTCATCCAGAAGAATGAATTAGAGTTCCAATTGTAGGTAGGAACTTTTCCAATCAGGGTTCCGAATTGGGGATACACAAAGTTCCAAAGTGTACCGAAACAAATTTCCAAAGTAGCAAAGTTCTCTGACTCAAAAGAAAGCAAAGTTCCAACTCAAAATGTTGACACCAAGAGAATGAGGCCCTTCTCTTGGTCTCATCCGGCTTCTCATTGTGGTTACAAACACCAGGGGGAATGACTCTCTTCCCCTGACTTTCTTTAGGCTCCTTATAATGTCAAGAGAATACCTTCCTTCTCTTGGTTTCATTCATGCCATTCTCAATGTCCAGGGGAATTACTCCCTTCCCCTGGTTTCTTTCAAGAAGTTCTCACAACACCCAGGTGGATGCTTCCCTTCCCCTGGCCTCTTCTTCACAATACTAGGTGGGAAGCATCCCTTCCCCTGGTCTCCTTTTCACACAATCCCAGGAAGGATGCTTCCTTTCCCCTGGTCTCTTCTTCACAATACCACAGAGGATATTTCCCTTCGGCTTGTCTCTTCTTCATACAATATTAGGGATGATACTTCCCTTCCCGTGGTCTCTTCTTCAGAATAACACAGAGGATATTTCCCTTTGCCTTGTCTCTTCTTCATACAATATCAGGGAGGATACTTCCCTTCCCCTGGTCTCTTTCTCACACCTTGTTTTGTCTTGCTTTTAAGTCTCTGGGGTATGGGTGCCAGACCTGTAAGGTTCTTTCTTGATAGTGTGGCAGACCCGGTTCACTAGTCTGCCAAGTACTGTGACTGTTTCTTTCCTGATAGTGTGGCAGACCTGGTTCACTATCCTGCCAAGTACTGCAACTATTAAGATGACTGACGATAGTAATCTTCATTGGGTGCGGGTCCTGGCCTGTCTTTCTTGGTTTGTTTCTTAGCCTCTTGGAAAACTCACTTTGTTTCCCTGAGCTTCCTTTCTTCCCCTGTTTAGCTGGGCCAAGGTTCCCCACGACTTCCTTTTGTCCCTACCAACCGTCCCAGTAACCCCTGTACCTTTAGGGTCTCTCCCGGTAGGCTTTGGTCTGTCGCAGGGTCTTTCTGCTTAGGTTTTGGGCTTCTGCAGTCTTATCCCCTTCTCCAGTGTGCTGCGTCTGCTCCAAAGCATTTGGTCCCTCACAGAGAGCACATCTCCTCTTGACCGCGCAGTCCCCTGGCTTCACTCACCTGGACTGCTGCTTCTCCCTCTCGCCGGATGGTCCTTTCATGTTGGACCGCTTGAGAACACCTCTGTAGATTCGGTAAGCCCCTGTTCTGCAGCCCCTTCTGCAGCTCAAGCTTTCCCCACGCATGTGGTTCCTCCAGGGAAGGCTTCTCTCCTTCTTCCTGAGTCTCTCTTCCTTATCTATTCTACTTGGACCAATGAGTAACCGGGAGCCACTAGAATGCTCAACGTGGTTCTTGAGAGTACTATTCATACCTCAACTTCCCTTCCTCGTCCCAGGACTTGTTCCAAGATGTCTCAACTGGGATAGGAAGATTCCATTGCAGGTTTTTCCATTGAGGGAGAATTTGTCGAATTTGTTCCACTGCATTTTACCGTAAATGTATTTAGGGGATGGGTTAGGGTAATAATGAAGGTACGGGAGATTGGGGGCCTGCAGGAGGTCTCCCCCTACATACATTTGCAGTTAAATGTCCTAACAACAAATAAAGATGTAATGAATTCTTCCTTAATGAAAAAGAAATTAGGAAATTGCATAGAACTGTCTAGACTGCTCATGTTGGTTCCGCGAACCACTTTGCATTGCTCTGCACATCTTCGTCCCAGTACTGATGTTGAAGACTCCCAGTGAGTCATAGGTTTTCTTCTTCATCACCGTCTTGTGGTGGAATTTGCATGGGTACTCCCCATTCTTCCTCACCTCAGTACATGTTAAGGAGGTGGTAGTGTCTACCTTACGCAGGGACATGGAAGTGTAGGGGATTTTGGGATATGGTATGGGTTTAGAGGGTGAGATGTTGTGAAGGGGTTCTTCTCCCCAAAATATCATCCCTTGTCCCATAAGAGTTTTCCCTCCCACATGTGATATTCCCTTGGTACACAACCCCCAGGAGACTATTGGACTGTGGCCACAAGGGGTGTTGCTAGGTTTGGAAAAGATCTGGGGCTATGCTAATGTCGGCACTGTTGGGATTCAGGGCTAGCTATCCTTTTGGTTGTAGCCCCTGAGCTTCTATCTGGGACTACTACCAAAAGACATGGGGCCATAGCCCCCTCACACACCCCCCCCAAGCAACGCCTCTTGTGGCCGCACTGCCCTGGCCGCATGGGAAGGGTCCCCACCGACGGGAGAAGGTTCGGCATCCAAGGATTCGTCACTGTGTCCATTTACTGCAGGGCTGTGCAAAATCTTGCTCTGTTAAAGATGTGGCTGTGTCTTGCTGTAACCTTGCTTTGTGCTGGAGGAGTGGGCTGTTACCCAAAATGGCATGTTTGACTTGAGTGTCGACCTCTTCAATAACTCCTGAATAACGCGTTTTTTTTATGAGCAGAGTGGACCAGTGTGGTGGGCTTCTGTATTGGGCAGCTGCTCCGCAGCGATGGTTGTAGGGTGGTGTGCATCTGTGAAACAGATAGTACAGGGCTGGGGCAGAGAACACAGCTCAAAGGAGGAAACTGTAAGAGCAGCGAGAGTAATGGTAGCTGATGCTTGGTGTTCAGCTCTGACGGCAGGTATGTAATATGCCCATTATTGATGGAAGGAAATATTTTCCTTTATTTTAAAAATTATCTTCTTGTATTTCTTTTCTTTGAAGTGATATCTGACACTCGATAGCATAATAATCATGATTCTGGGCATTCAATGATGGCATCTGCAAGGATACATTCCATTCCTCACAGTATGTTCCAACCTACAGAAGCTCTGTTTTACACAAGACAAGATGACAAAAATACATCAATTTGTAGTAAAATGGTGTCCCAAATTTTAGATGGAACGAGCCAACGCTATGCACATATTATTCGAACGCAGACTTTGCAAGGTTACTGGAATGAGATCAGTAATGTATTATGGGAATGATGAGTTCTTGAATACTTCAAGCAAGTATTTTATGCACGGGTACTAGCTTGTTTAGTAATGATAAGAAACCGGCTAGAATGGATCTCCCCCTCACAGGAAAACAATGAGTGTGTGAGCTAGTTAAAACTTACTGTATAAAACCAGAAATAGTATTAAAAAGTCATAAATGAATACATTGATCACCCGGATACTGAACTCCACTATTTGTGCATGTATGAGATTTATAGAGTGCAGGCTGCGAAGCAATGGAGCACTGTGAATGGGGGACACACCCAGTGGGTTTCAAGTGAGTGTGCAAGGGTAGTAGAGGATCTGGGGTGGATAGGGGGAGCAAGGAAGAAGGCAGAGCTCCAGATGGAGAGAATTGAGGTGGAGTGGAGCACTCAGTGGTTGTCAAGACGCTCCCATTGAAGGGCTATCCAATCCTACTTGAAGTTTAGGAGGAGGGCCTGTCTTCTCTGCACTGGTTACCTTTTCTCGAGACAGAGTGCATAGCAAAAAACGGCTTGTTTCCTGTTTTATTTCTTGTGGAAAGCTCAGCTATGGACGACTGGTTTGGGATGAGCAAAATTAATTTAATACAGATTACAACAACTCGATATCCTTGGAACTCAAATAATGTCTTTAGGATATATCTGATGATAATATTGTTTTTGCAATAGTGAAAGACAGCCTGCCATCTGAAAATAAACACACATCAAAGTATATTTATTGCTTATTATAAGATCGTATCGTCCTTTGTAGCCCTGCAGATATCCGTGGACCTATCAGTCTGATATGTACACATGCATAAGCTACTCAGGTAGACATAATAATTGTGAGCTCCTTCAGCAATGTTATTATTTAATTAGTGTCTCCCTACAATGTTGCATACATCACAGGTGAATTATCAATGGTGAATAATATATGTAAAACACTCTAGACAGTAAAACGTTAGCAGTACTGCTTTGTAACGTCCAACGTGTGCTTTGTTGAAAGTCTCAACAGCAGACATATCGCAAACATATCCCATAAGGGTATGGTCAGATCTGGGTCACATCATTTGGGATCCAGTTTGCTAGTAGTGTCTGAAGTCCATGACTGTTGTCCTCCAGCCGGTTGTCCATTACTCTGCCTATGAAGGGTGGATGCTCTGGTTTCTACTGGCTGATAAATAATGCATGGACACACATTTGGATAGAAGTGCAAGTCCTTGAAGCCTCTATTGTTTCAATGGTGTCTTGTTGGCTGGGTTTGTAGGCAGCCAGATCTGCTGATGCTTGCACTCTAGGTTACAGCCAGCACTGCAATGTCATCGACAATACGTTGTCCTGAATATCCATGCTTGTTGTGTACAAGTTCTATGGAAACATTTTGGAATGGGTATGTATGACTTCTGTTGAGCCATTGATATTTACATTTAAAACCGTCATGAAACCTGTCGAATAGGTCATTTGCATTGCCAGAATATATAACAAAGTCATTATGCAATCTCTGGGATTTCTCAGTTTGGGAATGTTGGTATTTATCACTCATCAACATCCAAAAGGTTTATGAAAGCAGATAAATCCAGTGTCTGTTAGTTCATAGTGACTCTCAGTGATTGTTAAACTGATTCCAGAAGGGAAGAGCTTTGTGATCAAAAGCGATTCACGTACCAGGCACGGGAGTGTTTCTTATTTTCCATTTCCGACCCCTTATCTCAAGGGAATGTGTTGCACTAGAGTCAGCGAATTGGACAACAGAAGCTGGGAAACAGGTGCAAGAGAACAATGCCTCGAAGGCCTTCCGGAACGACCTCATGCGGAAGACATACAAAACAGGATTAATAGCAGAGTTGAGGTGGGAGAGGGTGACTGCGGCAAGGATAAGCCCCTGCGGAATGTAGCAGTTGGGCCGAAACAGTCGAATAGTGTTAAGTATGTGAATTGGGAACCAGCACAGGACAAAGCAGAAGAGGACAATGAAGAGCGAAATGGCAGTCTGCAGCTCCTTCCAGATAACGATCCTGCGCCTCCGTCGCCTGCTAGCTTCAACTTCCCATTTGACAATCCGTCGGATCTGGTGCTTGATCTCCATGAAGATCCTTCCATAAAGGAAAAACATAATGCACAAGGGTAGGAGCATGCACACGAAAAAGATGAAGTAAACCATGTAAGAGTCATACAGGAGGCTATTGAAGAGGCACTCATCATCCGAAGCAAAGGGCTTGTGCCAACCCATGAGAGGAATAAGACTAGTGAACAAAGCCAGCACCCAACAGGCTAGGATGAAGAGCAAGGACGTCTTAGCGGTTAACAAGGCTTCATACTGAAAAGGCCTCAGAATGGAGATGTAGCGTTCCACGGCAATGGCCAGTAGTCCATACACTGAGGCCATTGTGAAGAGTATTAAGTTGCAAACCATCATCATGCATAAGTAATAGTTGCACTGTGGCACCCCAATATCTACCATTATGGCACAGGGTATGCTCACCGCTCCTACCAAGATGTCTGCGGTGGCCAAAGACACAAGGAAGTAATTGGTGACAGTTCGAAGCTTTTTGTCCCACAGGACAGCCATACAGATAAACAGGTTGCCAGTGATGGCCATCAGTGCGGTAACTCCCTCCGTAATGAAGTATGGAATGTTCGTACTGTATACATTTTCACTGTGGAGGCCACTGGAACTTCCAGAGGAGTTGAGGGTGCTCATTGTAAGATGGTGAGGATGAGTTTGTCAGTAGGCTGACGCGCCTTGCTGTGGCTCACGTGAAGAGTCGCCGTATTATATTTCACCAACTGTGTTTTATGGGTAGTCGAAAGGGACTGTGTACCACTTCTTATATATCAAGCTGGAGAGTGAGAAAAAATAAATAATTATTTGAAAGTACTACATCAACAGTATCTGTAATTTCACATTCATCTTCTGTTTTTCCCATGTTTCCTTTTATGTAAGACTAGCGTTGTACTTAAGTCAAATAATGAGATTCACCATTTAGTTTATAGCCAAAGTTCATAACACCTTTTTAATAAGTATGAAACAAAATGATATCGAAGTACAAGAGTTAACCAGTATCTGAAACTATCGAGCTGAAAACTGTCGCATAGGACCAGCTGTGCACACAAACCCCTTAAGAAACAAAGGCATATTTGCACTGGTAATAGTTTTAATGTTTGTTCTAAGTAAATCTTAATATTTTGGCATGTACAACGAATTGAAAAACATTTATCAACTGCTATGTACACCAGGAAAAACAGCATACACCCAGCACAGCTACTCACACCCCTCTATCAAATTATACAAATTATACAAAGTAAAATGGACATTTTGCATTTTATATGAAATATGGTCAGAAACTCAGAAGATCACGTTATTTGTCTTCTTTAATTCAACTCTTAAGCAGCAAGAAAAGCAACTGTGCTGTCACACAACAAGTGCAATTTGGTGATGTCATTAACGATGTCAAGCTATATAGACCCTTCACTGCCAACATATGAGCACTGCAAGCCCAGAAATACAACCCACATTTTCATTTTTAAAATTTATTATTTTATTGTCTTCAGTCAAATAAGTATTCAACCTTTACAATATCAAATAAACAATTAAATAACACATTTACACATTACATATTATTTGCTCTAAAAATATAAACTACACATTTCATTAGAACCGATCTTAAAATCATTTCAGAACTTAAAACCATACTGCACACTGAATTTCCAATCCCAGAAATAGATACAATATTTGTAATACCACATCAACTACGACGCCAATACAATTTGATCTAACCATAGTTCCATTAAGTATTAAACATCATAACTCTAGTTAAAATAACAAAAATTACTATAAAAACTCCTAACTCATAACTAATGAATTCAGTAAAAAGGATAAACCTTAAGACTTTGCATGAATCCCCGTACTGCAAAGGCTAATTTTGAGTTATCTAGGCTTCATAGTCGTTGCCACAGGGATTTATCAACAACATATCCAGTGCAATGCACAAAATGACCAAAAAACAGCAGTGGTGGACAGTTCAGAAACATGTGTTTCCATGTTTCCAATTTTCATGTTCTCAACGAGCTAAAATCTCCCGAGTATATAGCAAATTGAAACATTTGTCAAAACAATCTGCCTAAAGAATACCTCCAATATAAGCACCCATATTCCCAGAGCTGCTTTAAACAGTGTGTTTGACAACAAATTTGGGCCCATAGCACAAGACCTGCTGGCCTTCATTATTAGGGCCTTCATTATTATCTTTACAATGTCATCTTATTCAAAATCCAAGGTGCAGGTGCCAAAGGGCCAAAGCGATTCTACCCTAGTTATGGGTTTACTAGGTGTTCACCACATTGTCCCTGAAAAAACATAGCCCATTTTGCCTCCGAAATAGCATTCACCTGAGCTAAAACTTGATTAGAACCCACTTTGCCAATGTGTCCCAAAACCCCCTTGTGTTCTTTTTCATAAGAATTATTAACAATCCATGCTGTTTCACCCCAATTTCGGTAGTACTTTTTTACCTCAGTTACGGCCACTTTATATGTAGCTGGGTTCTTATCCGATTTCTTTAATCTCCTCAGTTCCTTCTGCATACCTGATCTTTGCTTTTTAAGCTCTATATCATATCTATGAGCACGGACCTTTAGACACTGACCAGGGACACTAATACGCCTCTCTCTCATAAAATCAAGAGATACTGAATCTTCAATGAAGGGATGAAAAGTTGCTGGTGCAAACATACTTAACTTCCATCCGTAATCCGTATTCAAAAAATACATCCATTAGGTAGTCCCCAAAACGTTTAATTTTCCTGACATTCGATTTTATCTTGTTACCACTGGGATTTACAATCAAACCACCAGTTAATGTATCAGGGTACCTATCATTCCTTATCGAAAGAGTCAGAGATAACATACTATGATCACTCTCCATTGTTTCCAACACTAACAGCGTCTCACATCATTGACACAGAAAGTGATCTACAAATACATAGTCAATCACTGACTCATGTTTCCCATTGTGCCAGGTGGGTGACACATGTGAGTCCCCTTCAATATTCCCATTGAGCATCCCCATCGATGTTAACCTTGCAAACCACAATCACACATTTACAGATTTCAACGGTAGAGTATTTGAAGAATAAATAGTGAAAATCCTCTCCCTTTTACTAGCATCCTCACAATTGGAATTTAAATCTCCACCCAGCATAATATGTCCATTTTCTTGTACTGTACTGTACTCCATTCATCTATGAAATGGCACAATATATCCACCCTCTGTTTGCCAAAAAATATTAATAATTAAAACAACATAAGGACACGGGAGGGTCTTAATTGTAAATTCTACACCCAATGTAGGCCCTGTTTCCACCGCTGTAATTACTGTGTCATGTTACTTGTCATGTTTCTACTGTAACCAGAGCCCAGATGCCTTCCGGTTCAGCACACTCTACAAATGTCAAATAAAATAAAATAAATAAATGCACATCGTGCTATTTCATAACCTTTCTCCATATTGCAATGGGGACCAAACCTCACAGCCGTAAGTAGACCGCCTGAAGGGCAGCCACTCTGGTTAAGTTTTGCATTTTGAACAGCACCAGCATATTCGTCGAAAACTGGGCAGGACCATAACCATATTTCTTGCAAGAGTGGTCGAAGTGGGCAGGAGCGGTCGGGAGCAGTGAGCCTCTACTTCTTTAAATTAAGTTTTACTGTTCCTATACTTTTATTTAAAAAAGAAACCGTTCCGGAATGGTTTCGTTTTAAAATAAAAATGTAGGAAGAAGTTGAAACTTGCTCTTTCAATGCACTGCACTGAACGTTCCCCTAAACAGCAGGCGCATGTGCTTTGGGGTTTGTATTGTGCGTGGGAGGGTGCGTGGTGATGGGGTTTGTGGGAGCGTTCCAGATCAGTAGGGAACATAGTTCCACTGCTTCTTTTCGTACACTTCAAAATAATATCATAATTCTTTAACCATTTCCCCAGTTCGTTATTCCCATAAAGTTGTGGGTACCCAGAGAATTCCAACATATAAGTTTAACAGCTCTGTTAAAGGAAGTATCAGCAGCATCCACCCCTAAAGTGGTTGTACATAGGGTCAGAGAAAACCCAAGACCAATCTAGTTGTACTTCTGTTGGAAGGCTGTTCAGAAAGTATCAGAGGCACTTCCTGCCCCACCTCATTACTCTTATGAATAGCCATCAAAAGATCTTAATGTGGAATCCGTGAACCGGAGTATTGGCATACCCTTGGCTGTGGTTGTGGCATATAAGGAGTAAGGTCATAGCCTAGTTGACACAGGAAAGATGCCTCTCTCAATATGACTCAAAAACAATGTTTGACTTTATGTCCAATGTAACTAACTCTACACGCTCTTCCTTAATTAAGTCAACCCTAGAAATGTCTTTAGTTGATATTACACCTAGGTTAGGAATCTCTGCAAAGAGTAACACATTGCTTCTGTTCATCACCTCTGTTCTTTAAAAAGACATTCCAGCTTGATTCTCTTCTCCCTCTGTAGATTCATAGAAGGAGAGATCCGGTCCATTCCTACTTTAAAAGATCATACCTCTCTCCCCCAATTCCCCGAACTTAGGCAACTGAATATCACAGGAGATTGCTCCTTTTAAAATACTATATGTCTGCTTCTTATGAGTGGCCCAAACACCCTGATCTTTAACTGGAATTCTGCCTTGGAACAAGTGAACCAAGTTAGATCTCTCCTTCAAACCCGAAATCCCTTTGGACACTCTCATTTTCAGAGCAATGGACTTAATTCTTACTGAGAGCCTTTTGGTTCCCAAAAAATATAGCTATCTCCTGCTGGGCTGGATCCATGTTGTCGCTCAGAACATGAGAGGAATGTGGTACACTTCTTCAGCAGCCAATATGTTTTCTACAAAGCGTGATCTTTAATATCTCACAGCCCATTTGTCAATGAATTATATGGGCACCACAGTCCACATGCTCATCTTGAGGTACATGCAGTAGAGAATGGCTCAAAACGTGTTCCTTATGTTCGGTTTGTAATATGATGGCACACACTTGCTGCAATTTACTACCCATTTTATCCACCATGGTCGCAGTACCATCCATCCGATTTATTGCCATTTCAGTCACAGAAAAATTATGTGACAATGGACCATTGTCCCCTTGCTTCATGATCAGATCAGGTCTCTCAACTCTTACCCCATCCGCTAATTTAGGTAAATACCCCCCAGCAACTAGGCAGGAAGAAGATTGATTAAATCTATCATGGTCAGGGGAAGGAACTTCTTTCTGTTGGACTCATTTGGCCTTCGACTGGGTTCAGATAGGGGGCTCCACATTAGTTAAGAACATCCTTGAACCCCTTGCTTTCATACTTTTCGATTTATTTTCATGTATTTCTTTTCCTAAATGTCTATTCACTTGTTGTTTCTGCAGCTGATGACTATCTTCAGAATACTTTTCCTTTTGGCCCACCACCTGAACATATTGCATAGTAACATTTGTGTCCTCCTCCTCATCATATTGAGTCACTGGGCCCAACTGCTTCTCCACAGCCCTTTCCCTACACTCCTTTTTTCTCCTAATACCAGTAGGAGACAACACTCCAAGTGTCAGTATAGGCAACAAAGGCTCTGCATTAACACCATTGCTGCCAGTAGGGAATTTGTAGGGAATTTGAGGCAGTCACACAGTTCATCTGCCTTAATAATGGTGGTAACAGAGTCCAGAATGACTGTATGCCCCATAAATTCCATTTCCCAAAAACTTCAATGTTTATGTTCTCATAAAGACTCACAAATGAAGAGAGGACATAATTAAGAGCATGCAAAACAGATACATTGTGAGCCGCCTCCTCGCCAACTTGCTTATACTGCGTGAAGAAAGAACTACAACTATTTCCCTTTAACGAACATGGGGTAGACCCCAATTCACTATTCTCATCAGCCTGATCTTCTCTCCTCATAGAAATGTCAATAGAGAGCAGTGTATCATGAGAGAAGTCACCTAAGTAGCTTAAGGTACCACATCTCGATGCTCCCTCCAAACATGCTATGTTAGTCATGCTCATCTGGTATCGACAGTCTCTTATTCAACCCTTCTGCCAATAAGGGGGCAGACTCCACAGATTTTGCTTTGAAAGAGGTGATTTTCCCTCCTTTTGATTTTGCTTTGGCTTTCCCGTTGCGGTTCACATTCAATCAACTAGTGGATGCCCTTTCCTCAACCATAGCATGTGGTTATCGTTGTTCACATGTCTCCTGCTCATGCCCTCATTACAAGGTTGGCGGTAACAGTGCATCGTCGGGTTTCCAGCAACCCTGTATTACCGTTACTGCTGCCTGACATGCCGGCGCTACCGGGATATCACAAGCGGCGGCGGCAGTACAGTAAATCCCCATTCTCATGGAGTCACCATGGGAATGGGGACACTGAAGCCGTTAATGGTGGCGGTGCTTCAGTGAAAAACATGCCGGTAGGGGCCTCAACTCCCGGCAGGTGAGGCCTGCCGGCAATTCATTGCCCCTACAGACTTGTAGTTTGGTGGTTCGGAAAGGGTGCCAGTAAGTTGCTACCGGCACCTTTATTTCTGGAAAGCCAAACTCATAATGAGGTCCTTTAAGACTTACTCCCGTACCACTTTGTGTGACCGGAGACTCAAGTAAAGAAGAAAGCAAGCCTGTTCCATTAATCTTGCCAGGTTAGGTACAGGGTTAGCCTTATTCACCAATATGTCAGCTTTCCCAGATTATGTCATGCTACGCAGTTGGTACATCAAGTATAGACTTTCATGCTAAGAAAAAGTTATGCCTCCACTCACCGAACAGAGGCCACTAAATTCAGAGATCAGTCAGTTGAAACATGTTCACAACGCTCCTTCCGTCTTCATGGGAAATGCCGCCACTGCAGCACTGGTGTAACAGGGACCCCACAGCCCCCGTGGTGCGGTGGGCCCCGCCAGCACATGTTCTGGGAGGGGGCCCACTGGAGGAAAAAAAAGAATGTCTTTTTTTTTCAACAATTTTTTTTTCTTTATGAATTCACTCTGCATTCATAAAGAAATTATAACTGTAACAGAAATAATGTATTTATGAAGGCAGAGTGACTACAAAAATAAACTTTCTTTTTTAAATCCAAGGGCTCCGCCCTTCCCATTGCATGGAAGACCCTAGGCTGGAGGCCTCCATGTCATGGACTGGGGGAGCCTTATGACTTCAAAAAGAAATAGTTTATTTTTGAAGTCATTCTGCCTTCACAAAGAAATGATTTCAGTTATGGTTCGGCCCTTAATGGAAAACAATTCTTTATGAAGTAAGAGTGACTTCAAAAAGAAACAATGAGCCTCATTACGGGTTTGGCGGTAACCGTTCCAGTGCTGCCGGCAGGTTGCCACCAGACCCGTAATGATTTACTTGTGCCCAACTTCCCGGTAACACCGGGGGATTTCAACCCCAGCGGTCCGGGAAGTCAGGCGCCGGCAATTGGTAAGTCCCCATTTCCATGGGAATGGGGACCACGGAAGCACCGGCACTGTTAATAATGGTGGCAGTGCTTCTGTGAAAATTATGCGGGTGGGTGCCGTTCTGCCCGGCAGGTCTGACCAGCAGGGCAGGACAGCAACCGCCCACAGAGCGGTAATATGCAGATCCGGAAACAATGGTGCCAGTAAGCTTACCAGCACCATTGTTTCCGGACCGGCATAGTTGTAATGAGGCCCAATTTCTTTTTAAGTATTAGGGCTCCCCTCAACCCTATGACGTGTGCGTGTGTGAGTGTATGGTGAAAGGGTGCACACTTAAATGTATAGGTGGTTGCCTGTTTGAGTGTATGGTGAAAGGGTGCACACTTTAATGTATGGGTAGCTGCCTGGGTGTGCCTGTATGGTAAAAGGGTGCACACCTAAATGTATAGGTGGCTGCATGTGTAAGTGTATGGTGAAAGGGTGCATACTTAAATGTATGGGTGGGTGCCTGGGTGTGTGTGCCTGTATGGTGAAAGGGTGCACACTTAAATGTATGGGTGGCTGAGTGGGTGTGCCTGTATGGTGAAAGAATGCACACTTAAATGTATGGAAGGCTGGGTGTGCGTGTGTGTATCTGGTTAATGGTGTGTGTGCTTGTATTCAAGGGTGCAACAAAACCTACATTTCGGGGGGCTAACCCTTCAAATGTTGGGAGAGGCGCTAACTTCATGGGCGATGGGGGAGGGGCAAACTTATTTGTTTGGGGCATCTAATTTCTTTACGCATTTGAATGAGACTATTCCAGTGCAGCTTCAATGTTACAAGCAGTTAACTCTCTCCTTTAAGGTTGAAAGCACCCACTTATGGACTGCTGTGAGAATGAGTGGTCTCCTGTTCCCTCTCTACCCTTCCAATCACTCCCCTGGCATGCAAGTATTAAACCCACATCACGATTCCAATTGCCTAAAAAGTTTTGCATTTGAATGCAGGTACTAACAGTGAAATGCTTTATGTTAGTAATTGCTGGGCTCTTGTTAACAGCGAAACCCAGGTGCCATTTAACATCTGTGTCCTGTTCTGTCTGGCAACTGCTCTGAAGGTCCACCAGGTCGAGTCAACATAGCCCACAATTTCATGGGGGGAGATTGCTGAATTCCAGTCAACTCAATGGTGTTGCACCAATAGTTGTGTTTAATGCCTTGATTACTCATTACTCGTAGCCCTATTCTTCCTCGTTCCAGTGTGTATGAGACAGGCACTCTGCCTTATACACAAGTACTGGGATGAGGTAGAGGTACATGGTGGTAATGCCTGACTTAGCTACGTGTAATCTTCATTACTCCTAGTCCCGTTCTTCCTCATCCCAGTACTTACCTATGAGGCAAAGAGCCTCATATGTAAGATCTGGGACAAGGAAGAGGGACATGGAGCTGATTTTGGAGGTTTGGGTAGGAGTGTTTGGAAGAGGGGATGTGTAGGGGGGCAGGATTGTGCAACAAATCATAATGGCTGTCCATGTCCAGGCTAAGCAGGGATGATATGTGGTATTAGTGGCTAGAGAGGCACATTGGTGCAGCCAGTCTATTCATTCCTCAGTTTGGTATGACATTTTATAACTGGACATTTTTGATAAAGCAGTCCTGCTAAGTGAATTAGCTGGCTAGACTGCCATTTGGGTGCTGCCAGTGTAGCTGTTTCTTACTGCGGCATTGTATATTTTTCTGGGTATCTGTGATCAAATGATATGATACAAGTCATTTATAATGCGCCTGTACACAAGTGATTCTAGGCGCGACAAGACAAAGAAGGGAAGATAGAGGCAAGACAAGACAAACGATCTTACTAGGCCTTGTGTCATTCAGATCGTGCAAGTGCGAGAACGAGAAGTGCAAGGGGAAAGGGAGGGGGGAAGTGCAAGGGAGAGGGGAGGGAAAAACAGGGCAGCAATGCTCTGAGTAAGTGCAGCCAGGGCAGTGCGGCTCTGGGTAGTGCAAGGAGAACAAGGGACTATAGGGTTACAGTTACAGCCCCTAGTTGTGTGGTAGGCCCAGAGGCAGTGCAAGGGTGACTGATCAAGAAAGAGTCTGGACTCGGTGAGACTCTGAGGGTAGCCAAGCAACCAGATGGTACAGCAGACAGGTAGGTCAGGTAGGCCAGCAGAGGAGGGAGAGAGAGAAAGCAGCGGAGAAGAGGAAAGTTTTGAGCTGCTTCCAGAACTTCAGGTTGTCCGGCTCATGTTTGAGAGGGGCAGAGAGGCTATTCCAGAGGGAGGCACCTGCAGAGGGGAGAGATCTATCCCCCACTCTCTGCCTGGAGAAGCGTCTAAGCCTTAGAGAGCTGTAGGTAGCTGAGCAAAGGGCTCAAGAAGGAAGATATTTTGGAAGACAGCGTTGGGTGTAGTGCGGGCCCCGGGCCCAGAAAGCCTTGTGGACAATGAAAAGGGTCTTGAACTTGATCCTTGCAGCAACTGGGAGCCAGTGGAGAGATTTCAGGGCTGGAGAGATACGATCCCTGGGCTTGAGGCCAAGGATAAGTCTTGCAGTCCTGCTCTGGATTAGTTGCAGAGGGTGGAGAGTAGAGGAAGGCAGATTTAGAAAAAGGCTGTTGCAGTAGTCCAGCCTAGAGAGAACCAGGGATCTGGAGACAGTGAGCTTCTGGGGGAAGGTGAGAAAGGGAAGAGTCCCTTTGAGGCTGAGCAGATGGTAGTGGGACTTCTTGGCGACGTGCGAGATGTGAGGAGAGAAAGAGAGAGTGGAGTCAAAGATGACACCAAGGTTTTTTGCCCTACAGGAAGGCGAAGGAAGAGGGCCCAAGGCGGGCGGCCAGAGTGAGAGAGGGCAAGCAGGGGTAGGAGTCGAAATGAGAAGGATCTCCATCTTACTGACATTAAGGCATAGATCGTTGGAGGCACACCAATCCTGAATCGCGGATAGACAGTCAGGAAGGAGTGAGAGAGGAGAAGAGTCTGAGGGAGCCTGAAGGAAAGCAGAGTGCCATCCACATAACACGGAAAGTGAAAGGAGAAGGTAGAGCTCAGGTGGGCCTAAAGGGCCAAGTAGAGGTTGAAAAACCAGGGTGAGAGAATGGAGCAGAGAGAAAGGGACCAAGTTGGACCTGGGTGGGGCTGTCCAAGAGGAAGGAGGTCAGCCACTCAAGGGCCTGATCCGTGATGCCCAGGTTCTCATGGAGTCGATTGATCAGGATGGCTTAGTTGACCGTGTTGAAAGCAGAGGAAAGATCAAGGAGGATGAGGACAGAAGGAATGATGGAATCAAAGTTAGAGAGCAGATCTTCACAGGTGTTCAGGAGAGCAGTTGCTGTGCCTCTGGCAACTCTGAAGCCAGACTGAAGGTCATGGAGACAACTAACAGATTTTGTGTGGAGATTAGGCTGGGAGATGGCCAGCTTATCCAACAGTTTGCCCAGGAAAGGGGTGATGGAGATTGGGCGAGAGTTTGCAGGGCAGGATCGGCAGACAGCTTCTTGAGGAGTGGGTGCATAGGGGAGTGCTTAAGGGGAGAGGGGAACGCTCCAGTGGCGAAAGAGTGATTACAGAAATCAGCCAAGCATGGAGCGAGGGTGTCAATATGGTCCTTGATGGTTCTGGAGGAGCAGGGGAGCACCTGTTTGGATGACACTTTCATAGATTGGACTTGTCTAGAAACCTCATCAGGTGTTGTCAAAGAGAAAGATGAGAACGGAGGAAGAGAGGTAGAGCAAGCCAAAGGGGGGGCGAGAGAGGAAGAGGGAGAGGAAGAGGAGATGGAGGACAGGATGCCCTGAGTTTTAGCACAGTAGTGAGATGACAGAGCCATACAGAGGGCTTGGAAGGGAACAGGAGAGGTAAAGACTGCAACAGGATTGACCAGTTCCTTGCAGATTTTAAAGAGTTTGGCTGTGTTAGAGGCCACGGGCTCGAATGTGTATTCTCTTCTTGATGAGTGTTATTGTTTTGACTGGCATGTTGGTGCAACCAGCCTAGGTATGTCTAAATGTGGCCTGGCATGCTTTACTGTAACGTTATTACTTGTCTACACTGCTCTACATTGTGCAGCCAGTTGGACATGTTTTCATTGTGACATGTCATTTTTAATAGCAAAGCATTAATGTTCCTGTGCACTGTTGGTGACTTGTATCTATTGGATTGGTCTTACCCTGCAAAATAATTGCAAACGCTCTGGCTTTTTAGCCAATTTTTCTCAGAAAGTGTGATGTATATCGCATTAAAACACATATGTATGTCTTTCTCCTAGTGCATTGTGCTGCATATCCCTTCAGTAGCACCTTTGTGCGTATTGCGCAAGCTATGCCGGCCAGGAGTGTGGCGCAACATGTGATTTCTTGCCGAGTTGGGGGGGCCCCCTCAGCATGGCTCGCAGAGGGGCCCCCACATTTTGTGTTACGCTACTGCCCCGCAGACTCCTCCGCTCTACGCCACACTCCTCAATGCAATCCGTTGCTGTTTTCAAAGGTGCCGGTGTTGCGTTAAATGGGTTTCCTTTGGAAACAATGAAAAAGACCAAGGTGCCTACTCCTGCAGTCTCCGTTACTCTACGCAACACATTTTTGTTGGAAAGTATAGTAGAACCCAGAGGCAGTAGTGGAGAAGAAGAACCTTTTATCAACACCAAGAGCCTGGGCTGCCTCCACTACCTCCAGTCTCAGACAAGCTCAACCTCAAGGGAATCCTGTTCCCTTTCCATTCTAAAGTCAAGGGTAGCATTCCATGGAATCAGTAAAAGATGCAGGGTGGGGGAGGTTACTGGAAAGGGGAAGGGGAAATGCAGTGGAAGGGATCTGGAATATGGAATACTAAACACAAAACACCTAATCAAAATGCAAAGGGCAACGTCCTCCTATAATTTTGTGGTGCTGAAATCTTAATACATTCCTTTTTGTGCTTGCATGTTGTGTTGCTTTCATCGGAATTCAGGCATGGCCAACACTCTTTTCCTAGTCACTCTACAAACAAATGAATGTTTGGCCACCATTGATTTTTGCAGAACATTCTCTCAGTCCCTGTGATGCCAAAGGTACCTTTATGGTGGCATGGACTTATATCTCTCTAAACAGCCATGGGGGGATCAGGCTGATATCCACAGACCAATAGGTCCCCTTCCATCAAATGCCCTGTTTCGCTTCGCAGCAGCTTAGGAGATCCTTGTCTGCTGACCTTTTGATTGGCCACGCATTGCTCATTGATTCAAGGACTTTAAGCTTGGATCCTGCTGCAATTCATTCTCGCACTCCTCCTTCCATTTCGCTTGCCCAGTCTTGTCGCACTTACCACTGTCTCTTTATCTGGCATCCAACTTTTCATAGCTTCAAAGTGCATAGCAATGGCCATGCGGGACAAGAGATCTGCCAATTTAGTCTGTGCACTGAGGATATATCTCACATTTTAATTGCATTCCTGCAATCAGAAAGGTAGCCAGGCTATTCCTGGAGTGGCCTTTGACATCCTCTTGAATGTTAGTACCTCAACTATGGATTTGTGATCAACGTGTATCAATGTGGATACTCAATCATATTACTTCCTAAAGTTTTCCATGCCTCACAGACATGCCAATGGCTCTCTCTCTAAGACTGTGTACTGAGATTCTGCTTCAGGGACTGACCTTGATGCATGGCAAATGATGCATGGCAAATTATTTTCTCAACTCCCTCCAGTGTCAAGGAAAGCACTGCGCCTAACACTGCCAACCAATGTGAGGAGGGCTAATTGCTTTATATGAAGCCCCTCGAATCTGGGAACACTGCAGATTCGTTCTTTATTGCTGCATGTTCACACTCATCACTCTACCGAAAGGTGTAATTTTTCTTTAACTGCTGTAAATTTCGACTATGCCTATGAAGGAACAAACCTCTTCTTCGGTATACCCTTTTTCGGCATCATCATTTTGGCGTGAGCAGATTTGGTGCAGCTCTTTTACCGCAGTCCCCATTTTAGGGCACCCTTTTTGCCACGAAAGCCATTCCGGCGCCCTTGTTTTGGCGCGAGGGATATTTGGACATGGCTGGCATTGCAGTCACGTCTAAACACCTTCATGCCAAATAACATCACAGGACTGCACTGCAACAAACCTTGCCACCTCTCAGTTGCTGTTGCTTTTCTCCCCAATGAAAAAAAGAAACTCAAAATATACTGTTTTACATTTTTGTTTAAACATGCATTCTTGAACCATGATCAGCCAGAGTCCAAGGGCCAGCATTTAACTACTATGTCACAACGGGTTAGTGTTTCACAATGCATACATTTCATACTTAGCCTACAATTTAACATGTCCACTTGTAAAGGGCTAAGTATGAAACCTATGAGAATCCAAACAATAACATCAACAATAACATAATGGTTAAATGCTGTGTCTCGAGCTCCTGCAGGCCAGGGTTCTCAAAGGCAGTGTTGAGCATAAATATCATTTTTTTCATTTCTTTTTTTCCATTTCATAATGTTGCCCAGAGATGGTGTAATACATGTTCCATTCTGTTTTATAATGTTGCAGTAAATAAATGTTCTACACGTTTAATTCAATATTCCAACAAAATGCAAAGTGCTTGCAAGTTGATGCTGCATCAATTGCAACCTCTCGCGCCAAAAGGAGCCTGTGCCCAACTGGTTGCGTGAGCTCGCTGGAAGATGAACAGTTACGGCATGCATGGTAATCAGGGCAAAGAGGGTATCTCAGCATAGAAAGTCTGTAATCAGAGTAAGTATAAGGAGGTAATTTTAATTTAAGCAGTACGTAAAGGAAGTCACAATTTCTTCTGCCATCAGATGATGCAGACTTCCCAATGAAGGGGCTTTATAGATAAGGGAATTCTGCTTATGAATAATGAGCATTCATGAAGAGACTTACATCCAATGGGTGGTTTTGACATCACAGTACTCTGCTTCCATGCTAGCGTGGACATGTTCCAGATCACCAGCAATTGACACGTTTCTGCGCATGCAGGATGGTTAGGCCTGCCTCTTCATGGCAAGACTCGGTTGCATTGGAGCTATGTACACATGCATAAAGTAGTTTTGGTAGGACTGATGGGTGCAGAGGGGTCGCAGCAGCAGCTGTAAGCACTGGTCTTAAAAATGAGTATACGCAGGGTCAGTTAGTGGTGGCTGCACAAATACTAGTGTGACATCTTGTCAGGTTGTACGTTGGGCAGCCAAATATCAGAAGAGATGGAATGACAGTGCTGATGGGATGCTCGTGGTTTGCACCTGAGTTCACCACAATGTCCCAAGAATGCTGTCAGAGCTGTGTTATTTGCCTACAGAGCAATATGGGGAAAAGTGTGGCAATCACACCAGGGGCACACCCTCTCCCCTGTGGCCCATTTGTAGGGTTACAGATTGGCTTTCCCTAATTGCCAAAGTATAATCAGTTGTAGTATCTACTTGTTGTAGTAGATGTGTTCTCTGGGTGAGTGGAAGCCTACCCCTGTAGAAAAGCAGATGCAGTCAAAATATTGATTCATGAGTTTGTACCTAGATTTGGAATACCTGTGTGCATTAACAGTATCAGGGAACACATTTTGGTAATAATATTATCAAAGCGCTGTTATCCACATTGAAAATTCCACATATTTTTGCCCTCACCAGTCAGCAGGAGCGGTAGAGAGACAAAATGGGGTTTTGATGAATACATAGGCCAAAGTGTGTCAGGAAAAGGTGTTAAAGTGTCCTGAAGCCCTTCCCTTGGTCTTGTTTAGTGTGAAAGGTACCCAGAATAGGAAAACTGGGCTTAGTACTTACGAAGTTCTTTACAGACGACCCATGAGACTGACAACCGGTATCACGACCTGTGAAAAATGTACCTGACAATTTGCAGTTGTCAGATGATTCATTGTTGAAATATGTTAAGACATTAATGTCTTCTGTCAGTCTCATTCACAATAAGGTTCAAGATGTTGTGCCAAGGGAACCAGAGACTCCAGTTCATTTGTTGCAGCTCGGTGATAGAGTCCTGATAAAGGTTCATCAAGAAAAGAAAGCCTCAGTCCCCAAGTCGCAGGGGCCATATGAGGTGTTCCTTGTAACTCAGCTGTAAAGGTTCTGGGGCACCCAAAATGGCGCATGCGAGTCACTGCAAACTGGCGGGAGTCCCAGAAATTTAGTTTCGGTGACCTTTCTGATTTCTTTATCTGTGCTGGCTTACACATATGTAGTGTAAGGGTGTCGAAGAAGGAAGCTGACACAAAGGTGGCATGGTTTTGGTTATAGACATTTATTAATGTATATAAAACCTATCTATCCCTATCTCTATGAGGGTTTTCCCTGCCTCAAACCTAATACTAAAGTGTTAGTCAGAATTTCCATCAAAATAAACTCCACCACCCTGTGTCACAAGCTACTTTTATCCCACACACTATAACTAAAGGAAAAAATAACAGAAAGTTCCTTCTTCAGGAGATTGGCTCCTTACTCCTGTTGCCTGCGTAGCGTCCAAAAGAATGTTCTGCTTGAATGAAAATGACAAGGGGAATGCTCCCCTTCCCCTGGCTTGCATGTTTCACACCACCCTTATACAAGTTTGCCTCGAGAAGGTTGACTCCCTTCTCCTGATGTAGATCTATTAAGTTTCCAATAAAGCCAATTTCCTCCTACTCTCTCAGAATCTGCTTTCGGATCGTAGACTCTTCTCTGGTGGTCAGTGGTTTTCTCTTTGTCACTGTGAAAAGAAAGATTTCCTCTTACTCTCTCGGTATCTGATTTTGGATCCCAAACCCTTCTCTGGTGGTCAGTGCTTTCCTCTTTCCCAATGTCATGAGAAAGATTCCCTCTTACTCTATCTGTATGCACTTTTGAGTCCCAGACTCTTCTCTGGTGGTCAGTGGTTTCCTCTTTCCCACTGTGACGAGGAAGATTTCCTCTTACTCTCTTGGTATCTATTTTCGGGTCCAAGACACTTCTCTGGTGGTCAGTGGTTTCCGCTTTCCCACTATGACAAAGAAGATTTCCTCTTACTCTCTTGGTATCTACTTCCAGGTCCTGACCGTTCTCTAGTGGTCAGTACTTTTCTCTTTCCCACTGCGACAAGGAAGATTTCCTCAAACTCTCTCGGTAACTGCTTTCGGGTTCCACACCCTTCTGTGGTTATACCAAGTAACAGGCTTCCGACAATTTAGCCGAGAGAGAGTTTTGTGAACCAGCCTCCCTTCTACCCTTGCGTCCCCTCTGGATCCCCTGTACCGGCCATTACCTTGTGTGGGACCGTGGTATGTCACCAGCACTTATTGGGACTGCAGGTCTTCTCTCCGGCTCTGCTGGTTCACTCCCCTGGCTCTGTCAGCTGGGTGGTACTTCTTTTGTTTGTTCAGTGGCTCTGCTCTCTTGCTTGGTCTGCTGCCTTACCACTGGTCATTCAGCAGCATCTAGATCTCAAGTGCTGGATCGGTTCCACACCAGCTGCCAGACCTGGTGGGCTTTGACACGGCCGCGCTTGACACGGCTGGGCTCAACATATTTGATAGCCCTTTGTTCCTTTTTATACATTGTATTGAGTTTCTCCCATGCAGATTGTAAAAGTCCCTTGTCTCTGTTAAAAACGGACTCCTTATACCTCCTCAGGGCCACCTCGTACCAGTACATGCACAGTCAATGGCCTTCGTGTCTCCTGTGTTCTTCTCCATCCTAGTACTTTTGGCTTTAGGCTTATCTCTGGTATGGCAACAGTACATGGTTGACTTTCAATAAAGTGTTTCTGAACAGTGGGAAGGGCTAGGGAATGTTGGGGAGTGACAACATTCCACAGGCTGTACCCCAGGTGATCATCCTTGTCCCCAGAGTGTGAGTCGCTTCCCATGAGGTTCTCCCGCATTAAACCACCCCTAGGGGGACCATTAGGTAGCGTCCCCACATCCCTACCCTCATGGAAAAGGGCTCAGCCTTGGGGAGAAGACGACACCTGCCTTTGGGGAGTTGACGACACCTTGTGAATTGTCACAGTAGTTATGGAAGAACATGACTTTATCGTGCATACTATTCTGGCTAACGTTGTGATATCGGCTGATGTCAAGGCTTGGCTGTGGTATAAAACGTGATGGATAGTGTGTTGGCAAGGGGGAACCAGTGGCCTCAACAGAGCCTGGGAATGTGGGGTGGATCTCTGGTTGTGTTTCACACCACAGCTGTCCATGTGAAAGTCTACCAACTGGAGGAGTGATGAGGACTATTTGAAAGCCCTAAATTCCGAAGTGGAAGAGCCTGCAGTGCCACCCCAACCTAACTTTAGAGATAGAAGTATGAGTGCTATTACTAACAAATCTACTGAAAAGCTGATGGTTTTATACCCATAGCTTTCCCATATCTCTGATTTGGTGTATTATTGCCATTCTGTCCTCTTCACGAGGAGCATGAACAAGATGATTTCCAAACACATCTATTGGTACACACAATGGACAGGAACCATAGTGGTGACAGCCCTGAAGAGAACTTGGTGGTAATGAAAGTGTGATGCCATACCTGCTAAATCTGTCCTTGCTCATGAACCAAGTTGTGGTGCCTGGATACTGTGAATTCGAGAACCTCAGTGCTGCACTAGGTAGAGGAAATGAATCACCCAGTGTGAAAGTGTGTTTGAATTCTATTGATGAACATTGTCAGTTCTCAGTAAATCTAGATATTGAATGTGTGCTATGATTCAACATTAAGCACTTGCAGGCCATAAAAATGGGAAAAGGTGCTATATAAATGACAACTACAATACAATACAACATTTAAAATCTCCAGAGATGGATATTGGGAAGTTTATGTACTAAAACCAGGAGTATGATCAATGGTTGTGGTAAAATAGCATGTCGAATTTTGACAGGTTGGGCTATAGATAGTGTAGAATGCTACTGTAGCTATAGTTTGGTTCACTGTCCCTTTTTCTGCTTTTCAGTTAATCGCCCATTACCCTAACTTCACTACGGGTCTGGAATCTGGTTGGCACAATTGCAAGAGGAGTTGTTTGAAGGACCACAGAAAAGCGAAGTACTTGATGAAATGTGGAGTGGGGCTAATACTGCACTTGCAGCGTGGGGGTTATGCAAAGGATCAAATTTAGAAGGTCGAGTTGACTAGCTCGAAAAGGCCACCAAGCTCATATCTGGGGCAGTGCTTACACGTAGTGAGGCACATATTGGTGAGCTGAATGTCATTGGCACCCTCAATGAAATTACCAAGGGTGCTCTCCAAAGGCTGATGGATTAGGTGCTCAAAGCAGGAAGAAACCTGGAATGGGACATGGTGTGCGAGGAAGTGCAAGACCACCTGAATACTCAGCTGGTATCAATCAGTGAAGATGCGCCACACAATTGCTTGCCAACAAAGAACTCTGGTATTCCCGAATGTATATGACAATGGAGACATTTCTAGAATTACAGTGGCTGGTACTGCGAGGACAAAGAATGTTCATTCACAGTGCATGGTTTAAAACAGGGATTGTGGGTGTTGGCAAGTAGGATACTGTCCGGGCCGTGGGGCGGGTGCAACTGGGAGTGGGTGACACACCATGAGGTATGCGAAGTCAGATCACATAACAACGCCTCTCAATACATGGTCTCTGCCTTGTGGACAGGCCTTGATTTGTGGTTTAGTCTGTGTTCATATTGGGATTTTTGGCACCTGCAGCCCCCACCATTGCAAGGTATGTGTAAATAGGGTGAAGGACAGATAGTACTGCTTGGAAACAGAGTGTGTTAGGAAGATGAGGGAGCTGAATACAGTTTAGAAGGAAGAAGGTTATTCCGGGGGAAAGGATCATTCTGTAGAGTTAGTGGCTTCTACAGAGTCAGATAGGGATTTGTGATCAACGTTTATCAATGTGAATACTCAATCCTGTTACTTCCTAAAATGTTTGATGTGGTTATCTAAAGGTCAGAAGTTCCGGATATCACGTCCTTCTGTCCCAATACAGTGCAATCAGGATCATGAATTTACCAAACATCCTCAACCTCCTGATTACATGAGGAATGACAGGGACTTGTGGGAACTGTTGGGATGCACGTTCAAATCACAGCCCCTCCCAAACAATTTAGACTGCGGAAAATATATTAACACATAGGGAATGCATAGAGGGTGATATAGGGTGGAGGGGAGAACCTTATGGGTGAAGATGGCTGGTGTAAGACATACGTATTGTGGACATTTATATAAGGTAAATAAATTATTTGCTTTGTGACAGTGTCGTATAAAGTACATTGCATGCACGTAAAATCTTTAACATGAATTAACACTGCATTTGAGAGTAGGCCTGAATCCTTGCAGGCCATGCTGGAAACACAGAACAATGAGGCCCCTACTCCCATTCGACTATTACATTAGAATTTCCAGGCACGGCAGGGAATACGCACATAAACATATGCAAATGTATCCAGCTAGAACTTTGTATAATTAGGTAAGCATGCAAGTTGCCAAATGGGAATAGAGCTGCGGTCCAATATGAAGGCCATACTCATGGGAGCCAGGGCAGGACAGGTACTAAACAGTTCACTGTCTTCTGGCCAGCTACTGAGCGAAGGATGATAAAGGTGCATGTTGAATTTTTGAAAGGGTGGCCTAAGTTAGTACCACACACAGGTTTCAGGGTCTTGAGGAAGTGGAGGAAGCAGTAAGGCCTGTGACTGATGTAACTAACAGTTTTCATGTACTGGAGGCGGTGTACAACAAAGAGAATAACAAATAACCCCTGCTAACGTACTTTCTGCTGGATGTTCCTCCCACGGATTCCTCATCTTTGATATACTGATATCCTTCTTGCAGCTTCAGAAACCTTTTTCCGACAGCAGAGGGTACTGGGCATCGTCGAGTCGATGCCCCACAGTGGCTTACAGTCCCACAGTTGTACGTGACGTTGATATAAATAGCACGCACTGCGCCCGTTGACTCAGTTCTAGTTATTCCTCCCTTTCGCCACAGCCGACTTGACGATACATAACCCGCATGGGCATTGAAAGAGAGGAAAGTCTAAATTAGCAAAATTCACCCACAGTCAAAGAGGTAGTTTGAGAGGGCGATGAGGAATCTGTGGGAGGAACATCTAGTAGGAAGAACATTACCAGGTGTAAGTAATTTGTTTTTCTTATGGATTGGGTACTCCCACGAATTCCTCATTTTGATAGACTCTGATAGCAGTTTTTGTAATTGGAGGTGGGACAAGTGGATTTTGTTACTGGTTATGTTGTGCAAACCAGCTTTCCCAAACCTAGCATCCTGACCAGATGAGGAATCCAGGAAGTAATGTTTTGAGAAGGTGTGTATCAAAGACAAGGTTGCAGCATTACAGATGTCCTGCACCGGGTTACCGAGCCGAAGTGGTTGCGACACCTCTGGTAGAATGTGCCCTTACATTTTCAGGGACATCTTTCCCATCCAAGGTATAACATTCTGCAATGCACAGAATGCTCCAGCGTGATAAGGAACGTTTAGTCAGAGTTTGACCAATCTGTGTCTGGTGTAAGCAGCAAGTCATCTTGCCTGACATTTGCCAACCTGGCTTAAATATCTTTTTGGATCCAGTCTATGGGCCTCACCACAAGTTGGACGGTATCCCGCAGGTATTCCCGCCGGGATACCGCCTGTGCTAATAGCGTTACCGCCAAACCCCCCTGGCGCTATTAGCGCCGGATCACGGGTTTGGCGGAACGGGAATTCCCCATTCCCCGTTGGGCCCATTCGGGGATTCCCCATTCCATATTGGGCCCAATGGGGAATTTTCGGCGCCACTACCATCAGCGGTATTACCGCACGGTAATCGCACCAAAAATGAGCAAATCTGCGGTTGATTTACCCCCAGCTCGGAGCTGGGGGTAAATCAAAACTAGTCCAGCTCATAGCTGAGGGTAAATCCTACCGAACCCTTGATTTGGCGGACCCTTAAATGCGGCAGTAATAGCATTACCGCCGCATTTAAGGGTTACCGTCAAACTCGTGATGAGGCAGTATGTAACCTCTCTTCCTCCTTGGAAGGATGAGGAGGTGGGTAGAAAGTCATCAAGGTAATCTTTTGTGGAATTCCGACACCACCTTGGGAAGGAAAGAGGGGCAAACCCTCAAAACCACTTTCTTGTTAAAGAATGTGGTGAAAGGAGGTTTACCCAAGAGCTCATGTAGCTCGCTCATTCTGCGAGCAGAAGTGATGGCTACCAGGAAAATTGTCTTGAATGTCAATAATCTTAGTGGTGTGAGAGTGTAGAAGTAAGAGATCGACACATGGTGGCATGTTGATTGCTATAAACCTTTATTTAAAGCAAAATAAGGGTTGGGGTAATGCCTTCCTGTCCCTAATACTAGGAGGGGTTTCCCGGCCTCGAAATAACAGTCTAAGGAGTCTGTCAGGATGTCAAACAAAACTAGCCCACCGTCATGTCAAAAACCTATTTCAAACCCTAACATTAATAACTCAAACTAAGGTCCAAGGGAATCTTCTTCTTCAGTTCAATGGCCAAAGATCTTCTCCAGTTCATGAAGTAAAGTTCCATAAATGGTGCAACAAAAAAACTTCCAAAAAGATGGACAACCTTATCCCACAAGGTTGTCGGATACTCACATGGCCAAGAGAGGGCTTCCTTTCGCTTTGCTTTCTACTATGTCCACAAATAAAGCCAAGGGGTTTACTTCTCTTTCCCTTGCTTTCTGCCAAAAGATGGACAGGCTTGTCCCACAAGGTTGTTGGATTCTCAGACGGTCAAGGGAGGGCTTCCTTTATCTTGGCTTTTCTGCTATGTCCACAAATAACACCAAGGGGTTTGCTTCCCTTTCCCTTGGTGTCTGCCTTTTTCCAATGGATATTTATTTTCTCTAATGTCTTTCTTGGCTATCCAAAAGTCATGGGTATGTTTCCCTTCTCCTTGTTTCTTTCAGTCTCTCCCCAGTCAACCTGGCGTCCTCTTCCCCCCAGATATAGTGACTAGGAAAATGATTCTCAGCAATACTCTCAAGGTACTGGCTTTTCCTCCACTTTCTTTCTTCTTATTCTCACAGCCAATCTGGTGCACTATGCTTACAGATACTGTGATTCTGCCGATTAATCTTTGTTTCAATCTTCATATGTGTGTGAGTACTCGCCCTTTAAAGGATTCTTCATTTGTGGGTTTTGTTTTCTGTAGGTTTTCTTAAGTCACAGCCAACCCGGTACACTAGCCTGCTAGGTACTATGACTATGAAGATTGCCTTGGATGCAATCCTCTTATGGGTGTGATTCCCATTCTCACTTTCAGTGTAGTTTCGCTTCAGCAAGCCTCTTCCTCCTTCTGTCAGGGTCAGAGACCCTGTATTTGGGATCTCTCCCTTCTTTCCAACTTCTATTACTGCTTCTTAGGGCCCCTGCATCCACCCGACAACCAGCGTACTTTGATTCTTGGTCCGCGATGTCTGTGGGTCTTCGGTGATGCCAGCGGTCTGCTGTGGGGCTTGATCTGCTTTCGCCTTTGTTCAGTGTTCCTCCATGGTTTTGTTGGGAAGAAAATTAACCTTTCTCACATCCCTCTGCGCTTTAGAGTGAGGCGAGTCACAGATACACTTGTGATATACCAGGGGGGAAGGACCATGTTAAGAAACTCTGCACTGACACAACATTAAATATAAATGCGTAGAGTTAGTGCACACATAGAAGGAGACGCCTTTTGTAGTTAAGATTGACACATTTGGCCCGGCATGGATGCGCGGTAAGGAAAGGCCGACGGAGAAACCTGAATAGGCCCAAACCCTGATGGTAAAAAGACCTGCACTGCTAATTGCCATAGAAACTTCTCTTTGTTCCTCAACTGTTGCAAATACTTGTTATCCCAGAAAGGAATGCACCCTGCAAGGCTGCAAGACAGCACCAGATGCCTCACTGGGCACATTCATCACAGTCAGGCCAAAAGCAGACCTCCAACCCCCAGCCAGCCCACCAGGAGTTATGACACCCACAATTGACACAGTCCAAGACCCCTGAATTCTGCAATAGTAGGTAACCTCAGACCACCAACGATAGAGTAGCATTGTCTTACAATAGTAACTAATGCGGATCGCAACATTTAGTCCCTGGAGAGATGAGCCAAGCTGACCCCACATGATGGAAGACGGATGGATGGACTGACAGGGCTGCAGGCCAATTGTAGTCTGGCATCCCCCATGGAGCAGGCCCATGTATAGTCATACCAACCAGCCACGCAGGTTTCTACGGTATGTACGTAATGACGATATGTTGCCTTATAACCTTCTGCTTGTATTATTTTTCGGCAGAACATTCTCGAGCAGCAGAGTTCTTTGCGCTGGCATGCTTATTTTGTGTGTGCTATTAATACTTGTTTTCCTTGCAAGAAATCTTTTGCCCTTTTTTCCCTAGTGGTTGCATTTTTTCTGGCATGAGCATTCAGGGGCGTGCCTTCATTTGGTGAGGGAGACGTGATCCCAGCCCCCTCCCCCGGCACCAGCAGAGATGTGCAGGCAGCCTCTCCGGAAGGGCCGCACCCACCTACAGCAACCAGTCACAAAAACGTGTATCCAGAGTGGCTTTACAGGAGCCGTCTTTGCAGAATCTTGTCTGCTCTTTGGAGCGAGGTGAGGCTCCAAGGAGAAGTGCAGGCCGGTGCTGTTGGAACTCCGTGACAGAGACGTTCGGGTGAATGCGCGCATGTCAGTATAGCCTTGGAAGGGATAACAAGTAGGGGACAGATATATGGGAAGGTGTGAACAGTGTGAACACGCATAGAATTAAATTGCAAGTGAGAATAATAAGGAAAGGAAAACGTAAGTTTAGGGAGCCTCCCCGAGTGAGGCGAGAAGGTGATGCCACTCATATTGTTTAACGAAGAAGAAAAGAGGAAATACATATGAGCCCCATATAATTAGAGGTCTCGGGAATAGTAGTGAGGGGAGAAGGTGGCGCCACTCATATTGTTTAACGAAGAAGAAATGAGGAAATACATACGAGCCCCGTATAATTAGAGGCTCAAGAATAGTAGTGATTGTTATTTTAGCTTGTTAAATTTGTGTACTTTATTGTGTAGGGTGGAGGCCGATGAGGGGTCTTGTGTGATTTGTGGTGTGTGAGAAGGGTGTGGTTTGCTTGAGGAAGAAGACTGAAAGGAAAAGAAGGGGGTGGGAAAGAAAATAATATTTTTTTAAGTTTATAACTAGGGGAGAGGCGTAAACATTGAATGTGTTCTTGACAATATATGAAACTGTGTATCGCATAAGCACAGGCGTAGCAGCAGCAAGGGTATGACCAATATGGCTATGGGAGAAACGCCCATAGAATAGATGTGCAAGGCCCTGTCATTGTACTGTGACAGGATCAAGATATATCACAACAAGTGGGTGACTGAAACAAGGGCGGTGATGCCCCGCTCATGGCCAGAGCAGGGCTTCTATGACAGGTGTATTCTGGAACACATGTCCATCATTTTGACAGCAAAATACAAAGGGAAACAATTACAGAACAGAAGGGAAATATTGAACCTCCGGAAAATGTTTGAGGATACAGAGGAGCGCGATGGAGAAGGAGGGGCGCGCAGCAATAGCAAAGACGCAGGCCTAAGTGAAGGTGGGAAGACGTCAACAGGACACAAGGGAATATATCCCTTAGCAGCCCGTCCTGCGTTGGCATACACAAATCCCATGTGCCTCCCCTCCCATGTTGCAGAGCATGCAGACGTTAATTCAAGAGACCTAGAGGTAGCACTAGCATCAATGCGCTTAGAACTCACCAGACTGCAGGCTGCACATGACATGACTAAGGCAGACACACCAGTACAGCAGGGGACGGATTTGTGGAAATCACGAGACTTCTTATTTAGAATAGACTACACGCCCATAAGCACCGTACATGTAGAACGTGACGGCAAAATGGATAGCTTGGGTTATGAGATTGTTGGTTCCCATAGGGGAGAGGAAGATGGGTAGAGCACGTTCAATGAGATCGAGGACGATGAGGATGAGAAGGCAGAGCAAGCACCTCAACATACCCCTAGACTAGAGAGCTTATGGCACGACAGGTTGAGAGAGAGGTTTGGACGTTTGGCAGTAGCAAGGAAAAAGGGAAGTGCAAAGAAGGGCGAGAGAAGTAAACTAAAAATGCAAATGCCCCTAATACACAAGGGTACTGGGAGCCCGCACTATGTATCATTGGCACAGATGGACAAAAATAACTTAATAAAGATGCTTCTGGCCCTTACGGCTGGTGCAGGAAAATGGATATATGCATTTGAAAAACAAACGGTGGGGGTAGCCCTAGCAATAGGTGACATCAAAAGCTTATTGGTGGCCACTATCAGGCTGCTGATGTGATGATGAAGGTGGGGTACCCGGGAGTAACACTAAGCAATAATGCACAAGATGGAGCATCCTTCAATAAGATTAGAGCAAAGGTGTGGGATGTGCTGCGGCAAGCTTTCATAGACACACCCGACTTGCAGTCCATTATGCAGTGCACCTTGGGTGATGATGAGAATGCCACTCAATTACTTCTTAAAGTCCAAGAGAAGTGGAGGGCAGAAATGTTAACACATGGGACCAATCAATACCCTTTTTCTATTTTATTGTCAAACAAGGCCTACCCAAAGAAGTGCAAAAAGCACTAGACAGAATTATGGGCGTCAAGGCAAAGGGGTGTCTTGAAATTCAGAGCATAATAGTGCACCATTGTAGAAGTATAAAAGAGTGTGAGAAAGAAACAATTCAGAGGCGACAGGCAGAGGAAGCGAAACTGGCCCAAAATAAATTACCTAAGGTAGCTGTGGAGGCATCAGTATCGGTGCCAGCACAGATAGAAGTGGCAGGATACACACCTGACTTCACAAATGGCAGAATAGCAGTGATGTGGGCTGAAGGAGGACAAGGACAGTGGGGCAGAAACACAAAATACCTGGGTCCACATTACAAGGAGGACAACAGCGAAAAAGAGGTGGGTTCAGAGGAATGAAACCCCGGGGAGGAGGAATGGCCAATTTTGGAACTGTAGCAAGTGGGGGCATTTTTCAGGGGAGCTCAGGAGCAGGCAAGGAATGGGATACAGTTATGGCCAACAGAACGATGGCGCACCACCCCAAGGGGCCCTCAAGGGCTGAGTCCCAGAATGATCTCCATAACCTATGAGATACACCAAGCTTACACCCAGTTCCCCCCGCTGACACTAGGCCCTCCCCCACAGTGACAACCCGAGCAGGCGATGCAACAATACCCGTCTCACAGCAACTTCAACAGGCAGGAAACGCAAACCCCTTTAACAGTGCTCCAAGTGGCCTTGTTTCAAGGCGCTACAGAGGCAGGAGGAAACCCCTTCTCATTCTTGGGGACAAATACTTATCCTGATTAGGACAGCCCACAAAGAGCACTTGTGTGTCCGGTCCTGTCGATGACCCTCAACCTAGAAGAGGAACCCTTGGTGGGGCAGAGATAGCAGAGAGACAATTAGTCTTTATGGTGGATACTGGCACTGAGAAATCTTGCATCAGTGAAGGTGACTTGCTGTTATCTGGCAAAACTCTCGACACGCAGGTATTCTATGGGGCTATTTCTATGGTTCCATACACAAATGATTTGGATGTAAAGGTGGGAAGAAGGGTAGTTTGCGCTACCCTATTGTATTCTGAGAGCTCTCCTGTCAAATTGCGCTGCAGTGATCTGCTCAGCAGGTTGAACATGACAATCTCATTTACCAATAACGACATTGGCTGCCCCCCCATGAATGTGCACAATAAGGGCGATGCTCTTAATACACGCCATGACATGTGACGTGGTAGCGCGAGGCATACCCGTTGACCCAGACATGTTCATCTAGGGCAAAACAGTGCTTGTGGATGCAGTGCCACATAATGCCAAAGCCTGCTGGAAAGTGCCAACTGATTTCATTTTCCACCCTCTAGTGTCCTCAGAATTGGTGGCAGGCACAATTCTATCCCTAGAACTACAAGGGTTGTTGGTATCTGCAAAAAGAGACAGACAAGGGTGCCAGTGGCATACAGTATTCTGCATTAATCCCACCGTACCCCTCAAGGAAGTGACAGATGCAGAACATCTGACAATGACGGGGAGATAATACTTGAGATATAAGATGTGTATCCCCTGTGAAATCATGGTGCAGTACAGAAGAGTGCAGTGCCCCCTAATGGCTGTTTACGCACCACCCCCCTTCATCCAGGATGACTTAGAGTATGTGCCAGCACAATTTTGGACAACCAATCTACATGATGTAGGGCTACTAAAGTAAGTGACCCCAGTGCAGGTCACACAAAAAAATGGAGCAGTATTACCCCAAGTAAGACAGTACCCATTATCAAGGGAGGCAGAAGAGGGGATAAAAGATACAATACAAGCTCTACTACATCAAGGGATAATAGTGCCCTCTACCTCAAATTGCAATACTGCCATATACCTTGTCAAAAAAGCATCGGGGGCGATTGGAGGAGAATGATCCCCGCCCACTTAATGACGTAGTAAGGAAATAATCTCCTCTAGTTCTGAACCCTTCCACCATTTTGTGCAGTATCCCCAAAGAAGAAATGCACTTCACAGTGGTTGATTTAAAGAATGCCTTCTTTTCAATACCCTTGTGCAGAATACCCTTGTGCAGAAAGCACCACAAGCACAGTCATTTGCCCCAAGGGTACCGCAAGAGCCCAAGCATATTCAACAGGATATTACACAAAGACTTAGGCAGCATCCATGTGACCAGAATGGTCATTCAGTACGTGGACGACTTACTAGTTTGCAGTGACAGAGAGCAAAACTGTTGCAAAAATTCCATCGCCTTCCTACAACTGTTGGCCCGCAAGGGGTGCATGGTTGGCAGGGCCAAACTCCAATACTGCCAGCCTGAGGTGCTTTACTTAGGACAGCTCATCTCTGCAGATGGCAAAAGGATAATACGTGAATATGGGAAACTGTTTTGTAGTCCTGCACTACAGAGATTTATATTATTGCTAAGGGTAAACAAACTTCTTGCCCTAAGTAATTTGGGACTGGGTTTGGGCATTCCTTATATTTAAAGAACTTGCCGTGTGTGCAAATTGAAGAGTGTTTTAGAAACTCCTCAGCACGTACTCACAGTGTTCAGTAAATGGTCCCCTCTATATGACTAACTTGGGAAAGTATGTGAACAACTTAGATAATAAAAAGAACAACACATTCTGGTGGTATTGTGTGAACTCTGAAAATAAATCTGTCCACATAACTATACATCATGTGTGGTTAAAGGTGAGGGAAAACTGAAGGATTAGATGTAGATAACAGTTCTTTTAATAGATAAAGGAGAAGACTGAGAGTGAAATAATGTATGTGTAAATTGTAAACTAATGTATGGTATGAGAATGTAATGTTGTAATGTCTCTTCTACTTCGTTTTGATTTTATAAAAAAGATGATTCATTTGGAAAAATGTTTTAATAATGTTTATGTTGATATTTAATTTTGTATGATGTTAAAAGGTCTTTGAACTGTAACACATTCAATTTAAAAAAAAGGATAATACCAGACAGAGCAGCCACTGTGCGCGCCACGCCCAAACCTATTACAGTAAAAGACATGCAGAATTTCCTTGGGTTGTGTAATTACTGCAGGGCATGGATTCTTGACTATGCTACATACACAAGACCACTCTTACAGGATCTCAAGGAAGCCCAAAAAGGCAACCATACACTAGAATGGACAGCAGACATGATCCAAAATTGAAATTATTTGAAGGAATTGATTTCCACAGCCCCAGTCCTCACCCCTCCAGATCACACACAAGAGTTCTACATATTCTCACACTGATATGGCACAATCATGACTGTCATGCTAACACAGAAGAGCACAATGTGTCCCAAGCCATTAGCCTACTACAGTGGCACATTAAATTCAGTTATGCAAGGGCAGTTTGCATGCGAACAAGCTCTCGCTGCAGCTGTCCTCGCCATTGATAAAAGCTCCATGATTGTAATGGGATGCTCAGTGACGCTGTACATGGAACGTTCAGTATTTGTGATCTTAGAGAGATCGAAGTTCACCCTGACTACCCAGAGAGCATCGGCATACAAGATTATCATCTCAAGCCCAAACATCCATGTAGTACAATGCAAAATAGTAAATCCTGCCACGTTCCTAACAGAAGTGTCCACTTAGGAAGACCTACAATGGCACGACTGTGCCACATATGAAGGTGAAGAGGATGACATCCCCAAAGCAAAAGACTGTCCACTAGAGGAGGGTAAAGTGCTTTTTGTTGAGGGCTCCCTGACAATCGACCAGGACACAGGGCAAAGACATGAAGGTGTGGCAGTAGTGCGCCTTGAAGGAGGAGAATATGAAATAGTGGTCATGAAGAGGTTACCCCTGCACTATTTGGTGCAAGCAGCAGAATTGGTTGCACTCATTGAGGTGCTACGCACATCACAAGGATGCCATGTGACTATCTATTCAGACTCAGCATATGTCACTACAACAGTCCATGCTGGGTTGTCACGATGGAAAAGGAGTGGTTACCGCAGGGCAGATGGTTCCCCAGTACAAAATGCTGCACTTTTAGACACACTGATTTCTGCACTGTTGCAACCTTCAGTGGTGGTGGTCGTCAAGTGCGCCAAACACACTGGTAACACGGAAGAAATAGCATTAGGAAATACTGTGGCAGATGCTGCGGCCAAAATGGCTGCCTACCTTCCTGTCCTAGTAATTTCAAAATATGTCATAACTACACCATCACATGATCCACAACCAACACCATACACAGCGCTGCCCATCACACAATTGAATGAGCTACAGGGAAGAGCACCAAACAAGGAAAAATAGCTATGGTCCAAGAGAGGGTGTAAACAGTCCCTTGCGGACCTACTCTGGAGACAAGAGATAATTGGCAAGAAAGTAATGCCTGAAGAGCTCTTGGCAATAGCATTCAACCAGTTACACCACCCATCTCACAGCTCCAAACAGCATATTGTGGCAGACATACAGTAAGATTGGTTGATACCAAACCTTCAGGAGCACCTTATGAATATGATTATCCACTGCACCACCAGTCAAACATTCAGCACTGGCATGAAATTCCGGACAATACTGAGCTGTTCCGTGAGTGACACATTGATTATGCAGATATGGGAGGAAGATGCAACGGATCACGATACCTAATATTTGTAGTGTGCCCTTTTTTCACGATGGGTTGAAGCTGAACCTTGTACACATCAGGATTCCAAATGTGCTGCTAAATTTTTGGTGCGCAAGGTTTTCCCTTGATGGAGTGTGTGCGATACATTAAAGTCTGACAACGGCATCCACTTTTTCAATGAGCTCTTTAAGGAAATCACAGCACTACTTGGCATTAAACACGGATGTGCTAAATTTACCACACCCAAGCAAACGGCATTGTGGAACAAATCAACAGACTTCTTAAAAGCAAGCTCTCCAAGCTCTGCACCGCACCACTTTAAAGAAAAACTGGGTGCATTGCTTGCCCCTCGCCCTGTTCAGTTTGTGTACTCAGCCAAGTAAAGACCCTCATTTTTCACCACACAAAATAGTAACTGGCAGCCGCATGCCCACACCCCAGTTAGGAGGGAGCAGATGCCCATAGAGCTGCAGCAGTTCTGGGTGAGGAATTCAAAGAGTACTTAACTAACCTGACACATGCAATAAAATATGTCTCCCGACAGATTACGCCTTCTCGCCTTGACAATACACTGGGTACTACAGAGCAACTTGCCACATATACCACGCCTGCCCAGCCACTGCTACCAAGTGACCTAATATATGTCAAGAGCTTTGTGCGCAATTAGGAACAACCCTAGATTCCATGGTCCTTATGAAGTGGTGTGTTCACCCCTCTCGTAGTAAAAAGTGAAAGGACTCCGATATTGGATTCACCTCTCAGATGTTTGTAGGGCACCCCCAAATTCCTCACCAGTATCCAAAAAGAATCAACCAATCTACCTCACAATAACTACCTCCAAAGTAGTAATGTAACTGCATGTCCCAGACAATAAACATGCATTGCTGCTAAAAGCATAAACACCTCTCTCCCTCTCTCTCGCTCTCTCTCTCTCTTTCTCCTCCCCACCCGTTTTTGTTCCCTCTACATGCGTGTACGACATGGAGCGCTTAACATCAAATTATTCATTGTATGTTCAGAATAAAGATAGACATACTGTTAGTTATATTCTTACACTTGCGGCCTACACTTCACTGCCATCCTATTAAGCATATTAATGTTTATGTTAGGAATTTATTGGGGTGCATTTTTTATTTGGGAAAGCCATCTAAACGAGGGGGAGCATAAACGCAAGTGCGCTGCCAAAAGCAACTGCACTGTCAAACAAAACCAGCAACGGAATTGTACATATGTATAATACTTCCCAAATAAGTAATAACAGTGTCAACAGTGTCAATACGCAGGCAAATACCTGACCAAATGAGTGTGTGCATGAGCAAAATGTTAATCTCTTTTGTAGCACAAATATTAGTAATAGCAACAATGTTAGCAGTAGTATATTAACAAAGAGATATGTATTGCGCCATGATAGAATGAAAAAGCAAGCACATAGGCCCAAATATGATGCATACCATGGTCAAGCCTGGATGCTAATGAAGATATCAGACATGCAAAGGATTCGAATAGCTGGTATGCTGATATGAGTGCGGTAGGAAGACAAACACCAAATACTAGCTGTTATGTATGCTCAATGATACTGCATGCATTGGGTGCACCCAAGGTTTTAGTACCACTGATTATAGAGGATCAATGCCTAGTTCATCTTGCACTATGTAGAAGAAAAGGCACCTTCCAGGCACACAGTGTGCGACTAGAGCTTGTCGATACAGGCGCCCTGCAATGCAAAAACAACCCAAAAAACCACAACTGCTAACAACAACCATATTTGGTGACTGATGGAGTGAAGTACGTAAACAGCAAGTGGCAAGAAACAACGCTCAGCTGCCTAGCCGAAGGCCTCCTTGGATATGAAGAGGAAGTAGTGGCGTTCGTGGGAAGGACATGTGCACCAATATGGACAGAGCATGTCACGAAATTGACATTGATTGTGGCAATGGAGAAGCCAGTGAAAGTGCACCGAGAGGAGAGCTACGAGCTGTGCTTCCACAGCAAAGGAACTGTCTTTGTCGGCGCAAATGAACGATGCAACAGGACATTGGTGATTCCAGACCTGAAAAGGGGCACAGCAGCATTGATGGACTACTTCTGCGTCTGTGGCCAACAAGCATACTTGCACCTCTCACCATCATGGAGGGGATAATGTTCACTGGCCACGGTGCACTCAGCGCTAATAGAAGTCCCAGAAGAACACTTGAAAAGGGGGTAAATACCTGACACAACACCAACACTTTCCCTGGCATTAAAAGAACAGAACCCAATTCCACCACCAGAATTTAACATCTTACCTGGCAAGAGCCAATATGATAAGCTGTGGAGGAAGACAAGAGCATCAAACTATCTATCAAAAGACTCAACAGCACTGCCTGGGGAGATACCTTAAGAATACTGATTGTATAGCTCTGCTGAAACATTTTTCGCTTCGTTCTTTCTGCCCGGTGTACAGGCAAGAGCTAATGCTAAATAGCTGCAGATCGTAAGCTGGGAACTGGTCCAGTTGGTAAACGACATCAAACATGGGTTCAATATCATAAAGGTCAAGCGGCATGCCCTGAGGTTGATGACGAAGCAGAACAGATCCGTCCTGGATATGCTGACCGCAATGAAAGGAGGCGTGTGCCAAAAAATCGGAGATTCATGTTGCATATTTATGCCTCCCGAAGATGCAGAAAATTGATTGTTGTCTCACATGATAGCAGCAGTCCACGGCCTGGGGGTGCGAATGAAGAAAGAAGCTGGAATCCAAGGAGGGGATAGGTTCGATCTCGCATTGACTGGGCCCAATCCATGCCAGGAGCCCTCATGAACATGCTAGAGCCTGTCGTAATGTTCATCCTGATTCTTTTCTGCACGTGCCAAATGGGGCTCCGATGTTGTGCCAAAGCAGTGCCTAATAACGCAATGATGATGGTTTCAATTGGCGTTTCAAAAGTACCTCATAATACAAAGGAGATAGAAATACAAACTGACCACCCTATCCCCCGCACGGTCCCCATACCTTATGGATATGAAATTGACAAACTATACCACACGATTATTGTTCCTCCCCCTGAAACTTATAAAGAAATATGGGTAGATTTAGCACGGGATGGGATATGTATCTACATGACGTGCACTCCCGAAGAATATGCACAAGCAGAGGAGAGCCTGCGGGATGTATGTAGGGCATGGATGCCAATAAAAGGAACACCACCATATGAAGATGCCGTAAAGGTCAAAAGCTCTGGGTACCATGTCCTTCTGTTGCAATCCGGATCATGAAATTTCCGAACTTCCTCAACCTCCTGATGACATGAGGAATGACGGGGACTGGTGGGAACTGTTGGGATGCACGTACAAATCACAGCCCCTCCCAAACGATTTAGATTGCAGAAAATATATTAGCACATGGGGAATGCGTAGAGGGCGGTATAGGGGGAGGGGAGAACCTTATGGGTGAAGATGACTGGGAGGAGACATACGTATTGTGGAAATGTATATAAGGGAAACTAACCATTTGCTTTGCGACACTGTAATATGAAGTACATTGCATGCGTGTAAAATTGATAACATGAATTAACACTGTATTTGACAGTAGGCCTGAATCCTTACAGGCCGTGTTGGAAACACAGAACAACGAAGCCCCTTCTCCTGCTCAACTATTTCATTCCAATTTCGAGGCACGGTAGGGAACACGCGCGTACACACACATGCAAATGTATCCAGCTAGAACTTTGTATAATTAGGTAGGAATGCGAATAGTCAAATGGGAGTAGGGCTGCAGTCCAGTATGAAGGACATACTCATGGCAGCCTGGGCAGAGGTCTTAAGATGCCAAAACACGAGTTGAGGTTCAGGACACCAGCGCCTCCCAGAATAATGGTCATTATATTTGACCTACCAGATGCCCAGGAATAAGACTCTTAAATCCTTCATGAATTTGCTGGATTAGTGGGACATGTCACAATTCCAGGCAAACCCCTTGGGAGGAGTAGCTGATAGAGTGGGGAGCAGAGAACAACAAGGTCCATGATTTGTACCAGGGAGAGCAAAGAGTGATGCCAATGCTTATAAGGTTGCAGTAGGGAGGCATGATGGAGCGCGCCTGCGTGTCTGAGATGATCTCGAAGGCATCTGCCGAGTTCATGTTGACAACCAGGTGCACATCACGTAGTTAGGTTTTAGGACAGGGTGGTGCATTTTAAAGTCTAACCAATCACTTTACAGTACCTCGAGGTGAGGAGGCCGTTACCCACGTTTGAAGAAGATGGAAGAGACGGTGATACGGCCAATCGGAGAGGGGTCTATATGTGAATATTAGCATGTAAAGAAGCAGTATCCAATAAGGGTGGGGGATGAACACTGTATATCGAATACATCATGAATGACGATTTTCACGCTTATAATGTGATGTTTGCTTTGATGAAGAGAGAGAGCTCTGCGGCAGTGGACCTATAATACCCTGTCACCATTTTCCTTTTTGTATACAAAACAAAATAAAGCTCTTGTTCTTCTCCAAAAAGGGTGCATGAAGCTTTTTCCCATAGTGGGTTGTTATTTTTATGTCTGGTTGTTGTGGAGTCACCCTACAGAACATGTAGAGGAATGTAAAATCCCAGTCAACAAAAAACATGTCCCCCAGAACTCCTCTCTGCAGAAATTCCCTGAAGCAGAATAGGTCACATTTGCTGTTGATACATGACACAAACCGATCTGCTTGAGGCATTCCCCAAAGGGCTAAGATCTCCAGAAGGACTTCCTGAGCTAACTCCCACTCGTGGGAGATCATGCTCTGCCTTCTCAATGCGTCCGCCGTCATGTTCTCTTCTACAACTAGGTGAACAGCCGACAGAGAGATCCCATTTTGAAATGCCTAATACCAGAGATGCATTGTCTCCCTACACAGTGGTAGTGACCCTACACCTCTTGTTGAGGTAATGCATGGCCACTGTGTTGTCTGTCATTATCAGGACATTCTTCCCCTGTATGGATGGCAAAAAGGCTCTCAGTGCCAGTCTGATTTCCCTCAGCTCTAAACGTTTTATGTGTAGTCTGGATTCTGATGGGGACCGCTGATCATAATGTTGTTAGGTCGTTCATGTGTGTTCCCTGGCCCGTGAAGAAAGAATCTGTGACTACTGTCATCTCCGGCCAGGGTTGCCAAAAGGGTTCCCTTATCATCACATGGGGCCCCATTACGAGTTTGCCGGTCCGGAAACAAGGGTGCCGGTAAGCTCACTGGCATCCTTGTTTCTGAACTGGCAAACTATGTGTTTGCCTGCCGTGGCCGCTGTGCCCGACAGGTCTGACCCTGCCGAGAGCAGCAGCCATGGTAGGCAAACTTTTCACGGAAACGCTGGCAGCATTAGCAACGGTGCCGGCGCTTCCATGTCCCCACACCCATAGAGTCGTATGGGAGTCTATGGGAATGGGGACTTACATCTTACCGATGCCTGACTTCCCGGGCCGCCGGAGTTGTAATCTCCCGGTGGCACTGGGAAATCAGGCACCAGTAAAATATTACGAGTCCAGCAGCAATCCGCTGGAATCAACGGCAGGGTTACCGCCGGACTCGTAATGAGGCCCATTCTCTTTGCAGGCCCACCACAGGAGATCCTGTGCGACCTTGCTCGGTACCTGAAGATGATCCATCATCCTGCCTGAGAATTGTGACCATTGGGATATGAGGGTCCAGTGGAAGGACCTTGTCCTTAGGTGGGCTTCTGGCACTGGAAAAATGCAGGATGCCAGGAAGGCCCAGCAATCTCAGTAAATCGAAAGCCAGTAGATGTTGGGCATTCTGAAATGTCACCATTTGCAAGATATGTTGAGCCCTCAACTCGGGTGGCAAATCCTTTCCCGAGGAAGAATCTAGGACTTCTCCAATGAATTGCAGCTTTTGGGAAGGTGTCACCTGGGATTACTTGAAATTGAGGGAGAAGCATAGTTTGTGAAGAGAGTGGCAGGTGCTGCTGAGATGTTCCAGAGGGAAACGCTCCAAAATGTCGATCACGTAACTGCGACTACGCAGTTACGGCGACTTTAGTGCATTTCCTTTTACCAACTCCCATTACTGGACCCAAGCAGAGCGTGGGTTGCAAGGGTGTTCCCCTCTCTCCATGGGCGCAGTAACTGGAGTCAGGGGTTGTGGTAAATGGGGGACAAGAACATTTAAAAAGCACCCTGCAGCGTCAGCTCCGACCCATGTAAGTGGGAGGAACTGACGCCACAGGGATAGCAGGGAGTCAGTGCATCCAGAAGTGTACCGCCATAAGGTAAGTGGGGTTGAATGTCGGGTAGGGGAATGCGGGCCACGCGCCGCAACTGGCATCAACATTTTAGTCGGCACAGTTAGGGGCCACGCAGTGATGACATAGATTCTTCCAGAGCCCATTCGGGAGAACAAGCTCTGATCAGCCAGCCGTCCAGATAGGGAAAGATGTGGATCCCACCTTTCCTTAGATTCACTGCCACCACCACCATCAACTTGGTGTAGACCCTTAGGCCAGAGGTCAGCCCGAAAGGCAGTATCCGAACCTTAAAGTGATTACTGCCAGTGACAAACCTCAGGTACTTCCTGTGCTTGGGATATATAGGCATATATATCCCAAGCACAGTAAGCATCCTGAAGATCGAGTACCATCCAATCCCTGTTAGGCATGTTGAGGCCTTTGGGCGTGTTGGCGCTACATAAAAATTCGAAAGAATAGAATCCCTGGAGTTGCAGGACCTGGAGGATCTGTGAAAGAGTGACCATCTTGAATCTGTCCTTCCTGAGAAACTTATTCAAGCATCTCAGGACCAAGATGGGTCGCAGTCCTCTGTCTTTCGTGGGAACCAGAAAATAAGTGGATTGGAAACCTTTTTATTGCTCCGATGCATGTACCCTTTCCACAGCACCTTTCTCCAGCAGGTATACAATCTTCTGCAGCAGGAGCAGGACTGGTTCCGAAAAGATTGCTTGCTGAAGGATAATCTGGGGGCCTTTTAAAACATGGAAGACAGTACCCTAGAACTACTGTCTGCAGCGCCCAAGCATACAAAGTAACGTTTTGCGGCGCTATACGATTATTGCGACCCCCATCACTGCGACCCCGAAATTGCTGACTTTATTTTTTATTTTGACCCCATTTACATCACATGTATATGTAGGGGAAGAGCCCCCTACCCCACCCTCCTGAAGCTGTCCCTACTTGCATTATATACCATTATCCCCCCACATATATAGATGGTGTAAAGGGAGTAAATAAAAAGTCACAATTTTCGTAGATTGCAGCAATGATGTAATTCCAAGTTTTGCCTTTCTCTCAGATGCTGGGCTGGTCTGCCTCTCAACAGAGACTTGTGACTAAAATACTCAAAGTGGTTTTGGAGCTTTGGTTGTCACAGAGGGTAATGAGGAAGTAACTGTTTGGACTGATCTTCCTCTATGGCCTCTTGATCCACGTGGACACCTTCTTTGGCCTCTGTGTGCAGTCTGTCCTCTGCCGCTCTGTCCAAATGAGGAGTAGAAATGAAAGGAACGTCATCTTCAGCTCTGGGAATGTTTGATGCTGCTGAGGCTGGCGTATGGCTGCACATAAAAATTTTGCGGCCACCTTTCTCTAGGCTTTCGTCAGCCTTTGCCCCAAAGAGGTGACCCATCAAAGGGCATGTCCAAAAGTCTGGATTGGACATCGGGAGCAAAACCTGTTTTATGCAGCCATGCAAATCTTCTTGTGACTGTGCTTGAAGCCATAGAGTGACAAACACAGTCAAACGCATCCAGTCCTGATTGGCATGCAGCCACCTTACCATCTTGAATGATGTTCAGGAAGCCATCTCTCTTTTCCCCCTTGGAAGTATTCTCAGCAGCTTGAGAGCTAACATCCCACAAGGTGTGTCTGCATTAAACATAAAAGCCAAAAAGGTGGGGGTCCCCTTCTTCGTTGGCATCTGGGGATACATCTATTAGCGCAAACCAGATAGGATGCCTCACGGAACCACTATTAAATCGCAATTATTCTGAAAACAGGACCATAGGCCACGTGGGAGGCTAGAAGCGAAGGCTCAGTGTAGGCTATTAATATATTGACATTTTTTGTTATTAAATTCTTTATTAAATAATACTTATTTTCTTTAAAATTAGACATACATACATATCACAAATATGAATTCAAAACTACATAATTAAACATCACTTTCCGTTTCAAATTTCATAAAAAATGGTACATGTATCCAAAGACCAACAAATAATTCAATGTATAGAGTGAACCATTGTTCAATGCAAAAGATTGAATGTGCAAATGTTTGGAACTAGTGAAAACAACGCTCTGAGTCTATTGTCCTATTAGTTATATCACTAGACCGGGCTTGTTTTCACTAACATGAAATAATTCCGCTAGAACATACAAGTAATGTCCAACAAGGCTGAAACATGTGTCTGGGATTGCTGTTGGTAGCCTTGTTCAAAGGAGGTTTGCCTGGCATTTCGGTGCTGGACTGCCCTTGTGGGCGGGACAAAGACTGATATGCAAATGGATATTCCTCCTCTGTAAAAAAGTACAGTGAGCAAAAAGCGATGGCTGCGGACTCTCAAAGTGGGAAAACCACAGAACAGGTTATCATGCCATGTTCTTCCTAGAGAGGGGCACCTGCTACCTTATTTGTATTTTTGCACTGACACACCTAAGGCCTTCAAGGCCTTGCTAGTGTCATAAACCAGGATGAGACATAGGGCCTCATTACACGGTAGGCGGTAGGGATTTAACGTTACCGGTAATGGAATACCAGTAATGTTAAATCCCCATGCTAATTACGACCCGGCTCACCGCTGTTAGCGGTACCGCTAAGTACGGTGCCACTAATAGCGGGCAGTCCGCGTGCGCGCGACCCTCCATCCCGTAAATAACGCCATGCCGCTAATAGCACAGCATCACAAGGCGAGCGGACATGCCAATAGCGGCATGGTAAAGCCCCCAAAACCCCTTACCGCCATGGCGCTAATACCGCCATCGCGAACCACCCGTTAAGAGAACTGAGCAGTGTTCCCACCTGCCACAGGTGGACACAATCAGCACAGGTGGAGGCAATGGAGACTGTGGCAGCCCAAAAGGAGCAGACCACACCCCTTCCCACAACCCTTCCCACACCAAGATGGTTCCAATACTTGCAGCATTACATGGGCTGGAGGACATGATTGCAGCGCAGCAGCAACAACAACAGGCAGCACAGAGGAGACGCAGGAGGAGGAGGAGGGCAAGACAGGCACAGCAAGCACCACCATGGCACCTAATCATACCACAGAGGCACCCACCAATCCCCAGGATCAGAGCCAGTCCATTTAATCTAACCCCAGAGCAGATACACACCCTGTACCGCCTGGACCGGGATACCATCACCAGCATCGTGGACATGATACACAACGACATTGTGAGCCTCATAGACATCCGAACTGCCATCCCCCCTCTACTCAAGGTGGTGACTGTGCTCCACTTCCTGGCCACAGACACCTACCAGCATACAGTGGGCCAGATGCATGGCATCTCACAACTAGTATTCTCACGCACGCTGAACTAGGTACTCAATGCCCTCCTGAAGCATGCACCTGAACACATATTCATGCCACGGACTGCCCAGGAGATTGCAAACACCAAAGTTGGCTTCTATTTACTGGCAGGCATCCCAAGTTGCATCGGGGCCATCGACTGTACCCATGTGGAATTGGTTGTACCACATCACAAAGAAGTAGTCTACCGAAATAGGAAGCAATTCCACTCCATCAATGTCCAAATGGTATGTGACACCAACAAGGTAATCACACATTGTTGTGCCCGTTTCCCCGGATCAACCCATGATTCCATGGTCCTGCAGAACTCAACTATCCCACGCTACATGGAGCGACAAGCCGGACAACGTTCATGGCTACTTGGTGAGTTGCAAGGCAAGCACATGTCAGTGTGATGGGTGGGGGGGAGATACATACTCCAACTGGGTGTGATTGGGGGGGAGAGATACATACTTGAAATGGGTGTAGCTTGTTGTCCGTCGGACGAATGCACATACAGATGTACGCCAAGGTCCATCTGGGAAGCCCGCAACGTACTTGAGATGAACAGACATACAAGTATAAGCTACACAACATAGATGACAATCCAGGTCTAGAAACCTTATACATCCATCCACATCCACATTGCACAACATTCCACGCCACAAAATACACAAATGTCATACATGCCGTCAAGATAGTCATACAGAATTAGTCCAGCACAACAACAATAATGCAATGTGCCCTTAAAAGCATGCAAAGGGATCACCCCTAGCCATAGCATTGCACCACGCACCTATAGCACCACTGATGTGATGCCTCTCAGCATGAGAACATCAATGTTGGAATGGCATAACACCAGCAGTGTGGTACCAAATCTGCCTGGGCCCAGGGACACCTAAGACCTGGCCTCACCCAGGACATGTCAATTACTGTTGGAGGCATTAATGGGGCATGTCTACTTGCAGGGTCGAGCTCACCTTTGCACATTGCCGTCACACAGACCATATGCATGTATGCTGTTAATTGTGTACTTCAATCACAATGCAAAGTCCATTTGTGTGACATGAACAGGCCGCTCTTGAGGTGAACAGTAACAGGACCCCATTCGTCCCCCCATACAGGTGATGCCGGCTATCCCCTGAAGAGGTGGCTCCTCACCCCTGTACGGAACCCACAGAACAGGCACGAAGAGGAATACAATCGTGCACATACCCGTACCCGCATTGTGATCGAGCAGACTTTTGGCCTTTTGAAGACACGGTTTAGGTGCATTAGCAGGTCTGGTGGCGCTCTGTTGTATGGCCTTGAGAAGGTGGCCAAGATCACCATGGCATGTGTCATGCTGCACAATATGTGTATCAGACGGAATGTGCCAATGCCCCCTGACGTTGAAATAGAAGCACCTGATGAGGATGATGATGGTGATGAGGACGGAGGTGAAGGGGATGCAGGTCATGCAAGAGGGGATGGCCAGGAGGGACGTGCTGTGAGACAGCATCTGATCAACCAAATATTCTGAGTAACATGGTTTCGTAATGTCACATGGATATGGGTAGTAATGCACTGGTGTCTGTTTGGAAGCGCACACTGGACCATGGCGTCAATAAAGTAAACATACACAATGAAGAAGTCCAAGCCTGTGTTTTGTTCAAACACCAGAGTATTAAGGAACGTAAAGAAGGAAATGTGCATGTCCCCAAACATCCCACCACCCTTCCCCCCCACAACAGTCCCATAACACCCTTCTCCCCACCCCCCACAACAGTCCCATAACACCCTTCCCCCCACCCCCCACAACAGTTCCACATGTGTCTTGCACAATGTTTCCCTCCAGCCATGCACGCGGAGGCTTCAGCATGCACTTCCTATTGGCCATTGCTAACACCAGCATTGGGAGGGTGACTAGAGGTGCGCCTGGTGGTGCGTGAGGAGCGGCGGAGGGGGCTTGTCTGCCTCAAACTGGCGGATGAGGATGTGGCACACTGTCCTGGTGGTGGTGGTGGTGGGAATTGGCAGTCCAATGTGTCCGCTATCCGTGTGAGGACCTCCCTGACTCGGATGATCTCCCCACATAGCCTGTCTGTACATGCCTCCATCCCCTCCCTGGAGTGCCTTGCTGTCTCCGTAATGTCTGCCCTGAGGCGGGCAGCCTCCTCAACATGCTGCCCAACCAGCACAGTTATTTCTTGTTGCCGCTGGCTGATGCTGGCCAGGTCAAGGGCAGTGTTGGGTTCTGGTGGTGTGGCTGCTGTGGCCTGTGATGGTACCAGGTCAACAGATGAAGCCACGGGGGGGCTATTAAAAGCTCCCATGTTCTCATCGCCAGTGACATTGGACCCAGGTGTGTGCTGTGGTGATGGCTGAGAGGTTCCAGGGGGGATTGGGATGTGCATCTCCATGTGGAAGTCGGTGGGGTCCTCCACATCTGATAGTGGGGCAGTGGCTGCCGCCTCTCCTGCAGAACTAGCTGGAGCTGAGGGTGGGCCCTCTGTGGCCGGGATCGGTGGTTGTGGGTTAACCTCCGGAGGTGGGGCAGTTGTTGGTGGTGTGGCAACTTGTGTCTTGGAAGTTGCGCTCCACCGATGTTTCGCACTCTGCATCGGGACCCTTCTGCCTTTGCCCCTTGATGTTGTGGGGGTGTCCTCTGTGTCCAAAGCCCTTTGTTTCTTATGCGCAGGGGGTGCCTGTGATGCATTGTCAACATCCTCAATGTCTGTATGTGAGCCTGTCGGGGACAAGAAGGGGGATGTCATTGGTTACGGTTCAATGTACTTAATGAAGTATACATCAATAATGCAGTTGTGGCCATTTTGACTACATTGTAAAGGATGTAGGTGATGTGTCAGTACAGTGGCTCATCCATGCATGGTTGTGTGTGGCACTTGTCTCTGGTGATGTGTGCATGTGTGTGTGTTTGGGTCTGACACTGACATGGCCAGGGTGTGATGCATGTGTGGATGTTTGGCCATCCATGAGGTGATTCTGGGATCACATTTGGGGGGACCAGTAGATTCACATTGCATGCTTTCACGTGTACACTCACCTCCATCTGAAGTGGTTGCCACGCCATGCTCCATCGTGCCGACTCCCTCTATGCATTCCACTCCAATGAGGTTGGCGCATGTCTCCTCCCATTCTTTAAGTTTTATGGGCGACCCTGATCCACCTGCTGTGGCAATTTGGTGGTTATCGGCAAGGATGCTTCTCACCCGGAGTATCAGGTCATCCCACCTCTTTCGGCACTCACGCACATTGCGGGTGGTGGTGCCCACAGCACTGACTTTTAATGCAACCTCAGCCCAGATTGCCTTTTTTTTCATGAGAGTCTCCCGCCGCATGTCGCTGGCAAAGACCACGGCGGCATTGTCAGCTAGGGTCTGGGTCAGCATGATTAGCTCCTCTGAGGTACATTTTTCTTTCCGCTGCCAGTCGGTGGTTTTTTTCAATGCCTTGGGCATGTTGAGGGTGTTCCTGATGATTTCCAACTGCAAGCTACTCCAAACAGGTCCAGGGGGCAGAGGATGGATGGCAATGGATTGTGTTTTTAAAGATGGCCGCCGTGCTCTTTCCCGTTCCTGTGCGATGACCCTATTTCTGGTTCCGCAATTTAACGGTCACCGCTAATGACACTGTTACGCTAATGACGGTGACCGCTATTTGCATGCAGCATGAGGGCGTAGGTGCTATCTGCACTTTCGTCGAAGGCGGTAAGAGACTTTTTGGGGTCTTTAGCGGCATGGCGGTAGGGTCATTACCGGCATGGCGCTGTGCTCGTGTCCGCGTACTCATAATGATACACTATTAGCACCCTCTTGCGAGGGCGGACACGTTAAGAGCGCCATGCCGGTAATTTGAGATTTTTAGCGCACAACGTGTAATGAGGCCCATAGACACAGAGGATTCATGTTAATTGTTAAAGACATTTATCCAAATATAAAGAGGGTTGGAACATGCCTTGCTGTCCCTGCCCCAGGAGGTATTTCCCTACCACAACCAAAACTATGGGTCTGTCAGATATTAATAATGGTCTGGAAAACCCCAGTTTAAGCGGATATGGTAGGCCAGGAAATCCTAGACTCAGTAACAGAAATAGTCAATGTAAATGGCAAAACCCGCTTTATTAACAATCCACATAAAGCAGGGACAGCATACAAGCAAATATACTCTTGCAGGGATCGTATTTAAGATTTGCTAAGCAGGTGCTAAAAGCAGCTCCTGGGTATCCAGCATTAACCAGTGACCAGGAGCTTCTACTGGGGAATGAGAAGCTAGTAAATAGTGTTCAGCAAATATAACTTCCACATAAGATGCAAACATATCAATTTGTTAATTATTTATGACCTCTTATGCTTATAAATGTTATATAGATGTGTCCCAATATTTATTTATAGATTGTCCCAAAAGCACAGAGTTAAATTGAAATTGACATGTGTGTTTGTTCAGCCTTGGTAGCCAAAAGTGGCTTCTGGAATATGTTAGTATCCAGCTAACCAGGCTCTTCAAGGCCACAAGCAGGAGCTAAATAGCTCCCAGCTCCCCTTAATTTTGAACCCTGTCTTGGAGCTCTCAGCCTTTCTCAGGCACAACAGTGGTTTAAAAATGAAAAATATATTATCCTTGACATCACATCACAATCTTGGTTATTAAAACCTACATGGTTGAAAGATTGGTTAAGGGAATAGACTATGTATACATTGGATATGAGTTAGTCCCTTAATTGGCTATTGCATAACTGATGGCTCCACCTGAGACCACCACTAAATTGATAATAGAGAATACATTTAATCTTTAAAGTAGTTAATTGGTTAACGCAAAATGTACTGGGTGGCACAGTGTTAAGAGTTTCTATTGCTTGGCACCTAACTTAACATCTTTGAGCAATTGTCAGGCTATCAGCACACGATCCAAAAATGGGAATAGGGGTAGAGAAACCCAGGAACTGCTTTCTTCCAAATAAATAAGATCCTTTCCCCGTATCCCTAGGCCATGACCCAGAGTAACTTCTTTGTAGTTTGGCCTTGCCAGGTGCCTTAGTTCTGGGAATATGTAGGGAGTCGAAGCAGGTGCCTATCTATGTCTGGGGCTAATGAATACACACTCTTCTTGAATTATGGGTCACGTGTGAGAGGACCATGTTCTGAATTATTTCCCTCTGCATTTTTGTGATTTTAGCTAATATGGAATCAATTGTTATTACTTTTCTACCCACTGGGGACTTGGTTTCTCCATTCCTGATGAAGTTTTAACTTATAATTAGTCGGCATCTGACATTCAACGGCTGGTGGTTCTTTGAATAATCTAGGAGAAATATGTCTTGCACTTGGGAATTATTATCTCATGTTCTTTCCTGAACCGTCCATGTACTCCTTAATGTCTCTGTACTCTTGGCGAGGCTTGGACAGCTACTGTCTGTGTTCTGTAAAGATCTGTATTTCAGTGAATTCAGCAGTTTGAGTTTTCATCAAGCCTCAAAGCCTTTATTAATTCTAATGCATGCTATGACTTCCATTTTAAAAAGATGGCTAACTTTTACTGTTGCATTTCTATGATCACAAACTATATACGTATATCGAATTGTAGTGCGGGATTGACACGCTGGGTAAGAGGGCTGTCACCTTGTGCCACCAGAGATATATAAATAAGGTCTGAAAGCCTTTGAAATGTCAAACTCTAACGAGAGTTTGCCTTGTTGCAACCTTAGCACTCTTAAAATAAAATAATAGTAAAAAAATGTAATCACGTTCAGCCTTACAGTAGGCATTATTTAAGTTTAGTTATGGCCATCGATTATACCTTAAATCAGTATGCATTCCAAGGACAGGCTGCTTTTTAAGGGTCAATGTTTGCCCAAAGTATGGCCGCCACCTTGCATTCAAGTACAACGTAGCCTCAATAGGGGCCGCTTTAAGCTAGATGTTGATAGCCCATATTATGGCTGCTACACCGACTGAGACTAACACGTATCACGTGACAAGTCACTGTGCATATGCGTGATGGCGTATTTTGCCTCAGAGGTAGAAATTGTAAACAAGCTGGCGTCTTTGTGATCGGGAGGAACAGAGGGAGGGCGTTGCTTTGCACTCAGAAGTGGGACACACTGAAGGTGAACGATAATTTAAACATTATCCCATATGTTAAATGCTTAACAGCTAGACTTTACTAAAAGCGGTAAAAGGAGAAAACAACTTGCCTCTGTGTTTTGATGCATTCTTTCTGGTGCCTGGGATCTATCCCCGATACAAACGTTTTTTGGATTAGAACCGAGTGGTGAGTAATAGTGCTCAACAGTATTATTATAATTTTTTATATAGGCCCATTTTTAACTCTAGAAATAATTGTTAAAGTATTAAAGGGTAACTTTATAGAATATTTTGGAAGCGAATTAAGTAAGCACAGAGAAAGCAAATACTGGGTTTTGGTTTGCATGTAACAATTTAGCATGGGAACCAAATGATTCTATAAAAGTGAATTACTAGTAACACAACTAATTAACGTGAGATTCAGTGTGAGGGAATATCACACGTTTAAGCTTGCTTCACAAGAGCGCAATGACTAATATCTAGGACCGACCTTTTGGCATGAGCTGCTTATCATTAATACCCGGTAACATTGCAGAATCATGATTTCAGACTTTTGTCATGAGATGTAGTAAACATGTATTTCTTGGAAAGAAAACTAAGAAAATGATGATGTTTTTATCTCCCTCCCTAACCAACACAACCCTACACCATTCCATTAATTTCTGTCTATACTCATGAATTCAAATGTTGTTTCTCATTGTGATGTAATGCAACAATGTCTATGTGATCTTTTTCATTCTGTTTGAATATAACAATGTTCATGTGACTGTTCTTTTGTGTGTAAAATTAGAACAGTATGTTTGCTTTGATTAGCCCGGTTTTGAGAAAGACCACAGCAGACTGAAACATGTGTCAACAAAATGGGCCCGCCATTTGAAAATAAAAGATTGACCACTAATCCATATAATACAAGCTCTGGCACACATATTGAGTACTTCCTTTATATACGTATATGGTTTGTGTTGCATTTCATCGTATACATTGCTTATGTTTTCTTTGTACTTTATGGTTGCAAGCGATATTCTTCGTGTATAAATGCACATTTGCACTAGTGTCTGTGTTTCTTCATGGTGAGTGCATATCTGCTTCATATCTGTGGCATCAGCATGTGTCTGTTAACACTAACTTTGCTTACTTTCACCTCTGTAGTTAAATCAGGTCAATTTCTTCCTGTATCTTTCTGGGATAAGGCCAATATGATTGCCTTAGTGCATAGTGTTTCCCGCCTACGGGGTATTGGGGTAGGAGAGGGGCCATAGCAACAAATGATGTATACATCTGCCTGTCAACATTTCCCCCTCTGGTTGAGTCCTCGATCACACATTTCTTAGGGACTTCCCCTCAACAAGGTACCTTTGGAGTCCATATCTTGGTCACCTCCCTCAGGTTACCTGCACGTCTTATGTGCTCATCCATGCTGCAGGTCATATAGCAGCACTCGCCATCTGGTTTGCAAATACCTGGCGCGGGTCTTGGGGATAAAAGATCCTGGAGGTGTAATGGGGCTTTCTCCTACTTAGGTCTGAAGTGGGTCTTCAGTTTGGTTATTTTACATCCCTTTATTGCTATTCTTGGAACGCAGAAGCCAGTAGTATGAATACTACAATAGCAATTGGTATATTAAATGCATTAGCCAGCTAAGTGGCTATCCAGGAGAACAGATAACTGAACCAGTCATCATTTTCAGGTTCATCCACCTCCTCCACCATCTTTGTGTGTAATTCTGTTAAAGTTGCTATGGCCTCTGTGAGGGTCCCATTTTCCGTATCATGGGCAGATATGTATGTGCAGCAAGAAAGCCTGATTTTTGCACACACGCCACCCTCCATGACTGTTATCAAATCAAGGACATACTGTTCTGTAGGGTCATACGACTAATGGTTCTTAGCTCCTCCTTATTGCATTAAAGCCTTTCACAGTTGCATTGATTGCTTTCAACAACTCTCATCTTGTTATTTCCAGCCACATTGCATTTGTGGATGCCTGCAACATGGGAATAAAGAGAGAGGTAAAGAACACTGCTGTTCAACAAAACAATTCATGCTCATCTGGTATGTCACCATAAGTGTCTATTGATTAAGCACAATTTGTTTTTCCCTTTTACTGAATTCAAGGGTAAGGGACCTTTTCTTTTTAAAATGAGAATTAATTTGGGGGAAATCATCAATTTGTAAATCACTCTTGGGTACCATCAGAGCTGGTGTACTCAATAGAAAAAAAAAAAAATCACTGAATAATGGAAAGAAGAGAACGTGGAGAGCGGATGAACAAGGAGAGCGGATGAGCATAGAGGGCACGACCGGATGAGTAGAAAGAACGAATGAGTATGGATGAGTATAGATGAGTATGGGTGAATGTGAGGATAAATGCTGTTGGCAAATGAGCCTGGAGAATGTGCAGAGCGCAAGATCATGCAGAACGAAAGAGCGCTGAGAACAGAGGCACATTTAGAGCGGAGAAATGTGGGGAACAACCGAATGGGGGGAGAGACTGAGTGTGGGGAGCGTATGAATGTATAGAACATATGAGTGTGGGGAGTGTATGAGTGTGAGTAACGGATGAGTCTGGAAAGCGGATGGGTCTGGAGAGCGGATGGGTCTGGAAAGCGGATGGCTGAGTGTGGGAAATGGCTGAATGTGAGAATGGCTGATGAGTGTGGGGAATGGCCGAGTGTGGGGAATGGCCGAGTGTGGGGAAGGGCCGAGTGTGGGGAAGGGCCGAGTGTGGGGAAGGGCCGAGTGTGAGGAAATGGGCTGAGTGTGGGGAATGGCTGAGTGTGGGGAATGGCTGAATGTAGGAATTGGCTGAGTGTGAGGAACGTACACAATATGCATTAATATGCGGGAACATTCGAATGAACATATATCATACCACACCTCACGCCTACTCTCCTCCTTACACCATCACTCAAATAGAACACAGGGATACTATGACACCATTCGGTATAACTGTTCTCATATCAACATCGCCCGCTCACTCCCCATCACTCTAAGTAACCACCGCTGGTTTAACACCCCCAGCCAGGCGTCTCTCCTCAGGCCTAACGCAGCCACTCTCGAGCTGGATTAATTCTGCCAGAGCGTACACATTCTCCTGACCTCTCAACCACCACACCTACCGCTAAGAAGCAGCTACCACAATAACCCCGCACCAGCTGCACACATACTCTGTGCGCACACGCACCTTTTGTCTCTCTTCACCCTCTCTACTGACTCGAACCTCGGTTCCCAAGGGCGTTCAACCTACCAGCGCCTTCAGACCATACCAATGGTATATAAGGCGCTATATAAATGCAAAATACAATACAATACAATACAATAGTACTTTGGAACATAGTCCTCACCAATTTGGGGACTACTGCATATATGCCTTTGAACCACAAGCCCAATAGTGGTCCATTGGTACTGCTGTTCCTGTTTTCATACCTGGTACATCAGAAATACGTTTGCACCCAATGTTCTTCCCATGTTTATTGTGCCATTATTTTGGAAACATAGGGTACATTTTTCAAGGGTAATATTTGAACTGGCTCCCCTCATTATTACCCCGTGTGAGTAACTTTGTGATTATGGGCCATAGGTCGATGCATGCTGCATTCGCATTTTCTACAACCTCTTCCCACTGTTCCAGGTGAGGTAGTGCTTTGCATACTGCTAATCTGTCTGTCCATCCCTCCGGTGTGAGTACTGTTCATTTTATCTGTAACTGGTCTCTTTTCCAACATCCAGATATTTCCTTCCCCTTCTTATTGTTGCACTGGAGCATCTTATTTTCTTCTATTTTAATTCCTGCCCAATTTGTTTCAGATGATATATATTTTAACACCTTGTGCCGTGTTTAGGCCTCTATCATAATTTTCTTCTCTTGTCTGTAGCTGTCTTCCCGCTTGGATTTTGCTTTATTTACCCTTACTAATAAAGCAGTCTGTACCTGGAATTGGCCTCTAGTCAGACAAAGTGCAATGTGTGTTATTCAATGTGTAGTAGTTGTGGGTAGTTCTGTAGCTATATAAACGTGGGACACATAGGAGATAAGAGAGCACACGTTGTAGCTTTCATCAGATGTCTCTCTCCCCATTTGAGTCATGTGTTGATACCACAAATTATTAGTGACTTGAACAGAGTCGGTCATAAACGAGTTCCATGTGCCTAAAATTATTCATCAGATGTCATTTAAGCCTTTTCATTTGCATAACAACCGTAGAAAATTCTTGGCCAGTCACCCCATTTGTCATGGTGATAGGATTCACATTGCTGTATATGGGTTCGGATACATTATAGAGGACCAACTCTCTTAATGCAATAAAAATGATTAAATAAAGACTGAAAAATGTAAAAATGCTGCTAAAAGCATTGTTGCCAGCATATCCACTCTCTGTAAATTTCCACGTGCACTATTTTGTCTACGAGTCATAAGCGAATATCAAACCAAATTAAAGTCACATTTTTCTCCTTCAGAAAGTCTCTTTGTGTCTCATCAAAATGTCAGCGTTGACAGGAAAAATTTGATGATATAGCAAGAAAAATGTGTTAAAAAATAAAACACGTTTTGGGATTCCCTAAAATAGCAGCAAGGGTTATATTTCTTAGTCTTAAAGCAGGATAAGTATTCTCTAAATAAATAAAGATCATAAAGATCATAAACAGTATGGTCTGAAGAGGAACCATTTAGTATATATATTTTTCTTCTTGTGAAATTGCTACTTTTTGTCTTCTGCAAGTATGATTTTTAGAGAAAATGTTCACTAAATTCCTTATATTTGCTGTTTATGACCAGACGAACATTGTTTCCCTTACCCTTCAGGCTGATGTTTGGCTCGGTTGGTAGTCTCTAACGCAGTAATAGAGAAGAACACCTCCTAGATGTCCGGTGCAACATACTCAACATTCAACCAGAAGTGAAGACAGGGTATTATTCCAACATGTTCTTTACCTGTCCTATGGAGGGGTAAGGGCCAGCTACTGGCCTGGATGAATAACTACACCTGCCTCTGGTTGGGGTATCCCTAGTCCATGGTGTCATGCCGCCTTTCTAAAAGTGGATAGAAAAAGAAGAATTCTTGTAGGTGTATTATTCAGGTCGGAACATACAATCCAATCTCATTATTTTGACTAATGAGTCACTTCACTTTCATGTGCCTCTTACTCTAATTTTCAATTAAACTTTAACAGTAATTCGGAAAGCCCAGCTTTGCAAAATAACTTTTATTGGCCGATAGTCTGGGGCAGGGTCATACTGGGCCATAAAAAAGTCTCGGGCACTAATGAAAAAGTGGCCCACAGTTGCAAATGGCAATTCATTCCTTTTGTTACACTGTTAGAATAGTAACCAACAGGGAGTTTTCTGATAAAATGTGATGCAAACTGTGCATTAAAAAAATACTTATTCTGCAACACTGATCAAAACTACTAGCCGCAGAGTGAATTAACTCATCAAACTGGCCCAAATTGGCCAAAAAAGTGGACCACTTTGATCCAAAAAACTAGCCCACTCCAGCATTTTCTGTTTTTGTTTCGGCCATGGGCCTATTGCACTATAGGCAAGTCCGAGCCTGGTCTTGGTGCCCCTAAAAGATGTGAAGACAAAAAATGATCTGTGATGGACAAATGAAAAATGTTGGTCCAACTGTGATCAAATATAAACTGTATCCATGGGCAATTCACTAGGTGCCATCACTACAGTTTTGTCATCTACCATTTTCAGTGGTTGTGTATTTCTTATGCCCACTTTCTTCCGGACTGTCTTCAGTTTAAAATTGTGGTATAATCACAGTTGCTCTGTTCAGAGGCTTATGGGCATTGCTCCTTACCACATACCAGTTGTATCACATCAATGTTTTTGGACTGTAACCATGACCCTGTGAAAGCAGAATCAAAGGATCACAGTACTGTTGCACATAGTTTAAATACATCTCACAGACAGGTTTGCGAACATTTGCAACCCCTGTGGGCAAGTGTTTGCGTAAAACAGTCAGTTACACTTTAAATGACTAAGTTCCCCATTGCAATGGCTGAAGATAACTCATATTACCCAAACATTTACTCAAAGTGTGAAGGTAGACAGAACTTGATTTGGTTTGCGTTGCCCGTTCTGGAAATACAGGTTCGACCATCAGACGTTACTTGGGTCATCTGCTGTTGACCAGGTCTCCAGTTTTTTGGGTAATGAATCGGGCCTTTCAGTGCCCTGCAATAGAATTTTTTAAGAGGGTTAAGAAACTTAGCCAGACTATCCAACTCATCTCCAGCCTCTACACAAAGCTGGTAGCATGCTGTGGCCTACGGTACCTAGTAATGCACGCAGGTTCATAGAAGAGAGATCAGCGCAGCATGATATTAGTGCTGTGCTGTATAATACATAGATGTACTGTCATGGCCACAGAACTAAGGGCCAGTCCTCCCTCATCCCCAGGCTGATGTAAAAGTGTGCCTAGCACACTCTGTGCCAAAGGCCATAGAACAACATTGGAAGGCACGTGCAGGAGTCCCTGGGTGGGGCAAGGTGGACCCACTAGGCGGGGCTAAAGGGAGGGGCCAGGGCCAGCCTATATAAGGCCAACCCATCCACATACCTCTGCTTCGCGTTGTTCTGCTTTTGCAGTGTAATGTTTACCGCTGTTCTTACCTGCACATCCACTTGATCCCAGCTGCTTCATCTCTGAAGACATCTTACCAGATTCCAGCATCTCCACTGCGGACGACGCTTCTTACCTGCTTTCAGTCACTCCATCGGTGTTCGCACCTTTTACCTGATTCCAGCTACTCCATCGCTGTGTGCGCCTCTTATCTGAATCCAGCTACTCCATCGGTGTACGCGCCTCTTACCTGAATCCAGCTGCTCCATCGCCAAAGGCGCTCCTACCTGCTCCCCGCCGATCCATCGCTGTGTGCACCTCTTACCTGCATCCCATCTCTAGCAGAGCCTTCTTCTCACCTGATCCGGGCATCCAGCTAACCGGAGCTCTACTTCGGTCCTTTTCTTTGCAACGTCTTCACCCTGCAACCGTGGAGCTGCATCGAGCATCCGGACTTCGTTCTTCACCGTCGGCCTTATCCTGCAAGAGAAAAGAGAGAACAACAGGACGTCTGTGTCCTTGTTTAGATCGACGATGTCCTCATCTATTCAGCATTCAAGGAAGAACACGTGGGCCATGTAAGGGCCGTCCTGGAGAAACTCCGTAAAAATCGGCTATTCGCCAAATTAGAAAAGTGTTTTTTCCATGTCACGGGAGTCGAGTTCTTGGGCTTTATGCTTACCCCACAAGGGGTACACATGGACACTTGTAAAGTGGAAGCTATTCTTCAATGGCCATCCCCAACATTGATCAAGGGAGTGCAGAGTGTGCTCGGGTTTGCCAATTTCTATTGGCGATTCATCCCAGGGTTTTCTCAAATCGTTCATCCCATCACTTCTTTGCTAAGAAAGAATAAAAAGTTTTCTTGGACTCCCGACGCTGAAAAAGCCTTCCAGGAGTTGAAATCGGCTTTCACTTCAGCACCTGTTCTCCGGCACCCTCGACCCGATCTACCCTACGTCGTGGAGACCGATGTCTCCAGTGTGGCCATGGGGGCGGTGTTATCACAAAGGGATCCAGACACTGGGAAGTTACATCCCATAGCATTTTGGTCCCGTAAGTTTACAGCACCTGAAAAGAACTATGCCATCACCGACAAAGAATTATTGGCGATCAAAGGAGCCCTTAAAAACTGGAGACATTACCTCCTGGTGGCTAGACATACTATCACCGTTATCACGGATCACCGTAATTTGCAATATCTGAAAACAGACAAGGGCCAGTCTTCTCGTCAGCTTCACTGGGCTCTCTTCTTCGCAGAATATGATTTTGTAATCACATACCAACCGGGAGTGCTTAACGGAAAAGAAGATGCTCTGTCACGAATGGGAGAAGACAAAGACACATTTATACCATCAGAACCAGTACCCATCATTCCAGAGGAACGAATTCAGAATCAGATCGTAGTCACTGCCTGCTGGGAAGATTTAAAGGTCGACCTCCAGTCTCAAATGGATCAAACTGCCCAACAACAATGGTTGAACAAAGGAGACCAGTACTCCATCATGGACAATTTACCCTATTTCCAAGGGAGACTATACATTAGAGACAAAGAAACTCAAAACAAGATTATAGCCAATTACCACGAATAATTAGTGGAGGGACACCCCGGGATTACTAAAACACAAGCCAAAATCAGGAAGAATTACTGGTGGCCAACCTGGAGAAAGGATGTGGCCCACTTTATTGCAATCTGCAGAATTTGCGCACAGCAGAAATCCCAAAAGTCCAGTCCCGCAGGATTATTGCATCCACTAAGTATACCACCTGTCCCCTGGCATACGTTATCCATGGACTTCATTACAGATTTACCTCCTTGTGACGGCTTCAACACAATCTTAGTGGTGGTGGATTTGTTCTTCAAGATGGCACACTTTATTCCACTAAAAGGACTTCCTACTGCTGGAACTCTGGCCACTGTGTTCCTAGAACAAGTGATCAGATTACACGGTTTCCCTTCAGTATTGATTTCAGATCAAGGAATACAATTCGTCTCAGCCTTCTGGAGGAGTTGTTGCAAGATTGCGCAGATTGACCTTCGCCTATCCAGCAGCCACCACCCCCAGACCGATGGTCAAACGGAGAGGACTAATCAGATGTTAGAGCAATACCTGAGATGTATGCTGCAGCAGACAGAAGGATCCTGGAAGGACGTTCTTTGGTTAACTGAGTTTGCTTACAATAACTCTATCCACACAAGTACAAGACATACCCCATTCTATATCATGAATGGTCGGCATCCAAATGGACCCAGTCCTGGCGTGTCTGGCGCCAGGCTCATGTAAAAGTGTGCCTAGCACACTCTGTGCCCAAGGCCATAGACCAACATTGGAAGGCACGTGCAGGAGTCCCTGGGTGGGGCAAGGTGGAGCCGCTAGGCGGGGCTAAAGGGAGGGGCCAGGTCCAGCCTATATAAGGCCAACCCATCCACATACCTCTGCTTCACGCTGTTCTGCTTTTGCAGCGTAACGCTTACCGCTGTTCTTACCTGCACATCCACTTGATCCCAGCTGCTTCATCTCTGAAGACATCTTACCAGATTCCAGCATCTCCACCACGGACGACGCTTCTTACCTGCTTTCAGTCGCTCCATCGGTGTTCGCGCCTCTTACCTGATTCCAGCTACTCCATCGCTGTGTGCGCCTCTTATCTGAATCCAGCTACTCCATCGCTGTGAGCGCCTCTTACCTGAATCCAGCTACTCCATCGCCGAAGGCGCTCCTACCTGCTCCCAGCCGCTCCATCGCTGTGTGCGCCTCTTACCTGCCTCCCATCTCTAGCGGAGTCGGGGCCTTCTTCTCACCTGATCCGGGAATCCAGCTAACCGGAGCTCTACTTCGGTCCTTTTCTTTGCGATGTCTTCACCCTGCAACCGTGGAGCTGCATCGAGCATCCGGACTTCGTTCGTCACCGTCGGCCTTCTCCTGCAAGAGAAAAGAGAGAACAACAGGTTAGAATTCATAACAATAACGAAAGCTTGGCCGCCATACCAGTGCCTAGAGTTCCTTTAGAAAGGCTAATTTACCAGTTCCATCAGGCTCAAGGAACGCCCCCGATTCGCTCCACGACTCCGATCTGCTTCTTCATACCTATAGGGATGAGAATAGACATTGCAAGAATTATTATTGAACAAGACAAAGACATTATAATAAATAAACTATAATCACAACCAAAAGACTTACCTTCTAAGTGGATTCGTCACAGCTGGTCTGGATCAACACTTCCACGGACCAGTGAAGCAACTCCTTCCGCTCTACGCGCCCCTGCTACGATAAGCAGGACGGATAGCTCAATGTTACAACACTACAGGTGAGCTTGCATGGGAAAACGCTTGCATACTTCCTTTTGGCACGAGAGGGTCGAGGGAAATCACGACACCCCCACGTCATTCTCATTAGCTCTCATCTTCTCTCAGGGGCAATACCAGTATCCAGAACAGCAGGCTCTGCAACAACCAGGAGAGGGAGGCGATCCAGAGGATATACAACAAGAAATGCCACTGAACAGCTACCCACCTACACACGCACTAGGTGTGTCTAGTTGCAAACAGTGCTACCAATCATGTCAATCAATGGATCAAGACAGGAACAATAGAGATGAACCTTTTTTTAATCAATGAGTATAAAAACACTCGGAACAATTTCCATATAAAAAAGACAAAAATGCATTTTGTTTACACAAGATATTACATAAAACATCATTCTGTGAAAGTTACTGATTGCAATGAATCAATGCTACCACAATACCCATATTCTAACAATTTTGTGAGGTTAGTAAGGGTGTGTGGTGGACATTTGGCTGTTTCATATGTCCCTAATTCTTATAACTTGTCCTTGGCTCTGTCGGCACAGAGAAATGTGTTTCTGGGAACTAGCAACAATTTTTATAAAGCACTCTATAGCCAATTTAAACCGCTATTGGATGTGTGCTGAACCCGTCTTCAGGACGTTAAATGATGACACCAAGAATTTGATGTCGAAAAATGTTAATTGGTTGACCCTTCACATTATGGCAATCTAAAAACCAAAACAGAAGAACAAGTTACTTCTTACCTTGTAGCGTTCTTTCGATGGGATGTTCCTCCGACGTATTCCTTATCTTTGATAGATCATCTCCAGCTTGCTGGCCTTGGAATTTTTTTCCAGTAGAGGGCGCTGCGCGTCGACGTCCCTCGAGCCGATGTCCCTCGACGGCCTCCGTATCGGCGCCGACGTCACCACGCGTATAAATAGACTCGCGCAGCGTCTGTTGCTCAGTTCCGTTTTGACGTTAATAGATGTTGTACATGAATTGGTTTTTGACCTTGAAGGCGCGTAAACTGCAACCACAAGGGAAGTATTACTGCGGGGATGGAAGTGAGGGGCGATAAGGAATACATCGGAGGAACATCCCATCGAAAGAATGTTACAAGGTAAGAAGTAACTTGTTCTTAGAAGGGATTGTGTCCTCCGACGTATTCCTTATCTTTGATAGACTCCCATAGCAGTGGTGTGCAATTGGAGCTGGGAGTAAAACGCCATGTTTCCTTTTAGGAATGAACCGAATGTAATACGGCTTTGCCAAACCTAGTCTGTTGACTGGAGGAGGAATCCAGGTTGCAAAATCTTGTGACGGTATGTGCGGACGGCCATGTGGCAGCCGCACTTATGTCTCGAACTGGAACCCCTCTTTGGAGAGCCGAGGAGGCTGCGATGCCCATGGTTGAATGAGCCCTAAGATTTTGAGGAGGCTCTTTTCCTGCCAGTTTGTAACATTCCAGGATGGTCAAAATAATCCATCTGGAAATGGTTTGTTTTGTTATCGGTAGTCCCAACTTGTGCCCTGAGTAACCCACGAACAGTTGGTCTGATTGTCTAATCCTAGCAAGTCTGCTGATGTAAAAGCTTAAAGCCCGCCTTGGGTCCAGCCTATGTAGCCTTTCTTCCTCTTTCCCCGGATGGGGAGGCAGATAGAATGAAGGTAAGTTAATTTTCTGAGTGATGTGGAATTCAGAAACCACCTTTGGGAGGAAATTAGGTTTCACCTGTAGGACAACCTTGTCTTTATGTAAAATGGTATGAGGGGGTTTACAAGATAGAGCTTGTAATCTGCTCACCCTTCTAGCAGATGTTAAAGCCACTAATAAGACATTTGTAAGGGTGAGAAATCTTAGCGAACAAGAGTGAAGTGGTTCGAAAGGAGTACCCATCAGGAAATTTAAGACTAAATTTAAGTCCCATAAAGGAACCTGGAAAGGTTTTGGAGGGTAGACATTAGTTAATCCCTTTAGAAATTGTATTACTAAGGGTAATTTGAAATACGAAGGTTCCTCCGCAGTGCGCTTGAAAATCGATAGCGCTGCGAGATAGCCCTTGATAGTGCCAACTTGAAGGACTGAATTTGTCAAGTAGAGTAGAAAGGATAACACCGTTGGTGTACCACATGAAGAGGGGTCGATATTCTCTTCTCTACACCAGCTGCAAAACTTGTTCCAACGGCAGCGGTAGAAAGACTTTGTTGCTGGCTTTCTGGCCGAGAGCAACACTTCCATGATGTCATCAGGGAGGTCCCAATCCTTGTATCTCAGCCTTTCAGAAGCCAGGCGTGAAGGTTGAGGGTTCTGATGTCTGGATGGAGAACCTGACCTCCCTTCTGTGAGAGAAGATTCTCCTTGAGTGGAAGACGAATTGGAGGGCATATGGACATGTCCAGAAGGTCCGGGTACCACGTTCTCCTGGCCCAGTCTGGGGCAATTAGGATCATGGTTCTCCGGAATCTTCTCAACCTCCTGATCATTTGAGGAATGACAGGGACTGGTGGAAACGCATACAGGAGTGGAAACTCCCAGTCCACTACGAACGCGTCCCCTAGAGCTCCTCTCGGGGGAAATTCCCTTGAACAAAACAGATCGCATTTTCTGTTGGTACTGGTGGCAAACAGATCCACTTGAGGGGTTCCCCAAAGGGCGAAGATCTCCTGAAGGACTTCCTGAGCTAGTTCCCACTCGTGGGAGACTGTGCCCTGCCTGCTCAGAGTGTCCGCCGTCAGGTTCTTCTCTCCGGCTAGGTGGACTGCTGATAGAGAGATTCCTTCTTGAATTGCCCAAAATCAGAGCTGCATTGCCTCTCTGCACAGTGGTAGTGATCCTACGCCTCCTCTTTTGTTGAGGTAGTGCATGGTCACTGTGTTGTCCGTCATTATCTGGACATTTTTGCCCTGTACAGATGGCAGAAAAGCCTTCAGCGCTATTCTGATTGCTCTCAGCTCTAACAGGCTGATATGTAGTCTGGACTCCGATGGAGACCAACGACCGCTGATGGTCAAGTCGTTGGTATGGGCTCCCCTCCCCGTGAGTGAGGCATCTGTGACTACTGTTATCTCCGGCCATGGTTGCCAAAACAGTTCCCCCTTCAAGATGTTTTTCTGGCAGGCCCACCACTGAAGGTCTCGAGCCACCTTGTCTGGAATCTGAAGGAGATCTGCCATTCTCCCTGAGAATTGCGACCACTGAATTCTCAGTGCCCACTGAAGAGATCTCATTCTCAGGCGAGCCTCTGGCACAAGGGAGATGCAGGATGCCAAGAGCCCTAGCAACCTCAAAAAGTCGAAGGCTGGGAGACGTTCGGCATTTTGAAACTTGGTGACCATCTGCAGAATATCTTGAGCCCTCACCTCTGGTGGCAAGGCTTTTCCTAGGGAAGTGTCCAGGACCGCTCCAATGAACTGGAGTCTCTGTGATGGCATCATCTGTGACTTCTTAAAATTGAGGGAGAAGCCCAGTTTGTTAAGGAAGTGGCAGACATAATCTAGCTGGATCTGAGCTTGTTCCGAAGATACAGCTCTGATCAGCCAATCGTCCAGGTAGGGGTAGACGTAGCCCAAATGGCAGAACTCGAAATTGATAGTGAGAGCCGCCAATTGCGAACCTCAGGTATTTCCTGTGTTTGAGATGGATTGGCACATGGAAAAAAGCATCCTGGAGGTCCAGAGATACCAGCCAGTCCTGGCGCTGGAGGGCCTGAAGGATCTGAGAGAGTTACCATCTTGAACTTGTCCTTCCTGAGGAACTTATTCAATTCTCGTAAGTCCAAGATAGGTCTCAGTCCTCCGTCTTTCTTCGGTATGAGAAAGTAGGGGGAGTACCAGCCCTTGTTCCTCTCCGCTACAGGTACCGGTTCTATGGTACCTTTCTCTAGCAGGTCTACAATTTCCTGCAAGAGGAGCGGATCTGGAACTCTCAGAGAGCTGTTCCCCGGTGGATGACTCTGAAGGATGCGTAGAAAAGGCAGGCAGTAACCTTGGGGAACTGTCTCCAATGCCCAAGCATCTGACGTAATAGCCTGCCATTCCGTCAGATGTTGAGTTAACCTGCCCCCTACTGGTGTTTTGTGAAGAGAGTCCTCAGAGCGGTTTGGTGGCGGCTGATGCAGGTGCCGAGGGTAAAGAGGCACCTGCTGCTGCTGCGGCTTTTGTGTTTTTACCCCGTCCACCTCAGGTGAATTTCTTCTGACCCCCTTGAACCGGCTGTCCTCTGCCCTTTCCGAATGCGAAATAGAAGCGAAAGGACTTACCTCTCCAAGAGGTTCCTGAGGGGCAATATGGTGTCTGACGGATTGCAGCTCCTAAGGATTTTGCTGCTGCCTTTGATGTTTGTAGTTTTTCTAAACTGTCGTCTGCCTTCTTACCAAACAAAGAAGAGACGTCAAAGGGCATATTCAAGAGTCTGCTTTGCACATCTGGAGCAAAACCAGACTTTCGCAACCAAGCAAATCTCCTGGTTGTTGTAATTGCCGCCATGGCCCTGCTAATACTGTCAGCAGAATCGATGCCAGTCTGAAGGGATTCGCACATTGCGTCCTTACCATCCTTAATGATGTTGAGAAACGCTTCCCTTTCGTCTCCCTCCGGGAGGCAGTCAGACGCTGATGAAGCACACTCCCAAAGTGTGTGGCTGAACCTTGCGAGCGTACAAGTAGCATTGATGGATTTCAACGCCATGCTACATGCGGAAAATACTTTTTTGGCCATAGAGTCATATCTCTTATCATCCCTGTCCTGTGGAACAGTAGGGTAAGCCGATTTACTACCTACTGAAGTAGCTGCCTGAACAACCAGACTCTCCGTAGTTGGGTGTTTGGATAAATATTCAGGGTCAGCAGAAGACACGCGATATTTAGCTGATAGTTTCTTGTTAACTGCTGGGATAACCTCAGGTGTTTCCCAGTTTGCCAATATTCTCCTTTGTAATGCCGCATGAAATGGCACTACAGGATCCTCCTGTGGACCTTTGACCAAGATGTCTGTGAGGTCGTCTTGCTGAAAAACAGGTGAGGGTGTGGACCATCCCATAAACTCTATTATCCTTGCCATTAAGGTTCTATAAGGGGTTTCAGCATGTTCCCCTGGGTCTGCTGTGGCAAACTTCACTTCTGGGGAAGTGTCCAACCCACTTGCTTCCTGTAGGGTTTCATGGAGGTCTTTCAACCTACCTTCCTCAGAGGTAAATTCTTCTGGTGCAGGAGTTGCAGATCCCTGCAACTCAAGCGGCCTTTCCTGATCTGAATCCTCCCCTTCTTCATAAATAGAAGATAAGACCCTGGAGTGGTCAGGTCTTGAAAATGGTATAAATCCCATTTCCGGGGCAGAAGGAGCCAGATTTGTCATGATTGGCTGAGAAAACGTCAACGTCGTCGACACAGACGTTAAAGGCTTCGAAGCCATCGAAAAAGGCGTCGAGAAAGGTGGTAGAGGCCTCGATGAACTCGAGAGTATTGGGATTCTACTCGAGGTTGTCGACGTCATTCTCGTGCTCGAGGCTCTGGGTATGGCCACTGGCTGTGAGGTGGCCATGGGTTTGTCCTTTCTCGGCCTCGACGTCGGCGTCGAAGTCGGCATGGACTCGACTGACTTGTGCGTCGAAGAACCCTTCGATAACGGTGTTGACGACGCTGATCTATGTTGTTATTGTTATTTTTATTTTGCATTTGTATAGCGCCTTATATACCATTGGTATGGTCTGAAGGCGCTGGTAGGTTGAACGTCCTTGGGAACCGAAGTTCGGGTCAGTGGAAAGATTAGAGAGAGTCCAAAGGTGCGTGTGCACACCGGTATGTGTGCAGCTGGTGCGGAATTCATGTGGTAGCTGCTTCTTAGCGGTAGGTGTGGTGGTTGAGAGATCAGGGATATGTGTTCGGTCTGGCTGGAATTATCCAGACCGAGTGTGGCGGCGTTAGGCCTGAGGAGAAACGCCTGGCTGGGGGTGTGAGACCAGCCATGTTTACTTAGAGTGATGGGGGGTGAGCGGCAGATGTTGATATGAGAACAGTTATACCGAATGGTGTCATAGTATCTCTGTGTTCTAGTTGAATGGTGGTGTAAGGAGAGAGTACGCGTGGGGTGTGATATGCAGTATGCTCTTTCAAAGATTCCTTGCATTCCAAAACAAAATATGCACGTCGTGCAATTCTGAGCGGTCAGGTCCGTTCTATGTGTTTTGGTTCACATCCGCTCTATGCACTATTCACCCATACACTCATTTGTTCCATGCGTTCGTCCGCTCCACAACGTTCGTTCGTTCCATACACTTGTTCGTTCTCCACACACTCGTTCACTCTCCACACGTTCGTTCGCTCTCCACAAGTTCGTTCGCTCTCCACACACTTGTTCGCTCTCCACACTCGTCTGCTCTCCACACACTTGTCCGCTCTCCGTAGCTTCGTTCGTTCTCTGCACCCTCGTTCGCTCTCCGCACCCTTGTTCGCTCTCCACACCCTTGTTCGCTCTCCACACCCTCGTTCGTTCTCCACACCCTTGTTCGCTCTCCACACCCTCGTTCGCTCTCCACACCCTCGTTCGCTCTCCGCACGCTCGGCCGCTCTCGGTACACTCGGCCACTCTCCGCACACCCGGCCGCTCACCGCACTAATCCGCTCTCCGCACACTCAGCCGCTCTCTGCACACTCAGCCGCTCTCCACTCTCAGCCGCTCTCCACTCTCAGCCGCTCTCCACTCTCAGCCGCTTTCCACACTCGGCCGCTCTCCACACTCGGCCGATCCCACGCTCCTTCGCTCTCCACGCTCCTTCGCTCTCCACGCTCCTTCGCTCTCCATGCTCCTTCGCTCTCCATGCTCCTTCGCTCTCCACGCTCCTCCGCTCTGCACGGACCTCTGTTCTGGACGCTCTTCAGCTCTCCACGCTCATCCCCTCTCTGCACTCAACCTCTCTCTACACTCAACCTCTCTCTACACTCATGTGCTCTCCACATTCATCTGTCTTCCACATTCATTTGCTCTTCATATTCGTCCGCTCTTTACTCTCAACCAACTTCCACACTCATCCGCGCTCCACATTCGCCCGCCAGCAGCGCTCCTCCTCCACGCTCATCTACACTCATCTATATTCATTCGGTCTCCTATTCAGCTCTCTCATCCTCCGCACTCATCCGCCCTCCTCATTCATCTGTTCTCGACACTCATCCGCTCTCGACACTCATCCGCTCTCGACACTCATCCGCTCTCGACACTCATCCGCCCTCGACACTCATCCACTCTCCACACTCATCCGTTCCCCCCACTCAGTCGCTCCCCCCACCGCTCTGCACACTCAACCGCTCTCCCCACTCAGTCGCTCTCCCCACTCAGTCGCTCTCTTCACTCAGTCGCTCCCCCCACTCAGTCGTTCCCCCCATTCAGTCGCTCTCATGCTTCTCTGCTCTCCACGCGCCTGCGCTATCTACGCTCCTGCACTCTGCACGTTCCTCCGCTCAGCACGCTCTTCCGTTCTCCACGTGCCTCCGCTCTCTGCACATAACCGCTCTCCACACTCGACTGCTCTCTACACTCGACGGCTCTCCACACTCTTCCGTCTTCCACATTCATTTGCTCTTCAAATTCATCCGCTCTCCACACTCATCCGCCAATAGTATTCATCCTCTAACACTCATCCACAACTCATCTATACTTATCCACACTCATCCTTACTCATTCGCTCTCCCCACTCATCCGCTCACGTCCTCCACACTCATCCGCTCTCCACAGTCAACCGCTCTCCACGCTTATCGGGTCTCCACGCTCATCCGCTCTCCACGCTCATCGGCTCTCCACGCTCCTCCGCTCTCTACAATCAACCGCTCTGTACATTCATGAGCTCTCCACATTCATCCGTCTTCCACATTCATTTGCTCTTCATATTCGTCCGCTCTTTACACCCAACCGTCCTACACACTCAACTGCCCTCCACACTCATCCGCCAACAGCATTCATCCTCCACACTCATCCACACTCATCTATACTCATCACAGTAATTCGTACTCCCCACTCGTCCAATCACCAACCGTCCTACACACTCAACTGCCCTCCACACTCATCCGCCAACAGCATTCATCCTCCACACTCATCCACACTCATCTATACTCATCACAGTCATTCGTACTCCCCACTCATCCAATCACGTCATCCACACTCTTCTGCTCTCCACGCTCGTCCGGTCTCCACGTTCATCCGCTCTCTGCACTTTCTACATTCCCAGTGATTTATTCCTATTGTCCACTTCACTTTTTTAGATCTACATTACTCATTTTAGTTCTGTTTGTCATTGTAGGTTACAGTCTGGTTAGTTTAGCTGTACTTTATTTATTTATTTATTTTGTGGTTTGCTGGGTCGGTGTTATTGTGATGATTGATGTTGCTGGTTTGGAACCGGTTGGTTTTAGGGAAAGAGCCAGATTTTTAGTAGTTTGCGGAATGCTGTTAAGTCCTTAGTTAGGCGGATGTGGGGAGGGAGCGAGTTCCATAGGGTTGGGGCCAGGGCTGAGAATGATGCTCCGCCTAACCTGACTGAGTTTGTCTTGGGAATTACTAGGAGGCCGGCTGAGCTTGATCTAAGGGTGCGAGTGGGGTGATAAGGTATTAACTTTTCTTGAAGATATTGCGGTCCAGTTTTATGTAGTGCTCGATGGGTGAGGCATAAGGTTTTGAAGGCCACTCTACGGGCTACTGGAAGCCAGTGCAGTGTCTTGAGGGCTGGGGATACGTGGTCTCTTGGACCGAGCACGAGTAGCACTTTGGCCGCCGCGTTTTGTGCTCTTTGGAGTTTATTCAGTTGGTAGGCATGAATTCCGAGGTATAGGGGGTTTCCGTAGTCCAGTCCTGATATGACGATTGATTGGACCGCGGAAACTCTGTTGGGAAATGAGAGATATGGAAAGATGCGCCTAAGGTTTTTGAGGTGGTAGTGGCAGGACTTTGAGACATTGTTGACTTGGCGCGAGAGTGTTAGGTCGGAGTCAAGGGTGCATCCAAGATTTTTCACTGTGTTGGAGGGTGTCGGTGAGTTGCCCATGGCGGGTGGCCAGGGTAGTGGGTGCGGTAGAAGATCAGAGTTGCCGCAAACCATGATTTCTGTTTTGGATGGGTTTAACAAGAGGTGGCTTTGGGTCATCCAGCGTTCTATGTTCAGGAGGCAGGATGCAATATCAGGTCGGGAGTTGGGTTTTGCGTTCAGGATTTTTAGAATAAGTTGAGTGTCGTCGGCGTAATTGTAACACAGGATGTTGTGTGAATGAATTATTGGTGGGAGGGTGATCAGGTAGAGATTGAACAGGAGGGCGGATAGACATGCTCCTTGTGGGACTCCTATGTCGACTGGTCGGGCTTGGGAGGTAAAGTCAGAGAGTGTTGTTATTTGGTGCCTGTCTTTGAGGAACAAAGCTATCCATTTAAGGGCGGTTCCACGTATCCCTAGGGAGTGGAGGCGGTCCAGGAGGATTGAGTGGTTGATCGTGTCAAAGGCGGCCGATAGATCGAGAAGGATTAGTGCGGCGCATCCCGCGGAGTCAGCTGTCATTTTAAGGTCATCCCAGATCGAGGTTAGGGTGGTTTCAGTTCCATGACGGGTTCTGAATCCTGATTGGGCGGGGTCCAGGAGATTGTTGGCTTCAACAAAGGCATTTAGTTGGGAGTAGGCGGTTCGGTCAATGAGTTTGGCAAGGAACTTGGTGTTTGAGATGGGCGGTAGTTTTTGGGCTCGAGAGGGTCGAGCGAAGGTTTTTTAATTAGAGGTTTGACGAGCACCAATTTGAATGCGTCTGGAAAGATACCGGCGGAAAGGGAGGCATTTATGATAGATCTTGCGTGTTCTCCTGCGCAGGTGGAGGCAAAGATTTCTTTTAGGGTTGTGGCTGGGCAGGGGTCCAATGGTGATCCAGATGGTTTGCGGGCGGATAGGAGTTTGAGAAATTGTTCTGGTGATATTGGACTGAAGGATTCGAACGTTGGTTGCGTAGAGGTCGCAGCTGATGGGCTGGCCGGTACGGGCAGAGGATTGCCAGGTGGCTGTAAGAGAGCCAGTTTGGTGGTTAGAGTTTTTGTCCTTTCGATAGCCGTGGAGTAAAAGTGGAGGGAGAGAGAGTCACACAGTGATTGTGACGCGGTCGGGATGGTTGTGTTACAAGCCGGATTGGTGAATTCGGAGATCGTTTTGTGAAGTTCTTTGCTTTGGTTTTTGCAGTTTAGGATTCGGGAGTTGTAGTGGGCCTTTTTTGCTTTCCGGATTTCGGCTTTGTACCGATACAGGTGTCGGGCTAAGGAGGTCTTGCTCTCATGGGTTTTCTCTTTCTGCCATTTGCGTTCTAGGTATTTGTATTGTCGTTTAGTGGTCTTCAGCTCAGGGGTGAACCATCTGGGGAAAAGGCCACGGCGGGTTGATGGTTTGCACGAGGGGGTGAGCCGCATCAGAGATGCGTTGAGCCATGAATCAAAGGCCTCAGGGGTTAGTTGGTTGTTGAGATAGCAGGTAGGTGGTGGAGACTGGAGGAGTGCCTCGGCTAGGTCCGGGATGATTATTAGTTTCTTCCAGCATTTGCGTATGTTTGGAGGTTCAGATGTGAGTACGGGAAGGGGTTCGGGTGAGTGGATGGCGAACGAGACAATGAAGTGATCGGACCAGATGACAGGGGTGGGCGGCATTAGATGGGTCAGGGAGTTGGAGCTAAAGATGGCATCAAGGGTGTGTCCTTTATAGTGAGTCGGGCCGTTTATGTGGGGTTGGAGATTAATTGCATCTAAACCGTCAACCAGGGAGTATGTCATAGGGTTGGTGGGGATGTCGAGCCATATTTTGAAGTCTCCAAGAAGGATGAGGTTGGGATGGTTTAGTTGGAGGGTGGCAATAGAATCGCAAAGGTTGTTTGCGAAGTGTCTATCGTAGCCAGGGGGCCTGTAGATTATTAGGAAGCTGTGTGAGAGCGACGGGGAGAGGGATAGTTTAACGAGGAGAGATTCGCAGGATGGAATGGAGGGTTGGTTGTCGATGATTGAGACGCGGAAGAGAGATTTGAAGACGAATGCTATCCCCCCTCCCCTTGACGGACGGTTCAGTGGGATGAGGGAGTAGTCAGGCGGAAAGGCTTCATTAGCGATTCGGCCGAAGTCGTCAGAGAACCAGGTTTCAGTGATGAAAACTAGGTCTGGTTTGACTGAGGCGAGGAGATCAAAGATGCAATGTCTGTTTTTTGCCACAGATCGGGCGTTAAATAGGATGCAGTTCACATCGGCAGCCAAGGATGGTCTTGGTGCTGGAGTGGGATGGGGCAGTGGAGGAGCGGGTGGACGGAGGGGGTTAGGGTGGGTGATGATAGATGGGAATAGTGTGCGAGCAGAGAGATTGGCAGGCTTCGGGTTTGGGTTGGGGGATTTGAAGGAGGGGTGTTGGCGGTTAGGAGTTTCAGTTGCAGGTTATGTGAAGTCGAGGGAGAGGGGTTTCAGGCAGGGAGAAGCCATGGGGGAAGGAGGAGATTGCGGGATAGAGGTGATGGGTCGAGACAAGGGAGGTGAGGAGTGCTGAGAGATTGAAAGGGACAAGGAACGTTTCCTCTTTAGTTTCTTTGCTGCGACTGGTGTGTGGGAGAGAGTAGGGGGGTCAGAGGGGGAGAGGGATGCAGCTTCGGTTCTTGCTAGGGCTAGGCGTGCAGTTTTTAGGGAGGGGAAAGGGTGTGGTTGGGGGGGAGGGTGTCAGGGGTATGAGGGGAGGGTGGGAGGTGGGAGAATGCAGGGTGGGGTGTGCCAGGAATTATAGTGAGGGGAGCGGGTATGGGTAATGCTGGTGGGGTGGGGGTGGGGTTCAGGGGATGAGTGGTCTTGGGGTGAGTGGCTCGCCATCGTGCCCCCCTGGCTTGGTGTTTGAAGAGGGGAAAGGCAGGGAGTGCGAAGGAGGTTGGAGATATTTGGGAGGGGGGGGCGGGAGGGAAGGCAGATCGGAGAGTGGGGGTGGTCCACGGGGTTCGTTTCTGACTGACTCTTGAGGAGTGGGTGCACTCATGATTGGTGCAAGCTTTTAGGTTGATTTAGGAGGGCTTTCTGATTGTAGTTCTGAGGCGCGGTGGTGGTGACACGCTTTTAGGCACACCTCAAGGTTCAATTGCTTGAAGATGATGCTAGACTATTGGTGGTTTTCTAGATAGAATTGTAAACAGAGGTGATTTTAGTTTATTGGGTACACTTCTAAGTTCACCTGTACACAGAGAAGATATTCGGTCAGCCTCTAGATTCAATTTGCTTAGAGGGGGTATTAGATTATTAGTCACCGTTTTAGATTCTATATTACACAGATATACTGTTAGTTATACTGTTGGGATTGAATAGGGCACGGTAGTGGTGGACTTCTTTCAATTCACCTTTATACAAGGAGGGTATTAGGCATGGATCTAAATCAACTTTGTAGTTAGATTATTAGTCACTGTTTTAGATTCTACATTACATAGCTATGCTGTTAGTTATTTCTAAATCAGAGTTTCACCGAAAGGTTGTTGGGCACAGATTTAGATTCTATATTACACAAATATGTTTTTAGTTATACTAATAGGATTGAATAGGGCACGGTAGTGGTGGACTTCTTTCAATACATCTTTATGCAGGGAAGGTATTAGGCATGGATATAAATCAACTTTGTAGATTATTAGTCACCGATTTAGATTCTACATTACACAGCTATACTGTTGGTTATTTCTAAATCTGAGTTTCACAGGTTGTTGAGCACACTTCTAAATTCAACTATCACCGATAGTCAATTGGGTCCACTTATAAATGTATAGACAGGCTATTGGGCACACTTCTAAATGTAACTTTCGGGGTGGGTAACTTTCTAAATTCAACTTTCACAGAGAGGCAAGTTGGGCACACATCTAAACGGACTTCTCGCGTTCTGTTCACTTCTAAATGCAACTTCTAAATGCACTTCTGAATTCAACTTTCACATAGAGGCTATTGTGCACACTTCTAAATGAGCTTCTTAATTCAACTTGTCACAGAATGGCTGTTGGGCACACTTCCAAATTCACATTTAGTCTATTGGGTACACTTCTACTTTTGACTTACCACAGACGGTCTGTTGGACACACTGCTAAATGCAACTTCTAAATGCACTTCTTAATTCAACTTTCCACAGGGAGGCTATTGGGCACACTTCTAATGCAACTTCTAAATGCACTTCTTAATTCAACTTTTTACAGGTAGGGACTTGGGTACATTTCTAAATGCACAGAGAGGCAATTGGGCACACTTCTAGATTTAGCGAGGCAATTGGGCACACTTCTAAAAGCACTTTTAAATTCAACTTTTCATAGAGAGGCAAATGGGCACACTTCTAAGTTCACAGCGAGGCTATTGGGCACACTTCTAGATTCAGCGAGGCTGTTGGGCACATTTCTAAATGCACTTCTTAATTCAACTTTTCATAGAGAGGGAAATTGGGCACACTTCTAAATGAACTTCTTAATTCAACTTTTCACAGAGAGGCAGGTTGGGCACACATCTAAATGGACTTCTCGCGTTCTGTTCACTTCTAAATGCAACTTCTAAATGCACTTGTAAATTCAACGTTCACATAGGGGCTATTGGGCACACTTCTAAATGAACTTCTTAATTCAACTTTTCACAGAGAGGCAGGTTGGGCACACATCTAAATGGACTTCTCGCGTTCTGTTCACTTCTAAATGCAACTTCTAAATGCACTTCTAAATTCAACTTTCACATAGGGGCTATTGGGCACACTTCTAAATGGACATCTCGTGTTCTGTTCACTTCTAAAATGCAACTTCTAAATGCACTTCTTAATTCAATTTTTCACAGAGAGGCAAATTGGGCACACTTCTAAATGAACTTCTTAATTCAACTTTTCACAGAGAGGCAGGTTGGGCACACATCTAAATGGACTTCTCGCGTTCTGTTCACTTCTAAATGCAACTTCTAAATGCACTTCTAAATTCAACTTTCACAGAGGGGCTATTGGGCACACTTCTAAATGAACTTCTTAATTCAACTTTTCACAGAGAGGCAAATACGTGCACACTTCTAAATGAACTTCTTAATTCAACTTTTCACAGAGAGGCAAATTGGGCACACTTCTAAATTAACTTCTTAATTCAACTTTCCACAGAGAGGCAAATTGGGCACACTTCTAAATGAACTTCTTAATTCAACTTTCCACAGAGAGGCAGGTTGGGCACACATCTAAATGGACTTCTCTCGTTCTGTTCACTTCTAAAATGCAACTTCTAAATGCACTTCTAAATTCAACTTTCACATAGAGGCTATTGGGCACACATCTAAATGGACATCTCGTGTTCTGTTCACTTCTAAAATGCAACTTCTAAATGCACTTCTTAATTCAACTTTTCACAGAGATGCAAATTGGGCACACTTCTAAATGAACTTCTTAATTCAACTTTTCACTGAGAGGCAAATTGGGCACACTTCTAAATGCACTTCTAAATTCAACTTTCACATAGGGGCTATTGGGCACACTTTTAAATGAACTTCTTAATTCAACTTTTCACAGAAAGGCAAATTGGGCACACTTCTAAATGCACTTCTAAATTCAACTTTCACATAGAGGCTATTGGGCACACATCTAAATGGACATCTCGCGTTCTGTTCACTTCTAAAATGCAACTTCTAAATGCATTTCTAAATTCAACTTTCACATAGAGGCTATTGGGCACACTTCTAAATGAACTTCTTAATTCAACTTTTCACAGAGAGGCAAATTGGGCACACTTCTAAATGAACTTCTTAATTCAACTTTTCACAGAGAGGCAAATTGGGCAGACATCTAAACGGACTTCTCGCGTTCTGTTCACTTCTAAAATGCAACTTCTAAATGCACTTCTAAATTCAACTTTCACATAGAGGCTATTGGGCACACTTCTAAATTAACTTCTTAATTCAACTTTTTACAGAGAGGCAAATTGGGCACACTTCTAAATGAACTTCTTAATTCAACTTTTTACCAAGAGGCAAATTGGGCACACCTCTAATGAACTGGGCGCAATTTGAATTTAACTTTCTCAGAGAGGCTATTGGTCACAGCTTATAAGTGCACTTGGGAGCCACTTCTAAATACAGTTGGGTACACTCCTGAATGCAATTGGGTTCAACTTTCTCAGACCGGCTATTGGTCACAACTTCTAAATGCAATTGTGTATACGTCTGAATTCAGCTTCTAAAGCACTTCAAAATCAACTTTCGCGGAGAGGTACACTTCTAGATTCGCTTTCAAAGAGAGGCTATTAGAGATTCCATCAAGTGTGGCATATGCTAACATTCACACTTCTGCTCAGAGGTGGCGCAGGCTAATTTGTGTGGTTCTTTCGGGCTACTGTACTAGTTATCATTAGACTGCAGGCTATTGAAAGGTAGGTTAGAGTGGCAGGAGCTTTCAGGAGCAGAGTAATTGCACTATGTCCCACCCAAGCCTGCACTTACAGTTTTGTCGGTGCCTGGGGTCTGTTGGCTTCCTGTGTCAAAGGGATCCTCGACGACAGCGTATAAGACGCAACTTTGCCTTTACTCGAAGGTTTGTGACGCTCTCGAGTGGCTTCTTTTGCCGGGTACTGCGACTCGCGGCTTTTTGATTTTTCGGGTCTTTCACCCAGGGTATCAACCTCAGCAGTCTTCGAGGGGGTCGAGGCCGCTTTCTCGAAGACGCTTAGCATCTTTTTCCTGAATTCCTCCCACTCATCCTGAGAGCTATGTTTTGTGGGACAGGAGACCCTTTTTGGGGAAACGGAAGAAGACGAAGACGAGGAAGGGGATCTTCGACGTCTCTTTTTTGAATGCTTAGATCTCGAAGAGTGATGGGAACTGCTTCGAGATCTAGAACGAGAATGTCTTTTATGACGGCGAGGAGACGAATGTCTCGAGTCCGCCGAGGAAACTTTCGAAGAAGTATTAACTGCCTTACCTCTCTCGAGCTTCCCCTTACGCTCCTTCAAGGCTTTCGCCGTCATGGACATGCAGTCCTCGCACTCCGAACAATGGTGCTCGATTCCCAGGCACCACATACAGATCCTGTGAGGATCCGTCAATGACATTTTCTTTCCACAGTCTCGACATTTTTTGAAGCCGGACCGTGGAGTCGTCGGTTCGGGTGAGGAAGCCATCGAGTACGAGTCAGTATTCACGAGGAATATATCGATATATTTGACTGAAGAACTGAGCAACTATATTCCGACACCCCATGAAGCACGGAAAGACGGAACTGAGCAACGGACGCTGCGCGAGTCTATTTATACGCGTGGTGACGTCGGCGCCGATACGGAGGCCGTCGAGGGACATCGGCTCGCAGGACGTCCACGCGCAGCGCCCTCTAATGAAAAAAGTTTTCCGAGGACAGCAAGCTGGAGATGATCTATCAAAGATAAGGAATATGTCAGAGGACACAATCCCTTTGAAAGAGCATATTGGTAACATAGTTAAAAACCCAACGTGGGGTATCATATCTCTATACGTGTGCACAAGCAACTATTGACACTAACCTTCTGATTACTTCATTGGCGTGTGTGGCATCGAATTGGGTAGGCATGTAGACCAAATTCGAACGTTAAGGCTGTGGATTCTCAGAGTCGTTGGAACTGAAAAGCAAATATGAGATGGACCTTGTAAACTCAATCTTGCAATTTTGCTTCTGCTTTTTGTTTTTTACTTTTTTGCACAGCTTGGTGCAAGTTATGTGATAAGTGCACAGCAATCAGAAACTGATGTAAGGGCCCGATATAGACTGCTATCTATTGGACATTCATTTACATTTTGTATTTTCAACCTGCTAGGGATGTTTCCATCGCGTGTAAAGTGAAGTGCTGAAATCATAGATTTACCTTCAGCAAATGGAGATAATTCCTCCGGTGACCTCACTAGCCACGGAATGCACGTGTTGTGCCCAGCGTTAGAAAAGATTGCTGTGGATTCGATTTCTGGAAAAAATGCTTGGAGTAAGTAACTCGAAGCATTGCATTCAACTTAAAAGTTATTTTGTAACGGATGCATTCGTACGCTTACCTTCTTTGTATATCTTTGTTGGTTTGGTTGCCACACTGTCCGTTTTCGCAGTGGTTCCTAATTGAAACAACCGGATATAACTCCACGGATGTGTTGTGAAACTAGACTGTGACTGAAGGAGCAATCAATATGGTGCAAATTGTGCGCCATCTTGAAATCAAAAATGGCGACTGTACCTAAGAAAGTCTGAGTTGAAGGCATGTTTAGAGGCCTAATTCAACTGGATTTTTACAGCTATTATGGTCTTTTCTGTTGAAGGGATCAGGACAATATGTATTGGACCTGAACAATGCCTAATAAATCATTTGCGCAAGACAAAGGATCATTTATGCAAAAAAAGACTCCACTCTATCCCAATGTTGAGGCCGGCCTGTACAGTATTAAGGTTATAAATCCATTTTTGCTCAAGTTGTCTTAGTATTCGATCTCTGTCTCCCCCGCGGGGGTGGGCTGGCACAGTTTGAATTATGAACCACTCTATGGGGGTCATTCCGAGTAGGGCGGTAAGGGTTAACGATCACCGGTAACGAGACCGGTGCCGTTAAACCCTTACCGCCCTATTCCGAGTTCCCTTTGCGGGTTGGTACTTAACGCCTGCTTTTTGCAGGCGTTAAAAAACCAACCCGCAAAGGGACCTAGGACCTAATTTCGGCACCATAATTTACGGTGCCGTAATTAGCACCTTCCCCATTCCCATTGAGCCCTATGGGATAAAAATAGGAATGGGGAAGGGCCCATGGTGAATTACCGCCCCCGCCAACCATGGAATGGGGCGGTAATTCCGCCATTCATCATGGCGGAGTCAGAAAAATAATGGCGTCAACCAAGGCGCTAATAGCTCCTTGGTTAACGCCAGGGTCGGAATGAGGCCCTATATCTTTGGCAGTATGTTTGGCTTTTACAAAGTGGGCTACTAGTGGTTTGTCGGGCACTGAGTTTTTTACGCATGAGCTATGTTCACAGATCCTCTGCTTAATGGGTCTCTTCGTCTTACCGATATATATAAACCCACATGGGCAGGTAATGGCATAAATTGCCCATGATGTATTGCAATTCGTAAAGTTACTTAGGTGCCAGATCTGACCATTTAAGTTAACGGATTTGAGATTTTTAGTCAAACCACAAACTGAGCAGTTTCCACATTTGAAATGGCCGCTGACTGGTGGCAAGTGCCATAGTGTTGTTTGTTACGGGGTGGAGGGTGTCTTTGAGACTTTATACGTGTGCACCAATTTATCACGTAAATTGGGCATATGTTTGAATGCAAAACGTGGTTTTTTCGATGGAAAAGTCTTCAGTTTGAATCAGAGGCCAATGTTTCAAAATGCAACGACGTAAGTCGTTGCTGATCGGAGAATAAGTGGAAACACATGTGATCTTATCCGCCTGGACCCTTTCTTGTTTTTCCAGACAGTGGGATCTATCAGTGTTTCGTGCCCTTTTCATTGATCGTCGGATGATGTGTGGAGGATATCCCCGTTCTTTTAATCTGTGAGACAAATTTTGGTTGTTGCTGTCAAACTCTTCCTTTGTTGAACAATTGCGTCTGATACGCAGGAATTGCCCAAAAGGAAGTTTTTCTCGCAATGATTGTGGGTGGAAACTTTTAAATGACAGCAAAGTGTTCTTGTCTGTTGGCTTCTTATAAAAGGTGGTGTTTAAATTGCCAGAAGATGTCTTATAGATCTCTAGGTCTAAAAAGGCTATCTGTTGGTGATCAAAATTCATAGTGAATTTGATACATGGATCTTGTGAATTTAACCAAACAAGAAATTCTGTTAAGGTTATTTCACTGCCATGCCACAATAAGAACACGTCATCTATATAACGATGCCAAGCTTGTGTTTGCATTTTGAAGGGATTATTTTCATGGTACATAGATCTATGTTCTAAATTGTCCATGAATAAATTAGCTAGATCGGGAGCAAAGGTCGCACCCATGCTGCTCCCGTGTAGCTGTTGGTAAAATGTATCTTCCACCATGAAAAAATTATTGACCAATGCTATTTTTATACATTCACAAATGAAGTCAGATGGAACTGACAAATCTTCTCTTTTTTCGAGATACGTGTGTATAATCGCGATGCATTGCAATTGGGGAATACTAGTATAAAGCGATTCAACATCTAGTGTGACCAAAATATCGCTCGGATCCATAACAAGGTTGTCGACAATTTTTATCATGCTGGTGGTGTCTTGGACATATTACCTCATTTTTAATACAAAAGGTCTCCTCTCTAGAAGACAAGAGGAGCCAAGTCGAGGCAACCGTGCCCCAGCGCCCTCGCAGAGACCACATGAGCGTAAAAGAACACAAAGCCTCTCCGAATCTCTGCCTGGGCGTTATGGAAACCTCAGAAACCGACCAGTTAGCCCAATTACTCGGGGAGCTACGGACTGAGGTGCATGCCTCAAGACAAGAGACTAATTCCTTGAGGAGAGACCTTATTTTAGCCCGGGAACGAATGGAAGATCTGGCAAAGCAAATGCTCCAGGCACACGCAGGATAAGTTCCGTTACCCGGAATTACACCAACTCCTTTGCCACAGCCGTCACCACCAGTGCAGGTGGTACTTCCAGGGACAGTCCCACTGGCCCCACCAGACCGCTTTTCTAAAGGCGACCCAAAAAAATATGCTGTGTTCATGAACCAGTGCCACCTCCACTTTTTGTTCTGACCAGGCGCCTTCCCTAACGCTAGCGCAAAGGTGGCCTTTGTACTTTCCTATTTGGGAGGCTGTGCTGCTGATTGGTCCATACCATTAGTGACCCAGGACGATCCGATACTTTGGAACTTTGCGGATTTCCAACGGGAATTAGAAAAATTGTTCGCCAGACACATCCAAGGACAAGGGTTAGACAACAAATTGCTATCTCTTAGACAAGGAAGCCATGACTTATTGACTTATATTGCCACCTTCAACTGCCTCATAGCACAGCCTTATTTGCCAGAAGAGAAACAGACCACACTTTTTCACCGGGGTCTACGTGGTGAGTTAAAGGACGTACTAGCACAAGTTGTTAATCCACCCGAATGTTGTGCGGATTATATCAACCTAACTGTGCAATTAGATCACCGATTACAAGACTGAAAAATGGACCGCACGAGGGCGGAAGGGAGATCAGTTTACATAAGGCCTCAGGATAATCAAACCAGGGCTCAAGAAACCACTGAACCTATGCAAATAGGGGGATTACAAGCTCCCATGTCCAAGGCTGAGGGGAAAAAAGGAGGCAACAACAACTTTGTTTGTATTGCGGAAAGGCTGGACATTTCTTGCGAGATTGTCCTATTAAACCCCCCAAGACGATGGTAGGGGCCACGGACAATGGCAACGAAGAAAAAGAACAGAAGTCGGAAAACTCGAACGCCCGGCAAGTGTAGGGGTCCACTTGTCGAGCGGGATCTAGAAAGTTGTACCGACCTCACACCTGGTCATTCCGGTGTTAATAACCCATCACCAACAACCATCAAGGGTACATGCTCTAGAAGCCTACATTGATAGTGGTGCAGTGGGAAATTACATCAATCAGGATTTGGCCACAGAAATAGGCCTCCCACTTCAGCAAAAACCACACTCAGAAAATGTTACTGCTGTGGATGGCTCTCAGCTGTCTTCAGGGCCAGTAACTGAACACACTGATAAGGTAATGCTAACATGTCAGAATGGTCATCAGGAAAGCATTTCGTTTGATATCATTGGGGCCCCCCAGTTCCAAATGATCCTAGGAATGCTGTGGCTTGAAACCCATAACCCAAGGATTGACTGGCGCAAAAGAAAGCTGACCTTCCCCCAGGAATGTGCCAAGAGCTGCTACCATAGGGATGTGAGGAAACTACAACTCAAGGCGAAACCCATCCAAGGAACTTCGGGTTCATTACCTTCCGAATATCAAGATTTTCTGGATGTGTTCCAAAAGGAACAAGCTAATACCCTGCCTCCACACAGAACCTACGATTGCCAAATCGATCTGGTCCCTAGAGCACAAATTCCCTGCAGCAGAATCTACACTCTGACTGAGCACGAAAATCAGCATCTGAGAACATACCTAGACCAGTACCTAGCTAATGGGTTCATCCGCCCGTCCAAGTCACCAGCCTCCTCAGCTCTCTTCTTTGTGCCAAAGAAGGAAGGGGACCTCAGAACGTGCATAGATTACAGGGCGTTAAACCAAATCACTGTGAAGAATAGGTACCCTCTGCCACTCATTCTCGAACTACTTGACCAAGTAAAGAATGCTCAAATCTATACAAAGTTAGACCTCCGGGGAGCTTACCATCTGGTTAGAGTGAAGAAGGGCGAAAAATGGAAGACAGCATTCTGAACCAAATATGGGCTTTTCGAGTACCAGGTCATGCCCTTTGGGTTATGCAACATGCCAGCCGCATTCTAGTTCTTTATGAATGATGTACTCCACGAACTGCTGGACGTCTGTGTCCTTGTTTAGATCGACGATATCCTCATCTATTCAGCATCCAAGGAAGAACACGTGGGCCATGTAAGGGCCGTCCTGGAGAAACTCTGTAAGAATCGGTTATTCGCCAAACTAGAAAAGTGTGTTTTTTTCCATGTCATGGAAGTCGCGTTCTTGGGCTTTATGCTTACCCCACAAGGGGTACACATGGACAATTGTAAAGTGGAAGCTATTCTTCAATGGCCATCCCCAACATCGATCAAGGGAGTGCAGAGTGTGCTGGGTTTGCCAATTTCTATCGGCGATTCATCCCGGGATTTTCTCAAATCGTTCATCCCATCACTTGTTTGCTAAGAAAGAATACAAAGTTTTCTTGGACTCCCGACACTGAAAAAGCCTTCCAGGAGTTGAAATCGGCTTTCACTTCAGCACCTGTTCTCCGGCACCCTCGACCCGATCTACCCTACGTCGTGGAGACCGATGCCTCCAGTGTGCCCATGGGGGCGGTGTTACCACAAAGGGATCCAGACACCTGTTACATCCCATAGCATTTTGGTCCCGTAAGTTTACAGCACCTGAAAAGAACTATGCCATCACCGACAAAGAATTATTGGCGATCAAAGGAGCCCTTAAAAACTGGAGACACTACCTCCTGGGGGCTAGACATACTATCACCGTTATCACGGATCACCGTAATTTGCAATATCTGAAAACAGCCAAGGCCCAGTCTTCTCATCAGCTTCGCTGGGTTCTCTTCTTCGCAGAATATGATTTTGTAATCACATACCAACCAGGAGTGCGTACCGGAAAAGTAGACGGTCTGTCACGAATGGAGGAAGACAAAGACGCATTTATACCATCAGAACCAGTACCCATCATTCCGGAGGAAAGCATTCAGAATCAGATCGCAGTCACCACCTGCTGGGAAGATTTAAAGGTCGACCTCCAGTCTCAAATGGATCAAACCACCCAACAAGAATGGTTGAACAAAGGAGACCAGTACTCCATCATGGACAATTTACCCTATTTCCAAGGGAGACTATACATTAGAGACAAAGAAACTCAAAACAAGATTATAGCCAATTACCACGAATCATTGGTGGAGGGACACCCTGGCGTTACTAAAACACAAGCCAAAATCAGGAAGAATTACTGGTGGCCAACCTAGAGAAAGGATGTGGCCCACTTTATTGCAACCTGCAGAATTTGCGCACAGCAGAAATCCCAAAAGTCCAGTCCCGCAGGATTATTGCATCCACTAAGTATACCACACGTCACCTGACATACGTTATCCATGGACTTAATTACAGATTTACCTCCTTGTGACGGCTTCAGCGCAATCTTAGTGGTGGTGGATTTGTTCTCCAAGATGGCACACTTTATTCCACTAAAAGGACTTCCTACTGGTGGAACTCTGGCCACCGTGTTCCTAGAACAAGTGATCAGATTACACGGTTTCCCTTCAGTATTGATTTCAGATCAAGGAACACAATTCGTCTCAGCCTTCTGGAGGAGTTGTTAAAATATTGAGCAGATTGACCTTCGCCTCTCCAGCAGCCACCACCCCCAGACCGCTGGTCAAATGGAGAGGACAAATCAGATGTTAGAGCAATACCTGAGATGTATGCTGCAGCAGACAGAAGGATCCTGGAAGGACGTTCTTTGGTTAACTGAGTTTGCTTTCAATAACTCTATCTGTCCCTGGGTGGGGCAAGGTGGAGCCACTAGGTGGGGCTAAAGGGAGGGGCCAGGGCCAGCCTATATAAGGCCAACCCATCCACATGCCTCTGCTTTGCAGCGTAACGCTTACCGCTGTTCTTACCTGCACATCCACTTGATCCCAGATGCTTCATCTTTGAAGACATCTTACCAGATTCCAGCATCTCCACGGCGGACAACGCCTCTTACCTACTTTCAGCCGCTCCATCGGTGTACGCGCCTCTTACCTGATTCCAGCTACTCCATCGCTGCATGCGCCTCTTACCTGAATCCAGCTACTCCATCGCTGTGAGCGCCTCTTACCTGAATCCAGCTACTCCATCGCCGAAGGCGCTCCTACCTGCTCCCAGCCGCACCATCGCTGTGTGCGCCTCTTACATGCATCCCATCTCTAGCGGAGTCGGGGCCTTCTTCTCACCTGATCCGGGCATCCAGCTAACCAGACCTCTACTTCAGTCCTTTTCTTTGCGACGTCATCACCCTGCAACCGTGGAGTTGCATCGAGCATCCAGACTTTCTTCTTTACCGTCGGCCTTCTCCTGCAAGAGAAAAGAGAGAAAAACAGGTTAGAATTCATAACAATAACGAACGCTTGGCCGCCATACCAGTGCCCAGAGTTCCTTTAGAAAGGCCAATTTACCAGTTCCATCAGGCTCAAGGAACTCCCCGGATTCCCTCCACGACTCCGATCTACTTCTTCATACCTATAGGGATGAGAATAAACATTGCAAGAATTATTATTGAAAAAGACATTATAATAAATAAACTATAATCACAACCAAAAGACTTACCTTCTAAGTGGATTGGTCGCAGCTGGTCTGGATCCACACTTACACGGACCAGTGAAGCAACTCGGTCCGGTCTACGTGCCCCTGCTACGATAAGCCGGATGGATAGCTCAATGTTACAACACAACAGGTGAGCTTACATGGGAAAACGCTTGTATACTTCATTTTGGCACGAGAGGGTCGAGCGAAGTCACAACACCCCCATGCCATTCTCATTAGCTCTCATCTTCTCTCAGGGGCAATACCAGTATCCAGAACAGCACGCTCTGCAACAACCGGGTGAGGGAGACAATCCAGAGGAGCCAAGTCAAGGGAGGGCTCCAGCCATGCCGCAACGTCCCCGCAGAGACCAGGTGAGCGTAACATGTACATGCTTATGTACATGTGGTTTGTTAGTTACATACCTTTCAGTTAATTCAGCAGCGCTTCATGGTAATTGCGAATCACTCCAACCCCACGCAGTCTGATTGTTACAGTCACATCCTCTTTTAGAATAAGGGCTCCTTTGATTACATGTTGGACGCATGTTTCATATATCTGACGTGCGTCCGTTCGTCAAGGTCAGGTAACTCCTATGCACTTTAACGTGATGTCTGGCTCGGGTGGTAGATCTTATTTGAATGCATGTCATCTCTTGTTTGCCTCTGGATTCAGGGAGTTGCGGCAGAGGAGTCTCTCCATTTGTAGGGATTGACATCACCAAGGTGCAACCAGGCATGCCTTCCTTGCACCTTTGCAGCCGTTGATGTCACCTCCTCTATGACAAACAGATCTTCAAAACATGGCTTGTGTCAGCGCTGCACAAAAGGTTTAATAAGTACTTGGTCACCAGTATACAACAATAGGGGTTTGAAAACTGTTGCAGAATCAATTTGTTTGTTGTCTTCATCATTCTTCTTTGACCTCCCCTACTGTGCACAAAGCTGTTGAGGCATTAAAAGCAACACTCATCATCATAGCAGCCAAATTATTATGAATTTCACTTCCAAGTACATGCAACACGCTATGGGCATCAGTTTGCGCTTGAGTGGAGGAGCAAGAGGTATACACATACAGCGTTCCATCACCAGCACGTGAAGAGTCAGGTGATGGTCTGAGCTGGGCTGATTACGTAATGCAAATAGGCCAAAGGGTAGGCAATGGAGCCATCCTTTTTCAGGGTCACTTTTAGTTTGAGAATGCATTCTTTGAGGAGGCCATTGAGACACTCACAAAACCTATTTGCTTGTGGGTGGTAAGCGGAAGAGAATTTATGCTTAATACCCAATAGGATTGTGATGTGCTCACAGACTTCATTTACAAAATGTTGTCTATTATCAGACTGGAGCACTTCGCATACTCCCCACATCAGGAAGACCTCATGTATGAAGAACATTGCAGCACATGTGGCATTAGGATGGGCGCATAGACAGGCCTCAATCCATCTGGAAAAAGGACACACGACTACTAGCACATATCTGTAGCCATTACAAACTTGGAGCATATTCATGTAGCCGATATGCAAATGCTAAAAGGGCCCAGTAGGATGGGGGTATTGCTTCTCTGACTGTTCACAGTGTGTGCCCTGCAGTATACTGCTGGCAAGTCAAGCAATTTACAAGAAAGACAGCAACATGCTCCTACAGATTGAGCGAACCAGTCTTTCGAGATCAAAGCTGCAAGCCATGATTGTGCTGTATGTGCTGGGTGGTGTAGTTGATCTAATGCTACTAAGTAATCCCAGGTGTATAACTGGTTTCCTGGTGTTGCCCTGCCACCCTATTTTTCATCTGTGGGGACAATGAGCACCTTTTTCCCTTCTACAATTCTTGCTCCTCTGGTGGGGCTCGACCCTGCAACTCAATAATTTGGGCGATGGGCAGTGCATTAAAACCTTCTATCATTACAATGTTTTGTGTTTGTGTGTATTTATTTGGTACAGTATCAAATTCGGCTATTTCAGGAAAATATGCTGCTTTTTTTCACTGCTAAATCAGAGGCCTTGTTGCAGTGAGAAATTAAATCTATACCTTTAGTGTGGGCTGCACACTTCACCACGGCAAAGGCCGATGGGAGCTTTAGTGCATTTATGAGCCTGTCCAGTAGTGGCACATGTTGCACTGGCATGCCATCTGTGCGTAAGAAGCGTTGCCTCTTCCATCTCAATTGCCAAAATGCACACTACCAATTCTGTTGCGTGCGCTGAAAAATGCCACCGTCTCAAAGTTGCCATTCAGTTTGACTTTTACCACTGCGGTCCTTGTGTGCCTTTCACCTGTGCTTTGATTAATTGATGATGACCCGTCAATGAAGAGGTCTCCCTGCCCGTCTGGGGAATTCTCTTTAACGTGCGGTATCTCATCATGATATTCAGTATACTTGGTGCAATCAAGCACGTAGTCCCCTTCTTCTACTGGATCTGCAATACATCTTGCAGGGCTCACTATTCTGCACCCGACAATTTTGATCGCTGGATTTGATATAATTACCCCATAAATAGAGGCTCTCTGTGCCTGCAGCTAATGTGCTTTTAGGCTTTTCAAGGATGGCAGATAGGACATTCTTGACATATAATGTTACTGTACAGCCCATTGTAATACTGGTAGACTTTTCAATTGCAAAGCCTGCTGCCGCCAATGATTGTTCACAGGGATAATGACTTCTAATTACTGGATCTAGGATCCCGTTGTAAAATACTAGTGGTTTGTGTCCCAGGGTCATTTTTTGTGTGAGGATAGCTGTCATTACTACTCCATTTGAATGGGAGAATAAGAAAAGCTCTGCACTGTAATCAGGAATCCGCAACACGGGTGCTGTGCTTATTGCCATTTTTAACTCATCAAAGGTTCTACAATTTCACTTGTCCATGCTATGCCACTGTTATTCTTCTGTGCTTCCTTGAGTCATTTTAAGAGGGTTCTGACAAATGCACTGTAGTCAAAGACCCATGCACTGTAATTGCAAAGGCCCAGAAATTCTTGCATTTCTCTCACTGCCTTTGGTTTGGCTATTTTCATAATCGCTTCTGCTCTCTCAGGGGTCACTTTTCTTCCTTCTTTAGATATCAACTAACCTATGTACAGGACTTCTTTCTGGCAATATTGTAACTTCTCCTTATCTATGTTGTACCCTTTCTCTGCCAAGACTGTCATCGACTGTATTGAGTCTTTCCTGCACTGTTCCTCTGGCTAACTGCACAGCAAAATGTCATCTACATATTGTATCAGTATACTGCCAAGGTGCACGTTCCCTAAGTCCATCTGGAGCCCTCGGTTGAAGATTGAGGGGGGACTCACAGTACCTGAGGTAACCTTGTACGTTGCACCTTGGAACCGCGATAGGAAAAGAAAGTCAAGTCTTGATACTCGTCATGAAAGGGGATTGGAAAGAATGCATTCTTTAAATTGATCACTGTGAAATATTGAGCTCTGGACAAGATATTGCATAATATCGTGGCTGGATTTGGGACCAATGGGAACTCTGCTTCAACAATAGTGTTTATGGTGTGTGAATCCTGAATACATCTCCACGACACCCCATAGATGTTTTACTGAGTACACCGCTGTGTTGCATGGGGATTCTGAGGACATTAATATTCCTTGTTGCACTACAGTGGAAATGGTGTCATAAAATACCTTCATCTGCTTCTCTTGACATTGGGCACTGTCTGACCTGCAGCAAAATAGCTTCTGGTTTCATTTTAAGTTTGACTGTCCCAATAACCTTGTCATCTGAGTTATCATCTTTAAACAAGTCTTCATCTGTCAAATCAGTTAATCTGTGTCCCTCATCAAGAGCTATCACTGTCCTCCAATTTATACTCTCATCATCAATTCCATGTAGAATCATCCTGTCTTCTCTCACTATTGCTGCTTCTAGTGCTATTGCAATTACTTGCCCTTCTTCCTCATACATATAAACTTTTGGTCTAAACAGAAACTCTGTGGCTAGTCCTAACATTCTGCCTCTTATTCTTCGGAGCCATCCTAACAAAATGTGTACTCCATAAAGGAAGACTTCTGGGTCTAATGTCACACACCTTTGTGCCTTCTGGCCATAAAATGCTGATATGAATTCTTGTGCATTTATATAATGAATCCCTGGAGTAGAACATATTATTCCTTGGTCAGTGTGAATTATATTGTCATGTTCAGTTCGCTTATCAGGTCTCCCCCCAGTATGTTGTGGGAGTGCAATAATGTCAGGGAAAGGTCTTGTCCTTCTATAGTATTAGGTAGGTCATCAGTAAAAGGAACCTTGCTTGCGCCCCAGAAACACCTTGTGCATTCATGGCAATGCCTGTCATTGGATGCCTTCCCTCTATAACAGAGGACCTGGTCGCCCTCGTATCAACAAGGAAGGAAAATGTTTTGTCATCAATGGTTATATCGGAGAGATGCCCATGCGTGAGCCGCGCATAATGTCGTAGAAGAACCCGCTCCCAGCAGCCGCTAAAATCCTGTACATTTATCCTGACCCCGTTCGTCAGGTTTATCTGTGTAACGAGACAGCACGGTAGCGGAACACCGCTGGGACGATCAGTCACATTTCCAAGCCAAATCGGTGCCAGCAAACTGAGAAACTGATAGTTTTCCCCCTCAGAGACAGAGGCAAAGGCAGCAGGCACACTGTCGGCCTGCCTGCCTGCCACCTGCAGGAATCGGAGGGCACAAGCCAAGAACCCATATAGTGCCGAACCTAGCAGAGGTTGGGTGCGAAGGAGTCCACAAGCAGTGCCCTGCAGACGCTCCACCAGACATACAGAATCTTTCTCTGCCCGCCCAAGTGTCAGGAGTCGGCGAGCCACCTGCGTAACATGGAGCACCACCGATGCCTACTGGCAGCTGGAGACCCCTATGCTGGCTTGAGGTGCGGTAAGACATGATGCCAGAAGAGAGAGGCACTCCGCACGGGAGAGGGTACCACAGGACCCATGCAACTGGACTAAGTCTGCACTGCCAGAGACCCCACCTCCGAGTGCTACCCTGCAAAGGCTCGACCACTCAGGGGCTGATGACAGCGGAGGCAAGGAGATCCTGAGTGCACGCCTAACTAACAGATGAACGGCCCTCATCATGGGCCCTAACTCAACGTACGCCGGTGACAGCAGCCGACAGGGGGGAGAGCTGGGACCCACGGGCAGAACCAAGTGACAGACTCCACGGCTGTAGAGTGAGCGAAGATGGGAGACAAGGGGCCACTGGCACAGAAAGGGGCAGAGGCACTACTTCATATCTGGAGGCCACACGAGGTATGACGATCAGGAGACGGGCATACCTAACCCACAATGACACTGAGATGCCCTGAGGGACGATATTGCTGCTGCACCACGTAGGAGCCGGGGGTTCACCAGCAGGTATGCTAACGTAAACCCCCAATAGGTGGGCTTAAACAGGCAGCCCAAGGGCCATATATAGATGGGTATTAAAACAGCGCTACCCCAACAGCGCCTCCACCATGATGAGAGGTGTGAGCAGCCCTGGTCAATAGGGCGCATATCTATATAAAGGGCAGGCTGTGGCGCTCACCTGACACCCCCCCTGGCAACAGAAGGAACAAGAGGCCTTGGTGGGACTAGACTATGGTCCAGATTGAGAGTGAACGTCCCACCCCGGCTGCGAGCTTACCAAGACACCCCTCCCACTCCAGCTTGGGGGCATGCTCGCAGACACCCAGGTGAATTGGTGACAAAGCTTGGGCTGCACTGGTCCTGCATTCCTCTCGCACACCACAAGGAACCAAAGAACTGCAACAGTAGACGCTCCCCCCGGGTCAAGAGAGATACACTCAAGGATGGAAACGGGGACCACCTCTGACTCAATCATACCTGATTCCCCTCCTCCTGGGAGGACAACCCGATCAGAGATGCCTAGACACCCCTGCTGCCACCCCCCCGGATGACTGCACCCCCCAAAGACCACCACTGGTTCGGGAGGAAGAACACAGCTCAAGCTCCGCTGACTACGAACACTGCACTCCCCCTCTGGACCAGTGACACAATGGGCAAAGACAAAGGTAAAAGGCAGACCCTCCAGAGTAAAATGGACCTCTACACGGTCGGACCCCTCCAGGGCCCCTCAACTACAATGTCGGAGAGTGGGGAGACAGCGGAGGAGGAACTCATATCTCCCTGACCGATGTTATGAAGGACATTGGAGAGTCGCAGACATCCCTCGAAGGGAAAATCGGTGGCCTATCTGCAGAGGTGTCATTCCTACAACAAGACCTTCGTAACCTGTCCTCAAGAGTGGGCAAAGTGGAGCAGAGCATTTCAAATTCAATGGACGCTATGGGGCAGATGGAGAAGCAACTGGTCACCATCAATCAGAAGGTGGCGTAACTCAAGAATAGAGCGGAGGACAATGAGGGGTGAGCGAGAAGAAACAATATCCAAATCCTCGGAATCCCTGAAAGAGAGGAGGGTTCCAGTGTTGAACTATTCCTGGAGGACTGGCTGGCTGAAATATTCGCCCCAAGAAGTTCTCTAAGTTCTTCTCTATCAAGAGAGCCCACAGAGTCCCGACAGGATGACGTGTTCCTAGCGCACCACCACGAACAATCATTGGCAAACGCATGAACTCATGAACATTTGGGACAGGGATGTATTTCTCCAAATGGCTCGAACCACCAGCCCCATTATCTACAATGGTTACCACGTGGGTTTATATCCAGACTAAACCAGGGAAGTCCAGAAGGCTTGACAAGCTTACGTCTCTGTCAAGAAGAAACTGCACTCCCTCTCAATTAAATACGCATTGTTCTTCCCGGCGCTGCTGAAAGTGCACCACAAAGTGATCACTCATCTGTTCTACTCGCCTAAAGAGGCCTGGGAATGCCAAAAAACCCAAATCCTGAACAGGTCGGAAAGCCAACGCCCCCCAAGGAACCTTCCAATAAGGAAACCGAGGACAGATGGCTCCCCACCACAGCCGAGCCCACAGGGCCCTGACCCTTCCACATCTCCACAAGGAGCGACAGACAAGGATGGAAATGGCTGAGAACCACTGCTATGGACCTGGGTCACTGAAAGCTGAAGAATCATGGGGACTACGCAGCAGCGGCCGCTGTGGGCAGATGGGAAAACTCAGTTGCGGTCGACGTAAGCATCTAGTGAAATCCCATTAATGTTTTGGGTTGATGTTCGGCAGCCAGTTGGCATAGGGTTAGGGCTACAGGTGCTTCTGGTTTGGGGGAAGTACAGGGTGGGACATGGGGATAGCTGGCCTGTCACAAAACAGCAAGACGGGACGGCCCCAGCTGGGCCAAGTTTCATTGTATGGGGCCCACTTGGGTCCACCAGAACCCACGGTTTGCCACCAGACGGGGGCTCAGATGGGCAGACAGTTGGGAATGTTACTGCAACTCTATTGGTTCTTTGGTTGTTTTGTTCTCATGGTCACAAAGTCAAGGTCCTCACTGATGGGTCACACAACTGTGAGGGCGACGGAGAATGGTATGGGAGGCATAATCCAGGGGCCCAGACAGCGGTATTCATTGGTAAACATGGTGTACAGGAGTTTGACGAACACTGGATAAACATTGTTTCCGACACTGATGACACGTGAGGCTCACCGAACCTTCCTTACATGGAATGTTAACAGGCTGGGCTCCAGTATTAAACAAAGGCTAGTCCTCCAATATTTGAATAGGCACTCTCCCAACATTGTTCTACTGAGAGGCACCTCATGGGCACAGAATGTAAGTTCTTTCGTAGATCCAACTACTCGACCACCATTCACGCCTTTTTCTCTAGCAGGTCACGTGAAACAATGATCCTCATACATAAAAGAGTCCCATTCCAGGTAAGAGGGGCCCAGACCGACCAGAGGGGCCATTTTGTGATGGTAACCTGAGATATAAGAGGCAACTCCCGGGGCATCATAGCTGCATATGCACCCCCACATCCCCCCGCTCACACAGGACGTGTTGACGAATCTCCAAACACTAACGCTAGACAAACATTCAGATGAGTGGGTACTGGGCGGGGATTTCAATGAGGTGATGGATGTGGTGCAAGACAGAATGCACGTGGGCTCCAGGAAACTGACCACCTGATAAAGCTAAACTAATTTGCAAGGCCGATCGGATGGGCAGACGCTTGGCGAACACTTCACCCCACTGACCCCGGCTTTTCCTTCTTCTCGAATGCACATAAGTCCCTATCGCACATAGACTATTTCTTTGTCCCACACAACATGATACACAGGCTCCAGATGGCTATGCACGTGGCTAGGGGCATCTCAGACCATTCCCCACTAATCATATTCATTAAACATGGCCCAAAAACACCCAACCCCACCTGGCGTCTCAACTCATACTACCTTGGGATTCCAGAGGTTATGGAGGGACTCACTCAAAAGACGAAAGAATACTTCTCCCTAAATGAGGGCTCGGTTGAGAGCCCTGTCACACTATGGCAAGGTTACAAAGCGGTACTCCGGGGGGGAGACACTCTCCTTGGTAGCGGGCCAACGGGTGACGCAGGCTCGGGAAATTGTCAAGGCAGAACAAAAGGCAGCTAGTGCAGAAGAAGAGTGCCTTGTGACGGTGACAGAGGCTGCAAAAGACGCACTTGCGACAGCCCAGGAGTCACTTAAGAACTTGGCTCTAGACAATGCCAGGACTGCCCACTGGGTCATGCGCAGCCAGATCTATGAATCAGAAGACAAGGCAGGCAAGACACTGGCATGTTGGAACGGCGGCAAAGTAACAAAGGATATGTGTGCGCTATATGAGGGCCAAAGGGGGAATTATTCTTTGAGGATGCTGAGATAGTGGAGTCATTTGCCTCATTCTATGAACACCTCTACTCCCCCAAACTGGCACCACCGAGACCTGACGACACACATTTCCTGGACTTTGTCATACTCCACAAACTCTCCGAGCACATTAGAAGCGGAAATCACAGAGGAGGAATTAGCAACGGCCCGACCCAACTCCAAATTGGGAAAGCCCCGGACCCATACGGCTTCCCTGTGGAAACATGGAAAAGGCTAGGAGGACCAATCACTGGCCACACGCACTGAATGCTGGTGCGCTCCCAAGATGAAGCGCAGCTCCCTCGTGATCTTCAACAAGTGGCCATTGTGGTGATCCCCAAAACTGGGAAACCGCCGGAACTTTGCGCTTCATATAGGCCGATCTCACTCATTAATGGGGAGGACAAGTTCCTCGCCCACGTCCTTGCCAATCGACTACAAGGGGCCATACACTCCCTGGACCACCCAGACCAATGCGGATTCATGCCCTCCAGGTCCACCCTGATGAATCTTAGAAGGGTGCAATTTGCTATCGATCAAGCAGATAAGATTGACGACCCACTTGCACTGCTGGCAGTGGACTTCGAAAAAGCCTTTGAAACGGTGGGGTGGTCAGCCCTGTGGGCTATCATGGATAGGATGGGATTCAGCGCCAACTATATATCATGGGTCAGACTACTATACGACTCTCCCAAAGCCGTGGTGAGGATCAATGGGACCACCTCCAGGACCTTTCAGTTGGGACTGGGCACCAGGCAGGGCTGTCCCTTCTCCCCGTTACTGTTTATATTGGCCATAGATCCACTTGCAATTAGGCTCCGGTCGTCAATGGAATGGTCCCGTTTCGAGTGGCGGCTATGGGGTGGGGAATTTCACTCTACTCAGACGACCTGCTCATCTACATCAGCAAGACCTTGTGCCCAGCAATCATGAACATCCTCACCGAATATCAATCCTTCTGTGGCTTGAAAGTGAACACACAAAAAACTGTCCTTTTCCCGCTCCAGGGCGGAGATGACGCAATCCCATGCCATTGTCCGTATTCAATCTCCATTCAAACTTTGTATACCTTGGTATCACCATCAGCCCTATTCTGAAGATTTCATACGCCTCATCCTACAGTCAGTAGTCAACAGATTGTGGCAGATATCAACCACTGGCAATCACTCCCACTCACATTGCTGGGCAGAGCAGCCCTCTTTAAAAAACTCTCCCTACCACGTTTTTTGTATGTTCTTCAGAATGCCCCCCACCACATCCCCTACACAATATTTGCGACCATAGAGTCAGCCCTTTGGGGACTCATCTGGGGAGGGAAACAGCCCTGCATTGCACTAAGAACCCTACAACGCTCGGTCTGGGAGGGAGGTATAGGCTTGCCCTGCCTCCGGGCTTACTATTGGGCTGTACAACTGGGTGTGGTGAATGACTGGCTCCATGGAGACTGGGGGCTTCCGTATATTGGAGGGGAAATCAGAAGCTGGGAGACAATCTCGCCCCCCCCCCGAGTGCTATTCGGCACATAAAGGGATGTGACCATCCTGTCCAGGTTAAAAAAACAGATCCGAAAGGTCTGGGCAGAAGCCACCCTACATACGGCCTGGGGAGGCAGGCCCACGCTAGACCAACCCCTCTGGAATAATGCAGGCATCCCTGAAATACTTAAGATGGGATATTTTATTAAGTGGGAGGAAATTGGGATACGGACCGTGGCAGAGGTTGTGAAAGACGGGCACATAACACCATTCGCTGACATGCAAGAAGGTTTGCATTGCCCCCAGGGGACTGATTTAGATACATGCAAATCACACACGCCCTTCCGGACCAAATTCCCAGTTCTGGCAGGTGTCCCAAAATGCACCCCCTTTGAAGCAAACATGCTCCACACCGGGCTAAGGTCACATCTACACTCTACCAGGTGATTTCCGCCTTCAGGGCCCAAGAGCTCACTAGGCTCCGTAAGAAACGGGAAAGGGTGGTAGGCAGGCTAGAATCAAAGGAATGGGTTGAGGCCCTAATGTCCCCCGGGAGGTAGCATAGACTCCAAGCTTCGTCTAACACAATTCAAAATACTGCATCAAGCATATTACTCCAGGGCCTCAATGTTGAAGTGGGGGCTGGTAGAAGATGGGGATTGCCAAAGGTGCCGCGGGCAAAAGGTACCTTTTTCCATATGCTCTGGGACTGTGCCATCGTCCAGGATTTCTGGAGCCAATGCATCCACAAAATCAACACAGTCCTGGGATCCCTGGTCCCATTGGACCCCAAGTTGGTGATACTTGGTATCTGGGGTGGCGGGGGGTAGTTGATTACACCAAATGTGAAAGGAACATTCTTTTTGTGGCACTTGGACTTGGGAAAAGACTCATTGCCTCCAAATGGGGAGCCCCGGATGGACTGTGCCTAAACCGATGGGTTAATGAAATGGACTGATGCGCAGGACTAGAGAAGCGGATATACACTGCCAGGGGTTACGCTGGGAAGGACTCAAAAGTCTGGGGGAAATGGATTGAGAATATATAACGTCATAGATTAGTGGGTCTGCATGACAAGTGCAACATGGATCCCCTCCAGAGTGAAGTCACAATGATTGACCCCTCCCCACCTGTTCCTCCCCTCACGGACCCGCTCCTGGGCTGGGACATGGGCTGTCATGATGCCTACCCCCGGGGACCCAGGCCAAGTCCAGCAACCCCGGAAGCAGGCATCAAGTTACCCCAAGCAAGCCCAACAACCCCCGCTAAGGGGGCTCATATGGAGAGTCAGTCCTGGCGTCATAGGCGCCAGGCTCATAGATTAAAATGTACCTGATGCAGACCATGCTGCAAACTTACCTGATGCAGACCTTGCTGCAAGAGCTCCAAGCCAAACGAGGCTTGGAAGGGACTATTTTACCTAGGGACTATTTTTTTACTCGGGTGGGGCTGGGGAGGAATACTTACCTGGGACCACTTTGGAGGCTATTTAAATCACGCCCAAAGAGCAGCACACGCTTCGCGTTATTCTGCATCCAGCAGCGTAACGCTCACCGTGCCTGCAAGTCTGCATCCAGTCTTCTGCCACGCCCGCCTCGAGTTTGGAGCTCCTAGAAAAAGGGAGAAAGAAGGAGAAAAAGTTAGAACAAGAGCAATACCTTTGATCCTTACCTGAATTCCCGATCCATCGCGCCTTCGAGCTGGAAGAAAGAAGTTATTTTATGCGTGTCGCCTCGCCTGCTGCAGCGCCGCGCTGAACTCACCGGCCTTTACCGCATCTTCACATTTCATCGCATCCTCCTGCTTATTCCCGCCACACTCCGGCACCTAAGGAGAAGACAAGAACAGCAAGGTGAGCCAAGGGAATGCACAGAGGAATACCCCCCATAGACTTACTTGATTTTACCACCGGGGGTACTATTCTTCTTCACGGGTCGGCGCAGCTTCCACTGCATCCTAGCCGAACCCCGGCCCCTAAGGGGAAACAAAAGGACAGCAAGGTGAAACAAGGGACTAACAAGGGGAACCCTCCTCACCACAAAAGACTTACCTGATTTTACCGCCAGAGGCATTATTCCCCGAGACTTCATACTTTCTCTCAGCGCCTGAATAAGGGAGAAAGCAACATGTTACATATGGACATTATTTTTTGGAACTGTGTTGGATAATAAAAATCCTTACCACAACATTACTGGTTGCCACGAGGAACTCTTCAGTAGGGTCAAGCTGCAACCTGCAAGGAATCGGACAAGAGTGAAAGTCTGGCATTTGAAGTCTTACGAACTACATACTTAAGGCGTCTTGCTGGGAATATCGGAGTCAATATTGTCCTGGAACTCACCAATTCCTTCGAGCCAGTGAAGCAACTGGTTATCTACGCGCCCCTGCGCTCAATGCAGGATGGAGAGCTCATCTTTTCAAATCATCAGGTGAGACTATAAGAGGGGACATCCAAGGTGATCAGTGGGGAGATCAGCGGGGTGGGGGGATTTACGGTCAACCCCACGGGTGGTTAATTCCCTTTCTCCATTTGCAGAAGAATATTCCTACGGGCCAAGCAAACGAAGCTAGGTGGGCCAGTCCAGTCCGTCATCTCGGCCCTACGCGTCACATTGGTGGAGGCCGCAGCAGTCCAGTCCAGATCCACGCCTCTGTGGGTGCCAGGTGAGCGTAACATGGGCCTTCTCTCCCCACCCCTAGTGTACCGCCACCCCAATATCATAATGTATCATTGTTGACAATGTGAGCACATCGTACTAATGCTTATTGCTCGGCTTGTTTTTGTGACTCGTTTATATACAATAAAAAGAAATATTTAAAAAATGAATGGTTATATCTCGGTTCCTCTTGTGGGTCCGGTCTAACTGATAGGATGGAGCATATCAAGTCTTTCTGTGGGCTGTCCTATTGTGGATATAAGTTCACACCTGTGCCGATGAAAAGCATTTGCGTTCCATGATGTTATATTCTGTTGTACGGGTGCTTGTGGTTGCATCAGTATTTGTTGTGTCTGCATGGGGGCTTGATGTGTTTTCATTGGTGCTTGTTGCATTTGCATTCGTCTTCCCTGTTGTGTAGGTTGCCTTTGTGGTGCTTGTGTTTGATACTACGTGTGATCTTGGACATAATATTCCAGTGGTTCTGCGCTATACAGTGGGGGATATGCTGTCCACGCTCTTAGATCTTGCCAATTCAGCAGCATCTCTCCTCTGCTCCTACATGCTTGGGAAATGTGCCCCATTTTCCCACACGTTCAGCACTGCAGAGCTTGTCCTCCAAACCTATGTTGTCCACCATTGAATCCTTCTCCCTGTGGAGCCTGAAAACCGCGTTCTCTGCCTCTGTCTACACCTCCCCTTTCTCACAGGAAATAATTACATTCTCCCCTTCCTGCAAAGTTTCCTCCAGCCATTGGCTGTACCTGCTGTGCCTCCTGTGTAATAACCCCCTCACAACTTGTTAACACTTCTCCTTCTACTGAAAACTTTGATATTTTTTTGGAACTAGTTGTAACGCTCACCTGGTTCCCACGGGGGCGCTGGTCTAGTCTGGATTGCTGTGGCCTCTTCTAGCGTGATGCGCAGGACCCGGAACACCGATTGGACAGTACCTCCAAATCGTGCTTGCCTGGCCCATAGGAATATCCTTCTGCAGATGAGAAAGGGGATTAACAGTCTGCAGAATAGTGTGCTAGCTCCCCCCTTTCCCTCTTCGTTCCTCTCTAACTTCCTCCAAACCCCGGTTTAAGCTCACCTTATGGTTTGGAAGGATGAACTCTCCATCCTGCTTCTGGTGCAGGGGCGCGCGTTCGTCCAGTTACTTCACTGGTTTTCAGAATGGCGCTGGCAAAATCCACTTGACTTTCCGGAGCGATGCACCGTAAGTATGAAAGTTCAAAGTTCAAGTGAGGCCCCCTTTATGTTGTCTTTCTAACCTGTGATCTGTCCTTTATTTCAGGTGCAGAATGAAGGCGATGCGTCGAGGGGTTAAACTGCCGAGGTGAGTAGTGATGAGGGCGATCCCTCTAAATGTCCTTATCATTCCCCAGAAATGTCTCTTGTCCTTTCCCCAAAGGGGCCGGGATACGGTACCTGCCAACGGGGCGGCGCCGACCCGAAATGTGGAAGAAAAGCCGGTAAGTATTATGGCTGTTAATCTGGCTTTCCTTCTGTGTTCCTTCTGCTCACCTTTTGTTTCTTCCTCTCTCCCCTAGGTGCAGAGATGTGGCGTCCGATGCTGACAGCCGCGATGGAGCCGGGAGATGTCTCGAGGACAGGTGAGTGAAGCGTGGCGCTGCAGCGAGCAACGAGATGCTTTTAAATGGAAGTCTTTCTTCAGGGATGCTGGCGAGAAGATTCCGGATGCAGGTAAGAAGTTTGAAATAGTCCTTGGTTTTCACCTTTCTCTTCTCTTCCTTCCTTGCAGGTCTTCCAGGTTCGAGGCGGGCGTGGCTGGAGTCCAGGAGCAGGAGCAGACACAGTGAGCGTTAAGCTGCAGGAAGCAGAACAACGCGAAGCATGAGCTGCTGTCTGGGCGTGGCTTAAATAGCATCCAAAGAAGTCCCAGGTATGTATCCTTCCCTTGCCACGCCCGAGTGAAAAAATAGTCCCTATGAAAAAATAGTCCCTTTCAGGTCTCAGGGAGGCCTGAAGCGTGCAGCATGGTCTGCATCAGGTAAGTGCACAAAACACCTCCCAAAAAAAGCCTGGCGCCTTTGGCGCCAGGACTGATGTCCAACATGAGCCTGGCGGCAAAGGCGCCAGGACTGAGTCCAAAGAGCCCCTATAAGGGGCCGCTGGGCTTTTACCCGAGGGCATGATGCCTGTTTCCGGGGGTGCTGGGCCTGGCCTGGTGCTCCGGGGGTAGGCATCATGACAGCACTCCCCCCCAAGGCCCCTCCCAAGGTCATTCCTTCTGGAGGTTTCGGTTTGTTTGGGAAATTCCGATGGAACCTTTTTACCAGCCGAGGTGCATGTACGTGATCACTGGGTTCCCAAGACCTTTCCTGAGGCCCGTACCCTTTCCAATCAATTAGATAGAAAAGTTTTGATTTTGAGATCTTAGAATCCAAAATGTTCTTCACCTCGAATTCAGGCTCCCCATCTATCTGAATCGGTTCTGGTGGCTTTTTTAATCTGGTTCCTGGGTGCACTGGTTTCAAAAGTGACACATGAAAAACGGGGTGAATCCGCATGTTAGCTGGTAGATCGAGCTTGACTGCCACTGGGTTGATTATAGCTTTGATCGAGTAAGGGCCTAAATACCTTGGATTAAAAGTTCGAGGCCCCTTGAGTGATAGGTGTTTGGTAGCCAACCATACTTGATCCCCTATTTGGTATGGAGGCGCCTCTCTTCGATGCAGATCCACATTCTTTTTGTATTTCCCTTTCGCAAGTTGCAAATGTGCAGTTGCATCCTTGAAGGCTTGAGTAATCGTAGAATGCAAATGGTCCACTGCGGGCATTTCAAGGCTCAGAGGTGAGTCCAAGTCTGAAGTACGAGGGTGATGTCCATATAGGGTATAAAAGGGGCTCTGACCAGTTCCAGAGTGTATTGAGTTATTGTATGCATATTCAGCCACCCATAAAATGTCCTTCCAATGACCCTCCGATCGGTGCAACATACATCGTAGATATTGTTCAAGGGTCTGGTTCGTTCTCTCCATCTGACCATCGGTCTGTGGGTGGTGGCTGGTCGAGAGTCTTACATCGATTTGTGCCAGTTGACAACACTTTTTCCAAAAATGAGAAATAAACTGGCTTCCCCGATCGGAGACTGGTATGGACGGGAATCCATGCAAACGGATGATATTTTTGAGGAATTCCTTGGCAAGAACAAAGGCTGAAGGTAATCCTTTCAACGGAATAAAGTGGGCCATTTTGGAAAATAAATCCACCACGACCAGAATAGTATTGTAACCATTACAAGAGGGCAGGTCCGTGATAAAATCTAGTGACAGGGTGTGCCAAGGTGCTGGTGGAATGTCTAAGGGCTGAAGAAGACCGGCGGGTCTTGTCTTTTGACCTTTGTTTTGGGCACAAACTCCACAGGACATCACGAAAGATTTAATATCCTTTCGCCAGGAAGGCCACCAGAATTGTCGTTTAACCTTTTCCTCTGTTTTGGCAATGCCAGGATGTCCTTCCATCAGGGTATCATGATGACGGGAAATAACCAGTTCTTGCAATTCCTTTTCTGGCAAAAATAAGCGTCCTTGGAAGTAAGGTAAGCCATCCTTGACTGAAAAGTTAGACCCCCTTTTGATCCAATCCTGCAAGGCTGAAGAGTCCAGGAATTGTTTCACTCGTGCTTGAATGTCTTCAAGGGTTTGTAAAGTGGTTATCCCCAAAATTCTTTTTTCGGGAATTATCGGCACAGGTTCTGAGTTTGTGTCTAGTTCTTCCATTCCAATTCGGGATAGAGCGTCCGCCTTACCATTCTTATAGCCAGGGCGGTAGGTGATTACAAAATCGAACTCAGCAAAGAACAAAGCCCATCGGAGCTGTCGAGACGATTGAGCCTTGGCAGTTTATAAATATTGTAAATTTCGGTGATCAGTGATCACGGTGATGGTATACCGGGCGCCGAGGAGATAATGCCACCAAGCCTTAAAGGCGGACTTAATGGCTAATAGTTCCTTATCGGTGATCGCATAATTTATCTCCGGTGGCGAGAACTTTCTGGACCAAAATGCTACGGGGTGCAGTTGGTTGTTTTCAGGATCTCTCTGAGACAGGACAGCTCCCATGGCTAAGCTGGACGCTTCGGTTTCGATTATATATGGGAGATCGGGACGCGGGTGCTTCAAAATAGGTGCGGACGTGAACTTAGCTTTCAACTCCTGAAAGGCCTGTTCGGCTTCCTCGGTCCATTCAAAACGTTTATTTTTTCGCAAGAGTGCAGTGATGGGTTGCACCACACGTGAAAACTCCGGGATAAACCTGCTAAAAGTTGGCAAAACCAAGCATGCTTTGGACACCTTTCACCGAACTAGGTGATGGCCATTTGAGGATGGCATCCACTTTCCGTGAATCCATTCGGACCCCTTTAGGTGTCAGGATGAATCCGAGAAACTCAACCTCGGTGGTATGGAAAACACATTTTTCCAGCTTGGCAAACAGTTTGTGCTGGCGCAGTTTCTCTAGGACGGCCCTGACATGCTTTCTGTGATCAGATTCCAAAGAGGAGTACACAAGAATGTCATCGATATACACGACAACACAGACATCGATGAGTTCCCGAAGGACATCGTTCATGAAGAATTGGAAGGCTGCAGGCGCGTTGCACAACCCGAAAGGCATCACCTGGTATTCGAATAGTCCATATTTTGTACGGAAGGCCGTTTTCCATTCGTCGCCTTCTTTTACTCGTACCAGATGATAAGCCCCCCGGAGATCTAACTTGGTGTATACGCAAGCGTCCTTCACCTGGTCAAGGAGTTCAGGGATCAGAGGCAGAGGGTAACGATTTTTAACAGTTATCTGGTTCAATGCGCGGTAATCGATACAAGTTCTAAGGTCGCCTTCTTTTTTAGGGACGAAGAACAAAGCTGAGGATGCCGGGGACTTTGACAGGCGAATGAAACCATTGGCGACGTATTGATCTAAATATTGTCTCAAATGCATATTCTCTGTTTCAGTAAGGGCGTAAATCCTGCTACAAGGGGGTTGTGCACCGGGCACCAGATCGATTTGGCAATCGTACGATCTGTGGGGAGGTAACGTGTTGGCCTGTTCCTTTTGGAAGACGTCCTGAAAGTCTTGGTACTCTGGAGGTAGTTGCACGGGGACAGAGGTTACTGATGCTAGATTAATCTTTGGATTTTCTGGGTAGCAGTTTTGTGCACAATCCGGGAAGGTTATTCTCTTCGCTCGCCAATCAATTCGAGGATTATGTGTCTCTAACCAAGGGATTCCGAGAATAAGCTGAAACTGTGGAGCCTTGATTACATCAAACACAACTGCCTCCCGATGGCCATCCGGACCTACAAGTGTCACCTCAGCTGTGGAATGTGTTACCGGTCCAGAGGCAATTTCGGTTCCATCTACTGTGGTGATGACATCTTTGTTGGTTTTAGGATGCAGAGGGAGGTTTATCCTAGAGACCAATTCTCGATCCACATAGTTTCCTATAGCCCCGCTATCAATGTATGCCTTTATAGCATGCAACCGTTTAGGCTGTTCCGGATCTACGAGGACCATTGGCACAATGAAATGCGAGGTCTGAGAGTTAGTTTTCAAGCTCAGCAAGCGGACCCCTACGCTTGCCGGGCGTGGTCGTTTCCTGATACAGAGTTTCCATGGATTTTATCAGCGGCTCCTACCACCTTCTTGGGCGGCTTAACCGGGCAATCTCGTAGAAAGTGTCCAGAGGACCCACAATAAAGGCATAATTGCATCTGTTGTCTTCTTTCCCGTTCTTTTTGAGTTAGGGGTCCTTTAACCCCTCCGATTTGCATAGGCTCCGAGCCATCAGCCCCCTTGGGGTTAGAGTGGGTCTTGGCCAACACCCGGGTTTCAAACTTGGACCGATCTGCTTTTCTGTTTTGCAGCCTGTGATCCAATTGAACCACTAAGTCTATATATTCAGTGCATTCTTGGGGCGGATTTACAACTTGTGCCAGGACATCTTTAAGTTCTCCGCGTAGACCTCGATAGAATAATGTGATTCTTTTATCCTCTGGCCAACCAGTTTCCACAATTAGTCTATTGAAGGTTGCAATGTAGGATAGAAGGTCTTGATTGCCCTGTCGCAGAGATAGAAGTTCGTCATCCAGAGCCTGTCCCTGGGAGTGTCGAGCAAATAACCTTTCCATGCTTGTTTGAAATCCTTGAAAATCACGAAGAATCGGGTCATCTTGAGTTACCAGTGGGACTGACCAATCGGCAGCACAGCCGCTGAGATATGACAACACAAAGGCTACCTTGGTCTGATCATTAGGGAAGGCCCCAGGTCTGCATAGGAAGTGCAAATGACACTGATTCATGAATACGGCTAATCGTTTGGGGTCCCCAGCAAAGCGTTCAGGTGGGGCCAGCGGCATGTTTCCAGGTAGATTAATCTGCACCGGGTTACTGGCGACCACAGGAGCGGGGTTCCCCCCGGAACCGGGTAAAGGAGTTTGTCCAGCTTGACCTTGCAAAAGCTGTCTAGCCAGGTCATCAGCTCTATCCTTTATTACAATCACTTCCCTCCTGAGGGCACTAGTCTCTTGACGAGCGGCGTGTACTTCGGCCCGTAATTCCCCCAGTAATTGGGCCAACTGGTCAGTTTCGGAAGTTTCCATAGCGCCTGGGTGGGAATTTGTAGGAAGGCTTCGCATTCTGTAACGCTCACCTGGTTCCCACGGGGGCGCTGGTCTAGTCTGGATTGCTGTGGCCTCTTCTAGCGTGATGCGCAGGACCCGGAACACCGATTGGACAGGACCTCCAAATCATGCTTGCCTGGCCCATAGGAATATCCTTCTGCAGATGAGAAAGGGGATTAACAGTCTGCAGAATAGTGTGCCAGCTCCCCCCTTTCCCCCTTCGTTCCTCTCTAACTTCCTCCAAACCCCGGTTTAAGCTCACCTTATGGTTTGGAAGGATGAACTCTCCATCCTGCTTCTGGTGCAGGGGCGCGCGTTCGTCCAGTTACTTCACTGGTTTTCAGAATGGCGCTGGCAAAATCCACTTGACTTTCCTGAGCGATGCGCCGAAAGTATGAAAGTTCAAAGTTCAAGTGAGGCCCCCTTTATGTTGTCTTTCTAACCTGTGATCTGTCCTTTATTTCAGGTGCAGAATGAAGGCGATGCGTTGAGGGGTTAAACTGCCGAGGTGAGTAGTGATGAGGGCGATCCCTCTAAATGTCCTTATCATTCCCCAGAAATGTCTCTTGTCCTTTCCCCATAGGGGCCGGGTACGGTACCTGCCAACGGGGCGGCGCCGACCCGAAATGTGGAAGAAAAGCCGGTAAGTATTATGGCTGTTAATCTGGCTTTCCTTCTGTGTTCCTTCTGCTCACCTTTTGTTTCTTCCTCTCTCCCCTAGGTGCAGAGATGTGGCGTCCGATGCTGACAGCCGCGATGGAGCCGGTAGATGTCTCCAGGACAGGTGAGTGAAGCGTGGCGCTGCAGTGAGCAACGGGATGCTTTTAAATGGAAGTCTTTCTTCAGGGATGCTGGCGAGAAGATTCCGGATGCAGGTAAGAAGTTTGAAATAGTCCTTGGTTTTCACCTTTCTCTTCTCTTCCTTCCTTGCAGGTCTTCCAGGTTCGAGGCGGGCGTGGCTGGAGTCCAGGAGCAGGAGCAGACACGGTGAGCATTAAGCTGCAGGAAGCAGAACAACGCGAAGCATGAGCTGCTGTCTGGGCGTGGCTTAAATAGCATCCAAAGAAGTCCCAGGTATGTATCCTTCCCTGGCCACGCCCGAGTGAAAAAATAGTCCCTATGAAAAAATAGTCCTTTTCAGGTCTCAGGGAGGCCTGAAGCGTGCAGCATAGTCTGCATCAGGTAAGTGCACAAAACACCTCCCTTTATGAGCCTGGCGCCTATGGCGCCAGGACTGATGTCCAACATGAGCCTGGCGCCAAAGGCGCCAGGACTGAGTCCAAAGAGCCCCTATAAGGGGCCGCTGGGCTTTTACCCGAGGGCATGATGCCTGCTTCCGGGGGTGCTGGGCCTGGCCTGGTGCTCCGGGGGTAGGCATCATGACACTAGTTTTGCTTCCTCCAGCTTTCTTTCCTCAAGTTTTTTTCTGGATTTCTCTTGTTACAACCGACAGTGGCCAACTGAATCTCTGGCCATCGCTTTGCTTCTATTCCCACTATCTTTTTCAATTGTCTCTGCATTGCCTCAGGCAGCCACTGGCAATATATGTGCTAAAATAAAGATATATTTTTATTCCACAGCTCTCTCGTTCCGAGCCGCAGATTTTCTTGAATCTCCTGAATATAAGCAACCGGGTCTTCGTCATCATGCATTTTGCATGTCATAATCGCACTTATGTCTGTCTGACGAATCGGGATATTGTTGCTCTCCATAAATTGGCCCAACAATTGTTGAAAGGTGCTCTGTTGTGAGTGGTGTTTTGGGCCGTCCCTCCAGAATAACCAGCTCATTTCCAAATGTTGACTGCCCCCTCTCCTATTATGGCAGCAAGCAAGCTCTTTATGTCACCCACTACTAATGTCATCCCCTCTGTCATTCTTTCTACTTCATAAATCCATTTGCCCACTGCTTATGTTAACATCGGTAGCTTACAGATTACATTATTCTTGTCCATCTGTGGCCATGTGATATATTGCGGCCGTCTTCCCCCCCTTTTTAGCAATGGCAATTGCGTCATTTCCATGATCTGTATTTCACCCAGTTTCTTGCAAAGGCTTTCTAAACTCCTTTCCCTTTCTCTCCACTCCCACTCCTTGTCTCTCACTTTCTCTTGGAGCATCCACACCTTAACAATCTCATCGATTTCTTTGTGTTGCCTTTCTCTGCTCTTTTCCATCTCTTGTTCTATCACTCTATCTTGTTCTTCTTCCTTCCCCCTCTCTACATCTCATTGTCTCTCCTTTTCCTTTTCTTTCTCTTCTTCCCATCTCTTGTCCCTTTCCCTATTCCCTCTTTGCTTTCTTGCCTGCTCCTTTTCTTCTTCATTTCATCTCTCAATTTCCTTTTCCTCTTGTTCCCTTCTCTGTTCATCTTTTTGTTTTCTCGTCTTCTGTCTACCTTCTGCTTGTTTTCCTTCTCTTTCTCCTCTTTACACTTTCTTTCCCATTCTCTTTCTTTCTTCTCCAGTTCTCTTCTCTTTTGTTCGTGTTCTCTTTTCTCTTCTTCTTCTTCTTCCTCCTGTCTTTCTCTAACTTTCCTTTCTCTTTATTTAGAGTCATCCACATTTCTTCCATCTAATTTAAGCAATATTTGCCCTCCTGCCCATTCATTCAGTGTAATCGCCATCCCTTCCCTATTGACCCTGCCTCTCTGTTTTCGGATCTCCTATCAGCCTCTGTCAATTTTGCCTGCAGCTCACAGCGTTCACTGTATTCATCGCGCGCGGACACTGAATTTTGTTTATTTATTTTTACTCCATTTAAAACATCTTCTCTGCTATAAGTGGGGGGCTCACATGTGGGGTTAGTATATCCTGCCACTGCTTTCATTTGTGCAGCTCGTAAAGTACCAGTATTTCGGAAGACGGATTGATGCTCTGGGTAGGAGGAGAAGGAGCCGAGGGCGCTTTGCCTTCCCATTCATGCTGATTAAGCATCCACTCTCTCGCGGGTGGCTCTTCTGTCTCATCCCCATACATCTTCCACAGTTTTAGAATGGCTGAAACCACTTCTACGTCTCCTCCCAACACCTTCTTCGTACAACAACTAACTGGCAGGAACTAGAAATGCCACCCATGCTCTGGACCAAACCTTTTTGGTCCAAACCACTACTTCACGTCTTCCACAATATGCACAGCTACACTCAAAACCTCACTTTTCACAAAACAAAACCACTTTATACCCTATTGCATGTTCCAGAAATCACTAAACACATGAATATACCACAATATAATAAAGATTGCCCACGCTGATAGCTCAGGAAGTCTTCATTCTATTAAAGACAAGGAGGCGAGCATTATGCTATCTCTTTCTTTATTTACTGCCATGTCAGCACTTTAAAACGTTCAACTTTAATACTGAACATTTTTGTTTTTAGAAACAAAGTTTAGAAAACAAAATGCAGAAGTTTAAAGATCCTTTAGTCCATAGTCTTATTCGATTAATCTGCATCCGGGATCTACAAGCCCCATGAGACTTAGGTCTGAGGTAGTCCTGACCTTTCCCCTCTGCCCCTATCCGAGGGCAGCCCTCTCCATAAGAACCCCTCTGACCGGGTCCTTTCCTCTTTCTTTATGTCTGTCCACTTGAACAACTTCATTTTTGCAAACCAAACCGTCCGTTATCATTGAACAGAGAATTGTTCCTTGAAACTGAGAACTTTTGCGGTCCAACATGACCCACTTGAACTGATTTCCTTCCACTGTTGAGTAGTGTCTCATCCGGCCGTCTTTTGCTCTTCTCCTGTAAATAATGGAGAGCAAATCATGAGGGTGGGAATGAGCAAAGGAGTTACATCATAACAAATATAGCAATGCAGACAATAATCTTGCCATTCTGGGTGGGATATAATGCTCGCCTCCTTGTCTTTAATAGAATGAAGACTTCCTGAGCTATCAGCGTAGGCAATCTTTATTCTATGACAAGACAGGAGGCTCGCATTATGCTTGTTCAACGCTTGCTACCACCATATTCGCAATCTCAGAAACAGGCTTAAAATAGAATGTCTTAAAGGTTGATTCGGAAGACCAATCTGCTGATTTCATAATGTCCTGAAGAGACACCCCTGTTGCAAAAGCTTTTGAAGCCATCGCTCCCCTAGCAGAGTGCGCCCCAAAAAGTGACAAATCAATTCCTGCCCATTGCATGATTTCTCTCACCCATCTAGCAATGGTTGCAGACGCTACAGCATGATAAGGCTTCCTGCACGCTATAAGCAGCTGTGACACCCCTCGCGGTCTAAAATGCGCTGTTGCTTTTTCATAATCTTTAATACACTGCGCAACGCAAAGCTTCTTATTACTTGTGAAGTATGGGTAGTCTATTACTCTCGAATCTGTCTTTGTTCTCTTGGAAATGGTAAATGATACACCGTCTGGATAGAATATTTTCCTATCGACTTCGAGCGCTTTGACATCAGAAACTCTCCTACAGGAAGTAAGGCAGAGCAGCATAGCTAGTTTTCCTGATAGCTGAGATCGGGATAAATTTTCGTTATCTGGCCATCTGAGGAAAAGACGAAATACGTCTCTCACATCCCATTACACTTTGTACTTGGGTTACGGTGGCTTCCTGAGCTTCATCCCTCTTAGCAATCTCACAACCGCTGGGTGTTCTCCCATCGTGTTACCTTCCACTTTTTCGTGACCCGCTGAGATAGCAGACCTATAGACTCCCACTGTTCTGAAGGCGCCGCCTTCTTGAAATTTAAAAGCTAAGAAGTTGAGAACCTCTACTACAGGGGTTGAAATGGGATCCACACCGTGGTCCGAACACCAGGTAGCCCACCCGTTCCAAGCCGCACCATAGCTCCGAAGGGTGGAAGGCGCACAGGAATCTCTGAAGCACTCTGCAGCGAGCTGTGAAATTCCCGGCAATTCCCATCTTTTCCTGAAACTCTGCAGGCTATCAATTGCAGCGTGCCGGCTGCTATGAGCAGGTGAGCTTGCCCTGATGGGTCGAGAAGAAGGTCCGGCAGAATGGGAACTATCCTCGCAAAATCCGTAGAAAGTTGCATCGCTACTGGAAACCAAGGCTGAGCCTTCCATAAGGGTAGGACTATCACGAGCACCGCGTGATCCCTGCGAATTTTTGCTAGCACTCTCGTTATCATATTGAATGGTGGGAAGGCATAATGCACTGCTCCTGTCCATGACTGCAGAAAGGTGTCTGTGCCCGTTGCATCCGGGTCTAACCTCCAGCTGAAGTATTCTGGCGTCTGAGCGTTCAGTCTGGACGCAAACAGATCTATGTGCAGGGGCCCTCAGAGTTCCTGCAATTGTTGGAAGACTAGGGGGTGAAGCTTCCAATCGCTGGAGTCCACAAGATAACGGGAATTCCAGTCTGCCACTTCGTTCAGAGTTCCTGGCAAATACTCCGCTGATACAGATATTCTGTGCTGGAGACAGTAATGCCAGAAGCTCTTCGCTAATTCTGCCAGCATTTTGGATCTTGTCCTGCCCAATTTGTTTATATACCTTACTGCGGAGATATTGTCCATCTTGGACAGGATGCAGCACTTTACTCTCTCTTTCGTAAAAGCGCGAACTGCGAAAGAGCCTGCTAGTAGCTCGAGGCAATTTATATGGAGCTGTAACTCTTCTTCTGACCATTTGCCTCCTGTCTGCATGCGTTCGCCCCTGGCTCCCCAACCTGATCTGCTTGCATCTGATTCTATTACCAGATCTGGGGCGTCGCCGAAAATGGCGCGACTGTTCCAAGCCTCCATATTCTGCAACCACCAATGGAGCTCTGTGAGGGCTTTGTGGTCCAGAGTTACTAGTTGGTGGTAGCGAAGGCCTCCTTGCAGATGTCTTATTTTGAGCCGCTGCAGAGCTCGATAATGAAGCGGTCCCGGAAAAATCGCTTGAATAGAGGCACCTCTGAGCTCCTTCTTGATCACTCTCACTTTGTACCCTGGAAGCTCGAGAGATGCCTTCACCGAATCTATTGTGAAACCCAGGAATTGTATTCTCTGAACCGGAGTCACCTGAGATTTCTCCAGGTTCACTAAAAAACCGAGCGAAGTCAGAAGTGAGAACACCCACTGGACGCTCTTTGTCAATGATAATTTGTCTGGGCCAAAGACGAGGATGTCGTCTAGATAGATAATAAAACAAATTCCTCTCTCTCTGATGGCAGCTGCCACTGGTTTCATGAGCTTGGTGAAAGCCCACGGAGCAGAGGAGAGGCCGAACGGGAGGCAGGAGAAATGCCATACTTCTCCGTTCCATAGGAAGCGTAGATACTTCCGAAACGCTGCTGCTATCGGAATTGTAAGGTATGCGTCTTTGAGATCTAGGCGGACCAGCCAGTCTCCGGTACGCAACAGATCTCGAAGCAGATGAATCCCTTCCATCTTGAAATGGTTGTATACCACCCATTCGTTTAGATCTTTCAAATTTATCACAGGCCTTATTTTGTACCCTCTGTGAACTAGGAACATGGTGCTGAGGAAACCGGGACCCTGTTGGTACTCGCGCTCTATCGCGCCTTTGCTTTCTAACTTCGTGAGCTCGCAGTGCAGGAGCGCTGCTTCCTCTTGCGTCATGTGTATGGGGCAAGGTTCTGCTGCCTGCACGGGTGTTCCTATAAACTCTAAACGCAGCCCCACTACTGCTTGCAATACCCAAGCATCGCTTGATAAGGCTTGCCATTCGTTCAGGTAGTGGAGAGTTCTCCCTCCCACACGCAAGCTTGCGATACCCGCTGATTGCCCTGGTTGCCGGTACAATCCTCTTCCTCTTCGCCCTCTTGGAAATCTTGTTCTGGCAGGGAAGAAGGTATCCTGCTGTCTAGACTCCCAGTAATTTGATTGTTGACCTTGGGGTCTTCGCTGGAAGGTATAGCGACCGGACGAGCGACCCCTATGTCGTCCGGTCCCGGCAAAAACTCGCCCGGGGAAGATCTTCCTGATGGAACTCTGCGCTCTCTCTAGAGCAGTATATGTGTCCACGAATTGAGACATTTCTTTAGCAAACGCTTCGCCGAACAACATTCCTTTGGCGCCTTCACCTGCCTCGTAGCTGGCGAGATCACTCAATTTGTTATCTATTTTTAACAGGACTCCTCTTCTTCTTTCTGAAGAGATGGCACAGTTGGCGTTGCCTAGGAAGCATACCGCTCGTTGCGCCCAGTTACCTAGGACTGTCACGTCTACTGGGATACCGGTATCTTTTGATTTCTCCGCCAGATCCATGATCTTGGCTAGGGGCCCTGAGATGTCTAGGAGCTTGTCCTGACACCCCCTCCAGGCACGGTCTACTCCTTTCCTTATATCACGAGCTGCTTTGGTCAAAAAGGTGACCATCTTGGGGTCTAGATCTGAAGTATCTGCTAGCTTATTCGGCAGCTCTGGTCTGGGGCACTCGACCGCATGCGTGACCTTACTTCCCTTTCTAGGGGTTTTCTAATGTGCTGGGCCATGTATGCTGCCACCTTGGGTGACGGCTCCCAATCCGATGACTTGGGATGCCGAATGACCTCTGGATCGAACATGTCTGTTGTATCGTCGATGCTGTGGGGGCCTTCTACATCTTTATCGATGTCTTCCTCCTCCTCACCCCCTTCATCGTCGGGCGAATAGCCCTCGTCTTCGTCCCCTAGATTGTACACCCCTGGGGCAGGGGGTCTGTCCTGACTTTCTTTTTTCTTTGCCAGGAAGGCTTCTTTAAGCCTGGCAACAGGGTCGCCTTCCAGTTGGGGAACAGTGTTAACCCTTTCATCGATACCCGGGGGGTCAAAGAGTGCTTGCTCTTCCGGGCTACTTTACACCCCTTCTTTTCAACCCCTTTCTGGGGGTGTCCTGCCGACGTTCCTTCCTCTGGGCTGCTAGCCCGTCTTTTCCTGGCTGTAAGCTGTTTCTGCTGCTTAGCCATAATCATTTCTAGAGTCCCCAGCCTTTTTTCGTAATAGGTTGCACCCCCTGTGAGACAGCTTGAATCAAGGAGTCTCCAAGTACCTTTTTAAAACTTAATGATAAGTCAGAATCTTGTTGTGAAGGGTCTTCTACCCACTCTTCTTGGCTCCATTCTGGGGAAGTGGAAGGAGCATTAGTGGGGGTGCCAAATGTAGCCATGTCCTTGGTGTTGGCAGAGCCAAACTGTGAGGAAGTCAGCAGCTGGAAATGCTTCTGCACACTTCTTAACTTGTGCTGTATATGCTAGCAGCGTGTGTGTGAAAGCAGCTTCCATTCTTTTTTTTTTTTTTTTCAAAAATCTGACTGGAGCTCTATCAAACCAACTTCCTTCGTTCTCTGTTCGTGCGCAATGCGCGCAGAAGCTGGATTCCCAGGGGATGCTGGGAACTGTAGAAGGTTCCAGCTCCCCTGGGTCCTAACAGCTGCCGTGTTCGCCGGCGCCGAAATACGGAAAGAGAGAGAGCGGGGCACGGTAGTCTAACGCGGGCTAAATATGCACGCGACTCCGGCCCCAGCTCGCTCACAACACTCTTCTTACCCGCGGTGAGCAGGAAACTCGCTGCGCTCGCGCTGCCCTAATGATACACGTCACGGTAAGAACACGCGCGCGTTCGTTTTCCTGCGCGAGCCGTTGAAAATGGGCAATAAGCATTACTAAGGGTATTACAACAAATATCCAAGCATTTTTTTTCTGGCGTCACTCGTCCACTCTGGAGGTAAGAGACACTTTCAAGTCCCTTTCCCCCTCGTTCCCTTCTTGGACCAGTTACATTCTGAGCCGTACTGGCACTTTGGGTCCTATTTTGCTGTTCTCCCTTTGGCGTGTGTGTGTTCTTCCCCCAGTAATGTCATTGGGCTGGTTTTCTCTAATTCCGCTTCAGATGTAGGTATAGGTTCTAACCTTTTGATCCTTAAATGTATCATTAGTTGTGTTATGTGTGTGTAAACACAGACTCTGTAATGACAGTGAGCTGACTTAGGTTTCTAATAGTAACTTTTGGATACGATTTTTTTCGTATCCCTACAGAAATTATATCTGCATTGGGTGCACTTCATGTTTGAAGACGGAGCATTGTTCAGCTTTACCCCAGACTACTCTGACCCTAAAGGCGAGGTACCAGACGTATTTGTTTCTCTGAGTATCTGACCGATACAGATTGATTCTGTTTCTCTATATATTTTTGTTGTAGACTTATAGAGTGTTTTTTGTAAATGTTTTTCAGCATCACCTTTTCTTGGGTTAAGCGCTTTAGTTTGATGGAGTGCTTCAGTGAATGTTAATATGAAAGTGACGGATTACAACTCTTCCTCCTGAAGAAAGTTCGCAAGAAATTAGAAGAACTGAAACATGTCAAGGCATACTACCAGGGATTAAATCTACTGGTTCACGTACTAAGGTCGTTTTTGACCAGAATTTCTCCTCTATATACTACACTAGCGTGTCAATAGGAGTCTCACACCTAGTCGATTTCTGAATGACTAGTGATAATTGTTACAATCTGTGTGTAAGCATTTAGCTTGATGTCACTTGCACTTTATTTTTTTACTACATTTTAACATCTGTATGTTTTTTATGATGATGTTTTTTAATAATGATGAATAAAATGTGTATTTTGTGATAAGACCAGGTTACTGCTGATTACTTTTTTCTCTACCTTGTGCTATTGTATATTGTCTTTATTATCTCTTCTTGAAGGTAGAGTTTTCTATTACTACCCTAGGGAGTAATTGTTTTTTCTGAAGGGTTTCCTCCTTATATATTATTGTCATAGAATAAGCCTGTCTTCTCATCACCTAGTGAGGCATCTTCTCCTCTTATCCATAATGGATGAGCCGCCAGGCTCGGACTGGCCTATAGGGCAATGCCTGTACCAAAAATGTAAAATGCTAGTGTGGGCTAGTCAAAATGGGCCACCATTTTGGCCAACGTGGACCAGTTTGATGAGTTACTTAACTATGCAGTTAGTAATTTTGACCATTGTTGCTGAATATATCACAATTTACTTACATTTTAACACAAAGCACCCCCTTGGGTACTACTGAAACAGTGGGTCTCATTACAACCCTGGCGGTAGCTGTGCCGGTAAAACCGGCACGGCTGCCGCCGGATTTGCATTCGGGTCCGGCACCCGCGAATGGGCAATTACCGGGTCATGCCGAGTTAGGCGGACCTGATAATTGCCCTTTTGCGGGTGCCGGTACCGATAGATCCCCATTCCCATTTGAGCCCCATGGGGCTCAATGGGAATGGGTAGCTCGGATGCACCGGTGGCAGGCTGTCAGGCACCCGCGAGCACACCTTTTACTATGGCGGTACGGTAGCAATGGTGCCGGTAGCTTACAGGCACCGTTGTTACCGTACCGCCATAGTTGTAATGAGGCCCAGTCTGTGACTAAAGGAATGAATATCCATTTACAACTGCGGGCCACTTTTTCATTGTTGCCTGAGAAAGTTTCATGCTTCAGCCCGACCATGTGAGCCACTCTGCCCATTTCTTCCAATCTAAAAAATAAATATATATTTTTTTAGATTTCATGCTGAGCTCTGAGGGCCCCCCAGTGATGCACCCGCAGACCCCTAGGGGGTTGCGCCCCACTGTTTGAATACCGCTGCCTTAGAGGGTGCCCCGTGGGGATCGGACAGCATTTTCTCAAAAGGGGCTCTTGTCAACCTTCTCAGTTCATGCATAATTTTCCCATCTCCACAGGTCACCCCGTAGTCTTTAGGCCATGGCGGGGAACTTTAACAGTCCGTGTGTCTTGGCGAACCATCCGACCCGCTACCATATGTAATAATGGTCTGTAAACCCCCAGTTTAAGCGGAAATGGTAGGCCGGGAAATTCCAGATGCAATAAAATAAATAGTCAAAGTAAATGGCAAAACCCGCTTTACTAACAATCCACATAAAGCAGGGACAGCAGAGAAGCAAATATGCTCTTGGAGCTCACAGCCTCTATCAGGCACAACAGTGGTTTCAAAATGAAAAATACGTTATCCTTGATGTCACATCACAATCTTAGTTACAAAAACCTACATGACTGAGAGATTGGTTAAAGGAATAGACTATGTATGCATTGTATATGAGTTAGTCCTTTAATTAGCTATTGCATATCTGATGGCACCACCTGAGACCACCACTAAATTAATAATAGAGAATACATGTAATCCTTAAAGTAGTTGATTGGTTAATGCAACATGTACTGGGCTGCACAGCGGAGTCTATTGGTTCGCACCTAACTTACCAACCTTGAGAAATTGACAGGCTATCAACACATGAGCCAGAAATTGGAGTAGGGGGGAGAGAAACACAGGAAATGCTTTCTTCCAATGAAATAAGATACTATCCCTTATCCCTAGGCCACGAGCCAGAGTAACCTCTTTGTAGTTTGGCCTTTCCAGGCGCCTTAGTTATGGGAATATGTGGGGAGTCGAATCAGGTGCCTATCTGTGTCTGGGGCTAATGAATGGACACTGTTCATGAATTATGGTTCACATAATTTCGACCTGCACTTATTGCAATTTTAGCCAATATGGACGTGAGTGTTATTACTTTTCTACCCACTGGGGACTTGGTCGCTCCGTTCCTGATGAAGTATTAACTTATAATTAGTCAGCACCTGGCATTCAAAGGCTGGTTGTTCTTTGAATAATCTAAGAGAAATATGTCTTGCCCCTGCGAATTATTATCTCATGTTTGTTTGTTTGTTTGTTTATTTGTTTGTTTGTTTATTTCTAATGCGCACCAGACCAGGGGTATCAGGGCGTAGCAGTTGAAGCAAGTGCAGTTCTTTCCTGAACTGTGCATGTACACCCTAATGTCTCTGTAACCTTGGCGGGGCTTGGACAGCAACTTTCTGTGCTCTGCATGGATCTGTATTTCAGTGAATTCAGCCGTTTGAATTTTCATGAAGCCTCAGAGCCTTTATTCATTCTAATGCATGCTACGAATGGCTACCTTGTACTATTGCATTTCTATGTTAGCAAGCTATATACGTATATCGTTCATGTTGCATTTCAGCTTATACATTCCGTATGTTGTGTTCTTTGTGTCTTTATGGTTGCAAGCAATATTCTTCATGTATAAATGCATGTTTGACCTAGTGCCTGTGTTTCTTCATGGTGAGAGCGTATTTGCTTCATGTTTATAGCATGCACGTGTGTCAGATAACAGCAAGTTTGCTTACTTTCACCATCTGTAGTTACATCAGGTCAATTTCTTCCTGTATCTGTCTAGGATAAGACTGTTATGGTCACCTTAGTGCATAGCATTTTTCACCTACGTGATACTGGGGAGAGGTAGGGGCCATAGCAACAAATGATGTATTCATCTGCCTGTCAACGCGATGTCAGGATGCCCAAAGCAAAATGTCCTCCATCCAAAATCCTATTCTGGCCCTCCCATTCAAAAAGTAACTCTATGGTGCGAAGGGTAAAGTCTTTGGCTTGAAAAAGGCACAAATGCTCAAGTTCAATAAAACGTACAACTCCAAAAAAACGGGTTCCACTTAGATGGGGTTCCCAATTCCTAGGAATGTCTCCCTTCCCCAGGTTTCTTTCCAGCAAAACAAAAGTTCCAAAAATATAACTAAGTTCTTTATAACTTAAGAAGATAACTTTCTCTTCCTAGTATTTTCAATTCACTTCACAGACTTGGCTCTGCCTGGTATATTCTCCTGGCAGGATTTTCTTACACAGTTCACTCAATTCACAATCCCAAGGGCATCGGTCTACTTAAGGATTCTTTGTCTCATGAAACAGCTGGTGTACTCCCCTGCCAGGTTCTTTAGTCAAAAAGGGTTCACAAGTCTCTTAATTTCAAGTGTGGATCTTAGACTCATATTAACCTGCAGGCTTCAGCCTTTGCCATGCTTTTAATATTCAGTTTGTCAGCATCCCTTTCTTAATCACTTATACATGGATTGCCGCCATCTCCCACATTGCGCAATACTTGCCTTGAACCGCCCGGCGTCCCACCTTCCACAGCTGGGCTCACCGGTTATGTATGGCTGCTTCGGCATCCTTCTCGAGCTTCTGTGGTTGCTGCAACCCTCTGGTAGGTTGGGTCAGCGTACTTTCCCCATTTTTCACCTGGCTTCCGTGGTCACCGCCTGTGCAATGCAAGGGCTCTGGTTCTCCTGCTCTGCCTTCTTGACTGGACCGGCAGACCTTCTGCATCACACAGCACTCGGTCTGCTCCTCTCTCTTCTGCGGGCTTCACAAACAGCTGGACTCTCGCCAAGCTGTTTCTCCTTCCAACAGGAGCCACCTACTCCTGTCAGCTTCTGTGGCTACATCAGCTGTTGGGGATTTAAAGCTTCTGCCATGGTGCCACTCCTTCCAACTAGACCACAGATTCGGCTTCCGTGCACTAGTGATCTTCATTACTCCATTCCTCTTCACACTGGACATGGACTGATGAGAACCACTGTCATCGACCTTGTGCCCCTCACCAAGGCATATTCTGTGCAGGACTGTGATCGACATCTTCGAATCACAGTCCGCACACCTCTTGAAACCCGTCTTTGGGCATACTCGAAAGTTTGGAAATACGCAATATAAATGAATTGCTGAAGTGAGTCGAACCGTTATGAAGCATGCTGTGCATGTGGAAAAACGCAACTGAGGCAACCAGCGGAGTGCTTGCTATTAATGCCAACGTCTACGTCACGTCGGAGCACGGGAATGGAACCCGCCGAGTGGCATCGACTCAACGACGCACGGTGCCCTCTGCTGTCAAATACATTTCCAAAGCTGCAAGCTGGATATCGGTATATCAAAGATGAGGAATCCATGGGAGGACATTTGAAACATGTGTTCATAGTAAACACAGACAGTTCTCAGTCTCACTGCGCTGAACAGTGCAATAGTGACAGGTGTTCCAAGTAATTCAAAGAAGGAGGGATTTCTCATGAGTCCAATGAGTTTAATAACGAAGTAGCCTGACACGTGTTTCGAGTCATCACCGACTCTTCATCTGAGGCTGAAAGTTTCAAGAGCTAGCCTAACCAATTAAGTATATCGTGGCCTGGCCAGTGCCAGATGTACTCTCTCACTGCTTCGCAATTGCGGAACTCTGTGCAATGCTACTGAACTGAATGAAATGAAAGTAAGCCCAGACCCACTGGCCACGATATACTTAACTGGTTAGGCTAGCACTTGAAACTTTCAGCCTCAGATGAAGAGTCGGTGATGACTCGAAACAGTTCTTCTTAGGTTCTTAACTGTGGGTGGCATCTGGCAGTGCTCCCACACCCCTCAGCCACCTACAGCTTTAGTGCTTCCCTAATTTCTTCAGTGTACAAGCACTGTGGACTTTGACTTGTTCTGCCAAACCTGTGTGTTTCCTATGTGTTCAAAGTATCTCGTCGTACTGCCACATTATGCACTCAGGAAGATGTTTTATGTGCAGTGAATCGAAGTGTCCCCGCAACATTACATTACCACCACAGTATGTCTCACAGTGTTCTCGTTATATTAGCAGGTGTGATCTGGTGCTGTAGAAAATGTTGCCACCAACAAGGAACTATGGTAATTAAAAATGGACCCTCCAGCTCCCCTCCTCTTTGATCGGCCCCTGACTACTGCCCCTATTTAGTCCTGCTAGAAATACAGCAATACATCGAAATACTGCAGAAAGAATTGGGGTAGTTGGAACATGATGAAAATGTTTGTGTATATTCTGAGAAATAAGCTTTTAGAGATAGATGGTTTACCTGAGCAAATGAAAAGCAGGATTGGACCATAGTTAAGGGATCAAAAGAGTAGAATTCCCTGTGCAAAGGAATCCTTTGTCCTAGTGGACATTGGGTTGGGAAGCCACCATTTATTGGCTTGAGGTAATGCTTGTACACCAGTGTTTAGGGAACTAAAGGGACATGCGCTGTGGGACTCCTCAGGAAGCACTTTCGGAGGCTCTCGCTGCCACCCAGCTGCCACCTTCACACACAATCAGCCTTTACCGGTCGAATCAACAGAGCCTTATCCTTCGTCCAGAAGGGTGTTTACCCTAAACCCCTCATCTGAGGAGGTAGACAGTGGACATTGTCATACCAGATCGACCAACCCAAAAGCAGAGGACCACATGATGATGGAAACAGAAGATGGGCTCTGAAAATGTGCACAAAGTGCTATAGTTACGTTTTGGGGGCGGGAGAGGTCAAACGGAAGTGACATGTATTGCAAGGGGCTTGACCAACAGGGAATATAAGTGGAAGGCAAATTAGAACCAGGTTGAATTTGCTTGGGTGGTGGGTTTAAGAAATGCTGCCCATTTATAGGCGTCTCAGATTTGTCCATTCTCAATGACACACCTTAGTCCTTTTATTTTGTTTTACTTTGATAACACTTAGGGCCTCATTCTTGTTAGCCTGTAGAATTAGGGTGCCATCTGCATAGTTGGGCTTTTCCACTCTAATTGTAATGATTCACTGCATGCTGCCGTGGAAGGCACTGGAACCCAGGTGCATCGCATGCAGCAGGTAGTGCATCAGCAATTACCTCTACTGTAAGCGCATGTAGGCACAAAAGAGATCTGAAGTTGCAGGCACCAAGACAAACATGGCAACCATCATTGCCCCATGAGTTCTGTCCTGGAAGCCTTTTGCTGGTAAAAGAAAAGCAAGCACAGTCCACAGTCCACAACGATCAATCGAGTCTCTCCTGGGGGATCTGAAAAGTGATCCACATAGACTGGCATGGTGCAGGAACTCTGGTGTGTTTTGCGAAATATAAAAGCACATCCCTTCTGGGAAAAGAAGCCTCTTATGATGAACTCAGGGCACTGACACCTAAATGTCACCAAAATGGAGCGAGATTCAGCAAGTAAGTCGGTTTCGAAATCTTCACTTGCAGTGATGAATCTGCATTAGTGGGCTAAGACTAAAAGGAGAGGACCATATTAACATCTTAAGGGCGGAAGTACAGTCCAGTGGATGCCTACGCTGAATGCTCTTCCGCAGCCTACAGACCATGGGATTCTTATCAAGAGAAGAGTCATTCTAAAGCTGATGGCTGGCAGAAACAGGCCATCAACGAGTTGGTGGTGCGGTATGCCAAACCATCCATAAACAAGTCAGCTAAAACATTTGCCATTTTTACTGTAGAGGTAGTAGGGCAACCAAACCCTGCCCCATGTACCAGTAAACCCACCTTGAACAGGAAGAGCATTAGCATTGTTGGCACCTATAGGCGCAAGAGTCCCGAAGTAGTGCACAAGCTCTTACAAATAGGTTCTCAGAAAACCAGTTAACCCTGAAACCTTCTACACCCCCATTTGCAACTGGTCTACCAGGAGAGCACCATGCTCAGGGTGCCCAATGGGTTAAGTAGAAAGGTAGAAAAATTATGCAACAGTCCAGTCTGGTTCACCAAGAGGAACAGTAAAGTCAGGCAAGAATAATGTTGGGATGGAAATGAGTCTATCCCACCCTGCCTAGGCACTTTAGAGTAGGGCACGAATCCCATGAACAGCGTGATGTGCCAGGGGGGGAAAGGGCTGCCTCAAAGAAACTCAGCCCGATCAATCTCACTGGCATTATTGATGCATAGACACAGTGCGCGCATATAAAGAGATGCAATTTTTTAGTTATGGAAGATTTCTGCTGCCATACATGAAAAGGCCCAAACGCTGAGGATAGTGGAACCTGCGATGCTAAATCCCACAGCAACTTCTCTTTGTTCCCTGACTGTTTCGATTATATAGTATCACAATGAGGAATGCGCCCTGCAAGGCCGTGAGATAGCACCAGGCTCCTCGCAATGCCCATTCATCACAACTAAGCCCACAGCAGACCTCCAACCCCGGCCCAGCCCACCAGGATGCATAAAAACACAACGATAAATATAGGAGCTCTGTATAATCAGAGAGCTCAGAAATAGTAGAGGTTGTTGTTTAGCTTGTTATTTTAGTTTATTTTGTTAGCGTATTTTATGGTGTGAGAAGGAGGACCAGGAGGGGGGTGTACGTGTTGTGTGTGAGTGTGTGAGGAGAGCGTGAGGTATGGGTGTATTTACAGATCTCTAAATGTGAGTAGAGGGGTGGGGGAATTGAACTGATGATTTTGTAATAGGGTCTTTCTTGATGACATTAAGTTGCACGGCTGATGAAATTGAACTGTGTATTTCTTGAAAGAGTATTGTATAACGACTGAAGTTCAGCAGCAGAGGCATAGCCCTACTATCGAACACACGTGAGAAGCGACTATGGGGGTAGGAACGCCCCTAGAACACATATACAAGGCCCTGCCTCTGTATTATGAAAAGATTAAGAAGTATCACAACCAATGGGTGACTGAGACTAGAGGCGGGGGAATGCCCCACTCCTGGCCAGATCAGGGCTCTTTTGACAGAAGCGTGTTGGAACATATGTCTACCTTCCTGACATCAAAATACAAGGGGAGACTGTTGCAGAATATAAGGGAAGTATTGAACCTCTGGAAAATGTTTGAGGATACAGAGGATCCAAAGGGGGAAGGGGCAGGAGAAAATGGGAGAAACCTGGAGGGGAAAAAAGAATGTATCCGCTAGCAACTCACCCAGTGGAAGTGTATACTAATCCAACATATTTATTATCAGGCACGATGGCAGCAGCACCATGCACAGCCCCTCCTCCCCTGTATGTTTCACCTCCATAAGTTACTGCCCACACAGGGGTGAGCGCAAGAGACCTAGAAATAACACTGGCATCAAAACGAATGGAGTTAGCCAGGCTAAGGTCAGCATGTAATGTAACAAAGGCAGATACTCCCGGGCCACATATGTGGGTACCAGTGCAACCAGTGGGGGATAAGTGGTAGTCGGGAGAGTTCTTATTCTGAATAGACAATGCACCCATAAGAACCGTTCACGTAGAGCATAACAGAGAGACAGGCAGCTTGGGCTATGAGAATGTAGGGTCAGGCAGAGGAGATGAAAAAGTCTGGAGTGAATTTGATGAGACCGAGGATGATGGGGAAGGGAATGCAGAACAAGTGCCCCAGTGCACACCGGGGTTAGAAAGTTTGTGGGACAGAAGATCGAGGGAGAGATCTGGTAGGATGGCATTAGCAAGAAAAAAAGGGAAGTGTGACTAAAGGTGGAAAAGGCAAGATGAAAATGCAAATGCCACTGATACACAAGGGGGCAGGGAGGCCTCTCTACGTACCCTGGGGGCAGATGGACAAGAATAACCTCCTCATGGTACCCACACCACTCACGGCAGGGCAGGGAAGTGGATATATGCTTTTGAAAAGAACACTGCAGGGGTGCCCTTAGCAATAGGAGATATTACAAGCTTGTTAGTGGCCGTAGTTGAAGACCAAGCTGAAAATGTATGGATAAAAGCAGGGTTCCCAGGATTAACAATGAGCGATGATGGCCATGATGGAGTCTCATTTAACAAGGTTAGGGCCAGGGTATGGGATGTGTTGCAGCGGGCATTCCCAGACACTACAGATTTACAATCTAAAATGCAGTATACTATGGGGGATGATGAAGACGCTGCTCAGTTTATTCTCAGTGTCCAAGAGATGTGGGGGCAGAAACAGGCAATGCCTGGGACCAATTAACTGCCTTTTTTTGATTTATAGTGAAACAGGGCCAACCCAAAGAAGTTCAGAAGGCACTCGACAAGATAGAGGTATGTCCCAAAATTCAAAGCGTTATAGTCCACCATTGTAGGAGAATAAAAGAGCGAGAGAAAGAAACAATTCAGAGGCGACTGGCTGAGGAAGCAAAACTGGTCCAAAATAAGTCAGTGAAAGTAGCTGTGGTGGCAACAGGGCCAGCGCTGGCACAGGAGGGATGGTACGCCCCTAACACAGCCAATACAAGGATAGCAGCAGTATGGACTGAAGGAGGACAAGGAAAGTGGGGCAGCAACCCGCAATTCATGGCACCACAGTGGCAAGGAAGACAGCAACGAGGGTGAGGTGGGTTCCGAGGGTCAAGGGGAGGAGGGTTTGGGGGTCTGGTCCAAGAGGAGGGGGAACAGGGCAGTGCTGGACATGCGGCAGGTGGGGCACTTTTCCAGAGAATGTCAGAGTAGGCAGGGTGTGGGATACAATTAAAACCAGCATAACTATGGCCCTCCACCCCAAGGGAATACCCAGCGGCCACCTCCCAGATTGACCTCAATACCTTATGAGATCCTCCAGGCTTACACACAGCTACCCACACAAAGTACCAGCCCCTTCCCACTGCAACACCCATAACAGGCAGTTCAACATTATCAACACTGCCCTAACATGCAACAGGCAGAGAACAGGAACGCCTTTGGCAGAGTACCTAATGGCATAGTGGCCCCGTTTCAAGGCGCTACATTAGTAGGGGAAAACCATTTTTCATTTCCGGGAACTGACACATACCCTGACTAGGCCAGCTCACAGAGTGCGTGTCCAGTCCTGTCAATGGCCCTAAATCCAGAAGAGGAACCGTTGGTGGGGGCAGAGATAGGGAACAAACAATTCCTCTTTATGGGGGACTCAGGAGCCGAGAAGTCATTCATCATTGAAGGTGAAAACTATCGACATGCAGGGATTCTGTGGGGCTGTTTTAATGGTTCCATACAAAAAAGACTTAGATGTAAAGGTAGGAGGGAAAGTGGTAAGGGGCCCCTCTTGTACTGCGAGAGCTCTCCTGTCAACTACTTGGTAGGGATCTGCTAAGTAAACTAAACATGACCATCTCATTCACTGACCGTGGTATCATCTGCACCACACCTGGCATGTGTTCAATGATGGCAATGCTAGTGATACATGCCATGGCACGTGATGTAGTGGTACGAGGCATCCTTGTCAACCCTGACACGTTCATTTACTGCATTATCGTGCTCGCATGAGCCATCCCCCAGATTACCAGGACTTGCTGGAGAGTACCCACTGATTTCATTTTGCGGCCCGTAGTGTCTCCGGAGCTAGTTGCACGCACAATACTCACCCTGTGAGGGTCTACTGGTGTCGGCCAAAAGAATTGTAGTCCTAGGTACTGACCCTCAAGGTTGCCAGTGGTACACCGTCCTGTGCACTGATCCTACTATGCCCCTCAAGGAATTGACAGATGCCAAACTTTTTAAGGATGGCAACAATGAAGGGGAGATCATAATCGAAATGTGCATACCTTGTGAGATTATGGTACAGTACCGAAGGGTTCAAAGCCCCCTCATGGCTATTGTCGCATCACCCCTGTTCAGCCAAGCACACTTACAACTGGTTCCTACGCACCTATGGACAACCAACCCACATGATGTAGGGATGCTAAAAGAAGTGACCCAGCAAGAATCACACTAAAAGCTGGGGCAGTGTTGCCCCAGGTGAAGCATTACCCATTATCCGAGGCAGAAGAGGGGATCAGGCAAATGATACAGGCATTACTAGGCCAAGGGATCATAGTACCCACCACCTCACCAGGTAACACGGCCATATAACCCATTAAAAAGGCATCAGGGGGCAGTTGGAGGATGATCCAGGATCTCTGCCCCCTCAGTGACGTAGTGCAGAAAGAATTTCCACTTGTCCCCAACCCGGCCTCCATTTTGTACAGCATCCCCAAGATAGCGGCCTATTTTACAGTGGTCGATTTGAAGAACGCCTTAATTTCAGTACCCCCTGCATCCAGACTCACAGTACCTCACAGCATTTACCCTTGGTGGAAAACTCTATGAACACACTTGTTTGCCCCAAGGGTACTGCGAGAGCCCCAGCATATTCAACAGAATATTGCACAAAGACCTAGGTAACATCCAAGTGCCCAGCACAATAATTCAATATGTAGATGATTTATTGCTATGCAGTGACAGTGAACAGAACTGCAGCTGAGACTCCATTGCACTGTTGCAACTGTTAGCACATAAGGGGTACAAGGTAGACAAGGCTAAGCTCCAATATTGCTAGCAGGAAGTACTCTACCTGGGACAACTCATTTCTGCAGATGGGAAAAGAATCATCCCTCACAGGGAAGCAACAGTGCACGCCACTCCCAAGCCGATGACAGTGAAAGACATGCAGAAATTCTTGGGGTTGTGTAACTACTGCAGGGTGTGGATTCTTGATTATACAGCATACACGAGGCAACTCTTACAAGGCCAACAGTAGAATAGAATGGACCGCTACCATGATTCAGAATGTCAGTGATCTGAAGGAAGGGATATCAACAGCCCCGTCCTTGCCACTCCAGATTACACGCAGGAGTTTTATAAATTCTCACACTCGAATGGCACACTCATGCCCGCAGTACTGACACAAAAGAGCACAATGGGCCACAAGCCACTGGCCTACTACAGTGGCGCACTAGACTCAGTGGTAGAGAGGAAGTTCACCTGTTAACAAGCTCTCGCTGCTGTGGCCTTTGCAATCGAAAAAAGTTCCACAATTGTGATGGGGTGCTCTCTGACTTGTGCTCTCTGATTTGTGAAACACTCAGTATTTGCTATCATAGATCTTTCAATGTCCACCCTCACCACCCAGCAGGCATCAGCATACAAGATTATTCTCTCAAGCCCACACATCCACGTTGTGAGGTGTAAAACAGGGAATCCGGCCACGTTCCTCACAGAACTATGCAACTTACGAGGGTGAGGAAGATGATATCCCCAAAGCCAGAGACAGCCCTTTACAGGAAGGCAAGGTACTTTTTGTTGACAGGTCAGCGACCATTGACCAGGACACGGGGCAGAGACATGTTGGGGCAGCAGTGGTGCATTTAGAAGAGGATGACTATGAGACACTAGTAATGAAAACATTGCCTATGCATTACTCAGCCCAAGCGGCAGAACTCGTAGCACTTATTGAGGCCCTTCGGGCGTCCAAGGGATGTTGTGCCACCGTTTACTCGGACTCTGCTTAGGTCATCACAATGGTGCACACAGGTCTTTCACGCTGGAGAAGTAGGTGCAACTGCCAGGCGGATGGCTCGCCAGTTAAACATGACACTGTGCTTAATACACTAGTTTCCACCCTCGCAGCTCCATCTGTAGTGGCGGTCATCAAAGGCACAGCACACACCAACAACAGTGATGAAATCTCATTGGGGAATGTAGCCGCCGAAGCAGCAGCAAAGGCTGCAGCATATATCCCGCTCCCATGCCTGCTGAATATATTATCGCTGCAGTCACTTCAAGGCCATAGAGAGACCCAAACACAGCCGTGCCTATAGCATAGACAATCAAGCTTCAACGTAGGGCAACACATGAAGAGCAAGAAATATGTCTCAAACGCGGGTGTGTGCAGTCTCCCACTGACCTCTTGTGGAGACAACAATGCACTGGGAAGATAGTGTTGCCCGTGGAACTATTACGCACAGCATTTGAGCATTTGCACTACCCCTCTCACTGCTCCAAACAACACATTTCTGCTGACATACAGGAAGATTGGTTCATACCAAATCTACAAGAGCACCTCTCAACGAGGTTTGTGCAGTGCACCACCTGCCAAGTGTTCAGCACAGGGAAGACACTCCGGACTCTGCGAGGCACTCTGCCCCCTCCCATCGGGCTGTTCCGCAGCTCCATATTGAGTATGCAGACATGGGCGAGAGATGCAAAGGAGCTTGATACCTCATTGTGGTGGTGTGCCCGCTCTCACAGTGGTTTGAGGCCGGTCCATGTGCCAAACCAGATGCCAAGTGTGCTGCGGAATTCCTCGTACGTGAGATTTTCCCCCAATGGGGGGGGTGTGATGTTCTGAGATCAGACAATGGTACTCACATTTTCAATTAACTCTTTAGGAAATCACAGCACTATTGGGCATCAAGCACTGCATGTGTTGCATTTATCACCCTCAAGCGAATGGTGTTGTAGAAAGGATCAATGGGCTTCTCAAAAGCAGACTTTCAAAATTGTGTAACACCCTAAAAAAGAACTGGGTACACTGCCAGCCCCTGGCGCTGTTTATTTTGTGCACTCAGCCCAGCAAAGACCATCACCTCTTGCTGCACAAGATAGTGACTGGCCAGCGCATAAGGACCCCTATATCCCCTGTAAGGCGGGCATCCAATGCCCAAAGGGCTGTGACAATTCTAAGAGAGAATTCAAGGTATATTTAACGAATCTAACACCTGCAATCAAAATCAAATGCGTCTCACAGCAAATCATGCCACCCCGACCAGATGACGCAACACCACAGATCAGCAGGCTGACACAGCTCCCACCCAACTACTGTTGCCGGGGGAGCTGGTATATGTCAGTCGTTTTGTGCGAAAATTGAATAATCCCAGGTTCCATGGGCCCAATGAGGTCATGTTTTCCACCCCTCTCGCTGTGAAGGTAAAGGGGCTTTGCTATTGGATACACCTCTTAGACATTTGCAGGGCACCATCAAAATCTACTCCCATACCCTAAACTAAAAAATAAACCAACCAGTCTACCTCACATAGCTTAATGCTAACTCTATACATGCATGTAAAACAGAGAGTAAATATGCATTGCTGCTAAAAGCATAAGCTCTGGAAACTAAACAACTCTTCTCTCTCTCTCTCTCTCTCTTTCCTCTCTCCTGCCCTCACCCAACCCGTTCCTGTTCACTTTACAATTAGAAAGAAGATGAAAATGTCAACAAATAATGAAAGAAATGTTATTAGTTAGACTAGAATGTATTCATATTATTGCAGCCTCCATTTTACGGCCAATTTGTTTACAGTTCTTATGTTTTCATTGGGAAAATACTAGGGGACATCTTTTATCTGGGCAGTCCATCTAAAAGAAGGGGGAGGGGGAACCTGAACAGAAGTCTGATAAGCATGAATGAGAGCACATCCTTTCATTTAACTGAGCCAAACCCGAACAAACACCTGAATATGAGCGTGAACTAAAGCATGCCCTTTAGTGTAACTGAACGAACAAACACAACTGTATATTTGTATAGCACATCTTAAGCAAACACCAGTACCCATATTACTGTGTGTACAAGTAAAATGTTTGAAGTACTACTTACAAATGTGAAAGACCTTTTGTGTACTTTAAATAATAGTGTAAATATCATGAACAGTAGAAGCAGATTAACAAAAAGACACATATCACGCCATAACAGAATAAAAAGACAAGCGTGTAAACTCAAATATGATGCATACGATGGCCTAGGCCTGGATGCGGTTGAAGATTTCTGTCATCCAAAGCACTCGGCGAACAACTAATAGCGGTTGCTATGTGTGCTCCTTAATACTGCACGCATCTGGGGCACCCAAAGTTCTAGTACCACAAGAAGTACGAATTATAGAGGCAAAATGCCTAATTCATCTTGTGCTATGTAGGCTCAAAGGCACTTTCCAGGCACGCAACATCAATATACAACTTGTCGATCCAGATGCCCAGAAATGTAAAACCAGCCTGACCAACACGAACTGTCTAAAACAACCATACTTGGTGATCGAAGGAGCAAAATCCGTTAACAACAAGTTGCAAGAAACGCCCCGCACTTGTAAAGCTGAAGGACTCCTAGGATTTCCTGATAAAACGGTGGCCCTCGTGGAACAAACATACGCACAAACTTGGACAGAGCACCTTACAAAACTGACATAGATTACAGCAATGGAGAAACCAGTAAAAGTACATCAAGAAAAGACTTATGAACTGTGCTTTTTCAGGAAGGAACTGTCTTTGTTAGCTGAAACGAACAGTGCAACAGAAAAGTGTTGATTCCAGATCTAATGAAAGGCACAGTAGCCATGATGGACTACAACTGGGTGTGTGGCCAACAAGCTTATTTGCACCTCCCACCTTCCTGGAGGGGCTATTGTTCGCTAGCTACGGTGCACTCACCCCTGTTAGTAGTCCATAAAGGACACCTGAAAGGGGGGCCACTGCCACATGACGCACCCACAGTGCCCCTGACGATCGCAGCACAGCACAGCACACACTGCTACCACCAGATTTTCACATTCTCTCAGAGAAAGAACCGTATGACCAGCGGCGGAGGAAAAAGAGAGCATCAAATTATCTCTCCAAAGACTCAGCAAGGTTACTCGAACAAATACCTGAAGAATATAGATTGTACACAAAAACAGAGACATTTTTTGCATTCTTAATGCTACCCGGTGTGCAGCACGAGCCAGTGCCAAATGGCTCCAAATTGTACGCTGGGAATGGATCTAGTTGGCAAATGACACCGAACAAGGGTTTAACGTATTAAGGGTCGAGCTGCATGCCCTAAAACTGATGATGATGCAGAACAGGTATGTCCTGGACATGCTGACGGCGATGGAAGGTGATATGTGCAAAAAGATTGAGAGTTCACATTTGTACTGTCTGAAGATGCTGAAAATGGGACATTGTCAAACGTCATAGCTGCAGTGCATGATCTAGGGGCCAAAATGAAGAAAGAAGCTGGCGTAAAAGAGGAGAACTGGTTTTCGCTTTCTTTTAGCTGGGCTCCATCCTGGCTCGGGACGCTGGTGAAGATGCTGGTATCCATCATCATGTTCGTTTTGGTCATCTTCTGCACGTGCCAGTTGGGTCTCCGGTGGTGTGCCAAAGCAGTGCCTAATAGCGCAATGATGATGGTCTCAATTGGCGCCCCAAAGGTACCTCATAGCAGAAAGAAGATAGAAGTACAAACTGACCACCCCACTCACCACATGGTCCATGTCCCCTACGGAGACGAAGTTGACCGACTGTACCACACGACCATTGTCCCTCTCACAGACCCGGAACATTATAAAGAGTTATGGGTAGACCTGGTGGGGGATGGGGGCTGTATTTACATGACATGTACACCTGAGGAGTATGCGCGAGCAGGTGAAAGCTTAAGACTTGGATGCCAATAAAGGGAACCCCCCCTACGAAGATGCTGTGAGGAGGGGAAACAAGTGCAGAAATGGGGGTGGAGAGTTTGTTACTGTAGAACTAATGCAAGGGGTGAATGTTGATATGTAAATTAGTCTATCCCACCCCCATAGGCGCTTAAGAGTAAGGCGAATTCCATTAATAGCGCGATGTGCCAGGGGGGAAAGGAATGCGTCAAAGAAACTCAGCCCTGATGCAATCTCATCTGCACTATAGATGCATAGACATAGTGCGCGCATATAAAGAGATGCAATTTTATAGTTATGGAAGATTTCTGCAGCCCTAAGTGGCTGCATGGTAAACGTAGGCATGACGGAGAAACATGAACAGGCCCAAAAGCTGAGGATAGAGGAACCCGCGCTGCTAAATCCCACAGCAACTTTCCCTTGTTCCCTGACTGTTGCGATTATTTAGTATCACAATGAGGAATGCGCTCTGCAAGGCTGTGAGACAGCACCAGGCTCCTTACCATGCCCATTCATCAGAACTAGGCCCACAGTAAACCTCCAACCCCCACCCAGCCCTACAGGATGCACAGCACCCCTCTCTGACCCCATACAAGAGTCTCTGCATTCCCCGATAAATGAGCGATCCCAGCTCGACCCGCAATAAAACCAGTGGTCATAAAGAACCCGAACATGCCGGACCATGTCACATCTGCCCATAAATACAACCTTTATAGTACGAATTACAGTGAGGGAAGAAATTATAGATCAAACCAAAGGTGGAAGCCTTGGGGTGTGAGAAGTGCAATAGAGGGAGAGCACAGAATGTGTGGGTCAGCATGATACAATTCCGTCCCTTCCCCCTGATGCCAGTTAATGAGCCTCCCAGGTACATGCCATAATAATGTAGTAGGAGTATTCGCTCATAGTCATAACCTTGGAACAAGCAACATGGGAAGCGCCTGACCTTCAGTCCCTGGAAAGATGAACCCAGCTCGCCCACGTGGAGACTGACAGACGGCAGAGGCGTGAACCAATCATAGCTTGGCATCCCCTATGGAGCAGGATCTTGTATATGCTCTCACCAATCAATTGTGCATGTATAAACCATATATGTGTTGTCATTAGTGATGCTGTGGTAGTTCATATTGTACTGACGAGCAATTTTCATTCAGAATGTTCTCGAGCAGCAGAGTTATTTGCTGATACCTTTGTATTCTGTACATTTAAACCTTCTTATCCTTGCAAGCAATCTCTTGGCCTCCTTCCCTAGAGGGTTGTATCTTTTATGGCGTGAGAGTAAACAGCGACTTGCCTTTAATCCTTTTTTTTTGTATTCACATATTTATTGATCACTTGAACAATTTACATAATTCAGAATGTACAAAAAAACATTTTACAGAATAAGCAAAAACATTGTGTTTACAGTGAGGGAAATTCAACTACACAAATTCACCAGCTAAAAATAGGACATTGATCATAATTTGAGGAATATGTCCCAAATATCTTCATATAAGTCATGTTTCTTTTTCCTATCTAAGATTACTTTCTCCATTTTAAACATCTGCACCAAACCAGTCATCCATTCTGTTACTGTGGGTGGTTGCTTACTTTTCCAATTTCTCAGAACAATTTTCTTCGCAGAGAGTGAAGCTCTAAAGAACCAACATCTCTGTGCAAACGAAGGTTCTTCGATCAGATCCTCCTCTCCTAGAATTACACTTTCATGATCAAAGTCCACATTAATCATTAAAACAGTATTCATTGTTAACTTGCCTTCAATACTAATGATGAACACGAATATTTGTTGATATTATTTTGTCATGCTGATCAATCAGGCTGCTTGTCTGTATTTATGGCTAGTTAACATTCGCTGTTATTAATGTATACCAATGTTATCATTATTTGTTATTTAAAATCTGTGTTGCATAAATAAATGCATACATATATCACAAGAACAAGTCACTTAAAACAAGCAACCTGGCTAAATCTGGGCATTTTGCACAATTTCACTTTCTAGAAGAACTGCTGCATCATTTTGCCAGCCCAAGTAAAAGAACTTGCTTCTGCCCAGAAAAGGTACATAGACAATGTCAACGGCCATCTTTAACAAGCCCAGGAGTGAGATGGATGTCTTGATTTTATAAGATGTTTCTGCGGCTTTCAAAATGTGTAGGTCACCAAATTGGTCTCATTTGTTGACATCAGCTAGGCACTCATTTATCAAATCTAAGTTGGATCACAGCCTACCTGTCAGGTACAAATCAAACAGTTCCATTCCCCCTTTTTCATCACCTCCAAAAAGCATGGAAATCCTAGGGTTCCACCATCTCCCCACTACTGCGTTATCTATATTTACCTACTTTGACTGAATGTAGACAGATCTATTTCGTATGCTAGTCCTTATATGATGCTCTAATCTTTGTGGAACTCAGAGCAGACAGTGAATCAACATGCCCCAATTGTAAGATATGCCTTTCTTCAAACATAGACAAGATGTCTAGAAATGTGTGAAAATGAAAAATCCTGGCAAGACAGGGTTCTTAGTCACTTGTGCTTCTAACAACCTTTGAGATTGAACACTCTGGTCATAATGTATGGGAATGTATTGGCATTCATCACCATTTGTTTAAGATCTTCGTTGAATCCAAAATGCCTAGTGCCTCAAAAGGTCCTAAATCTCTGTGTTTTTCAGACCCTGTACAGGTAAAACCAAACAAGGTGAGGGGTAAAAACAAACTGAAAAAATGACAACTAGAGCAACACATAAGACAGAGTTATCAAAAGTTTCTCGTCAATCGTTGACCAAATCAGATAGGTCAATGGTACAAAAAGGCTTTGTTTTCTGCCTATACAATGCAATAAGCAATTTCAAAATAACCTGAAACTGCGACAAGGATTCTGTAAACTATGTTTGAAACTACATTTCAAAAGACAACCAATACCATTGATGGTTCCAAATCAATATAAAGAATTCTTCCACAAAAGCACCTGACCACTGAGTAGATTGAACAAAGTTTTGGATATACTTTGACAAACAGTGGAAAAAGACATGACTTAATTGCCATTCAACAGTAGGAATTTTTCATGCATCTTATCCAAAGAAAAAGGTATCTCTAACATGTTTGCAAAATGACCCCAGCATATCCATCAAGGCCACCAAAAAAGGCAGAGGCCTTATATTAATAGAGTTTATTACCAGAGAAAAGTTGCGACAACTATCAGGCATAGGTCCAACTACTTACAGATGCCAAAATATACATAATGAAATCATTTGGAGGCTAACCTTCATTTGACCGACCAAGTGTATAATAATGATCCTTCAGAGGAAAATAAGGTGAGGCTAATAGGCACAAGGGGCTCCCTTAACCATACGCTAAGCTTGCAGGTTGAGCAGGCATTGTTGTATACGAGACAGGCCTTTTGGGAATATGGAGAGAAGGCAGGCAGAACCCCTAGCGGGCTGCTTTTAAAAAAGATAAGTAAATTAGAAATGTTCTCTTAATTGTTAAGGAGAGGTGATCACAGTTTTGAGGAAAAATTAGGACAATATGTGAAGTCTGTCAGGGCTTCTAAGAGAAGTTCCATTGCCCTAAACGCCAGACTAATATTGAAACATGTGAGGGACTTCCTAGAAACCAAAGACTGTAGATTGACTGTATGCAGGTTGGCTCTATGGAGGCAGACATAACCACAGCGAAAATTGCAGAAGCCATGAACCTTGTGCGAGCAGGGAGGAGCCCGGGCTCCAATAGGACTGTCTATTGAATTTAATATGGTGTTTAGTGAAGTACTCCCCCTGTCCTCCAAGGACTGCACATGGACATCCTTCAGAGGGGTGCTACTGCAGATTCAATGCAGTCAGCTATTTCTACAGTGATCCCCAAGCCAGGGATGAAGAAAGCTGCAGTTTATCACCAAATAATCCAACAGGGGGACAGGCAGCAAAGTCAGAGATATGGTTTAATTCTATGCAGAACTATGTAGAAAAAACCTAGAAAGGCCATCAATCCAGTCATGGGATTTGCATGTTACTCTTCACTGTTCTTTAATTAGCCATTGCCAGCAGAAAGACGACCAGAAAACAGGGTGAGCCAGAAGGATAAAACTCACCTATATTTCCTTAATAGACTTTATAGGTTCTGAAGGCTAACTCGAAGAAACACCTGTGAACTCTTAGGGATAAATCCCAAACAATGTTCCTGAAACCGTTATTGATTATAAAATACATGTGTGCTTTATTTAGTACATAAATAATACATTGTTCAAGAAAACCAACGCGATTTATGCCAATACACTTTAGCTTTTCTTCAGGAAATTACAATGTGTACAGTGAATTCACACTCAAATTGCCCTACAAGAGTTAGTAAGTCATAATGTCCATTTAAAATACATAGACACATATACAAATCGTTATTGAACAAATATTTGACTGGATGTAAACTCTGCAGTCATTCCACAAGTGAGTATTATGAGGAATACTCTGCTGACACATTACGCGTTTCAGGATCTATGTCTTCTCCCTTCATCAGGTGTGGTACATCCTGTCTTCCTAAAAGAATAATGTAATTAAAGTGTTTTTGTATATCTTGTTCATTATCGATGGGCATTTATGAGGATTACTCCTTGTGAAGTCATTCTGACCTGTGTTCGAAGTTGAACTCTTATATATCCCAGTTGGGAATTTAGACAGATACATTCCCAACTAATTTTCAGAAGTGGTAGATTTTCAACTGGCTGGAAATAAAAAGAAAGATATGGATGTGGTCTGTTGTCCCTTTCCAATAGGGTTAAATAAGAGTATTGCCATAGTGATGGGCATTGTTAAGTAAGGAGCACTTACTTTCATTATATGAAGATGTTACTAAGTCATCTAAGATGCATGAACCTTGTAGTCTGTGGCTCAATATCTGGCAAAGCCCATCAAGATTGAAGGCATGCAGATGCTTACTGCTTCTGCAATGCAATCAGGAGATGTCATAATGTTAGACCTATATGTTTACCATTTGGGAGCCTTAGCTTGGTGTGCCTCCGTTTCTCTACCACAACCATATAGTGGGTAGTAGTACATATATCCCTGCCAGTCTTTACAGAAGGCCTACTCCATAAAAGATCCGAGTATTGACGGGAATCGGGGCCTCTGCTGGAGCCCAAGTACCTTTCACACTCAGATTCCCTATGGGACATTTAGGAAGCCCCAAGCCTAGTGGGAATTCATCATCTAAGATGCCCACAATGACTATGCCTCCTATTTCATGAGACCAGCACTACATCCTGCTTGGGTTTACCATTGCAATCTGTATCTCCTCTTCTATATGTCATATCTCCACACAAAAAGCAACCTATGGGGGCTGAAGGTGTGGAAAGCCCAATAATAAAGGAACCATCAATTTCTTTCTGTGGGAGGTGACAAGCCATTTGGCAGGGATTTCCCATCATGCTTTTGGGGATTTATTGATGTTTCACAAACAAGGCAAAACAAGAGCAGAGCCCTAAACATGTGAATCCGTTCCACCATTTAAGTACTACGTTGTATAGGAACAGAACCATGCACCCACAGGGGGGCTTCACTGAATGTCCGCATAGTCACTGGGCAGTGGCCAACACAGTTCTCAGGAGCAGAATAAAAACCAATAAATCTCCCCTATTTTACCGAGTCCAACACCATCACATAAAATAAAGTTATACACATTGGGCCTCATTACGTCTGTGGCAGTAAGGCAACAACGACGCTGGTAGTGCTACCAGCGCCGTTGTTATCATGCTGCCACATTACGAGTTATGTTTGCGGGGGCCGCTCTGCACGCCTGGTCAGACCATGCGTGTAGAGCGGCACCCGCGAGCAGAACAGGATGGTGGCAATGGTACCGTTATGAATGGTACCGCTGCTACCATCCTCCCCATTCCCATTGAGCCCTATAGGGGCTCAAATGGGAATGGGGACGTCCCGGCTCCAGGTCCCGCAAAAGGGAAATTACTGGGCCTGCTGAGGTCGGAATGGCCCGGTAATTCCCCTTTCGCGGGACCCAGACCCGGACCCGAGTTTGGGGGTAGCCATGCCCTTATTAGGGCATGGCTACCCCCAAACTCGTAATGAGGCCATTGTCCCACTATCATCCCCTCTAGATTCCTTACCTGGTTTCCAGCCGGCTTATCGCTTTTAAACTCCCAAGAATGCTACTGCAGAGACGATCCCAGTAACATACACATAATTTTACATCTCCAACCTCTATAAATATAACAAAAATTGACACCCTCTAATGTTCATCAATGTTTCACCTAGTGCTCCGGCTGCAGACTAATACACACTTTCATGATCCCAGATCTAAAGCCCTTTTACCCAGGAGAAAAATACCCTACTCCCCTAGCCACTTTCTGTAATAGGTAAGCAACTGACCGGTTCCCACTTTTGGGAACAATATGACCCCAAATAGGTTGTGAGCAAAGAAAAGAGTCCACCAGTTATGGTGGGTGATTCCTGATGCGTAATATTCTCAGTGTCCCTTCAACCTTTATCTGTGTCATCACTAGACTTCGAAGGGATTGTGTCCTCCGACGTATTCCTCATCTTAGATATATCCTTCCAGCTCTGCTGGCCTCAGAAAAATTTTTCTTTAGAGGGCGCTGCGCGTCGACGTCCCTCGAGTCGATGTCCCTCGACAGCCGCCGTATCGATGCTCGACGTCATCCTGGCTATAAAGGCCGCGCGCAGCGTCCGTTGCTCAGTTCCGTTTTTCCGCGCTTACTCGGTGCCTCGGAATACCGTTGCTCACTTCTTAGTCAGATTAATCCTATTTACCTCGAGTTATTCGATCCATACTCGATGGCTTCCTCGTCGGAACCGACAACTCCTCGATCCGGCTTCAAAAAATGTCGAGATTGTGGGAAAAAGATGTCGTTGACCGATCCTCACAGAAATTGTCTGTGGTGCTTGGGAGCTGAACACCATTGTTCGGAATGCGAGGACTGTATGTCCATGACAGCTAAGGCCCTGAAGGAGCGTAGGGGGAAGCTGGAGAAAGGTAAGACTTTTAAAGCTTCTTCTTCGTCGACGAAGTCGAGACATTCGTCTCCTCGTCACCATTCGCGCTCCAGGTCTCGGAGTGGGTCTCATCACTCCTCGAGATCGAAGCACTCGAAGAGGAGGCGTCGAAGATCCCCTTCTCCGTCTTCCTCTTCCTCTGTTTCGCCAAAAAGAATCCCTTGCCCCACGAAACATAGTTCCCGGGCTGAATGGGAGGAATTCCGAAAGAATATGATGAGCGTCTTCGAGAAAGCGGCCTCGACCCCCTCGAAGACTGCCGAGAGCGATGCTCTGGTCGAAAGACCCGAAGGTCAAAAACGCCGCGAGTCGCTGTACCCGGCGAAAGAAACCTATCGAGCGCGTTTCGAACCCTCGAGCAGGACTATGACCTCCAAACCTTCCTCGAAGGTTCCGTCGACGCCATGGACGAAGGTCCCGTCGACGTCGAGGTCGATGTCTTCGGCGCCGTTGTCGAGGGGACCTTCGACACACGGGTCTGTCGACTCGACGCCGGCCTCGACACCGGCGTCGACGCCAAGAAAAGTCACGGTGACCACACATCCAGTGACTATCCCCAGGCCCTCGACGTCGATGGCGTCGATATTGTCGAGTAGAATTCCAATTCTGTCGAGGTCCTCGAGGCCTCCACCTCTGTTTTCGACGCCACGCTCGAAGCCTTCGACGTCGGCGTCGACGACATCGACGTTTTCGAGGCCAATAATGACAAGTTCGGCACCCTCTGCCTTGGAAATGGGATTTACTCCCTTTATGAGTTCAGAACAATTGAGAACTATATCCTCAATTTTAGAAGAGGGTGATTTGTCTGAACAAGACACATTTGAGTTACAGGGACCTGTAACCCCAGTTAGAGAGGAATTTTCCTCTGAAGAGCGCAGATTAAAGGATCTTCATGATTCTTTACATGAGGCAAGTGGGTTAGACACTTCCCCTGAGGTGGATTTTGCTAAGCCAGACCCGGGGGAGCATGCTGAAACCCCCTACAGAGCCTTAATGGCCAGGATTACAGAGTTCATGGGGTGGTCTGCACCTTCACAATCTTTCCAGCAAGATGACCTCACGGATATTCTTGACAAAGGCCCACAAGAGGATCCTGTGGTGCCCTTTCATAAAGCTCTTCAGAGAAAGATCATGACAAACTGGGAAACCCCAGATGTAATACCAGCAGTAAATAAAAAACTGTCTGCAAAGTACAGGGTATCTTCCACAGACCCAGAGTTTTTGTCTAAACATCCATCCCCAGAAAGTTTGGTGGTACAAGCAGCATCCTCTACCGATGTCAAGACGGCTTATCCTACAGTCCCACAGGACAGGGACGATAAAAAATATGATGCTATGGCAAAGAAAGTCTTTTCAGCATGTAGCATGGCGTTAAAGTCTGTTAATGCTACTTGCACCCTTGCTAGGTTCAGCCATACACTTTGGGAGTGTGCTTCTACAGCGGCTGACTGTATCCCGGAGGGAGAAGAAAGGGATGCGTTCCTGAATATTATACAGGACGGTAAAGACGCTATGTGCGAATCCCTCCAGACGGGCATTGATTCGGCTGACAGTATCAGCAGAGCAATGGCGGCAAGTACATCAACCAGGAGATTCGCTTGGTTGAGAAAGTCGGGTTTTGCCCCAGATGTGCAAGCCAGGCTCTTGAACATGCCATTCGATGGCTCTTCTTTGTTCGGGAAAAAGGCGGATGACAGTTTAGAGAAACTGCAAACTTCAAAAGCTGCAGCAAAATCCCTAGGAGCTGCAATCCGTCAGACTCCTTTTCGTCCCACAGGAACCTCTGTGAGGGGCAAGTCCTTTCGCTTCTACTCCGCATTCGGAAGAGGTAGAGGACGACCGGCTCAAAGGGGTCAAAGAAGAACTACCCGAGGTGGACGAGGTAGATATTCTAAAGCCGCAGCAACAGCAGGTGCCTCTTTACCATCGGCATCTGCATCAGCCGCCCCAAAACCACTCTGAGGACTCCCCTCACAGGACACCTGTAGGAGGCAGGTTGACCCAACATCTGACGGTATGGCAGGCTATCACGTCAGATGCTTGGGCATTGGAAACAGTCGCCCAAGGTTACTGCCTGCCTTTCCTACATATACCTCAGAGTCATCCACTGGGGATCAGCTCTCAGAAAGCTCCAGATCCGCTCCTCTTGCAGGAAATTTTGGACCTGCTAGAGAAAGGTGCCATAGAACCGGTACCTGTAGCGGAGAGGGACAAGGGCTGGTACTCCCCTTACTTTCTCATTCCGAAGAAAGACGGAGGACTGAGACCCATCTTGGACTTGCGAGAATTGAACAAATTCCTCAGAAAAGACAAATTCAAGATGGTCACTCTTTCTCAGATCCTCCAGGCCCTTCAGTTTCAGGACTGGTTGGTATCTCTGGACCTTCAGGACGCTTATTTCCATGTGCCTATCCATCCCAAACACAGGAAATACCTGAGGTTCGCAATTGGCAACTCTCACTATCAATTTCGAGTACTGCCATTTGGGCTGACCTCCGCCCCGAGGGTCTTCACCAAGTTAATGTCGGTAGTGGCGGCAAGTCTAAGGAGGGAAGGGATTCACGTCTACCCCTACCTGGACGATTGGCTGATCAGGGCTGTTTCTCCGGAGCAAGCTCAGATCCAGCTAAATCACGTGTGCCATTTCCTTCACAGACTGGGCTTCTCCCTCAATTTAAAGAAGTCACAAATGATACCATCGCAGAGACTCCAGTTCATAGGAGCGATCCTCGATACTTCCCTGGGAAAAGCCTCGCCACCAGAGGTGAGGGCTCAAGATATTCTACAGATGGTTACCAAGTTCCAGCATGCCCAACGTCTCCCAGCCTTCGACTTTTTGAGGTTGCTAGGCCTCATGGCACCCTGCATTTTCCTTGTGCCAGAGGCTCGCCTGAGAATGAGATCCCTCCAGTGGGCACTGAGGACTCAGTGGTCACAATTCTCAGGGAGAATGACAGATCTTCTTCAGGTTCCCGACAGGGTGGCTCGAGACCTTCAGTGGTGGGCCTGTCAGGAGAACATTCTGAAAGGAGAACAGTTTTGGCAACCCTGGCCGGAGATAACAGTAGTCACGGATGCCTCACTCACGGGGTGGGGAGCCCACGCCAACGACTTGACCATCAGCGGTCGTTGGTCTCCATCGGAGTCCAGACTACACATCAACCTGTTAGAGCTGAGAGCCATCAGACTTGCGTTGAAGGCTTTCCTGCCAGCTGTACAAGGGAAGAACGTCCTGATAATGACGGACAACACGGTGGCCATGCATTACCTCAACAAAAGAGGAGGCGTAGGATCACTACCCCTGTGCAGAGAGGCGATGCAGCTCTGGTTTTGGGCAATCCAAGAAGGAATTTCTCTATCGGCAGTTCACCTAGCCGGAGAGAAGAACTTGAGAGCGGACGCTCTGAGCAGGCAGAACACAGTCTCCCACGAGTGGGAGCTAGCTCAGGAAGTCCTTCAAGAGATCTTCGCCCTTTGGGGAACCCCTCAGGTAGATCTGTTCGCCACCAGCCTAAACAGGAAATGCGACCTATTCTGCTCAAGGGAATTTCCTCCGAGAGGAGCTCTGGGAGACGCGTTCATAGTGGACTGGGAGTTTCCGCTTCTGTACGCGTTCCCACCGGTCCCTGTCATTCCTCAAATGATCAGGAGGTTGAGAAGATTCTGGCGAACCATGATCCTAATTGCCCCGGATTGGGCCAGGAGAACGTGGTACCCGGACCTTCTAGACTTGTCCATCTGCCCTCCAATTCGACTTCCTCTCAGAGAGAACCTACTCTCACAGAAGGGAGGTTAGGTTCTCCATCCAGACATCAAAACCCTCAACCTTCACGCTTGGCTTCTGAACGGCTGAGGTACAAGGATTGGGACCTCCCTGATGATGTTATGGAGGTGTTGCTTTCGGCAAGGAGGCCAGCAACAAAGTCTTTATACCGCTGCCGTTGGAACAGATTTTGCAGCTGGTGTAGAGAACAGAATATCGACCCATTTTCATGTGGTACACCAATGGTTTTGTCCTTCCTACTACATTTGGCAAATTCAGGCCTTCAAGTTGGCACCATTAAGGGCTATCTCGCAGCGCTATCCATCTTTAAGCGTACTGCGGAAGAACCATCCTTTTTCAAATTACCCTTGGTAATACAGTTTCTAAAGGGGTTAACCAATGTTTATCCCCCAAGACCATTCCAAGTTCCTCTATGGGATTTAAACTTAGTACTAACTTTCCTGATGGGTACACCTTTCGAACCTCTCCATTCTTGTTCGTTAAGATTCCTTACCCTTAAAACTGTTTTATTAATAACACTTACATCTGCTAGAAGGGTGAGCGAATTACAAGCTCTTTCTTGTAAACCCCCTCATACAATCTTTCACAAAGACAAAGTTGTCCTGCAAGTGAAGCCTAATTTCCTCCCAAAGGTGGTTTCTGAATTCCATATTACTCAGAAGATTACCCTACCATCTTTCTATCCTCCTCCTCACCCGGGGAAAGAGGAAGAGAGGTTACACAGACTAGACCCTAGGAGGGCTTTAAGTTTTTACATTAGTAGACTAGCCAGGATAAGACAGGCAGACCAGCTGTTTGTAGGTTACGCAGGTCACAAGCTGGGGTTACCAATAACTAAGCAGACCATTTCCAGATGGATCATTCTAGCCATTCTGGAATGTTATAAACTGGCAGGGAAAGAGCCCCCTCAAAACCTTAGGGCTCATTCAACCAGAGGTATTGCAGCTTCATCGGCCCTCAAAAGCGGCGTGCCGGTTAAAGACATATGTGCGGCCGCTACATGGTCGTCTGTCCATACCTTTACACGTTTTTACAATCTGGATTCCTCCTCCAGTCAAGAGACTAGGTTTGGAAGGGCTGTACTGCATTCTATTCATCAATAGAAGACAGCGTGAAGTCAGTACTCCCTCCTCCGAATATAGAATACTGCTATGGGAGCCTAACTAAGATGAGGAATACGTCGGAGGACACAATCCCTTCGAAGAACAAGTTACTTCTTACCTTGTAACGTTCTTTCGACGGGATGTTCCTCCGACGTATTCCTCATCGACCCTCCCATCCATCCCCGCAGTTCTACTTCCCTTGTTGTTGCAGCTTATGCTCCTTCAGGGTGATTAGTCTAGTCCAGACAGTAATACTGTGGGCTACAAAACGGAACTGAGCAACGGACGCTGCGCGCGGCCTTTATAGGCAGGATGACGTCGAGCGTCGATACGGCGGCTGTCGAGGGACATCGACTCGAGGGACGTTGACGCGCAGCGCCCTCTAAAGAAAAAATTTTCCGAGGCCAGCAGAGCTGGAAGGATATATCTAAGATGAGGAATACGTCGGAGGAACATCCCGTCGAAAGAACGTTACAAGGTAAGAAGTAACTTGTTCTTCTCTGGTATCAATTTCAATAGTTCCTCTGTCTTCTCCACACCCTAGAAAGTATTTTCCCCTCTCTTTCCAGGTGACTCAATTAAGATGGCCATAGCAATCCTGCTTTCACTACTTGTGCCAAGAAGGATTTTTTCAGGTTGTTCAATTGCCTCCTCCTCTTCTCAGTTGTAGGTGCAAAATATAGAAAGATCAGAATTCTGTGATGTTGATATTCTAATGTCCCTTTCGCGCTTGCAGCTTTCCAAAATCTATCCCTTTCCCGGGATCAAACACCTTAATGATGAGTGTTGATCCCACTGTTGGATCACTGCTTTTTTGTGGGGAACGCATCTTGATCCTGTAGCATTTGTCGATATATATGGAATCGTCCTCTGTTTCTAGGGCCAACGCATTTATAAGCCAGGTAGAGGCAAGCAAGATTGGGTCTTCTCCCTCTACACCTGCAGGGAAACCAATAATTCTAACCTGCTTCACCTTTAACACATTTCCCAGGTATCAAGCCTGTTCTCCATAGCCCTAATTCACTTAATCTCTACCACCATTTCTTTTCCAAACTTCTTCATAGCTGGAGTTGCTTGAGACCACTGATATTCCAGCTCAGTGGATTTTTGTTCCATAATGGCTGTTGTAGCTTCAAGTTGAGCCATCTTTTACTTCAGTTTATCAAACCTGCCCTCTAACCCAGATATAGGGCATCATTATAAGTATGGCAGTACAGTAACAACAGCGCCGGTAGTGCTACCGGTGCCGTTGCCACCGTACCGCCATACTACGAGTTGTGCTCGCAGGTCTTGCTCTGCCCGCCAGGTCGGACCTGGCAGGCAGTACGGCACCCGCAAGCACAACTCTATGAACGGTGTCGGTGCATCCGAGCTCCCCATTCCCCTTCGGCCCTATGGGGCTGAAGGGGGGTGGGAAGTCCCTTATTGCCGGCACCCACGAATGGGCAATTACGTGGTCCGCCAAACTCGGCATGATCTGGTAATTGCTCATTCGTGGGTGCCGGATGCTTTCGCAAGTTTGGAGGTAGCCTGTTTGTATTACAGGCATGCCTACCTTCAAACTTGTAATGAGGCCCTTGGAATGCATCCCAGAGCAGCCATTACTGGGTCCCTCACAGACGAGGAGGGTCTGGAAGCATATTGACTGACTTGCCTGTTTGTCAAATCCATGGTGCAAAAAAGTCAGATTCACGTACTTTCTCTTTCTTTTTGCTCTGTTCCAGATGCCATTGTTTGCCATGTTCACCTGAAGGTTTATGGTAGTTATTATGACTTCCAAATGATATTGAAGTAATTTCTCCCACGTCTGTTGAGATGCTGCATAGTCTGCTCCTTATGTGCACTTTAAGTTACCATAAGTTGGAGAGCAGTCTATGTGCTGGAGTAGTATGGCACCTTCACTCTTGTCCATGCTTCTCTGGGCCAGGTGGAAAGAGCCAGGGGAAAGCAGAGAGTGAAGGGGAAGGAAGGCGCACAAGCTAAGTGCAATGTAGGGGCTGGAAGGGCTACAAGGGTACAAGCTCAGCCAGGTTAGTGTGAGGGGAGGGGCCCAGAAGTGCACGTTCAGGTTGAGGGGAGAATCAGGGGTGACCACATGCAGGGGATTGGGTGGGCAGGCAGTCAAGAAGCAGCCATGGACATTGGCTGGGGAGGGGAGAGGGAAGGAGGAGAAAATCAAGGTCTTGAGAAGCTTCTGGAACTCAAGGAGATCAGGCACAAGTCTGATAGGGGCAGGGAGGCCATTCCAGAGGGAGGCACCTGGGGAGGAGAAAGAGCTACCCCCCACTCTCTGCTTGGAAAAAAGGCGGATCTGCAGAGGGTTAGAGCTAGACGAACAAAGGATTCTAGCAGGGAGATAGTTAGGGAGAGTAGAGAGGTCCCAGGCTCAAACAAGCCTTGTGCATGAAGCAGAGGGTCGTGAACTTTATCCTTGCAGCAACCGGGAGCTGGCTGAGGTATTTTAGGGCTGGAGAGATGATGTCCCTGGGTTTGAGGACAAGGATAAGTCTCTCCGTCCTATTCTGGATTAGTTGAAGGGGGCGTATGGAGGAGTTAGGTAGATTAAGGAAGAGGCTATTGCAGTAGTCCAGCCTGGAGAGAACAAGAGCTCTGGAGACATTGGGCCTTATTCCAAGTATGGCGGTCCAGAACAATGGGTGCCAGTAGCAATGTACTGGCACCCTTTCCCGACCGCCATACTACGAGAATGCCGGTAAGGGTAAGGATCCCCCAACATGCCTGATCTGCCAGGTTTTCAGGCCCCTACTGGCATTTCTCTCACTGAAGCACCGGAACCATTAGCCGGAGCTTGTGTCCCCATTTCCATGGAGTCCCACAGGACTTCATGGGAATGGGGATTTACCGTTCCGCCCCTACTTGTGATGACCGGGATATCAGGCAGTACGGCACCCGCGAGCACAACTCTATGAACGGTGCCGGTGCATCTGAGCTCCCCATTCCCATTCAGCCCTATGGGGCTGAAGGGGGGGTGGGAAGTCCCTTATTACCGGCACCCACGAATGGGCAATTACCAGGTCTGCCAAACTCGGCATGACCCGGTAATTGCTCATTCTTGGGTGCCGGATGCTTTCTCAAGTTTGGAGGTAGCCTGTTTGTATTACAGGCATGGCTACCTGCAAACTTGTAATGAGGCCCTTGGAATGCATCCCAGAGCAGCCATTACTGGGTCCCTTACAGACGAGGAGGGTCTGGAAGCATATTGACTGACTTGCCTGCTTGTCAAATCCATGGCGCAAAAAAAGTCAGATTCACGTACTTTCTCTTCCTTTTTGCTCTGTTCCAGATGCCATTGCTTGACATGTTCACCTGAAGGTTTATGGTAGTTATTATGACTTCCAAATGATATTGAAGTAATTTCTCCCACGTCTGTTGAGAGGCTGCATAGTCTGCTCCTTATATACACTTTAAGTTACTATAAGTTGGAGAGCAGTCTATGTGCTGGAGTATTATGGCACCTTCACTGTTGTCCATACTTCTCTGGGCCAGGTGGAAAGAGCCAGGGGAAAGCAGAGGGTGGAGGGGAAGGAAGGCCCACAAGCTAAGTCCGAGGTAGGGGCTGGAAGGGCTACAAGGGTACAAGCTCAGCCAGGCTAGTGTGAGGGGAGGGGCCCAGAAGTGCACGTTCAGGTTGAGGGGGGAATCAGGGGTGACCACATGCAGGGGATTGGGTGGGCAGCCAGTCAAGAAGCAGCCATGGACATTAGCAGGGGAGGGGAGAGGGAAGGAGGAGGAGAAAAAAGCAAGGTCTTGAGAAGCTTCCGGAACTCAAGGAGATCAGGCACAAGTCTGATAAGGGCAGGGAGGCCATTCCAGATGGAGGCACCTGTGGAGGAGAGAGAGCTACCCCCCACTCTCTGCTTGGAAAAAAGGCTGATCTGCAGAGAGTTAGAGCTAGACGAACAAAGGATTCTAGCAGGGAGGTATTTAGGGAGAGTAGAGAGGTCCCAGGCTCAAACAAGCCTTGTGGATGAAGCAGAGGGTTGTGAACTTTATCCTTGCAGCAACTGGGAGCTGGCTGAGGTATTTTAGGGCTGGAGAGATGATGTCCCTGGGTTTGAGGACAAGGATAAGTCTCTCCGTCCTATTCTGGATTAGTTGAAGGGGGCGCATGGAGGAGTTAGGTAGATTAAGGAAGAGGCTATTGCAGTAGTCCAGCCTGGAGAGAACAAGAGCTCTGGAGACATTGGGCCTTATTCCAAGTATGGCGGTCCAGAAAAATGGGTGCCGGTAGCAATGTACTGGCACCCTTTCCCGACCGCAAATTAACAAGGGGGGTCCTGGGAGTCCCTCTGCCAGACATTAGTCCTGGTTACGAGAGACTTACCCAGAGTCTTTAGCTCACTATCTTTCACAGAGAAGAACTATCCCAAACATATCAGTCTTTGTCCTGCCCTGGGGCAGTCCAGCACCGAAATGCTAGGCAATTCTCCTCTGAACAAGAGTACCAACAGAAACCCCAGACACGTGTTTCGGTCTGGTTGGACCTCATCAGTAGGGTGGATCTGTGCCTCTCTAAGAATAGTGAGCAAGGGGTCCACGTCTGGATTCCCCTAGTAACTTAGGGTGAGACCCAAAGTTACTTGAATATGCAAATTAACAAGGGGGGTCCTGGGAGTCCCTCTGCCAGACATTAGTCCTGGTTACGAGAGACTTACCCAGAGTCTTTAGCTCACTATCTTTCACAGAGAAGAACTATCCCAAACATATCAGTCTTTGTCCTGCCCTGGGGCAGTCCAGCACCGAAATGCTAGGCAATTCTCCTCTGAACAAGAGTACCAACAGAAACCCCAGACACGTGTTTCGGTCTGGTTGGACCTCATCAGTAGGGTGGATCTGTGCCTCTCTAAGAATAGTGAGCAAGGGGTCCACGTCTGGATTCCCCTAGTAACTTAGGGTGAGACCCAAAGTTACTTGAATATGCAAATTAACAAGGGGGGTCCTGGGAGTCCCTCTGCCAGACATTAGTCCTGGTTACGAGAGACTTACCCAGAGTCTTTAGCTCACTATCTTTCACAGAGAAGAACTATCCCAAACATATCAGTCTTTGTCCTGCCCTGGGGCAGTCCAGCACCGAAATGCTAGGCAATTCTCCTCTGAACAAGAGTACCAACAGAAACCCCAGACACGTGTTTCGGTCTGGTTGGACCTCATCAGTAGGGTGGATCTGTGCCTCTCTAAGAATAGTGAGCAAGGGGTCCACGTCTGGATTCCCCTAGTAACTTAGGGTGAGACCCAAAGTTACTTGAATATGCAAATTAACAACGGGGGTCCTGGGAGTCCCTCTGCCAGACATTAGTCCTGGTTACGAGAGACTTACCCAGAGTCTTTAGCTCACTATCTTTCACAGAGAAGAACTATCCCAAACATATCAGTCTTTGTCCTGCCCTGGGGCAGTCCAGCACCGAAATGCTAGGCAATTCTCCTCTGAACAAGAGTACCAACAGAAACCCCAGACACGTGTTTCGGTCTGGTTGGACCTCATCAGTAGGGTGGATCTGTGCCTCTCTAAGAATAGTGAGCAAGGGGTCCACGTCTGGATTCCCCTAGTAACTTAGGGTGAGACCCAAAGTTACTTGAATATGCAAATTAACAAGGGGGGTGCTGGGAGTCCCTCTGCCAGACATTAGTCCTGGTTACGAGAGACTTACCCAGAGTCTTTAGCTCACTATCTTTCACAGAGAAGAACTATCCCAAACATATCAGTCTTTGTCCTGCCCTGGGGCAGTCCAGCACCGAAATGCTAGGCAATTCTCCTCTGAACAAGAGTACCAACAGAAACCCCAGACACGTGTTTCGGTCTGGTTGGACCTCATCAGTAGGGTGGATCTGTGCCTCTCTAAGAATAGTGAGCAAGGGCATACTACGAGAATGCCGGTAAGGGTAAGGATCCCCCAACATGCCTGATCTGCCAGGTTTTCATGCCCCTACTGGCATTTCTCTCACTGAAGCACCGGAACCATTAGCCAGAGCTTGTGTCCCAATTTCCGTGGAGTCCCACAGGACTTCATGGGAATGGGGATTTACCGTTCCGCCCCCGCTTGTGATGACCGGGATATCAGACACGGAATCAGTGTTACGGGGTTGGCATCAACCCACCGACCGCACTGGCGGGTTACCGCCAACCTCGTAATGAGGTCCATTAAGTTTGGCCTGTGACTATGGAATTATTTCCCTCTCCTCCTCTGATCTATTACCAACTTCATTTTCTTTCTGCCAATGTTTGAAAACGTGGCTCTTCTCTACTTATGAGGGTAACCAATCTCCAAGTCCCAGACGCAAAGAGCTGTTTGATGAAAAGCCTGATGGCCAGGTAGTCATGTCTCAAGTATTTCCTTTACAAACGTAGGTGGTTTGGTCTGTGGCAAAATAAATGAACTTTTGTATTTAGAACTCTGCAAATGAAGAAAAAGTTGATAATAGATCTGATGGAAAGAGTACGAATTCCATAACGGGGCTGTCAGATAAGAAAATGATCCACCACCATTCCTCACAAGACAAACATGAGGTATAGACAGCTGCAGAAGCCTGCAAGAGAGGAGAGAGCTTGGGGGACAGTATAGAATGAGCTGTGAGGAGACGGAGGACAATTTGCTGCAGTAAAAGCAGTTGTGGATTTGGGAGAGGATCTTGAACTGGACATGTTGTCTAAAAGGTAGACAATGAAAAGCCTTAGGGAAAGGATTTATATTAGAGGGATGTTTGGAACCACAGAGAAGGACAAATCAGGGAAATGGCAGTCGAAGATCAACAACTTGGCCATATTCAAGACGTGATTGAAGAGCGGTAATGATGGCATAGAGACAACAGAAGTGTCTTCAGAAACCACAAATGGGAAAACAAATGGGAAAAACAAGCAGAATCAACATTCTTAAACTCAGAGAGAGAGAGCGAGAGAGAGAGAGAGAGAGAGAGAGAGAGAGAGAGAGAGACAGAAAAATGGCTGTCCAGGCAGAGGCAGAGCCAGTCCCCAAGTTTTGGGGGCTGGCTGGGCGTTTTGAAAACTGGCTGTGAGTGTAGCCATTAACCTAGTGGATTGGCACACCCCGTCCCCTTTCTCTGAGACTAAGAAGATGTATCACTACCACACCTTCCTTGGCCCATTAAATGCATCTTTTACCCCAATTCAGAGACTATTTACAACATAAAGAAAATGTTAATCATTAGAAGCATGGGCCCTCTAAAAGTTGATGCCAGCAGGTAAGCCTTTGGCTTATTGATACGGGGTATGGGCAGGCGTTTGTCCTCTTCCTCTGTACATTTGCTGCTACGCTAATGACTCTGCTCTCTAAGGTAAGAAATTTGGCAGCCTTTTGCCTCCAAGCCATTTGCCATGGAGTCCCAGGCTGCGAGTCACACTTCTGCCTCCTGCCTCATAGTTGGAGGGTGTTAGCCCGTCCGAAGCCAGGGGCTGGCGCCGTCCATGGAAAGGCCAAGATTTGTCACATAGGACACATGAGTTGGCCAGGTTCCCATAGATTGGACCAAAACAGAGGGCCCCAGATTCTGGTCCATTCTCTCACCAACATAATCTCCATCTTACAAGAAACAACAGATCTAGAAGTGTGATTAAATCTGTTGTAAACAACAAAATCTGATTCCCAATTGGAATAAGTTGTGACAGGAATTCTTAGAGCACATAAAGATTACTCACACACTATTTGTTTTATGAATTATTGTGACAATGGTATAGATTTAACATACAGCCAGCGTGTATTTCATGCCATTGGACACATTCTCAAGGCTTTCCTTCAACAGAAAAGGAGCTCATATGGGTGCACAGGTCTCAAAGAAGTAATCTTAGAAAAAGGTAAAAAATGGCAATAGTATATTCTAAATGTACAACAATAAGTAAATGTGGTTATCCCCTCAAACAGAATACAATGAAGAAAGAGGCTTGTCAGCAGACAGCATTACTGTTAACTTCAAACTCGTCTTGTCAATGTTGAGTTTAGAAGTATTGGCACCCTTCCAGCCATAAATAGTCACTAGCTAGAGGTAGACAGTTCTTTGAGGATGACAGAGAGGTGAGGTCGTCCTGTTGAGGACTTCCATTATAAAACCCCTTGGCGGTTCTTAAACTGTTGCATTAATTTGCCAGTCTCTCTGGACCGCCGGGCTCCACACGGTCCTCGGAGCCCCCTCCTCACTCCAGGGGTCCGGATACCTAGTCTTCCTCACACGCAATCCCGACGGACCTCCATTACTGCTTCCTGGGGCCTCCTCCACATTGCTGCTTCCACACGGCCCTCGGAGCCCCCTCTTCACTCCACGGAGTCCGGAGCCTCCTCTTCCTCACACGCGATCCCAGCGGATCTGCATCGCTGCTTCTTGGGGCCTCTGCGCTACACTCAGCCCCCGGATCGCCTTCTGCACTACGCAGGATCCGGGTGAGCCTGCGACCATCCATAGTGCTGGATCTGTTTGCCCCCTCAGCAGTTCCGGTGCTCTCTGCTCTCCCACCGGCGTGTGAGGAGTCCGGAACCTCCTCTTCCTCACACGCGATCCCAGCGGATCTGCATCGCTGCTTCTTGGGGCCTCTGCGCTACACTCAGCCCCCGGATCGCCTTCTGCACTACGCAGGATCCGGGTGAGCCTGCGACCATCCATTGTGCTGGATCTGTTTGCCCCCTCAGCAGCTCCGGCGCAATCCGCTCTCCCACCGGCCCTCCTCTTCACTCCACAGGGTCCTGGTGTGCCTGCGGCCGCTCGTAGACCCAGCATTGGGCCCTCCTGGAGCCTCCCCTTTTGTCTCACCCTCCCTGTGTCAGGGTGGAGACGGCGCGGCCTTGAGTGCCCTATCTGCAACTCTGAGGTGCTTCCTCGTCGGCCCCTCCTTCTCCACGCCAATCCGGTTGAGCCTGCGACTGCGCCTGGATCTGGCCTCGGGACCGCCTGGGTCCTCCACCACTACGTGGAGTCCTGGTGAGTCTGCAGCCACACCCGGAACCACCTTCAGGGCCACCTGAGTCCTCTACTTGCCTCTTGCCCTTCCTATACACGGACGAAAAACGGGCTGGCTCTGTCTGTCCCCTCAGCACCTTCATAGTTCTCCGCTCCTCCTTTGGCTCCATGAACTCCAGCGGGCTAGCCGTGGTCTGAGGTACCGCCATCTCGATGTTGCCCTGCCCCCCCACCATCCTAGAGCGACTCTGACTTCTCCAGTGTGGGCTCTGCTCCCTTTGTGCTCCTCCCCAGTCTGGGGCTTTTGATTTCTTGTTGAGTCTGCCGCAACCTTAGTGCCAACATTTTTAATCCACCACTACAGCCTACTGAGCCGTCATTTAACTTTCACATCCTGTGTCCTGACGGGGACGTGTTGGCTCCATGTTCCACCACTCCTGCACCTGAACATTCCTGAACATTCCACTGCTCCACTGGCTCTGCTACATCTCTACTTCCACAGTTCTCGGCTCACCCGGCACCGGCTGTGATCTGTGCGGTGCTCCAAGCACCACTGGTCTCCTCCATCCACAATCTCGAGAACCTGCATCCTCGGACTCTGTTGGTTCTTTCCGGCTTTCTCTCACCACTGACTCAAATCCACCTTCAACGCCATCCTCACCTGGTTTCCTCCAACTTGATTTCCGAGTGCCTGCACCCTCTGACCCTATTGTTTCCACCTGCCATCTTTCCTCCACATTGCCCACTGCCTCCCCTTTATATAACTATCGCACTGGTCTCTACCCTCTACATTCCCATTCCTACAATTACTGCTCCTCTCTACCTGTCCGTCTCTAAGTCCTTGGTATGCGATCCTCCACATCTCCTTTTCACCTCACTCCCCGCCCTCTCCCCATCCTCCCATCTCCTCCTCTCCCTTCTACTCTCCTTTCCCCTCCTCATGCCTAGTCCTCTTCACTATCCTCTCCCCCACTCCCCTAGCCACCGTCCTTCCCTCTCCCACCTCCCTAACCTTCTCTACCCCCCCAACAGCCAGCCACTCTGCCCTCATGTACTCTGCTCTCTGGAACGCCAGATCCATCTGCAAGAAAACTGCAGCTACCCTTGATATTTTCTTTCACCCTAACCTTCATTTCCTCTGCCTTACCGAAACCTGGATTCCACCTCATAACACCTCTGTCCCCGCTTCCTTAACGACCTCGTCTTCCTCGTTCATCCATACCCCCTGCACCTCTGGTCGTGGTGGAGGCGTTGGTCTCCTGTTCCACCCCAAATTCATCTCCTCCTCTTCATCTCCAACTCTCCCCTCTTTCCCTACTTTTGAATTCCTCTACAAGTCCTTGTCTTCTCCCCACCCTATTTCCTTCCTGGTCATCTATCGGCCCCCTGGCCCTCCCTCTTCTTTCTTTGAAGACCTGGATCACCTCCTCTCACTTATTCCCCCCCCCCTCTCCTCTAATTGTACTTGGTGACTTTAATATCCATCTTCCTTCTTCCCCCAATCTGCTCCTCTCCTCTCCATCCTTGATTCATACCTCCTCACCCTCCTTCCTTCACCCTCTACTCACTCCTCTGGTTCCACTCTTGACCTCAACTTTAACTCCTCCTATCCCTCCTTCCCTGTCTCTTCTCTTCCTGTTTATCTCTCTGACCATGCCTTACTCTCTTTTTCCCTTTCTCCTCTCTCACCACCCACTAATTCTAATCCCTCCCCCAATCTACTCACGTCGTGACCTGCGTGACTTTAACGCTAACCTCTTCTATGACACTTGCTCTTCTTCTCTCCCATCTCACCAAGACTTTGCATTACTTTCTGCTGAAGATGCTCTCTCTTCCCTTTCATCTTCTATCTCCACTGCTCTTGACCAACTTTACCCCCTTTCTCTCTTTCGCCCTACCCGGAAAACTTCTCAACCCTGGCTTACCTCCCATCTCCGCTCTCTGCGGCGCCTTCTCAGGCGATTAGAGAGACTCTGGCTCAAAACTCCCTTGCTTCCTAATCAAACTTCTTACTTCTCTTACCACGCACTTTATAACTCTTGTCTTGCAACGGCCAAGTCCTCCTACTACTCTAACCTTCTCCAGTCTCAAGCCTCTCATCCTCGTCGGATTTTTCAAACTCTTTCCCACCTTCTTTCTCCTCCTACTCCTGACCCCTCATCCAATTCCACACTTTCTCCCTCTGACTTTGCCAACTTCTTTTCCTCCAAAATCATCACACTCGGCCAAAAAATGAACTCCCTCTCTGACTCTCTCTCCTCCTCCCCCTTCTCCTCCCTCTTCCACTATGTCTGTCTTTTCATCTATTTCTCCTTCTGATGTCTCCTCCCTTCTATCCAAAGCCCACCCCACGTCCGCCCCCTCTGACCCTCTCCCCTCCGTTCTCATCCCCAAGATCTACCCTCTTCTTATCCCTTACCTTACCACTTTCTTCAACTCCTGGCTCTGCTCGTCTACCTTTCCCTCTGCTTTCAAACATGCAACAATTATTCCTATTCTAAAGAAACCCTCTGCTGATCCACTTCTCACCGCTAACTACAGACCTATCTCTCTTCTGCCTTTCCTTTCTAAACTCCTTGAGCGTCTTGCCTACTCTCAACTCTCTTCCTTCGTCTCTTCATCCGCTCTCCTTCCTCCCTTCCAATCTGGCTTGCATCCCAAACATTCCACTGAAACTGCTCTCACCTCTATTCTCAACTCTCTCCTCTGCTCGGCATGCAAAGCAAGCTTCTATCCTTATTCTCCTCGATCTCTCTGCAGCTTTTGACACTGTCGATCACCCACTCCTGCTCCACACTCTCTCCTCCTTCGGGTTCAAAGGCCCTGTTCTGAAATGGCTATCTTCGTACCTCTCCTCCCGTTCCTTTGCTGTTTCATGGGGAGGCCAGACCTCTCCTTCCTTCCCTCTTACTTACGGTGTCCCTCAAGGCTCTGTACTTGGTCCTTTCCTCTTCTCTCTTTACACCTCCCTTATTGCTCCTGTTATCTCCTCCTTTGGCATCTCCCATCACTTCTATGCGGATGATACTCAACTCTTCCTCTCTTTCTCCTCCTTCACACCTGACCTCCACCTTAAACTCTCCTCTTGTCTCACAGCAATCAAGAACTGGATGTCCTCCTGCTTTCTCCCTCTTAAACACAGATAAAACTGAAGTCCTTTTCTTCCCTTCTAATACTCTTCCTCCTCCCCCTTTCATCCACTTTCCTCCCTCCAATCTCCCTATCTCCACCCATGCTCGTAATCTAGGCATTCTATTTGACTCCTCTCTCACATTCTCACAACAAATTTCACTCACCTCCCGCTCCTGCCGTTACCACCTCTACAATATTTGCAAAATCCGTCCCTCCCTCACATTCCATGCCACCAAAATCCTAATTTCCTCTCTCATCTTTTCCTGACTCTTCTACTGCTCCTCTCTATTCTTCGGACTTCCCACATCTCAGCTTGCCCCCCTTAAATCCATATACCACTCCGCTGTTCGTACCCTTTGTCTCCTTACCTCCCATGACTCCATCTCCTCCTCGCTCTCTCACCTTCGCTGGCTACCTTTCCACTTACAGCTAAAATTCAGCTTTCTCTGCCTTGTTTTGAAATCCCTACATGGTCTTGCTCCTCCTTATCTCTCCTCCCTTCTCTCCTTTTACTTCCCCTCTCGTTCCCTTCGTTCCGCTGACCATTTCCTTCTCACTGTACCTCCTTCCCCCTGCGCTTCCTCCCAGTTCCGCTCCTTCCAACTCCTTGCTCCTCTGCACTGGAACTCACTCCCCCTCTCAATCTGTTCTTCCATGGCCTTCCCCTCATTTCGCACTTCCCTCAAATCCCTCCTCCTCCATTCTCCACCTTGAATGCCCCCCTGCCCTCTCTTCTCCCCCCCTTCTTTCCCTCACCTAATTCCTCTCTCCCCTCTCCTATTTCACTCTCTCCCCCTTCCATTTACGCTCATTCTATCCTTCTCCTGCCCCCACCAATCCTATTCCCATGGCACTTCCCCCACCCTCAGTTAATTGCTCTTTGCACTGTTATTGTTGTTGAATGATTCAAGATGTAATATTTGCTCCCAATGTTATCTGTTGTTGTTACTCTGTATTAAGTTGTTCCATTGTACAGCGCCTTGGTGTAAGGCGCTCTATAAATAAATAAATCAATCAAATCAATCAATTATTGTTTTTAGTGTTCTGCACCCTTATATTTCTGTGCTTTTAGCATTGTGACTGTTGCATGACACTCTGTAATTACTGATTGTTAGGATGCTGCTTTCGCAGCTAGTCGTCTTTCTGTGCTTGTACTTGGCGTTCTTGTGCTAAAGGTGCTCGCTTAAAACAAGCCCTTATGTGCCCGTCCATGCCCAGACAGGGCCCTGGTTGTGCCCTGGTGTAAATGGTTCTTCCCATGTACCTTGTTTTTCTCGGGCTCAGCTTTTGGCCCTTGCTCCAGCAGCTATAGTATTTCCCATCAACTTTAGTTCACGATCTGCCCCCGTGGCCACACCCCTTTGCATAGTTTTCTACTGAATGCCCGTTCTCTTGCAGCCCATGCACAGAGCTGCAGGGATTTGGTAGAAGATCACCAACCCAAGCTGGTTTTCATTTCTGAAACCTGGTTGGGCCCTCATTCGGATCCTAGTATCATTCAATTTCCCCCCTCCTAATTGTGAAATGCTGCACTGTGATCGCACCCCCCTCGTGCTGGTGGGGGAGTGGCAGTTTTTTTTTTTAATCTAACCCTCAGATTCGTGCCATGACATTGGACCATGGCTACAACATGGATGTGATTCTGGTTGGGATCTCCATATCTGCTACCAACACTGTCTGGGTAATTCATAGAATTACGCACGAAAGTGGCACACGCGGCTGGCGCACAGTGTGCGCGTGCGAATGTCTGCGCCAGCTGCGTGCTCTAAAATCGATATCCGCGCACAGCATATTCATGGATTTCAGCTTCCAAAACCTGCCATGGCGCAGAGTGGCGCAGCGACCCTGCAGCTGCGCCAGTTACGCCCCCATGAACGCCCTCGCGCAAGGAAAAGCCATCAAAATTCCCAATTCATCACAAAGGGCTGCGCTAACCCTGGACCAGTATACAGGGCTGCCAAACAGCAAACGGCGAGCGGGGAACGTGTATTACTGGGGTGCGCGGGAAGTTCCACACGCGATTTCAGCAGGGTACGTGTATTTCTGGGGTGCGGGGAAGTTCAACACGCGATTACAGCAGGGTACGTGTATTACAGGGATGCGCGGGAAGTTCCACACGCGATTCCAGCAGGGTACGTGTATTTCTGGGGTGCGGGGAATTTTTACACATGATTTCAGCAGGGTACCAGTATTACTGGGGTGCGCTGGAAGTTCCACATGCGATTTCAGCAGGGTACGTGTATTTCTGGGGTGTGGGGAACTTTTACACGCAATTTCAGCAGGGTTCCTGTATTACTGGGGTGCGCGGGAAGTTACACACGGGATTGCAGCTGGGTACGTGTATTTCTGGGGTGCGGGGAAGTTTGACACACGATTTCAGCAGGGCACGTGTATTACAGGGGTGCGCGGGAAGTTACACACGCGATTTCAGCAGGGTACGTGTATTTCTGGGGTGCGGGGAAGTTCAACACGCGATTACAGCAGGGTACGTGTATTAGAGGGGTGCGCGGGAAGTCCCACATGCAATTCCAGCAGGGTACGTGTATTTCTGGGGTGCGAGGAAGTTTCACACGCGATTACAGCAGGGTACGTGTATTTCTGGAGTGCGTGGAAGTGTAACACGCGATCACAGCAGGGTACCTGTATTATTTGCCCACTGCCTCCCCTTTATATAACTATCACACTGGTCTCTACCCTCTACATTCCCATTCCTACAATTACTGGTCCTCTCTACCTGTCCGTCTCTAAGTCCTTGGTATGCGATCCTCCACATCTCCTTTTCACCTCACTCCCCCCTCCCACCTCCTCCTCTCCCTTCTACTCTCCTTTCTCCTCCTCATGCCTAGTCCTTTTCACTATCCTCTCCCCCACACCCCCAGCCACCCTCCTTCCCTCTCCCACTGCCCTAACCTTCTCTACCCCCCCCCACAGCCAGCCACTCTGCCCTCATGAACTCTGCTCTCTGGAAAGCCAGATCCATCTGCAAGAAAACTGCAGCTACCCTTGATCTTTTCTTTCGCCTTAACCTTCATTTCCTCTGCCTTACCGAAACCTGGATTCCACCTCATAACACCTCTGTCCCCGCTTCCTTAACGACCTCGTCTTCCTCGTTCATCCATACCCCCGCACCTCTGGTCGTGGTGGAGGCGTCGGTCTCCTGTTTCACCCCAAATTCATCTCCTCCTCTTCATCTCCAACTCTCCCCTCTTTCCCTACTTTTGAATTCCTCTACAAGTCCTTCTCTTCTCCCCACCCTATTTCCTTCCTGGTCATCTATCGGCCCCCTGGCCCTCTCTCTTCTTTCTTTGAAGACCTGGATCACCTCCTCTCACTTATTTCTCCCCCCTCTCCTCTAATTGTACTTGGTGACTTTAATATCCATCTTCCTTCTTCCCATCAATATGCTCCTCTCCATCCTTGATTCATACCTCCTCACCCTCCTTCCTTCACCCTCTACTCACTCCTCTGGTTCCACTCTTGACCTCAACTTTAACTCCTCATATCCCTCCTTCCCTGTCTCTTCTCTTCCTGTTTATCTCTCTGACCATGCCTTACTCTCTTTCTCCCTTTCTCCTCTCTCACCACCCACTAATTCTAATCCCTCCCCCAATCTACTCACGTCGTGACCTGCGTGACTTTAACGCTACCCTCTTCTATGACACTTGCTCTTCTTCTCTCCCATCTCACCAAGACTTTGCATTACTTTCTGCTGAAGATGCTCTCTCTTCCCTTTCATCTTCTATCTCCACTGCCCTTGACCAACTTTACCTCCTTTCTCTCTTTCGCCCTACTCGGAAACCTTCTCAACACTGGCTTACCTCCCATCTCCGCTCTCTGCGGTGCCTTCTCAGGCGATTAGAGAGACTCTGGCTCAAAATTCCCTCGCTTCCTAATCAAACTTCTTACTTCTCTTACCACGCACTTTATAACTCTTGTCTTGCAACGGCCAAGTCCTCCTACTACTCTAACCTTCTCCAGTCTCAAGCCTCTCATCCTCGTCGGATTTTTCATACTCTTTCCCACCTTCTTTCTCCTCCTACTCCTGACCCCTCATCCAATTCCACACTTTCTCCCTCTGACTTTGCCAACTTCTTTTCCTCCGAAATCATCACACTCCGCCAAAAAATGAACTCCCTCTCTGACTCTCTCTCCCCTCCTCCCCCCTCTTCCACTATGTCTGTCTTTTCATCTATTTCTCCTTCTGATGGCTCCTCCCTTCTATCCAAAGCCCACCCCACGTCCGCCCCCTCTGACCCTCTCCCCTCCGTTCTCACCCCAAGATCTACCCTCTTCTTATCCCTTACCTTACCACTTTCTTCAACTCCTGGCTCTCCTCTTCTACCTTTCCCTCTGCTTTCAAACATGCAACAAGTATTCCTATTCTAAAGAAACCCTCTGCTGATCCACTTCTCACCACTAACTACAGACCTATCTCTCTTCTGCCTTTCCTTTCTAAACTCCTTGAGCGTCTTGCCTACTCTCAACTCTCTTCCTTTGTCTCTTCATCCGCTCTCCTTCCTCGCTTCCAATCTGGCTTCCATCCCAAACATTCCACTGAAACTGCTCTCACCTCTATTCTCAACTCTCTCCTCTCTGCTTGGCATGCAAAGCAATCTTCTATCCTTATTCTCCTCGATCTCTCTGCAGCTTTTGACACTGTTGATCACCCACTCCTGCTCCACACTCTCTCCTCCTTTGGGTTCAAAGGCCCTGTTCTGAAATGGCTATCTCTGTACCTCGCCTCCCGTTCCTTTGCTGTTTAGTGGGGAGGCCAGACCTCTCCTTCCTTCCCTCTTACTTATGGTGTCCCTCAAGGCTCTGTACTTGGTCCTTTCCTCTTCTCTCTTTACACCTCCCTTATTGCTCCTGTTATCTCCTCCTTTGGTGTCTCCCATCACTTCTATGCAGATGATACTCAACTCTTCCTCTCTTTCTCCTCCTTCACACCTGACCTCCACCTTAAACTCTCCTCTTGTCTCACAGCAATCAAGAACTGGATGTCCTCCCGCTTTCTCTCTCTTAACACTGATAAAACTGAAGTCCTTTTCGTCCCTTCTAATACACTTCCTCCTCCCTCTCCTCCCCCTTTCATCCACTTTCCTCCCTCCAATCTCCCTATCTCCACCCATGCTCGTAATCTAGGCGTTCTATTTGACTCCTTTCTCACCTTCTCACAACACATTTCACTCACCTCCTGCTCCTGCCGTTACCACCTCTACAATATTTACAAAATCCGTCCCTCCCTCACATTCCATGCCACCAAAATCCTAATTTCCTCTCTCATCTTTTCCCGACTCTTCTACTGCTCCTCTCTATTCTTCGGACTTCCCACATCTCAGCTTGCCCCCCTTAAATCCATATACCACTCCGCTGTTCGTACCCTTTGTCTCCTTACCTCCCGTGACTCCATCTCCTCCTCGCTCTCTCACCTTTGCTGGCTACCTTTCCACTTACAGCTAAAATTCTGCTTTCTCTGCCTTGTTTTCAAATCCCTACATGGTCTTGCTCCTCCTTATCTCTCCTCCTTTCTCTCCTTTTACTCCCCCTCTCGTTCCCTTCGTTCCGCTGACCATTTCCTTCTCACTGTACCTCCTTCCCCCTGCGCTTCCTCCCGGTTCCGCTCCTTCCAACTCCTTGCTCCTCTGCACTGGAACTCTCTCTCCCTCTCAATTTGTTCTTCCATGGTCTTACCCTCATTTCGCAGTTCCCTCAAATCCCTCCTCCTCAATTCTCCACCTTGAATGCCCCCCCTGCCCTCTCTTCTCCCCCCTTCTTTCCCTCACCTAATTCCTCTCTCCCCTCTCCTATTTCACTCTCTCCCCCTTCCATTTACGCTCATTCTATCCTTCTCCTGCCCCCCACCAATCCTATTCCCATGCCACTTCCCCCCCCTCAGTTAATTGCTCTTTGCACTGTTTTTGTTGTTGAATGATTCAAGATGTAATATTTACTCCCAATGTTATCTGTTGTTGTTACTCTGTATACAGTTGTTCCATTGTACAGCGCCTTGGTGTAAGGCGCTCTATAAATTAATTTAATCAATCAAATCAATCAATTATTGTTTTTAGTGTTCTGCACCCTTATATTTCTGTGCTTTTAGCATTGTGACTGTTGCATGACACTCTGTAATTACTGATTGTTAGGATGCTGCTTTCGCAGCAAGTCGTCTTTCGGTGCTTGTACTTGGCATTCTTGTGCTAAAGGTGCACGCTTAAAACAAGCCCTTATATGCCCGTCCATGCCCAGACAGGGCCCTGGTTGTGCCCTGGTGTAAATGGTTCTTCCCATGTACCTTGTTTTTCTCGGGCTGAGCTTTTGGCCCTTGCTCCAACAGCTATAGTATTTCCCATCAACTTTAGTTCACGGTCTGCCCCCGTGGCCACACCCCTTCGCATAGTTTTCTACTGAATGCCTGTTCTCTTGCAGCCCATGCACAGAGCTGCAGGGATTTGGTAGAAGATCACCAACCCAAGCTGGTTTTCATTTCTGAAACCTTGTTGGGCCCTCATTCGGATCCTAGTATCATTCAATTTCCCCCTCCTAATTGTGAAATGCTGCACTGTGATCGCACCCCCCTCGTGCTGGTGGGGGAGTGGTAGTTTTTTTTTTTAATCTAACCCTCAGATTCGTGCCATGACGTTGGACCATGGCTTCAACATGGATGGGATTCTGGTTGGGATCTCTATATCTGCTACCAACACTGTCAGGGTAATTCATAGAATTTCACACGAAAGTGGCGCACGCGGCTGGCGCACAGTGTGCACGTGCAAATGTCTGTGCCAACCGCGTGTGCTAAAATCGATATTCGCGCACAGCGTATTCATGGATTTCAGCCTCCAAAACCAGCCATGGCGCAGAGTGGCGCAGCGCCCCTGCAGCTGCGGCAGTTACGCCCCCAAGAACGCCCTTGCGCAAGGAAAACCCATCAAAATTCCCAATTCATCGCAAAGGGCTGCGCTAACCCTGGACCAGTATACAGGGCTGCCAAACAGCAAACGGCGAGCAGGGAAAGTGTATTACTGGGGTGCGTGGGAAGTTCCACACGCAATTCAGCAGGGTACGTGTATTTCTGGGGTGCGGGGAAGTTCAACACGCGATTACAGCAGGGTACGTGTATTACAGGGGTGCGCGGGAAGTTCCACATGCGATTTCAGCAGGGTACGTGTATTTCTGGAGTGCGGGGAACTTTTACACGCGATTTCAGCAGGGTACCTGTATTACTGGGGTGCGCTGGAAGTTACACATAGGATTTCAGCAGGGTATGTGTATTTCTGGGGTGCGGCGAATTTTAACACGCAATTTCAGCAGGGTAGGTGCATTTCTGGGGTGCAGGGAAGTTTGACACGTGATTTCAGCAGGGCACGTGTATTACAGGGGTGCGCAGGAAGTTACACACGCGATTTCAGCAGGGTACGTGTATTTCTGGGGTGCGGGGAAGTTCAACACGCGATTACAGCAGGGTACGTGTACTACAGGGGTGCGCGGGAAGTCCCACACACGATTCCAGCAGGGTACGTGTATTTCTGGGGTGCGGGGAAGTTTCACATGCGATTACAGCAGGGTACCTGTATTACTGTGGTGCGCGGGAAGTCCCACACGCGATTCCAGCAGGGTACGTGTATTTCTAGGGTGCGGGGAAGTTTCACACGCGATTTCAGCAGGGTACCTGTATTACTGGGGTGCGCGGGAAGTTCCACACGCGATTACAGCAGGGTACGTGTATTTCTGGGGTGCGTGGAAGTGTAACACGTGATCACAGCAGGGTACCTGTATTACTGGGGTGAGCGGGAAGTTCCACACGCGATTTCAGCAAGGTGCGTCTATTACTGGGGTGCGCGGGATGTTCCACACACGATTTCAGCAGGGTGCGTGTATTACTGCGGTGCGCGGGAAGTTCCACAAGCGATTTCAGCAGGGTACGTGTATTACTGGGGTGCGGGCAAGTTTCACACTCGATAGGCCCTGTGCGAGTGGGGTACGTGTATTTCGGGGGTGCAGGGGAGTCCTACACGTGAATTGGCAGTGTGGGTCCTCCCAGGTGTTCCGTCTACACCCTCCACAGCCCCTGCAGGCAGACCACACCACAGGGGACTACCCTGCACCCCTGGTCATGTCCCGCAGGCAGCCCATCCACCATGGGCATGCCCCCCCAGCCAAGCCACATGTCACCTTGCACTAGTGATCACCAACGCATTACCCCCTTGCACCGCACCACACAGCAGTGCAGGGCACCTGCCAGCAGGCACACACTCATCTCCCCCAGTACCCCCACCCCCCAGCAGTGCAGGGCACCTGCCAGCAGGCCCCACCCCCCAGCACTCAGGGTCACCTGCCAGCAGGCCCCCACTCATGTCCCCTTGCACACCCACCCCCCAGCAGTGCAGGGCACCTGCCAGCAGGCCCCCACTCATGCACCACTCATGTCCCCTTGCACCCCCACCCCCCAGCAGTCAGGGCCACCTGGCAGCAGGCCCCCACTCATGTCCCCTTACAGCACCACCCCCCAGCAGTGCAGGGCACCTGCCAGCAGGCCCCCACTCATGTCCCACTCATGTCCCCCTGCACCCCCACTCCCCAGCAGTGCAGGGCACCTGCCAGCAGGCCCCCACTCATGTTCCCTTGCACACCTACCCCCCAGCAGTGTGGGGCACCTGCCAACAGGCCCCCACTCATGTCCCCTTGCACCCCCAGCACTGAGGGGCACCTGCCAGCAGGCCCCCACTCATGTCCCCTTGCACCCCTACCCCCAGCACTGAGGGGCACCAGCCAGCAGGCCCCCACTCATGTCCCCTTGCACACCCACCCCCCAGCAGTGCGGGGCACCTTCCAGCAGGCCCCCACTCATGTCCCAATCATGTCCCCTTGCACCCCCAGCAGTGTGGAGCACCTGCAAGCAGGCCCCCACTCATGTCTCACCCATGTCCCCTTGGACCCCCACCCCCCAGCAGTGCAGGGCACCTGCCAGCAGGCCCCCACTCATGTCCCCTTGCACCCCCACCCCCCAGCACTGAGGGTCACCTGCCAGCAGGCCCCCACTCATGTCCCCTTGCACCCCCAGCACTGAGGGGCACCTGCCAGCAGGCCCCCACTCATGTCCCCTTGCACCCCCACCCCCCAGCAGTGCGGGGCACCTGCCAGCAGGCCCCCACTCATGTCCCACTCATGTCCCCCTGCACCCCCACCCCCCAGCAGTGCAGGGCACCTGCCAGCAGGCCCCCACTCATGTCCCCTTGCACACCCACACCCCAGCAGTGTGGGGCACCTGCCAACAGGCCCCCACTCATGTACCCTTGCACCCCCAGCACTGAGGGGCACCTGCCAGCAGGCCCCCACTCATGTCCCCTTGCACACCCACCCCCAGCAAGTGCGGGGCACCTGCCAGCAGGCCCCCACTCATGTCCCCTTGCACCCCCACCCCCCAGCAGTGCAGGGCACTTGCCAGCAGGCCCCCACTCATGTCCCCTTGCACCCCCACCCCCCAGCACTGAGGGGCACCTGCCAGCAGGCCCCCACTCATGTCCCCTTGCACACCCACCCCCCAGCAGTGCGGGGCACCTGCCAGCAGTCCCCCACTCATGTCCCCTTGCACCCCCACCTCCAGCACTGAGGGGCACCTGCCAGCAGGCCCCCACTCATGTCCCCTTGCACACCCACCCCCCAGAAGTGCGGGGCACCTGCCAGCAGGCCCCCACTCATGTCCCAATCATGTCCCCTTGCACCCCCAGCAGTGTGGGGCACCTGCCAGCAGGCCCCCACTCATGTCCCACCCATGTCCCCTTGCAACCCCACCCCCCAGCAGTGCAGGGCACCTGCCAGCAGGCCCCCACTCATGTCCCCTTGCACCCCCACGCCCCAGCACTGAGGGTCACCTGCCAGCAGGCCCCCACTCATGTCCCCTTGCACCCCCAGCACTGAGGGGCACCTGCCAGCAGGCCCCCACTCATGTCCCCTTGCACCCCCACCCCCCAACAGTGCGGGGCACCTGCCAGCAGGCCCCACTCATGTCCCACTCATGTCCCCCTGCAACCCCACCCCCAGCAGTGCAGGGCACCTGCCAGCAGGCCCTCACTCATGTCCCCTTGAACACCCACACCCCAGCAGTGTGGGGCACCTGCCAACAGGCCCCCACTCATCTACCCTTGCACCCCCAGCACTGAGGGGCACCTGCCAGCAGGCCCCCATTCATGTCCCCTTGCACCCCCACCCTCAGCACTGAGGGGCACCTGCCAGCAGGCCTCATGTCCCCTTGCACACCCACCCCCAGCAAGTGCGGGGCACCTGCCAGCAGGCCCCCACTCATGTCCCCTTGCACCCCCACCCTCAGCACTGAGGGGCACCTGCCAGCAGGCCTCATGTCCCCTTGCACACCCACCCCCAGCAAGTGCGGGGCACCTGCCAGCAGGCCCCCACTCATGTCCCCTTGCACCCCCACCCCCCAGCAGTGCAGGGCACCTGCCAGCAGGCCCCCACTCATGTCCCCTTGCACACCCACCCCCCAGCAGTACGGGGCACCTGCCAGCAGTCCCCCACTCATGTCCCCTTGCACCCCCACCTCCAGCACTGAGGGGCACCTGCCAGCAGGCCCCCACTCATGTCCCCTTGCACACCCACCCCCCAGAAGTGCGGGGCACCTGCCAGCAGGCCCCCACTCATGTCCCCTTGCACCCTCACCCCCCAGCAGTGTGGGGCACCTGCCAGCAGGCCCCCACTCATGTCCCACTCATGTCCCCTTGCACCCCCACTCTCCAGCAGTGCAGGGCACCTGCCAGCAGGCCCCCACTTGTGTCCCCTTGCACCCCCACCCTCCAGCACTGAGGGGCACCTGCCAGCAGGCCCCCACTCATGTCCCCTTGCACACCCCCCCCCAGCAGTGCGGAGCACCTGCCAGCAGGCACCCACTCATGTCCCACTAATGTCCCCTTGCACCCCCACCCCCCAGCAGTGCGGGGCACCTGCCAACAGGCCCCAACACATGTCCCCTGCACCCCACCCCCCAGCAGTGCGGGGCACCTGCCAGCAGGCCCTGCCACATATCCCCCAGCCAACACGTCATCACAATCTAGATGCCTGGCCCTTATGGCCAGCCTCCACATGCCAAAGACCCACCCAAGTATTGCATCCACCCACATAGAAATGCCAATTACATGACACAACCCCAATGGCAAGTATGTAAATGAAGACATGTCCCTCACACACACACAATGGGTGCAAGTGAATCTCAAAACCCATATCATGACATGCATGAAACCAATGAGATAATACCACACATCGAAGTTTGAAGAAAAGAATGTATTAAAAGCAACATGAATGGAATTAAAATCAAACAAACGACAATGGAAATTAAAAAAGAAAAGCTGCATGTCTGTAAAATAATGAAAAACAACAAATCATAATCCAAAGGAAAGGTGTCCAAAGTCACAGTTCCAAAAATGAAATCCAAGGGAAAAACAAAAAGTGAAAACCATTGCTCCATGGGGAAATCCAAACAAAAAAGTAGAATCCAACAGTCAACTATATACAGATGAACAATCTAGGGTCCATGATCCCAACTGAAGAAATGAAACCTATCAAAAACTCCTACCTAATAAAAAAAACTATATACAAAAAATGTGATCCATTGTCCAAAAGGTCCAAAATAAGGAAAAATACCAAAGGAAACCTAATACTAACTAAATAACTATTTACAAGGGCAGCGGGCAAGTCCAACGGCTCACATGTTGATGTTCCGGGCCAGGGCATCATCGAACTCCTGCTCAATGTCCCGGAGGCGGTCCTCTTCCATGGCCCGAGGGTTCGCAGGGACGATGACATCTGGAACTCCAGGTCCATGCGAATGGCCTCGAGGCACTCGGCCCGCCTCAGGGCCCTACGCATGGAGTTCTCCGCCCTGACCATCGTGAGCCGTGCCTCTTACGCCCGCTGCCGCTCCGCATCTATCGCTTGGCCCAACCGCTGCCACACGGAAGACACTTCCCGTCCAGGGTCCTCCTGCCCTCCGGCCGATGCCTGCCCCTCCGATGTTGATGTCCCCGAGCCATCATGGCTCCCACCTACAGCCTGCTCCTGCTGCTGCTGCTGCCCATGTGCCCTGTCCGATGGTGCCTGCACATCCTCCATCTGCTGGTCTCCAGTTGTGGTGTCCACCCCTGCTGGACCGCCAACTCCCGACTGTGTCAGGGATGGGATCTCCACCAAGCTGGCTGTGTTGGTCAGGCCAGGTCCACAGGGGGCCCTGGTGGAATCTGGGCCGGAAGACGATGTGGAGAACGACCGGCGCACAGCCTCCACAGAGGAGGAGAGGTCCACCAGAGTGCACGACACATATAGTAACCCACCGACCAGGGCCCCTCCCAGCAGTGCCACGTCACGACGCTGCTCTTCGTGATGGCGTGCGTTCTCCGCCCAGGAAGAACGCACTTCATCACGAATGACACGTGTGCGCAACGCGACACCAACCAGGACGGATCCCATATGGTCGTGAGACCCCTCGCCCACAGGTACTGGAGAGGCAGGTGATATGGCACTCTCCCCTACCTGCAGACGGGCCTGGGACGGGGCCTCCCTGCTGGTGCATGATGGTGCAGTCACAGGGTCAAGGACAGCGACATGCACAGGCCCCTCCGCGGTGACCTGTGCTGCCTCCTGACCCTGGCCCTGGACTGCACCACTTGCACCAGTGGTACTACCCCCACCAGGACCCATGTGCGGCTCAGTAGCGGGCTCATCCTCCTCTGTGGAGACCACCAACCTGGATGTCTCCACACCGTCTTCTGCCATTGGAAGCCCCTGTGGGGGCTCACCCGGCCCTTCTGCCACAGCCGTTGTGGCAGACGCAGCACCAGCCCCCTCGCTCCCGGATGATGGTAATTCCTGGGAGGGTGGCTGGGCCTTGCGTCGCCGCCCAGTGGAGGCATCTCCGCCGCTTGGCTCCACAGCGCCGTCTCCGCCCTCTTCTTCACTTGACGCTGCGTAGAGGGAGACATAGAACACAAGCATCAGGGTACAGTACAAAATACCCTAGACAGGAAGCAATAACACATGAGTGGCACTGTCAAATGTCACTTCCATCCTGTCATTCCACAACACATGGGTGAATGCACACAACACACATGCAGAAACAGTCCGGGCGCCTGCAATCAACATCAACATCCATGTAGAAGGGCCCCTGTAAACCAAGATGTTGCCTTCAAAGTCACATGCATCCATGGCGTTTCAAAGTCACACACACACTTCTCAGGCACACACACACACACATGTGCACCATACATGTACATGACATCAGCACCCATTCCTCACCCCCCCCCTCCATGTCCAGGAACAGAGACAGCCATGCATTCATGTGTGCATTCCACATAGAGCTCCCCATGTTGCTTTAAAACACATGCACCAACCATGTGGCTCACACATAACTGGTCTCACATGCATGACCATGATGTCCCTGCACACACACATATCCATACATGGCCTATGTCACACATACAGGCAAGCATCAGACTACCAGCACACTGCAACATGCATTGTCTCACACAGCAATGCTTGGCCACTTACCGCTCAACTCCAGACGGGTCCGCCTCCCAAGGATCTGGGCGTGGAGCGCTGGGCCTACGCGTTCCAGGACCCTCATCTGGATGGCACTCAGGCGTGCCCGGCCCCCTTCCGCGAGGCGCCGGGCCTTGTGGAGGGTCCTGGACCTGAAGTCCTCCCAGCGCTTCTTGACATGCTTGATGTCGCGGGTTGCCACCCCCTCCGTGTTGATGGCAACCACTACGTCGTCCCAGATCCTCTCCCGTCCTTCCTTGTTGGCGTGTGATGTTCCGAAGAGGGCATCATAATGCCCCAGGACATGCTCCACCAGGACACCAACTTCGGTGTCAGTGAAGCTGGTGGCCCTCTGCCTCTCTGGCTGGGGGTTGCCAGTCGTGCCAGATGGTGTAGTGCCTGACATGGCAACCCCAGAGGCAGGAGTGGGTGGGCAACTGGGTCCTGGGGCTGGGCTGTGGAGCGATGGAATCCCAGTCGGGAGTCTTCTGTTCCAGCAGGGGTGGACACAGCAACTGGACCCCTGCAGATGGCTGACGTGCAGGCACCAAATAGCAGGGCACGTGGGCAGCAGGCAGACAGGCAGACAGGCAGCAGCAGATGGCTGGTGGGAGCGTGCTCGGGGCTCTGGGGGGCAGGAAAATGGCCTTCTGGGCAGGAGCATGGTCTTCCGTGTGTGTACGCGTGGCCAGCTTGATACGGAGTGATTTGGCACGTGAAAATCTTGCATGTCAGCGTGTAATTCGAGGAAAGGCCCTTAGCGCATAAGCGCGACAGCACACGTACGCGATATCATTGGACCAAAGGCCCGTAGCGCGTAAGTGCGTCAGCACACGTACGCGATATCATTGGACCAGAGGCCCTTAGCGCGTAGGTGCATCTGTGACGTATTGTGCATGGGCATTGCCCTTTCGCATGTAAAACTTGCCACGCACCCCTGAAATTCACGTACTCCCTCGACCAGGGCCCTTTCGCGTGTGAAACTTCACGCGAACCCCGTAATACACTCACCCTGCTGAAATCGTGGGTGAAACTTCACGCGAACCCCAGGAATACATGTACCCTGCTGAAATCGCAGGTGAAACTTCACGCGAACCCCAGGAATACACGTACCCCGCTCGCTAGCACAGGGCCAATATTCCTGGGTTTTGCGTGAAGTTTCACACGCGATAGGCCATGTGCGAGTAGGGTACGTGCATTACTGGTGTTCGCGGGAAGTTTAACCCGCGATAGGCCCTGTGCGAGTGGGGTACGTGTATTTCAGGGGTTCGCATGAAGTTTCACACGCGATAGGCCATGTGCGAGTGGGGTACGTGCATTACTGGTGTTCGCGGGAAGTTTCACCCGCGATAGGCCCTGTGCGAGTGGGGTACGTGTATTTCAGGGGTTCTCGTGAAGTTTCACACGCGATAGGCCATGTGCGAGTGGGGTTTGTGCATTACTGGTGTTCGCGGGAAGGTTCACCCGCGATAGGCCCTGTGCGAGTGGGGTATGTGTATTTCAGGGGTTCGCGTAAAGTTTCACACGCGATAGGCCATGTGCACGTGGGGTATGTGCATTACTGGTGTTCGCGAGAAGTTTCACCCGCGATAGGCCCTGTGCGAGTGGGGTACGTGTATTTCAGGGGTTCGCGTGAAGTTTCACACGCGATAGGCCATGTGCGAGTGGGGTACGTGCATTACTGGTGTTCGCGGGAAGTTTCACCCGCGATAGGCCCTGTGCGAGTGAGGTACGGGTTCGTGGGAAGTTTCACACGCGATTTAGCTGTCAGAGCGGGGTATGTGAATTTCGGGGGTGCACGGGGAGTCCTACACGTGAATTGGCAGTGTGGGTCCTCCCAGGTGTTCCCTCCACACCCTCCACGGCCCTTGCAGGCAGACCACACCACAGGGGACTACCACGCACCCCTGGTCATGTCCCACAGGCAGCCCATCCACCATGGCCATACACCCCAGACAAGCCACCTGTCCGCTTGCACCACTGATCAACAACTCATGTCCACCTGCACCCCCACACCCCCACAGTGCGGGGCACTTGCCAGCAGGCCCCCACTCATGTCCCACTCATGTCCCCTTGCACCCCCACCCCCAGCAGTGCGGGGCACCTGCCAGCAGGCCCCCACTCATGTCCCCTTGCACCCCCACCCCCCAGCAGTGTGGGGCACCTGCCAGCAGGCCCCCACTCATGTCCCCTTGCACGCCCACCCCCCAGCAGTGTGGGGCACCTGCCAGCAGGCCCCCACTCATGTCCCACTCATGTCCCCTTGCACCCCCACACCCCAGCAGTGCGGGGCACCTGCCAGCAGGCCCCCACTCATGTCCCCTTGCACCCCCACCCCCCAGCAGTGTGGGGCACCTGCCAGCAGGCTCCCACTCATGTCTCCTTGCACCCCCACACCCCAGCAGTGTGGGGCACCTACCAGCAGGCCCCCACTCATGTCCCTTGCACCCCCACCCCTCAGCAGTGTGGGGCACCTGCCAGCAGGCCCCCACTCATGTCCCACTCATGTCCCCTTGCACCCCCAGCAGTGCAGGGCACCTGCCAGCAGGCCCCCACTCATGTCCCCTTGCACCCCTACCCCCCAGCAGTGTGGGGCACCTGCCAGCAGGCCCCCACTCATGTCCCACTCATGTCCCCCAGAACCCCCACCCCCCAGCAGTGCAGGGCACCTGCCAGCAGGCTCCGACACATGTCCCCCAGCCAACACGTCATCACAATCTAGATCCCTGGCCCTTATGGCCAGCCTCCACATGCCAAAGACCCACCCAAGTATTGCATCCACCCACATAGAAATGCCAATTTCATGATACAACCCCAATGGCAAGTATGTAAATGAACACAAGTCCGTCACACACACACAATGGGCGCAAGTGAATGTCAAAACCCATATCATGACACGCATGAAACCAATGAGATAATACCACACATCGAAGTATGAAGAATAAAATGTATTAAAAGCAACATGAATGGAATTAAAAACAAACAAACAACAATGGGAATTAAAAACGAAAAGCTGCATGTCCGTAAAATAATGAAAAACAACAAATCATAATCCAAAGGAAAGGTGTCCAAAGTCACAGTTCAAAAAATCAAATCCAAGGGAAAAACAAAAGTGAAAACCATTGCTCCATGGGTAAATAAAATAATAAAAAAGATGAATCCAATAGTGAACTATATACAGAAGAACAATCCAGGGTCCATGATCCCAACTGAAGAAATGAAACCTATCAAAAATACTACCTAATGAAAAACTATATACAGAAAGGTGGTGCATTGTCCAAGCGCAACCAAAATAAAGAAAAAAGCAAAGGAAACCTAACACTATCTAACTACTTACAAGGGCAGCGGGCAGGTCCAACGGCTCATATGTTGATGTTCTGGGCCAGGGCATCATCGAACTCCTGCTCAATCTCCCGGAGGCGGTCCTCTTCCATGGCTCCGAGGGTTCGCAGAGACGATGACATCTGGAATTCCAGGTCCCTGCGAATGGCCTTGAGGCACTCAGCCCGCCTCAGGGCCCTACGCATGGAGTTCTCTGCCCTGACCATCGTGAGCCGTACCTCTTCCGCCCGCTGCCGCTCCGCATCTATCGCATGGCCCAACCGCTGCCACACGGAAGACACTTCCCGTCCAGGGTCCTCCTGCCCTCCGGCCGATGCCTGCCCCTCCGATGATGAAGGCCCCGAGCCATCATGGCTCCCACCTTGTTGCTGCTGCTGCTGTGCCGCTGCCTGTGCCCTGGCTCCTGCTGCCTGCACATCCTCCTCCAGCTGGGGTGCAGTTGTTGAGGTGCCCACCCCTGCTGGACGTCCGACTCCCGACTGTGGCAGGGATGTGTCCTCCACCAGCCTGGCCGCAGGGTCAGAGGCAGCTCCACATGGCACCCAGGTGACACATGGGTGGGAAGATGGCACTGAGGACGACTGGCGCATAGGGGGTTCAGTTGAGGAGGGGGTCGGAACAAGGTCCACAAAACAGAGGAATCCGGCCATGGTGAGCTGTCCCAGTGGGTCAACGCGGTCAACGAGCCATGCGAGAAGACGTGCAGTCTCCTCATGAAAAGACTGCAGGTCAGCTCGCATGGCACATTGACGCAACACCACCCCACCAAGGACAGGCTCAACCCGGTGCCGGATAGCCACATCCGCAGGGAGAGGAAGGCCAGTTGGTGTAAGCCAATCCCCTCCCTGAGAACGGGTCTGGACGTAGGTATCCCTGCTGGTGCAAGATGATGCAGTCACAGGATCGGGGACAGGATTACACACAGGCACCTAAGCGGTGACCTGTGCTGCCTTCTGTCCCTGTACTGCACCACTAGCACCAGTGGAATCCCCACCTCCAGACCCCATCTCTGTCCCTTGCACGGCCTCCTCCTCCACCAAACCCCCCACCAACCTGGATGACTCCGTGCCATCTTCCTCCGTTGGGCCCTGTGGGGTCTCAGCTGCCCCTTCGGCTGCCGAGGAGTCCAACTCCAACCTCCGCCTCTTGGACCTCCCCTCGGCAGCTGCCACCTGGGACGCGGCACTGGACTCCTCCCTCCCTGACGAGATGACAACCTGGGAGGGGAGCCGGGCCTTGGGTCTCCGGCTGGCGGTGCAATCCCTGCCGCTGTGCTCCACAGCACCTTTTCCGCCCTCTTCATCAGTTGACGCTGCAGACAGGGAGAGCTAGGAGACAGGGATCAGGGCAGTGTACAATGGACTCATACACACATGACAGTTGTACATGAGTGGCATTGTCAAACTTCAGACATGGCATCACAATCCCCAACACACATGTCATTGCAACTCACACACATGAGCTATTCCACAGCCATATTGCAACAGCCAGCACCATCCATACACATACAAACAGCATGAGCAGCCAAAGGTGAGCCAGACATCACATGAAACACGGGGAGTGCACTAGACATGCACACACGCCACCACAATTACATGCATGTGTACCCCTCCGCCAACTGTCGCAGTGATGAGATTGGCATCCATGTCACATCTGGCAATCAGTCTTCTACATATCAGTCTCACATGCATCCATGTCAAATACACACACATGCACATGTACACAGTGCAGATACATGCAGCTGGAACCAACATCCATGTGTGACACCACAACCATGCCAACTTACATACACAGTAATCAAAACATGTGTGCTCACACATCTGCATTTGGCCTGCATGCTTACCCACACATACACCATCCATGTGTCTCACACATGAAAGGACTTGCATGTGTCAGCCTCACAGCCCTGTACATACACATCCATACATGGCCCTACAAAACCACATGTACAACCTGCACACTACTGGCACACCACCACACGCACAGCTTTCAATCAGTATGCATGTACACTTACCTGCCTCTCAAGGACCTGGACGTGGAGCGCTGGGCGTATGCGTTCCAGGACCCTCATCTGATGTTCCGACAGGTGGCCACGGCGCCCCTTAGCATCCGCTGCCTTCAAGAGGCGCCGGGCCTTGTTGAGGGTCCTGGACCTGAAGTCCTCCAAGCGCTTCGTGACATGTTGGAAGTCGCGGACTGCCACCCCCTCCGCGTTGATGGCAGTCACGATGTCGTCCAGATCCGAGTCCGTCCTTCCTTGTCGGCGGCCGACCTTCTGAAGAGGGCATCATACTGCCCCAGGACTTGCTCCACCAGGACACCAACTTTGGTGGCAGTGAAGCTGGTGGCCCTCTGCCTCTCTGGCTGGGGGTTGCCAGTGGTGCCAGATGGTGTAGTGCCCGACATGGCAACCCCACAGGCAGGAGTGGGTGGGCAACTGGGTCCTGGGGCTGGGCTGTGGAGCGATGGAATAGCAGTCGGGAGTCTTCGGTTCCAGCAGGGGTGGTCACAGCAACAGCACCCCGGGCTGACGTGCAGGCAGCAAATGGCAGGGCACGTGGGCAGCAGGCAATCAGGCAGCAGCAGATGGCAGGTGGGAGCGTGCTCGGGGTTCTGGGGGACAGTAATTCGGCCTTCTGGGCAGGAGCGTGGTCTTCTGTGTGCAAACGCGTGGCCAGCTTGATACGGAGTGATTTTGCACGTGAAAATCTAGCACGTCAGCGTGTAATTTGAGGAAAGGCCCTTAGCGCGTAAGCGTGTCAGCACGCGTACGCAATTTCATTGGACGAAGGCCCTTAGCGCGTAAGCGCATCTGTGACGTGCGCGCGCGGGCATTTCCCTGAACCCGGGTGCATGTTACACGTCCAAGAACTGCACGTCCAAGTGTCAGCGCGTGTAATTGGAGGTTAGGGCCTTAGCGCGTATATGCGGAAGTGACGTTGGACGTGTGGGCTGGTTCAAAAGGTGCGTGTAAGATGTCATTTCCTTGTACGTGCTTTTCGTGGAGAGCGAGTGGGTGAATTGTGTACTTCTTGTCGGTTCACACGCGATTTACTTCACAGCGTTTCTAGTTCGTACTCCCTGTTACCTCTGACAGCTTTTTTCTGATTTTCTGTTGGGCCTGTTTCCTCAAACAGCGTTCACTTCTTCTTTTGTCTTGTCTCCTCAGACAGTGTACAATTCTTCCTTTGGCGGGTTTTGTTGCCAACGCGCACACGCGCGTATTTTTCACGCTCATTTTCCAGGCAGACGGTGAGTCGCGCACGTATTTACCAACTGTGCTTGCCCCGTGTGTCGCGTACCCCTTCAGAGGTCATTGTAGGCTGCGTGTAACACGCGTACGTTCATTTTTGTGTTTCTGGGTGCCACAGCGTAGTGCGGGTTCATTTTTCCAAGCACGCCGTCTATGAGGGGTTGCGTGCACGTTATTTTCTGTTTTTGGGGTGCCTGTGCGTTGCGTGACCCGTCATCTTTCCCCAGGGGTCACATACAGCCTGGCTAGAGCACTAGGGTACGAATTCCATCTAGTACCCTACCCCTTTGACCCCCAATTGCCCAGGACAATAGTTTACTGCAACTCCCATACGCACAACAACATCAGTGCCATGGTTGGGAGGCGACCAAGCGGTAAGGGTGGCAAAGGTGGCCGAGCCTCAAGAGGTGGCCGTGGTGGGCGCGGTAGGGGACGTGGCCGGGATTTGCAGGGTACCCCTAGCCCCCATGTGTGGAGGACCAGGCAGGGACACCCATGCCCGCCCCCCCATAGTTGAGGGAAACGTGGCTGACACCATCTCTGCTCAGCCCTTGTTGGACCGGCCCATTGTGGCACCTGACCTGGCAGAGGGTGACTCCCAGGCTGACTTCCAGGTCGCCAAGTCTAGGCCACGTGTGGCGGTGCAAGTTGGTGTCACCAGGCCACGTGGATCAGGGGCAGATATGTCTTCTGCTGCCCCGAGTAGGCAGGGTGGGGAGGCTGCAGAGTCTCCCAGCCAGGGCAGCGTTGGTCCCAGTTCATCTTGCTAACGTTCCCCCTGACTACGTAACACTTCAGCCAATGCCTGCACCAAGTCCCATGCTCAGTGTGCATTCCCACACTCCAACTACCCAGTCCACCGGTGCTCCTGCCCCTAGTGGCCAGAGCGGCGTAGGCCACTCAGGATCCCCACCACCTTCTAAAAAAAAGAGGAAGAGTGCTCGTCCACTACAGGCTGATAGCCCAGACACGGCTATGCAGTCCGGCACGCAAAGGAAGCCTAGCTTCAATGATGCCGAACGTGATGCACTTGTGCAGTATGTGTCCGCACATGACAGCAAAATGTTGATCACTTCAGGGTGCAAGACCACACCTGCTCAACGTCAGGCACACTGGCAGACCGTCACAGACATCATAAGTGCCCTTGGATTAGTGAGGCGCACAGCTGGTGAGTTCTACAAGCGCTGGAATGACCATAAGCGCAGGGCAAAGAAAAAGCTGGCCTCAAGTCATGCCGCTACTCTGGTGACTGGAAGTGGGTCTCCACAAGAGGACATTGAACTCACTGTACATGAGTCTGTTGCTGGGACCTACGTCACAGAGGAACAGATCCAAGGTGTGGGAGAACTGCCAGATTACTAGGCATTGTCCAGTGAGTGATCCATGTGTATGTTGTGTGTGTGAGGGGTTCTGATTGAGTGCCAGGTGAGGGTGTGTGTGCCTGAGTGGTTTGGGTCACCCATGTGCTTCATCCAAAACATTCTGCGCCCCTGGATTTTGGTATTACAGTATCCCTTCTGCCCACAGTAGACATTTTGTGCAACATCACGCCAGTTGCCCTTGAAGTGGCATCTTGCAACAACATTGTTCCGTATTTCTCATTGTTCATTCAGACTGATTGTTTTGATCCCCCCCACTTTCACTACGCATTTCTCAGCCCTATTGTCAAACGATATGTGACATGCCTATGGTTCATGCTATCTGTGTGATGGCATGTGTCATGTATGTGGATTGGACATGCCACTCACAGGCCAATGTGTGATGGCTCTGCTAGCCAGCATGCAGCTAATGTGTTGCTCTTCCATCTTGGTGTCATCAGTGTCTGACATTTTCCTCCTCTTCAAACTCAGTAACAGTGCATACATGGGAGGGTTATAGTCATGTGGGACATGTGTCAATCAAGTACTGGTTCTGTAGCTTGTGAGGCCTAATTGTGTGCCATGGTGCTAATGCCTGTTTCCATTTTTTGTCTTTCATGTTTCTCCAGGGGATGACGCACTTGATGCTGTTGAGGGTGAGGAGATGGTGCAGACCCAGGAGGGATCTCAGGCACGACCGGGCACCAGTGGGGGACGGGGTGTGGTGGTGGGTGAAAACCCACTCTTGCTGCAGACCGTTCTCTCCAGGGGTGTCTCTGGGTGCACCTCCCCAGACCTCTATTCAGGTGTTGATTCGGATGATGAGACCTATGTGGCTTCGCAGGTAGGTGTTTCTGGGAGGGATTCTGTTCTGTCCGACCCACCTGCACCAGGGGTACAGCCCACTATGGGGATGTCAGTGTTGGTAGGTCCGCCTTTGGTGGTTACGGATGCAGGGCCACACTCCGCAACATCTGATCCTGTTCCTGGGCCAGCAGATCAGAGGGGGAATGCAGTCCTGCAGCCTAAGGCAGTGCCAACACAGCAAGGCACAGTTCGCCTTGCCCCAGACAGGTGTGGTGCCCGCCAACGCGGTGGCCGTACGCCACCAGGCAATACCGCATGGGAGAAACTATGGAGAGGGTGGCCACTTCCATTGTCCACCCAGAAAGGCAGATGGAGCAACTACAGCAGGCAACAGACTCCATTTGCCGATCACTCAGGGAGGACATGTTGGCGTCCAACAGGGACAGACGGGCGGCCCTGGACACTCTGTGGGAAGCCATTTCTTTAGAGTCCCAGGGCCAGAGGGAAGCCCTGAGGGTAGAAGTCCATCACCTCAGGCAGACTCTTGTGGACCTTGAGGCTTCCACTGTCACGAGGACAGAACAGCTGCTGGAGCGGGTCACACGTACGCTCTCAGCGGAGATACAGGCAACTCGGGAGGAGGTCCGGGCATCACGTCAGGTGGTGCATGGGGATCTCCGCACCATATTCCTCCAGAACGAGACCTTCCACACCCGCATGCTTGCTGCCATGGAGGACCAGACTAGGGATTTGCGTGGGCTGCCTCCCATAGCACCACCAGCTCCTGTGGCGGCAGCTGCACAGGGTGATGAGAGCGACCACAGCGATTCTGAATCTCTCACGATAGCGTAGCCGTGCAGGCCATGAGCCCATGGAGGTGTTTTCTTTCTCGCAACATCCACACAGGTGGCTGTTGGTGTGCACCCTGTCCTCGGACCTCCTGGGTGGCCTCCCCCACCCCCCCCTGGCCCCCACATGGCCATTTTTGATTTTTGGTTTTTGAGTTTTTGTTACAGTGTGTTGCCTTGTGTGGCTCCCATGGGCATCCACTGTATTCCGGCTGGGCACATGCAGGCTTGTCCTGAGTTTGGGTTAGATGCTTCGGTTCGTGAGACACACACCCCTCCTGCTTCCCGTTACCATGGGCTTGCAAAGGGTGTGCCCAAGTGACAGTGACTTACACAGTGACGTTGGACTCCCATGACATGTGTGGGCAGTCTGTAGTCAATACTGTGTATACATTCCTAGTGCATATTGTTGTAGTATTGTACACTGCATGGTGTATTGATGTGTGCTTGTGCATCCATGTCTCCCTCCTAATTTGCAGGTTCATTCCTCATGTCTTCACAAGGCCGTCTACTTTGGAGATGGAGTTCATGTTGTAAGCAGTGCACTTCCAGATTTGCGTGGCACCAACACTGTACAGTTGGAAGTGGTCGATGTGCTAGCATCACCAGGTTGTAAGACTACGTAACCTTTAACTTAGTACTGTCATGTGAATACTATGTTTGGGGTTGGCTAGCTGCATTGTATTGTGGTAAGTCTTTGGTCACGTGTGTTGTCAGTTCTACATTAATGGGAGCATATTGTGTGTGGTCATTTTCCATTCGGGACACTGTACTTTGTGACACTTGTGTCATGTTTTAGGGATTCCTTTGTTTGCTCTCACATAGCATGACATGCCATGGTGTGTTGAGTGGCGGTGCTGGGGAGGTGTTGGGTGACATGGCACTGTTGTCATGTTGTATCTTGCAAGGGGGTAATGATTTTGGCAGCATAGAAGTGTGTCTTTTGATGACACAGCATTGGTGGTGTTTGTGTAGGTAGGGATGCACACAATGGAACACTTCCAGGTGAACAATCTCAGGCTGGTATGGTTGTGACAGTTGACTGTCATTGATAGTCAGCTGGTATGTGCCAGGGCTGTGTGCACTCCACAGGGGTGTGATTTTAGGTGAAGTAATTAGCCACCAGCTGCGTACGGGCTGCCTCACCCCGTGCCCTTTCCCCTCCCATGCGCAGTGGGCGTGCATGTGGTTGGAGATGTGGGGGCACCACCATGTCCACGGGCAGGCCCTGGCGTGTTGCAACGTTGTGCAGGACACATACTGCCACTATGATCCTGCACACTACTGGGGGAGCGTATAACAGCTGCCCGCCAGAACGGTCAAGGGAGCGAAAGCGTGACTTGAGCACTCCGAATATGCGCTCCACTATGCCCCGGGTTGCAATATGGGCTGTGTTGTATCTTACCTCGGGTGGCGTAGTGGGGTTCCGAATTGGCGTCATCATGTGGGTGCTCAGAGGGTAGGCACTGTCCCCTGGGGAGGTGGTGATGGGTATCATTAGTGGGGTTGTAACATTACTCAGTAGCTGACATGCATGCATGTGCTGTGGCATTTATACTCACCGATCAGCCATGTATCGCCATGCCGCCCAGCTTCTAGGTCCCGGTTTAGGGTTGACATTCTGTGAATGAAACTGTCGTGGGTGGACCCTGGATAGTTGGCATATACTGAGGTGATGATTCCCTTGGCATCACATACTACCTGGACGTTGATGGAATGCCAGTGCTTGCGGTTTCTATAGATGTGCTCAGATGCCCTGGGGGGAAGTAGAGCAACATGGGTGCAGTCAATGGCACCTAGCACTTTGGGGAAGTGTGCCACCCCGTAAAAATCCTGGACGACAGCCTGCCTTTCTGCAGGTGTTCTGGGCAGGTATATGTGCCTGCGTACTGATGGGCGTGCAGTCATGATGGCCAAGACCTGGTGTAGGCAGCGTGACTGCGTGGCCTGTGACACCCCCCCACTATGGCACTTGTCCGCTGAAATGATCCAGTGGCCAAGAAGTGCAGTACATTAAGGACCTTCTCCAGGGGGCTGAGTGCTTGGGAGCAGAGGGTGGGTGATGTGAGGTCATCTTCCCACTCACTGACCAGGTCGAGTATTATGTGAGGTGGAAACCTGTACCTCCCATACACGTGGTCATCAGGCATCCCAAAAAGGCTGGTTCTGGGTGTAAAAATTCTGGCCCTGACTATCCTCCTCCTCCTCCTGCGGTATCCCATGGCCACTGCTGCTAGGAACGGTATATTCATCATCTGAGCTTGTTTGTTGTTTGCGCGCACTTTTATGCTGCGCGGGTCGATGTATGCCTGCTTCCTGCTGGCGTACGTGTTTCCGGATTAGAGTGTCTTTTTTGGCGTGTGCGTGTGGGCGTTGCACGCATTTGCCTCCTGTACTTCCACGCCCACCACAGTAATACACGTACCCGCTCGCCCAGGCCCAATCGCTTGTAAAACTTCCTGCGAGCCCCTGAAGTACACGTACCCCGCTCGCCCAGGCCCAATCGTGTGTAAAACTTCCCGCAAGCCCCTGAAGTACACGTACCCCGCTCGCCCAGGCCCAATCGCATGTAAAACCTCCAGCGAGCCCCTGAAGTATACGTACCCTGCTCGCCCAGGCCCAATCGCGTGTAAAACTTCCCACGATCCCCTGAAGTACACGTACCCCGCTCGCCCAGGCCCAATCGTGTGTAAAACTTCCCGCGAGGCCCTGAAGTACACGTACCCCGCTCGCCCAGGCACAATCGCGTGTGAAACTTCCCGCGCACCCCCGAAATACACGCTATTTTTGACACAGCGGGTATCCGTGTTTGTCGCGTACCCCTTTGCACGTCATTTGTCCTAGAGGGCCACAGTATGGGACATTCATCAGAGCTGTATATACGGCTTTTTGTTAGCGCACATTTTTTTAATGCGCAGGGACGCTACCGCCTGCCTTCGTGTGGCGGACATGTGTTGATGTACATAGTTGACTTTTGGTTTGTGTCATGGGATCGCCATTTCACTGCTGTGGGGTGGGGGTGCAAGGGGACATGAGTGGGGGCCTTCTGGCAGGTGCCCTGCACTGCTGGGGGTGGGGGTGCAAGGGACATGAGTGGGGGCCTGCTGGCAGGTGCGCTGCACTGCTGGGGGGTGGGGCTGCAAGGGGACATGAGTGGGACATGAGTGGGGGCCTGCTGGCAGGTGCCCTGCACTGCTGGGGGATGGGGGTGCAAGGGGACATGAGTGGGGGCCTGCTGGCAGGTGCCCCTCAGTGCTGGTGGGTGGGGGTGCTGGGGGACATGAGTGGGGGCCTGCTGGCAGGTGCCCTGCACTGCTGGTGGGTGGGGGTGCTGGGGGACATGAGTGGGGGCCTGCTGGCAGGTGCCCTGCACTGCTGGGGGTGGGGGTGCAAGGGGACATGAGTGGGGGCCTGCTGGCAGGTACCCTGCACTGCTAGGGGGTGGGGCTCCAGGGGGACATGAGTGGGCCATGAGTGGGGGCCTGCTGGCAGGTGTCCTGCACTGCTGGGGGTGGGAGTGGAGGGGGTCATGTGTTGGTGATCAGTAGTGCAAGATGACATGTGGCTTGTCTGGGGGGCATGCCCATGGTGGATGGGCTGCCTGCGGGACATGAAGTCCCCTGTGGTGTGGGCTGCCTGCAGGGGCCGTGGAGGGTGTAGAGGGACCACCTGGGAGGACCCACACTGCCAATTCACGTGTAGGACTCCCCTGCACCCCAGAAATACACGTACCCCACTCGCACAGGGCCTGTCGCGTGTGATACTTCCCGCGCACCCCCGAAATACACGTACCCCGCTCGACCAAGGCCAATCGCGTGTGAAACTTCCCGCGCACCCCAGATTTACACGTACCCAGGCCAATCGCGTGTGAAACTTTATGCGAACCCCAGGAATACACGCACCCCACTCGTACAGGGCCTATCGTGTGTGAGACTTCCCGTGAACCCGAGATTCACACGTACCCAGGCCAATTGCATGTGCAACTTCACGCGAACCCCTGGAATACACGTATCCCGCTCCCCCAGGCCCGATTGCGTGTAAAACTTCCCGCGCACACACGAAATACACGCACAAGCTAATTTTTCACACAGCGGGTGTCGCTGTTTGTCGCGTACCCCTTTGCACGTCATTTGTCCTGGGGGCCACAGTATGGGACATTCATCAGAGCTGTATATTCGTGCTTTTTGTTAGCGCACATTTTGGCGCAAATTTTTTTCCAGCGCAGGGACGCTACCGCCTGCCTTTGTGTGACGGACGGGTTTGGGTCAGTGCGCGTCTTTGCCCGTGCGCTGGTTTGCCCTATTCAATTCCATGAATACGTGTTGTAGGCGAGCGTGTGGGCGTTCAGTGCCCTTGCCTCCTGTACTTCCCCGTGACGCCCACATTTTCACGAGTTGTTGCCCATTCCGAGTGTTACGCCACGTGTTCCGCCTACTTTTGTTATGTGCGCTTTCGCTGTGGCCTTAGCACACACCGTTAGATTTTCAGCGCACATCCCTGATTTTACAGTTCCATGAATAGATGTGCGCTGGTTTCCCTGCGATATTTGCACTTGCACTGCGATTTTCGCTCTTTCACTGCTAATCGCACGTTTTCGCACGCTTGTGCCAAAATTTTCGGCGCACATTAATTCCATGAATCGGCCTGTTTATGTGTGCTGTTGGTCTATTACCCTCCAGGCTATGATAGGAGGTTTTGTGATGAGGTTCCGGGTCTGGTGGCTACATTACACCAGAAGTACTCTAATTTGGTCAGATTTTAATCTCCCTATAAATACAACTCTCTGGCCAAGCAACTTGTGCTTTCAATGTCCAATCTGGGCTTCTCCCAGCTGGTCATTTAACCGACAAACCAGCTTGGGAATACTCTTGACCTTATTTTTGCTCAGTCTACAGCTTTGTCGGTTGCCCCGGGGGTTCCCTATTATTTGGTCAAATCACCTAGTTGTTCCCTTCTACTTGCCGATGACGACTGTACTTTCCCGCTGTCCCCAACAGTTTGCTTTTAAGCGGGGCTGGCACACGGTTTCTCTTTCCAATCTTTCATCCCTGATTCTCGAGGATTGTAGTAAGGTTACCTGTAGCACACTTGCAACTATCTCCCAGACAATAAAATCTGTGGCCGATGCTCTTGCTCCTTGCAAAAGCTGTCCTTTAATGACCTTTCGGTCTAAGCCTTGGTTCACTGTTGAGCTAAAGAATCCCAGACTTCGCCATAGACAGACAGAAAGAAAGAAAATGGAGTTCTGCTTACTTCTCAGATGACCGCCTTTCATATTGGCTTGCCACCCTTGAATATCAAAATGTCATTAGGGCGGCCAAACAAACATATTTTAGTAGCAAGATCGAACAAGCCATTAACCAACCCAGAGCACTTTTTGCGGTTGTTCAGTCCTTATCTGTGCAGGCTAAGCCTCAGTCTTCTATCCCCCCATCTCAGGAACTGTGTGACTCTTTCTCTCTTTTTTAATGAGAAGATAGCTAACATTCGCAAAGTCATTGTCACATCCCGCCCTCAGGAGGCGTAGCATTTACCTCACCCTTCTGTTCCTACTTCAGCAGCTACCCAGGCTGCGCAGAAGGAAGTGCTGGTTGCACTCAACAGTCTTAAGGTGGTATCTCCCTGCTCTCTGTACTAAAAAACATCTCGGCTGATATTGTTCCACGACTTATTGAGGCCCTCAATGATTCCTTTTCCTCTGGGATCATTCCTGACAATCTTAAGCATGCCCTTGTCATCCCGATGCTGAAAAAGCCTGGGTTGGACCTTGTGGTTCGGTCTAATTTTCAACCTATTTCTTTACTTCCCTGTCTCATGAAACTATTTGAATCCCTGGTGCCCCCTCTTCTTAGCACCTTCCTGGAGTCGTCAGGCTTTTTTGACCATTTAAATCTGGATTCCGCCCTGGTCGGGGCACGGAGTCGGTGGTTCTGGTATCCGTTGGGTGATGATTTCACTTGTTAGGTTCACCAGGGTGGAGCCCTGATTTTTCTTGATCTATCAGTGGCATATGATACACCCTACCCTGATCACCCGGCTTACTTCAGCAGGCCTCTCCGGCCAAGTTTTAGCCTGGTTTTCTTCCTTTTTGACAGGTCACTCTCAAACTGTCTCTTTCCCCCCATTCTGCTCTCAGTTGATTCCTCTACTCTGTGGTGTTCCTCAGGTTTCCTCACTGTCTCCCACACTATTTAACCTTCATATACAACCTCTTCTGAGTATAATTCATGCCTTTGGCTTGCTGTGTTATTCCTATGCCGATGATACCCAAATCATTGTGCGGTTGGATCTTACCCAATCTGAGTCAGTGGGTCGACTGAAGAACTGCTTGCAAGCTATATGTGACTGGATGGCCGTGTACTGGCTTAAGCTCATTGGAGAAAAAATGGAGGTGTTGGTGGTGGGCACTGGTTCAGTGAGAAAGAAAGACCTGAAAGAAAGCCATGCTATTTAAGCTGCACGGCCTAGTCCGGATCATTGGAAAGAATAGCTAGGGAAGAGGAAGACAAAGATTTAATAAGGGTCTCTATCATAGGCAGAGAGGAAAGGGGTTCTGGACAAGAAATATTCAAAGGAATAGCAGAATGGTCTGACCAGAGTTAATGGAATGGGAGACTATTAGAGGAGAAACATGTTGATGAAGGACATGCGCTTCGAGACAGTTGACAAGGGTGTATTCAGAGGCTTTGCATGGCAATGAGTCCATTCACTAAAATTACCAAGAACAATGAAATTCTGGGTGGTAAGGGCAAGTTCGGACACAGATTCGGCAAAGAGGTCGATGAAAGAACTGTCAGAGGTCACAGGTGGTAGGGCACAGGATGGTAAAGCGAAAGTTGCAAGGTGAACTGAGTTTACCTACCAGGGTTTCTCACTTGTCGGAAGAAGAAAAGTGGACCAGAGAGTTGGCAAAACTTTCTTTGAAAATGATATCGACTGTCACCCCCCACCCCCCTTACATTAGGGCATACAAAATGGAGAATTTGGTAACCTGGATGTATAGAGGAGGCCAAATCAGGTCTGTCAGAATCACAAGAATATCCAACTGTATATCTGTTCTGTTACCTCTGAAAAGCGCTCTGTTATGCATCTGCAATGTTGTATACCTCTATAAAGCACTCTGTTGCTTCTCAAAGCCAGGTCAGCGCTCAATAAATACCATAATAATAATAGTAACTTTGTGCTGAAAGTGCGTACAGTGTTATTTGAAGACAGTCTTCTAAGAGTTAATAGCTTCATTGCAGCTATGAATGTAATAAAGGTGCAACAGAAATATCTTCACCAAGTGTAAGTTTGGTCTCTTGATTTATGAGCAGTAATGTCTTTGCACTAAAGTCCTGTTAAAAACAAGCATTTGCAAAGCCAACGGTTTTGACTCGTGTTAGGTACTGGTTAGATATTTGCCAGACACTGCTACAAAGGTAATCACATAATTGTACAGCTGTAAGCATCTTATATCCAGATAGTACCATTACTGCAGTGGTTTGCCAATTCTGTTGTTGATTTCTTAAGTGGAGAACTTCACAGCTCGCGCCACGTGCCCCACAGCACATAAAGCATAACATTTGACATTACAGCTTAATAAAACTAGATCCCATAAGGATTTGTTTTGTGCAGTGAGGGGCAGGTAGTGGGATGGGAATGGCCATGGCCTTGGGCAGTCAATGTGAAGGTAATTAACCAAACAACACCCACAACCTGTGTCCCTCTTCAAATCCCATCTCTCTTCTTGATGTACTCGAATGCAATAGTTGCCTCTTACAGGTGGCCTTTAGTGCCACCCAATAGCCCAAACTAATAAATTAGGCCATCTCGAGGGCATGGTTTGGGCGGGAATAGGAGACAATGCTAATTTATCTTAGCATAGCCAGTGAGTATTTAATGGGCGGGTAGCGAGCCAAAGGACACCAAAGGCTGTGCGCCCACCCTCAACTGCAAATTACCCTTTGCCCACATTCCCAGGTCTGGTGATGTAAAGCAAAATAAAATATGTAGTAGAGCACATGGTCCTAAAAGGCCTGCTGTGATCTGTGTCACTGTATACAATGCCCATGGGTGGCATCAGCCCTCCCACTGGAAAAAGGGAGCACTCTGCTGTTCCGCCCAGCTCAGGGCTCCATGACAAAGAGCTGTGAGGCACGACCCTGTCCAATTTCTCACCTTGCAGAGCACAGTGTTAACATGTTTTTTTTTTTTACATGTGCACAGTCATTAACAGTGGCAGCATCAAACCTACAGAGGCTGGGGACACAAGTCTGCCCATACCCTCTATGATGAAGCCAAAAGCTTAACTGCAAGGGGGTTGGGGCTCAGCTTTTCCATGGCCCACGCCTCCTATAATTAGCATTGCTTTATGGCTTAAACTGCAGTGGAAGGTGCAGCCGACGGAAGGTGTACTGGCTTTACAGCTATGGGTTAATAATGACCCTGCTAACGGCAGCTTTCAAAACTGTCATCTAGCCTCCTCCCACCTGCAAAATTTTGAGGCTGCATCCTCCCCTGGCAAAGCCCCATTCATTGTAAGCTCTTTGTGAGATGATCTGAAGCTCTAAGCTGTGTTGACATGAATGGAAATGAGGCCTATTAAACTTCATAAAAGGAACTAACAATGCATTCAGAAAATAAAATAGGAATTCACAAATCCCTCTGGGTTCAAAATTCAAGGTGCCCCACTGTCATTGATTATTTTATCGTGCCTGGAAATATATCTGAATTTCGCTGAATTCAAATACCTGATTCACGACATGGACTTGTGTGTACGTGCAGGGACTTGCTGCAGGTTTAAGGGTCATCTAGCTAGCCCCACTATGTGTGTTTCTTTGTTTTATTTGCTTGTATAGCGCATCAAACCCGAAGGTATCTGGGCGTGTTTGCTTAGTATACTAAGAGGTTACAACAGTAGAATGACATACAATAATAGTTACAGAAATATACAATGGATGAAGTCATACGATAATATTTACAGAAGTATACGGAAAATATAGCTTAGGACAATCTTGCAGTATGGCCTTGGGAGACCATCTGGTGATATATAACTAAGCTCTATGTATACACAAGTCTGGGCAACATTCCCAAAACACCTGGAAAGGTACCTAACAACTAAACTCAGAAATAGGGGAGGGGGACAGAAGAAAGCCTGCTCCCCACTTGGATTAGCAAGTGCAGTGCAGTGATGGGTGTTATGTTAATGAATGCCCAGGACACGGTAGGCTTTTCATATCTTTATTTCTAGTCACAGCATCAGCAGCCCCAAACCTTCTCCAACATCTCCACCGTTCTTTTCCCATTCAAATCAAAACATTCTCCCCAGAACCAAGTGAGGTGCATGAGCTAAGCTCTATACCAGAACTTCCAGGCCAAACCACAGATAACATAGCATTGCATCAACAGTGTGAGTTTTTACATAACCTAAATAACAATACATGACCTGAGTAACTTTTTACATACATAAACATTTGTTAGGCTTGTTTTCACCTTCATAACAATGGGGTTCAATAAAAACCGTAGATTTGGGGTGTAGTGGCTGGGTTTGGAGTGGTGAGAGACTTCCAAGTGGGGTCACAGTAGAGGTTTTTCCAGGAGACAGTGATATGCGAAGTCTGAAGGAACTAGGCCGATATTATATGTTGCCTAGAGGAGACCTAAGCCTGTTTCTTTTGTTCCACTTCCCTTTTAGGTCCTGTGGAACCTTAGTGTTAATATTATTTACAATGCTGAAAGATAGAGATTGCCTCAAATTGATGATGAATAGAGGTTATATATTTTGACAATTACCTCATTTAATGTTGCACCTCTGCGGTCTTATTTATGAACGAGTCTATTATAAGATGAGCGAGGCTTGTGCTGCTTTTCTTTTGACATTAAAAAGATCTTGACACTAAAAAATGCCCATAATTACAATCACAGTTTTTGCATTTCTGCCCCATGCTTTAGTGGGGAAATATACACAAATGAGGGAACCTTTTAATCTGGGACAGATCAATGATGCCATGGGTCTGAAAAGATTGTGGAAAGAAATAGTTTCCTTCAGTACATTTAGCAGGTTTTTTTTATTATTATTCTTTATTTGTTTAGTTTCAAAGAAACTTTACAAAAACACAAAATGCATAAACACTGTATATCAAAAACACATTATTCCATTAAAATCACATTAGTCCATTAAAACAATCACAATACAAAACATCATACGCATTTCACCAAAACTTTAAATATCTATTAAAAAGTTCAAATTTGAAAATAACAATGGATTCACTCTAACAATTAATTCTTATAGCACTATCTAGGCATTTATTATTAATTAACCACAGCTGATACATGGCAATATGCATTTTTTGACTATCCGTGTTGAGACAATAGGCCCAGAAATCGTCACTCTTAATGGATTCATACTCATGTACAAATGGGCCCAGCTAGTTTATATATTCTGGGCCCAATGTTCTACAGTCTGTAAAAATATGTTTAGCAGTCTCAAGATATTTAGGGTTCAGACACATATGACAACATCTGTCTTTTTGTAGAAGTCCCAGCTGTGGACCTATTAGAGAAAGGATTTGTAGCTGATTTATCCTCAGCCTCAATCTGAATGCACGCACTCCCATATTTGGACATTGTCTAAGATATGCTTGATCCTGAAGGTAGCTATGCACAACTCCTGCCATGTGTATATAGCTGTGGAGGGTCTCTACATGTCTGTAGTTAGCAACCCAATCCCATTGTCTGACTTTTTTTGAGAAGGCCCTATTAAAAGTTTCATAAGATACACATCTTGTATAATCAGGATACCATCCCAGATCATTGAACAAGCCATTTATCAAACTGCCAAAGCTATCTTTACCCTGTACAGGGACAGCCAGTAGACTAAGAAGTTGACATCTAGGATTTGTATGTGTTTTGATATATAACAAGCCTCGTCTTCTCAACTGTTCCCCTATAAGGGAGGTCAAGCCAAATTCTAGTCTGATATACTGCATTGTTGCAGATGGCTTAAGCCTCAACATTTGTTTCTAAAAACTGCCCTCCAAAATATCAAGCCAAGAAAGGTCGGCCATTGCCAGTGCCTCTAGTCCATAAAGCATGTCATGCAGGTATTTGCATTTTGTCGTTAGATAGATGGGAAAATTAAAGGGAGCGCTGAGCTGGAAGGTGCTCTTGAATGTGATATCTCTGTTTCTGTACCCGTTTAGACAGAGGCTAATGTCATTCATCCATGTTTGTGCTATTTAGTTTCATTTGCGTCTCTTAGAATTTACTAATCCTAACTGGGCAGATCAGCCATTCAAAGATGAACACTATATACCCCTGCCCCTCTCATACCTCAGCATGACCATCTGAAGGTCCGGAAACAGCTCAATACCTTCCTTTTCACCTCTGCTTTCTCGCTCTACCTCCCCTGCTGACCAACTGTCTGCACTCTGACTGGTTGCTTGGCTACCCTCAGAGTCTCAACGGGTACCAGGCTCCTCCATGATCAGTCTCCCCTGCACTGCCTCCAGGTCTACCACACACTTAGGGGCTGTAACTGTAACCTCTACAATCCCCTGCCTCCTTGCACATACCCAGAGCCGCGCTGCCCTGGCTGCACTTACTCAGAGCAATGCTGTCCTGATTGCACTTCGCCTTCCCTCTCCCTGGCACTTCCCCTTCTTCCTTTCCCCTGCACTTTGCATTGTAGCACCTGCACGATCTCAATGACACAAGGCCTATAAGATTGTTTGTCTTGTCCTCTCTCTGTCTTCCCTCCCTTGTCTTGTCGCGCCTAGACACACTTGTGTACAGGCGCGTTATAAATGATATTTCATATCATATAATATCATAAGGGCAGTTTCTTGGATGCCTGTGACCTGGGGTAGCTATATAAGGAGTTGGCGTCATATGCTTCTGAGGGGTACCGTAGAATCATGGCTAAAGGCTGGTTAGCTTTAAATGATTGAAGAATGTCTTCCCAGTTACCAAAACATTGATTCAATACTTCTGGGTGGGTAGCTTTATGCCAGATTGCTTGTCATTGAAGAGGTGGTTGGATTCACTGAAATCTTGGAGTCGCTTCATGACTTTGCTTAGCTTCATATTGCGAGTTAGTTAAAGGTTTGTAGTGGGCCATAATTGTAATTACAGCTTAGACTTATTTTCATAAAGCAATGATAGCAGCCTTCCTTTTGGATACCTAGGGAGTGAGTCTAACTTAAAATGTGAGCTGCACAGTTCCGTGAAGCTTGCAGCAAGAATTGTGTTGATATGTTTGGCTGAGCCAGGATAATGCTAGACGTTAGAAGCCTTATTGTTTTTTTTTACCACTTATTGAGGTGAACTCTGAGAAGGTTAAGTTGATAGTTAAAGCCATATGATTCCAGGACTGATTAGCGTCACATGATTCAATATGAAGTTTGGGCCCCCTCCCTGAAACCGCTCCACCACCCACATGTGCCACGTATGTTATCAATTATACTACTCATCTCCCAATACCTCCCAATATAGTTGCTGGCCTGGGGTCTCTCTCTTCTGCTTCAAGACTCCACCTCCCAGAATGCAACAACGAGCAAACAAGAAAACATGGACAGGAATCAACCAATCAGAAAACCGAAATGCAGCAATTCATACAGACTGCTAACCATCACCCAACAGTGACCAGCACCCCGGGAAACCAGAAAAACTCTCCACCAAAGCTGAAGAACGAATTTCCAGCCACACGGCAGGACAGAGAACCAGCAGGAGGGTCATCAGAAACTGTTTGTAAAACCGAGCTGGAAAAGGGGTCGAGGCTTAGAGTTTTTTTATTAAAGCCTCTCACCGGGGTCCTGAGGAAAAGATAGGCCTCGATTGGTGCAGAGTGTCAGGTGAGTGCTCAGTCAATGGAAGGCAGAGGCACAGAAATACCTGCCCGACACTATAAAAACAGACAGAAAGAAAGGCAGTGTGTGAAGGAGTGCATGCCCAATTGCTTAGGTGTGGGGCAGTGGGCAACTGTTACCCACTAAAACAGTAAGGGTATTACTAGTTCGACCTACAAAAGGTCTGCTTTACATTCCTACCGAGAATTTAGATTCATAATCACACACAATCACGGTCTATAGAAAAATAGTTTTACATAACATATTTTATATGTATGATCATTACATCATTCACATATAGCAGTAAAAAATTCTGTATCTCAGTGGGCCTTTCACAACATCGGAAAATAAACCACTTGTTCACTTACAATATCACCAGTTAAAAATCAGTCCCAAGTGTTTAAACAAAAACTGCGAAAAAAGGCATTTTACATTAGATAATGCCAGGTACTTAGAGTTTTCTAGAGCTATATCTGCACAACAGTGTATATAAATTTAATGGCCAATGTAGTGCCAGCCACTAGAAAAGTCTAACAACTTGTACTGTTACCACACAATACATATATCTAAGGCACCTTAACTATTAGGGTCCTTTTACAACATCTTAAAATGTACAGACAAAAGTCTATGTAAAACCTGGTATATAGCAAAGGTCTAGTTTGAATTTATTTCAGTCTATGCCAAAAATTCTGTACACAGATCATAACAATGCATGAAACCAGCTCATGCTATGTCGGGGTCGACCGGTTTCATAACCACATCTTGTTCTGGTCATCTTCATCAGGACTTTATTCATATAGGGGTCTTAACTCCCTGTATGGGTAAGCTATGTTGCTCCCATGCGTGTGTTTTCTTGTTCCGGCTATCAGGTATATATATGGGCACTCCTTGGCGCTTTAAACGGTAAATTCCGTGCGATCAATTATGGGACTCACTCTGAGGTAGTACCCAAAGTGATGACAGGATGCTGGTAAATTAATGGACGCATCCAGGTGATGTCTAGATGGTAAGAAGACAGATGGAATGGGTGCAGAGTGGCAGATGGCCAGAAGCGAACAGTGAACGGCTATGTGACAGGAGAAAGGAGAGACTGGCATGCAAATGTATGGGGGCATGAGATGGAGGGTCGAAGGACTGTGTAGAGATGCTAGGGAAGAACGAAACCGGGAAGGGTGTGGGGCAAGGGAATTTGACAGTTGGGGGCTGTAGACATGGGAGAAGGTAACTGAGGGTGAAGGGGTCCCTGAGGGACCCTCGCATATGGAAACAAGGCACAATCACCACACACAAACTGATACGCCAGACACGAGGTTGTATTCCCAAAAGCTAGGGTTTATTGCAAAGCAAATAGTCTCAGTTGGCCAACTGGGTCCCGCGACGTGTGTTTCCAGACTCCGGGGGATGCAAGAGAGTGAGAATCGTACAACAGTTACATATATACAAAGCAAGTATCTTACAATCAGTGATCACACATTCAATACCGCCCATAATGTATTTCCTTTGAATTGGGTATGATGATTGAGAATTGTGACGAGTATGACACCTTCAGACATTTATTTAGCAACAGTTTGCAATTTCATGAGCCTGCAGACACAATTCTTTGTTATAAAAACACACTGCTTTTGTTCTCTACAAGCAAGCTGCGTGCAGGGGAGAGACACATTCCATGCCTCGCTATCTCCTAGTTTCTATTTGTGTACTGGGGGTCAGCTTGCTCTCCAGGGCTCAGGAAAGGGGGGCCGCAAAGAAGAACATAATTCAAGCCCTTTAATGTTCGCTTCTAACATTTCTACTGTATTAACAAGACTAGCTGGCACCTGAGTACTGATTAAAATGCCTCGCTGCTTACTTCCAAGGACTTGTGAGGGAGGAGACCGGGCATTTCTGTCTGGGTTGCTGCCTTATGTTTCAAGAAGTCTCTCGCGGCCTTGCACTTTACATGAACAATAATGTACTAGTGGAGCAGAATAAGTTTCAGCAAAGCAGTTTTAACAGAAAGCAAAAGGCAAACGTTAGAAAACAAAATGGCGATTTCAGTCACTTCAAAATGGCTGCACTTTAGTCAAGTTTATGGCTATTGAGGCGGTTGGTCTTCGGCCAACAAAGTACTTTGCCTCATGATTGAGGGGTGTCTACTTTTTCTGGACTGACAAGGGGGGGCGACGCTAACTAACACAGAAACAGAATAGTGCAAATGGGGGACTTGGAACCCTGCAATAGTGATTCTAGCATTGGGGTGAACACTGTTTAAAAAAGAAGAGTAGGAAATTGTATGGAGATAGAATAAGGTGTCTGTAGATAGGGGATGGACGGTGGTTCTAGGATTGCAGTACCGTCTCAGTGTTCAGTGTTGGACCATGAGGAGGAGGTGTCTTCTGATAAATGTTCAGAGCAACGTGTGATTGGGAATCATGGGGAAGCTGTGAAAGAGACAGTGCTGGATGAGGGGGGAGGTCGGTACCTCTAAAGAGAGAACTTTCTTGGTGAATGTGCAGGTACAGCAGACGGAATGAATTTTAGAAATGTATGCCCAATTGAAATATCAGACTTTGTTCAGGGGAGGGTTCAATCGCCTTTGTACATTGGAAAGACAGGCAGGGAAAACATTTGATATTTTGCAAATGTTTACGCAAAAAGATATAGGGCCTCATTACAAGTTAGCCATTCCGGATTTAACATTGCCGGTAAATCCGTACCTGCACCGTTTACATTCTGACCCACGATGCCGGAAACACCATCATCGCAAAGCGACCCCCGCAGTGTCAACGCACCCGGTAGCTCCGTGCACAGAAACAGCGGGAAGACTCGGCGGTGCACCCCGTATCATCGGCAATGCACAACACTGGGCACATTACCAGTAGCACGGACACGGAAACTGCCATGAGCATGGCGGAAACACTGACCTCTGTACCGGTACCGCCGGCACCGTGGATTTGGTGCTAAACAGTGGCAGGTGGTGCTGAAACAGGCCCCAGGTGTGCACAATCAGGCCAGCTGCACATCATAGGCCACTGGGAGCCTACAAAAGGGCCACACCCAAGCCACCTTCCAACACAGCCATGCTGTCAGCCGCCCTAGCAGCAATTGGGATAGGGAACCTGCAAGCAGCAGTGCAGATTGAAGCAGCACTGAGGCAGAGGAGGAGGCGGCGTAGGCGCAGGAGGCAAATCAGGAACCCGGTGGCCATCCAAAACATGAATGTGCCGCAGGTAACACCCCGCAGGCAGCCAGCAATACCCTGCATCAGGGCCTCACCCTGGAACTTGACCCCCCAAGTCAAATCCACACATTATACCGGCTTGACAGGGCCTCAATCATATCTTCACTCTCATTGAAGGGGACATCAGCAGCCTCATCAGCATCCAGACTGCAATGCCCCCCTGCTGAAGGTAGTCTCCATACTGCATTTCCTCGCCACCGGAACCTATCAGCACACTGTTGGGGAGCTGCATGGGCTGTCACAACCCTGTTTTTCCAGGATACTGGTCCAGGTACTGGATGCACTGCTGCACCATGCGTCAGAGCACATTTCCCTACCTCGTACCCCTGGCCAGGTCATTGCCACCAAAGTGGCCTTCAATGCCATTGCTGGCATGCCCAATTGCATAGGCGCATTAGATTGCACGCACGTGGAGTTGACTGTCAGACATGTAATTGAGGTGGTGTACTGCAATCAGAAGCAATTCCACTCAATGAACGTCCAGATGGTCTGTGATGCCCAACTAGTCATCACGTATTGCTGTGCACATTTCCCAGGGTCTACACATGACTCGATGGTCTTGCGGAATTCAACATTGCCACGCTACATGGAACGTTATGCGGGACAAAGCACATGGCTGTTGGGTGAGTACAACTGCCAATGCATGACCCCTGTGTATTTGGGGGGGAATAGTCAAGGCCCACAGTGTCACAGGCAGTTGGGCGGGCACAACTGGCAATGCATGACCCCTGTGTATTTGGGGGGGGAATAGTCAAGCACCAATAGACAAGCATCAGAATCCACACAGCTTACTGCTGCGACTTGAATATTGCACCATGCCATGTCAAGCAAAAAGAAGCCCTGCCTACCTCCATGTACACCCTAGCCATGGGGTGGCACTACATGCAATTATAACATGAGGATGTGAGTACCTCCCCCGCCAGATGTACATTTGCTACTCCCATGCACACGATGGGCGCATCTCGTGCTGTGCGCAATGACAACACCTTTGCAGTGATCTGGGTCTGCCTGATGCAGATCTGCCCATCACATCACAATGCCGGTGTCACCCACCACATCTGAACACATGTACATTACAATGATTGGAACATGTTATTGCCTAACATCACTCAACAAATCTAAGCATCACAGAATTCAGCAAGGAAATGTAATCCAAGTGTGCACAATAGATGAGTCAAACATTGGATTACCAGAAGAGGCATATGTGGACTGCATCTGATACAGACAGTAATACCACAAACAGTAACATATGCCCTTACTTTCACTCCCATGCAGGTGATGATGCCCATACGATGGCCAGGCCTACAACCGGGCACACATACATACACGTGGTGTGATTGAGCTGACCTTTGGACTGCTGAAGGCCAGGTTCCGCTGGCTGAGCAGATCAGCTGGCGGTTTACAGTACAGCTCGGTGAAGGTAGGGAAAATAGTGCTGGCATGTGCTCTGCTGCACAATCTGTGCATACGCAGGAACATTCCCCTACCCCCGGACATCGAGGCAGCAGATGAGGATGAAGATGATGATGATGCTGACAGTGATGGGATGGGTGCACTACCAGGCCGCGGTGCCATTGATGGACAACATGCACGTGGAGCACTCATACACAATTTCTTCTGATATACTTCATATGCACATTCATCACATCATGTCGTAGCACTACAGTAAATGATGTCTATACACACGAAATGAGATTGTCCACTCATCATTTGGATTTTCACACCAGTGTATTATTGAACTAACAGGGGAAACAGGTTTTGGATTGTAATGAAGAACACACGTGCCCCCCCACCTCCCCAACGTACCCACCCACCAACCAGCCCCAAATTGACTAACCTCACTAAAGACCACCCAACCTCCCCAACGTACCCACCCACCAACCAGGCCCAAACAGACTAACCCCACTAAGGACCACCCCCACCTCCCCAACGTACCCACCCACCAACCCGGACCCCATCACTACCTGTGAGACTACAGTTTTGCAAATGTACAGCCTATTTTCTGCCACGCTTTTGCCCATGGTTGTCCTTCCCAGAGGCTCCTGCCAGCTGGGATGACCTCATATGGGGGCTGCTGGTCACAGAACTGGTGGGTTTGCTGCTGATGGAGCCCAATGCAGGGTTTGGTGCTGGCACATGGCCCATGAAAGCCTGCTGGGCAACCAACATTGTCTCAGCAATGTTAGACATAATGTTGTTGCCCTCCCTGACCTGCCATAACAACACCATGTTCGCTGTGGCAAAACGCCCTCTCGCACGGGAGAGGCGGCGCACAGAGGTGGCACTGCTCTCTCTCTGCAGACAGGCCTCCTCCCGTTGCAGCCTTGCCTCCTGGAGCTGTTGCTCAACAAGTTGTATCAGACTGGCCTGGTGCTCTTCGATCCGCTGTAGGGCGCTGAGTTCCTGGAGGGAAGGTGTGGGGGAGCGCATTGGACTATGCAGTCCCATTGGGCTGAATGTGGCCAGCTGCTCCGGTGTATTGTTGCCCCCCTCATTTGCATCCTTGGGTGCCTCAGTGGCCTGATCTACATGCGCACTTTCGACGCTGGCAAAATCATTGTCGCTTATTGGTCCACAAGCAGCAGTGGATGCAATGGAAGTGGTTGCAGGGGGAATTGGCATTGACACATGCTGGGCTGCAGGCGCAGTGGGATGGTGTTGTCTGTGGTGTTGTGCACCATCACCGTAGCGGCTGCTTGGCTGCCGGAGGTGCTGGCAGCCGCTTGCTGGCATTGCCTTGTCCAACGGCGTCGTACAGTCCCCCTTGCCATTGGCTGTTGTGCTGTGTCGCTGTCGGTTGATGTACCTGCGGGGGATTGTAGGGCACACTGTTAGTGGTGTGACAGGATGTGTATGGGGCAGTCACATGCAACACACTCCTCATGCTTCGTACACTAACAAGTACATTCCTTGATGGGTGACACACTCAGGTGTGTGGAACAGGGCTTGCACACAGTTGCACGCCGTCTGGCTGTGCGGGGTCAATGGTGGATGTGTTATGTGCCTCTAGGACCTGGCCGGGGGGGTCAATGGTGGATGTGTCATGTGCCTCTAGGCCCTGGCTGGGGGGGATGCTGGTCTTCCTTGATTCACACTCATGGCTTAGCACACATTGTACTTACCAGCATCACCAGGTGTGCCTGCTCCAACCTCTGAATCACTGACACCCTCAATCCCCTCAAGGTGCATGATGCTGCTGCACCTCTCCTCTCATGTTTGGAGCTTTGGTGGGGAATGTGGTTCCCCTCCTGTGCCACTGCTCTGCTGCCTGTGTGCTGCCAGCAGGTTCCGGACCCGCAGCCGCAGATCGTCCCGTCTTTGACTGTCCGCACTGTTACGCCCACAGCTGTGCGCTTCTGTGCAGCCTCTGCCCATATCCCTTTCCTCCTCTGCTGCGTGCTACGCCTCTGGTCTGTGCTGAACAGTGCGGGTGCATTCTCAACAATGTGCTCCACAAGCACAGTCAGCTCTGCCTAGCTGAAGCAGGGTTTCTGCTGCTGGGTGGCTGGGACCCTTGATGTCATTGCAAATTATGGATTTGAGCACTCACAGGAGCTGTGGGACTTGTGGTTGCAGAGGATGTAGCGCTGCAATAGTGCCTGGTGAATCTGTCTTTATGTGTGTTACCGTGATGGCGGTGGGGCCGGTTCCGCACTGTTCTGGGGCGCGTGACTGACAACCCGTAATTGTACCTTAATTCTGCATACTTGCGGTCGCGGAAACGGTGTCACCGCCATCACGGTAAGACCTGATTCCGGACCGGCTAACTTGTAATGAGGCCCATAATGCTCAGTTTACAAATGGTGGTGGGTATTTCTGTGATATGCACTGTCCCTACAGTAAGGGTGATTAAAGGTCAAGGGGTGATTTATAGAGTACCTGCCAGTATAGATCGGGAGGTTATATTGGTGGCACTTGATGAGCATGGTAATGTGGCAGGAGTGAGACGATTGAGTCACAAGACCCTTGAGAGGGTAGTGCAGTCTACCATGGCAATGATAACCTTTAAGTCCATCGAGATACCACAGTATTTGCATATTGGTTATAAGAGGTTTGGGTGGTTAAGTACAAGTTACCCCCGTTGAGGTGTTTTAAGTTTCAAAGGTTTGGGCATATAACCAGTATTTTTAGAGGTCCAACATGCTGTGCTAAATGTGGAGGTGCATGCTGTGCAGGAATGTTTAGATGAAAAGAAGACTGTAGGAACTGTGGGTGAACTCATTGTGTACAAACATTGTCTGGCATATTTGCAAGAGACTCATATTCAATCAATGAGTGTTGCATGTCACCCCTCCTGGGAGCATGGTAGCTCCCAGGACTTGTGCTTGGGTCACATGGTATTAACCATGTGACCCACCTAATAAAAGGGACGAGCCATTTCCGGCTCGTCAGTCGATCTGAACCTGACTCCTGCGTCCTTTGTTCACGTGCACCATGCTGGTGCGGCGCTGCGTACTGAGGCCCTGTTGGTGTTGCCCATCATTGAGACGGTGCCCCTGCTGAGCAACACCGTCCCCGCAAACTGTCTCTGCCGTGTGACCACGGCCATGTGTGTGTAACCCCGGCCTGGGTGCCCCCGGAGCCGGGGCTGCGGTGTGCGGGGTGCCCCCAGCCAGGGAATGTGGCTTTGGTGCTCCGGAGGCCGCAAGGTGCCCCACCATTAAAATACTGACTTGGAATGTACGAGGACTGGGCTCTTACCTCCATAGGGACAAGGTGAAATCTTACCTGAGATAGAAAAATATATCTATAGCCTTAATTCAAGAGACTCACCTGATGTCTGAGGACTTGAAAAGGTCCTGTAGCGCTGGGGTGGGACGGGTTATGGTGCTACATATGCCAAATACGCAAGAGGAGTGCTCACATGGATTGACGGAACACTCCCATTCCAGCTGTTAGAGGTGGACAAAGATAAGGAAGGGCGATACTTGATCCTAAGAGGTTACCTAGACCACACTGAAGTGTGTATAGTTAACTCATATTTTACGAACCATAACTCCCGTCTCACGTCCACACACGTTGTGCTCGGATTGCACATCAACGTGAATGTTTCTTCATCTGGGCGGGGGGGTGACTTTAATTGTTAGGGATATTGTGCTTGACAGATTCCCCCTTACCCCGGGGAAGACCGCCATCTGCATCAGCCACACTGAATGATGCACTGACCAACTTAGATTTAGTAGACGTATGGAGGGAACTACACCCAGAGGTCAAGGGTTACTCAATTTACTCTCATGCTTTGCATACCAGGATTGACTATATTTTTGTTGGGCTGCGCCAAATGACTGACATCTGTGGTGCTGAGTATTTGGGCTGTTCGATATTTTGCTACTCCCACTTTGTGATCACATGGAACATTAGAAGCCCTAGACCCCCAATCCCAATGTGGTGCATGCCTGCTGGCGCCTTGACGAACACATTTATAAAGACAAGTTACAAACCTTGCTGTCTGAATTTTTAGAGCATAATTTAGGCAGTGTGGAGGAGTGGGGCACTATCTGGGAAACCAGGAAGGTGGTGACCAGATGAGAAATTATAGCCAGTGCTGGGGGCATCCGTAGGAAACTGAGGGAGGACTTGGAAGCTATGGAGGAAGAAATCCGCAGTTTGGAGGCCTGACACACGGGTCTGCAGTCCGCAGAAGAGACACTAGCTAAGACCCTGTCCCGCTGCCTTGAGGCATGGGAGAGGTTGTATACATTTGACTATGTTACACAAACTACTAGGGCACTCGCCGAGGGGGCCCAACCAGGAAGGTTCTTGTCGTGGCTTTGCAAGCGTGAACACCCCAGGCCTCTGATCACTTTACTACATGACGAAAGCGGGACCCCATGGTGATCCCAACTTGAGATTAATGGTATCTTTGCTGCGTACTACTCCCAACTATATAGTCACAATGAACAGGTACACTCCGGGGATGTGATGAGGCCCTTTCCCTTATTGCACTCCCAGGACTCACGGTCACTCAGCAATCCCTTCTAGACCAGCCTATCACTGTGGAGGTGGTGAGCGAAGCAATTGCCTCACTTACTACGAGTAAAACACCTAGCAGCAATGGACTCCCCCCTGAATTCTACAAAACATATTGCCCAACCCTAGCCTCAGTGTTGCTGAAGGTTTATGAAGAAGCCTACACTAAAGGTGTACTCCCGGCTAGCATGAAAGAAACCTTGGTAATCCCCATACCTAAACCAAGGAAACCAATAGATAGATGTGAATCTTACCGCCCCCTAGCCATGCTGAATTATGATATGAAAATACTGACCACAGTACTAGAGGGACGGCTCCGTAGAGTTATTGCGGACCTGATACACACTGATCAAACTGGGTTTGTTTGGGGCCGTAGCACCACCCTGAACCTCCGTAGGCTACAATACATTATTGCACAGACTAACACCTGTCTAGAGCACTATGTGTCAGCATCATTGGACACGATCAAGGCTTTTGATTCTCTCTACTGGGAATGGTTGTATGCAGTGCTGCATAGCTTTGGGTTTGGTGTGAGTTTCATCCGCGGGGTAAAGCTGCTGTACCCCCCGCCGACTGCCAGCGTCAAGTCTGGTAGGCAAGTATCTGAAGTGTAGGATATCCCCAGCCGGGGACACGCCAAGCATGCCAGCTGTCACCCATGCTGTATATATTGGCCCTGGAGCCCCTGGCAGTCTACCTGCGCCAGGAATACTTGGAGGCAGGTATCATGGTTGGTGGTTCTAGACACCTAATATCATTATATGCGGATGATGGTCTCCTCTACATGTGTGAACCACAACCTGCCAATAACTTTGAACGTACTGGACAATTTTGCTACACTTTTGGGGATCTCCTTCAATAGAAAGAAATCTTGTCTTTTTCCTTTGGCAGGCCTATGTGGGGTCAATGAAACCACTCTACCGGAACTTGTGCTCCCGTGGGAAACAAGCTCCTTTAGATACCTGGGCGTACAAATCATACACACACCAGATAAATCATACACACACCAGAAGACACACACACTCGTAACACCTTTGGGGTGGTAAAGGGCCTTAAAAAATCTATGGCCTTTTGGGCCTGTTTGCCACTTTTGCTTATGGGTAGAATAGCAATTTTAAAATGATTGTCCTCCCCAGATTTCTGTACTACTTCACCAATGTCCATTACTATATCAAAGCCCCCTTCTTCTGTCTATTAGACACACTGCTTAGAGGATTTTTATGGGGCCCAGCCAGACACAAGATTGCCCTTACAACATTGTGCTTGCCTTACAAGGAAGGAGGTTTGCAGCTACTGAAGTTGAAACTTTATTACTTAGCAGCACAACTTAGCTATGAAATGAAATGGCTATCTGATGATATTACGTCTGAGATGCTGCTACTGCTGCAATTGGTAGCTCCTGCTTGCCTTAAAGACATGCTGTGGCTCCCGACCAGCTGCTTGAACTCTTTACCATTACTTGTGGAACTGGGCAGGAAGATATGGCTTAAAACCCTGAGGCTGCTTCAAATTGTGTTTCCTTACTCAGCTAATAGCCCTATAGTGTCTGACGAGTGTAAGAACTGAGATGACCTTGCGGTTGAGAGAAACTGGGAAGAATGGGGAGTTGCTACTTGGGGAGACATGTTTGAAAATGGTAAATTTAGAGTTCTGGATAACCTAACCCAACAAACCGGTCTGCCCAAAGGGCAATTTTTACAGTACATGAAAGTGGTGGGTGTGGCTGGATTTAAGTGGAGCTGGTGGCCCTCTGAGCCAGAAGAAACTGAACTTTTAACATTAATCTACACCCTGGAGGGTGGCAGGCAGCCTGTGTCCAGATTATACGGTTGCCTGTTGAATAGGCCTAACCCACAGGGCTCTCAAGTTAAACTGCGATGGAAATCAGATTTGGGAACTACTATTGAGGAGCTGGGGTGGCAACAGATACTTAGTTTACCTAAAAATGTATCCCGAAAGGCTAGCTTCAAACAAATCCAAGTGAATGTGCTCCATCGTACATATATGACAGCCAGTAGAGTGGCCAAATTCAATAAAGGCAACCACCTGACTTGCCCTTGGTGCCACCAGGATGGCGCAGACCTAATCCACATGTTCTGGTATTGTATAAAGGTGCAAGGTTTTTGGTCCCGCATTGAACAAAAGTGCAGAAGGGATTGGCGTTGTTAGATACAATTGGGACCCGATGGAATGTCTTCTGGGCGCATATCCCAGGAATCGCAAACACAAACACATTATTAAATGTATGGATTTGACTTGTATACTTGATAAACGCTGCATTGCTATGTCCTGGAAGTCAACTGGGGCCCACAATACTAACAATGGTACCAGGACCTCGAAACCTGGAGCAAAGCTGAGACAACAGTGTGGGCTAGATCATTGCACTGTCTAGACGAAACCCCTGAGGACTACTATGACTCATGGAAAGTGCTTGTTTATGATATGTTCCACCCATCAGATGATAAGCCCCCATGAACACCCCATCATCTGCTGAGTGTGTTAATTATGGGAGACTGTAAACTCCTGACAACTCCACGCCCCCCCTCCAAACCAGATTTTGATTAAGTTCCATTTTCACCATGTTACCCCTGAAAACTTATCTTGATGTTTTTCTGTCATTGTACCTATTGCATACTTGCTCGGTACCCGAGCCTAGTTCACATGCCTGGAGAAGTAGCTTACTTTGTTGTTTTGTTTTTTTGTTTATGCTATGTTCCTTTGGTTGCATTCGGTCAGGCACCTTACATGTACTATACTACTATCACTGTCTGCTTGACTACCGCAACCACTTTTTGTCTGTAAATATCAATAAACAAATTTTAAAATAAATACTGCGGCATGCCAATCACCTTTGGTTCCCAGCGAACCAGTCCTCCCTGTACCCAGATTTGGGTCCCTTCTTTTGCAGCTTTCTAATTACACAGCAGCACCAGATAAGTAGTAGCAGTACGCAGAAGGGCGTTTTGGCTCAATTCAGTTAACAAGCTGATCATTTCACATTCAACAAGTAGTGGGCTTATACCATTAGGCTCATACCCCTGCTACCTATAAGCCTTAAAGAATCTGCATACAGTCAGTCAAAGCCTGTGGAAGAGCATATGCTCGTAACATGTGTTGGCTGTACACAATTGTTTTTTAAAACTGAACTTTCATTTCCTTAGAATATAATAAGACAGAACACATGTGATTTCGATACTCCAGTTAGGTTTGAAGGAATGTTAGACTTGAGTGATGTTTGGATAAATGTCTTATTAGATGCCTTGTATGATTTGTTTTTCTGGAATTACATCATTAAAACTTTGTAGTCTAAGGTGAAAAGGGTAACGTATTTGGCCTTCAGTGGGTTATAAATGTTAAAAAATAAAAATGCGTAACTCCAACACAAAAGTTCCAGAGCAATAGAGTTCCTTCTTCCAAAAGGTGGTTTCCTTCCCCTGGATTTTTCTTCTCTCTGCTGTATTTTCAAAGATATCAGTTCCTTGAGTTTCTCTTGTTCCACAATACAACTGATACACAAATCAAATTGACTGTGTCTTTTTCTTGTAAGAATACCTGGTGTACTCTCCTGCTAGGTTTTCACTCCTCTTCTCTTTGGTTTCACACAGTCTTTTGCTAGTCCTGATATATCCTTCTCAGGACCCCTTTAGGTGCTGTATTTATACACTGGTCAGTTTGTCCTTGTGTGGTGTGCTTCCCTACCAGGACTTTGTCACATTAACACTCCTGCAATTGCCTGGTATACTCTCTTGTTAGGGCTTTCTTGAATGAACAAACTTGTAACGACCTGGTATACTCTCCTGTCAGGGCTTCCTTATATGCACACTCTTGCAACTGCCTGGTATTCTCTCCTGCCAGGACTTTCTTAAATGCACACACTTGCAGCTTTAATTTGCTTGGCGTATTTTCCTTCCACGGCTGTTCTCATGTGGGCTCTGCACACACTTCCACACTTGATATGCTTTTATTATGTTTGCTTTTTCTGAAACTGTATCTGCCTGTTATACTATCCTGCCAGGGATTTTCTTATATGTGGATCGCATACACTCAGACTTGAAAGTCTTTTACTTTACTTCTGTTTTCAAAAGTCCCACTGACTTCTTCTCTTTCAAGCACCTTATTTGCTTCTTCAACAGTAATTCACATGTGGCATGGCTGCCAGTACACCCCGGGTCCCTGATTCCCTTTAGGAGACTCCCTGGCACTTGCTGGTATACTTCATTCTTCTAGCAGCAAGCTGGTGGCGGTCGTTCAGAGTTTCTTCCCATCTTGCCGTCTTTGTGGCTTGGCTTCTCCACCGCTCGCAGTTCCTGTTGCGCTCTGCAGCTTCGCGTTAGGCTCTAGTAAGGTAGCCATCGCCGCTCAACACCTGTATACGCCCAGGAGCCCTACAATGGCTTCTGGTGTTCCTGCAGCGTGTTCCTTCTCAAGGTCAGCCTTCCTCTTCTGTCTCCTTGAGCTGAATAGCTCCCCGACACTCTCTGCAGCCCCACAGTCTCTCAGTCCATATATAGAGAAGCAGCTTTCTCCCTCCAGCAATGTGCCTAAGTCAGCTGTGGCTGCTGTTGTAAATGTCCGGGCTACAGGTATGTGCTCACAACAACTAGAGTGCAGCATGTACTCTTGGTCTTTTCCGCTCTGCATTACTAGGCTCATCTATCTTGTCCCAGTATTCTTGCTGTATGAGAATGTTAGTCCATTCTTGATGTTTTACAGGTAAAGTCTGGGTAAGGGTTCTCAGAAGTCTTCAAGGACAGGTTAGCTCTGAATAATTTGAAGGTAGCGTCTGAGAAGATATTTTCACGAGTCTTAGTGGGTAAGCCAGATCTTGATGGATCACATACAGATCTTGTTAGAAGGTCTTCAGTACCCTTTGTAGGTGAATGAGGAGAGGTGTCACAACATGCCATTAAGGCATTGGGTGTGGATGGGGTATCCTCAAGAGAGGAACGGGAATACCTTGCCTTGTCCATTGGTGCCCTGCTACTCCCCCAGAGGTTGTCTCCCCCAATGTGATCCTCCCTCATATAGCCGCCCCCAGGGTCAGGGTCAGGTAGCAGCTGCAGTCGCCTGGCTGCATTGGGAGAGGTCACCGCCAGGAAAGGAGTGCTGACCAGGGATGTTGCTAGGTCTGAAAAAGATATGGGGGTATTCTAATGTTGGGACTGTTGGAACTCAGGGCTAGCTAGCCTTTTGGCTGTAGCCCCTGAGCTTCTATCCAGGGCTACAACCAAATGACATGGGGCTAAAGCCCCCCCAGGATCTCTCTAGTGACGCCTATGGTGCTGACACCATCAAATTCATCACAGTGGACTCGCACAGAGGAGAGTAGGCACAGAAGAAGAGTAGTAAGAGGAGAGTGGGGATTCAGGGTCAGGGACTTCATTTAGTGGTCACCAGGGGTCGCAACTGTGACCCCTGAGGTCTCCCCTACTGCCCCTCTGGTCTCCCTTGCTACCCCTTAAAAAAGAAATATTTTTTAAAGTGGCTTTTTAAAAAAATGTTTAATGCAAGCTCCTGGGCTGTGGCCAGCACCTTGTGGCTCTTTGCTTCTGGAGTGGCTGGTTTTCTTGTTCAGGTCTCTTAAAAAATACAAAATAAAAAAGAACAGGGGTTCTACAAGTATAACACTCTGAGCAATGACCCTAAATAAGAAAGAATAGAAATACCAAATAATGTGTCTTTCTGGAATTCTATACAATAATTGCTAGACTCATTAAAGGTGTATTTCAGGCACACTTCGGGGGTGAGTCACTGATTTAGTCTGTTCTTAAAAACCTCAACTGTCATCCTTCTGAGGTCGATAAATGAGTACCAACACAGGTTGGGTGATATTGTATGTATATTTGTTCTATATAAAGCGCTTAAGCGTAAGTGCTATATAATAACACATAATTATCATTTGGCCTTGGACATCTGCTTGCATTCACAGTAATTTGGTAATATGGGAGTATACACACTGAACATAACATTCTAGGCACATGTAAATCAGGCTATTGTGCTCGGCATGGTACAGAAACTGCCATACTTGATCTTAAGTCCACCTTGGCGAGCATAGCAGAGAAAAATCATCCAGCCCTGCTGATGCTTTTAGACCTCTCTGCAGCCTTCGATCTTGTTGATCAGACTATTCTTGTGACTAGGCTCGGAGAGGTCGCCAACTGTTCCACCTTGGCTTCCAAATGGATCGCCTCCTTCTTGGCTCCACGAATAGTGAGGGTTTATGATGGGAATAATCATTCTATCCCTATCACACAAACATGCGGTGTTCAGCAGGGTGCCTGTCTGTCGCCCCTTCTTTTCAACATTTATATCCGGCCGCTGCTTGAACTATTAAACAGCCTGGGTGTCCAATATACAAACTATGCTGACGACACCCAGGTTGTAATTCAGCTCAATGGACAATACAAGCAGGACTTAGCGACTCTTAACGACATTTACAATGCGATCCAGCACTGGATGCCCTGTAATTCATTAGCACTTAACAACAAAAAGAGAGAGCTTATGATTGTTGCCACCAAGAACACTTGGAGTAAGCTTACATCAGACTGCTTTGACTTCTTGATCGCTGATCATACTATAACAGTCTCTAAAAAGCTGAAAACACTGGGTGTTATTCTGGCTGACGAACTGTCTATGAAGTCCCATGTATCTTACATTCGATCATTCTGTGGTTTTATCAACAAGCGCATTCAATATATTCGACGCTTTATAACTGCTGAAAATTGTGCCCAGTTGTCCACAGCACTAATAAACACCAGCCTGGACTACTGTAATAGTCTTCTGACCGGTACCACTGCAGCTAATATCCAAGCCCTTCGGGTCACACAGAACAATGCTGTGCGTACCATCTTTAAGATCTTGCATAGCACACATATTTCCACCTTCACACTGGCTCCCCATGAGGCAGAGAATTTCTCACAAGGCCCTCACTGTGGCTCATAAGTGTCTTTCTCTTTCTAGCCCAGTATACTTATCTGACGGCATCAAGAGCAAGACAACCATCAGAAATCTTCGGTCTGCCGCAGCTCCTGTATTGGTTCAGCCAAGATTCAAATTGCCTCATTTTGGCGGCACAAGTTTTGACATGCAAGCCCCTCTTCTATGGAACTCTCTTCCTGTGTCCATACGCCAAATAAAGGACTACCTGCCCTTCAAAAAAGCCATCAAGACTCACCTTTTTAACCTTAGTCCTGACTAATCAACTCACATTATAATTTCTCTCTCCTGCCTCCTGTCTGTTTGTGTGTCTAGTCTTTGTCTTATGTGCACCCTGAGGCCTATGGGCATGTGGCACGTTACATAAATTAAAATAAATAAATAAATGCACGATACATATGGTGATCCATTCTTGTATGAAATGTATATCACATTATAGTGATATCGTACCCATATTTTTCGTAGTGTACGTAGGAACAATACTATGTGAGGCCACTTCCTGTTTTGTCAAGGGATGAAAGGTCGGGTTACATCTCTTCCCGCAATATCACTTCTGGGCAGGGTCAAATGACATCACTTCCTGTGATGTCATCAGAGGTCAAGAGTTATGTGATGTCACTTCCGCTACCCCTGGCATTTTGGTGAAATGACGTCCTTGTACAGGGTCTGAGGGCACACACATATGCTAAACCTCTAGTACTAACATCATTGACAGTGTAGGGCCAGCTAGGAAACCCCTTAGGGAGGTAGATAGCCTGCATTCAGGGAACCATCTGTAATCAGACTAGTTATTAGACAGTCTGGGTTACCGCAGTAGTGCTAACCTGGTGTTACAGATACTTGGAGTAGGGAGGGAATCCCAAGACTGATGAGCGAACGAGGGACGGCATTAGCACCACTTCCCAAACACCTTTTCCAGCCGACGCATCCTTTTGAACTACCTGCCTGTTTATGCTAAAAGTTCTACCCACTGAGAGCAGCCGATCCTCCTTGTGTTGTGGTTTTAATAACACTTTTGAAGTTTTCTGGAGTCTCTCAAGTTATTAAGGCCTTCTGGGATGGGCATTTTTTGGGGCCTACGGGATTTTCTAATTGGACATTCCTTCCTTTTGTGCCATATGCCTCTCAGAAAACCTAGTGTGTAATTCAGGCTTACACATGTTGATGAAGGCCAGTTTTTCTTTTGGCTATTTGAGTTTCCTGCCCATCCTTTTTAATTCCACAAGCTGAAACTATGTATTTCCTGTTTTTTAAACGCAGGTTTGTTAATGATCAGAAGGACAATTTTGTCCCATGTAAAGAGAAGGTAAAATATACTTTGGGGCAGGAGAGGAAAGGTTGTTGATAGCTAATCCGCTAATGCGATGAGAGAATAGTTCTTTGGTAACTTTCCTTTCTAGTCCAAACATTACTGAATAGTGCGTGGAAGGAATATAAGGGCTGGGAGAAATAAGGGCTAAATTACCCAGAACGAAGTAATGGTACATCCAGGAGAGGGACTGCGATATTGCAACATTTTGAGTATGAACAGTGTCGTCAATTATAGAGTCCTAGGTTAGTTGGGTAAAACCAAGGGGGGATGCTGACTTGTTCAGAGGGCCATCAACACAAATAAGCATGGTCAATGCTTCTCAATCTCTAGGGTGATGAACTCCTGACCCTTTTGTTGTTGAACTGGGCTGCTGAACATATGTAGTGCTCATGTTTCATGACTCTTGTATTTATTACCATCATTATTATAATTTCATTGTTTTGCACGTGGCCATTACCATATAAAAACAATTTAAACGTACACATACATGCAAGTGCAAATCCCCAATTGATTAATAGCAAGATAGACAATAAGCAAAATGAATCATAAAATAGCTAGATGAGAAACCAGGGAATAATCTTCATATAATTTCCAAGTGCTTACACAACATAAATTCAAGGACTATCAATATCTTTGCTCAATACCATATTACCTATGAAATCACCCCACGACTATAACAATCAAACACCTCAGGCCAGAGATGGAAGGAAACTATTTTGTTATTCTCCACATTTTTAGTTGGCAAATGAATCTTGTTTGCATCGCAACGTTAATTAATATTGTTGTTCTGGAACACAGCGGTCAATTTCATATATGGATCTTTTGCAAAGAAGGAAAAGGTGGATAACCTTTTCAAGTGCCACATTTACTGAACTCCAAAGCCCTATTTTATCTTCACCCTATTCCATGCTACATATCCCAGAAGGACGCATCCACAAATAAGTTGTGCACACAATTTCTGGGCCTTCTCCGAGATTCCCGTGTCTAGGTAGCTTTAAGCACCCAACTCTGCTTGTTTTCCAGGTGCCAGAAAAGCATACGGAGCTGCCCATCATTACTCATTAATTTGTGCCTCCTTAAAGCACATAATCCTCCTATTACTTACTCTAAGCATTCTTTATACATTGTTAGGATGATTCCGTATATCTGTTAACCCTACCAAGGAAAGAGTCATTTTAACCTACATTAACCACTACTAACCAGGGGATTTTCATGGTGGCCTACCTGGATAATGGGCCTCATTACGAGGTCGGCGGTAGAACCCACCGGTAGGTGGTGGGCTACCGCCGACACGTAACACTGTTTCTGACACCTGACATCCATGTGCCACTGGGATATCATGAGCAGCGTCAGAACGGTAAATCCCCATTTACCTGGAGTCTCATAGGGCTCCACGGGAATCGGACACTGAAACACTGGCACCATTTTTAACGGTTCTGGTGCTTCAGTGAAAACACTGTTGGTAGGGGCCTGGACTCCCGGCAGATCAGGCCTGCCGGTGGTACAGAGCCCCTGCTGGCTGACTTTAGTTTGCGGTCCGGAAAGGGTGCCGGAAATAAGGGTTGCTACCCGCACCCTTATTTCCGGACCGCCAAACTTATCATGAAGCCCAATATCCCTATCAATGTGTCTCGCTACACACCTCCACCTGGATTTAACCACACCCCTCTTCCAGTAAGCTACTGGGCTAAAAGCCAAAAGCAATAGCGTCAGTTAGCAAATTCCACTTTATCTCCATGTGCATAACGTGTCCCATTATTCAGCCAGAACAAACTATCTCCATGTGCATAACGTGTCGCATTATTCAGCCAGAACAAACACTTGAAGTAAAGAGTTTCACTCATCAGGAGCTCATGACACTGGGCATACCCTCATAGTTTTGCACAATGAGAAGCAGCACAGACTACCTTTCTCTGATATGTTATGTTATGTTATGTTATGTTAGCAGTACTTGTATAGCGCACCGTCACCAACGGAATTGGTCCCCAGGCGCTCTGGTGGATCTGTAAACAAGAAGGGTGGGGGAGGGTTAGTCGGGAGGAGCGGAGAAGGAGAGTGGGAGAAGTGGTGTGCTGTTGGCAGCTTCAGCTTGGTATACACCGAGTGCTGGACTTTTGTGCTAGTATCGGATCGGATGAAGGCCTCGAGTGCTGTGGGTGAAGTTTATGTGTTGTTGATGCAGTGTTGTAAAGTGCGTGCGGATTGCTGGGAGAGAGATGGTTGTGTGGCTTTGTGTGGGTTTAGGTATGCAGAAGATTGAGGATTGGGTTAGTGGGGTCTGTATCCTGGTTCAGGTACTTATGATTCCGTTAGAGTTGTATACCTGTGGGTTCGGATGTTGCTGGTTCCTCGTGGGCCGACTCGATTTGGTGCTGTTGCGCTGATCCAACTGTATCCTATTGAGTATAGTTTGGATTGGTGGGTGCGTATGAACCTAATCTTCAGGTGTGGGACTGGGTGGGTGATATCTATTCTCAGGTGATCTAGTGTGACCCTGGTCGGTTAAAAAAGTAAATACGTTGTTTGATTTTTGCAACATATTTTAATATTGAAGTCTTGTTAACATTATTTAATAAAATTGACTACTCTGTCAGAATCAAGGATTTCCTTCAAAGGACCTTATGGGTGGGAACTTGCGTGGACTTATTTTGATGCAATGTTACTTATATAAGTGAATATTGTTTAATAAATGTGTGATTGGTGATTATATGTAACACACATCTGCAAGTAGATTGTACTCCCTTGTATACCAGGTACGAAAACTCGAAAGGCTCTTTTACGCCACTGCTTTAGCTCTGTAGGCCACCCTTAAAGATTCCTTAGCTACCTGCGATTTTTAGGCCATGCTTGACACTTCTTCTTCGGCGCTTGACACTTCTTCTTCGGCGTTGCTATAAAATGTATCTGGCGAGTCATTAGGCCCCTCTGCCGCACAGTTGCTCAACCCACTTATATATATATATATATATATATATACCAGAATCGCCTGGGCCATCTTATTCTCATTTTCATCCACCTGAGGACCACCCCTTAACCTTTTTCTGAAAGTAATTAGCTGATAATCAAAATGGGTAACTACCTTAAGAGAATGCACCATCCAACTCGAAGCGCATCCTTGGTGACCCTATATTCCACATCAACATTAACATGTTTTTACTTTACATTAATGTGTATTTATTACTGTTTCATTATGTAGTTTCCAGAAAATGTAAAAAATATGTTGGATTTTTAAACCCATCAGAAGTGTGGTATCAAGAATAGTGTTGCAGTTGTGATTGAATCACTTCTCTGATACCAGTAAACAAATCTTTTTTTCAATTTTGTATTTGTATTTTCTTTATTTATATAGCGTGCCTGGCCCAAAGGCATCTGGGCGCATGTCATGAGTAAATGGGTACAGGCAGTTTACAATGCAAGCCAAACGGTGACAATAATTACAAAGTATTTACATGGCGTACTAACAAATGCGATTTTAATAATCTAGGGTAGGGTAACTTGAGTAAACAAAATGCACTTTTCGTGGTGAGAAGAGCAGGTTACGAAGATTCATATTGCTTACAATAAGTTACCATTGGAGAAAAGGAGGAGTCAAGGGATGGTAATGAAGTTGGACTCTTGTGCAATGAGCCACAATTTGGCTTTGCTCTTAAATACAAAAAATGAGGGTTCAAGTCTTAGTGTGGTAGGCATGGAGTTCCAAAGTTTGGTGGCGAGGACCGGGAAGCTGATGCCACCAGATTTTTGGAGTTTAAATCTGGGCACGACTAGGCGATGCTCTCGAGTCGATCTCAGGGGTCGGTTGAAGGTGAGTGGAGTAAACCGGCGGGCAAGGTATTGCGGGGTGTTGTTGGCAAGGCATTTGTGTTTGAGAGTGAGGGATTTGAGGGAAATTCTACACATGCCTTTTGCCTAGCCAAACAACACACAAACACACACCCAGCACATGTAACACTCGCACACAACCAACTGTCCAGTCATTAGGACTAACCCTGTGGATCCAACAAGCCAATGATCATAACCACAACCTTAAACACCAACCAATCTACACATGAAACATTCTTTAGGCTATAGAGAGCCATCAGAGATTGCGCCGGGTGTCAGAAATGTGTTGGTTCCTAGGTATGTTAAGGGCAGCCCTAGTCGCGTTGTTTTGGGTAACCTGAAGTTTACCATGATTACGCTTACTGGCGCCTAGATAGAGGGCATTGCAATAGTCAATTTTGGCCATGGATAATGACCTTGCAAGGGTCATGCAGTTAGCGGAGGAGAGAAACGGACGCAGGCTGTAATGAGTTTATTGGTATATGCGGCCGGAGATACCACTGCATTGGTTTGTCTTTCAAGGCATAGGGTTGAATCAAGGTAAATACCTAGAGTTTTGGTGGCATTGGTGACCTTAATGGAGTTGCCATCAATAGTGAAGGATTTGAAGGCATGGTCTAGTTTGCCAAGACGGTTAGGTGCACCCAGGATGAGGAGCTCTGTCTTGTTGTCATTAAGACAGAGCTTGTGTTGGGCCATCCAAGCCTGTATGACCAAGTACACATCATTCAGGGCTTTGGTATCAGATGCGTAGTTACCAGTGATGGGGATGAGTATCTGGGTGTCATCCGCATAGTTGGTGTAGGTGACACCCAGATAGTCGAGTATATCAAATAGGGGTTTAGTGAATACATTGTAGAGCATGGGTGAAACACAAGAGCCTTGTGGAACCCCGCATAGTACTGGTGCTGGTTCAGCGGACGCAGTAGGGGAGAAGACCCTCATCGATCTTTTATTCAGGAAAGATTTAATCCAAGACGTAGCCTTGTCGGAGAAGTGGGCTGATGTTGTGAGATGTTGACACAGAATTTGATGGTTCACAAGGTAAAACTCCACCGAGAGATGCAATAGCAGGAGGAGTGCAATCTTGCCCTGATCTTTCATGTCCACAATTTGTGTTTTGAGGTCAATCATAGCGGTTTCGGTGCCGTGCTTCGGGTGGAAACCGGATTGTCTGAGTCCAAGGAGGTTGTTGGCGTCCAGGTATTTTTGAATTTGTAGGTATGCTGCAAGGTCAAGTATTTTCAACAAGAATGGCACAGTTGTGATGGGCCTATAGTTCATTGGTATATTAGGGTCTAAGGTTGTTTTTGTTTTAGGAGGGGCATAACCCAAGCATCCTTCAAATTATTTGGTACAGTTCAAGAGCTAAAAGATGTATTTATTAATGCTGTGATAAAGGGGGCCAGTTCATGGGCGGATCCTTTTATGATGGGGGCAGGGCAAGAATCACCCTGGCAGTTTGATGGTTTAAGTTTGTGAATGATATTTCCAACTTCAGGTATATAGAGTGGGGAGAAATTGAATGGTTTGGAGGAGTGAGGGTGGCGGTTGGTTGTATTGAATAGTGAGTTGGGCTGTGGGTTGGCTAGGAGACTGCATTTAGGTTGATTTTTTTCTGGAGGGTTGAGATTTTGTCTAGTAATGCTTTTTGTATATTTGCACACCAAGTGCTGTCTTTGTGCTGTCTTTGTTACACGACTCTGGAGGTGAGGAGGGAGTTTCCAGTTCTTTGAGGATCTTGAAGAGCTCCTTAGTATTGAATTCAGCTTGCGAGATACGGTTATTGTGTATTGTCTTTCTTAGCTTGGAAAATGTCCTCTTTGTAGTTGAGAGATGCTATGAGGAGGTTGTCCTTCTTAGCATCCGACGGGTGGCTTTTCCAGCGGGTTTCAGAGAGTCTTTTTTCTTTGCGTAGGATCCTTAGTTGTGGTGTAAACCACGAGTTAAGGTGTGCACGTGGTTTAACTAGGCTGTTATTGTTAGCTGAGTTTTTGATGGCGATATTGGATTAATCAGGCCATTTTTAGTGATGGATCTGTTGAGCTGCGTGGTAGCATATTGTGATCAACTTTCAGAAAGGTGTTTCATAGTATGGGGCATCTGTCTATTTTGTAGAGAGTGGGGCTTAGTCTGAGCAGAAGGAGCTTTACGAGGAGCAGTACTCCTCTGGAGAGGGGCAGGTGATAAATGGGAGTCAGAAAGTGTGGAGTTATTGTGGGTTGAAAATATGGAAGTAGGCACTTTGACTTTGGTATGGGTTTAGGTAGATTGTTGGGTTAGATTTTGGGGGATGTTCTTTTTATTAAATTTATTTATTGTGCAAAAATTGGTTTTACACAAACCTTACACAAAATAAGATCAAGCATTTAAAACACCATATAATACTAATCTTCCCAATCAGCTATCCATTCATTATACAATACTATAGAAACCTCCATTAATAAGTATGCAACTATACCAAACACCCTTCAGGCACATTCAGTAAAGCCAATGTCCTTCATAAAGTGCAGCACTGCGATCATTGTTTTCTGGGCTTTTGTGTGTATTTTGCAATTGTTTCTTTTGCCTAGTTGCTGGTTTTCTATGGGGTTTATTTGGTGTTTTCCTTTGACTCCCACCCCGTTCCCTGAGCTTGTCTGCATCTAGGCTATCCAGGCTTTGTGGTGTAGTCTTTGTTTGTTTCTGGCTGTTTTTCTTTCCCCGCTCAACACCTTGCAATTGGCTAAGTCAGTCAGGTTTCTCTTTGCCTCTGTCCTAGCAGCCATTTCCCCCTCTTTGCCTCTCCCTTCCTGAATGACATCTGTATCCATCCTGCACAGATACCATTTGGCAAGCAGTCTCAGGGGCTGGCTGATGCTTTGTGAGTAGTTTACTTTGATTTCAATCCGTTTTTTTGGCTTGTTTTAAGTTCCATTTGTAGGGATTTGTGTGTATATTTCAATTAGATATTTCTGCCTAAGTGGTGGTATCCTGTGGGGTTTATTTGGTGTTTTCCTTTGACTCTCAACCTGTTTTTTTAGCTTGTCTGCATCTGGGCTATCTGGGCTTTGTGGTGTAGTCTTTTGTTTGTTTCTGGCTTTTTGAATTTCTCCCCCTAACCCCTTGCAATTGATTAAGTCAGGTGTCTCTTTGCATCTGTCCTGGCAGCTATATCTCCATGTTTCTCTCTGCCCTTTCCCATCAACCCTCATCCATCATCTGACCCTCCCTCCCCACTCCCCCTTACCCACCCATTTTCTTCTCATTGGTCCATGCCCCTGCCTCCTCCCCCGAGGCCCCATGACTGGAACAGCTGCATTTCAGTGGCCTTGCCCGGGCAATGCCTCGGCTAAGGGCCAGAGACAAAGGGCAGCTTCACTCTGTGTTTGCCTGTGTTCGCCTGGGAAGCCTGCAGCCGTCAACCAGCAGTGACTGATAAGGTAAGAATGGTGTAGGTAGGGGATACATCCATTGCTGTATTCCATTAACTACCCAACCACTCATTACCTAACATCTCACTTCCCAGCACTTTCATGCTAATCAGCCATAGTTGGCATTTAACCTGATTGTATAAAGTAGCCATCTTCAATCTAGACTTGTTGTGTAAGGCGACCATTTAAAGAAAAATGTGTTTCCATCCTATTTGCGTTACTCAGCCATATTTTGCAACTAGACCTTTGCGTTAGTCGTCACAGTTTGCATTTGGCGAGTTTTGGGTGGGGTACAGTTGTGTGGACTAGCCTTGCGTCACAACTAGATAGAATTGTGAAGATTTGCATGCATCACATTTATAGTGAATTGAGTAAATTAGGTTTGCGTCACATCTAGATAGAATTGTGGAGCATAGACTGCGTCACATCTAGATAGAATTGTGAAGATCAGCCTTGCATCACATCAAGATAGAACTGTGAAGTCTAGCCAACTTGAATAACTTTGGGAATTTCCATTGCACTAACCACCCCTCTCCTGCTACCATCCAACACACCTCTCAATACACGCCTTTTGCCTAGCCAAACAACACACAAACACACACCCAACACATGTAACACTCGCACACAACCAACTGCCCAGTCATTGGGACTAACCCTGTGGATCCAACAAGCCAATTATCATAACCACAACCTTAAACACCAACACATCGAAGAACCCAGGCACTGGACTTCACCTTTATGGATACAACAATTCACTGCACACAATCAAAGCCAGTTGCTAGCCAACACACACAGCCACCAGTTTCTCCTGGTGCAGGACCTTTCCTGACCCTCTACCCTCACTAACGCCCAGTACTCTTTCTTGCAGAGCCACGTGAGCACCTGGAGATTGACTCTGTGGTGGTATCGGTGTGAGGTACAAGTCAACATAACATAATGAAAGCTATTGATGGAGTATTCAAAACACATTCCCATAGTGCTTCATTTAAAACGTAACTAGTGGAATTAACAAAACATTCTAAGTGCAAAGTTCTTTTCCTATCTAGTCATCGACAGTCTAGGATAACATGTTTTAACGTTTGTGGTTCCAACATACAAAACCTACAGCAGATCATAGCACCCGGCTCCTCTCCCCTTGTCATCGGGTTATCCGTTGTATTCAGCAAATTCAGGCAAAAATGCATATAAACCTTTTGCACACTAGGAGAAGGAAACTGTTGCAACTATAGTGAGGGCACCCCACATTTTTTGTGCATTCCAGCCAAGCTCTCCAGGCGTTTATACCTGACCATTGACCCATTAGTGTCACACCAATCCAGTGAAAACAACTTCTTTTTAAGTGCACAGAGGACCAGGATACACTCTGCCAGGTTGATGCCCCTCTGTTGCATGCCCTTTACACAGACCTTGACAAAAAGATTTTCCTCCCCCCGTGCTCTTTCCGCAATTAATTCAGTTGGCGGTAAAATACATTTCTCACATAGCAACAGGCATTTCCAAAGGATGTACATATTTAGGGAAGCTAGACCCAATACAAAAGGTAGTGTCACCATGGGAACGCGCATCGGGAGGGATAATTCTGTTTTCCAAGCCAGTCCTTCAAGGACCGTAAAGTCAAATTGACTTAGTGACTGGTAGGTTTCCACTCCATAGATGAGTGCAGGGACTACCTTAGCTAGGTAAAATGTGCTTACAGAGATGACTGTAAACTTTCCAAACCTCCTCAAAAAGTGCCTCACCTCAAAACCAAACACTCTTGCATTTGCCTTGATCATATCGACCAAGATTTGGCACTTAGGAAAAATCAACAATTGGAAACCCAAGTAGGTCAGATTTTCGACATTCTCGAGTTTTCTCCCAGCCAATTGCAACACAATGTTCTTCTGTTTAGTTCTTCCCGAAAAGGACACTAGTTTTGATTTCCTTCCGTTGATCATTAGCGAGTCCTGTCCACAAAGAAATCGATTAGTCTCTGTAGTCGCACTTGGGACTGATCCATCAAGATGGTGTCGTCTGCATAAAGGATGAAGGGGACCATGTTTCTAAAAACTGCTGGGAAATCAATGAGGCCTTCTGAAGGAAGTCTCCCAAATCTGCCATGTAGAGGTTAAACAGCACAAGCGCCAAGATGCACCCCTGCCGTAAACCCCTATCAGTTGGTATTGTTTTGGTAAGGTCACCTCTCATGTTGAGAAGTACTATGATGGGAGAATCTTCTTGCAGACAGATTAAATAATCAACAAGACTGGCGGAACTCCCAGCTGCTGTAACTTCCACCATAGTCGGTCACAGCTTATGGTGTCGAATGCGAGAGACAGGTCGATGCTAGCAACGTGTAGTACCGTCACTACCTCGCGTCGTTCACCATGCTGTAACAGATCAATGACCACTCCAGGCAAGGTTGTCCCCACACTATGATTAAATCCCACCTGGTGGGGTTTGAGGATAGAGTTACTCTCTGCCCACTGCGTACGATCCCTTAGGACCAATGCCACAGCAATCCTTTGGTCAGCATCTAATAGCATAATGGGCCAATAATTGAGGGGTCAATCTATCCTCCTTCTTAAAGATGGTTACTATGTGCTTTTGATGCCAAGTGCTTGGGAACCTTTGCTTCCTTAAAATGTTTTTAAATAGGAAAAACAAAATGTTTGACCATTGCTCGGGTGCCGCTTTAAAGATTCTATTGCACAACAAACCTGGGAGTTGTTACTTTTAATAATGATCAGTTGTACGTTATCCCCATCAAAAATAATCTCTCAGGGGGTACCATGGGGCTTTCTACTTGGTCCTCACTAGGCATTGAAATCCCCTATGTCTAGCAAGCTAGCCATACAACATTTTCCCCTGCCAATCACACAACACCTGCTCCAGCTGGTCAAGAAAGGTATCCAGTTGCATTATTATATGGTTCCAATAATCGTTTACAATAAGGACATCATTCCCACCCTTTACTCCACTAATATGTACTGCCAGGAGTCCGTCAATTATTTCTATGAATGTCTGCATTTTACATGCACCCAAATTCTTCACTGCTGTTAACAGGCCGCCTGTCGGTCTTTCACATGTTAAATTAGCTGCGCTTTAGGACATGCATGTATATCCGTGCAGCATCAATGGTGAGGATGCCAAAGCCACTTGTAAGCAACTAATATCTGCCTCACTTAGCTTTACACATAACTGCCCATTCTGCATAAGATATTTATATCCACAACAGTTCCAGGAAATTATCTTTACTGCCTTTGGCTTACTGGAAACCAGGTCTATTACACCCTTCTTGGGAGCCTCCCTTGTTAAACCAGCCTGACAACCAAGTCCAGTCTCAGCCTGGATTCCTTGGATCACACACCTGCACCTGTCTAGGCTGGGCAGAACTTGTATCCATGGAAATTCATAGCTGAGGGCAAGAATGTAAACAGCCCCAGTGGTTTTGCCAAGATGCGGCAACCTCCCCTTTGCCCATCTGCTGCTGTGTTCTGATGTTGAACCCACGTGCCCTAAGGTCGCCCGCCATTGCCAAGATGGAATTTTGCACTAATTTAGAGGGTATAACCAGTTCCGCAGTGTCACATCGTAAAGTGTCCATAAAAACACACGTTCAATGTCTTTGGAATTGATCTTATTGAGGGACATGATGCCTCGCAGACGACTTAATACCGCCTGTCTGTTGAATATTATATTTTCTTCTGCCATCAACAGAGATTCCACCACCAAACTTGTTGTTTCAGTGGACAAAGTGTATCCCCATGTGTCTGCCAATGGTTAAGTGTTTTTAGTTACATTAATTGCAGCCCCAAGGACACTCTTGTCGGGCCAACGAATGGTAAATAGTTATACTTCGATTCAGATGCTGAGGCACCCCCTGGCCCGTCTCCAAGTGTTGCATGGAAACCAGGGTCCCACTTTCCCCTTGGGGTGCCCGACTGATTTGAACAGGCCTAGTTTGTGACATGCTGTCCCTCTGAGCCCGCCTACAATTTGACTCACTTTCTTGGGCCGTTTCTACAATCATCACCACATTTGGCCCCTCCTCGGTACCCTGCGCATTTTCCCCTCTTTTATCCTTTGTGAAGAGAGGGAATGACGGGTCTGGGGGCAAATAGTATATTCGCCTGCACATTAAGCACAATTACTCGATTTGCTGTACCCTTCCTGGTTTTAAGACTTTTTTACAGTTTTTTTGGGGAACTGGTCTTTTGTAGGATGCCGCCATGGGCATGATATAACATCAATCACCCCCATTCTCACTTTCAACCGGAACATCTGTCTCTTGTAGAATGTGCTCAAGGAAGGGCACAGCAGTTTCCAACGGGGCTGGCTCCATGCATACAACAGACGCAGAGGCACATTGGAGTCCACCTCACCATCATTAATATTGCATAGCCATGCACATTCCAACCATGTGGAATCAGAGGGTGTCGAGTCAGGACTAAAAGACATGAATACCAGGGCTTGCTGCTCTATGCCAACTCCAACAGGGTCTCCCCTTGGTTCCATGTTGCGTAGTCTAGAGACACAGTCATTCAGTTCCAAGTGAACTCCCACAAAGTGCATACTGTGGTCCTTCACTTCCTCTCTTAGGAGTTCAAAAACTTTGACCAGAGAGTTTAGCACAAAGTGCAATGCCGCCAAGGAAGGTGCATTTATGTTTTTACTCTCTCTGTCACTCAAGTCTGGTGAATTAGGAGCCTCATGCTCCGGCACCGTATCTGCCGCTGGAATAAAATAGTCACTTACGTCCATGCTACTAGTGGACTCAAATAACAGTGGTGTTGTTGACAATGGGGGAGATCCTGTCACCAAAGCTGCCAACAGAGAGCTGCATGGAGCTCTCTGAATAGATAGATAGATTAAATGGTACCTGGGGCTGCCTCTCTTCACCCTTTTCAGCACCCCTTCCGACAAGATCTAAGTCACCCTCTCTCGGGTAATCACCTAGGCTAACTCTCCGGACTCTGAAAAAGTCTGTAATTCTTTCTTTATATTTCTTGCTGTAACGGTATAGTCGAGGCGCGGTGAAAGGGGAGACCAGGGGTGGGCTGTTAAAGGCGACATGCGTCCCTCCTTTGGGCTGGTGCCATGGGAATCAAGTCCCGCTCCGTCGCCACATAGAGCAGCCCAGTGCCGCTTTCTCCAGCTTGTTCTCTACCGCAGCACCTTACTTACTGCGCAAATTGTACATCGCTGCCCCACTCTTTGCCCCTCTCACTGTAGATGGAAATGAGTCAAACAGCCAGTAAACTCGTGTTGGCTCAATCCTCTGCGAAGCCCACTGCAAACCACTCGCTGCCACTCTATGTGCTATGCTCCTCGCCCCTAGTGATGTTTTGAAGCTGCAGCGGATCAGCCCAGGCTGCTTGCTCATCCTCAAACAAACAAGATAGTTGAAAGACTGCCAAGAGTATCTCTCTGCGACTCAAGGCAAACCACTCGCCGCCCCTCTGCGCGCCATGTGGATGTTTATGTTACCCAAAGATGTAAAGATTTGTTGATGGGTGGTGTGGTCAGGTAACAGTTGTGCTAGCAGTAATAATTTCTAGCCACCAGTTTTTCTGCTACGAGGAAGGGGTAGCACGTGAGCAAGGAATTAGGGGTGCCTATCCTGAAGTAAGGGCTGTCGATGGAGGAGGCACGCTACTTTGGTGGATTTCTTTCAGGGATGTCAGGCACAAGAAATATTTGGGAGAAAGGTAAAGGTTTTTGTTTTTGGCTTAGTGCATAATCAGATAATTACCGCAGCTAACAATCATTTAACACAATAAACTCTTTGATAGCTTGGATGAGATCATCCTCTGACTGTACCCTAGTTGAGAGTGAAGATCTGTGCATTCAATACTGTCTTTGCACAATTGCATTATGTAAACATCTCCAGGTTGGAGAGGTTTGCAGTCTTCCGGGTATTTGTATGATCCACATGTATTCTCAACCTGCTTTGACTGTTGTAATATGACTAGGGCAGACTCAGGATTAGGGGTTGAAGAGCCCCCATTTACCGCCACCAAGGGTAGCTTAACAAGCAATTGGCTCACTAACTCTCCCAGGATTCCCTAGTTCTCCCTCACAGGCATGGCCAATGTGATTTTGTCACATAAGGAAGGTTGCGCAAGTTAAATGTCAGAAGATTACATAGTGCAAGTAGTTCCAAAGGTGTGGTATCAAATCAAGATGCTGAGGATTTAAATATTAGGGCATTTAGCAAAAGAGGTGTCATTAGTAGAGTGAAGTTAACATGTTTCCCATTTCAGTCTATTAAGCAAATAATGCTGAAAGAGGAATGTGTTGCAAAGAAACCAAAACGGTAAATCATGTCCAAGTAGGGTTACTATAAGGAATAGGAGATCCAGAAGTGGCTGGACTCAAATCTGGGGTTGTCAGGAACGTACGTTAGCTGATTAAAAGCAGTACTTTTTAAGAGGGTGTTTCTATCAATGCATATATCAATGATGGAAAAAAAAGCCATTGGATCAACGGTTTTTTGTGACCAGTTCAATGGCTTATCATCAGAAGAAACAGTGAAAAACGAGTTGCCAAAACATATTTAGAAAATATGGGCATGATTGAATCACAGAAGTCCCTGAGTCCAGCGTGTTAAACCTTTGAAGGATGTGGGGTATGCTTTGAGGAGTCCTGCTTCAGGATGAATGGTGTTTGATTAAATTACATTGGAGCCTGTCGATGCAGTACAATCTTGTGACGGCGTGGGTGGACTTCCACATAGCAGCCCTGCAGATGCTGAGCAGGGTAACACCACAGAGAAACACTGTCAGCTCTGCAATGGCTCTGGTGAAGTGGGCTCTCGGCCGGCAAGGGAGTCCAAAATTGCCTCATTAGTCCAAAATTGACGAACAACTGAGATGTCTTCAGAAAATCTTTTGTGCGTGCCACATAAAACTTCAAGGCACGAGCAACGTCCAGCGAATGCCATGCCCTGTCAGCCGACGTAGAAGGGTTTGGAACTGGCAGAACCAGAGGCTCGTTGAGATGGAACTCAGACGGAACCTTCGGCATAAAAGTGGGATGAGTCCGCAGCACCACCTTCACAGTGTGGAAAGTCAAGCACGGCTGCCTACAGGAGAGGGCCTTGATCTCCCCAACCCACCTGGCCGAAGTGATGGCCACCAGGAAAGTAGTCTTCCAAAAGAGAAACTTCAGAGGGTCCCGATGCATTGGTTGAAATGGAGGGCCCATGAGATTTGTCAAAACCATGTTGAGCTCCCAAGCGAGGGCAGGGGCCTTGACCAGGGGAAAAGACCTCAAGAGGCCTTTGAGGAACTCCGTGATGAGCCTGTTCGATCACAGGGAGGGCTTTACCAGCACCCAGGTGTACCAGGAAATGGCAGCTAGATGAACTTCGATGGAGACATGAGCTTGCACAGCTTTGCCCAACAAAAGCAGGTATGGAAGGAGCTGTGGAGCTGTTATCTGAAGAGCCATAATCTTCTGAGTCCTGCACCACACTGTGAAGCGCTTCAGTTTGTGGCTGTAACAAGACAACGTAGAGGAAACTCTGGCCGTGGCAAGGATTTTCTTGCATTCCAGCGGCAGGGAATAGTGCCCAAACTCTAGGGCTGCAGGAGCCAGGCCATGAGGCTCAGCAGCGTTGGGTCGTGGTGCAGCATTGTTCCGCTTTCTTTGGCGAGAAGGTCCGGAAGTAGAGGCAACCAGATGGACGGGGCCACTGACAGATGGAGCAGATCTGGGTACCAGATCTGCCGCGGCCAAGCCGGAGCAATGAGGATCATCCTGCAATGGCAACCTCGAAGTGTGTTGATCACACGTAGCAGGAGCAGAATCAGAGGGAAGGCATACAGGGAGAGCCCGACCCACGGGTATGAGAAGGTATCCCCCAGACTCCTCAGCTGTATCTGCTGGCAAAGTTCCGGTACTTGGAGTTGGCCACTGTTGCAAAGAGGTCGATCTGGGGGAAGCTGAGACACCTGTGCTTGTTGAAGTTCCCACTCGTGCCAGGAACGCAGCTCCCTGCTGAACGAGTCTGCAATGGTGTTCTTGGTGCCTGCCAGGTTTAAGGGGACGGGGAACATGTCCTGAAGAATGGCCAAGCACCAAAGGGCTTGGGCTGGCAGGGAGAGACCAGGGGAGTGTGTCCCGCCCTGCTTCCTGATGTAGAACATGGTGGTGGTGTTGTCCATGAAGCTCAGTATCACCTTCCCCTGCAGCTGCGGCTGGAAGGACTTGAGGGCCCAGAAGATCTCCCAGGGCTCCACAATGTGTATGTGCAAGACTTTCTCCTCCAGATACTTCCTGTGTCGGCTCCCCTACCCTCCAGTGAGGCTTTCGTGATGACCGTGGCCTGGTACGGAGGAATCTGAAAGGGGGCGCCTTGTGTGAAATGCAGGTGCTCTGTCTATGATCTTGGCCATCCTATTGTCTGAGACCTGCTGCCACCCGGTGTCATGAAATTCCTGGAGAGGCTGCATCTGGAGCCTGCAAAAGGAGGCCAGATGGATACTACTGACAGCCGCTGAACTGTCCCTAGGATGGCCCTCACCCTCTCCTCCAAAGGGGGTCACCAGATATGCGACCGCGTTGAGACATGCGCCCAGGCACACGTGTTCTGTGATGGCACCACACAGGACTTCAGATAGTTGATGGAAAATGTGAGTGAAGTCAGAAGGTGTATGGTCTCTGCCGTGAGCTGGGTTGCCAGCGCATGAGAGCAGGAGCGAATGGGTCTGTTGACAAGATAAGGGTAGACATGCCACCGGGGCTAGACATTTTGTGAATACCCTGGGGGATGATTTCAGGCTAAAGAGCAGGGCCTTGAACTGATAGTGCTGCCCCTGGACCACAAAACACAGGAACGCCCAATGTTTCCGATTAATGTGGATATGAAAGTATGCGTCCTCCAGGTTCAGAGTTGCTAGAAAATTCCCTTTTTCCAGCTGGACAAGCACGTGCTGCAACGTGACCTTCTGGAACTTTTGGGACTTTAAGTACCTTTTGAGGCGTTTTAAGCCAAGGATCGTCCGCCATCCTCCTGATTTCTTTCACACCAGAAAGTATCTGAAGTACCCTCCGGAGCCCCGGAGTCACTGAGGGACCAGCTGGATTACCTCTTTTCTTAATATGGAGTGAACCTCCTGCAGCAGTTGAGCCATGTGAAGTTCTTGACATGCTACAGGCTGAATGTGAGGGCACCTATGTTGAAATTCCAAGGCGTGCCCTTGCTCAAGAACATCCATCACCCATTTGTCCACAGTTACGTGTCTCTACTGTTCGACAAAGTTTGAAGACAGCCTTCCACTGGGGTGCGAAAGTGGGGGCTCGGATCCCTGGCAGGTTCAGGCTTGCTTGGGCATCTGCATCCTGGCCTGTGGACGATGATGATGCTGGCCTCCACTACCGTAGGCTTGAGAGCAGCCCTTGAAGGCTTCCTGGGTGGTTGAGTGGGAGGGCTCACGGTAGGGGGTAGTAAACCTCTTGAAGGACATGGATACTCTTCTCCGCAGGGTGCGAACGGGCACTGACCTCCTCTACTGCAGGGTCCCCAGAGAGCGAGCCGTCTCTGTGTCAGTCTTGATAGCCGAGAGAGTCTGATCCACTGCCTTTCCAAACAGACTGTCCCCATCAAGAGGCATGTCCACGACTTTAGACTGCACGTCAGCTCCAAAGTTCATGACCTTCAGCCAGCCTTGACACCACAAGGCCACAACATTTCCCATTTGGCAGAACCCAGAGTCCACTATGGAACAAGTTACTTACCTGTAACTGTTGTTCTCCAGCATGGGTCTGGCATGGATTCACATGCTCATGAATATTCCCCGTCGTCAGGCTAGGAATCCTTGGTAAAGAAAAAATCAGTTTTGTTTCGGATCTGTCTTTCTTAGTAGTAATCAATCACTGTTCTCTGGGTCATACTGCCCCCAGCCAATGACTGCCCTCTCCCTAAACCCCTCCCCTGGCAGCCATCCTCAGATCTGGTAGCACGTAAAGTGGCAGTATGACCAAATGAAGAGCCGCAGTGTTGAAGGAGGGAGGGTTCGCATGTGAATCCATGCCAGACCCATGCTGGAGAACAACAGTTACAGGTAAGTAACTTGTTCCTTCTCCAGCATGGGGTCTGGCATGGATTCACATGCTCATGAATATAAGAATACATAGCATTACACACATGCACAACCATGGGGAGGTGGCAAGGCTCAACATTAAGCATTACATAAACTCAACATTAAGCATCTCTTACCTCCTCACCAGGCACACCTTCAGGTGAACAGGTTGCGCAGCACTGCTTGGCCGACTCTGGACTCCTCCCTGGAACCCCAGTCGACACGGTAGAATCTCGTGAAGGTGTGCGTCGACCTCCACGTAGCAGCCCTGCAGATGTCCAGCAGGGGTACACCAGACAAGAACGCTGTGGTAGCAGCGATCGCTCTAGTCGAATGGGCTCTCGGACGGCCGGGCAACGGTCGGTTTGCCAACCGGTGACAGTGCATGATGCAGCCGGAGAGCCATCTGGAAATGGAAGCATTCGAGAGGGCCTTCCCTTGATTCACAGGTCCAAAGTTCACAAACAGTTGTGATGTCTTCCGAAAACTCTTTGTGCGGTCCACGTAGAACTTCAGCGCTCTAGCTACATCCAGCGAGTGCAAAGTCCTTTCGGCCGGCGACGAAGGCAACGGGAAGAAAACTGGTAACACCAAGGGCTCGTTGAGATGGATGTTCGACGGCACCTTGGGCATGAAAGAGGGGTGTGTCCTCAGCACCACCCTCGTCTCGCGAAAAGTCAAGCATGGAGGCTTGCAGGATAGGGCCTGGATCTCTCCCACTCGTCGTGCGGAGGTGATGGCCACAAGAAATGCTGTTTGTTTTCCACGACAGGAACTTCAACTGTGCTGAATGTAGAGGCTCGAAGGGCACCCCCATGTGCCTGGTCAGCACCATGTTGAGCGCCCACGCTGGGGCCGGAGCCTTCACCGGCGGGAATGAACGGAACAGTCCCTTCATAAACTCCTTCACCAGGCGATGAGACCACAGAGATGATCGTCCCGTAGTTCTGGTGTAGCGGGATATCGCCGCTAGATGTATCTTGATGGAGGCATGAGCCAGCCCCGCCTTAGCCAGCGACAGTAGGTACGGCAGCACTTGAGGGGCCGTAATCCGCAGAGGGTTGATCTTCTGTGCACGCCACCAGACAGAGAACCTCTTCCATTTGTGTCCATAGCACTTGAGAGTTGAGGATGCCCTGGCCTTTGCAAGCACATCCTTGCAGTCCGCCGGGATATCGTACTCTCCAAACTCTAGTGCCGCATGAGCCAGGCCTGCAAGTTCAGCGACCCCGGGTCATGATGGAGAATGGTGCCTCCTTCTCTGGAGAGAAGATCTGCGTCCGTCGGTAGTATGACTGGGGGGGGCGCTGACAAGTCCAGAAGATCCGGGAACAAGATCTGTCTCGGCCAAGCCGGTCCGACGAGGTTCATCCTGCACTGAGAACTCTTGAGTTGGTTGACAAGTCGCAGTAGCAACGCCAACAGCATATGGGAACAGGCCGTCCCAGGGGAACGAGAAAGGATTGCCCATGCTCCTCGGCAGGGGAAACCTGCTGGCGAACCTCTGGCACTTGGTGTTCGGCGCCGTCGCAAACAGGTCAATCTGGGGTTTGTCCCATCGTCGGAAAAGCCGATCCACTTGGTCCTGACGCAGTTCCCACTCGTGGCACGAGCGCAGCTCCCTGCTGAGCGAGTCGGCGATGGTGTTCTTTATCCCTGCTAGGTGGAAGGGTACCAGAAACATCCCCTGGGCAACGGCCCACTGCCACAGTTCCTGGGCCTCCTTGGATAGGGCAGGGGACCTGGTTCCTCCCTGCTTCCGGATGTAGAACATCGTGGTGTGTTGTCGGTGAAGATCCTTACCACCTTGCCCTTGAGGGACGGGAGGAACGACCCGAGTGCCCAGAACACTGCTCGGAGCTCCAGGATGTTGATGTGGAGTGACCTCTCCTCCGGAAGCCAAAGGACTCTTGCGTGAAGATCTCCGGTGTGCGCTCCCCATCCATCCGCAGCCTGCATATGCGCACCAAGTAGATGCAAGAGGACATCATGCCGAGAAGGGACTTGATGGACCTCACCCTGGCCACGTCCATGGCCAGCAGGCGCTGCACCTTGCCCCGGGTGGCCTTCATCCTTTCCGTGGGACCGGACCTCCTCAAACCTCTTGTTGAGGCCCTTCACGACTTCAACCAGCTCCTCCTCAGAGGCTGTATCCAAGTCTGTAATGGCCACCGGCCCCCTCCCCCTTTCTCCACCGGGGCCTTCACAGGGGTTTTATAGATGGGCTGAAAAGAAGATTCCCTCCGTGGTGGCAGGGAAACTCTGGTCCCCGAGGTCGCCTGCACTGGTGTAGCCTCCACAGGCTTCACCAGGGCCGCCACGACTCCCTCGATAGAGGTCTTAGCCGGGTGAATCAAGGCCTTCACCACCTTGGGCGCGCTTGAGGCCTTCACCTTGGGGGGAGGGTCAACGCCTCGCTCCCCCTCGGCTGACTCCTTCGAGATCGACCGGGACTTCTCCAGAAGCTTACCCAGGATCTCGGATTTTCTCTTCGCCGAGCTAGAGCATTGGCTCGTGGTTGATGGCGTCGGTGAAAGTGCGTCCTGCTTGGCAGTCAAGGAGGCCGACCCTTCGGCGCTCCCGGTGCCCGCAGACTCGCGGTGCTTTGCCTTCTGTTGGGCCCCCGTCGCCGGAGCACCATCAAAGGACTTAGAAGACCGCTCGGCCCTCTTCTTCTTCTCACCTGCCGGACTCTTCCCTTCCAGCCAGTTGGTGAGGCGGATACGCCGATCCTTCATGGTCCGTTCCGACATGTTCTTGCAAAACGCACAGTCCTTCTCCACGTGCGTTTTGTCTTCGTGAAGGCAGAAGAGACATCTCAAATGCTCATCCTCCTTGAAAACATTCTGTAATCCGCATCCAGGGCAGTTCCTGAACAGCTTGGATCCGGGCGTCGAGCTTCCCTTGTCCTGGGCCATGTCCATGGGGTAGGCCTCAGATCTTCTGGAATCCTCCAAGAAGCATAACTTGACGAAAACTTCACCCTTGAGGGGTGTAGAAAATTCCAAAACGGGTCCCCGTTGATCGGAAGTAGAAACGGTGGAGCTTGAGGCTCGATTGACCGAAAAAATGAGATTAAACTCTTTGAAAAAACGCAAAATGCATTAAAAGCTCGAGAGCTAAAGCACGAGGACTCCCAACACTTGAATATGCAGTAAAAATCTGAGGATGCCTGCCAGGGGAGGGGCTTAGGGAGAGGGCAGTCATTGACTGGGGGCAGTATGACCCAGAGACCAGTGATTGGTTACTACTAAGAAGGACAGATCAGAAACGAAAGTGATACTGATTTTTTCTTTACCGAGGATTCCCAGCCTGACGACAGGGAATATTCATGAGCATGTGAATCCATGCCAGACCCCATGCTGGAGAAGTACAGTGCTGCTACCATAATGGCGTGTTCCGATGCCACCTCACCCTCCTGGAAGAGGGCCATTGCCTCAGTCTTCTTGTCATCAGGAAGGAAATCCAGTATTGGCCCGAGCTTGTACCAAAGCGCCCTGTCATAATGAGACAAGATGATGAGGGCATTGACAGTCTTGGCGGTGGAAGCTGTGGTATAGATTATGCGTTTGCCAACCGCATCCAGCTTCTTGCCCTCCTGGTCTGGGGCACCATGGAAGAGGATGAGGGATTGGACAAGCATTTCCTGGCAGCGGCCGACACCACAGAGTTTGGAGAAGGCCTCGACTGGAAACGCCTGTGACCCGAGTCCAGGACCCTGTATTTCTTCTCCAGCCTGTCTCTCTTGGAAGGTGTGGTACTTGACCATAAGGGCCAGTCCTTCCTCCCAGATGTCGTCCAACAACAGTACCAACATGACCGTCTTCCTCGAGGACTCACATCAATGAAAGAGAAACCCATCCTTCTTCTTCTTCTCCGGTACCAGACTGAAGAGTTTGGATGCCTTTGAGATCATGGTGTGGAAGGAGCCAATTTCGTTCAGAGGCCAAGCCCTGGCAGGCTTGTCAGTACCCAGAAGCTCCTCATCAGCAGGGACATAATATTCGTACTCGTCCGTATGAGTAGCCACGCTATCTATACCCATGCTAGTGTCTGTACGTGGTGGTTCTTCATCAAGGCCCAATGGTCAAGGCCCTATGGTGTGGCGTCGGCTGACGCTTTGGCCTGGGATGGCTCACTGACTCTTTGGCCTGGGAGGACTTGGCCCTGGGGGGTAGGGGGGTGCTCCTGGTAGGAGGCCTGGGAGCGATGTGGGCCGGCCCAGGTGCAGGGTCAGCAGGCTACCTCTGTTGTGTAGGGTGGTCAGGATGTCCTGCCACATATCCCTGGGTGCTGGTTGGGGTGCAAACGGTGCAGCCAGGAATGTAGCTGGGCTGAAACCCCTTGGAGGGACAAATGGCTGGTATGGTTCCTAACGCAGAGATCCCTCCTGGGACATGGGCCCTTGGCCCCCTTCATGGTCTGAGTAGAAATCCTCAGGCAGGTCATCCTCTGAACTACTATAAATGTGAGGAGATTTCTTCGGAGACCCCACAGGAGCTGGAAATCCAACGAAGACAGCAACTCCCTCACCCTGCCCGAGTCCTTCGGGAAGGAGGCAATGAGGGGGATTTGTAAAATTGGCACTACCGCAGACGAGGTCATGGTAGGTATAGCTGATGGTGGCCGTGGAGGCAAAGACAGCTTGATGTTGCTGTCATTGTGAATGTGGAAAAAACAGTTGCTGACGAACTTCTCATCGTTCAAGGAGCAGACATCAATGGGGTAGTCAACAGGGTCGTTGATGAGGTGTTCGCCGACTGGGCGATCACCAGTGGTGTCGTGGTCATCAACGACTAGGCCATTGACGAAGTGGCAGACTTGGCAGATGAAGTCTTTGTCGACAAGGCTGTGGTCTTGGCAGACGGAGTTGTCGTCGATTGGGCTTTTGTGGTCTACAGAGATGAGGGAGCTGCTGACGGGCCTCCCGCAGGTCTTGTGTTAGTTCACCTTTAGTACAAGCCTGTACTACACAGTTAAAGTGGTAGCAGTAGCAGAGCAGCCAGACATATCTCAAGAGTAAGTGAGCAGTATCAAATAGTTACACAAAGGACAGCAATTACTATGATTCAGGCAAACAAGTTAAAAATCACAATCATAAATACACTACACCACTTCCCTTAAATTCCAGACAAGTTAAGCTCACAAAATGAAGTGGGAGCAAAATGGCACTCCAGCAATTTAAAAGGGAGGACAAGACAAAGTTATTAGAAATTAGGCAAACCACCAGGTAAGTGCCCAGGGCAATTGAACAAGAGAAGCTACGTGATGAGATAAGCTAGAAAAGGCTGAGGGCCAAAGTCAATGGGTCAAAAGTCTTTTGCTCAAGATCACACAGTTCAGGGTAGTTCGCGGTAAAGTTTGTGACACAGATTCCGGACGAGGTTGGTTGGTAGAAAAGTTAGTTCAAAGGGAAGAGAAGGACAAGCCCTCGGATTGGCAAAAGATTTCAAACACTTTCACCGTGGTTGAACGAAACGGACAACCGGATTTGCACAGTACCTCAAAACGGAGAGGGACTGTAGCTGCGGCGGATGTTCATGGTGATTCCTGCAGGCTCACGTGTCCTGAAGCGACTGTCGGGCTGACAGAAGACTGGAGGGTCCTGCGCCACCCAGGGAAGAAGCCAGCAGAAGACCCAAACAACAAATAAAATGTGCGCTCCTTAAAACCCAAGCAGGGTCCGACCTTCCTGGCTATCCGTCCCACTGTATCTCTGTACAGCGAATTCGACCAGAGGAGGGGTCCTGTCTTGCAGTTTGGGCGAACTGGTTGGTCCCACCAGCTCAAGGGAAGAAGTTTCCTGGAGGATCTTCTCTGTCGTCGGATTCTGAAGATTTGGACCTGCAGCAAGGCTTCACCGGGCAGTTCAGTCGTTGTAGGGGTCCTCTTCTTCCTTCCAATCCCCGAGACCTGCTTTTTAGGCAGTTTTCCCTCATTCGTACAGCCTGGCTGTCAATCACACAGCAGGGTGGCTTTCCTGGCAAGGGCAGTCCCCTTAGCCAATCAGACAAGAGTGCGACTTGGGTTACCAAGGGAACCCATGGCAGGGGTCCAAAGACCCCTCCCTCACATCCTGCCTACCTAGACTTTCAGGCGCCTTAAGGAGGGCTTCTGTGCAGAAGCCCGCAAAAAGCCAGCGAACAAAGGAATCATACCCGGTTTGGCGCGCAGAGAAAAAGATGAGAAAGACTTTAACAAAAAGAAATGGCGAATAAACCCAGCCGGAGTCAAAATAAAATGTATTTGGTCAAGCGGGTTTATGTTCGAGGCTTCTATAATAGCCTAAAACAATACCACATTTATATAAGATAATCGCGGTAGAAAGGTTAGGGTAGTTACCACTGCCACCAGCCAAGTCTTAATGTTAAGGGAGCGAAACAAGGCTCTAAGAGGCACAGACAAAAAGGGATAAGAATTAACTCTTTCCAATACCCCATGCAAGATGGGGTGTACTGGGTCTGTGGTTTAAAGAGACTACATAAAGTTAATGGCAACTTTACATGTTTCTGGGGGACAGTAGTCAGCCCCAGAAAAATGGAGTCAGTGGGAAGTCTAAAAGACAACCCTGTGTTACTGCACTGAAGGTGCTGTGTAACACACATGAACAGTGGTGCTCATGGAGTAGGTGAAGCTCCAGAGCCCAAGAACACACACAATGGTAAAAACACACATGGCAAAACACATGTAAGAGTGGGAAAAAGGTTCACACTCTTACTAGGTGAAAAAAATAAATCCTAGAAATCCAGCAAAGCTGCTGAGGGACTCATTAGGTAAGGGAAATCAGCCATTTATGAGAATTATGAGAATTCTCCCTAACACTTGCCCCCCCCCCCCCGACTAAGGGGCAGGAGGATTTAATCCACTCCTGGATGAATCTCTACCTCTAGTCGGTTAAAAACATCCTAGAGAGACCATCAGCATTTTGGTGGTGACATCCTGCTCTGTGCTCAATGGTGAAATCAAACTCTTGCAGGCAGATTGACCATCTTAGGAGTTTTGGGTTCTCCCCTTTCATTTGCATTAACCATCTCAAGGGTTGGTGGTCAGTTTAAATCACAAAAGTAAATCCATACAAGTATGGTCTAAACTTCTTCAAAGACCACACAATGGCAAAACATTCACGCTTTATGGTCTGCACAATGAAGGGTTGGTGATAATCAGGAGCTCTTAGGACTGGAGCTTGACAAAGGGCTTTCTTCAGGCTTTCAAAGGCTTGAGTGCACTCCTCATTGCATCTAACCCTTTTAGCGAATTTTGGAGAGGAGATCACATTCAAGGGAGAAGCTATGGTCCCATAGTTCTCAATGAAATTCCTGTAATACCCAGTGAGACCTAGGAAAGCTCTCACTGGGGTTTGAGTAGTAGGGGTGGCCCAGTTTTGCAGAGCTTGTACTTTGCTGGGCAATGGCCTTATCTCACCTCCTCCTACCTCATGACCAAGGTACACCACCTTACTCTGACCAATTTGATATTTGCTTGCCTTTATGGTCAGATGGGCCTGCTCAAGAGCCTGCAAAACACATCCAAGGTGATCAACATGCTCTTTCCATGTAGTGCTGAACACTGCAATGTCATCCAAGTATGCCATGCAGATGTCCTCCATCCCATTCAGAACTTGATTAACCATTCTTTAAAATGTAGAAGGTGCATTCTTTAGTCCAAAAGGCATTACCTTAAACTGGTAGATGCCTGCTGGGGTAGAACATGCAGTTTCCTCCTTGGCATGGTCTGTCAGTGCTATTTGCCAATAGCCAGAGGTTAGATCAAATGTACTGAGGTACTTGGCTGAACCAAGCCTGTCCACCAGTTCATCTGTCCTTGGCAAAGGATGGGCATCAGTCTTAGTGACTGCATTTAGAGCTCTATAGTCCACACAGAATCTCAACTCCTTGGATCTTGCCTTTGGTCCTAGAACAACTGGACTATACCATGGACTGGTAGAGGGCTCTATAACTACGAGATCAAGCATCTTGTTGACCTCTCCTTTGATGTGGGATCTCACATGTTCTGACATTCTGTACCCCCTGCTTTTGACAGGTAAACAGTCACCAGTGAGAATATCATGCTGGCCTCAAGGGTTCAAGCCTGGTGAAAGTGTAAACAGGGAGGCAAACTGATTTAACAGAACTTTGTACTCCTCCTGTTGTTCAGAAGTCAGTTGAGAAGAGAGATTAACTCCTATCTGCTCATCTAAAGGTTGGCCTCTGAGGAGGTCAGGTAGAGGTTCACTCTCCTCTTCCTCTTGAGCTGAAGCTAGAAGCAAAGCTCCTACTTCTGGTCTCGAGACATAAGCCTTCAAACAGTTGATGTGAAAGACTCTGGGAGCCTCCCTAGGTCTGCCTAAGTCCACCAGATAGTTCACCTCTCCAAGTTTGCCCACAACCTTGAAGCGTCCAATCCATTTGTCCTGCAAGGCCCTCTGCCTTGTTGGCACCATAACTAATACGAGCTGGCCTTGAGTAAACTCAACCATGTTGGCCTTCTGGTCATGCCAATGCTTGACCAGAGCCTGACCTGCTTTTAAGTTATCACTTGCTTCTGCCATCATGTGTGACATTCTCCTCCGGGGACCTATCACATAGTCAGTCACTCTGACTGGCTTGGGGGAAGGAGCACTCTCCAACCCCTCCTTGATCAGGGCCAATGGACCTCTGACTGGATGGCCATAGAGAAGTTCAAATGGACTGTAACCCACTCCCTCCTGAGGGACTTCTCTATATGCAAAGAGAAGGCATGGCAGTAGAAGGTCCACTTTTTCTTAAGGGGTTCCTCTAAAGCACCTATCATGCTCTTCATAGTACGATTAAACCTCTCTACCAATCCATTTGTCTGTGGATGGTAGGCTGTAGAGAACCTGTAAGTGACATCACAATTTTTCCACATGGCCTGCATGTAGTGGGACATAAAGTTGGATCCCCTTTCTGATATCACTTCCTTAGGAAACCCTGCTCTGGTAAGAATACCAAGTAGAACCTTAGCCACGGCCTGAGCCGTAACAGTTCTCATAGCTATGGCTTCTGGGTATCTTGTAGCATGGTCTACTGCAACCAAGATAAACCTGTTCCCTGAAGATGTGGGAGGGCCAAGGGGAACGACAATGTCAATGCCCACCCTCTCAAAAGGAACTCCCACCACTGGGAGAGGCACCAGGGGTGCCACATTCTTGGCTCCACTCTTGCCAGAGGTTTGGCAAGTGTGACAGCTCCTACAGAATTTGTCAACTTCTGCCCCCATCTTAGGCCAGTAGAAGTAGAGAGAGAGCCTTTCCTTGGTCTTCTTGAAACTCAAGTGACCAGCCAAATGTATCTAATGGAATGGGCTAATTGTAGGAACTGGAGTCTGTTAGCAAGGGGCACTACAATTATTTTGCAGTCCCCAGGGATGGACTCAGTTGGTTCACTGTAGAAGAGGCCATCTTCCCAGCTCAACCTGTGCTTTCAACTTCTTGCCCATCAAGTTGGTTAGCAGCCTGTTGTCGAAGACCTTCAAGAGTAGGACACTCTCTCTGTCCTTTGCTAAAGTCTGCCCTGTTGGGTCCACCTTCTGCCAGTAAAGACTGCAGCTCAGGATGTTCAACAAGGTCAAGATCTCCAACTAAGACAATGTCTTCTTCCAGATCTGACTCTTCAGATGCTGGCTCAACCACACAAGGTTGCACCTCACACTCTGCCTCAGCAGGTGGGGGAGTCACAGGTGTGACTTTGGACAATCTTGGTGATGTCCTTGTTGGTAGCACAGGGGTGCTGTCTGACTTTTTCCTGGAGGTCTTGGGTTTCCACTTGGCCTCTGTTTTTCTAGAAATAGCAGTGAGCAACTCCTGTGGAGTGGGAGTGATAGTTTCCTTTATCATCTCTTCTGGAGAGCCTCTCAAGGTTCTCTCCCTTGCAGACCCTGTGAGCTCCTGTTTACTTTTACTGGGAGGCCTGGGGGTGCTTGACACAACTCCAAGAGTTTTAAGGTCATTACCCAACAGGACTCTCCCAGGCATTTCACTCTGCACACTTACAGGTTTCTTGAAAGTCATATCATTACACTGGATGAGAGCTGGTAACTGGGGGAGCATTTGCACAGGGCCTCCAGCTAACTTGGTGAGGCGTTTGGGTGCCTTAGCAACATCCTCCACCTTGAAAAATGATTCATCCACCACAGTTATGCTGGCTCCAGTGTCCCTGATGGCAGGGGTTTCCTGACCATTCACAAGAACACTATCTTTATAATACTCTTTAGTATTATCTGGGATGTAATTATAGACATCTAAATTCTGTTGTTCCCACAAGCCTAGGGACACCAAAGAAACACATGCTGAGACTCTCATGGATTCATCTGCCAGTAGGTGAAAGTTTCCACTTGCCATAGGTACGTTTTCCTCTGGGTAGAAGGCTAAGGAGACAGTGTGGACCCCTGAAGGTTTATCCTTACATCTGGGATCCCCTTTCACATGGTCAGTTGACCCACAAACATAACATTTACCAAATGTTTTGATGAATGGGGGTTTGTTCTGACCTCCATTTGGTTTGGGTCCAGATGGTACACTACCCTAATTTGGTTTCCCTTGTGGTTTACCCTTATGTTGTTGTTTGTGACCCTCTTTTGGATTTGAGGTATTAGAATTCTCTTTGTTGTCTTTCTTTGGCTGTTTCCCCTCATCCTTTTTCTGAGTAGCCCCAGAATCCTTGTGAGTGGCCCTGTTGGCAACCCACAAGTCAGCAGCCGTAGCTAGTTTCTTTGGATCTATCTCCTTAGAATCAGCCAAGTGCTGTCTGAGCTTAGGAGAGCAGACATCAAAAATAGACTCCAACATTACAAGATTTCTTATTCCTTCGTAAGTGTTCACTCTGTAACCCTTAATCCAACCATATAAGTTTTCCAAACACTCACATACCCAGGTAGCCCAAGGGGTACCATCATGCTTTTTGAGGGTCCTAAACCTCTTAAGGTACTGGGAAGGGGTCTTTCCAAATCTGGCAATTAAAGCTAGCTTCACACACTCATAATCCATCCTATCCACGTCCCCCAACTCCATCACAACATCAGATGCAACAGTGGGTAGCCTAGAGAAGAGCCAGGGAAGCAATTGATTACCTGAGAGACCTTGAATACTATGGTTACATACAAACATTGCCAACCAATCCAAAATATCAAGCTTAACCTCATACATACCCACAATTTCTTTAGGCATACAGGGTCTCTTAGGACTGGAATACCTAGAAGACTCTGGGAGAGAAGCATTCTCAAGAGACAATTTCTTCATTTCAAGTTCATGATTCAACTCCATTTCTCTGAGCTTAAGTTCTTGGTGTTTTTGTTCAGTTTGAGCATTTAAACGTTTGAATTCCAGTTCAAGCCTCATATTTTCTAGAGCAATTAATTCAGGACTGAGTGTAGGACCTGTGGGGGTCCCAGTGGACAAGGGTTGAGGTTGCTGAGCGGGCAAGGGGCAGAGAGGCCTACATTAAGAGACACATCTACCTCTTCCAACTCATCATTAACAGACATAGCATCACCCTCAATACTTTCCACATTTGCTACAGAGTCAAGCATTTCAGACCCACTCCCCAGACTTTGGTTCTTTAACAACTTTTCAGCTAATGCAATCTTTTTGCCTTTAGCAGAAAGTTTCCTTTCTTTACACAAGTTTCTTAAATAATCAGCAGTGTAACTCAGGAGGGTCTCCTGACTGTGGCTTTCACTATCAGACATGATTAATATTGCTTTTAAGTGATGTTAGACTTGTGGTTAGTTGATTCAAGTTAATAGCAGCACTCTAAGTGTACTTTGATCCTCACCGCTGTACACCAGTGTTAGGCAGACTTATATGCAGTACCCTTTGGGAACACCACACACAATTGAGACTACAAGTGACAGTACAATTTCACCTTTGGTACAAGCCTGTACTACACAGTTAAAATGGTAGCAGTAGCAGAGGAGCCAGCCTTATCTCAAGAGTAAGTGAACAGTATCAAATAGTTACACAAAGGACAGCAATTACTATGATTCAGGAAAACACTGACTCATGGTTTCTAAGCAAAAGGATATATAATTATTTACTCAACAGTTGTATAACATTTCACTATTCTAAGCAAGTTAAAAATCACAATCATAAATACACCATACCACTTCCCTTAAATTCCAGACAGGTTAAGCTCACAAAATGAAGTGAGAGCAAAATGGCACTAAAGCAATTTAAAAGGGAGGACAAGACACAGTTATTAGAAATTAGGCAAACCACCAGGTAAGTACAAGAGAAGCTACAGTGATGAGATCAGCTAGAAAAGGCTTAGGGCCAAAGTCAATGGGTCAAAAGTATTTTGCTCAAGATCACACAGTTCAGGGTAGCTTGCGGTAAAGTTTGTGGCACAGATTCCAGACGAGGTTGGTTGGTAGAAAAGTTAGTTCAAAGAGAAGAGAAGGACAAGCCCTCGGATTGGCAAAAGATTTCAAACACTTTCACCGCGGTTGAACGAAACGGACAACCGGATTTGCACAGTACCTTAAAACGGAGAGGGAGCTGTGTCTGCGGCGGATGTTTCTGGTGGTTCCTGCAGGCTCACGGTTCCTGAAACGACTGTCGGGCTGACACGAAGTAGGAAGACTGGAGGGTCCTGCACCACCCAGGGAAGAAGCGAGCAGCAGAGCCAAACAACAAATAAAAGGCGTGCTCCTTAAAACCCAAGCAGGGTCGAACCTTCCTGGCTCTCCGGCCCACTGTAGCTCTGAACAGCGAATTCGACCAGAGGAGGGGTCCTGGCTTGCAGTTTGGGTGAACTGGTTGGTCCCACCAGCTCAAGGGAAGAAGTTTCCTGGAGGATCTTCTCTGTCGTCGGATTCTGAAGATTCTGACCTGCAGCAGGGCTTCACTGGACGGTTCGGTCTTCTTCTTCCAGTTCCTCATTGGTTCTTTCGTTCCAGTGGCGACTCTGCCTTTCCAATCCCAGAGACCTGCTTTTTATGCAGTTTTCCCCCATTCATACAGCCTGGGTGTCAATCACACAGCAGGGTGGCTGGCCTGGCAAGACCAGTCCCCTTAGCCAATCAGACAATAGTGCGACTTGGGTTACCAAGGGAACCCATGGCAGGGGTCCGAAGACCCCTCCCTCACATCCTGCCTACCTAAACTTTCAGGTGACTTAAGGAGGGTTTCTGTGCAGAAGCCCTCGAAAAGACAGCGAACAAAGGAATCATCCTCGGTTTGGCGCACAGAGAAAAACACGAGAAAGACTTCAACAAAAAGAAATGGCGAATAAACCCAGTCAGAGTCAAAATAAAATGTATTTGGTCAAGCGGGTTTATGTTCGAGGCTACTATAATAGCCTAAAACAATACCACGTTTATATAAGATAATCGCTGTAGAAAAGTTAGGGTAGTTACCACTGCCACCAGCTGAGTCTTAATGTTAAGGGAGCGAAACAAGGCTCCAAGAGGCACAGACAAAAAGGGATAAGAATTAACCCTTTCCAATACTCCATGTAAAATGGGGTGTACTGGGTCTGTGGTTTAAAGAGACTACATAAAGTTAATGGCAACTTTACATGTTTCTGGGGGGCAGTGGTCAGCCCCAGAAAAATGGATTCAGTGGGAAGTCTAAAAGACAACCCTGTATTACTGCACTGAAGGTGATGTGTAACACACATGAAAAGTGGTGCTCATGGAGTAGGTGAGGCTCCAGAGCCCAAGAACACACACAATGGTAAAAACACACAAGACAAAAAACATGTAAGAGTGGGAAAAAGGTTCACACTCTTACCAGGTGAAAAAATTAAATCCTAGAAATCCAGCAAAGCTGCTGAGGGACTAATTAGGTAAGGGAAATCAGCCATTTATGAGAATTCTCCTTAACATCTCGCCTTTGACATCTTGTCATTGGAAGGAGACTTATGCTTGGAGAGAGTCAGAGAAGGCAACGCACCAGCCGGTGGGCTGTTGGTAGTGCCGATGATGGGGAGCAACCCCTTCCTGAACAAGATCCTGCAGTAGCGGCAACCTTTGTGGGAGCAGATGCATGATGTTTCATCTTCTTTGGGTTCCCCTCAGAAAGAGCATACTCAAAAGACCTCAACCTTTTCTCCTCAGAGGGAGCACGCTCTTGAGACCTGCCGGTCCATGACAAGGTGTGACTGCACCCAGAGGACAAGTCAGAGCCCTTGTCCTGGTTAATCCCAGCTGCCAACCTCCGATAGCGATCCCTCTTGGTCTTCGCTGGGAAGCCACGGCAGATCTTGCACCCATCTTCGTTGTGGTCAGGGTCGAGACAATAAAGGCACTTGAGGTGACTATCCTCAACATAAACGTTCTTCAGGCCACAGGATTCGCAGGCCCAGAAGAAACTCCTTTTGCCCACATCAGACATCGTCGAGGGGAGATGTAGGCCCAAGCCTGGGCCAGCCGAACTCGCGGAGTGAAGATCCAATGGTGGAAACTCAATCTTTGCTGACAACGGATCCCCACTCTCAGTAGTCAATGTGTGATGGTTGTTGGGGAAAACTATTGAAAACTATCGATAATAGCAACTATCGATAATAGCAACAACAACAAAAAATCACAATTCTTGAGGAGCGAAGTGAGAGGACTCCCAACACTGAAATATGCAGTAAATATCTGAAGATGGCCACCAGTGGTGGAACTTAGGAGGACGAGTGTGGGCACGCCTTAGGAGGGGCAGCATGATTGGTTGCAGAGGGGACAAGCAGTTTTTAGTTTAAAGAGAATCTGCTTTCTTTTTACAGAGGATTCCCAGCCTGATGACTAGGAATATTCATGAGCATGTGTATCCATGCAAGACTCCCATGCTGGAGAACGAGGACACCTCACTCCTACTGCTGGGAGTCTTCACCTTCATTATGGCCTCCACAGCATCTACCTTTGGTTTCATACCTTGAACTGATCCCCCAGGTACTGCACCTTGCTCATCTGAAACATACACTTCGCCAATGATATGGTCAAACGTGCCTCGCAAAATGGGCCTCATCACAAGGATGGCGCTCTGGTAAGAACGGCACCGGTAAGGCAATACCGGCATCCAGTACCGGGCCGGTGTATCATGACCCTAGATGCCGTTGCTACCGGCATCGTCAAGGACCCGCTGTGGCCGTGCACCAACGTACCGGCATGCAGGCATGCGCGCAGATGGGGAGGCCTTAATACCGGCATGCTGCAAAGAAGGGGACACTACGAGTCACACGTACAAGTACATACCGGCATCGAGATGCCGGTAAGAAGGGCCACCATGATGCCGGCAATACCGGCATCGCGGACCACCCGTAAACAGCAAACTGCTGTGTAACCAAGTGCCACAGGTGCACTCAATCAGCACAGGTGGAGGCAATGGAGTCAGGGTCAGCACAAAAGGAGCACACCCACACTACACCCCCTCCAAGGCAAAATGCTACCACTTGTACTTGCCATACTGGGCCTGGAGGACATGCCTGCACTGCTTCTCCTTGAGCAGGCAGTACAACAGGAAACACAGAGGAGACGCCGGAGGAGAAGGAGGGTGAGACATGCCCAGCAAATCCCACCAGTGCAGGCAGTCGCTCCCCGCAGACAGCCAACAATCCCACGTATAAGGGCCAATCCATTTGACTTAACCCCAGCACAGATCCACACCCTGTACCGCCTGGACAGAGACACCATCACCAACATAGTGGAATTAATACAGGATAACTTGGTCAGCCTGATCAACATCCGCACAGCCATCCCCCCTTTCCTGAAGGTGGCATCTGTGATCCACTTCCTGGCCACAGGCACTTATCAACACACAGTGGGCCAAATGCATGGCATGTCCCAATCATGCTTCTCTGTTGTGTTAAACGAAGTGCTGGATGCACTACTGAAGCACGCAAATGCCTACATATCCCTACCAAGGACACCACAGGAGGCAAATGCCACCAAAATAGCATCCCATGCACTGGCAGGCATGCCCAATGTAATTGGTGCCCTCAACTGTACCCATGTAGAGTTGGTAATCCCACATGCCGTGGAGGCGGTGTACCGCAATCGGAAGCTATACCATTCCATCAATGTGCAGATGGTGTGTGTGTGATGCCAGCCAGATAATAACACATTGCGTGCCAGATACCCAGGATCCACGCATGATGCCATGGTGCTGCGGAACTCCTCACTACCCCGCTACATGGAAGGAGACGTTGTACGAAGTGGCTGGCTGTTGGGTGAGTCTGCCCTCTGGGCCATGGGGGCAGATGGATTGGGGGGGGTACATGCATATGCAAGGGGAATGCCCTCTGGGCCATGGGGGCAGATGGATTGGGGGGAGGTACATGCATACGCAAGGGGAATGCCCTCTGGGCCATGGGGGCAGATGGATTGGGGGGGAGGTACATGCATATGCAAGGGGAATGCCCTCTGGGCCATGTGGGCGGATGGATTGGGGGGGGAGGTACATGCATATGCAAGGGGAATGCCCTCTGGGCCATGGGGGCAGATGGATTGGGGGGAATGGTAGTTTCTTAAGTCATCCGCCGACACACAGCCCTCACATTTGCATGCAAAATGCCCCTAGCCAAGACATACATTGCCTGGTGCTTTAAAATCCTAGGACCCTAGGTTGTGTATGTCACACAAGGCTCCCTCTATGGATTGGCATGCACTGTACAGGGCTGAAAGTCATGTGGATGTGGCTGCCAATGACGAGGTAGTGCATATGAACTTGAATGATGTACAGGCTGAGCACACCTGTCAACTGAGCCTCATCCTCACACATACCTCCTTCTGCTCCCATGTAGGTGATGCTGGATATCCCCTGAAGCCGTGGCTACTCACCCCTGTCAGGAACCCGCAGAACAGGCACGAGGAGGACTTCAATCGTGCACATACACGTACACTTGTGGTTATTGAGCAGACGTTTGGCCTTTTGAAGGCACGGTTTCGCTGCATCAGCAGGCCGGGAGGGGCACTCATATACGGGCCTGAGAAGGTGGGCAAGATCATCACGGCATGTGTAATGCTACATAACATGTGCATCCGGCGGAACATACCCCTGCCACCTGACGTGGAGCTGCCACCACCTGGTGAAGTAGAAGGAGAGGGAGGAGTAGAAGTATGACATAGGCCAGGATGCGAAACTCATGAGGGTCGCGCAGTGCGCAAAATGGTCATAGACCAATCATTCTGATGTACTTTAATGCAGAGGGCGCCATGTGTTGTGCACTGTGGGCACTGGTTGTGTGGGCACATGTGCACGAATCACCATGAAGCAATAAATTGACATACAAAAAATCAGCAATGTCCACTCATGTGATGTTTGTTACACAACTGGTGTATTCGTGAGAAATTAAGTACAACATGATTCAACAATCCACGTCCCCACGACCCCTCCACCTCCCCCACCCTACTCCCATGCCCCCAAACACCCCAGTACTACACACTACATCCACCACCCCTCCACCTCCCCCAACCTACTCCCATGCCCCCAAACACCCCAGTACTACACACTACACCCACCACCACCCTCCACCCACCCCCTAACACCCAAAGTCAACTATGGCACGACATGTGTCTGGATGTATGCCCAAAGGGATTATGCAGGGTGGCCCTGCTACTGTTGAGCCCCCTTAGGAGGTGGGTGTTGGATCTCTGAGAAGCGCGAACTCCGCAGGGACATGCGCACGGGGCTGGTCTGCCTCGAGCCCGATGGCGTGGATGATGCGGATGACCCAGATGGTTGTGGTCCAAGGGGCAGGGTTACCCGTTGGTTCATGCGGTCCGCAATCCTGGTGAGGATCTGACCCAAGGCATTGAAGCCATCACGCACTTGCTGTGCACTTGAGTTAATGGCCTGGATAACGGCCGCGGTGCTGTCCTGGATAATACGGCGTGTTGTCTCCCCTTCAACAAGGTACTGCTGCACATAGCCTTGCATCACCTCCTGCCGGGCCTCCATCCTGGAGAGACGTCCCTCAAGGTCCCGTATGGCAGTGTGGGTTGTGGTGGGTGGGTGATGTGGTGGCACAGCATGGATCATGGGGCTATGCATGGCTGGAGACCACTGTCCATGGCTGCCCTGGTCGGATGAGTCCCGCTGAGGTGTGTCCTGTGGGGTGGCCTGCGGGCTTGGTGTGTGCACTACAGGCTCTGAGTGGACAAGTCCTGCATCGCCCTCATTGTCCGGCCCAGCTACCTCATCAGCACCATGATCTGCCGATGCAGTCATCTCCCCAATTGTGCTGGCAGCAGCAGAATGTGTGCCATCCTCCATGCCTGCTGTGTCCTCAGCCAGTGTGGATGGTGTGACCACGGATGCAGGTGCAGGTGTCAGTTCGTCCTGTGTACTTGTCTGTGGTGCTGTTTTTGCACCGGTTCTTGGCCCGCTTCCTGCATGGCCCATCCTTGGTCCACTTGAGGTTGATGGACCTGTGCCATCAGATTGCCTCCTAGGCCTTTTGGCTGGTGTTGTGCATTGTGCACTCCCTTGTGCTTCATCACTGTCAGCATCCGTACCTGTGGGGGACAGAGAGTGGCAGGATATCAGTGATTGTTCCGCTTGCATTGTGCATGCATTAGTCATTGGACATGTGGCGCCATCTGATCAGTTGCATTCGTGGCTTTGTAGGGGACTGTGTACATGCAATGTTGAAGAGTGGATTTTGATAGCGTAGTCGTGTCCACATGTACGCATTGTTGGGTGCAGTTGGACATTGATCTGTTTTGGGAGGGTCGTCCTGGGTGGCACATGCCCATGAAATGTGTCTTGTGGGTGTATTCGTGTATTAGTGCAACCTGCATTGGGATGGGATGGTGGTAGACCCAGAATGTGTACATGGATATGTGTAGGTGTGCATGATGGCCCATTTGTTGGCTGGTGTAGCAGCCACATTTGGGGGAGGATGATTATGATTATTTTTACTGTTTCAGTAGGGACACTCACCTTCATCTGCCGATGTTGGCACGCCAAACTCTGCTTCACCAACTCCTTCGATGGACTCCACGTCTATGATGGAGCTGCAGGTCTCCTTCCATCTGGCCAATTTCAGTGGGGAGTGTGGTCCTCCTCCTGTTGCCAGCCCCAGGCTCCGATTAGCTGACAATATGTGCCGGACTCTCAGCCTGAGGTCGTCCCAACGTTTTTTGCAATCACACACTGTGCGTGCGGTGGTGCCGACTGCACTTATTTTCTGGGCAACTTCTTCCCAGATGGCCTTTTTCTTGAGCTGGGCTGGACGCCTGAGGTCGTTGCAGAACACCACTTCAGCATTTGCCACAAGGGTCTCGGCCAACATGTTCAGCTCATCATCTGTGAAACGTGGTTTGTGCAGGCAGGCCGTGCCTCTCCGGGTGGTCTTCGACATGTTGTTCGTGGTGGCCTGGGAGTTGGGGTGTAGAAGGTCCTGTAGGTGGAGGATAGCAATGGATTGTGTTTTTAAAGATGGCCGCCATGGCATTTCCCGTTCCGGCGCAATGACGTTACTTCCGGGTCTGGTATTAACGCACCCGTTATTTGCACTATGTTAATAACGGTAACAGTATTTAGGGGTTGCCGAGGGCGGAGCCGTTCTGTGCATATTGCTTGATGCCGCTGTGTGGGGGTTTGGGGGTCGTTACCGGCATGCCGGTACGGCCGTAACCGGCATGCAGGGATGCGCGCGCCCACGCACTCTTGATCATCCGCTATTTGCGGGTTGGTGCCAAGCCAGACATGTTATTACCGCCATGCCGGTACGGCCAGATTTTTAGCGCCAACCTTGTGATGAGGCCCAATGTCTTTAAAACATTCTTCAACCTCTCAGCATGCTCCTTTTGATTCTTTACCCACACCAACATATCATCTTGATAACAGTGATAACCATCTATGCTACCAAATAACTTATTCGTAACACACTCTGAAACACACTCAAAGCAGTCATTAATCCAAACGGCATCCTCTTGCATCTATATAGACCAAAAGGTGTTATGAATGTGGTCATGTCTACAGACGTGGATGCAATCAGACTTGGTGATATGTTGCTCTAAGATCTATTGTGGAGAACATACCTGCACCGTAAATCCCTGCAAAGAATTGATTAATCGTAGGCAACGGAAACGGTCTGGTATGAAACTCTTTTTTAGAGCCCTAAGATCTATGCAATGTTTCACCCCTGCTTGGCTTACGCACCACCACAATAGGACTAATCCACTCTGCAACCTCTGCTTCCTAAATTATCTCTTCCCTCAACAGGCACTTGAGCTCTCCTTCTATCTCGGACCGCAAAGCTAAATGAATTGTCCTCACCTTAGCTTAGCTCTCACCAGCACAACACCTGCTTTCAATTTGATGTAATGCACAAAACCCTCCAAACACCTAGGGCCTCATTACGACTTTGGAGGTAGCCATGGCGCTATTGGGGCCATGGCTCCCTCCAAAACTGTGTCCGGGTCCCCTGAATGGGGAAATACCGGGCCATTCCGAGTATGGAGGGCCCGGTATTTCCCCATTCAGGGAACCCGGACCTTCCCCATTCCCATTCGAGCCCCCATAGGGCTCAATGCGAATGGGGAGGGAGCTAACAACGGGCCCATTACAAAAGGGCCCGTTGTTAGCTCCCTGGTCCCCTCGCGGGACACGCTCTGGACGTCTGGACCAGACGTCCAGAGCGGGTCCTGCGAGGGGACCTCATTATAGTGCGGAATGCGTTTAACGGCACCGGCACCATTTCCAGCGCCGTTAAACATATTCCGCACAACTTGTAATGAGGCCCCTAGTCTTTTCCTCATACAAGCAGGGATACCACACTTTTATCTCTTGTGTCTGCCATTATTTTCGATCTCCTTCTACCACTAATACTTGTGCTGGATGCTCTGGATCTAGCTTGATACCCAAATCTGCCTTTGTGTCCCATGACAGTAAGTTCCCCCCTTCACTCGTGACTCTTTCTAGTCCCACCATTCTGTGCTCCTTGAATTTAAATAGCACCTTGAACTGCTCCACAATGTCAGTGGGAATATCCCCATATGCGTGGGCTGCTGCTGACGTCTACTGCAGAGCTGAACACTCCAATTTATTCTTCCAGGCGCTCACATTTATCAGTGTATAATCCGCTCCGCAATCAATCAACAAACTGACCGGAACATCATTTACTTCAATCACTGCATGGGGTTTATCTCTTCCTGGACTTCCATCTACAACATTCACAATACTTGAACCGACTTCAATGCTCCATATGTTGTCCGTTGTCTACAACATCTTGCCAGGTGTCCTTTTTTTCCTGCAATCACGACAAATGATGAGCTGCAAAGCTGCGTATATCCTAACATGACATGCACTCATACAGGCCTCTGTCGTTAATTAATGCAAATGCTAAAGTTCTGGCCACACGCCTACTTCCATTTATGCCACAACTTGTACACCCAGACCAGTCTAGCTTTATCCCCACGAGATCCACGGCCCTAAACTTACGTGGACTGTTTTGTGTATTATCTCAAACAAATCCCCAGGCTAAAGCGGTGGCGGCATCACTAGACGTAGAAAAATCCTTTGATTCAGTCTCCTGGTGCTACCTCTTTCAGGTTCTCTGTTGTTTTGGGGTGGGCCTGTACCTTTTACAGTGTGTCCAGTTGTTCTACTCTATCCCACTGGCTAGAGTTCGCACCAACAGCACCCTGTCTGCCCCATTCCCATTGAGGCGTGGCACCAGACATGGTTGCCAGCCTTCCCCCCTGTCATTTGCACTCATGATTGAGCCTTTGGCAGCGCTGATACGGGATGTTTACGGGCATAGAGGGATAAGGCTATCGAGACCTCCCTCGTTCATCTCGCTATATGATATGATATAAGATATGATATGGCATTTAAAACGCAGCTATACACAAGTGTTTCAAGGCGCGACGAGGCAAGGGAGGGTCAACACAGGGAAGCCAAAGACAACGATCTTACTATGTCAAATGACATTGAGATTGCGCAAATGCAGGGGAGGGGGGAAAGGGTAAGTGCGGGGAAGGGGCCAGAGGGGGCAGTGCAATACATAGGATCAGGTGCGGACGACTTGATATTCTTTGTGTGGGACCCAGATCGGAATTTGGACCCCATCATGCGGGACGTGTATAGATCCACGCAATATTCGGGGTACAAGATTAACGACACTAAGTCAAAACTGTTCCCCTTAACACCTGCCACTGAACAACCGGCTGACCTTGGGGGGTTTCGCTGGACCTCATCGAAGTGTAGGTACCTGGAAGTCGTGTTCTCCAGGGACCATTATGCGCTATACATGCAAAATCATGAAGTATATTTGCAACAATTGGCAGCGAAACTGACGGTGTGGGCCGGTCTCCCAATATCACTGTATGCGCAGATCTCATTACTTAAGCATACATGCCAACTCTTCCGATTTAGACGGGAAACTCCCAAACTATTGCTATTTTTCAGGTTTTCCCTTGTAAAAGAATTCTTTCCCCAATGCATTACTATGGGACCATTTTTGCCTACCGATTTCTCTGACAAAATCTCCCTCCCAGTTCAGTTGCCTCGGAATGTTGGCATGTATGCTTAAGATGGTGGTCCTTCCCAAACTGCTCTATTATTTTTGCAATGCCCCTCATTGGGAAATGCTGCAATATTACTGAATGCAGGCCGCGTTCTGAATGAGGTGGCCTTCCTTCCTTTTGGAACCACAGTTGCACGAATGCACGAATGCGTAAGTTCAATAGTGACTGCAGATGGAACACGGCACATGGTGTCTACAATATATTGCATACTGCAATCAAACATAAAATCCAATAATGGAATGATGGCAGTGTGGGAAAGGGATTTGAGTATTGAACTAGGGGATGAGAAATGACATTGATGCTATCAGCTGACTAAAACTGTGTCATTAAATGATGGCCCCCGGCTGATACAATTCAAAGTGCTAAATCAGCTGCAATATACGCCTGCCAGACTTGTGAGGTTCTCCCCTGGTACCATCGCCAGCTGTGCAAAATGTGGACATATGCAAGTAAACTCATTCCTTATGTATTGGGCTTGCCCTCCTGTTCTAGAATTTTGTAGGAGTGTTACAGGGATACTTGATACCATATTACATATTCCATCACCCCTCTCACCGATTAAGTACCTACTGGGAGACATAGGGAAAATGCCTGTAACTTCTCGTCTTCTGTTTAATGTGGCTAGCGCAGTTGCAAAGAGATGTATTCGGAAGTACTGGAAGTCGAGACACTCCCCTAGTAGTTCTGAATGGCTAGCATTGATTGTCGTTAATGACAGAGAGGAGAGCTATGTACTGATTGTGACACCTATGATTCGGCCCAAGGTTATCTGGTAGCGGCTTAGACTGATCACGACTTTGGCGGTAACCCTTAAATCCGGCGGTAGCGCTATTACCGCCGGATTTAAGGGTCCGCCAAATCAGGACTTCGGCGGATTTCGCCCCAGCTCTGAGCTGGGGGGAAATCCACTGAAAATTCACGCTATTACCACCGGCGGGAAATCCTCCGGCGGTAAGAGCGCAAATTTTCCCCATTGAGCCCAATGGGGAATGGGGCATTCCCGAATGAGCTCAGTGGGGAATGGTGAATTACATTACCGCCGAACACGTGATCCGGGAGTTCGGCGGTAGAGCTAATACCACCAGCAGTAATACCACCGGCGTTACCGCCAAAGTCGTGATCAGGCCCATCTGGCTAAAGTTGACTCTGTTGAAACAGTAGGGTGGAATGACGTCAATAACAGTGACCCGGCTGCAGTTTGATGGGTGTATTATCGCATGCTATACCACATTGTGCACTGCTGTTTACAATTTTATTTGCTCTTTGGACCCAATGTTATGTTTTCAATGTAAGATTTATTTATATTGGGCCCTGTGCCCTACTTGCTCCACGACTGTGTCATAAATAGTTACAAATTAAAAATAAAAGATTTGTGATTTATCTCATGACTAGGAAAAAATGGCACAGATGAGCCCCACAGAATAGCAGGCTGCTCTAATTCTCAGCTTACCTGTGGCACTCTTTCGCCTTTCTTCTACTGTAGGGTACAGATGTTCACCTTCTGCCAAACTACTATACTTTGAGCATGCCTGTTGAACTCTGTGCTAGACTAATATACTCTGAGCAACACCTGCGGCCCTCTCTGTTGGACCATACTTCTAGTCACACCTGGAATATCATCTGCTAACTACAATGCATTAAAGAAACACATAACACTCTCTGCCAAACTGCTTTGTCAAAGGCCACACCTGTGGCACTCTCTTCCAGACTACTGTGCTTATGGCACCCTCTGCAGGACTACGACAATTAACAGATGTGGCCCTCTCTGCTAGACCATATACTTAGTGGTGCAACTGTGTAGCACTATCTGCCAAACTACTGCTGTATCATAGACAACTGTCAAGGCACGCTCTGACAAACCTCTGTGCCATAGGCCACAAGTGTAGCACTTTTTTTTCGGACCGCAATACTTTCCACACAGTTGTGACCCTCTCTGCCCGGCCATATACTCTGGGGCACACCTTTAGGGCACTCTTACAAACAACCGTTTCATAGACCGCACCCATGGCACTCTCTGACAAATATACTGTGCCATTCTCTGTCAAGACAACTGTGCACTGGGTATACCTGTGAAACTCTCTGCCAGACCACAATACTTTTGGCACAGTTGTGGACACCTCACAGACAGCAAGACTAACACTGTAGCAAACTCTGCATCACTGTTCGACTCTAGTCACTCTCTGCTGTTCTGCCTTATTGAGGGCTTGACGCGTGACTCTTCTGCAAACCTGCTAGACTGTGGGCTACTCCTGTGACCCCCCTCTGCCATATCACTATATACACTGCTCATACCGGTGGCTACAACACTGGCATTCTCTGGCAGACTTCTTTTGAGAACGACATAACAACGTGATCCATTGCAGCTGGATAGCATTTCACTGTTCGAGGCAACACATACCAAGCACATCTATACATCCTTTGCTGGTCTCCGCCTCCCAACCGGTTATATGTGATTTTACCGACCACAATTACAGAGTGGTAAATTTCATTGCAGACAAAATACTGAAAAACAAATGTGTTTTATTTTTTATTTGGGGGCATCCCCCACCAAGCCCCCTGTTTTTTATCCTTATAATGCCACCCGAACCCCTTCCCGAGCCATTTTAACCTCTTTACCCCGTACCCTTTATTTATTGAATTAATGTGTGCAGTGTTTTTCGGTATTATGGTCCACTCTGAAATTTACCACTTTGTAATCTTTTAGATATATTGACTGGATACCCTCCCAACCCACATAAAAATACATCTCTTTTTTGCCTTGCTATGCAACATTTCAGTGGAAGCACAATTTACATACAACATAGGAAAATCACATTGTTTTGTATTTATTTTTAAAAACATTTCGAGCTGACTGACAGCCTTTCCGTCACTTGAGTCTATTTGTGGAAGGTAACATCTTCTCACCTGTACAGCATGGAACAAGCATCTGATCTTCTTCCAACCCCACCTAGAGGTATTCGCAGCTTAAATGGCCTGTGCCTGAACCCAAAAGACCGTCTCTGCCTGCAGCCAAAGGGTCTTCTTTGTATGCAGCCAGGTCACCGTCTCCATCTGCTGCCAAGTGGCCTTCTACCTACACAGTCCAGCCTATGTTTGCAGCCAAGTGACCAGCTCCAGAAAAACATCAGTCCCCATTTGCAATAGGGTCACCATCTCTCCCTGCAGACAAATGACCTTCTACCTCTGCAACCAAGCAACCAAGAGGCCGCTCAGGCGGCAGGCAAGTTACTTCCTCCATGTGCAGCCACCAACCTTCTCAGCCTGCACCCAAACAACCTTCGATCCGCTTGCAACTAGTGTGCAAGCGGATCGAGGACTGAAGGCTGTATCTGCGTCACCTGGGGTTCTGGCCCCCGATCTAGATTTCTTTAGGAGGGCGATGGGAAAGATCCTGCTAGAATATTAACAGGTTAGAAAGGCGAGTTGAACTGATAAAAGGATTTTGGCAATTGTGTTCATATTTTCCGAAAATAAAATCTGGCATTCATCATAAAGACTCTGCTGTTGACCAGTTGAAGCCTAAGCAAATATTGCAAGCTGGTTTCCAAAGGCTTCAGTAAAAAAAATATTAGCTGTTCCTCCGGGCTGGCCATTGTGAGCAGGTGTTTATCAGTGCAACGCTTCATTAGCTTTACCTCATACGCACTGAAAGGGACCCAAGCCTCTCGCATTTGTTTACCCACAATGACAAATCACTTCTTATGAAATGGAGTGGCAAAGCTGCCTACATGATGCGGATGAGATACAGAGCCTGCTACGGCTCTGCAGAGATTCCATCCTTTCCCATGTCAGGTGTACAAAGAGGCCTCATTACGAGTTTGGCAGTATTCCAGCAGTTCAACTGCAGAAATACCACCAAACTCAATTACCATTGCAGCCACTTGGTCCCATGGAGTTATCACGGGATTACAAGTGGTGGTAATTCCCCATTTTTGGAGTCCGCAGGACTCGATGGGTATTTTTGCCAGAATTACAGCCACTTTTTCCACTGCACCGCCAAACTTGTAATAAGGCCGCTAAATAAGGAATTGGCACCACTTGTAATCTCGTGGTAACTCCACAGGACCAAGTGGTGGTAACAGTAATTGGGCGTCATTCCGAGCATGGAGGTAAGGTCCAAATCATGCCGGTAATGATTTACCGGCATGGTTTTCGGCTCCATGCCATTCCAACCCCACAGACCGTAAATTACGGCACCGTAAATTACAATGCCGTAATTTACGTTCCTGGGTCGCGCGCACGCCCCACCATGGCGAAATTAACGGCATGGCATAAACCGGAGCTGATTCCAAGTAAGGAGCACACGTAAATTATGGCCTCCTCAAGGCCGTAAAGTACCTTACAGGCATGGAGTACATACAGGCATCTCAGAGAAGGAGTAAAGAACCCTGAGCAGTGGGACCCAGAGCCACAGGTGCACACATGCAACACAGACAGAGGCCAGGAGTCTGCCGCAGCAGAAAAGGAACACACCCACACACCACCCCCCTCCCACACCAAGACGACACCAAACGAACAAGCAAGGCCACAACCACACAAACCCCTACAACAACACCACGCCCCCCCACTGAGGAGACACAGGGAATAGAAGGAGGGGGGAGACAGGCCCTGCATGCAGCACCAGTGCAGCCTCCGTTACCACCCCAGCAGCCCCCATGCACACACAGCATATCCGGCCGCTCTAGGAGAAGTCCTACCAGATAGACACCCATGACCACCTAGACTGTGACACCGTCAACACCATATTGCGCCACACACACAAGAAAAGCGAGCACTATACAAATGTACAGTGCCAACCCGGCACAAATGATGGTGTTGCCTGTGCCCCACACCCATGCCAAAGGCACCCACCAGCACACAGTGGCATGTCACAACCGTCCTTCATGCGGCCACATATACAAGTTATTTTACACCTCCTCAAGCACACAAGGGTCCACCAATACCCGACATGGACCACCCATGAGATACACAACAGTAAAGCTGGACCTAATGCAAATGGATGCCAAATGACAATGGTGCCCCTGACAGCACCCATAGGTCGTATGTGGACCAGCTTGGCATGCACGTTGCGGACAGCAACTGCAAACAATACCACTCCCCCTACGGGCAGATGGAATGCAACGCCACCAAGAACCGCACACATGGGTGGGCCCGACACCAAACAACTACACATGACTCAAAGGGCCAGCTGATCACCACGCCACCGCGCAACATGGCCCAACATGCAGGACGACCTGTCTGGCTGGCTGTTGAGTCGTTTGACTGTGTCATGCAAGTGCACTGGTGCCACGGGGTGGGTGCCCGCATGAACCAACTGCGTTGAAACGATGAAGCCATTGTACGGTGTTCACCCCGACAACAAACCTGCCACAGAACCAGTGCAACGGCACATGTGAACAGATTCCCACTTTGCCAGAACAAGGCACCCACATCACACTACATCGCCACCAACTGACAAGGGCTAAGCACACTACACCAGCTCCACTCATTGGCGGACACCACAACCGTAAGCGCCTATCGGAGGAGACACTGCACATGCCCAGCCTTGCACCACACTGGAGACCCATTCCTGGGAGTGGAATTCACGGAGGGCAGCAGGGGTACGATAACACATCACCGGCATGGCACCCCCATAGGAGTGTTGGGAATCACCATAGAATGGATCAGAGCAGGATGAATACCATGCTCCACGGACTACAGCCATCACACCAAAATAAGAATAAACACAGTACACAGCACCACAATGATCCGACGCCAGGACAGCAGCATGCTGTCATGCCCGCGCCGCTGGCGCACACATTGGCAACCATCATGGACTACTTGGTACTCATTTATCCTCCTAATACTCCTTGAACAACTCCTTTTCACGCCTTAGTCTTTTATTTCCATTTGCTCAACTTTGGTTCTTTCTTATTTTAATCAATTAACTACATTTACCATAATGCACCTGGCTGCAGTCCTCAATTCCTGGCTATTCTCATTCATCGTTATTGGGACCACAATCCCCAGAAGCCCTAGCGGCCAGTGCTGCTTCCACCTGCTCAGGACCAGAGAGGGAGGAGGCAGATTGTCTTCAGGTGTGCTGCTACAGGTGCTGTCAATTAGCCTGCCTCCGAACAGGGTAGGGCTGTTTATAAGCAGTTGCCTGCAGGAGCACAGTGTCTTGCTTCTTGAGTTCTCCCCACTCCTGTTTGCCTTGACCCTTTACCTTGTATGCTGTTCCTGTTGCTGCTTTATCCTGTTTTGTTCCAGTGCCCTTTCCGGGCTACCTGCCTTGCAGCCGATCACGCTCCGCTGCCTTCTACCTACAGCCCTTGTCCTCTGGGCTTCCAGCCTTGCAGCCTGCACCTCTTCGCTGCCTACAGCCCTGCTCCTCTGGACTCCCTACCTAGTGGCTCTATTCTTTTGGGCTCTCTGTCTGTCGCCTACTACTAATCACTTTCTGTCCTGTTCTTCTGGACTCCCTGCCTTTCAGCCTACTACAGTCCTCCGCAGTCCAATACAGTTTGCCTGCACCTAGTGCCACTCTTGACTGCAGACCTGCTTCCTACTTTGCAGCCTTCTGTTTTCCTGACTGCTGCTCCTTGTTCTCTTCCTTGAGTCCGCTGTACTCCACCTTAGGTTATCTATTTCAGTCTAACTGCCTTTCCTTCATTTCCTTCTGCTAGATTGCTCATTAACTTCCTTTTCGCTGGATATATCTGTTCTTGTCTTCTCATGTGTCTTATGTAATCCCTTTGTACAGAGCTTGCCTGTTGGTTTCCGGCAGGCAACCTCTGCCCCTTCCCTTGACCAGTTTTCAGTGTTACAGACACCCACTGCTGTTGTCCCCAGCCATGAGCATACCGCATGGGCCTCTGTTATAGAAATCAGTGCAGAAGGCTGGATTTTCCTATGATTCGTGGAACACTCTTTCCCATTTCAGCATACACCCCAAGAGGGAATCCAGTTTGTTTGGACATTTGTATCTTTTGCCCCTTTTGGCTCACAGCTACTGTTTCCTACTCTTCTTTCTTGTTGAACTTCCTGCTGTGTGTGCTTATCTGCTACCTCACCTCAGCACAGCCACCCAAACCCTACCTGGGTACCCTGTGCCACTCTTGACAGAGTGCCATTCCTGACACATGCAACAAAGGAACATGTACCTCAAGATGTCCACACCATCGTTCACGGACCACCATTATGTAGAGACAACATCCCACTGCATTACATTTCATCGTACACATATTTGTGCCCCTGACCGTGGCCAATACATCCATGGACATGTCCAGATGGCCATCATAGAAACCCTGCCATTACATCCGAGTTCTGTCCTCCACCATGACAGTCCACACACCAACCTCATTTGGCGACACATGCAGCTGTTGTTGGCTGTCCCTTGACAGCAAGCCACATGACCCCTGTCATGAACCCCCTGAACAGGGCCATGGGGCAACCAGACTATGGCCATACACGTGCATGCTTGTAGATGAAGCAGTCACCAGGCTTGCGTGATGCACATATGTGCAGGAGAACCAGGACTGGTGGCTGACCCCTCAAATGATATTTGGTGTCAAATGGGCCCATGCCATATGTGCAGATGGACAAAAAGTGCATCCCTACGTGAGCGGCTATCACCCCTGACATGGTACTGCTACAACCACAGGACGATGCGGTGAAGGCGGAGGGTGAAGTGCCAACAAAGGTCCATTGAGGCTGTGCACTTGAGGGCCATGTAATGCTCTGTACTTACAGTGGACAGGGTCTCCAGGACACACGTCAGTAGGGGGTGTCATGACATGGGCACACAGGGCAACGGATTTGTGCATACTTGTACACCATGCACTGGCAGTAGTCAATGAACAAATGTGCAATGATGAATGTCCACAACGGTTGAACTTTGCAACACCAATTGTGTATTGTGATAAAAAAAGAAAACAAAATAGTGCTTCCATCAGCAACTGTCCATGCCCCCTCCCCCCTCCCACCCAACTCCAGAACAAACCATCACCCACCTCCCCCCTCCCCCCCTACTCCAGAACAAACCATCACCCACCTCCCCCCTCCCCCCCAACTCCAGAACAAACCATCACCCACCTCCCCCCTGCCCCCCAACTCCAGTGCAGTCGTCCCATGTAGGGTGTGGGGCCCACATGTGGCAGGATTGGCGAATGGCTAATGTCTCTTGCCCCCCTTGTCTGGGGGAGGCAAGTCCCGGTGACGCAAGGAACGCCGAGTGCGTCTCTCCGGGCTGCATTGCGTGGCCTCACTTGTTGCGGATGTGCCCTCCTCGGTATTGTTTTGGCCTGCCTCAAGGGCATTTGCAATGCGATTCAGGACATGGCATAGCCGGGTCGTGTTGTCCGTCAGGGAGTCGCACAATCTGGTGGTGCAGTCAGTGAGGGACTGCCGCATTTGATTTAGTTCCTCATGTAGTTCAGCCCGGGCCTGGCGATTGTCCTCAATATAGTTATCAATGAGATCGCTCAACTGGCGCACTTGGTGCTGGTCATGGGAAGGGGGACCATCTGACGATCCACTGGCACCAGCATGCCCTGCAGGGGGTGGTATGGGTGGACTTGTGGGAACTACGTCATACCCCTGCGGGTCAAGTTCAACACTGTGCACAGGTGATTGTGCATCCCCGGAGTCACTGCATGACGCAAGGGTCACGGGGCATGGCTCCGGCATGTGCATGCTGTCCTGGTCATCCTCCAACATGGGCCCCTGGATGGGTGGCGGGCTGGGCTCCCACTCATCCGGTGCGGTAGCAGCAGCCTCCCCTGAGACGCTCGACTGTGCTGAGCTAGGGGTTTGCACAGTTTCTGCCGCCGATGCTGGGTGGGTTGCTGGTCTGCCAGCTTCAGTTGGCCTTTCCACAGGCTGGGGGATGGTTTTTTTGGCTGCTGGCTTCGGCCTGGCCCTGCCAGTACCCGCGGAGGTGCTTGGGTGGCTTCCTTGGGGCTCTGTGCTGTCATGGTCTGTGCCTGTGGGGGTAGGAGAGAGGGACAACATTAGTGTATGTGCAATGTCCTATTTGCATACATGGTTGCATGGACATTGCGGTCATTTACGGTTTGTTCTGTTTGGGGGGTAGCTATAGCAGTGGTACAAGTGCATGGTGATGACATATACACATGTCTGGAAGTGATTCATTGTGCCCTGTTCATGTACATTTTGACTGCTACTATGCCTACCACGCTGGACAATGTGCATGATGGCCTGTGCAAGTCAATGCACTATGGTAGATATGTGGTATGTACTCGCACTTGGCCCAGCATTAGGCGGCACTTGCCTCAGCATTTGTTGGATGGGAGGAGGGCAACACGAGAGGGTGCCTTCGATGGCCCCTGGGTCAGTTTACATCATGCAATGGACATTGGCAGTGTACACTGTCGACACTCACCTCCTTCTCCAGAAGTCGTTCCCCCGCACTCCATGGTCCCCACGCCCTCAATGGATTCCGTGCCAATGAGCTCCGCACAGGTCTCCTCCCAGGGCTCGAGTTGTACTGCGGTGCTTGGCCTCCTCCCTTCTGCAGGGCCTGGCTGCAGTTGCTGGATAGGATGCCCCGCACCCGCAGGTCGTCCCACCGCTTGCGGCAGTCCCAGGAGGTGCGGGGGGTGTTGCCAACAGCGCTCACCCTCTGTGCCAGTTCCGCCCAGATGGTGTTCTTGCGGAGGGTCGATTCCCTCCGCATGTCGCCACTGAAGACTACATCAGCATGCTCTGCCAGGTGGTCTACCATGGCCTGGAGTTCGTCGGGGCAGAATCTCTGCTTGCGGATGCGATCCGCCGCCCTTTTTGGTGCTTTCGGCATGTCCTGCGGTGCCTGATCCGGTTCCCAACTTTGTTTCCCTCATAGGGTTGCTGGCGGCTGCAGATGGCAATGGATTGTGTTTTTAAAGATGGCCGCCGCTCTCCTTCCCGTTCCTGTGCGATGTCGTAATTTCCGGTTCCTTTTTTTTCAGTTACCGTAATTTACGGTCAACGTAAATTACAGTCAACGTAATTTACGGTCACCGTTATACTTGCTTACAGGGCGGTGTTGTACTTTACGTGTCGCTGCATGCCGGTAGGGGTTTTTCGGGGGGTTTTGCGGCAGGTCGCGCGATCCTTTTCTGGCATGGCGGAAAGCGCGTGTCCGAGAGCTCGGAATGGTCGTAATTTTTGTCCTACAACCAGCACGGAGTCAGACTTTATGACATGCCGGAAAATTCCGATACTTACCGGTATGACTCGGAATGAGGCCCATTGAGTTTGGTGGTAATTCGGCATCTTTACTGCCGAATTAGTGCCAAACGCATAATGAGGCCCAAGAATGCAGGTACATTTACTCTTTTGGCCTCATTCTGAGTTTGGCAGAGGTGTGAAAAAGTGATGGTAATTCCGTTAGCAAGGCTTTTATGGGCAGTAACAGAATTACCACCATTTACCACTCTACCAAATCCTGAGTTTAGCAGTGAAGTGGGGGATTTACCTCCAGCAACACGAGGTAAATTCTCCACTTTAAAGCCAAAAATCAGCAGAATTACTGTGCTGGATTGCTCGCAATTCTGCCAAAAACCCCATGGAGTCTGATGGACTCCAAAAATGGGGACTAACACCAACCTTCCACCCCTTGACCACGGAACCAAGTGGCGGTAACAATAACAGATTGTGGCAGTAATTCAGCAGAATTGTTACTGAATTACAGCTAAACTCAGAATGAGACCCTTTGCAGTGCCAGAATTATTGAAAAAGCTAAAAAACTAAATACTGGTCATCAAAGGCACTGAATTATAGGATGGATCTAAGACAAGAATCCAATTACTTGAAGTTCAGGGAGACCACTTTCTAAGCTCAATAAACTCTGTGAAGGTGCCAACCTTTAGAAAAATGCTGGTCCTCCAGAGGATGGAGTGCACCATCCTAACAATGTTTTTAATAAATCTGTACTGTTCTTTCCAAGATTGCGTGTTTAACCCCCTACTGTTTCCCTTGCACATGTCTTTACCCATTTGTTCCTGTCCCCTTCCACCTCCTTACAACACAGAGACAAATAATTATAATTCCAGAAGTAGATGAGCTTCTTGACAGGAGCTACTAAACCTTGTTTTCAGAAATCGACGGTCTTTGGTGTTGGTTAGTAGAAGCTTGCTATGAGATGCATGGCACACGTTTGAAATAATCAATGTCCCAAACCAGCTATAGCAATGGAAAGTCTCATAACTCATATTAAAGTCTCATAGATGCAACATAAACAACAGTAACATGAATAGAACGCCCTTCAATATACTGTAAATGGTACCATTAGTTCCCCCTATACCATCTCCACTGCCCACCAGTAGGATATATCGCAAGCTGATCGCCTGAAGTCCGGTTCACTGACTCTCTCATGTTCTGCGCAGGTGGGAGAAACAGCTTCTGACAATGGCTTTGACCTGCGGATTAAGAGTGAGGGTGTTGTTCATTGTTGTTCCAAGATTCTTTACTATGGAGTAAGAAAGCTTTGGGCAAATGTCCAGCTCGTCAGGCCAAGGGATTGTTGTGGAGTTAGAACTTGTAGGATTACAGAGCATCAGTTCAAGTTTGTTAGGGTGTAGTTCATTGAAGAGGAAGTTGGCCGAACACCATGGGACTTCCCAGTAGTATTAGTTCCTAAGAATGGGGATGCGTCAGACTTTGTGTAGACATAAGGATGCCCAACATGGTAAATGGAAGGGAAAGACACCCTGGGCGCAACATAGAAGACATGATCATATGCTTAAACAGCTGTCAAGTTCTCAAAACCTGACCTTAATCAAAAATATCACCAACTCAAACTCAACCCTAACTCGAGATCCTTAACCACATTCTCAACCCATCGAGGACTATTCTGCTACAAGCATTTGAACTTCAGCATATCTTCGGCCTCCAACATTTTCCAGGAGCCACTAAGGCTTATCCTACACCCTTTCATGCAAGCCTTAAAATACAGTGACAATGTAACGGTCTTTGGTCGTACGCAAGTAGAGCATGACCAAATATTGGTGAGCCTCTGCCAAGCCATATTATCTGCAGGCCTCAATCTCAAACTTGATAAGTGTGAAATCAATAAACACCATTTCACATTGTACCAGCGCATATTTTCTGAACAGGGGATGGTACTGTGCCAGTCATATCCTCAACTACACCACTGTGACAGAACCACTCCGTCACCTCCTGAAGTATGACATCACTTTCGAATGGACTGTCTAGTGGTAAACAGTGTTTGATGTCATCAAAATGTTCCTTAACATCTCAAATATGTTGACCCATCATGGCACCCAGAAGTAATTGTAAATGCTAGGGCTATTGGCCTTGGAGCCATCTTTACTCAATAGGACACAGCGCCATCCTTACTCAATACGCTGATGGCAATACTCAATCCAAGACCATTGTTGCACATACTAGCAAAGCATTGTATGAAACTGAAATGGGAATGTGGACATTTTTAAAATGTCCTGATATGGAAACAATTTACACTTGTAACAGACCACCAGGCACTCCTATATCTAGTCAAGAACCCAAAGACGAAAATGCCCTTTTGCCTCAGTGGGCAAGGAGACTACAATAATATTTCTATCATACCATTCAAAGGCCTGGAAAAGACGTAAACTTAGCAGTTATATCACACGTCACCCCCTACCGACTCATTCCACTGCAGCTGCTGAGGAAGTGGACAACTATCGTTTTCTAAATTTTTTTTAATTTATTTGCATTTTATGTTTACATTAAACATTTTTGTAAAAACTTCACATATATACACAAACTCTTTCCAATTCTCTGTGGAATAAACTTCACTTTGCTACATATTTAGGCCTTACGTTCAGATTGATGGTTGATAATTTAACGTCCCTTTTTCTTTTACAGAAAGCGTTCTAATAGGTTCCAATAGAATTGGACCATCACAATTATCAGTGTGATTTGGGTTCCCCCTATTAGAAATTTCCACCAATCTTCTTTTGTCAGCGCCTGTAACTTCTCTACAAAATGACCAATGTATTGGGTGCGTTTCAAAGTGAAAGCCGAACAGGTGGTGAAACGATGGCAAAACGTTTCTTTAGTTTCTGCCATTTTGCAGAACATGCACGAAGAGTCCCTTATATCCATCTTATATCTTACTGCGATGATTTCATTAGACCTGCAGAAGTTAAATCGGATCCTCATGAAGGCTGACCATACATTTGCATTTGGGCACTTCCGAAGGTAGGGTTGGATCTCCCCTTGTTTCCTTGTCTCAGTAGCCAGTTGTTTAAGTAATTTCAATTTGGCAACTTCTTCTAAAGTCTGTATCCAGTTTAATTCACGTAATGTTTTTTCACCCTGCCTGGGTTGTCAAGAGATCTTCTATGAAACACCTCGTTTCTTGTTACCCCATGTATTTAAGGGATTATTGGTACTTTTCAGGAGTTAATTTATTATCACTTTTATCAAATGTGGGGTGTTTGGACCGTTGCATTTCCTAAACAAGCTTAATGTCTTCCAGTCAGCTAAATATTTAAGTGAACATAATCCCAGTTCTTTCCTCACCACCTGGATGGGGATTGAATGAGGAAGCCCGAGAACTTTCTTCCGAAAGATCCCTTCCCTGGAGCCCCAAAGTTTTGCAGGTAGGTCAATAAAAGCCTCAGAGCCATAGGTTAAAACTGGCACAACTTTTGCGACATACAAGTCTTTGGGGGTCATTCGGAGTATGGAGGTAACCATGCCGCTATTAGCGGCATGGCTACCCCCATACCGGGTACCAGGTCCGGGTTCCTTGAATGAGGAATTACCGGGCCATTCCGGCCTTGGAGGGCCCGGTATTTCTCCATTCAGGGAACCCAGACCTTGTACATCCCCATTCGAGCCCCCATAGGGCTCAATGGGAATGGGGAGCATGCTAACAACGGGCCCGTTAAAAACGGGCCCGTTGTTAGCATCCTGGTCTGCTCGCGGGACCCGCTAAGGACACTTGGTTTTACCAAGCGTCCTTAGCGGGCGGATTCCCGCGAGCAGACTCGTAATGGGGTGGTAAGGGGTTGACGGCTCCGGCACCTTTACCGGCGCCGTTAACCCCTTACTGCCAAGGTCGTAATGACCTCCTATGATTGGTTTGAGTGTAAATTTACAATATTTCTTCTTTAGTATCAGAGCTTGACTAGCAAGCATGTCTGCTTTCTTTTTTTGATATTCAAAGGAATTGGTCTCCGCTAAATGTCTTGTGAACCAAATCCCTAAATATTTGAAGCACGGAATTTGGTCAATCTCTAAATGGTTAAGGAACCATCTAGCTGGACTTTTTCTTGCCCCACAACCTTTCTTTAGGGTGAGGATCTTGTTTTTTTTATGTTGATCTCCAAGTTGTTTACCTCAGCATATTCTTGTAGACAATTTAGTTGTCTTTGGAGGCCTACTGCAGTGTGGTCTAGTAAAACAAGATCATCTGCATATAGAAGATGTGTTATCCTCATGTCTGCGAGCTTCAGTGGAAAACCTCTGCATTGGTTAATAAACTCCCCCAGATCAGCAAAATAAAAATTATAGAGGCAGGCACCAAAGAACAACCTTGCTTAACCCCTCAATGCATTGGAATTTCTTCAATCAGCACGCCTTTGGTGGATAGGCGAATTCGGATGCTCGCATCCATATATAATCCCTGTATTTGTTCTAACAGGTCAGCCAGGCAGTGTGTCTCTGCCAGTTTATCCGAGAGGAGTTTTCGGTTCAGGCTGTTAAAAGCTTTGGTAAAGTCTACAAACGCCAGATGGAGTTTGTTGTTATTCTCTATAGTTTTTATTTTCAATAAATTGATCAGGAATGCGGGAGGGGTCGTCCCTAGGCCCGTGACAAAACCTGCCTCCAAATTATCATTCAAGCTGTTAGCCTGGGTCCATACGGACAACCTTTTAGGAGTAGAGTTGCATACATCTTTGCTAACACATCTAGTAACGCCATAGGCCTATAGTTGCTAGGGTCTGAATGGCTGCCATTTTTGAACATGGAGACGATATGCACAGATTTCCAAGATGGTGGTATCGATTGGGACGAAAGAACATTTTGGAGCACATTTTGGAACACCAAGTCTAATATAGTGGCCCATTGTTCAGGATTTTCTTTCAATATACTGTTAGATAGGCCATCAGGCTCTGGCGCTCGCAACGAACAGTCCTTTGATTATGATGACAAGGTCGTCATGATCGTAGTGCAGAATCCAAGGCGATGTTGTTTTTACAGGTTGGTCCTCTTTTATGGAAGGGTTTGCAAAAAGGGAGCCAAAAAAGGATGACCAAACCGCCTCACTTACACAATTCGCCTGTAAAGAGAGTTGCGTTTTAAAGGATGCCCTAATCAGGGACTAGGTGTCAGTCGACGATTTGTTGGCCAAAGATCGTAACATAGATTCCACATCTTTTTGATTTAAGATGCTTCTTTGATTGATATACCGAGATTTATAGTTGGTTCTTAGACGTTTAATTTCGATGTCTGCGATAGTGGAGGGATTTTTCTTGAGCTGTTGCAGGATTTTTCTCATCTCCTTTCTTTTCTTAACTAAAGCATCATCATAAGAATGATGGTGTTTATGTTCTTTGTTTGCGTGATTTGCCTTTAACACGGTAGATCATCAGGATAGTGGTATAGTCCACTACCGGCCGTGGTTTTATTGAAGTTGTCTCATTCATCTGCATTGAGAGGGTCCTTAAGTGTTTGTGTTACTGCTCAGGCATTCATTTTTAGTCAGTGTCCATTGTTGGTAACTTCAACATGAGCATTTGTTACAGTTGTAGATCTTGAAACCTCTTCATACCATGTAGAGTTTTAACCAATTGTGTTCACTTCTTAAGGAAGTCAGCACTTCGAGAGACTTTATATCTATGATTGAGTTTTGTGAGATGAAGATATAATCAATAACCAATGACACACCTCTTTTCCAAATAGGCTGGCTATTGGGATTTTTTTCATGGCACCCATTTGTCACGTGTAGGTCACAGCTTAACATCAGCTCAAGCCATAAATTAATCTTTTCTGTGAACTCACAGTTATGGTCCAAATTATCGATTTCCTGTATTTGTCTCATCGAAGGATAGGTGGCATTAAAATCTCCACTTAAGATGATAGTGGAGTTACTCCAATTGTAGGCTTTATCGATAGCCTTGGCTAGACGGTGCCGCATTTTTTTTGGTCTGACTGCCGTGACACTCCAATAGATATTAATAAGTATGAGATAGCTGACTTATTCGCTGTTTTCCCGGATCAATCTTTTATCTTTCTCAGGATTGTATATTGTAGAAAGGATCCTATCATGGTATGTTTGATTATCTCATAGTTTATTTTATTGTTAACTAAAGTTAACTGTCCTACACGCGGTCTTCCTGCGTTGCCTTGGATGGCCGGATTAAGAAGTGATGTAAAGCCATCTAAGGACGGCTCCACAGATAGCCACGTTTCCTGAAGAAAAATCAAATCCAGGTCATCCCAAGGTCATAAACCCTTTTGTGTTCCATGATAATAGAGTTATCATATTGCACAGGTGATTTCTTCCGGGATGGTTGTTATTGCTTTTGATTCTGTGCTAATATTGCTGGCAGCCATGCCCATGACGATTCCTCCATGTATGTCGTCGAAGAATACATTTGTTGCGATGTCCTCTTGGTCTGAGATGGTCCTGATTCATTATCAATGGTCAGAATTAGGTCTTGATACCAGATTTTTGTTGAAGTCCCTTTCGTGGGCCATTGCCTATGGATGATTCTTGAGGCTTGGGGGGACTGAGCCTCACCTTGTGGGAATCTTGCTAACTTCTTGTCGCAGGTAGTCGACGAATGACAGTCTGTTTTAGGATGGCTCGCTCCTTTGGATTTATTATATTTTTCAGACCTCTCTGAGAGGTCTGTTAAATCAAATACCATAGTTAAGAAGCTTGATGTGGCAGTCAGAAGTAGGTTTTTCACTATAAGAGAGTTCAAATATACCAAGTTCGTCTTCTCCTCTCTTTGAAATTTTACTATGGTGAAGTCTTCACTAGTAATTTGTCTCAATTGAGGAATTGAGGAATACAGTGGCAGAGTTTGACCACATTATGCCTGTTTAGGAAGAGATTATCTAGCTCTTTAACTGCTCTTTGCAATCTCAGAGAGTGAGAGTAATCTTTTGTAGCATACAATTCTGTAGCATATCCTTTTGTTTACAGATTCTTGTGGGAGGATTTATACTGTGGATTGTCCACTGGTCTAGACTCCTTTATTCGTCAGTCTGTTTTGCTTAATGCCCTCCACAAGGTAGGACCAGTAGGAAAGAGTAAATTAATACCCAAAGCCATACAATCACTGATAACTGATGTCGGGGAAGCATGACTCAGATGCGCCACCGCGCTGTTTATTTTATCCCTAATTAAATGTTTTTTGATGAACGTTTTTAGTTTTTTGGGCCTTGGTTCGGGCAATCAAATGATCTCTGATCTCTTTTTTCCACCAAAGTTAAGAAAGGCGGCTCCTCTTCCATGTTAGTAATATGGCCAGCTATAGTAACTGTTTCGATTACATGTCTGTGATGTTGAACAAGGGCAATTTCTGGCCCTTGTTCCTTTTCTGAATGAGTTCCTGGCCGTGGCGGGATGTTGTTCTCGCTTAATTCAATTGAGTAGACTGAGAGATCGAGGAGAGAGTTGGATTCCTCCTGCACTACATTGTCAACCTCTTCTTCTTCTTGGGCTTGAGCTTTCTTTTTTGGAATTAGTTTCTTCGGTTTGGTTGTAGTGGTCTTCTCCTGATTTTTGCTACCTTTTGGTGGTAGTGATAGTGTTTTAAAGCAGGTAAGTGATTCATTACCTCGGAAAGGTAAAGAGGTTTTCTGTAGCATAGATGTTATGTTTTTCGTTTTAGCCCCAAAGAGTGGATATTGGCTTTTCTCAGTCTTGTTGCACACTATTGGTCCCACCTGATGTTGGTTCCAAGGAAACCAAATGTTGGGCCAGGAGCCGTAATAGTCGGAGTGTCTTTAGCTCGACTGGACAAAATGCAGCCTTCTTCTAAGCCGCTGACTCCACTAGAATTAACCAAGACAGTGGTAATGCCTTGCCAATGACCTTCGCTAGCTATGGTGGTATCTTGGAATGAATCAGCATCAATAGTTCCCTTTTTTGGACTAGATATCTTCCTGTGGTGCTCATTATTGTGTTGTTTATGGTTTGTCTCAGAGTTTGGCCTCTCCAGCCTCCTTGTGTCTCTGTTCCGTAAGGTAGCCTTCTACGAATATCATTTTAGAATGGAGTATGGCTAAGAGCGTTGTGTGATTTGTCAGAGTTTCGTGAATCTCTTCATAGAGTTACATAAAAGGTGCCATAGCGATTGTCATCATTGACATTGGGTCTTGGATGAATCCTCTTTAGACGTGTCACTTTCCGTATTGGAAGTCAGGTGAAGTTTTCGTGGGGCAGAAGCTTTGTGCATTGAGTCATTTCATGATGACGTACTCTTCCTTCTAACTTCGTTATGGATGTGCAGGTTGTCAGTGAGGTAGCCCATTTGATCTTGCGATTCTGCCGTAGTTGATGACACGAACAGGTAGCGATGGCATTTCATGTATCGACTTTCTTTGTGTCTCTTCCTTTCTTATGTTATCTAGATGTGTGATTTTTGCTCTCATGAGCTCTATATCATGATGCAACTCGGCAATCGTACTCCACGCCGGTTCTTGCCAGTTGTTAGTACATACTTCTTGCCCTGGTATGAGAGTGGAGTTATTGTATCGTGAATTTGTAGTGGAAGTGATCACCTCCTCTCCTTGGCTATCCGAGGTGAAAGGGTCAGACAGCAATCTTGGTCGTTTGATTGTTCGTCTGATATTGTGGGACAGATCCTCTTTTAAGGTACCACTGTTGGGCAGGTCAGTGGGAGGCACGTCAGTCAGTTGAGGAGTTTCCTCAATACCTGTGCCTTCTAGCAGTTCTGTATCTGTCAGGTCTGTCAAGTAGGGTTCAGTTAGAGGTTGCACAGATGGTCTTTTTAGTCGAAGGGCTGGTTTTAGATGGCCATGCTAAGTTGCTGGATTAGATATCAAAAAGCCAGACCTGCTAGTTTTAGGGCCAGGGTGGAAAATGTGTTCCTTTCTTACCAGGCCTGACTATTTCCATTTCAATCGATGTGTGAGTATTTGAGGAGCTTCCAAAGTCGGTAAAGAGCCGTCCGATACGATAGGTTGATTTTTTGTGGATCTTGAATCTAGGGAAACCAAGGCCACTTCCACTGGGCGACAGATTAATTGATCTTGATCAGTGTCAACCTCTTAGTTTTCCGGATTCAAGGGAATGTCAGTCTCCTTGTGGCAGGAGACGGCCCTGTTAACCTTGAATTTTCTTTTTTCGCTATTCTGTTCAGCCGGCGATGTTATGTCATTTGTTCGTTCTTCCCTGGTTTTACAGAAAAAAAGGGTGCTTGATAGGGACAGAGACGACTGTTCCATGGAAGGGGGTAAAAGGTATACTGGACTGGCCTGATCCTTTTCTAAAGTGCAATTAGGTTCCGGGTCTAAAAGTGACACATTGCAAGACAGTTTGGATACGGGGGGCAGGGCCGACCCCTGCCCCTTGTAGAATTGTCGGTTGAGTCATCAGAACAGAAGTCAAGGTTTCAGGTGGTATCAACCGTGGGACAGTTTTAAATTGGGCCACATCAGGGGTTTACGTAGTCAGCATCAGATGCCACAGTATCACAAAACTTGTCAGCAAAGATAATAGCACCCTCAAGGGTAGGGGCTGAAACCAAAGAGGCACTAGATGTTAATCCTGTGGATTGATGTATGGAATCAAAACATTGCTTGGATTTGTCAGTCTTACCTGGTCTCGTACTGGGTTCAGTGTTGAAGTTCAAAGACGGCCCTTCAACATAGCCTTCAGACAGCACGCGGGGTCCACTTCGGAGAATACGTGTTGCTGTCATGCGGTCGGCCGTTCATCTGGAGCCTGGCGGGTCTGCTTTCCCAGGTCCTCGTGCCATTGTGCAGTTCACTCCAAACAGTCCAGCCGTTCGGTACAGTAGATAGACTGGCAAGTGCTGATTTCTTTTCATGTGACCATCTCATGGCTAAGTGATCAGACGCTTGCAGTGTGCAGAGCACAGAACACCAAACACTCTACAGACACTCTGCAACCGCTCCACTACTGAGATGGGTGTTTATATTGTAGGTCGGCCTCCTTAGCAATAGGGTAGTAGAAATACTACAAGGAATTAGTTCGCCAAGCCATCATCGAACACTCTACACCCACTGCGCAACTGCTCCGCTAGAGAGATGGGTGTTTATAGAGTAGGTCCTCCTCCTTAGCAATACAGTAGTAGAAAGACTCCAAGGAAACATTTCGCCAAGCCGTCACTGAACATTCTACACCCACTACACAACCACTCTGGGAGATGGGTGTTTATAGTGTAGGTCCACCTCCTTAGCAATAGGGTAGTAGAAAGACTCCAAGGAAGCAGTTCGCCATACCGTCACCAAACACTCTATACCCACACCGCAACTGCTCCGCTAGAGAGATTGGTGTTTATAGTGTAAGTCTGCCTCCTTAGCAATAGGGTAGTAGAAAGAATGCAAGGAAGCAGTTCACCAAGCAGTCACCGAACACTCTACACCCACTCCACAACAGCTCCGCTAAGGAGATGGGTGTTTATAGTGTAGGTCCGCCTCCTTAGCAATAGGGTAGTAGAAAGACTCCAAGGAAGCAGTTCGCCAAGCCATCACCGAACACTCTACACCCACTCTGCACAACTATCTGAACTAAACTGCTTTTAATGCACTATCTCCAGCGCTGTGTGAGGCACACTGACCACAATGGCCTAGAATGACCACACATTTGACATGGCCATACTGCTCACAAAAGATATCAAGGGAGAAATGTTTCAAGTCACAAATGTTGCCACGTCAAGATTAAACTAAAAGAGCTAGAAGGCTTTGCAACCATGCACACAGAACTGATTGTATAAAGCAACTTGCTACTCCTAAGAGGAACGAAACATGTCAAACCAAAACACCTGGAAAAAACAATAATTGGCATAGCACTCAGGGCAACAGAGGAATTGCAAATACCAAACGACTTCTCCACAACCAAGGTCGCTTCTCCAAGATGTATAAAGCAATAGAAGAAAAGATCACACATTGCGAAGCATGTGATTTCACTGCAAAGATCAGTCTTGCATTTCCAGTACAGATCATGGACCTCCCAGAAAATGTGTGGAACCCCATTGTCATTGACATTTAAGGTGCTACTCTAAACAAACTCTACTTAGTTGCTATTTACAAATACTGCATAAACCCAGTAACACAGATTATTCCCTCTACAAACTACAAGGACAGTGTCAAAGTTTGGAATAAAATGTTCAGTGAGTTGGGTATTGCAGCCGTAGTCAAATCGGACAACGGGCCACCATTTATGAGCTCAGACTTTAGGAGGCTAGCCAAACATCCCGGAACAAACCATCTAAAAATGACTCCTCCTCATGGCCAGGGTAAAGAAAACAGCACAAAAAGCCGACTTCTGACAAGTTATAGTCCGTCAACATCCAATGACGAAGAAAGATACCAAGTACTTACCAGAGCCACTCTGGGTGACAGCACATACTCAGAAAGGAACACTGGTCACGTCACAGCTGTGTGAACACACAAAGAAATAACGAGGAATGTATCATCCTTCCAACAGTTCGGACAACAAGACAATGAGAAGACAAACCTGACACAGAAAGAGCAAAGCGAAAGTCAGTGAAAATGTTTGTGATGCAGACACCAGAACAGACTGCGATGAATCGACAACATCAACAGAAGGAGGAAGTCCTTTGGAATGCCAAGGAGCTAAGAGAACAATTAAGAAGCCATGAAGAATTATTGAAGAAATGTAGTCGCATTAAAATAAGAGGAGCAAAGGCGTTGTGTCCATTATCGCCTCCCATAGCAGGGCTTATTGGGGACACAAAGTTCTGGCCTTAAAGGGACGGGAGGAGATAGAAAAGGAGATTGGAGGACGAAGCACACATGGGGTAAGCCACTACTCGTTTCGCAATAGGAACACAACACACGTCACTTACTGGTGGAAACTTTATTTAATGCACACTTGTCTATTCTGCTGCTACTAGCCTAAAACATGATTCAACCTATTAGCTACTAGTATACTCTCACTACAAAAATATGTCTGTCATTGCACAGATTCAATTAGAATTAATGTATTAGGTTTCTCAAATAAAAAACAATCTTTTCAAGGGGTGATAGAAATTTAATTCCACTTGCAAAACGTGTCATATTTTCCATTAATTGTGCACCTTTATTTTTTTTGCATACACAAAATTGTGAGATGGTACCACAAAGCAGATTTGCATGTTATTTTTCATGTAAAAGTGTACTGTGCCATCAATCCTTTCTGCGCCTAAAACCTTGACGTCTCTTTTTACATTGTTGCAATAAGTCCCCCAGGTAAGGTGCTATAATGCCCGCTTACATTTCCAATGTTATAAGGAATATCAAATCTGCATAAATGCCTTCAGCTGAAATGTACTTTCACATATTTATGAGGTAACCGGAAATGATCCAAGTACAGATGAGCTGACAGCAAAGAACAAAGCGTGAAACAGCGCTTTAGAACTTTTCATTGCACTCCATAAAGTGTGAAACGTTAAAGAAATGATGAGAATAATAGCAGCTTTAGGTAGTTCACAATAAACTGGGCGGTGTTGATGAGTAGCTGCAGCCTTCACAGGAGAGGAGGTGGAACAAACCAAAAATACAAAAGACTGGAAATTATGCTGGCCTCCTTATGAGTTTGAAGGTAAATCGGCATTAAATCCGCTGATTTACTGTCAAAATGAATTACTGTTACTGCCACGTGGTTCCCTGGATTTACCACAGGGTTACGAATGGAGGCACAGTGGTGTTATTCCCCATGGTTCTTCATGAGGATTTTCTGCAATTCCGCTCAGTAAATCTGACGGTTTTTGGCAGAAAGATGGATCATTCACTTTACAGCTAAACCTAATGGCACGGTGGTGGAGAAAAGTAGCAGTACAGTGTTGGTAGTGGAATTACAGCCACTTTAATGCCACTTTTTGCCACACTGCTGTACTCGTAATAAGGCCCTTTCCATCTCCTCACAGAAGAATCTGTAATAATGATACACAGGGGAAAACACCACACATAACACATTGTATCTCTTTCTGTGTACTGTGAAGGCATCATGAAGTAAGACACAGACAAAAGATTCACTTTTCTAAAATAAAATATTTTATTTCTTAAATGTCAGAATGGAGTAAGACCTAACATGCCCTATGCTAAGGTGGGATTTCCCTACCTAAAGAAACTAAGGATAGTCTGTGTCATTAAGTTCAACTGAAAAGTACGCCTGTAACCAAAACCTATACTTCAGTCACAACTAAAGATATACAATGTGTAGGGATGTCAACAACCAAAGAAACAGTGTACAAAATGAAGTTGTGAGTTTCTTCCAGCTCCTGGCTTGCTTTTCACTTTCCACTTCCTCAATTTTAAAACAGTTCCACAAAAATGTTCCCAAGTTCAAAAAAGTTCCAACAGGCCTTGGTGTTCTCTTCCCCAAGTGCAACATAATTCACAACGTCTTGGGATTCCTTCCCCCAAGAAGACAGCTCATCTAGCTTCAAAATCACAGTTAGTTCAATTCTCCTAGCTTTCCATAAGTATTCCAAACCAACTTTGTAACCTTTTAGGCTTTTCAACAGTTCACATAGCGTGCACCTTTCTTTAATCACTTTAACACTTGTTAAGCACAACAGCTTCAGTATCTTGACTTTCCTTGTTTTTTTTTTAATTTTATTGATTTTACAACAAACAAAACATAACTCACACACACAACATTTTCAGTTACACATGTTATAGCATACATTACATGTTTCCTACTTAATGCCTTCCTCCCTTCCCCCTAAACTCGAGCACTCCCTCCTATGCCTCTGACTCCCGTTGCTCGGGATTAGTTCTCTTCCTGGTTCTCGGGCAGGTCTTCATCACTGTGGTCACTTTGGGTGCACCCATGCAACGAGGCTATCATTTGCCTCCATTCCATCAGTGGTCCCACTTCCTCACTCTCTCCCTTGTGTGGCGCCTCATACCATGCCACTGTCATTTTAGGAGGTCCTTCCACCACATCTCTAGTCTGGGACTATGAGCGGCCTTCCAGCTCATGGCGATTCTCCTCTTGCCCAGGATGTATGCTAAGTCTTTGAGTTTACATATGTGTCTCAAGTTTCGCGGCCTGGTGAACCTCCCCAGCATGCATGCCCATATGGATTCCACATCTAATTTAATTCCCTTTTCAGATAGCTTGGGTTTAATTTCCCTTCAGAACTTCCCAACCTCTGGGCATGCCCAGGGCATGTGAATCATCCCTGCTCCTACCTCTCCGCACTTGGGGCATTTTTGGGCCTCTGCGTTTCCAAATTTTCCTATCATTTGGGGGGTCATATATGCTCTCTGGGTAACATATAGTTGGATTTGTTGTAACCTGGCATTTCTGGACACCTTCTTGTGGTATCTTTGGGCCCTCTCCCATTGTCCATCTTGCATAGCCTCTCCCGCCTCCTCCTCCTAGTCCCGCCGCAACTTGAGCGGCTCTGTTACCACCCTTGACATTGTTAATTTGTATATCCTGAATATTTCATGCCCTCCATCCGAAATGTCATACATCGTTTCAATGGCAGTATCCGGTTGCTCCGATTGCGCTATTTCGGACCACTTTTCTTTCACCCTTTTGACTATTCTTCTATATGTGATATGCTGTCCCACCCGTACCCCAGTTCTGTCCATTATTGTTTGGAAATCCATGGCTTCACCCTCCTGCCAAATATCCCCCCTAGGGTAGCTAGGCCCACTGGCTCCCAGTATTTCAGGATCGCTTTTCTTAATTGGTCATCTGCTCCACATAGCGCCTCAAGTGGTGCTTGCGGGGAGCACGGGTTCGGGCCTCCCATGGTCCGGCACGCTTTGTGCCAGACCTCCCAGCCCAATGTTAACAATCTCGGCCTAATCTGCATCTCTGACTTGGGTAGCCATATTAGTTCTTGCTGGAAGTATGGGGCACTCTCATCCATCAGCAGCCTGGATTCTGCTGTCTCTTCCTCTGCTAGCCACCTGGCTACATACTGTAATTGCGCCGCTAGGTGGTAAATCTAAAAATTCGGTAAGTTTATCCCCCCTCTGTCATACGCGTTGTGTAATTTCCACAGGGCCACTCTGTTTCTTGTGTTGTGCCATAGGAAACCTCTGCACAGGCTGTGTAGTTTAGTGAAGAAGTGCCTGGGCACCATGTATGGGATATTTGTGAAGAAATGCAACAGCCTAGACAGGACTACCATTTTCAACAGGGCCGCCCTCCCTACCATGGCCAGGAGGAGCTTTGCCCAGAACTCCATGCTATTCTTGACCCCCTCCACTGCTTTCTCTGTATTGTGCTTGTGCTCCTCCACCACCGTATGGTAGATGTTGATCCCCAGGTAGCTAAACGTTTTGGTCTGCCAAGCTATCTGCAGGGTGGGTAGGTTTACCTGTGGTATGCCTTTGTATCTACCCAGGGGGAACATGTTTGATTTTTTGGGGTTGACCGTTATCCCGGACAGAGCCGCATAGCGCTCCATCACTTCTAGGATGTATTGCAAGTTTTCCTCCGGGTAACGCAGGTACAGCAGCATATTGTCTGCATACAGGGATATCAAGTGCGGTCCCCCTTTGGTGCACACCCCGACAATCACTGTATTGCTGTCTTAGATAGATTGCTAGTGGCTCGAGTGCGAGGATGTAAAGCATCGGAGACCATGGACAACCTTGCCTCGTGCCCCTACTTAGTTGCCACCTCTCCGAGATGATCGCTTCCGTTTTTACTCTGGCTGTGGGGGAGCTTTACAACATTTTCACCCACCGGAGGTACCCAGGTTCCATCCCGTAATCCTTTAATGCCACCATCAGCCATGGCCACTGCACCGAGTCAAAGGCCTTGACTGCATCTTGCGAAACTACCGCTATTTCGTTTGGGTCACCTTCTGTTCGCTCTATGATGTGGTGGAGCCTCCTATAGTTATCAGATATGCTCCTGCCCAGGACATACCCAGTTTGATCCGGATGTATTAGTTTGTTTATCACCGGTTTAAGTCTATTCGCGAGTACTGCCGTGAGGATTTTGCTGTCTTGGTTCAGCATAGATAATGGTCTATACGACCCACAATCTACGCTGGGCTTGTCGGATTTAAGGAGGGGAATGATTACCACCTCTCTCAGGGATTCCAGCAACCTTCCCTTCTCGTACACCTCATTCAACATTGCCAGTAGCGGGGGGAGGACCTCTTGTCTGTATGTTTTATAAAATTGGCTGGGGAGCCCATCCGTGCCTGGGGCTTTGCACATGGGTAGATGCATCACCACTGCTTCTAGTTCCTCCAGTGTAACTGGGGCTTCTAGGTTTTATCTATCCTCTGCGCTTAATTTGGGCAATCCTATGTCTTCCAGGATCTCCTGCGTCTCCCTCTCCATGTCCTCCCCCATTTCTGCATAGAGGTGTTTGTAAAATCTGAGGAAGCTCTCGTTCACCGTTCTTGACTTTCCTTGGTTCACTCCAAGTAGGGGTTACTCAGTCTAGGCACAGTTGTAGGACCACACTTTCCACCCATTACAGGTTATGCAACAGATAACCCTTGGCACTTTATTATGTTAACTTGTTCTCATTGGACTTCCTTGCCAACACAGGCTTCCTCTCTGAACCTGTGTCATTAGTCCATATTCACTTCTATTTCTCCTTGGCAGTCTCTTGACTCAACATGACTATAACACAATTGAGTTGTGGACACTGGCAGGTGCACTGGCCATATAAGTGGGAAGGAAGGACAGGTAGGGTTGTTAGGTAGGCTGGTGGAGGTGGGAGCGAGAAGTGAAAGGGACCTTGAATGCAGGACGGGCCAAGACCTAACCAGAGGCACAGGGTGCCCCTGCACCCCATCTGGAGAGATTACGCAAGCCCAACTTGTCAATTCAGGATAGAGATGCCAACTAACCAATTCCACTAACAATTTCCTCCTCTGCATACACCTCTCAAACTACAAACCAAACACAACCACAAACCTACAGCACAACAAACCGCACAAGCTTCACTACACTGCAACAACAAAACAAAAAAACACACATAGACTCTCACAACAGTACATGACGACTACCAGCCGCAAACACCCCAGGCCCAGCCAACGGACCCACCGGGCTGAGGCCGCCAACAGCATATCACTGCATTCTTGCACTTTTCCAGCTTCCTCCCACTAACTCACCCTCCCTTCCTCTTTCAGAGCCGCCAGAGCGCCAGGGGACCACTCCGGTGATGATAGTGCACGGTACAAATGTCCTTTAACATTAAAAATTCACTTTGTGGTGTGTTATCCAACAGTGCTTTTCACTTGCTTCACAAGCTCTCATTACTGGCTTTCACTTGGCTCATATTTTCACATTGTTCATCAATGCTTTTTACTTGCTATCACTGTGTTCCAAAATGCACATCACTTTCATTTCACTCGTGCTGTATTTTCATATACGTTGCATATATTGTCTTTAGTTCAGTATTCAATAATTCATAAAGTACTTTGCAGCTTGTTCAGTATTCAATAATCTTTCTTTCCATCTCCAGGCCCATTTATTACAAAGTTTCATTTCATCAGCATCTTCCTTTGCCCAAACTCAGCCTCTGGAGCACCCCAGCATGAATGTTCCCTTTCTGTCACTCACAGTTACAGTGCTGCTTCTTCCGGGTGCTTTCGGTTTCTTCTCCTGCGCTCTCTCACTCCCCCATCACTTGCCGGGGGCTACAGCAAGCAGTGCACGCCTCTTCCGAACCTTGTTGCTGCTGTTGGTGGCTTCTTGGAGTCTTCTGTGTCTGCCAGCTCCGAAAGGGAGCACACAGCACAGTGACCCTGTGGCTCTTGACCCTTTGGTAGCCTGTTTGGGCTTCAGCATCTTTCCCGCTCTGCTGCAGCGCTCAGCGTCCTTTTCACCGGCCCCTCTCCAGCATGCTCTGCATCGGGTTGCTCATCTTTTTCCCCAGGCCGGTTTCTTCTTTCCTCTCGCTTGTCTCTCCCTATATGCCTCTGTAGCCCTTCAACTGGCTGCAGGTGCAAGTCCTTTGCCCGACCACAATTACCTTTATTAGTGGGTCATGCCTGGCCATGGTAGTGGTGTTCCACAGTCCTCTCCCTCGTCTCAGTACCAGAATGGTGTGCACAAATAGAAGTGTGCATTACTCCCAGTTGCTTCTTCCTCGTCCCAGTCTTAAAGGCATAGGAATGTGGGACAGTGAGTGTGTGAAAGAGAGGAAGACTGGTAATAATCTACAAAGGGGACGGTAGGGTGAATTCTGACATTTTCCTGTATTAACAAGAGGTGGTGGATTTGGGTCTAGCCTGCTCATATGAGGAGGTGTCCTCCTTATTGATCTCTTTCTTGTCCATTTATACTGATGGCGTATCCGAGGGTAACTTTTAAAAGGGAGAAAAGGATGGGGTTTGATGGTACCCTACAAAGGCTTCTGGGATGGAAAGTTCATTGTGAAAAAGGAATGGGGTATATCATGTCTCTCCTAAGGACACCCTCCCTTCACTCCCCAAATCTCCTCCACCCAGGTGATCCTCCCTCACATATCCATCCCCAGAGTCGGGATCCAATAGAGATGGCCTTTCCCTGGCCACCTGAGCAGAAGATGTTAGGGAGAAAGAAGTGAGGACGCCCTCAGGTTTCTCACAGTACATAGCCTGCTCTCTGAAATTCCACAACATATGACCTAGCTCTACATTTGCCAGGAAAACATTGCTGCATGGAATATATTTTGCCACCCTGTTTTGAGGGTTAACATTAAACATTATTTTTACAAAGGAGAGTTCCTGCTCAGTGCTTCGAGTTAGCACATGGCTTGCCAGAGACCACAAATGACTTGTTTGGATGATGACATGCGAACCAGTCATTTGTGGTTTGATACTTTCACAAACACTGTTTTCCGCTTTCTCGAACAGCTTAAGGCTGCTGTAACCTCAGGGTCAAAGGTTGAGCGCATGAACTTTGCCTTGGAATTAGTTGTAGAGATCTGCAGTTGCATAACCACACAGGCACATTTTGGGGAGAATATATCTAGAAAAAAGCACTGATTCTCTTCGACCACAACACATTTCCCTACATCGCCTTGGGCCTCATTACGAGTATTGAGGTAGCCATGCCTTTAATAAGGGCATGGCTACCTCCATACCCTGTTCCAGCACCGGGTTCCTTCAATGAGGAATAACCGGGTCATTCCAACATTGGAGGACCCGGTAATTCCTCCTTGAAGGAACCAATCCCCATTCCCATTTGAGCTCCCATAGGGCTCAGTGGGAATGGGGATGGAGCTAATAACGGGCCCGTTAATAACAGGCCCGTTATTAGCTCCTTGGTCCCCTCGCAGGACCCGGAAAGGACGTCTGGTTTTACCAGACGTCCTTTCCGGGTCCCGCAAGGGAACCTCATAATTGCGCATCCCGTAATGAACGGTGCCGGTCCCGTACCGGCACCCTTCATTACGGGAGCCCCAAGCCTCGTAATGAGGCCCCTTTGGGCATCATTACGAGGTTGGAGGCAGCCATGGCGCTATTAGCGCCATGGCTGCCTCCAAAATCGTTCCGACTCCGGTCTGGTGGATGGAGCAATTACCGGTCCATTCCGAGGTCGGCGGGACCGGTAATTCCCCATTCACCAGAGCCATTCCCCATTCCCATTTGAGCCCCCATAGGGCTCAATGGGACGGCGGCAATAACGGTACCGCAAATTGCGGTACCGTTATTGACCCCGGTATCCCTTTGCGGGTCCCGTCCTTAACGCCTGGTAAAGTCAGGCGTTAAGGAAAGACCCGCAAAGGGAACTCGTAGTAGGGCAGTAAGGGATTACCGGTACCGGTGCCCTTACCGGTGCCGGTAATCCCTTACCGCCCACCTCGTAATGAGGCCCTTCGTCTTGAAAATGTTTGGCGCAAACTCTGATGTTGCTGGTTTTTGGATGAGGAAGAAAAAGTTGCAATTTTGGCACATTTCCGAAATTTAGTCAGTAATTTCACAGAATGGTGGAAGCGAATTTGCACAGTTTCACAAACCTCATTGGGAAGTGTTAGCCTTGTGTTTCATGATGATCAGATCATAGTGAGCAATGATTGAGCCAATCATCATGCTCTAATAGGAAAATTAATGAAGAAAAACAATTTAACTGAGCTGTAGGAAAGAATATGACAATGAAAAATCTCAGATAGTCATGTTCCAGATACACTACGTCCTAAAGCTATGAATGTCAGTCTTTACGGACAACCTTGTATATCATCCACTTTGGGAAATCCACAGGTTGGTCACATGTTGAGGCCAGGCTCAGTCCCAGATGGACCTTCAGCTAAGTCTCCTCCTTCACTTGCAACGGATCTGCACGCCCTATGAAAACAGAGGGCATGCTTTACAGTATGTGGATGAAATGTTAAGGCACCTCCCTGAGGCCCTGTCTGGTGCCTATTTCCTGAGACTGTGAGATACTGAAGTAAAGATGGTGATATGCGTCTCCTTCCTATCCTCAGTTACCCCAGTGAGAGTCTGCCCTAAAAGTGTGATTTTACAATATTCCAGCACGCCACATGATTACTCGACTTTCTCCACTCTTTGGGCCTCATTACGAGGTTGGTGGTAGTCATGGCGCTATTAGCGCCATGACTACCTCCAATACCGGTACCGTGTCCGGTCCCGTTCAATGGGGAATTACCGGTCTATTCCGACCTTTGCGGGACCGGTAAATCCCCATTGAAAAAGCCATTCCCCATTTCCATTTCAGCCCCCATATGGCTCAATGGGAAGGTACTAATAAAGGTACTGCAAATTGCGGTACCGTTATTAGCTCTGAAGTCCCTTAGCGGCTCCCTTCCATAACGCCTGGTAAAACCAGGCGTTAGGGGAGGGACCCGCCAAGGGACTTCGTAGTAGGGCAGTAAGGGATTTGCCCTTACCGGTGCCAGTCATCCCTTACCGTCCACCTCGTAATGAGGCCGAAGCTGCAACATCTACAGTCCTCCTCTCGTTCTAAGCTTTATCCTTGCAAATCAGTCTGACTAGCTACTTGTCCGGTAGGCAGCATAGTCTTCCCACTAGCCTCATTTACCGGGGCTCTTAACCCACCATGGCTTCTTATTCTCCATTTTCTAGGATTTCTAATACTCCTTCTTTGTCTGGGCCCCCTTACAACTAGTAGACCTCCCACAGGCTTGAAATCTATCATTATAGCATGCCATATGAAACTGAATGCGGACATCTGGTGGGGAGATCTTTCGGTGTACACTCATTGCATTGCATCGTCCTCACCCTCTGCGAAACCATCAGCTGCCCAGTGCTGAAACTAATTTATCAGGTACTGTATGGCTGAAAATAAGGTCTTGGTGTTAGGAGAGAGAATTCCCCACTTTCGCTGGTTCTAACATAGGAATGTGTGATGTTACATCGTTGATGCTGAAAGAATGCAAACAGGCGCATTCTGTGCATAGTCACTGCATGTGTCTACATGCATCCAGTTCAGTTCTTTGTGCATTATGTTTTCATTGTGTTACATGGTCACCGGAACATAAAGGAATAATCATCGGCAATAGCCAGCAGTTTTGGTTTTTGTGTAGGCATGGGATAGGCATTTGCCAGAAAAACCTGGCCATAATAGTACAGCCTGGCCATCTGAACATGGTGTGCATCCCTGTGCATATGAGAGCAATGCATGGCAAATGCTTATCTAATACCTACACACAAGCCAAAAGTGTTGGCTTTGACAATGCTAGTTTTAACAGAACTTTATTGAATGGTACAGATGCTAGGGCACAAATACTGCTCATAAATCTAGTGACTAAAGGCATACTTGCTTACGACATTTTTATTACAACCATAGCGCATTTACAGATGCAATTAAACCATTAACTCTCAGAAGACTGCTTAGAAATAACGCTGGTAGGCATTCTACACCATAACGTTCAATGCTGCTGCCTGATCAATCTAACTGAAAGAAATCCCAGGAGGATGTGTTTTGTGTTGGTTGGGTCAATGAATGAGCAGGTATATTACCAAATAATACCCACAAGCTATGTATCCTTTCTCACATCCCATCTACCTCCTATCTGTACTCTAATGCGCTAGTTTTGGAACCTAGGCACCACCTAATAGCCAAAACTAAACCTGGAACCAGTAAACTGCAACGAATGTAGATGCTAATAGAATTTGTATATTCCCTTTCACATAGGGTCTGCGCACTTGCTCCTCCCTTATCAGAGACACCAGGCTCATTCATCAATTTTGGCTGGTGACCATCAGAGCAAACTTTATTTGTCTCACAAGACAAAGACCAGAAATATGTTCTAATGGAAACTGACAGCAAGAACCCTGATTCGCCCTCCAAACCCTTACCTTTTCAAGTCAATGGTTAGGTCACTGATTCAAAACTATGGATGAGAACATTCTGAATAGCTGCATTATGCCTTCTGGCAAACATCTCCTGCCCTGCCCTTCACAAATACATTACAATCCTTCATGGTACAAGTCTGTCTTCCAAGCACAGATAACAGAGTTTGGGTGCTTTTAGACCTTTGTGGCACTTTCAATATAATTGACCAGAATATCCTCCTGGATGGTCTTCAGCGATTTGGGATCAGAAGATCAGCTTTTGCCAAGATAGCTGGTCTATTATCTGAAAGTCCTCAAACAGCAAAAATTTATCATTTTGAATCCGCCTCTTCAGAGATATTGCATTAGTCAACTCGGCCAATGCAGTATAGAAGCAATTAACAATCATGGTGGGGGACTTGAATAGCTAGATTCTAACGATGTAAATCCAGACGAGGAGATAGGTATGTCTGTTGGTCCAAAACATAGGCCTCAGGCACCCAGAGGGAGCAATGGACGTATTTGGTCCACCTTCTTGGCGAGCTTGGGTTTTTGCCAATTGAATACACTGTTTAGTCCTAAACCAGTGGGCACTTAGTTTGGGATAGGTCACAAATCGACAATCAACTATATATATATGGCAAATTGTGAAATCTCTCACATAACCTCTTCTGAGGTAAGAAAAACGAAAAGTGACCATGTTATGCTGCTAGCAATGATTTTAGTTCCTACTAGTGAGAGGGTCGGTTCTCCTACTCTGTGTGTAAGTCTAGTCACTAATAAAGCAGAGAATATGGTGTCATAATTTAGGAAGAGCTATAAACAAGTTAACAAGGCAATAGAGGCTTGGTGGAACTCCATTGATATCAAGGAGAATATTTTTAGGTGTTCTCCACTTGAGATACACAATAACTTGTCAATACTCAAATATAATTTATTTATTTATTTATTTATTCGCATTTGTTTAGCGCACATGTCATTGTTCAGTCTTCTGGAAGCAACGCAACTTTGTTGAAAGGAAATACTTGGTTGATGATCTCGATATCAGTGTTAAAAAACACTTATTCAGATAAATGTCAGACAAGTAATTAAATCAAAAGGAGACTGGCAACTGAAGAAACTGGAAATATGGTCCTTAAAGAACAAATATAAGTCCTAGCTCCGAAATCACAAGTTGTTAAAATATATTAATATCAACCAACAACTCTTCCTGGGCTTGTTGAAAGGCAATTCCTGGTCACTATGGAATAAATTAAACTCAAAGGAGAACAGCCAAATTTGTAAACAGTCATCAACTATATTGGAGAATGACTGGGTAGCATTTTACAGTAATACATTTTGGGACAACTATAAAATTGCTTCAAGCAAAAGTACCAACATCTTCAGTCATAATGAGTCCTTGTGGCAGCATTTTCTAGACACGATGTAATAATGCTGGTCATGAATACATTTAAAAACTCAAGGGCCTGTGGACCAGATAAGGTCAACAATAATCTTCTGAAATTAAACCCCGTCAAGTGGCCTGAAATCCTTTTCATGCTGTTCTCCCATATAGTAAAGACTGGCTTAATTCCTTCATCCTGGAAGACGGCTACTGTAGTCCTTATCTTTAAAAAAGGAGGTAGAAGGAACCTTTGAATTACCATCCAATATCGTTAACGGACACCTTCTCAAATATCTTTTCCAATATTCTCCTGAGGTCAATTATTAAATGTATTGAAACGATGAATATCTTAACCCCTCTACAGATGGGCTACAGAAGTGGGTTCATTTTATCATCATGTTCAGGTAAGGCAGGAAGTAAGACCTGGAGGACATTGAATGTGGCAGTTTTGGACCTCTCAGCTTCATTTGATAATGTAGACCGAGAGATTCTATGGGACAAATTAGAGAAACAGGGAATTGAGCATGATTTGCTAAGTATACTTCGGACACTACACTCTGACAACAGTGTGAAAACAAGATTAAATATGGAGGGGGATCTTTCTAGAAACATTCCAATAAACAAAGGAGTCCAACAAGGTTGCGTGGTAGCCCCTACTCTGTTTAACCTATACATGTCAGACTTATGCATGCATAGCAAAGATTGGTCTTTGTAACCCCAAGATGTGGTGGGTTACGAACTAGCTGCATCGCATATGCAGATGATTTGCTCTTCCTTGATTTTACACCACCAGGTCTTCAGCGTGCTTTGGACGGAATAGCTAAGTACCTGGCGGAGAACAAATGAACACTCAATCCACTTAAGGCAAAGATAATAGTCTTTACTAACAAAGAGGTTAAACAGAGCTATGCATGGAAAATAAACCAGACTAGAATTCAAGAAACAGACAAATTCTATTATCTGGGATTTCTGTTTGCAAACACAAATGTATCCATACAGAGGAAAAAGAGGCTAGATGAAAAAGTGAGAACTTGTACTTCTTTGATTAGAATCACCTATAGGCACTTCTGTGCCTATTCTTTAGTTCCTTTCATTGAGTGTTTTAGTCTTAAAGTGACTCCAATGGAGCTCATGTCTTTTAAGGATAGGAAAACCTTTGACATCCTAGGGGGTCAAGTCCTAAAGAGGCTCTATGTCTACCCAAATATGTCTCCATTAGTTTGATTAGACTAGAATTGGGACTCCAATCATGGTAGTCCATATACATTTATAGGAGCCTGTCACTATATCTTAAAATATATGAAAATGTGGACATGGGTATTTCCCACTCATTGAAGCAAGTGATGTCCGGTGGTACAAATAATTTTATACAAAGCTTTAAGGAGAAGTGTCAGAGCTTTATGTCATTGATGGACATAGATTAAATTCCAACTCAGTTGGCCCTAAAAAGAGCACTAAAAAATGGGATAGAATTTGGGATATTGACGATCTACAAGTATTGAAAAGATTGAAAAGTCAGGGCACAACGTATATGCCCGCCATGAAGCTAAGGCTTTATCTAAGAAAATTCCCTTCTGCCGTGTACCGGCAATGGTACATGAAATTTAGATTGAACTGCCTTTCCACACTTGAAATAGTGGGACCTTAATTGAATATTCCGCACCAACTTATTTCTTGCAGATTTTGCACCGAAAATTGCACTGAGACACCTTTTCATCGAGTTATTGATTGCACTGGATTGACAAAATACAGAATCAAATATTTAAGATCTCATGCTCACTCAACTGAAAATGTTAATGGTGCATTTGTATGGAATAGAACTTATGACAAGCACACAAATGTCTTTAATGTTAGCTTTAGTAAACTTTTTAAAGCAAATATTTGAACTAATATCAACTGTTATGACGCATGGAGAAGCTCTTTTAAGTGCATTAGTGTAAATCAGTATTAATGTAGTCCATTGATAATTTAGGCCTAATTTTTCTTTCACATTTACTAAGGTTTAGCGTTATGAATACTTTGTTATATCTTAATATTCAATAAGTGGTGTGTAAACCTTGTTTGTGGTGCTTCTAATTTTAGGTATTTTTTATAAATTGTTCTTTTAAGGTTTGTTAATTGTGTAATTCTGATTGAAACTGTTGTGTAAGGTATTTTTGAATCTCTAATGCAACAATAAAAATAAAATTAAAAATAAATAAATATACAAACATTCAAATGCGTCTGATAATTATGTTAAGTGGAACTTCAACTAGCAGTTTGAGTGCAGATGTGAAGACTTATTCTCTAAATGTCAGCAATTTGTTTTTGTTAGGGGCTAGCAAGAACCCCTTTTTCAGCTATATCTCTAGATAAACCCCACACACTTTGTTTTAAATCTAGCAAAGATATCCATATAAATCAACGAAGTATTGTGTATCAAGGGTAGCTGATCCTGCTATTGCTCACTGTGTACTTACCTTTGTTTATTTACCATTTTCTTTTCAAGCCATACAGGTCAATGCACTTAAGCAATAAAAAGCAAAATATTCTACTTCTCAGGGTTTTAACATGAGCCAGAGGTCAACTTGTAAGACTTGTGTAATGCATGAGCAAGACATAAATCAAAATAAAACAGGTCAGTTAGAAAAGGGAGCCGAATTCCAGTACCAGATCTCTCTTTTCACAACTACACTTGCATAATCTAAAAAACTGTTTAAAAGAGCTATTGCCATTTACTCTTGTGGTGTGCTATACCAATGTCTGCATGGCATGTGTGTGGAGAGGCTGGTAACATGACCAAAAAACGTGCTTAGGTATATCAATCTGGGAATTCCATTACTCATAACACTAGTCCTTGGGTAGTAGACCTGTGAGTCAAAACCTAAAAAAAAGGTAAAAAGGTGATCTCTTTCTTTTTTGTTGTCCTCACTAGTAAAGTAAAGTGTAAAATGCATAAAGTGACACCACAGGTGCTGTAAATAAAAATAGCAATCATGAGAGGAGTCATACCCTGCTGCCACAAGTGCTCCTTTCGTCTGACATGAGTAGCACCCATCTCTGGATTCTGCAAAGGTTTCCTGATGGCAAGATAAACCTAACTTCCCCCAATCTGGTGGTTACGCTAGAGATCATGAAGGGACAGCGTTTCATGGTTAAAACATAGTCAGGTAAGTTGTCTACTTAAACATTGCTTTAAGGATTTACTTTGTACGTCCATAAATTCATTGCAGACAAACAAACCATTATGTGCTGAAGCTGTTAATACAGATGCAAATTAACATGAACAACTTAACAGTAACATGTATCTCCTGTTGTTCTATATATTAATTGGTAGAAGATGGGGTGAGGTGGAGATGCGCTAGATATTGCAACAGTAATACACTCAAATAATAGAATTGATGTTTTAATAGAACAGAAAGACACGTGTTTCGACACGCTGGTCGTTCTCAAGGCTGAGTAGTTTGTAGAACATAATATAACAATCAACAAAAAAGAAAAAAGAAAGAATTACAAATCAGAATTGATACACACATTAACAATATCATCGCATACACAGAAAAATTAGCAATTGAATTTAGAACGAGACAGATATATCACAACATTTTGTATAATACAAAAAGAAAAAATATTTTTGTTGGCATACCGTGAACCAGGGTTGAAGAGTAGAGTACACGAGGTGGAAGCAGTTGCAAGAATTAAAAACAGATCAGAAATTATATGATGAGTATAGTCATTTTTGAAAATGTTAAACCTGTGAATACAATACTGAAATGGTGATCCTATTTAAGGTATATAGCAGTCAGAGTATAAAAAATATGCATATAAAACGGGACAGTTCCCTTGAATAGTGCGCAGAGTCACCGGAGCCACCAACCATGCACTGAAAACACCAATCACTCAATAATTGTATAGAGAAAATGCCTTGAGGTAACAAAAAGGTCATCAATGGCCCTTGAAAGATCAAAAGAAAATTCTGATAGAATAAGACTAGAGTCCAAACTGAACACATTAGTAAACAATCTAGGCTTACCGTACGAAGAATGAATATGTTGATAAATCAAGATGGGGTGATCCCTAAACCAAAATAACCATGGGTAAGTATGAAGGGAACACTCAGTAAGCGAAACCAATAATTGTGCAAAGAACCAACAATGCAGGTGAAAAATAACAGATTGCCATACCTCGAAAGAAGGAGGCGATGTGAAACTCAATGGAACATCGCATACAGAAGACAATCCCTGCCGTAATGGCCGCACATGTATATTACCTTCGAAACAAAAATTAACAGAACCGTAAGGATACTGGTTGTAAAGCAAAAAATGCAATTATGCTGGTGCGTGGCTAACAAAGTACTTACTCGTAAATCGAGCGAACAGATAACACGGAAATATTTTTTCTTTTTGTATTATACAAAATGTTGTGATATATCTGTCTCGTTCTAAATTCAATTGCTAATTTTTCTGTGTATGCGATGATATTGTTAATGTGTGTATCAATTCTGATTTGTAATTCTTTCTTTTTTCTTTTTTGTTGATTGTTATATTATGTTCTACAAACTACTCAGCCTTGAGAACGACCAGCGTGTCGAAACACGTGTCTTTCTGTTCTATTAAAACATCAATTCTATTATTTGAGTGTATTACTGTTGCAATATCTAGCGCATCTCCACCTCACCCCATCTTCTACCAATTTTCGTTTCCAGCCAGGGTGGTCTGGCTGCGTGGGTGGTAATGCTGCTGATATTCTAGAAACAATTCCTTGATGGAACTCTTATTCTAATCAGTGATAACTAGCGCACAGACTCTTTTTGCGAACCCACAGCTTGTCTTTAACTAGTTCTATATATTAACCCTACAAACCAAACAGAGGACGGTGTTAAACAGATGTAATATGCTGCAAACACTCGAGAAAGGTTAGGGGATACCCAATGTACAAGAAAGTTCATCAATGTTTTGTTCTTCATTTCTAGTATTTTAAAATGAAGTACATCAGTAAAACACTGCGAGAGTCCAAGTAAAACGTGTATAACAAGCTTAAAAAGAAATTAGGGCTCACATACAAGCAGCAGTATATCAATGAGCATTTCTTCATGAATGGCAATTATACATGGGAATGAGAGGTGGTGTGAAGGATAGGAACGAGAAGAGAGCAGTAGGGACAGATGCTATCTTCATAAGACAAGCAGCATGAGTTTTTGTGCGTCGTTCTCAGCCATCTTGCACAGAAAAGAAAGACCAGAGCTCTTAAAAACAGTTCCAGTCATCTCTGTGCTTTTGTATTGCATGTTCAACCGTGGAAAGGGATGTATGTATAGAAGGGATTTATAAAGCACGGACCTAGCTGGAAAGCAGTGGAGTGCTATACAAAGGGGATGCACCCCTGGGGTCACAAGTAGGGCGCAGGGGCAGCATGGGAGCATGGAAGGTAGTGGTACAAGGGGCAGTGGGAACACCAGAGGGTGGAGGAGAAATAGCGTTGTGTGAAATGATCAGTAATTGGCAGGATGCACAGTAGCTCGTTCACCCAATCATCAACACAATGGACACTGGAAGATTTGTCCCAGTCTCAGTATATCTTTCATCATCATCATCACGGAAGAATCAGATCTTATTTGGTTTAGGGGGGCTTGTCATTGCTTCAGTGCCTCCTATTAAGTAGATGGATGGTTTCATGACCATCTCGGTTTTCAGATCAAAATTGATTCTCTAAGGTTTGTCTCCTGAATTCATGGCTCCTGTAGCAAGATCCAATCAGACGTGTCAACGTACTCAGAATGTTTTTCCATTTCAAGGAAGCATCCATAGCAGACATTTTCCTTTGGGACATTCTCAGCAGCGATCAAAGCACTCTGTTAAGTCCATCACTGTTAACAACGTAGATTATCTGTAAGCAATTCTGCATGTTTTGCATGATCTGGATATCACAGTTTTGCTACACAATTGTAAGATCTGCAATGAAGATAAACCTGTGATGATATGATTGGCTTTAGGAGTATGATGATTAAAATGTGGGTTAATTAATAGCTTGAGAATGTGCGCACCTTCTATTTATCCATGTTCTTATGTCAATATATTGTTCTGGGCAGTGTACCACTGGTACGCGAAGAAGCGAAACGAGAGGGTGTGGGGGGGTCCTTCGGGTTTAGTGTACATCCTAGACAACTTTTGGGGCTTGCTTTGAAAGTACACGTGAAGCAACGTGTGCAGGTTGGCAAAGCTACAGCATGTCATCGTAGAGCCAGCTCCCACGTTGTTATGCAAATATGCCCCTTAAACATCATGCTGGGCGGTCTGGTTAAAAAAGGTGGCTACCTTCTGCCCGTATGTGTTCCCATTTGTTAATAAGTAAACGTTAATATTGCAAGGCAATGTTTGTTATGAATGTTGTGTAACCGCCCGATCAATGCTATTATTATTCGTGTGAGCAGAATGTACCAAAGCCACTGTAATATAGGAAGGAAACATTTCAGATGGTATTTGCTCCTGGCAGATAAGCTGTTACGTTGCACTGTTGACTACTTGCCAGGCAACCAAACCTTACTGAGTGAGTGTGCGCGTATTGTCAAGCGATACATGCAGCACATTCTGTGAACAACTGCACCAGCTGGTTCCCTTCCCATGCCAGAGTAGCAGCCGGGATCTCTGGAAAGTGGTGCTAAACTACTTTAGTTTGATGTTAGCCTTCAGTGCCAGTGGTATGCTATGAATGCTGCGAGCAGAACTCTCTTCATTTTTAATATGCTTTGATTGAAGGCATTGCACACAGACACCAAATGCAGATACAATTCAGTAACATTTTAACACGATTACGCGCTTAAGAAGGAAATGAAGGTTACGCATAGAACACCTATCTGTGGCAGTAAATAATCGTGCAGTGGACTCGCCGGGGTTACTAGGGGAAGCAACGCAGGCTGAGAAGCAAAATTATCACGTCAGACAAACTCGCCAGGCTGACGCATTTTCTACACTGTTATACACCGGAATGAGAACCATCAGGTAAAGACAGGGCAGTATAGTCAGTACGTGGACCGGCTGTCGTTAGTGCATTGCTCAGGTGGGAGGTATTCTTGAATAACTTCCTCGTAGTTGCTGGCCCAGAGGAGACCGAGAAACCATGTGCCAAGGGTCAAGCCACATACCTGCAGGTTTCTTTCGTAAAATCACAGAACCCACCAATCAGGCATCCAATCGCTCCAGCCATAAAAATTGGCCCCATTATCTCAATGAGTTTCCTAATGAGCCGAGAACAAAACTTACCAACAGCCAGACAACACAAGAGTTTATGGAAGAAACTAGCAGTACAACTATCACATCTGGGGCAGGTATAGCGGCTATCTCAGCGCTGCTGTTGGGGAGGCGCAAGTGCTTCAGCAGAGTGCTGCAGTTGACAGTGGCGGCTGGGTGAATTTTTAATTGGAGGGGTGTGAATATTTCCCACTAATATGTTAGAGTGACCATGCGTAGCGAGAGCCCGAATCTACCCAGACGTGTGGGGCCGGACGGCCAGAATCCCCCTAAGGCACTTTTTTTAAATATTGGGTTCAAATTGTGCATTATACAGCACACTTTCTGTGAAAAAGCCTAACAGTTTACAAGTGGTTTCCCAGGGTAATTCCAATCCAAAAATGCAATAGCTGCACATCACGAACAGAACAGTGCACATAGGCATTTCCCAACGCATTTTCATGAGGCCTTCACCCACAATATATGCCAGTATAAAAATATTTTCACACTGGCTGTGGTCAAACATTTCCTTCCTGGCTGCACCCTATATAAGAACAAACACATTTTTGCTTTGTACATAATGGCAGTAATGATGTTATAAGAAACCATGTCCACTCAGCCACTGCCAATATATGTCAGCATCCCCACAAAAGAACATATTCCTGTTGGCTTTGGCTTAAAAAATTCAAAGACACAATAAGAAAACATGTGCAAACTGGTTGCACAATGTAGTCCATTCTAGACATGTAAAGACACTTATCATGCTTACTTTATCATAGATGCACAGAATAAAAGGCCATGCCGCAATAAGAAATAGCTAGACTGGCTGGCAGTGAGAGAGCCCCGGGGTTCCTGAAGGCGAACTGGGCGCACTTCTTGTTGTTACACGTGGTGAACAGATCTATCCTGGTTTTTCCTCACTTGGCGAAGAGCCAGTTGAACTCTTGGTTGTCCAGCTCCCACTCGTGTGACCAGGGTCGGACTGGGACAAGAAATAGGCCTGGTCAGCCAAAAAAAAGTGGCCCACCCCTCGCCTCAAAAAAGTGAGCCACCCCTCGCCTCACGACCCTAGACCTCTGATGACATCACCCTAAGTGATGTCATTTGACCCCACCCCAAAGTGACGTCCCGGGAAGCGATGAAACACAACCTTCACCCCTTGACAAAACAGGAAGTGGCATCAAATAGCATTGTTCCTAAGTACACTAAATTACTGTGAATCCAAGCAGACGCACAAGGACGAATGATAATATGTGGCCAGTCCAACCCTTCGTGTGACGAAGAATACTCTCTGCTGAGCTTGGCTGCTAAGATATTGTCCAGGTGCTCTGCCCTCAGATAGATCATGTGCTTGAGAGCCCATTCCCAGAGCATTTGCACTTCCAATGAAAAAATGGACGACCTTGTACCTCCCTGCTTGTTTGTATAGTGCATGGAGGTTGTATTGTCTGTTTGCACTGTCACAAACTGACCAGTGGGGTCTGGCTGGAAGGATTTCAGTGCCCAACGGATCGCTCGCAGCTCCAGCACATTTATGTGAAGGTGGGAGTCCTTTGCTGACCAAACCCCTCTCGCTTGAAGATCCCCCATTTGAGCGCCCCATCCCGATAGAGAGACATCTGTCCTGAGCAGTAATGTTGACGTGGGTGCCTGAAATGGCATGCCATGAATCAGGTTGCCCTCCTTGGCCCACCAGCGCAGTGCTTCATGGAAGGTTGGTGTGAGGAGCACTATGTCTTTCCATGAACCATAGACTTGGACCCGTTGATGGTCCAGATCTTCTTGGATGGGCCTCATTCACAACTTGCAATTCTGAATGAGGAAGTTACAGGAGGACAGCATTGCTTTGAGAGGCTTCTATCGACTTACCTTGGACGCTGCATTCTTTAGAATCCAGGCAACTAGCCCCAGTATTTCTGTTATTCTCTCTGGTGATGGTCGCATCCTTGAATGTGTGTGTCTAGGTCTTCCCCCAGAAAGATCGAAGTCTGCACTGGTATGGGTGGCGATTATTCCCTGTTGACGGTGAAGCCTAGGCCTTGCTGCAGGGTTGTTGTTTGCTCCACTGCTCTCAACGCTGCTTCTGGAGAATCTCCCTTTATGAGCCAGTTGTCCAAATACAGGAAGACTTCTACTCTTCATCTCCTGAGATGGGCAGCCATCAGCACCAGAAACTTTGCAGACTCTCTGTGCTGATTTGAGTCCGAAGGGAAGTGCCTTGAATTGGAAATGGTCTGTTCCTACTGCAAATCAGAGGTACTGCCTGTGTGCTGGGTGGATCGGGATATGAAAATAGGTGTCTGCCAAGTCTAATGTAGCCAGGACTCGCCCTTGTTTAACCAGTGCAGGACCATCGGTAGTGATGTCATCTTAAACTTGATGCGCCGCATGAACTTGTTCAGGGCTCTTAAATCTAGAATCGGGCACCATTGTCCATTCTTCTTCCTGATCAGGAAGAAGTAAGAATAAAATCCTCTTCCCTGTTGCCAGAGCAGAACCAGCTCTACGGCCGCCGTTAGTAGAAGTTTGTCTACCTCAGGGACGTCATTTGGGGTCGCCAGGGGTTCAAACTGTGACCCATGTGGTCTCCCTTGCTACCCCTTTGGTCTCCTTTGCAACCCCTAAAAAAAAGAAAAGAAACGTTTTTTTGGTTTTTTTACAAACTGAAGGTCCTGGTTCTGTGGCCAGCACCATGTGGCTCTTCGTTTCTGGAGTGGCTGCCTTTCTTGTTCAAGCCTCTTAAAAAACAGGAGGTTCCACAAATGTAACGGTGATCCTAAATAAGAAAGGATACGAATCCTTTGTCTTTCTGGAATTCTTAATAATAATTGCTAGACTTAAAAGATTATTTGAGGTGCATTTTAGGGGATGAGTCACTCATTTAGTCTGCTCTTAAACACCTCAAATTCACAATGCAGACAAAAACGGCCAAAAAGCATTTAGAGTATAATAAGCATCCATTTCGGACTATGTATTTTGCTTTTCGCAGATTGCACATATAGCATGTTTTTTCTGCCATTGTCTCTGTTTCGATCATCACAAGACATTATATCTCGGTGTCCTCGGTCACTTCACAAAATCCTTGTGCCTAAAGGCTTGTGTACAGTGTAGACATGTTGGACATAGCACATAGTAACCCCTGATTTCTTTGTGCCACAATTAATGCTTAATGGTAATGTCTCCATCATTCCTATCTCCCTGGCATGCTGTTCAGGATGTTTGTTTGCATGTATGAGGTAATGAGTGCCCAGAGTACGGGATGCCGTGTGAGTGCGCTGCTTTCCCTGCTCTACTCGAAATTCTTTAATACACAGTTATGAACCCTCCCAATGGTTTGTATTTTGCCAACCTCTGAACCCTGAAAAGTAGATCCACGCAAGCTTGACATGTGGCCAGATCTGCACAGGACCTGCAGATGAACTGGCCTGCTGTTCACAGTTACCAGTTTAATTGTATCCACTACAGAGTGTAATTTGCTTTCTGACTTTGAGAACATTCAGTCAGGTAATTGCTAATTTTACTAATAGCTGGTACGATAGCTCACTGGGTTGAGCGCTCACTGCTGTGATGTGTCCGATCTACAGGTTGCAGGTTTGAATCCCAGCGAGGCCAACTCAGCTTTTCATCCTTCTCAGGTCAATACATGAGTACCAACACAGGTTGGGTGATACTGTATGTGCATTTGTTCTATATAATGCGCTTCAGTATAAGTGCTACATAAGAACACATTATCATTTTGTCTTGCACATCTGCTTGTATTCACAGTTATTTGATAATGTGCGGCCATACACACTGATATTAACGATGCATATGGTGATACATTCTTGTATGAAATGTATATCACATTACAGTGATATCGTAACCATATTTTTCGTAGTGTACTTGGAAACAATGCTACGTGATGCCAGTTCCTGTTTTGTCAAAGGGTGAAAGGTCATGTGCCATCGCTTCTTGCGATGTCACTTCGGGTTGGGTCAAATGACATCACTTCCTGTGATGTCATCAGAGGTCACGGTCGTGTGATGTTACTTCCGCTACCCCCAGGCATTTTGGTGAAATTACATCTCTGGTCTACCTCTGATCTTAGTTGTTGTAGCAGATGAACCGTTCGTGGTGAGGGGGACGAGGCAGAGGTTGTTTAAGGAACTCGATGATATGCCCCTTTCGCACTACCTGCAAAACCCACTTGTCTGATGTAATGAAATTCCAGAACTGTAGGTGTTGACTTATCTGCCCTCCCACCTATGTGCGATGTAGGAGGCGTGGTGCCCTCAAGTCAATTCTTCTTGGTTTGGGCCCGATCCCCTTCTGCCTCTTTGTGACTGGTATCTGGAAGGGGTTTGCTTGTACCTGCCGCCCGTCTGGTATGAGCTGGATGATGAACCCAGCTCTTGGAAGGACCTTCTGTAAGATCTGTACTTCACGCCTGAGCCTCGAAAAGAACAGGTGACGATCCTTGTCCTTATCCCTGAGGGAACTAATGGCTCTTGCTGTGCCGGTGTCCGACTTAATGCCCTTTTGACGATCATCAATTTAATTTCTGAACAGCTCCTGGCCATCAAATGGCATGTCAAATACCTGTGCCTGAACTTCGGGCCTAAAATGTGTGGCCTTCATCCATGCTTGTTGTTGCAGCACTTACCTGAGAGCCATCTGCCTGAATCCGCACTGGGCCACATCCACTGTGGCATCAAGCATGTGATCTGATTCGCTTTCCCCGTCAGTTACGATGGCTTTCACTTCGTTCTGATGCTCCCTTGACAGGTGTTTGACGAGCCTGTACATTTTGAGCCATAGCTCTGTATCAAATCTGGCTGTCATAGCCATCACATTGGCAGCTGGGGGCGTGGCCTGGAGCTGATGGCGTGCAGCGGCTGATCCGCTGAGCTCCGGCTGAGACGCCATTTCCTGATCCTTTTTCTCCGGCATACGAGAAGCAACAACCCGCTGAAAAGAACGCAGTTGTGGGGGAAGCGGTTCCCTCCAAGAATCTCTCAAAGGGTTGATTATCGGACCCCCTGGACAGCAGTGGTGGGCCCGGAATACGCTCCCTTCCCCGCCGGGCCCGGCTCCAAGATGGCGGCCTGAACAGCTTGGCGGGGTCCCTGTGTGGAGCACACACACTTCCGCGCTCCCGGGCCTGTGCACCAGTCGGGATCGGAGAGGAGGCGTCAACTGGCGACACCCGACCGAGGCAGGCGCCGGAACCCCGAGCTCTCGCCCTGCTCCCCCTCCAGCGCAGAGATCGGCTCCGGCTGGCATTACGCGCCGACGAGGGAACACGCGAGGGTCCCCCGAGCTTGCGGACCCCCGCACCACGACCAGACAGCGAGCGCTCGGACGGAGGAGCACACAGAAGAACGCGCCGACGCTGCCAGCCTCTGGACCCCAGGAGCCATCCCAGATCCTGGTCGAGACTGCGGAGCGAACACGGGACGCAGGAGCCTGGCGAACAAGGTGCATGCAACCGTAAGACACCCGCTAACGGGACCCCCGGTTCCGCCCTCCCTTGTCGCCGCCTGTGCTCACCTCCTAGGCTGGAGCATCTCCACTGCTGTGCCCCACGCGCCCCAACGCCTATACGCCTGTGACCGGAGTGCAAACGCGGTGGGGGCATCGATAGCGAGAGCCTGGATAAGCTTGTGGAGGCCCAGAGTACTCACGTCACTGGCGGCCAGCGCCCCAGATTTCTCCCAATTACACTCATCGAACACTCTGGGTACGCTCTACTCGAGAACCTCCCTTCTGGACACATAAGTGGCCCCAAACCTTTTTACTCCGGCGGTTGCACAGATCTAGAACTTTAGCCCACCTGCTCCTGCTCCCCCAAAATGGCTGCCAAAAACAAAACTAAAGCTTCCACCATGGATTCCTTTGTTTCAACTAGGGCTAAAACCCCCATCCAAGCCAAGACTAGCCCCACCGAAAACACTCGGCCGACTGAGGCGGAGGCCTGTGACAACCACTCCCAAATCCTCGACGCTATTGCCTCATTGAAAACCCACATCGACTCCAAGATCGATGAGTTTAAGATAGGTATACAACTCATCAGACAGGATGCTCACAACTTGGCGGAGAGGGTGACGACCTTAGAGAACACGGCAGAGGAAACGCCCGGGACCTCCGCAGCCCTACAGTCCAAAGTCTCGAACCTGAAAAGGAAGGTCGCAATCCTCGAGGAAAGGGCTGAAGAGGCCGAAGGTCGGGCCAGGCGGGGAAATATCAGGATCCTGGGAATCCCAGAGGGGAACGAAGGCTCGAATACCACATCCTACGTCGAAACCCTGCTGATACAGGAGATCGGAGCCGGCAAGCTGTCACAGGGGTTCGCCGTCGAAAGGGCCCACAGGTCCCTCCAGAAACGGCCGCCCCCCGGCTCACACCCACGACCAATAATAGCCAAGATATTAAATTTTCAAGACAGGGAAATCATATTGAGACACTCCAGGGAAATAGGTCCTATCGAACGAGGAGACTCCAAGATCTCCATATACCCAGACTACACTCAGAAGGTGCAGAGGGATAGGAATTCATTCGTCCCGATCAAGGCTAGGCTTCGCCAACTGAACTTCAAATACAGGTTGCTCTACCCGTCCCGCCTAAGAGTCATCTACAACGGCCGAGTGGTATTCCTCGACAACCCGGAGGCAGCCAACATGTGGCTAGAAGATAATAACCTTGCTGAAGGCAAGGACGCTCCACGGAAGGAAGACTAAACCTCATAGACCTTTTCACGGCGCCCGCACGCGGCGCACATTGCCGGACCCCAGAAGGTAATCCAGTCAACAGTTTGCCATAGGAAACGGCCCTCGCTCGACCCTGCCGCCTCGCACCAGCCCCACCCCCAGCGAAAAACAAAATCGGGCCAGTCCTTCGCCCGACCCGACTCGCGCCCGATCCCCGAATGGGTTCAGACGGCTCGAGTGCACCTGAGCACCGCAACAGCGTTGTAGTCGCTGGGTGCACAAGTTTGAGTTATGTTACCAGTTTCGTTAGTTTCACAGTCTTCGTTTCACTAATGCCAGTAAGACACAAGATGGACACAGGTGATAAACCAAGTGATTGCGAACCAGATGCCGCCACCATGCAGCCCGCTATCCGCGGCCTGACACCACACCAGGCCACAGGGATGGTATCTCATCCCAAATCCAGAACACTGAACCAATGGCGTCACACCTTACCGTGATGACGTGGAACGTGAGGGGAATGGGCTCGTACCTCAGAAGGAATCGCATTCAATCCTACCTCAGAAGAAAGAAAGTCTCGATTGCGATGTTACAAGAGACCCATCTCACGGAGGACGCAATGTCCAGACTAGCAGACCGATGGGAAGGGACTTTGTGTGGGTCCCCATACTCCAAATATGCGAGAGGCGTACTAATATGGGTGAACCCGAACGTGCCCTTCCAGCTACAGTGGTGTGAATCCGACAAGGCAGGAAGATTCGTGATAATGTGGGGCACCACAGAACAGACGCCGATTTGCCTGGCCAACACATACTTCCCACAGCACGGAATCCCGTCATACCTCAGCGTATTAAATGCCAAGTTGGCACACCATCGTGGCCGAACCTTCATATGGGGTGGAGACTTCAATTGCGTCATGGACACAGCCATGGACAGATCCCTTCCTCCCCCCCAAACAAGCAACCCCGCAACTCGCACCCTGACGGAAACAATCAACCAACTTAACTTGGTGGACATCTGGAGGGCACAACACCCAGCTGACAGGATCTACTCACACTACTCAGCCCCCCATGGAGACCACACAAGAATCGATTACTTGTTCATAGACAGGGAACAGGTCCCATTGGCAATAGCTTCCGAGTAATTGGGGAGATCTATCTCTGACCACTCCCCGCTGAGCATGCAATGGCATCTAAGGGGACCCAGACCCCCGATTCCCTTGTGGAGGATGCCCACCGCGACACTAGATGACCCGGAGTTCAGAGAAGATCTTGCTGACAGAATGGAGGATTATGTCGAAATCAACAAAGGATAGGTGTCCACCTGGAGCACACTCTGGGAAGCCATGAAGGTGGTTACCAGGGGAGAAATCATATCCAGAGCTGGCGGCATCCGCAGACAGTTAAAGGCGACCCTGGAGACACATGAAGCAGAGATCACCCGCATGGAAGCCACCTCAGACATTTCTCCAGAGGTCGAAGTGAAACTGAAAGTAGCCTGTGAAAATTGTCAGAAATCCTGGGATAGACTGGAGAAATTTGACTTTGCAACATACACCACTAAATCCCACAAAGAGTCAGACAAACCGGGCAGACTGCTGGCCTGGCTGTGTAGGCGTGAACACCCCAAACACCTGCCCACGGAGATAAGGGATGATGAAGGAGTATCTCACAAGACGCAAATGGGGATCAACGAGGCATTCGCTAAATTCTACTCAAAACTGTATGCCCATGAAGCCCAGATACCCACCGAGTCATTAATAGAAACTCTGGAAGAGATAGGCCTACCCCGAATATCCAGCGAGCAGAGAGACGAACTGGAGCTGGAGATCTCTCCCGAAGATGTTAGGGAGGCTATCAGGTCGCTCGCCACCAACAAAGCCCCTGGCAGTGATGGCCTCCCGCCGGAATTTTACAAAACATATGAATCTATTCTCACTCCCATCCTACACGAAGTTTACCAGGAGGACTATGCGAACGGGATCTTGCCCAATACTATGAAAGAGACTATAATCATCCCCATGCTTAAGCCGCACAAACCACCTACTGATTGTGACTCCTATCGACCTCTGGCTATGCTAAACTATGACAGCAAGATCCTCACCTCGATATTGGCCAGCAGACTTGCTAGAGTGATGGGGTCCATAATCCACGAAGACCAGAATGGATTCGTTCCCGGACGTAACACCACAGCTAATCTGAGGAGGCTACAGCACATCATGGCCGAAACCTACGAGTCAGATGAAGACCTAGCAATACTGTCACTCGACGCCAACAAGGCCTTCGACTCCATCGATTGGGAGTGGCTTGTGGAGGTCTTGAGGAATTTTGGTTTTGGTAAAGGATTCATTAGATGGATCCAGGTACTCTACAACTCGCCGACGGCCAGGGTCAAGACAGGCAGATCACTATCGGAATCCTGGGAAATACAGTGGGGCACGAGGCAGGGATGCCCACTCTCGCCCATGCTATACATACTGGGTCTAGAACCGCTCGCCATATACTTCCGACAACAATTCTTCGATGCTGGCATTAAGGTGGGCATCGTCTACAACATAATATCGCTATATGCGGATGACGTCCTTCTCTACCTAAGGAATCCCGAGGTCAATGCACCGACTGCACTGGAGGTACTTGATAACTTTGCGAAATACTCTGGAATACAGTTCAGCAGACACAAATCCTCTGCATTCCCCCTAGCCAGATTGCGAGTCACCCCAGCAAACAACCTCCCGCCCATAGGGATAAAGTGGCAACTAGACAAGTTCTGGTACCTAGGAATTAATGTGGGCCACACTCCGCAGCTCACACATTAGCACAACACTGAAGTCGCAGTCGCCAATCTCCGAAGATCTATAAAATTCTGGTCCAAGCTCCCACTAGCGATGGTGGGAAGAGCGGCGATCACCAAAATAATAATTCTCCCCAGATTCCTATACTTCTTCGTGAACATTTCCCACTATGTTCTGCCGCACTTCTTCAGGAAACTAGAGGCAATCATCGGGGACTTTTTGTGGGGCCCCCATAGGCACAGACTGTCACTGGCCACGTTAACTCTGCCACATAAAGAGGGAGGAATAAAACTCCCAGACCTACAGCTCTACTACCTGGCCGCTCAGCTCAGCCACATCACGAAATGGTTATCGGATGAACCAACAGCCGAATTAGGGCTACTGAAACAATACCACACCAACCTAATCCCTAAAGAAACTCTGTGGTACCCTCTCCGGCAACCCTTGGACATCCCCCTAATCGTTGAGCTCGGCAGGAAGATATGGGCCAGGACCTGTTACATAAGGAAGGTGAAGCACCCGTACTCTCCTGACAACCCTATAGTGGTGGATGTGTGCAAAACGAGGGCAGACTTCTCTGTAGCTAGGAGATGGGAAGAAGCTGGCATATACACGTGGGGGGACTTGTTCGGAGAAGAGGGATTCAGGGACTTCGAGTCGCTACAGGACATTGAAGGACTCTCCAGGGGCCAATTTCTCTGGTACCACAGACTCAAACAGGCCGCCAAGAAGCAGTGGAACAGCTGGCCAGAGGAACCCACCCCAGACCCGTTGCTGCAGGAACTGCATGACCTCCCGGATGGTTGGAGACCAATCTCCAGGCTTTACAACAAGCTCATCGATAGACCTAATCCCAAAGGATTGACACTGAAGGCGAGATGGGAAGCAGACCTTGAAACACCACTCACCGACAAGGAATGGGAGAGAGCACTAATACACCCCAAGAAGGTGTCAAGAAACTCCAGATTTGGCCAAATAAAGCTGAACGTCCTTCACCGAACTTACATGACTCCCCAAAGGGTTGCTTCATTCAACAAGAGGGTCTCACCGGCATGCCCATGGTGCGGGAACGACAAGGCGGATATGATCCACATGTTCTGGACTTGTACGAGGGCGATGTCACTCTGGTCCAAAGCCAAACAGTTTTGCAAGGATGCTGGAATGGAAAGATACGACTGGACACCCGGAGAATGTCTACTTGGGACCTACCCCAGACCAAGTAAGCTCAAACATATTGTGAAGTTGATGGACCTTTCGTGCATATTAGTAAAAAGAACCATAGCAATGGCCTGGAAGACGCCTGCCGGTCCCAGGTACGAACGGTGGCTACATGAGCTGGAAAGATGGGCGGCTGCCGAAACCAGAGCCTGGCAAGAAGGAACCATAACCAGTGGGGATGCCACAAGCGGCACCTTGGACTCCTGAAAGGCCCTCCTGAGAGACATGCGCTTCAACGCAGACCATAAGCCTCCCTGAGAACCCATAACGCTTTGTAGTATTGTCCTTTTGCACCACCACAGAGTCGTTGCCCCCTGAAACTGTTTTCCCCTCACTTCCCGAATAATCAGTATTTTGTTAATCACAAGCCATCTCGGACTCTAAATATACCATCACACGAAGACTGTTGTTTTTGTTGTTGTTCTTTTTATTTTTTTGTTATAGTTCGTAAAGTCTGTATTCATTAATTCCTGTTACAAAACCAATAAAAAATCACATTGGCAGCTCTAACCATCAGCAACACAGCAGAAGATACCTTTCTTCCAAAGGCTTCGCGTTTCCGCCCTTCCTTGTCTGGCGGGGCTGTACGTGGTGAGGCTGAGTTCTCCTGTTTTTTCCTAGTCGCCAATGTAATAACGGAGTCAGGTTTTGGATGACCTCTCAAACACATGGGTGCAGATTCGGGGGCTTTGTATTTCTTTTCTGGCCATGTAACCAGAGGAGGTGTGGAGTGCGGTGTCGCTAAAATCTTCTCACCTGCCACCAAAATTGTGACCAAAATTGGTATGGTGCTGACTGTGTGCAGCCGCTCGTCCCTATGTCAATAGAGTACCGACTTTTTTTCTTCAGTGTCAATTTCTGCGGATTTAGCTATGATTTAATGGAATGACACTATATTGTACAGTGGTGACGACCCTTCTGGAGAGTCATGTCTCCTTTGTTTCTCTATTATATGAGTGTTCCTGGTCTGGTGCATTTCTGGGGAGTTCCCCCTCCTCCCACTCGTTGTACTGTATCTCAGGGTCAGACAAATCCCTGAAAGGGTCGTCGCAGGCATCAGGGTCATCCGTATCCTGTTGCAACTCAGAAACTATAAGGGTGGATGGTGCTGTGTAGTCCCGCATTCTAGGCTGCAAGCCCTTCTGTGGAGATGGAGAATGTCTCCACTTCTGCAGTGCAAGAGGTGGCAAAATGCACCTGGGTGACGCGCTGTGGTGTGAGTGCTGTCTGCGTTGGCTACCTACTGTGGGTGACCTATGACGAAGGTGTACTGAAGGTGACCTGATACTTGAGGTGTGACGTGCTGCGGGTGAGGTGCTAATTTGATGGAAAGGGGGCTCCTGTTTTGGCATGGGGGTGTCAACCTAGCCCTCTGCCTCTGTTGGTATTTGTCAATTATCCTCTGCTTCAATTGCATCAAGGCCGGGTCGAATGGGTTTGACGTGTCATACATAATGGGCTGCCAGTGAGGGCTCTGTTCCTTAGGCAGTGGTGGCTTTAACTCCTCCTCCATATCCGAGTACTCCTCCTGCAGGATGAGGTCTGGTAATTCAGCCATCTCAGCGATTTCAGACAGCTGCACAGCTATTCCCATGCTCACTACAGTAGGAATGACTCTTTCATGCTCAATTAGCTCCTTTTCAGTTACTATGTGCTGAACAAGTGACTCGTCGACAATCTCTGCTAAAATGGACCTAACTGGGACCGTGGACAGTGAGACTTTCGTTGATGGGACATCTTTCTGCTTTTTAGTGCTCTCCATTGACAGCGTTTCCCCCCGTTGATGACGACTTTGTCGACGAGTAGTGCTTCAATGATGATTGCTTCATTGTCATCGATCACAATGCCGCCGACGAGTCCCTCGACAATGAGGTATTGGTCGTTGATGACAGTGATCTCTTCATCGATGAGTGTCTCTCCATGGACGTATTGGGGTTCAATTGGCCAGATAAGAGGTTTTTTGACCGTTCATAGACAGCGGGGAACACACTCTCATGGACGGTGTTCGTGTAGATGACTGGTCCGTCGACAAAGACTTAGAAGTGGAATCTTTACCTTTTTTGAGGTATCCTTCTGGTGGTCCCTGAGCACCTTGTCAGATGTGGAGGCACCTTTGTCAATCCACTTTTTCGATTTTGAAGGTGCTGAATCTGCTCCGTCTACTGAAGAAGCTCTCCTCTTGGGAGCTTGCTTCTCAGTATGCCTTTGAGAAGTAGAATGCACGGTTTTAGAGGATTCTCCATCAGAAGACATCTATCTGCTTTCTTGGTGTAGCAGGAGTCTCCTATGCCTGTCTTCAATAGTTCTGTTGGAAAATGTCTGGCAAATTTTGCAAGCCGGAATCTCATTTGGGTACAAGCAGTAAATGCAGAACATGTGGGGATCCCTGATGAAAATCACCCTCTTTCCACACTTACTGACTGCAGTCCCTGAAGAGAAGCCTTTTCCTCAAAGTCTGCATGCCTGGATCTGCCATGAGGTGCTTTCTGGGCACAGCAAACTTGACGATTTTAGGGTGAAGAAAAGGTTTCCAGAGCCTTGAAAGTGTTAGGTTAAACCCCATCAGTAAAGTATATTAATCCCAAATTTGGAATGAGTTCAGAGAGCTTGAGAGGATTCCCCTGTTAGAAGACTACGGTGACAAATCTGACAATGGCTGCCTGGGGTGGAGCTTAAGCCCTGTCTCCTCATTGGTTTAGGATCAAAGAGGACCAAAACAACCAAAACGAGGTGGATGAACTACACAAGTGAAGGGCTTCACATGCCTATGGGGCTGTTTGTATGGCATTTTCCTGTGGACATTTGTTATAGATATGATTCATTTTAAATTGCAGAGGATTCCCAGTATGATGAAGGGAAATAGTCAAGCATGTGAATCTAGGAAAGATCCAATGCTGGAGAAAGCTGGTTACCCCAAAAGGCCAGCATAGCCAAGTAATAATACACACCATGCTAGGTTTATCATAGATTCCTAGTAAAAAAAATGGCATGCCACTGCAAGAAACGTGCACACAGATTCACACACAGCAGACACTCACCCATTCACACGCACATACATACATCATACACTCATACACACATACTATATATAAGTTATTTTTTCAAATGTACCAATTTACCTCCAGTCCAGATTTGCTTTGCTGCTGCCTCCAGAAATCACTTGGGATCCCGCAACGCATGAACAGGAACCAGGAAGCAGAGCGCTGCCTGGTTCCTGGTCATGCGCTCAGGAGCGGGAGCATTGATAATGTGGCGCCTGCTCCGTTTGTATGTACAGGGGGGGTGCATGAGCGCCCCCTCACACATACAAATGTGACATTCCACAGCCTGCATCCCCAATGGGCAATGCATGGGTTGGGGAATCAAATCACCTGACTTGCATGGCCCAATGGATATGCATGGCTGGGGAACAAAACTGTAAAAGCGAAACCGCGTTTCAAGCAAGCCCAGGAGTGCTCCTTCAGCTGCAACAATCAGCTGAGGGCACACTCCTGGGTTGGCGCTGCTCCTCCATGAATGATGGTTCTGGTGAATGGCGCCCCTTCGCCCATTATGGACGTGCCGGCAGTTGGGAGCAGTGATGTAGACTACTTTGACCTGGCCGCTGAGCAAGATTCTCGTTCCCCACTGAGGTGGATCTTTACAGCAGCTCAGCATTAAAAAAACACTTGGGAGAGCTGAGCGAAATCACAAATGCCCCTGCAGAGTGCTGCAGTAGGGAGCAGATGGGGTGGGTGCTCTTGGGTGTAAAGGTGGTGAAAAACTATCACACTTAAGTTAGCTGTTTCTATGAATGAGCTGCATAGTAAATCGAAAAAAAAGCAGATTACCCTGTTTCCAAAGCTTCCCCACTGAATATATCCCACATCCGCACGAACGTACCACCCACATGGCCTGCGAGAAGACGGGTTTACCAGCCACTAACAAGCCTAATTTTAACTGGAAGGGGCTCTGGCTGGTATAACCCGGCGAGAAACACAGATCAGAAACTCTGCCACTTCCCGAGTCTTGGAAGCACCAATCGGTTTATCAGGGATCTCTACTCTATCCACTTCCCTTCATCCCATTCTAATAGCTCAATCAGCACAAGGCAGCAGTGACATTTTTGTTCATGAATCTAAATGACTCTATAATGAATACGCCTTTATAGCATCTAATCGGCTCCCCAGTGGTAAGACCTTTGATTTCTAATTCACTTCACCAGATGCCTCAGGATACTTCGCAGCTGGGCTTGAACATCATTGCAGCGCTACATTTGGTGCTGGCTGAACACATTGTCTAGACTGTATGACAATATAAATGCAGATGTGAAAAACCATACAGTTTTCCCAAAGAATACTGAAAAAAAGCTATAGAGAGTTGGGGAAACTGATTACCAATATGTTGCAGAGGCCAACTGTAGAGTGTGTGCATTGTGATGGATCAGCAATTAACTGCAATATCAAAAAGGCAACTTTATAGTGGCGATTCTTTGGATCTTGGGTAAGGCGTAGGATGTAGGGACCCTCGGGTGTTCATGCGTCAAGAATTAAGCTTCCTTGATGCTAATGAGACCATGCAAGAGGGCTTCCTCTACTGTGGGGTCTATCAAGATTGTGAAATCTTCATTTGGCTCGCTACCCAGGCGTAAATAGCTTGATATATCATTCAAGAGAGTTCTCACCATTGTAGGGTATCACTACATAATATCCCCAACAAAAATATCGCTGTAGATATGGCCGTTTGGTTCGCCATTGGGGATATTATGTGGGAGCTGGGGTTGCGGGGCTGTCCCCCGTACATGAAAAAATTATGTGGGGGTGTCCCTGACCATGTGTGAATTCCGCCGCTAAAATATGGCAATATTTTTGCATCGCGAGATTTTTGCGGCGGAATTAACACATGTAACCCATTGTAATGTATTCCTCGGTCTCCAGAAGCACCACAGCCCCTTCCTTATCGGTGGGTTTTATGATCACCCCTTCGTTGTTGACTAGATTCTGTATTGTTAATAAAATTAAAAAATAACCAAATTGAGTTAAACTCACAACTACTGACTACAGACTAGTTTTGATAAGAAGGGAAAGACTAAGGAACTGCATTTCGTTGTCCAATATGTTCTGATATCAACACTGCTCTGACAGTGTGTTGTCCCTATGCAACAACATAACGCATTACAGCTGAAATCTATTTCCCTTTTCACAGCTGTCTCCCTTTAACATATGTGAGAGAAGCTGCTCGACAACCTTCGGGTAAGTGCGTCATCCTGAATGGTGATTCGGTGTGTTAAAATATTAGGCCACCGACTTTATAAAGTTAGTCATACAGCACAAACAAAGATCAATGTTCCACTGACCTTTTTTTCCGTGTTCTTTGTCCCCTGTCTAAGAACTAAAAAGCAGCAAGCAACCCGGAAGACGTCATGCAGCACATTGAGACATGGGGCCTCATTACGACCCTGGCGCTCCCGTAATGAACGGTGCCGGTACAGAACCGGCACCATTCATTACGGGATGCCCTATTACGAGGTCCCCTTGCAGGACCCGCTCAGAACGTCGGGTCAGACCAGACTTCCTTAGCGGGTCCCGCAAGGGGAGCAGGGAGCTAATAACGGGCCCGTTAGCAACAGGCCCGTTATTAGCTCCGTCCCAATTCCCATTGAGCCCTATGGGAAAGTAATGTCACTTGACCACACCCCGAAATAACATCATAGGAAGCGATGGAACGCGACCTTTCACCTCTTGACAAAACAGAAAGTGGCATCACATAGCATTGCTCCTAAGTACACTAGAAAAAAATATGGTTCCGATAACACTATAATGTGATATACATTTCATACAAGAATGAATCACCATATGTATCATTAATATCACTTTGTATAGGACCATATTACCAAATTACTGTGAATGCAAGCAGACGTCCAAGGCCAAGGCCAAATAATAGTGATGTGTTATTATATAGCACTTACATTTAAGCGCTTTATCTATAAAAATATACATACAAAATCACCCAACCTGTGTTGGTACTCATTTAGTGACCTCAGAAGAAGGAAAGGCCGAGTTGAGGTGTTTAAGAACAGACTAAGTCAGTGAATCACCCGCTAAAGTGTGCCTGAAATAAACCTTTAATGAGTCTAGCAATTATTGTATGGAATGCCAGAAAGACACATTATTTGTTATTCCTATTCTTTATGATTTAAGGTCCCTACTCAAAGTGTTATACTTTTGGAACCCCATGTTTTTTTAAGAGGCCTGAGCAAGAAAGCCAGCCACTCCAGAAACAAAGAGCCACATGGCACTCACCATACCCCCAGATCTTACTTACGTGGCGACCTCCAAATGACGTCCCTGATCAGGGACATAGCCTTATGGGAAACGGTAAGGGATAAAATATAAAATAGTAGACTACTTTGCATTGAATGACACAAACAGGGTCCCCACGAGCACAGTATGGGGTGCCTTAAATGCAGTGATACGGGTAGAGCTGATCTCCCTAAAAGCCCAAAGATGGCAAGAGAAAGACAAACTAGAGAAAGAGCTAGAGGCGACACTGGGACAGGCATAAATAAAGTTGGCAGGGCGGAAGAACAGGGAGAGCTACAGCAAAGTGAAGGAAGCTCAAAGACAACTGCGGGTAATGAGGACCACAAAGGCAGAGAACGCTCTGTTAAACCTTAAGTAGCGTTACTATTTAGGTGCCAACAAGGTAGACAAAATGCTCGCCAGGCTCCTGCAGCAACAGAGAGGGCAGCGCCACGTAGGGAGTATAAAACAGGAAGATAGATCATTAGTCACAGACTCGGATGGGATAATTCAGTCCTTACAACATATTAAAAGCAGCTGGACTCCTCTGGATGCCTGGAGATTCATAAGATGCAGGCATTTCTAGAAGGGATAAAGCTTACTAAGATAACAGAAGAGTAGAGGGACAATCTGGAAAGGGAAATAACTGTAGAAGAAGTGGAAAGAGCGATAAACAATCTCCCAAACAACAAGTCGCCAGGACCGGATGGCTTTACAGGGGTTTTCTATAAAGCGTTCTGTGATAGGTTAAAAAGCTTTCGAACAAAACTACATTTCGAAATGAGGAAGGCGTGACGTGCACTATGACAGAGGCAAAGGTGGTACTGTTTGAAAAGCCAAATAAAGATCCCACAAGCTGTGGGTCGCATAGGCCTACACCGCTACTGAATACAGATGCTAAAATATATACAGGAATGCTAGCAGAAAGAGCGAAAGGGGTTCTCCCGGGGGTAATAGGGCAGGATCAATCGGGTTTCATAGTGGGAAGGCAAACATGGGACAATACCAGAAGGGTGATCCACTTATTAGAAAAACTGGAAATAAAACAAATACGGCCACGCTGATTTCTTTGGATGCTGAAAAAGCTTTTGATAGGTTGGAATGGCCATACTTATTTCAGACAATGGAACTAATGGGATTTGGGCCAAAATATATCCAAATGGTGAGAGCAAATTACAGAAACCCTTCGATAAGGCTGAAGGTCAATACCCACATCTCTGAGGCAATAAGCATAGAACGAGGAACCAGGAAAGGATGTCCTCTGTCTCCGCACCTTTACGCCATATATTTAAACCCCTGCTGGCGGCAAGTAGACAGAACCAGGACATTAGGGAGTTTTCATTCGGGCAGGAGACGCACAAAATGCAGCGTATGCCAACGATATGCTGATAACATTAGTGGAACCAGTGACAACCATCCCAGTCCTAGTGGGCATTCTTAAAGCGCAAGAGGGGCTTGAAAATAAATATGGGGAAATAAGAAATGTTGGAAGTGTGGCTTCCTAAAGAAATGGCAACACAGATACAGAACTGCTCCCCATTTCGTACTGCTGGGTGAAGCCTAAAATATTTAGGGATAAAATTGACAAAAAAAGTCTCAGCGCTGTATAAAGCCAATTTCCCGGACTTAATTAAAAAAACACAAACAGATTTTGCAAAGTGGACGCTGATGCAGATTTCTTGGCTTGTGCGTATAAATACTGTAAAGATGGTGACTCTCCCGAGGGCACTATATAGATTCCATACTCTACCAATACCGATCCTGAATGCCTTTTTTAAAGCAATGAATGCATTGATTTCCAGATTATCTGGCACAATAAATGCCAGAGAGTAGCGCCAGATCTTCTGATGTCCCCAAAACAAAGGGGTGGAATAGGACTCCAAAACCTGCACCAATACTATGAAGCAGCACAAATGAGAGTGGTGCGTAAATGGTTCACAGATAGTAAAGATAAAATATGGGCTCGAATGGATAGAGCAGTAGCGGGAGGCTCACTGGTCGGCTTACTTTGGCTTCATGGGAAGGAGAGACCCCCGAGCGCCAGGCATAGCAGTGTACTCAGTACGACATGGGACATATGGGATAGGTGGATTAAGAGGGGACATTTATCTACCATTCCATCGCCTTTGTTTGACAACCCGAACTTTACCCTGGGTACCATGAACAATTAATTTACACGTTGGAAAGAAAGGGGATGCATAAAGACTAGAGACATGGTGTGGGAGGGGGACAAAGTTTCATTTGAGGACTGAAAACTACATGTAGGTGTGATGGAAGGGAACAGATTTGAATATACTCAGCTGAGGCATTGGTTACCACAGAAGGAGGTTTGTCAAGCAGCAATAAGGCCAATAACGAAATTTGAGACATTTGTTACTTCCTACACTGGGAACAAACATCTAGTGGCGGACATATATAGGCTACTGCAAGAATGCATGGACCAAAAGACCTGGCCATATCAAACAGCTTGGGAAGGCTCACTGGGAGGGGCGGTTCCGGCTTGGCACTGGTAAGAAGTATGGAGGAATATCCTGAAACTGACCACGTCCCTACAGCTACGGGAGGCCTGGTACAAAATGATGATACAGTGGCATTAAACCCCTAGTAAACTACATAGAATGTACAGCTCAGTCTCTGTGGAGTGTTGGAGGGGGTGCATGGGCGAAGGGGACTGGAGACAAATCTGGTGGGGCTGTCCCAAGATTAAAGGATACTGGGAGGAAATTATGTGATTCTTACAGGAAATAGTACTGGAGCTCCTGCCCCTCTCATTAGCGGAGTGCCTAGGTGGGTTGGTAGAACCGGAGCGATATACCATCTTGAAGCCTCAGAAAAGAGCCTTGGTTATTAATAGCGGCATGGATGGTAATTGCAAAAAACTGCAAACAAAAAAGCCCCCCTAGGGTGTTGAGTTGGCTCTGTAAACTTTGGGACATATTAGCGATGGAGTGGATCACGTATAAGATCCAAGGGGATGCGGACAGATTTCAGAAGGAATGGGGAGAAACTATCATTTTCCTGAAAAGTGACTTTGTTCAAATATGGTGCCCACAGAATGTTCGGTGTTAGATATTGTGTAAATGGCTGAAGTCCCAAGGTGTTATATGGACAACAAATTGTAATGCTCTCGAAGATGTGTAGTCTGGCTGTGCGGTTCCTCAATGGAGGGGTCTACGAGGAGTGCAGGTGGGAGGGGATGTTTGAAAAGTGTTTAAATGTCTCTGTCTTCTGAAAGGGAAGGGACTTTCACTCTCCCATGTCGTCTCCTGTGACCCCTAGCTTAAAAAGAGGGGGCTGACGATTCTTGGACTGTTCATAGCTTCACCTACAAGCCACAGTAATCATATTCACCCACCAGAACGAGTCCTAACCACTGACACACTCATCTGTGTAAAAAAGAATAACAGAAGGTTTTAACGAGTGCTCCCATAGGCATTCAGGCCTCGTGTGCTTGTGCCTACTACTTGCCACCTATTTAAGAAGCAAACAGTCATAGAAAAGATTAAGTGGTACTTAGCCTAATGAAAGATAGCATTGTACTAACAGCACAGGGTAACAGGGTAAGTTGTAAGAAATAGTTTGAGTTTAGTATTTGCAATTTGTATGATATAGCAAGGGTAAACCTTCCCACGGTGCAAGATCCTAGACAGGCATTACAAGTTACTCCTTTTTGTGTGACCAGAACTCTGCATAACGCTGGGGTAAAATAGATGCTACTCGCAAGGACTGAAGACTGACCCATACAGCAGGCCTACAACTGCTCTCACAAAGTGAAAGAACAATTTAGCCAGACCCAAAACCCCCAGTTAGGACACTGGCGCCCAACGTGGGGCCAAAACTAAGCAGTGGGGGCTTTAACTCCTTCTCCATATCCGAGTACTCCTCCTGCAGGATGAGGTCTGGTAATTCAGCCATCTCAGCGATTTTAGACAGATGCACAGCTATTCCCATGCTCACGACAGTAGGAATGACTCTTTCCTGCTCAATTAGCTCCTTTTCAGTTACTATGTGCTAAACAAGTGACTCGTCGACAATCTCTGCTAAATTTGACCCAACTTGGGCCGTGGACGGTGAGACTTTCGTTGATGGGACATCTTTCTGCTTTTTAGTGGTCTCCATTGACAGCGGTTCCCCCCGTTGATGACAACTTCATCAACGAGTAGTGCTTCAATGATGATTGCTTCATTGTCATTGATCACAATTCCGCCGACGAGTTCCTCAACCATGAGGTCTTGGTCGTTCATGACAGTGATCTCTTCTTCGATGAGTGTCTCTCCATGGACATAATGGGGGTCAATTGGCCAGATACTTTAAGAGGGTTTTTGACCGCTCATAGACGGCGAAGAACACACTCTCGTGAACGGTGTCTGCGTAGATGACTGGTCCGTCGACAAAGGCTTAGAAGTAGAATCGTTACCTTTTTTGAGTTATCTTTCTGGTGGTCCTTGAGCACCTTCTCAGATGTGGAGGCACCTAGGTCACTCTGCTTTTTCAATTTTGAAGGTGGTGAATCCGCTCTGTCTACTGAGGAAGCTCTGATCTTGGGAGCTTGCTTCTCAGTATGCCTTTGAGAGGTAGAAGGCACAGTTTTAGAGGATTCTCCGCCAGAATACATCTATCTGCTTTCTAGGTGTAGTAGGAGTCTCCTATGCCTGTCTTCAAGAGTTCTGTTGGAAAATGTCTGGCACATTTTGCAAGCCTGAATCTCATTTGGGTACAAGCAGTAAATGCAGAACTTGTGGGGATCCTTGATGAAAATCACCCTCTTTCCACACTTACTGCAGTCCCTGAAGAGGGAAGCCTTTTCCTTCGAAGTCTGCATGCCTGGATCTGCCATGAGGTGCTTTGTGGGCACAGCAAACTTGACGATTTTAAGGTGAAGAAAAGGTTTCCAGAGCCTTTAAATTGTTAAGTTAAACCCCATCAGTAAAGTATATTACTCACAAATGCGGAATGAGTTCAGAGTGTTTAAGAGGATTCCCCTGTTAGAAGACTACGGTGACAAATCTGATGATGGCTGCCTGGGGTGGAGCTTAAAGCCTGTCTCCTCATTGTTTTAAGGTCAAAGCGGATCAAAATAACTAAAACGAGGTGGAGGAACTACACAAGTGAAGGGCTTCACATGCCTATGGGGCTGTTTGTATGGCATTTTCCTGTAGACAGTTTTTATACATATGATTCATTTTAAATTGCTGAGGATTCCCAGTATGATGATGGGAAATAGTCAAGCATGTGAATCTAGGAAAGATCCAATGCTGGAGAAAGCTGGTTACCCCAAAAGGCCAGTCTAGCCAAGTAATAATACACACCATGCTAGGTTTATCATAAATTCCTAGTTAATAAAATGGCATGCCACAGTAAGAAACGTGCACACAGATTCACACACAGCAGTCACTCACTCATTCACACACACATCCATACATCATACACTCACACACATAATATATATAAGTTATTTTTTCAAATGTACCAATTTACCTGCACGCAGCTCCAGTCCAGATTCGCTTCGCTGCTGCCTCCAGAAATCACTCTGGCTCCCGCAACGCATGAACAGGAACCAGGAAGCAGAGCGCTTCCTGGTTCCTGCTCATGCGCTCAGGAGCGGGTGTCAAGGAGTTCCCCCCTTCTCACCTGAATCCGTTCTTTACCGGTGTTCTTGGAGGCTGCCTTCTTTCGGATGGATGGGGTTTTGAAGAAGGTGGCCCGTGTCTCTGCCGAATCCAGAATGCGTTCAGTTTTCTGGGAGGTCGAATCCAGGAGGCAAGATAAGTTCGCTAGAACTAGAATCCAGGAGGAAGAAGAAGGGGGGGGGGATTCGCGGAAGGGACAGCAGAGTAGAAAGGAGAAGAACCGCGAGCTACGGAGCACACGTCTGGTCGCTAATCACTATAGCATTGAGACGCGCAGAGCTGCGGAAGGCGTGGTCTAGAAATAGAGAAGGGTTACGTCCAACGCATGGAGCGAGAAGGGAATGCCTTGGACGGCAATATTGGAGGTATTAGTTGTTTAAGTCCGTTGTGACAAGGACCATGAGGCCCAAAAGGGGCTCACCCAGCGATTCATGACAGCGGGAGCATTGATAATCTGGCGCCCGCTCCGTTTGTATGTGCAGGCAGGGGTGCATGAGTGCCCCCTCACACATACAAACGTGACATTTCCCAGCCTGTATTACCAATGGGCAATGCAAGGGTTGGGGAATCAAATCGCCTGACATTCATGGCCCATTGGCTATGCATGGCTTGGGAACAAAACTGTCAAAGGGAAACTGCATTTCAAGCCAGCCCAGGAGTGCTCCTTCAGCTGCAACAATCAGCTGAGGGCACGCTTCTGGGTTGGCGCTGCTACTCCTTGAGTGAGGGTTCTGGTGGATGGCGCTCCTTGGCCCATTATGGACATGCCAACAGTTGGGAGCATTGATGTAGACTACTTTTGCCTGGTTGCTGAGGGTGATTCTCGCTCCCCACAAAGGTGAAGCTTTACAGCAGCTCAGCAGTCAAAAAGCTCTGGGAGCACAGATTGCTGCACAGAGTGCTTCAGCAGAGTGCTATAGTTGGGAAGAGTGGTGTGGACTACTTTGACCTGGCTGCTGAGCATGATTCTCGCTCCCCAATGAGGTGGAACTTTACAGCAGCTCAGCATTAAAAAAGCACTTGGGAGCGCTGAGCGCTACCACAAATGCCCCTGCAGAGTGCTGCAGTTGGGAGCAGATGGGGTGGGTGCTCTTGGGTGTAAAGGTGGTGAATAACTATCACACTAAAGTTAACTGTTTCAATGAATGAGCTGCGTAGTAAATCGCAAAAAAACACATTACCCTGTTTCCAAAGCTTCCCCGCTAATTGTGTCCCACATCCGCACCCACCTACTACCCACATGGCCTGCAAGAAGACAGGTTTACCGGCCACTAACAAGCCTAATATTAACCGGAAAGGGCTTTGGCTGGTATAACCCAGTGAGACGCACAGATCAGAAACTCTACCACTTTCCGAGTCTTGGAAGCACCAATCTGTTTATCAGGGATCTCTACTCTATCCACTTCCCTTCATCCCATTTTAATAGCTCAATCAGCACAAGGGAGCAGTGACATTTTTGTTCATGAAACTAATGACTCTAAGCTGAACACGCCTTTATGGCAGCTAAGCGGCTCTCCAGTGGTAAGACCTTTGTATTCAAATTATATGACAAGACAGGAGGCTCGCATTATGCTAATTCTTTCTTTGATACTGCCATGTCAGCATTTCAAAACTTCAACTTTAACATCACATTTAATTTTCTTTCTCTAAATACATGCGTTTTAGAAAAGCAAAAATACATCCTCGGTTAAAGTTCTTTAAAATCAAACAAAGTTCCAACCATGAAAACAAGGACTACACTCCCCATGGTCCTCTAGGTCTCGGCAGTCCTGACCCAGTCCTTTCCACCTATCAGTGCTCCTTCTGGGGTATAACTACTACACACACTAGGTCCCTTCCTCTTTCTTTTTGCTGCCATTGACTAAGATAAGTATCCATTCAAACTTTCCATGGTTGAATAGGATGGTAAGTTAGTATTACAATTGGAAAAAATTGATTGCTTTCCGTAATGATAGTAATTTAGTTCTTACTGTATGATATAGATGAATAGCGAGTGTGAATAGCTTGCGAGTATTTACAAATGGTGTTCATATGGTTCCTCATAGCTTCGCGCGCGTATGACCGTTGTTGTTCTGCCTCGCGGTTCTTCTCTGCAAGTGCTATTCATCATTAAGGAGAGGCGGGGAGGAGCCGCAGGCAATGCCGCTCGCGTTTTGGAAGCCTCCCCGCTCTCCTAAGGTCCGTGTTCATTGCGCCGGTGAACACGGCGCGCTCAAGAACCCGGAGGTGTCTAGGTAAGCTAAGACTTCCCAGCATCCTCCGGGCCGCTCTAACGCTCGCGCCTGCATTTGTCTGAGGCAAATTTGAGCGCAACTGCATTACGTGCCTTCATGAAGAAAAAAAAAACAGAATTCATATTTCTTGCTTCGATCCTGCAAGCTGTTCAGAGCTATTTACTGTGGAAGGCACAGAGTTAGTGCACCTTAACTCTGTCTGAGAGCCTCTACTTACTGCTGATCCCCACAAGTTAGCCTTGCTAACAACAAGATAATGGCTCAATTTACTCACTCCAGGGAGTCCCAATCTACTACTCCAGATTGGAGTGAGGAAGAGTGGGTGGAGGAACCCACTCTTCAGGACAATGAGTTATCCCTAAGCTTTAAGAAAGTGCTAGGTGACTCCCTGACCCAGGCCGTTTCTCAGGGTATGCAACCTATCATGGCAGAGCAAACAGAGCAGCTGGCAAAAAGGAAAAGATAGGCAGACAGCCCTAGAGAGGGGACCTCGGCAGGACACCCCCAAAAAGGGGTTGAAAATAAGGGGTGTAAAAAGACCCGGAAGAGCGCTGACTCTTTGACCACCCCCGGGCTCAGAAGAAAGGGTTAACACTGTTCCCCAAAGCCTAAGCGACCCTGCCACTCGATTGAAGAAGGCCTTCCTTGAGAAAATGGCAGATCGCCAAGATGGACCCCCTACCCCAGAGGTGGATAATTCAGGGGATTTCGAAGAAGGTTATACTCCCGACGATGAGGGAGGCGAAGAGGAGGAAAGATGTACGCCCATTCAGCAGGAAGTAGTTCTCGAGGAAGAGAACACAGTGGATATGTTTGATCCTGAAGCCATCAGGCACCCAAAGTCATCGGAATGGGTGCCTTCGCCCAGAGTGGTGCTTTATATGGCCCAGCATATTAGACAGGGAAGTGCGATCTCGCATGAGATCAGAATGCCCTAGACCAGAGCCCCCAGGTAAGCTCGCTGAGACTCCTGACCTAGACCCCAAAATGGTCACATTTGTTACTAAGTCCGCGTGAGATATCAGTTCATCGCGCATGGATAGGATGCCAGGATAAACTTCAAGATTTGGCAGGGCCCCTGGCCAAAATAATGGACTTAGCAGAGAAGGCAAAAGACACCGGGATTCCGGTAGACGCCCAAGCCCTGGGAAACTGGGCTCAAAGAGCGGTGTGCCTCCTGGGGAACGCCAACTGCTCCCTCTCTTCGGAGAGGAGAAGAGGTGTCCTTCTAAAGATCGATAGTAAGCTCAGCGATCTGGCCTCTTATGAGGTGGGTGAAACTGCTAAAGGGCTCCTTTTTGGGGAAGCCTTTGCAAAAGAAATGTCACAATTTGTGGGGACATACTCCGCGCTGGAAAGAACACAGAGCTCTATAAGAAAAATCTTACTGGGGCGTGTTTTTGCCGGGACCGGGCCTTTCAGGGATCGTAAGTCTGGTCCCTTCAATTATCAGCAGAGACCTCAAGAGCCGCACGCCCAATATTGGGAAAGTCGACAACAAGACACCTTCTTTCCCGCCAGAGCAAGACATTAGCGAGGTCGCAGAGGAAGAGGTTCTTTCCGTCAGCCCAGCCCATCAGGGGGTGAGTACACCAAGCATTCGCATTGGGGGAAGAGCTATGCATTTTTTGGCAGCTTGGAAAGCGTTATCAAGCGATGCATGGGTTTTGCATGCAGTAGCATGCCTCCATTTAGAGTTTACAGGCAATCCAATTTAGCTGAAAGAACCTCATACTATTTGCATGCCGCAAGAGGAGCAGGCGCTTCTGCAGAGCAAACTAGAGAAGTTGGTAGAGAAAGGTGTGATAGAGCGCGACACCCAAGGAGGACAAGGTTTCCTCAGCAATATGTTCCTAGTGCGCAGGGGAGAGAAATTAAGGCCTGTTATAAACCTAATATCTCTGAATTTGTGGGTCACGTACAACCATTTCAAGATGGAGGGCATTCACCTCCTTTGAGACCTTTTGCGTACAGGCAATTGGCTAGCGCTCCTGGACCTCAAAGAGGCTTATCTAGCGATTCCGATAGCAACGGCCTTTCGGAGGTTTCTCTGATTTCAGTGGCAAAGAGACATATGGCACTTCACGTGCCTTCCATTCGGCCTGGCGTCGGCCCCATGGGCGTTCACAAAATTAATGAAACCAGTGGCCGCAGCCATAAGAGAGAGGGGCATCCGGATTATCATCTACTTAGACGATATTCTAGTGATGGGATCCGACAAAGCGACCCTCACGTGGGACGTACAATGGATTTTCAAGCTTCTATCCTCTCTGGGCTTCCTAGTGAACCTGGAAAAGTCACAACTCGTACCAGTTCAGAAAGCAGAATTTTTGGGCTTCACCGTAGACACAGTGAAAGCTGTACTAGAGCTCCCCAGTTACAAAGTGAAAGCAATAAAGAAAGAACTCAGAGGAGTGATAGCGAAATCAACTATTTCGTTTTGGAATCTAGCCAGGATAGTGGGCCTACTAGCGCCCTCCATCCAAGCCATTTTTCCAGGGCCACTTTGCTATCGAGCACTTCAAAGGCTCAAGATAAGGCACCTTCAGCTAGTGAATCTGGACCAGGAAGCCACTACCGAGCTTCAATGGTGGTTGCAAAATATGGAAGCCTGGAACGGTCGAGCAATCTTTGGAGACGTTCCAGACCTTATCATAAAGTCGAACGCGAGCAGGACAGGCTGGGGAGCCAGGTGCGACCAGACTCAGACAGGAGGAAAGTGGTCAAGTGAAGAGCTGAACTTGCACATAAATTGCCTAGAGTTGCCGGCGGGCTCGTTCGCTGTTCGTGCATTCACAAAAGACAAGATAAGATGCTGCGTGCTGCTGAAGATGGACAATATCTCAGCAGTACGGTATATAAACAAGCTAGGAGGGACGAAGTCCAAAATGCTGGCGGAACTAGCGAAGGACTTCTGGCATTATTGCCTGCAGAACAATATAGCAGTTACAGCAGAATATCTACTGGGAATTCAGAACAGAGTAGCAGACTGGAATTCTCGATATCTTGTAGATTCCAGCGATTGGAAGCTACACCCTCGAATTTTCAAGAGGTTACAGGAATTATGGGGTCCTCCAGATACAGATCTGTTTGCGTCCAGACTGAACGCCCAGACACAGAAGTACTTAGTTGGAAGATTGACTCGGTGCAGCAGGTACAGATGCCTTCCTGCAGTCATGGAGCGGAGCACTGCATTACGCCTTCCCGCCATTTGTGATGAACACGAGAGCCATATCTAAAGTATGCAGAGACAAGGCGGAGTTGATAATGGTGCTACCAGGTTGGAAATCGCAAGCCTGGTTTCCAGTAGCGATGGAACTTTCTTCGGATTTCCCGAGGATAGTTCCGTATCAACCGGATCTACTGCTCGACCCGACCGGGCGAGATCACCCGTTGATTCAAGCAGGCTCATTGCACCTAATAGCCTGCAGGGTTTCAGGAAAAGATGGGAGTTGCCAGGGATTTCAGAACTCGCTTCAGACTGCATCAGAGACTCCTGGGCACCTTCCACCGGCAGGAGCTATAGTGCAGCTTGGAAAGGTAGCCTTTTCTAAAGCAATGAATGCATTGATTTCCAGATTTATCTGACAGAATAAATGCCAGAGAGTAGCGCTAGATCTGCTGAGGTCCCCAAGACAAAGGGGTGGAATAGGACTCCCAAACCTGCATGGATACTACGAAGCAGCACAATTGAGAGTGGTGCGTGAATGGTTCACAGATAGTAAAGATAAAATATGGGCTTGAATGGATAGAGCAGCAGCGGGAGGCTCACTGGTCGGCTTACTTTGGCTTTATGGGAAGGAGAGGCCCTCGAGCGCCAGGCGTAGCAGTGTACGAATGTGACATATGGGATAGGTGGATTAAAGGAATGGTTCGCCCAAAATGTTTTATTTCAAAAATAGATAGGCAATATAAAAAAAAACGATTGGCATTTTTTTTTTCGAAGTCTCTAAGTAAGAGTTTTAGCAATTCAAGCTCAAAGATAGCACATGGGGGCATCCATTTTGTGAAATGGATGCCCGCCGCTGTGCTCGCTTTGGCTTTTGCAGCACTAATGAAGGAAAAGCCAGCCAGCTGTAGTAAACAAAAACTACCACTGGGTGGCTTTTCCTTCATTGGTGCTGTACACGGAGGACGGGGACCGGAGACTACAGGGAGAAAAGCTGCAGCTGCATCTCGGTAAGTGCTATTTTTTAAAATAAAAATAAACACTAGCTGCGCTTTTTTTCTATGTTTTCCGGGCTGGAGGAGCCCGGAAAACTTAGAAATAAAACCGCAGCTTTAAAAACGTTGTATTTATGTTTGCGGTAGCTTTTGAAGCGACCGCAAACATTAATACAACGTTATTGTGTTTGAAAATGCTGCGGTTTTTATTTCTAAGTTTCACAGGCTCCTCCGGCTCGGACGTTGTATTTATGTTTGCGGTCGCTTCAAAAGCTCCTCCAGCCCGGAAAACTTAGAAAAAAACCTGCAGCTAGTGCTTATTTAAAAAAATAAAATAAATAGCACTTACCGAGATGCAGCTGCAGCTTTTCTGCCTGTAGTCTCCAGTACGCGTCCTCCGAGTCCCGGCACCAATGAAGGAAAAGCCACCCAGTGGTAGTTTTTGTTTACTACAGCTGGCTGGCTTTTCCTTCATTAGTGCCGCAAAAGCAAAAGCCAGCACAGGCGGGCATCCATTTCACAAAATGGATGCGCCCATGTGCTTGCTTTTCACATTTTTGAGCTTGAATTGCTCAAAATTTTACATAGGGACTTCGGAAAAAAAAAAATGCCAATCTTTTTTTTTTATATTGCCTATCTATTTTTGAAATAAAATTTTTTGGGCGAACCATTCCTTTAAGAGGGGACATTTATCTACCATTCCATTGCCTTTCACCCCCTTGTTTGACAACCCAAACTTTACCCCGGGTACCATGAAGAGTTCATTTACACGTTGGAAAGAAAGGGGATGCATAAAGACTAGTGACATGGTGTGGGAGGGGGAAATAGTGTCGTTCGAGGACTGCAAAATACATGTAGGTGTGATGGAAGGGAACAGATTTGAATACTCTCAGCTGAGGCTTTGGTTACGACAGAAGGAGGTTTGTCAAGCAGCAATAAGGCCACTAACGAAATTCGAGACATTTGTTACTTCTCCAACTGGGGACAAACAAATAGTGGCGGACATAGATAGGACACTGCAAGAATGTATGGACCAAAAGACCTGGCCGTATCAAATAGCTTGGGAAGGCTCAGTGGGAGGGGCGGTTCCGGCTTGGCACTGGGAAGAAGTATGGAGGAATATCCCGAAACTGACCACATCCCTAAAGATACGGGAGGCCTGGTACAAATTGATGATAGAGTGGCATTGAACCCCTAGTAAACTACATAGAATGTACAGCTTGGTCTTTGCTGAGTTTTGGAGGGGGTGCATGGGCGAAGGAGACTGGAGACAAATCTGGTGGGGCTGTCCCAAGATTAAAGGATACTGGGAGGACATTATGAGATTCTTACAGGAAATAGTACCAGAGCTCCTGCCCCTCTCATTAGCAGAGTTCCTAGGTTGGTTGGTAGAACCAGAGCGATATACCATCTCGAAGCCTCAGAAAAGAGCCTTGGTTATTATTAGTGGCATGGATGGTAATGCAAAAAAACTGGAAACAAAAAAGCCCACCTAGGGTGGTGAGTTGGCTCCATAAACTTTGGGACATAGTAGCGATGGAGTGGATCACGTATACGATCCAAGGGGATGCGGACAGATTTCAGAAGGAATGGGGAGAAACTATCAGTTCCCTGAAAAGTGACTTTGTTCAACAATGGTGTCCACAGAATGTTCGGTGTTAGATATTGTGTAAATGGCTGAAGGGCCGGGGTGCGATATGGACAACGAAATGGAATACTCTCGAAGAAGTGTAGTCAGGCTATGCGGTTCCTCAAGGGAGGAGTGTAGGGGGACTGCGGGTGGGAGGGGATGTTTGAAAAGTGTTTAAATAAAGAAAACCTTATAAAAAAATAGAATAATTATTCTGAACTGCGGTCTGTTGGGGTGCATATATGTTCGAGGATGAACGATGGGAGGAGCATTATAAGGCTTAAGACTTCTTTTGCCTTTCATTCTCAGCATCCTTCTTGGCATAACTAACAATCTACCCAGCTCTGTCTTCTGAAAGTGAAGGGACTTTCCCTCTCCCATGCCGTCTCCTGTGACCCCCAGCTTAAAAAGACAGGGCTGACAATTATTGGACTGTTCATAGCTTCACCTATAAGCCACAGTAATCATATTCACGCACCAGAAAGAGTCCTAACCACTGACACACTCTTTAGTGCAAAAATGCATAACAGATGATTATAACGAGTGCTCCCATAGGCATTTAGGCCTCGTGTGCTTGTAACTACTACTTGCCGCCTACTTAAGAAGCAAACAGTCCTAGAAAAGATTAGGTGGTGCTTGTCCTAATGGGAGATAGCATTGTACTAACAGCACAGAGTAACATGGATAAGTTGTAAGAAATAGTTTGAGTTTAGTCATTTGCCATTTGTATGATATAGCAAGGATAAACCTTCCCAAGGTGCAAGCTCCTAGACAGGCATTACAATTTACTCTTCGTTTTGTGACCAGGACTCTGCATAATGCTGGGGGTACCAGAGATGCTACTCCCAAGGACTGAACACTGTCCCATACAGCAGGCCTACAACTGCTCCCACCAAGTGAAAGAACAATTTAGCCAGACCCAAAACTAAATGTTAGGAACACTTGCGCCCAACGTGGGGCCAAAACTAAGCCCCATCCCAGAAGATGGGAATATTTCCAAGGTTTGTAGTTGAGTGCCATACACATGGTTTGGTCTGCAAACCCTGTGTGGATTGCGAACAGGAACTGTGCATCCCTCACAGGATTGGGACTCCCTCCCCTACTAAGTACTTGCCCACATAGAACTTTGCCACTAAGGATCCCCCGTGCAGTTCCAAAGGCTAACACACATGTGAGGAAACTAAAGGGCTGAATCTTGCTCACACAGCCCTTAATGTCAACAACAAAGTGAAAGTGAAATGTAAGTTTGCCACCACTTGATGCCTTGGCCCAGTCCACTTCCAGAAAATGAAAACCAGGTTAACACCAAGACACTCAGCGAATCACAGGGCAGCCTAAATGTACACAAACAAATGCAGAACTGTACACAAAGTCCAACCTGGGGAGGGGGTCACACACACGCACACCTTCACAAAGCGGTAAGTATTGCAGGCACTGCGCTAAAATAGCAAAATCAACTGGCCGAGCCTCCGCTTTACCGTTTGTAAGCACCCGGCGGATAAGTTGAGAAAAATCCTTCATTCCGGCACCACCCTACTGCTAGTGGCAAGGGTATGTTCACTATCTCCATTGAGCACCACGAGGTCGTAGCTCACTTCAAGATGGCCGCCCACCATTGATGCCTGACTCCCCTCTGCCGAAGTAGACCCAGCTGACTCCGCCGAACCCTGATTGGCTTGTGGTCCAATTTCTTTGCCCAATGAGCGCTGGCAGGCGAAGCCGGCCCACTTTCAACAAGGCCCAAGTGAATCAAGGCCAACGCCTATCTTCGAGCCTGTCTTAGCCGCAACTGCCGTCTGCCACACCCCCTGGCTCGCATATCCCAGCTAGCACAACCAGCATCCTTCACTCTTCATCCAGCCGACGCACGTTATTACGAACATATGATGTTGCTCATTTGCATATCGTTCTGCACGCCCAGTGAAATTGCTGATGGAAATTGCTGATCGCCTACATGCACACAGGTACCCTGTTGTAAAATCTGAATAATACAGCCTGGCTTCAGCATGTAACTTCGACTTGCAACCTGTGGCCTATCTACCGTGTCTTGTGCACGCACTGCCCACACATAATCGTGCTCAAACGGCAGCAGCTATTATAAGTGCCCCCACTTCTGACTGTCGTACAATAACCATACTTGACCGTTAGATAACGGCATCATACCTTGTAAGCATATAAGCTCGAAGTAGCCCCACTCCGGCCCCCATGCTACCTCTGCCCCGCCCAGCCATTCCTAAATGTAACTAGCATAAAATAAGAAATTTGTCTCCAAAACTATCAGCGGCCACTGCTAGTGCCTCCACATTGAGCAGGAGAGTCGTTAGCTTGTTTTAAAATCTGTTGTATCTCACTGCCTCTTCAAATCATGCTCATACCTACAAAAGGAAACAACTACTAATCTGTTCAAACTGTTATTATTTGTCACTATATGCCTTGCTAATACACTCTAGCTTACAATAGGAGAGTTGCTCCTAGATTGCCTCATACTGTTGTACCTCACTGCTTTCTGCTAACTTGCTCTAGCCTATAGTAGAAAGTTCCTTTGTATCTTCCCAAATTGTTTAGCTCATTGCCATTGCTAATTACTATTATACTCAAGCCTACCATAACTGTACTAGCCTAATATCCGGCTGTTACACTGTACTAGAGTGAACCTAACCATTGTGGACCCCTACTGTATCGCCACATCCTTTCCACAGGTTACACAGCCCTCTATCTGTCCACCATAGGTCAACTCACCTACCAACATCGTCATGACATTTTCTACATCTGCCACACCCATATGCTACCTAGCCATACTCTCATCACTTACTGCCCTATTAACTATGGCAACACCCCTCCTCAATCTACCCACAGAAAGGGATTTGACCAGAATGATGTACACACAACTGGCACCCCAACAGCCTGCTCCTCATTCCCAAACCCAACCTAATCTGGCCTGTCCTACTGATCCAAGGAACTATAGATTAGGCACTAGACTTCCCAAGCCAACATATCCCACCATCCCCCTAGCCTCCGCAAGACTGAGCCAACTCACAACAGGCGCAGCAAGCACAATAGGAAACCTAGCTGTAATAAAACACCTAGGACCAAATCTTCTGAAACCTTGTCCAGTAATGTCCATGCCATTGAAAGTCCAAAAGTAATACACAACCTTAAGGGAGGCCTCATTAACGCTAGATCCCTAATAGCCCACGCCTCTGAAATTGCTGACATTATTACCTGCAACCAACTTGACTTCCCAGCAGTTACTGAAACTTGGCTGCACAAAGCTGCTGGCCCGGCCTCAATGCTTGCCATACCCCCGAACTTTGTCATCTTTAGAAAAGACAGAGAAACCTCCAAAGGAGGTGGCAAAGCCTTTATATGCAGAGATAACCTTATCAAAGAAATAGATAGTATTACTATGCTATCATCAAAATTACTCTCACTAAAACTAGAAATCTCCTCCTCACGCACAATCACGGTACACCTCATCTATAGACCTCCGGGTCCACTAGGCACCTTCGAAGAAGACTTAACCACCGCCTTAAACACCAAAGCCAAACCAGGAACTCAAATCATCCTATTAGGTGATTTCAACTTAGGTTATAACGACCTTAAAGACACTAATGCCTCTTCCATAGCCAACACCATTTCAGAAGCAGGCCTCACCATACGGAATAACGGCCCCATGCATTCCAAAGGCTGCACACTGGACTGGGTCGCAGACATTAATTGTGTATCCATCAAACGGCTATTGAAACGTGCATTTGGACTGACCACTATCTGAGCTCATTGACCATGTCTGATCTTCCCCAACATAAATCTACTAAACTATATGCTCCTCCTGCCCTCACATGCTGCAAAAAAAAGAACACTATCTAACCTCCTCCCACTGATTCAACCTATCACCAACCACTCTAGCCTGATCACCAACCCTAATGATCTAGCTGACCTGTACAACAACACCATCAATTTAGCGATAGACGCCATTGCGCCACTCAAGCTTACCAAATCCAAACTCCTCCCCCATCTCAACATATGGTTCACCCCAACGCTAAAAGCCCTACGTAAGGAGAAATGACACGCAGAAGCCTCCTTACCACCCTCACCAACAGTTACAAAGAGCAAATCATTCAGGCAAAAAAAGAGACTTTCAATGATAGAATCAAAAAAGCGAATTCTAATCCTAACGAAATCTTCTCCATTCTGAGAGAACTAGAATCTCCCATTGCTCCCATAGACCCTTGCATCAAAGACAAAACTTGGTGTACAAACATTCAAAATGCCCTATGCAACAAAATCACAATGCTACAAGATAAAATAGCAGCTAAAAAATCCTCCCTCCACAACATTGCCCTCTCAACGCAAAAAACCATCCTCCAAGAACTTGCCACAAACCAAACCAAACCTCTCAACCAATTCAGCTTTAGAGCCATTTCTATTCAGGAAACCAAGAATATCATTACGTCTCTCAAACCTTCTCGATGCCTTGGTGACACATGCCCAGCCCCTATCATCAAAGAGGCTGTACATGAACTAGTCCCCTTCGTCACCTCATTTATCAACGCATCATTCAAATCATGTTCTGTACCAACAGACCTTAAAGAAGCTTGGATACTACCCCTCCTAAAAAAAGCCAACCTGGACCCAAGCATCCCAACAAACTTTAGGCCTATAACAACTGTCCCGTTCCTCCTCAAAATCCTAGATAAAGCGGCATATCTACAGATCCAATCCTACCTGGAAATCAACAATCTACTAGGGACCAGACAATCAGGTTTTAGACCGAGACATGGAACTGAAACGGCCCCCCTTGATCTCAAAAACCAACTAGATGAGCGTAAAGACAAAGGTGACATCTCCATTCTCCTACTCCTAGACCTATCCGCCGCTTTTGATCTGGTTGATCATAAGGTTCTTTGCAACCACCTTCAATCGGCGGCCAACTTCTCCACACAAGCTACAGCGTAGATTACCTCATTCTTGGACAAGAGAACCATAAGAGTCTTCTCACCCAGATATAGTCCCCATCACCTGTGGAGTCCCTCAAGGGTCTTGTGTTTCCCCCACTTTGTACAATATATTTACAAAGCCTCTCTTTGATATATTGGACAAACAAGGGGTCTTATACACTAATTACGCAGATGACACGCAGATCCTTATCCCAATCCAAGGTGACTATGACAATGATACTAATCTCATAAATAAAGTCTACCAAATTATCCAAACGTGGATGGCCACACATGGCCTATGCCTTAACAATGACAAGACAGAGCTTTTAATCATCAGCTCCACCAACAAACAAACTATCCCATCTCTACAACTCCATCACTATTGATGGTATCAAAATCAAGGTAGCTAAGGAAGCTAAAACTTTAGGATTATATTTAGATTCGACCCTTACCCTTGACAAGCAAGTAAATGCCACTGCATCCGCAACCAGCTACACATGCAAACGTATTCACGCATGCAAACCTTTCCTATCCATAGCTAGTTGTACCACCATAGCGCAAGCCCTCATCCTTTCCAAACTAGACTACTGCAACGCACTGTATCTAGGTACGAGTAAACACAATACCAACAAACTCCAAACTTTGCAGAACAATGCCCTCAGAACAGCATTAGGCATCCCTAAAGGGCAACACATATCAGACCAAAGAAGAGCCGTCAACTGGCTGGCCATCAATGACCGGATCAAGCTAAAAACTCTTAATATAACCACAACTGTATGAACAACAAAGCACCGGCATACCTCACCGACAAATTCACTAAGCACACCTCTGAACATCCTATTAGAAGAGCCCAGGCAAATAGCATCAAAATCCCCAATTTTAAATTGAAAAGAACTGGAGGGTCTAGCTTCCCAGTACTAGCTACTCACCTCTGGAACTCCATCCCAGGCTCACTTAGAGCTACCCCTTCCTTTCATGTGTTCAAAGCCAATGTCAAACCCTGGCTCCAAACTAATGACTGTTATCATCAACTGTACGCACCTGAACACTATGTATACTTAATGTAAATATTCTGAAATAGTAACCCTTTCCTTTTTTCTGAAAACCATGCAACAATGTAATATAATATATGATGTTTATGTCTTCCTGTAACATAAACAATGTATAATAATTATGTACTTGTAACTAAGAATTTGCAAGCATCCTGTTGCTTAGCGGCCCGTTGCGCTCTACAAGTAAATAAACAATAAACAATAAACATGGACACACACATGGACAGACCAGGCTCTCAGTATGTGTGGGAGTTTGAATAAAGGAAGCTGATGGCAGAAACTGAAGAAAGAAGGAAGGTAGTTAAGACTGGTGCATGCAGAGATTTTCTGGAAGACAATTGGAAGCTAAAGAGGGGGAGAATGAGGTGAACCCACACCCAGATGCTCCCATCCCTCCTCCAGATCCACACCCGGATGGCTATCTGCCATGCCTGCAAACCCACACTCAGATGGCCATATTCGCCCAGTCTCCAGACCCCCACACCATCCCAACCCCTTCTCTCCCTCCAGACACACACACCTAGTTGCCCGTCCCTTCCTCCAGACCCACACCCAGTTTCCCCATAAGTCCCTCCCACCAGACCCACCCCCAGTTGCCCTGTCCCTCCTTCCAGATGCCCCATCCACCCCTACAGGCCCACACCCCCAAATGCCTGCATTCCTCCGACCAGACCGACACCATGAAGTTCAAGTTGCAAGCTTCAAGACAGCCATAAAAGCCACTTGCTGCCTCAATTGCATGCACATGCACATACACAGCACACATTTTCTTACTCTCCAGGAGTGCAAAATCACAAGTCAGCGGATAGCGGCGAGTGTACATTTTTCACCCTGCCTTCATTCCTCCCTCCAAACAAACATGCCCCCCATCCCTCGCAACATAACCACACACAGATCCCATCATCCGTACTTCCATACACACAACCAGATGCCCTAATCCAAATTAACTTGAGACTCACGTTCCAGATGCACATGCCACCATCCCTCCCTCCAGATGCACATGCCACCATCCCTCCCTCCAGGCCCACTTACAGATACCCCCATTCCCTTCCTCCAGACCCACACCCGGATGCCCCATCCTTCCCTCTAGAACGACACCCAAGGGCACCCTCCTTCCCTCCATATCCACATGACCCCATCCCTCCCTCCAGAGCAACATGCCCCATGCCTCCCTCTAGAGCCACACACTCCCATCCCTCCCTCCAGACAAACTCACCCTCCATTCATACCCAGATGCCCCAATTCCTCCCTCCAGACCTACATACCCCATCCCTCCATTCACACCCAGATGCCCCCATATTTCCGTTCATACCTACATGCTACCATGCTTCCATTCACACCCAGATGCCTTCCTTCCTTGATTCACACGCAAATGCCCCATCCCTTGTTCCCTGCAGACCCACACCTAGGTGCTCCAAATCCACATGCCCAGGCGTCTCTCGAGACATTCATGCTCACATCGAACCATGCACACCCAGATTCCCCATCCTTCGATCCACATGCCGATGTCCCATCCCTGTCCCTCCAGACCTACATGCTCCATCCCCATTCACACACAGATGCCCCCAGCCTGACATGCCCCCATCCCTCCATTCACACCAAGATGCCTCCATACCTCCCTCCAGTCCCACATGCCCCATCACTTCCTCCAGACACACACCTCAGTCTGTCCATCCTAACCCACACCCAGATGCCCCCATCCCTTTATTCAAACCCAGATACCCCATCCCTTCTTCCCACCAAACCCACATTTCAGATGCACACACCACCATCCCCCCTCCAAGCCCATATGCCACCATCCCTCCCTCCGGACCCACATGCCACCATCCCTCCTTTCCGGACCCACACAAAGATGCCCCCATCTGTCTCTCCATAACTACACTCATATGCTCCATCCCTCTCTCCAGATCCACACCCACATGCTCCCACCTCTCCCGTAGACCCACATGCCCCCACACCCTTCCCCCAGACCTACATGCCACATCCCTCCATTCACAGCCTGATGACCCATCCCTCAATACGCAGCCAGATGCCTCCATCCTGCCCTCCAGACCCAAATGCCACATCCATTCAGACCCAGATGACCCATCCCACTCTCCAGACGCACGTGCCGCAGTCTATCCTCCAGGCCTATATGCCCTATCCATCAATTCACACAAATTCCCCGTCCCTCCCTCCAGACCTACATGCCCCCATTCACACCCAGATGCCCCATCCTTCCATCCAGACCTACATCCACAGTCCTCAATTCACCCCCAAATGACCCAAATGACCCATCACTCCCTCCAAACCTACATGCCCCATCCCTCTATTCACACCCCGATGCCCAATGCATCCTATCTAAACCTACATGCCCCAATACTGCCCTTCAAAGCTACAGACCCACATGCTGCTATTCACACCCAGATGCTCTCATCCCTCAATGCACTGGCATATGCACCCATCTACCTCTCCTTCTAGACCTCCAAAAAGGTGCTACAGCCATCGCTGCACATTCACATGCCCCCATCCCTCTCTCGAGATCTACACCCGCCCATTCTCCATTCACACCTAGGTGCCCCATGGCCCTCCCTCCAGACCCATATGCCTCCATCCCTCAATCCACACCTAGATGCCTCCATCCCTCCCTCCAGTCCCACATGCCCCATCACTCACTCAAGACACACACATATCTCTGTCTGGTCATCCATACCCACACCCAGATGCCCCCATTCCTTCATTCAAACCCAGATGTCCCATCCCTTCTACCCCCAAACCCACATTTCAGATTCGTATGCCACCATCTCTCTCTCCGGGCCCACACAAAGATGCCCCCATCTGTCCCTCCATAACTACATTCAAAATCTCCAATCCTCTCTCCAGCTCCACACCCAGATGCTTCACCTCTACCTCCAGACTTGAACAGATGGCCCCATCTGTGCTGCCTCCTGACTCACACCCAGATTACCCCATCTGTTCCTCGACTCCCACATGCTCCTACCCCTTCTGTAGACCCACATGCCCCCACATACTTCCCTCCAGACCTACATGCCCCATCCCTCCATTCACAACCAGATTCCCCATCCCTCAATTCACACCCAGATGCCCCCAATCCCTCCCTCCATACCTGCTGGCCCCATTCACACCCAGATGCCCCATCCCTCCCTCCAAACCTACATCCCAGTCCTCCATTCACACCAAAATGACCCATCCCTCCTGCCAAAGCTACAAGCCCCCATCCCTTCATTCATACCGAGATACCCAAGCATCCCATCTAGACCTACACATCCCAATACAACCCGTCCAACCTGCATGCCCAAAAACTGCTATTTACACCCAGATGCTTTCATCCCTCGATTCACTGGTAGATGCCCACAATCTATCTCTCCTTCTAGGCCCCCACCCACGTGCTACAGCCCTTGCTGCACATTAACATGTCTCTCCCCTTTTCTACACACAAACCCTTCTCCATTCACACCCAGGTGCCCCATGGCCCTCCCTCCAGACCCATATCCCTCCACCCGTCCATTCACACACAGGACCTAACATCTCCATTCCTACATCCTCATCCCTCCCTCCAGACCCACATCAACCACCCTTCACTACAGACCTACACGCCCTCATCCCTCCATTCACACGCAGACCTACTTGCCCCATCACCACATTCACGCCAAGATGCTCAATTTCTCCCCCAAACCTACATGCCCCATCCCTCCATTCACACCCAGATGCTCCCATCATTCACACCAGAGTGCTCCAGCTCTTACTCCAGAACCACATGCCTTCATGATATGCCCCATCCCGCTATGCCCACACCCAAATGCCCCATCCTTTCCTCCAGACCTATACCCAGATTCCCCCTTCACTCCCTCCAGACTGACATCCAAATGCCCCCTTCCCTCCCCCAGGCCCACACCCAGATGTCCCATACATCCCTCCAGACCCATATGCCCCCATCCATTCATACATAGATGCCCCCCATCCTTCCCTCCAGCTCTTCGCCCAGGTGCTCCTGCCCTCTGTCCAGACCCACATGCCCCATCCATTCACGCACAGATGCCCGATCCTTCCCTCCAGGACTACATGCCACCATCCCCCATCAGCCCCATGCCTTCCTCCATACCCACACACAGATGCCTTCATCCGTCTCTCTATATCCACAATCAGAGGCTCCATCACTATCTCCAGAGTCACACACAGAGTCTCATATCCCTTCATTCATACCCTGCTGCCCCTATCCCTTCTTCCTTCCCTCCAGACACACACTCCAGATTCACATGCCATCATCCCTCCCTTCTAACCCACGTGCCACCGTCCCTCCCTCCAGACACAAACGCAGATGCTCTGGTTCTCGCTGCAGATTCACATGCCTCCATCGCTATCTCTAGAAATACACACTCCCATTCTCCATTCACACGCAAGAGCCCCCATCATTTCACATACAGATGCCCCATTTCTCCCCCTCCAGACCCAGATGCTCCACCCCTCCATTCACATGCATGGCCTACCCTGAACCTCAGACCTACATGCAACCATCCCTCCCTTCAGACCTACATTCCCCATCACACCATTCACTTGCAGATGTCCCTAGCCCTCCTTCCAGACCGACATGCCTCATCCCTCCATTCACACACAGACTAACATGCTCCCATCACACCATTCCCTTGAAGGTATCCCTAGCCCTCCCTCCACATTTACATGTCCCCATCCCTCCCTCCAGACCTAAAGGCATCCACGCTCCCTTCACATGCGGATGTCCCCATACACCATTCATGCTCAATTGCGCCCATCCATCCCACCAGACCTACATGCCGCCATCCATCCCTCAGACCTACTGTAACGCTCACCTGGTATCCACAGGGACGCCATTGACTTGGTTGGACTGCTTTCGACCTGGATTCGACTCCCCCGGGTTCTTGTTCTGCCGAGGATCTAGTCTGGAAGACAGGAGTTCTGGTTTAGCCCACAATCTTTCTCTCGGGCCCGCCTCCCGTGTGGACCCCAGCGACCCCCTTGAGTTTTCCACACCTTGTGTTTCGATAAGATGCACTCTCCGTCCTGCAGTTCTGTGCAGGGATGGGTCGTGAATGGGCGCCTTGCTGCCAAGTTACTTCACTGGCTTGGGCCCGAGAGTCCACACCTGCTGCGACTCTGCTCTTGAGTTAAGTCTATGGTTCTTAAATAATGTGTCCGTAATTGCAATTGCCCTGGTTAATGTACTCCTTCTCTCATAGGTGCAGAAGGGATGATGAAGATGTTGAGCTGATGGAAAGGACTGTGCTCGAGATGGTAAGTGAATGCGTGAAGCGCGGCGCTATGCGCGTTTTTGCTGTTTGGCTAACATGTATTATTATTCTCTTGCAGGCCGCCGTGATATTCCTGGATGAAGAATGGCCGGGAGGATGCGGAACGTTGAGTGGAAGATGTCCGGACAGCCATAGAGTACCAACAGAGTGTTTTGCTAGATAAGCGCGCTTTAGATTGATGCTTGAATGAGGAAGGCGAACGCTTACTAATGTTGTCCTTTTCTTTCCTCCTCCAGGATGCTGCTTTCAAGCAAGGACGAGCTTCCGAGGTGAAACTGGAGCGATCTAGGAACTGGATTGCCAAGCAGGTAAGGATGGTTAATGGTGTTCTTCTTCTCTTCTCCTTTGCAGGTGCAGGCCTGGAATGCTGAGGACAGATCATGGTGAACGTCACGCTGCGAGTGCAGAGCAACGCGAAGCGTGTGCTGCAGCTCGGGCGTGGCTTAAATAGTCTACAGGTACGCCCTGTGCCTTCAGGGATGACCACACCCTAGATGCTAGACTGCATGGTTCAGTTCTCAACTGAACTATGTGGGGGCAGCCATGTTGTTCCATTCCCATTGGAAGCTCCATCTGCCATATGAGCCTGGCGCCAAAGGTTCCATGAATGACTCCAGGAGAGTCTTGAGGGGCATGATTGGGCCCTTGGGGCCCTGCAGGAACACTGTGATGGGGCCAGAGACCCCGAGTACCAGGGCCAGGGGCTATGGCCATCACCTACATGCCCCCATCCATCCCACCAGACCTACATACGCCCCATGCTCTTATTCACACCCACATGCCCCCATCCCTCATTCCGGCCAGATTCACATGTCACCAACTCTTCCTCCAGACCCACATGCCACCATTCCTCTCTCCATACCCAGAATCATTCATCACTCTCTTCAGACCCTCAAGCCACAGTACTCCATGCCCCTATTCACAAGCGGATGCTCCCAGCCATACATGCCCCATCCCTCCAGTCACAGCCAGATCCCTGCATCCCTTCCTCCAGACCCACATGGCCTCATCTCTTCCCACAGACCCATATCCAGATGCTTCCCCTCTGCCTTCAGACTCACACCCAGAAGATATTACCTACCTTGAGTCCAGGCCCACACCCAGATGCCCCCATCGTACCCTCAACACAGAAATGCTCCCATATGCCCCCATTCTTCACTCCAGAGCCACATGACCCCACCTTTCCATTTATATGCACACCCCACCCCTCCTTCCAGACCCACATGCTCCCAGACCTACATGCCAAATCCCTCCATTCACACCCAAATACACTATCACTTACTCCTGACCTACACTGTGGTGCTCCAGCCCTACCTTCAGACCCATATGCCCCATCCCTCCCTCCAGACCCACATGCCACAGTCCTCCCTACAGACCTCCTGTTTTATGTGGAAATTTAGCATATTCTTTATAAGTTCTTAGTGCGTTTATTTCATCTAAAGTTTTGCACCAATCACTCTCAAAAAGTTTATGTTTAACATAATTCGGACGGATATATAAATCATCTTGGTCAACGCCTAAATTATTCATTGTTTTACCATAGTTTCATAGTAACCAGTAATGGAACTAGAGGAGCAGCCCTTCCTAAATACAAAGAAATCTTGATATATTGAATTGTCGGGGCAATTAAGAATTTTACAATAATTAGATAGAGCCCGCCAAGTTAGTCTAGTAGATAGAGAGATCAAGCCCATCTCATGTCTAATTCCACAGTTAGGAATTGCAGGAGACAAATGCAAAGCTTCTTTCAACAAACTGCCCTGTATAGAATCTAATTGCTTGTGCATATTGCATATACAAATATCCAAGGCATATATAAGAATTGGTTCTACCTTTCTACCTTTAGGGTAAGGAACTCAAGTAGTGGTATCACAGAAAATTTGCAAAATTTGGTAAAAATAAATTTCATTTGACTTCTGAGGGGTCTAGCTTTTTGCTTCAGATAGACAACCCACAAATTTATAGAGGTCTCGTTGCTCAAGCGAAATCCCAGGTAGACAGTTTCTGGTAATTCGAGTATGGGGATGCCCTTGATATTCCAACTGAACCTCTTAAGTTTCTTACCGGATTTGAAAATCATTTTTCTTGTTTTAGAAGGATTAGGTTCGAGATTGTGTTGATGAGCAAATTCCAAAAATATATTTAACTTAGATTGGAGACCAGCTGGGGTCAGATAAAAAAAAGATCATCTGCAAAGGCTAGCCAGTGTAGTCTTAATGAGCATAACCTTGCAGGAAAAGTAACAGTGGAATTCCAAAGTTCATCTATATCAGAAAGATATAGGTTAAACAGCAAAGCCGCAAAATGACAGCCTTGCTTCAACCCAAGATGTAATCGCACAGTCTTAGTCAGAGAACCCCCTTGAGTTATGCGAATTCTACATAATATATTGGTGTGAAATTTAGTAATCCAATAAATGAAGAACTCAGGAATTCCTAATTTACGCATCTTAGTCCATAGTACATTGCTAACGACAGTGTTGAACGCAGAGGACATATCGATCGAAGCGATGTAAATGGTGCTGAGTTCCTTTTTTTTTTTAACTCCGGCTATCAAGTGCGCCATTATTGTTGCATTTAGTGTTGTTCCCATCTGGCGTCTAAATCCCACTTGACATTTGGAGTAAATGTTATAAGTCGCTAAATGTTTTTCAGTCTCATAGATGACTAAGATAGAAAAGACCTCGGTTGCTGAATCTGTCAAAGAAATAGGTCTGTAATTTGCAGGTAAACTAGCGTCACCTTTTTTATAGCGTGGAATCAGGATGGAGGTAACCCAGCACATAGGAATGGTACCACTTGCTAAGATGCTGTCAAACTTAATTTTTAAGATTGTACTCCAGAAAGCTGGGTCAGACCTGTACACACACGATGGAATCCCATCAGGGCCTGGAGCACGAGAATTGGATAGTTTTTTGATGGCCCACATGGTATCAAAAGTGGACCAAACAAATTGAACGGATGGAGGAGACAAATCCAATTTTTCTTGTACTTGAGCAAAGCGAGCAGGTAGCGCATATTTCTTCTCAACATAGGCTATCCACGTTTCCACGTTTATTGTAGACTTATTTTGATATACTGGTGCTTGAGCTTTCTTAAGCGCGGTCCAAATATCTTGTGAATTGTAACTGCAGATGGCTCTGATTATTTCACAATTTTGATTTTTATATTGTTTGTTTAATATGTACACCTTTAATTTTAAATTTATATGCTTGGATAATACACTTTTTTTTGACAGATACTGTTTAAGTGCTAAATTCTCTAATTTAAGATTTCTTATATCTCCATATTTAGATCTTTTGAGATATTTAATTTTATAATTAGATCTATGTTTATGACTAATCGCAAAAGGAGTTTGTTTAATTCTGAAATACTCGAGGGCTTCTTTAATACAGTTATTGATGATCTGGTTTAGATAATCGATAGAATATATTTCTGGATTGTTAAAGTTAATGCCACATTTGAGTTGTTTTGATACACGTTCTGCTAGCTTCCTACATAAGGTGTAGATCTAAGAGAAATATTGTCCATTTTGGGCTCAATTGCACGTATACAGTGGTCGGTATGCCATTGGTTGGTATCAATGAGGGTATTGAGAATGATGGGGGCATGATCACTATAAACAATATCCCCAACAGTAGCATAATCAATGCATGATAACAATGAGTCGGAAACACACAAAAAATCAATTAGAGAACTTGTGTTACCTCTTTTCCAGGTATGAGTAGGAGAGAGTTCGCTAAACTTAACAAATTACATGCCCCGGTCCTTAAAATAGGTACCAAAGTCAACCCCTCTCCTAGTACTATTTGTTTTGGCTTTTTTAGAGGCATAGTAATACACAGGCAGTCCTAGACATTGTGAGTTAAAATCACCACCCACAATAGTGTCAAAATTGGTGTCAAAAGTACAGGCTTGATGAAAACATTGATCTATATCATCAAGAATCTTAATTAGTTTATATTTCAAGGGATTGGAGTACAGATTGATACTCAAATCACTTTTGTATCGTGCCTGTTCATACTCAAGAATATAGCTAAGACGTGAATGGATGATTATACCAGTGTTACATTGCAGGCTACAGAATTGTTAACTGAGATTGCAAGACCACCATAGGGCCTGCCTTCCACACCTTTGATGGCAAGAGAACAATATGAACAATAATCAGAGATGACTAGTGGATCTATTTTCATCGTTTCTTGGAACAAAAAAATTGATGGTAGTTTGTACTTTTCAAGAGTAGATAGCCAAATCGGAATATTACTGGATTCACATGAATTCCACAACAGTACAGTAAGTACTGTCTTCACCTTAATTTATGATGGAGATAAGTTAGGATTTGCCGCAAATATTGTTTTAAGTAGCGGTTCAATCCATGCCATTTCACTATTAGTGCGAGCAATCGTCAGTAGTTGGGAAATACAGAGTTTTTCATTTTTTGCACTAATGGTCGAACCACCATTCATTCCTTTCTCAAAGGATTCAGAACTCTGATTATCATATAGAAATTCTTTTGCCATCTTTTCATCATTGAAAGTAAATAATGAGAATCCCATTTCAAATAGCTACTTTCTATAAGACCATATAAGTTTCAGTACATGTTCAGAGAACAGGTGACATGTCATACGATAGTTATTAGCTGGAGCTAGTGCAATCTGATCAATATCACTCGAAGCAAGGATTCTCAATGGTGGAATTGCGTAAAGAAGATCAAGGAGATATCTTCGGTTGATTCGTGCAACACCTAAAATTTCACGTTTCAATTCCAGCCCTAACATGTTAATACCTTTCTTGCTGTTGTCCTTATTGGGGCAAGGACGGGTATCAACAATTTTGTCATGCTCAACCTGTGTTCTGCCTTCGGAGACATTAGCAGAGTTATTTGCCCCAAACGCGGGATCATTTAAATTAAGGACGTTCTTCAGATTGCTTAAGGTTTCATTATGGGGTCTATCAACAGGTTCTGATGAATTAAGTTGTTTGCACATCAAAGCAGTTACAGAAGGTATTCGAGGTGTGTTATGCTGTGCGATAGTTACATTCCCCGAAACCTGTGTATTTAGGAACTGATTGATTATCTCTAGCAGTGGAATTCCTGCCTTTAAAGCATTAAGCCTGGACTCATGCACATTCGATAAATCGATATTAGTGCTCTGCAATGATTGTCCAACCGTTTCCTGCACAACACAAACGGGGCCGTTAGAATCCCCTTGATTTTTGGAAGGTATGTTATCCTTGGATGATTCATTGGATATAAAGATACGCTTCCCTCTCCCATTCAGAGTAGTAGGGGCATTGGTGATATTAGTTACTGGATCCGTAACAGGTTTTTGTTTCAGTAAGGTTTCTGAATACAGTAAGGGTACCACTTTTGTTAATATAGCAGAAGGAAATTTAGATATTTTACTTATGTCTGTGGGCAATTTGGGAGATAATGAAGACCTATTGGAGGTATATTTCCTTGCAGCACTTTGAAAGTAATTTGGAAATATTTTACAAACTTTCAATACCTCTCCTTCGTCTTCAATCACACTGTCAGAGGCAATATTAGAATTGTGTATGGCTGAAGGGTGAGCACATTCAGAATGAACTTCAGCAGCAACTATGTTTATGTTACCGCAAGCATTTGATGGTATTTTAACTTCTTTTGTCTTTGGTACCTTCTCATGGTCAGAGCCAAGATGTGATTGACATTCCACAGAATGTTGTGCTACGTCAATCACATGCTCACCACCACTGTCAGAGATTGCCAAAATTTCTTTTTTGATTTTTTCATTGGCAGATCTGTTTTTTTCAGCACGTTTAACACCGTGTTTTTGATTTTTACGAAATCTTCTAGAAGAATATCCTACATAATGAGTTTCACAGTCAGCAGATCCTGCGTCCTGCTTTTGATGATTCATAAAATTATTTAGGACTGAGGTACTATCAGCAAGTGACTCCCTTTTTTCTGGCAGGATATTTGCAGTCGTTGGACCAAAATTGTTCCTAAGTTCAACTAGAGAAGAGTTGATTGTTCCTTACTCAGATAGCAGCATATCAAACTCTTTAGAAGGTCGTTTTTCTGGGCCAGAAGTATTGGCAGAATAGGAATCATTGGATTGAGTACCTTGTTCATGTGAGATCTTAACATTGGCCTCTCCAAGATTCTTTGCACCTAAATGGAACCCATCTAATGCAAGAATAAAACCTTCCATCCTAGTGACTTTGTACACGATGTCACTCATGGTATGTTTTATGTCCCTTAATTCCAAATGAGTGACATTGTGGCCTTTGTCTAACAAATCCAGGATCCTTATTATCACAGGGAATGTAAACGGTTCTTGATCTTTAGGAGTCAGAGGCAAACAAGATTCACTACCATTGTTCTGAGAGTAAGGGACACAAAGATCAGGGCTTTGTGGGGACTCCGATTCAGACACATTACCTGTCGAAGTGTTATTTGCCATTGGGTCAGGCAGAGGAGGACTGGATGGCAAGTAGAAGCTATTGCCATGTTCATTATCCTGCAGATCTCGATTTTTAGGTATAAGGGGAGTCAATAGGCCAATAATATGAGAATTGAGATCAGCCAGCGCTTTAATATCGAAGTCGCTATTTGGCGAATTCGATTCATTGGCTGAGGTTGGAGACACGACCATTAAGGCCTTAGGTTTTGCATTCAGATCATCCAAATGGCTCGCCTTCACTAAGTCTTCACTACTTGAAGAAGGAACTGCACAATTATTATTTTGATCGATCAGTCTAATAGGCATCACCATGCTAGAGTACTTTCCACTTCTCAGACCGCTGGCTATCTTATAAAGATATTAGTCAAGTGCTAAAGCAAAAATACAGAGGTTAAACCTGTCAGTAGTTATTTTACAGTGTAGGCACAAGGTAGCGTAAGGCTTACAATAATGGGTCCTACCTCAATACCAGTTGGTGGCTTCCGTATAGAGGGACTAGTAAATTTGGTCTGTGTTAGACCACCCATCCTGGCGAACAACTTGTTACACTTCCAGGCACTTACGGTGCACGCGTGGTGCGCGTGACCGAGTATTTTCAAAGCAGTGAAAGCCAATAACTGTGATGAGGGGGCGGGGCTGCCGGCGGCGCCGGGGATTGTGGCTGAAATGAGAGAGGTAGGTGGTGAGTGAGTCAGTAAAGTAACTGGCAGCACAAGCACTAACTCCCAGTCGTTAACTGCCAGGAAAAAGATAGATTCTGCTATCATGAAAAATCAGGTCTATTTACTTAATGTAGTCCAGGTACGGCGTGTTGCGACTGGATGACACTTCCTCTTGCCGATGGCGTCCTGGTGGGGAAAGTGAAGCTCGCAGAGACAAAGTCCAATAGGTCCAGCAGCAGCTCCAGCCAAACAGCCAGTTACACTTGCAGGCACTTACGGAGATATTGAGATATTGAAAAAGGAGGTGCTTCAATGAGGTTGCCTAACATGATTTGGTGAGGCAGGTGCTTCTATGAAGATTGCCTTGCATGATTTGGAATGTTGCCTAGCACAACCTGGTGAGGCAGGTAGTTGTTTTTTGAGGTGACTATGATATCTTGCAGAAGCTGGATCAGTTTTATTCTTGATTAGAGGTAGAGGCACTGACAATGATTGCTGCTTATTCATGAATGGCTTTTTGCATTTTATTTTTAAACTTTCTTTTTATTAAACTTCGATGTAATAAAACACACTGGCCCTCATTACGACCCTGGCGGAATTCGGAAAACGATGGCGGAAATGCAATACCGCCATCGAATAGCGCTCGGTGCGACTATGACCCGTCACCGCAAAGTACGAAGCCATTAGCGACACCGTAGTGAACGCCAACGCTAACTGCACCAAGCACGCGCGCGCGCGCCATGCCAAACCGTAAACACCACCATGGCGCAAGGGTACGCTAATTCCGACCCTAGCGGACATGTACCTAACGCCATCAAGCATGGCGGAATGTACCATTCCGCCATGGTGAGAAGTACGGCATCGCGAATCAACCGTAAACGGCCCCACTGAGTGCCTGTACACCGCTCCCTGCCCACAAAGTACAACTCCCCGTAGGTGCAATGAAGTCACAATGCAACCAGTGAAATGTACAAGTCACCCATGCATGCCAACGAACAAAAGAAACACAAGAGGGGCCAATGGGAGCTGCAGGGCACAGATGGCACGAATACAGAAGCCAATCCAATGGACATGACCACAGTCCCCCCCCCCGAAACGCACGCAAACACAGGCACCTGTGACCAGCAATATTCCGAAAATCACATCATTCCACCAGTCCACCTGGCTGACCGGCATCTGTTACACAAAACCCAATCCCCCGCCCCTGAGCATGACAACATTCAAACAGTCATATTGGCAGCCCCCATCCCTGACCTCACTGGGCTTCGTAGGCAAACGCGCCCAGTACAGTACCACGCAACTAAACTCCGAAGCTGGAACCCAATGCAGATCTCCTCCCAATACATCGCTCCCCAAATAGGAATATGCCACATCACTTGCAAAGAAGAACGCTACACGGGCCAAATCAGAATAGAAATTTAATGCACAACAAAATCACCAAGCCCATACAGCCATTAGGCCATGAACTCCAAAACACATTTCACCATTGTGGGCTGCATCCGCAAGAAATGACCAGCCACTACTTGTGTGACGCCCTGTTCCATCATGGTACACAGAGCCACATTCACGTACGAAAAGGCAGCATGGAAGCGCACAGAACCGCAGGGCCGTCCCAATGGGGAGGCACTAGTCCAGCTGAAAGGCCGAAATGTTGCTCCGAGCCACCAGTACTGCGTAAGGGCATGTGGCCCATTGGCGATCGTCCCATAAGATCGTAATGCTGCTCCACTGATTAACACGAAGCAGCAGGTGTCGGGAGTAAAAGCCATCTGCAGGAGTGGCATACAGATGGCAGTGGCAAAAGGGGAGGAGATACCTGTCAACCAAAAGAAAAGAAAAAGAATAGAATGGCCATCAGAACTACATTCGAACAACTCACTTCAATGATCACACTAAATCCACAGCCATATGCATGCTAGCCCACTCCAAAGGATCATCACCACCCAAAAACCACTTGCGACTCATAACTATCTATATCGAGGTGTAAACACCATCACAAACGAGTGTACCTGTGCATGCGTCTGTCAAAACAGAATCCATCAGATGGGATTGGTAACGTGCATGGACACAAGTGTCTGAGGGCGCGTCGAGACCGGGAGGGCTCAAAAAGGCCAGATAGACGATGGTCCCACTATGGCAGCCCTGCATCACATAGCGCAGGGGAGGCGGATAGATTCCAAGAAGCCCTGTACATGGCAAACTCTGTATCAAATCACCTGCCCATGCATCCATTCATCATTCCCTCATCCCGGGATTAAAACGGCTGAATATTTACTCACATAACATTAGAAATATCCATTGAGTCTGTGCGTAATGCAGCCTGCAAAATCCACAGTGCCCCAGCCCGTAATTCCAGTGTAGTGAAGTAACATGTATTTGGGAACGTCCGGCCTCATCGGCCACGTCGCTATTGCGCATCCCAAACCATTCATATCAATCATTGCATCCTCGCCATGGCCCCTGTCTCAAGGACATTGAACAATAGAACGTTATATTTGCAGTCAGACCTGTGGGCATTTCCTCGCCGCTAGCTGAAAACCGAAAGCGCCGCCCTTCGAATTCCTCATTTGCAACATCACGTCGAAGAGGCATCTGTGGCCGTTTGAAATCACTAATTAATCCATCTAGTGCGGCTGTGTGTGAAAATGGCAAGTGCCTTCACCCACAAATGGGACGCCCCGCCCGTCGTTGCAACTCGGGACAGTGATGCATGAGGGCCCACCGTTACTCGAGTACTACGTTCCACTGACCCTTCACAAGTCTGTTCGCGACTGCACAGATAGTATGTGAAACAATGGGACCACAGCAGAATGAACATATCAACCAATGTTACACGGCCATCGGGTACAAATACATGATTGCAATAGCAAGATGCCATTCCTCGAATTGCAGCGTTGTGTGCGGGACGTGCTCGGCCAAAGGGGAGAGCAGTTTGCACAGGTGGAATGAATCACCACAGGTGGAAGCCATACAGCCTGAAAACACATAAATTGCACACCCAGTCTCCTCCCACAACCACACCCACTCCGAAATGCTACCGGCAGGACTCGCGATGTTGGCCCTGGGGGACCTGATAGCACTGCAAGTACTCCAACTCCAAGAAGAAGACGAACACCAACTACAACCGGCCGCACGGAGGAGACGCAGGAGGAGGAGGAGGGCAAGGCAGGGCCAGCAAGGGCCGCCAGCACAGCCACTACCACCACGCAGGCAGCCCGCAATCCCACGCCTCCGAGCACATCCGTTCAACCTCACTGATGAGCAGATCCACACCCTCTACCGTCTGGACCGGGACACCATAGCCGCCATTGTGGACATGACACAGGCTGACCTTGTCAGCATGATAGATAGCCCAACCGCCATCCCACCCCTACTGAAGGTGGTGTCTGTACTCCACTTCCTGGCCACAGGCACCTACCAGCACACAGTCAGACAGTTGCATGGCATTTCTCAGCCACTGTTCTCACGGACACTATTGCAAGTGCTCGATGCCCTCCTGCAGCACGCAGACGACTACATCTCTCTACCACGCTCGGAGCAGGAAATTACCAACACAAAAGTGGGATTCCATGCACTTGCCGGCATACCGGGTTGCATTGGTGCCATCGACTGCACCCATGTGGAATTGGTCGTCCCACATGCCATGGAGGCCCAGTACCGCAACCGAAAACAATTTCATTCCCTGAATGTACAAATGGTGTGTGACTCCAACGGGATCATTACACATTGTTGTGCCCGATTCCCTGGATCAACCCATGATTCTATGGTCTTGAGGAACTCTACAATACAACGCTACATGGAGCGACACGCAGGGAACAGATCCTGGCTACTCGGTGAGTCTCATTACATGCATGATAATGTGGGGTATGTGATTCGGCAATGACCTGGCAGGAAGGGGGGGGGGGTGCGTACGTAGCAATGGCATTCCACATCATACGTTTATCGTCCACATACAGGTGATGCTGGATATCCACTGAAGAGATGGCTCCTCACACCAGTCCGGAACCCACGGGACCAGCATGAGGAGGACTACAACCATGCCCACTCACGTACCCGTGTAGTCATTGAACAGGCATTCGGCCTACTGAAGGGTCGTTTCCGCTGCCTCAGCAGGTCTGGCGGGGCACTCCTGTACCGCCATGAGAAGGTTGCAAAGATGGTGATGGCATGTGTCATGCTCCACAACATGTGCGTACGTAGAAATGTGCCCATGCCCCCTGACGCAGAACTGCAAGCACCTGATGATGGTCATGATGAGGGTGGGGATGTGGCAGCACCTCAAGGAGTCTGCGAGGCACCGGAGGGCCGTGACATTCGTCAGCATCTCATTGATGCATGCTTCTAGCACTCACGCCTGGTGGCTGATACATGGACACGGGACTCGTGGCACTGTGTGTGTCTGGGACATGCACAATATGGACTGTACGCCTATGATGGCCTAGTACACAAAGATCAATGTCCACACATCTCATTGGTTGATCGTGCACTGTTTATGGCATATGTGATATCATGTTGAACACCCTATCGACCCGCCACCCAAGTGAGCCCAACACACCCCCTCCACCCTCCTACCTCCCCCCCGAACACCAGTGTCCAAAGATGCTCATTGTCAGTGGGCAGTCGCTATTGCAAGCCCCCTCTGCGGGTATCAGGGGCACCCCTGCCTGTGGAGCGCAGGTTCCTCCCAGATCTACGTTGGGGGCTGCCCTGGACGGAACTTGCAACGGATGATGTCTCTGCCTGCTCACGTCCATGCATGTCCCTAAGGGTTTGCGAGAGCTCAGTGAGCACACGGCGCACTGCGGCAAGTTCGGCACATACGTCTTTGGACGTCGCATGCAGTTCCCCCCTCAGGCTCTCGGTGCTTCTCTCCATTTGTGCCCTTAGTGTCTCTGTACCTCTCTCCATTTCTGCCCTAAGTGTCTCAGTTGATGTTTCTATGTCTGCCTTAGTGCCCCCACATTCATCGGCATGGTCCTTGAGGAGCGTGGCCAGTTGCTGCTGTTGCACGATTAACTGGTCGAGGGACTGTTGCCTCTGCTGGGCCATGGCCATTTGCGGGGGTGTCACAGAGGGGCTGTTGACCTCATGTTGCCTTGCCACAGGGCTTGTGGGGGATGGCCAGTCGTCGTCTTGTGGGTGCCCCTGCGTGGTATCCTCATGTTGTACGGGATGGGACAGACAGGGGGATTGGGACAGGTCATGGATGGATCTGACTTCGACATCCCCGTCTTCTGTGTCGGAGCATGCTGCCATCAATGGGGTGTCACCTATGGTGCTGCTGCCACCAGAGGCAGTGCCTTCTGTGGCATCCGTTGGGGGGACCTGTGGTGGTGGTGTTGTGGGCATGCTGGCTGCTGGGGTGCCTGTTGATGTTCCCTCCTCTGTGCTGCCACCTGATTTGTGCTGCTGCCGTGTCTTGATGCGTGCAGCTGAGGTGGAGGGTCTTTGGCCGTTGGTCTTGGCCCTCTTTGCAGGTGTGCTGGTAGGGGTGTCCTGATGCTCGTCGTTTGGATCGGACCCTGTGGTGGAGTAAAGGAGGGCGAGGGTTATTGATGGGTCTGTGGGAATTGGAATGGCATTGTATCACATGCATTGGGGTGGTACCTGAGGGTGATTTGGGTCGGGGCCTTGGAGGTGCTTTCATTTGTGTGTGGAGTGAGGGTGCAGTTGTTTGGCAGCCTGCAGTTAGGGTGTGCCTGCTGCATGTGTAGTGCGTGTTTTAGGGGGTTTTAATTAATTATGTATTTATTGTGGGTTTTAACGTGCGCTATCAGGCCGATGTGTGTGGACGTTCTCCTGGACATGTGTTTCTGTTGCACTATGTGGACACATGGTACTTCACATGAATGGACTTTGTGGATTTGGCATTGTTTTATCTGGCCCACCTAGCTGAATCTTCGGATGTCTGCACTCCTTTCTCCATCCCTCCGACTCCCTCTATGCTCTCCATTCCGATGGTGGAGGCACAGATTTCTTCCCAGGGGGTCAACTTGATGGGTGATTCAGGACCTCCCCCGGTGGCTGTGGCAATGTTGCGGTTGGCAGAGAGTATGCTGCGGACGCGTATCCGCAGGTCGTCCCATCGCTTTCTGCATTGCTGTGGGTTGCGGGGTGCGGTCCCCACCGCACTTACCCGCTGTGCCACCAGAGCCCATATGGCCTTCTTGTTTGCAAGTGCCGTCCTGGTCATTTGCGTGGAGAAGACGACGGCTGCATTCTCCTGGAGGGTCTCTGTTAGCACGGTGAGTTCCTCACGGGAGAAGTGGACCTGCCGCTTGCGGTCGCACGCTTTCTTCGCTACTTTTCCCATTTTTCTTGGTTTCGCTAGGGTGGATGACGGGTTGGGGTGTGTCTCAGGGTAGTGTTTTTGGTGGTTGTGTGGTTTTAGTGGTTTTATAGGTGTATGGCGGGATGTTTCCCGTTCCGGGCCCATGTTTTTACTTCAGTTTCCGTATATTTCCGGTCACCGTACTTTCCGGTAGGCGCACACTGCGGTGTCCGCTGTGATGGGTGGCGGTATTGCACCTAGGGCGCCGTACGGCGGCGGTGTGGGCCGTTTTGGGGTCATTTCCGCCATCGCGGACTTTGCACTTCCGCCATGCCGTGGTGCTCGTGCCCGATGGGTCGGAATGGGCCGCACTTTGCTCCTTCGTGCCATGGCGGAAACGCTATTTACGCTGTGGCGGTCCGGTCAGTCACTTTCCGCCAGGGTCGTAATGAGGGCCACTGTGTCCAGATATTTGAAACTTCAGCAACTTTCCAACTTTCAACCCCCAGCCTTCCCCCTCCTGAAATCAGCATACTGCAACCGCCCCATCACGTCCCCTCCCACTTTTCCCTAATACTTCAGCGCAAGTCTGCAACTCTCCATTTTGTCACGCCCCTGCCTGTCTTCTTAGAGTGCTCACAATCCCACATTACCTCTCCCTTCTCTTCATTTCCCCTCATGTTCCTAGTTGACTAATTCACAGGGTTTTTAAAGTCCTGAGTGGATGCCAGTTCGTTCAGCAGTTGTCCCAAGTCCACTACCAAATCATCCCCCCTCAGGGTCTTTCTCTTTTCTCAAGTACTCCACCTCAGCCACACCCCACTGATACACATCCTGGAGCCATTGCCTCAGTGACATGCCGCCCACCCCTTTCCATGAAATTGCTTTTCACCACTTGGCTAAGACTAACAGAAATCTGGCAATTTTATACTTTGTTTTATGCCTTTTTTTCCCTGGCAAGAGACCCCACAAGCACACGACATGGGTGCATTCATAGTTACTCCCCAATAGCTTGTTCAGACGGCCCACCACCTCCTCCTAGTATCCAACAATCACTGGCCAGTCCCAGACCATGTGCCAGAAACCTGCATGACCCTGTCCACATCACAGACATTTATGTGTCACAGAAGTGTTTATTGTGTGCAAGTTCTCTGGTGTCAAATACACCCTTTGCAAATAGTGGAATTGAGTAAGTTAGAACTGTGCATTCTTAGATATCTTTTTAACCTGCTCCCACATCTTTGCCCACATTTTATCTGCGACTGGTGAACCTGTATCTCTGTCCCATTTTTCCTTGACCATCAATTCCTAATCTTCTCATGTGGTTTGTAGGGTCCTATACAGCTTGGAGATCCTCCCCTTGCCTTTCCTGACGTCCTAACAACATCTGCAGCTTGGGGCTTGCCTCTGGCTCTTCTTGGATGCCTTCCCAAAGTGCCGCCAACCGCTGCACCACCTTTAGGGTTTCCCGTCCTATACTATTCAGTGCCGTTCTGATTCTTGTGCCAAATCCTATGGGTGTCTCCTCTGCATAGAGGCCCTTAACCCTCAGCCGCATCTGATGCTTTTTCCACACTTCCTTTATCACCCGAAAAATAAATTGAGTCCGCTTTACCACCCACAGGATACCACAGTAGTTCCATACCCTGACTGTCATCTGGGATTCTGGGATCCCTCCAAACAAACCCACAATCTAACCCCCTGAGCCATAGTCCAGTGTGCTACAGACTGTAATTGTGCCACCATGAAATATAGTCTATAATCCAGCATGTTCAGTCCCCCGCCTTGCATTTAAGCCGTAGCGTTATCATGGCTCTGCGGCTCTTCTCCATGTGCCATAATATCCCCTAGTGTTTTATCCAGCATTCTAAAACTGACTTTTTTCATGACATACGAGATATTAGTGAAGAAATACAGCCGTCTAGGGAGCACCACCATTTTGCAGAGAGCCACCCTTCCCATTAGCGAGAGAGGCAGTTTCTTACAGAACTGTATGGCATCCCCTTTCCCAGAGAGGGCACACCCAATATTATAGACACACGTTTCCTCAATATTGTGAAAAATCTAAATGTCCAAATATTTAAAGGACTTCTTACCCATCAAATCCCGCAGTCCGGGAGGGTTTTGCCTTCCTTTGCACTGAGACCTGCCAATGGGAACAAGAGTGATTTCTCCCTATTAACTTGAAATCCCAATAACTTCTGAAAGTTGTCTAAGACTTCAAGGATGATTGGCATATTCTCCAAAGGTTTTCCACCTATAGTAACATATCAACCGCATAGAGCGAAATACTGTGTGTCACCCTCCTTCCCCCTACAGTTATGCAGTTTCCTGGATATATGTCAGAAAATATCTAGCTAGAGGCTCAAGCGCCATCGAAAATAGGATCTCAGTGACCGGGGCAGCCCTGTCGCGTGCCCTGCTCTAGCGACCTGATCATTGGAGCAGGGAGATACCCACATGCCCATTTTTACCCTAGCCATCGGGCTGCTGTATAGTAATCTTAGCCAGCTCATGATCACAGTTCCAAAGCCACTTTTACTGCATCACAGGCAGCCATCACCAGCTCCCTCTGCAAACCTTTGACTAAATCCATCACATGATATAGATGGTGCTAATTCATGCCAGTATCACCCCCTCCTATGAACCTGCACTAGTCCGGGTGCACTAGACTCAGGGCTACTCTGGCTAGTCTACATGCCAATACTTTTCCCAGAATATTTGCAACTACATTCAGCAGGGACATAGGCCTATATGAAGCGCATTGGGTCGTTTCTTGTCCTTTTTTCCGTAATTGTTGCCTCTCTCATTATCTCAGGCGGTATACCCTTGCAGAATGCTTTATCGTACACCCTTTTCAGTTGGGGGACTAGAACATCTGCGAATTCCCAGTAGAACTTCACCGGGAGCCCATCGCTCGATGGAGCTCTATTTGTTTGCATAGATTGCATTGCATGCAGGATCTCCCCCTCGTCTATGGGTGCCTCCCCTCCCTGGCATCCCCCTCAAATGTGGGCAGCCGCACTAGGTTTATCAAATCTGAGGCATCCAAGTTCGAGTAGGTTCCTTCAGACGAGTACAACCGCTTATAGAACACCTAATTTATCCCGTTGTGACAGCACCAAGTTGCATATTGCATCCTGTCTTTGGGTTATCGCTACCCCGGGGTGTTCTTGCTTTAGTAGCCCCACCAACAACCGGCCCACTTTGTCCCACTCCCCATGTATCTTTATGATCTATCGGCTACGCTCAAATTGTGATAGCGAATTCTGGGCCTCCTGGTGAGCCTGCATTTTGGCAGCTAACTCCTCCCCCACCTGCCTTTCCACCCACTAAATCTCACTATAACCTTCCTCCAGCCTTTTCAGCTAACCATTCAGAGTTGTTCTGAGACCCACTGCCTGGGATATACACATTCCCCACAGAGTCACCTTAAAGGCCTCCCATTGTCTCCCCACATCTTCCACCGGCCCTTCATTCAGACAGCCCCTCAGCGGGTCTTCTTAGTGGGCCCTCAAAGTGGCCACTTGTGGGGAAGGATCTGACAGGGTTCTGTCCAGATACTCGGGTTCAGTGAACCTGTGAAAGTGGTCCATACCTACAAACAGTCCAGCCTCGAAAATGGACGATGAATTCCTGAATGAAAGGATTATCCCTTTTCCAGCCTATGCGACTACCACCACAACTCTACCCGGTCCAGTTGCTCTATGGTCTGGTGTAAAGTCTCCTTTGATTGCTGTTTTGTGGGACCCTTCTTCCCTGTCGTATCCAAAACTTGGTTTAAAACACAGTTACAGTCCCCCGCAGATGTAAAAACCAGACCTGCACCCCCGTCAATTTCAACACAGAGGGGAAATATTCACTATCAGCTATATTCGGAGCATATGAGTTGACCACCATATGCCATGTCCTTCCAATCGACCCACTACCGCTATTGTTCTCACTTCAGTATCCCCTATTGCACGCTCCACCTGCAGAGGAATCCCCGGAGCAACCCATATCAATACCCCTCCGGAAAACGTAGAGTATGAAGAGCCAAACACCCTGCCCCCATTTGGTTCCAGTTTCTTCAGCTCCGTACCTTGCAGATGGGTTTCTTGTAAAAGCGCCAACTGTACAGAGGCCGTTTCAAATACTATCCCACCCAGAGGTGCTTCCCGTCATTACCTAGGCCTCGCACATTCCATGTGCCTACTCTTTGTCAGCTTGCACCCCTGCAGCTGAGCAACATGGGTCTGTACACCTCCTCTATATCTACGGGACCCTGTCCCATAACGTCCAATAGTCTGATCTTTCATGTGCCCCGGTCCGGTGATAACAATTTTTTACAACAAAGAACCACCCAACCCCCAATACGTCCCACTGCCTCCCAACCTGCCCCCCCATTTCACTCCTCCCTTGCCTTCCTCTTCCCCCTCCTCCCTACTAAAAACCTCTCTTACCCACCTCTCGCATAACACTGAACCAACACCAACCAAGAAAGCACACTCCACCCCCCACCTTCCTTTGGGTGTGGGGGGCAGACCAGTTGATCCACCCGCTCCAACCGCCTTATGATATGATATGATAGGTTATTTACAACGCGCTTAATACCCAGAGGTTTCTAAGTGCGGACCCGGGGATCGAACCTGAGTTGCTCCGTGTTGTCTTGCTTCCAAGACGAGTACGTTGCCCCTGAGCTATCCTCCCGAGCCTTCACACCATTCATATTCTCTAGTTTCAGTCAGAAGGTATCCCACGAAGACTTGTATAGCGATAGATAAGCAGCATCCAGACGCCTCCATTATCCTTTTCTAGTCGCTCTCCAGTTTGTGGCTGTTCTCTGTCAGTGATGGCCTGCGGTCCCCTACAGTGCCTCATTCTGTGGTCTTTTTTCTAGACAGGAACGACTTCTTGAGGGGTGGTGAATAAAAAAGAATTTACCATCCACGATCACACACAGCTTCGCCGGGAAGAGAGTCATGTAGAGCAGGTTCATCTCCCTTAACCTGTGCTGAATCGAATCCAATGATCTTCTCTGCTTCTGAACCTCCTGCGTGAAGTCCAGGAAGATTAATATTTTGGCATTGTTGACCTCAAAGTGACCAACCTTCCGTGCCTCCTGCAGAATCTTATCTCTGTCCCTGAAATTAAGCAATTTGTCCACTATCACCCTGGGCTGCCCACCAGGCGGTGGGGGCCTGCCCGGCACTCAGGGCGCCCTCTCCGCTGTGACGAGTTTTGATAAGTCTCTAAGATGCAACGTATCCATGATCAGCTTCTCTACATACAGTTCAACACTCAGTCCTTCCTCACATTCAGGACCCCACCAAACGGATGTTGCTCCGGTGGGAAAGGCCTTCTGAGGCTTCCGCTTTAGTCTCCAGTTCCCTTGTTGCCCCGATGAGGCCTTGTACTTGATTCTAAAATAGGGCCAGGTCATCTTCGACGGTGCTCACCCACTGCTCCACCTTGTTCACTCACTTGCTCACTTTCAGCAGGTCAGGCCTAACCAGAGACACACCAACTCCCACCTCCTGTATCTTCCATTCCAGGGATATTCTTGACTCCTGTATTGCAGCCATCAATCCCTCCACGCTTGCTCATGTCGTGTCGCTGTCTCCTCCCATTGATTTGGCAGACTTCCGCTTGGGGGCAACTTTCTATTCTCTGCTGGCCCTGCACCATGGTGCCCGCCTTATGAGTGTGGTGCTAAGGTGCTGACACTTAGGATGGCGGTACGTGCCTGCGGATGCAATTTTGTGTCCCAAACACCCAATCTGTGGCCTCCTTTGGTTGCCTCTCCCGCTGACCAACCTTTGCCCAATTTGCGAAAACTGGAGGTCTGGTGTACTGAACAGTCCCCGAGGGTCCAGGAAGTGCCTGGTGCGGCAGGCTGTCCAGCCCGCCTCAGCCTCCACAGGTAGGTGGTGACATGCTCCTCTCTCAGGACCTAGAGTGACCCAAAACCCCTCTCCTTTCCCCTCCACTCAAGGAGCTGCTAGCATTATTCCTCTCTACCAACACTGCAGAACAGGGTGTTTTGGGGTGTCCCCCACCGTATCCAAACCTGTGTGCCCATCCAAGTTGGAGTGGGGGCTGCGCCCACTCTGTTTACCATAGTTGCACCATAGGTTCTTCAGGCGAGATCGCTGTCCTCAGAGTCTAGCTGGTCCCTTCCCAAATGATGTGTTCGTCCTGCAAATTGAGCCGCAGTGCCCCAGTGCAGGACTCCTCATGTCATGAAGAGCCTGCTACTGGATGGTGTAGTGGGGCCTAGGCAGCGCAATACATTGCCTGCCGTCTGTGCCTCGATTCCGGCAACTGGATGCCGAGGCTGCCACTGGCCTCTCCTCTGCCGTGCCACCGCTTCACCACCACAGACTCTCTTCACCAAATGCTGCCACTCATGCTTAAGATGCACACCTCTGGCGTAGTAAGGAATGTGGCGTGTCTCCGCCAGCGACTCCTAGGTTACAGGTATGCAGTAGGGACCTCCCCGCATTATCGCCGACTCGTCTGCTCTGGAGCTGTAACTTGGCGGCCATCTTGGCATGCTCTTGTCTCTGCTTGCCACAGCCGTTACCTGGGTTTGTGGAGCATCCGGACTCGCTCGCCACTCACTACCGTTCGTTTCAGGCTCCCTGGATATTCCGATCCCCAGTGCGCCTCTCCAGTTCTTCCAAGGTTGGCAAAAGACGGGATAATTGCAGGATTTTCAACCATCAAGCAAGGGCGCTCCAGAGCATTACTCCTCACATTTTAAGTGAGGAGTATTTTGCATTTTAAGTGTATTGTGCACAGTGACCCATATGGTAGTGATGTTAATTTATTACTTATTTCTGATTATTAAAAGATTTACTTTATACATGAGAGCGTAAGAAGCATTAATTGAGTGTTCATTTATGAGTGTCTTTTTCAGAAGCATTTGAACATTAACTTCAAGAGTGGGGCATCTAAGTAAATGTTTGTGTATCGATGTGTTATATATGGTACCAGGGACGTTGATTCACCAAAATGCCACTGGTAGCAGAGGGGACATCACACACCTGATGACATCACAGGAAGTGATCTTACATGACCTTTGACTCAGAAGGCATCAGTTCCTCTTTAACCCTAGTGACATCACGCAATTCTGTGAGGTCTTTGTGCAAAACCGTTTATGCACAACAAATGCATTGTCATAGGTGTGAATGGGTTTAAATCAAGGCTTATTTCCCACGCTTTGTTGTTCTCTGAACGTGGCCAAAACACATTCATACTCCACCCCCCTCTTCATCTGTCCGTTGCCATGCCAGCAATTTGTCAGTTAGTTGCGGTACCAAATGGGGTTGATTCACAATCTATTCCTGCCTGGTTCCAGCTCTACTTTATGATTCCATAGATCCATTTTTTTTTTAGGTTTTTTTCCTAGTCAGCAGAGCACTGTGTCGTAATCACTATGCTTGGAGGGGAGAATTTTTATAGATACAACCCATGGCAAGACATTACCAGAGACAAAAAGGTAATCCAGGGTAGGGCTGGCTTCCCCCATATGCCAAGTCCTAGCCCCTAGAGATCACCCTTCACTTGGCCATTTACCATGTGGATGTCCCTAGTCTCTTTTCCCTCCCCCCACTCCTGAAATCAACCTCTTTATCTTCTGGAACCCAATATGTGGCCCCTTGAGTCCCTCTGACACAATCGCAACCAATCAATGTTCAGGTCACCACAGATTATCAACATAGGATCGGTCACAAGAATGTACATTTTATCAATCCATTATATCACGGTGTCCACAAAAGAACTTAACTCATGGGAATCAGGGTTCCAATACAGATTGAAAAGGATCAAGCTCCCCTGCCCACTGGCAAGATGTTCTAGAGGTTTTATTATTAGTGTCTGGAAGTAACTGTTCAGGTAGATAACCCTGAGGACCGTCAAAATGGAGCTGTTTCTAACTAATGTCAACAGGCCAGAACTTGGCCTACTAGACTTCCTTTTTACAGCTTTGTTGAGATACGTGGAGAAGCCATCTAGGTATGGACTCGCAACCATGTTTCCTGCATGCATATAATATCAAGTACTGCAACAACAGCATCAATGCCCTGGAACAAGTGGGCGAATCTTCTAGTGTTCCACAAGCCAATGTCCATCCTAAAGGGCCGTTCTGATCCCGGCTTTAGTCTTGAATACTGGGGGCTAAGACTCTAGCAAACCACTCCCAAGATTGCTTGTTGGCGATTGAGTATTTATTGGGGCCTTCCCTCTGCACCTGTCCTTTGTTATCTGACTCGATGTTGGCCCCATTTATAGCGATCTTTAATAGATCTAGGCCACACAGGGTGACAGCTTTTTCCCTGCAAGACTTATCTGACTGTTCTGCCCTGGGCCGGTTTCCGTTGGGATTTGGGCCCTCACTTAAGCTGCTAGACCCACATTTCAGACCTCGGGTTGGTATTGGTAGGCCACGTTCAGGGTATAATTTTTTTGAATTTTTACAGTCCTTCAGACCTAAACCCAAAGCCTGAAGATCATCACTCACATCAAGGAGAAAAGAGGTCAAGGAGGCTTAACCCATGTATAAACACACTCAATCATTTTCTTTTTCATTTGGAAAGTAAACAATCCAGAAGTCTTTGGAGTCAATCACTGGTAGTCGCAGGACGTGGTGGAAAAGGCACATAATATTAGAGTGATTTAGAATTAGGCCATCATCCACCCAAAGCACTTGTTCCAGGATCACCATATGGTGGCCAGAATTCAATTCCTTTGGCCCAGCCTTACTGGCCAGATGTCTGTGGTGTGGACTGCGGCTGTGGGAGCGTCACCCTCCGATGACTCCTGGGCAACAGCACAGTTAAATCTGTTATTTCTGGAATGGATGAAAAAAAATTCAAGAACCAGGGTCGATCTCCCTGACTCCCAAGGGTTACCTGACGCTCAAGCCTGTTTCTCTGCCAATGTTAAAAAGGGCCGGGTGAAAATTACCCCACCCTCTGCTGGATAGATGTGGCCGTCTTCCAGCTTCGGGACAGAACAATAGAGCCAGGGGAATCTACCTCTGGTAGATCATCTGATGGAAGTTCTTCATATGTTGACAATTGTAGCAGCAGATCATCCATACTTTCCTGTTTGATTGAGGCCTCAAGGTGCAGAAGAGCCGGGCCTGTCTCCTCTATTTCTCTTTCGTTACTCTGAGAATTCTTGTTGTGTTCCATTCTGTGGCTTTTCCTAGGAACTGTGGCTATTGTTGATTCCATGGACACAGTCCTAAGATTTCTTATGAGGTTCCGAGATCCCAAACCCTTTGATGTCTTCTTTTGGAGCATGTTTTTAGTTTTCCTGGGTTGCTCTATCTTTTTTGACTTATCTAGGTAATTTTTCTCTTTTTGAGGCTTCCAGGCAAAGATTGGAAAATTGTTTATCCTCACGGCGGATTGAATGATTGGGCCATCAGCCACAATTGTCTCTTCTGGGTCGAGTCCACTGTTAGCCTCGTTCAACAGTAAAACCTGAACTGGATCCAAGTCAAATGAAGGGTGAACTTGGCTCTGAACCACCATAGTCTGCAGATGGATCAGGGCTTCGCTAGAATGGGAGACCCTTTTTCAGCTTTCTTTCCCCTTAGTGGATGATGGTTGTTCCCCATGAGCCTTTAGGGGCTCAGAGCTAGAAGTAATTTGCAGAGGAGAAGGTCGTTTCAGAGGGCAGCCTTAGTTCAACAAGATTCTTTACGATGGGAATATCCTGATGTTTTGCCTGTGCAACAATGTCACATACTCCTTCAAGAAAAATCCTTTCATCAGCCCTCGCCAATTGTGTTACATCAATGAGGCTTTTTAAAATCACCCCCTTAATTTATTTTTGCCTCACTCTTTTTTTCATGGGAAGTCTCAATAAATGACTCTATGTGGATTATTTGTGTATGCATTAAGGCAGGCAATAGTGACTGGTCTCTGTAACAGCCGCTTACATTTTCGTACAGTTTTAGAAAAGGCACTAATGTGATGGTAACCACAAATACTAGCTTGTAACTGGGCTATATGAGAGACGAGGCTCATCTCCTTCTCGTTCTCTTCAGGAATCTCAATCGCCTTTTGGTTTATCGTTTGGGCGAAGGCTTCTCTACCCACCTGGTAAGGTCTTGAATACAGGGGAGAGTCCTGTTCAGAGTATTCACTAGAGTCTTCACTCAAGCTCGATGAGTACTGCTGATAAGCATGAGAGCCTGGAGGGTCGGCCCCTTGAAAATCGTTTTTGAGGGGAAGCAGGAGATGCCTGGTTCAGATCGGCTACAGGCACAGAGGAGATCGCTCGGAGCGAGGAAGTTCTTGGTTTCTTAGTAGGGAGTGCTTCTAGATCCCCTCCCAGTTCAGTGATCAATCATTTTCCTCCCCGGTAACCCAGTTCCATACTTAATCTCAGTGTCAAATTTGCAATGTCCTTGATTAATCTGGCTGCCAGGGTTGAGATCTCCTGCAATGGAACACTCTCCAGTGCGTGCAGATCGACCTCTAGTTGGTTGAGGGAGTTAGGTTTAAATCACTGACTCACAGAGTCCGATCTAGACGCATCATTAGCAGGCATAATTAGAGATTCACAATCAGTTTGGATGCGCTCAATCCTCCTAAAATTTCCAAATAAGTCATATCCAGCTGACAAAATGACGGGACGCCGTCTCGCTTGGATGAGAGACTTTCTCTGACGAACCACTTTGCAAAGGGTGCACAAACGGTTCAAAGTTTTCCAACAAGTCCACATCAGATGGGTCATACCAGTCTTTTTTGTTAAGTCTTTATTGTTTACTTTGCCAGGACAGATGTTCTGGTCCATGATGGCCTAGGCAGCTATACTGGTCTTTTCTTCAGAGGACGTGACATTGGCTGTAATGGGAGGTTGGCAGACTTCTGTTCGCTTAAAGTGACATTTTAAGTTCACATGGTCAGACAATGATTTGTTCCTTTGTTTCGGAGACTGCGCTCCCCCATTTTTACATGCAATCTCTGAAGCTATAACAACAGTTTTTAGAGGAGCCCCACATTTAGTTGTTCCTTCCCCTGTGTCAACCAAGTTCGCCACCCAGTTCGCCGCCAGGGTCGAAAAATCCAGCTCCCTTGTGATTGCTGGACCACCCTTGCCTCCTCAACCGCCTCGTGTGGCGTTCCGTCTAGGTCGGTACTGGCACTGTCACTATTTGCTGTGATTTTAGTAGTAGAATAAGTACCCAGCAATGGATGAAATGAAGATTGGAACTGTTCCGGTGCTGGAGTGCAGGAGGGAGCGGCAAAAAGACTGGGTGATTGCAGGGTACACGTGGAACTGGAAGAAGGACCCGGCTACAGTCTTGCAAGTCGTGTGTTGCCCCCGCTCGATACGAGAGGGCAGAGCAACCTACTGCAGAGTTTATGGGATTCACAGAGTTCACAGATGTTACAGTTATTGCGGCCATAGCAGCAGCACCATTACATGCAGTCTGGAGGAGTCAAGCTTGACTTCGCGTTCGCTGTAGGCCACCCCCTCCCAGAGCCGACATCAGCTCCATCGTCTCAGCCACACTCCACAAAACTCTGCAAACACTCAGCCAACACTCAGCGATGCTCCGATTCGGGAGAGGCAAATGTAAAGAGAAGGCTCTGCCTTCCTGGATGGAAGCAGAAAGCAGACTCAGGTTAGCGCTGCCCAACACGGCGCCCACAGCTTCCTCAGTTTCCTCAACAGCCAACACTCAGCCAACACTGCGCGACACTCCACGTCGGAAGAAGCGAGTAGAAAGAGAAGGCTTTGTCTTCCTGGATAGATGCAGAAAGCAGACTCAGGTTAGCGCAGCCCAACATGGCGCCCACAGCTTCCTCAGTTTCCTCAACAGCCAACACCCAACCAACATTCCGCAACACTCTGCCTCAGGAGAGGCGAGTGTAGAGAGAAGGCTCTGCCTTCCCTATGGGGGCTCAATGGGAATGGGGATGTACCGGGACTGGGTCCCTGAATGGGGAAATACCGGGCCCTCCAAGGTCGGAATGGCCCGGTATTTCCCCATTCAGGGAACCCGGACCCGGTACCCGGTATGGGGGTAGCCATGCCGCTAAAAGCGGCATGGCTACCTCCATATTCGGAATGAGGCCCAAGGTCTTAGAAGTGACACTATTTCCTGATCCAAAGGTATTTACATATGTAGTATGCAACAATGGAGAGACAAACCCCATAGTATACCATTCACATGTCTATACAATTCCAGAGCTGAAATTTGCTACAGAAGAAAAGATTCTGGCTGCTGTACAAATGATAGTGCAGAAGGAACAAACCATAGCTGCAAACAAGATTATGCACATAAACACACTGTTAATGGAGTTGGAGGCGGCTACACACTCTAGTATTGTAAATGCGAAGGCACTACACTCCAGATCTGTTCAGGGGCCGCAACGCAGATAGCTCAAGACATAAAATGCCACTATAAACCAGAACTGCTACAAAGGTATGAACTGGAGGATTCCAAGATGGCCGCCGCCTAGAGGGGACGCGTCTCCTCGTCCTCCGTCTGGGCGTGAAAACAGATGGAGTTAAAAGGAGTCAAAAAGCACATTATTCAGAAGCACGACACCTGAATTCCCTGCGTGATTTGAGGCACTGCACACAAAGCCGACTGAGAGCGGTCAGAGCCCGTGGTGAGCTGTGACTCTGGAACAAACTGCGGGATGAGGGGGCTGCAGCTCGCGGCATATGGAGGTAGCGTGTGAGAGGACGTAACAGAGATCCAGCCGATTCAAACTGGGGGACCCCCGAGAAAGAGGTCCCCTCTAGGAGTGTGAAATTGGAGGGTCCGTGGAGACTGGACCGCAATCGCGCCACTGAGGAAGGTGTCATTCACTCACAGCCCGCTCTTAGGAGACCTAATGTGGAGAAGGAAGCGCGAGATCGAGGCAGCGCTGCGGACTGCACCGCTGGGACATTGAGACCAACCCGGTGTGGTGCCAGTGCGGTGCGGACCCGTAATCACCAGCCCCCCACAAACGAACAGTCCAACTGTGCATGGACTACCTAAGTGGGCGGCCGGAAAAGACGTCCTCCAGAAAGTGTGCTCCGGGAGGGACACGCATAAGCACTCACTGCACGGAAGTCGTCTGGCTGCAGTAGGATCCTGTGGAACCCACTGTGAGTGTGCCTTAAGGAGCCCCAGTCAGGGGAAGGAGCCATAGGAAGGGAGTTTACGAGCGGATAAGGACTGTGCACCTGGCACCTCAAATGCTAAACAAGTCCGGAATGTCCCTGTGAGAAGGGAGAGCAGGCCCTGGGTCCATTATTCCTTACGGGCGCACAGATCAGCTGTGTGAAACGTGGGTAATGGTAGCTCCCGGCCCACTCTGAAGAAACAGGGAGAATTCTGATCCGGTCATGGCCCGCAGGGGGAGAGTGGCTGTGTAGGGTTAGTTATAACGCAGTAACACCTGGCAAGCCTGTGATACGAACAGGCGCTAGATTGACTCAAGACTGCACCTAAGAGCTTGTCCATAATACCGGGAGGACGCCACAACCTTGAGCCAACCTAGCTCCGACAACCACCCCCGCTCCTCAAGCTGCAAGGGGAGGACATAATGCTGGAATTACTTGTGGGTGACAACAGCCTGTGTGGCACACTCCGATCAGATGACCACAGTTAAAAGAAGTGGGGAAGCAACAAGAAACAGATCTCAGACAGGGAAAGGAGAAGCATTATCCCAAAACAAATAACCTGCACACAAGCAACCTCACAGAGGTGAACAAACGAGAAGGGTACAGTCGGGGCAAGTAGAAAGGACCTCTAAAGAAGGTAATAACCACACCCAGGGAAGGGGGAACCCGAGCGGCAGAGACTCCATCGACCCCTGAGTCCGGTTAGCGTGGGGAAATAAGTCATAGACAAATCAACACTAACGAGCCCAACCCTAACACCCCTGATGCCGGGGTAAAATCCCAAAGTGCCACCACAAAAGCCAAAGGAGCGTCAAGACGACAGGAGGGACAAATCGAAAGGTGCTGGAAACAAAAACAAACAGGAGATATCAACATACCCTCCCCCCAACTAGAATCTGTTGAACAAAAGGTGTTGACGACAACTGACGCAATGTCATTGGACAAGGAGGAATTATTGAACTGCTCGAAGGGAATGGAGGCCAGAATGACTAACACGTTCCAGGATCAAATGGGACAAATGAAGGAAGAAATGAAATTGGCACTACAGGAGATCAGGAAAGAGATGACGGAACTGGGAGAATGAGTGGACGTGGTGGAGGGTGGGCTATCCAGCATGGCAGAAGAAGCCAAAGAGAATAGCATCCTATAGAAGCAAGCGGCCAGAGCGACAAACAACCTTGAGCTACAGGCCGAGGACTTAGAAAACAGATTGCACAGATCTAATTTCAGAATCAAGGGCCTGGCGGAGTCAGTGCTGGATGCAGACCTGAGTGACACTGTACAGCAATGCTTCAGCAGTCTAATTAGGAACGCCCATCCGGAAGAAATTCGGATCAACAGAGTACACCGGGTAGGACCCAGGAGAAAAGAGCCGGGGTCGATACCCAGATACGTCCTGGTGGCCTTGGCCTCCTACACGCAAAAGGAAGGCGGCTAGAACACATACTGAGCTGACGATCAATGGAAGTCGGGTCCAGCTCTATCAGGATTTGGCTCTATCGACTCTCCACAAGAGAAGGTTAATGCGGCCGGTACAAAAGCCCTAATCAACAAACAGATATCGTACCAATGGCCATACCCTTTTGGGCTAACTTTTTCCTGGGAGGGCAAGGTACGACACATTACCACATGTGAGGAGGAGCTGACCCTGCTACATATTGAATAGGACCAAAACAGGGCGGATCGCAGCCCGAGACAAAGCTCAGCAAGAGACTCACCCAAGCCTTGGGAATGGTCAACTGAAAGAAGAAGGAGGAATGATCGAGTCTCGGCGCTGACAGGTCCATACAAACAAACTGAGTAAACTGAGTAAACTGATCAGATGCTGACTGCTGAGAGATAAAATGGGGAAGATAATCCACCTGTACAGCCCCATCGAAGAATAGAATATGCAAGACAAAGAACTGCTGGCCCGGACGGACTTAGGAGGGCGATTCGTCTTGGAGTTTTACTCAGGTCATGATTATGCCCTGGCGAGACGAGAAGATGGGAGACACTATGGTTCAACACCCTGACATGAAGTCAGGGGGGGTTCTCGTTAGACCCTGACCACTATCTGTTAATGGGGAAAGGGGAAGTTGGGTTGGGGATGGTGAACGGGAGTTGGGAACAAGGGAGGGGTGTGGGATAAGAGTTAGCCGAGTCCAGGAAGAGAATCATGGAATTAGTTGTCCAGAAACAGAACACTCCGGGATATCCATGAGCCAACAACGTGGGCAGCAGAAGTTTAACCCTGAATGTACAAGGGTTGAATTCCCCGATGAAGCGCAGCTCAATATTGGGGAGATTAATAGAAATGCAGGCTTCGATAGGGATTCTACAAGAAACGCACCTCCTCCCGGGGGACGAAAAGAGAATGATGCATAATAGGTTCCCTCACCAATACTACACTTCCAGTGGAAGCAAGACGAATGGTATAGCTATCTTAATCCACCGGGACTTAGGATTCCGGAAAACGCATCTACTTAAGGACCCAAAGGGGAGATTTTTGGGCCTTAAGGGTCGGATCAGGGGGCAGATATATACAATCATAGCACTATACGTCCCCAACGAGAAACAGGATACATACATAGGTGGGATATTGCGGAAATTGGGAGGATGGTGCAACGGTCAAGTTATAGTAGGTGGTGACTTCAATTGTGTAATGGACCCAGTTCTTGATATAACGCTGCCCCCAACAGTGGCGGATTAGAAAAATAGGCAAGCACTGGGCAAATTGTTTCGAGACCTGGCGGTGATAGAAAAATTGAGGTTTTTCCAAGAGAAAGGAAGGGAGTACACCCACTATTCGCCAGTACACCAAGGCTATTCAAGGATCGAAATGATCCTGGTATCAGTGATCCTGATCCCACATGTGACGAAAGTCGAAATAGGCGTGCAATACCTCACAGATCATGCACCAGTCACAGTAAACATTGAAGTGGGGGGAACCATTAGAAGGGAGCAACCTAGATGGAGGCTAAAAAAGCTGATGCTGAAGGATATCGCACTCAGGGCACATATGGAAGAGGTGATTGACAACTATTTCAAAGAGAATGACAATGGGGAGACAGACTTGAGAACAGTGTAGGATTCTGGGAAGGCAGTGGTACCGGGGGAATTTATCTCACAGGCGGTGGCATATAATAGGGAGAAAGCCCTAGTAACACAAAAACTGGAGAAGGAATTAAGAGAAGCCGAACTCCAACACAAAACTAGACAATCGCAAACAACACTCAGGGACAATTAGAGCCCCATACGGCAGACCGGACAGTGCAAACACTCCTTCGTACAAAACAATCATATTATGTACGTGGGGGAAGGCAAACAAATTCTTAGCGGCAAAACTTAAGAAACAAAAGTCCCGCAACTACATCACACAGCTCAGGAACTCTCAGGGCGAATTGTGTAATTCCGAAAAGGAGAAAAAATAAATAATGCTCAATTACCACGAGGAGTTACTAAAACGGGAAAACTGGGCGCCTACAATACAAGAAGCCTATCTAGCAGCCACTCCCCTTCCCCGGGTTACAGAGGAGGAAAGGGACATCTTAGGTGGCAGTATAACAGCCCAGGAGGTCAGCGATGCAATAACTGCGCTCCCGACAAATAAAACGCCGGACCCAGAAGGGTTGGGGAACGGTTTCTACAAAACATTTCGCACACAATTGCTTGTACCACTCACTAAGCAGCCTCAATAACATTAGGGAAAAGGGGTCTGTCACACCAGATATGGGGAAGTCTACAACATTGTTAGTCCTCAAACCGGGGAAAGACCCGACTGAATGCGCTAGTTATCGCCCCATAGCGCTGTTAAACTCAGACGCAAAGATATATGCCAGAGTACTAGCGGCCAGACTGGGAAAGATTCTTCCCCGAATCATAAGTGTAGATCAAACTGGCTTCATTGCAGGGAGACACACTCAGGATAACATCCGTAGAGCCATAAATATGATCAACCTATAGACTAGAACGGGTCAGCGATTCTCGGTGGCGGCACTAGATGCCAAACAAACTGTTGAAAGCTTGGACTGGGAATATTTGAAACAGGTATTAGAGGGGTTTGGGTGTGGTCAGGAGTTCACTAAAATGGTGTTAGCGAATTTCCAAATCCCCTCCACGTGTTTTCTGATCAACGGACAAAGTTCAAAGGAAATACCCATTAGGAGAGGCACACAACAGGGCTGTCCCTTATCCCCACTGATCTTTGCCATGGCAATGGAACCTGTACAAACCAGACAAGACCAGGCTTTTAAAGGGGCTAGATGTGGGGAAACTACACATAAAATCGCATTGTATGCGGATGATGTCATGCTATTCATGAACGATACCCGAAGCGCTTTGCCCCATGCAATGCTAAAACTGCAGGAGTTCGCAAGGTGCCAGGGTTCACCATAACTTACGCCAAGTCAAAAGCCCTTAACATATTACAGGAGGAAGAAATGTTCACCGAATTAGGAAAGATAGACCCCTTGGTGAGGGAAAAAGAGTCCTTAGACTACCTGGGTATGCGATTAACTAGGGATCCGATAAAACTGTACGTAGCGAACAGCAAACCGCTTCTGGAAACAGCTCCAGGAGGACCTGCACAGGTGGGATTCCCAGGAGCTGTCCTGGTTTGCTAGAATCGCCACAGTAAAGATGACACTCCTTCCCCGCCTACTTTACGTAGTCAGCTCGATTCCGGTAGAGATACCCCCCGCATGAGCAAAATCCTGCAGTCTGCAATATTCATCTTTTTATGGCAGGGGAAAAAACCTAGGCTACAAAACAAACTCACGATGCGTCCTCCCCTCCTCGGGGGTTCCCGATGTCGAAAGATATATTCTAGCGGCGCATATAACACCCATGCTACATTGGCCTGCTGATCAGGATGGCAAAGCTAGATGGTGTCAGCTAGAGCAGGAGGTCACGGGGACCCCCTGAAAACAATGCATGCTCTCAATTCACTGGCCCGTAAAAGAGGAGGTCAACTATTGGACGCCACTAAGGTGTCTCTCAGTAATTGGGACAAGGCACTGAGGAAAAGAAAAATTAAGCTGGGCCTATCCCCTCACTCCCCATTGATGTACAACCCCGAATTCACCCCAGGCCTACAAACAAGATTCTGTGAGGGGTGGACAGACCCAGAAAACATGGTTTTGGCGGACATGTATCAGGGAGGGGAGCCCCTGACTTTTGAGGAATGTAAACGCAAATTTGGCATAGGGGAGAAGGAGAGGTACATGCAAATTCGACACTGGATTTCTCAGCCTATGGTCAAATGGGGAGGGGGGAACTAGAACCCTGATAGTTCTAGAACTCACAATGCAGGAGGGGTGTACTAAGGGAGGGATCTCGAAAATGTACAGGCTGCTGGACAAGGCCCAAGTGGGAGATAAGCTTCCGTATAAAACTAACTGGAAGAAGGATATAGGAGAAACAATCACAGAAGAAGAATGGGGCAGATATGGTCAATGGTGCATAAATCCTCGAAATGCACCGTGATTAAGGAAGCAGCATACAAGCTGTGCTACCAATGGTACATGCCACCCTACCACCTGCACAAGATAAACTCAAAACATTCCCTGGACTGTTGGAGGAAATGTGGGGGAAAGTGGGCCCTCCACCATATGTGGTGGACCTGCCCGAAGGCAGTCCTATTTTGGAAGGAGGTGCTGGAACATATAAAGGACATTACAGGAGTGATCCTCCCATATGAACCTAAAGTAATCTTGCTAGGAACGGTGGTCGAAAATATATTTGCAGCGTCTGGGAACAGGGCAGCGCTCATTACACATCTTCTGTCGGCAGCAAGAAGGACTTTGGCCCAAAGGTGGAAAACTGAACAGGGTCTGATAATAGCCTGGTGGTGGATAAAAATATGGGGGACTATGGCAATGGAGAAAATATGCGCCCGGAAGTCAGACAAATACTTAAGATTTCTGGCGATATGCAAACCCTTCAGAGAATTTGTGAAGGACAGAGAGGCTCACTTCTACAGACCCAAGATACTTAGGAACGCCCTCGACAGCTGATACTCGGAGGACACACTACACGGAACGTCAGGACTCAGCTGCAAGGGCCGCACAAAAAAAGGACTCAGCGGACAGCGCAAGTTGTGGGGGGGGGGTTGTTGTTGGGGATGGTTGTTCTAGGGTATGAAAGTTGATCAAAATCGCAGAGTCTGCAGAGTCATTGTGAAATGCATTAATGAGATATAAGATCACTATGTAATGTATGCATCCTAAGAATAAGAGTTTCGACTGAAGTATTCTCTGTTAACTCTGTGGAATAAATAAATCTTGTTAGAAAAATATACAAATGTATGAACTGGAATGATCTCTACAACCAGAAGTAGATGAAGCAGTACCAGACATCCCACTTTGGATATTTGCAATGTAATATACTCTGATAGAAGTGCTCTTCCAGCAGTTGGGACACGCTACAAGTATTCTGCTGCCTGCGCTGCTGTAAAAGGGCGATTCAACCATAACAATGAGTTTGAACACCAGAATACCCAAACAAAATATTTAGGGGATACATCAGCTCAGGTTGTTGAGTTACAAGGCTTCCTTCTTGCACTAAAAAAAGTTGATCCACATAAGTCCACTTTAAGTGTGTTTCATTCAGACTATGTAGTATGAGGTTATAATTTTGACCTTCATTCAGAGATTCTAAAGGCAAGCCAATTTTGTGAAACAAATATGTGGCAAACAATATGGTACAACAAAAAGGCTAGACCTCTCATCTGGGTTAAGCACACAGAAGAGATTCTGTGTGCAGTGTAGGCAATGCACTTGCTGACCAGTCTGCAAGAAAGGGAACTGTACAAAAAGTGGTAGCGGCATTAACACGCTCAGCTACATAGATAGATGAGGAAATAAAAGCATGCCTGGATGCAAACAGTCCTAATCCACAAGGCTTCCCCACTAATAACTACGCTGTAAAAGGGAACAATTGATAGTCAATGTACCTAGGCCAAAAGGCGGCCCTGTTGACAGGGTACTACCGAACAAGCAGGATATAATACAATTAATCTCTGCAGCACATGCATGTGTAGTGTGAACCCACTTTGGGACTTAAGCTACTACACTGCTCTTGCAGGATAGATGCTGTTGGCCAGGGCTTAGCAAAGAAGTACGACAGTCCATAGCAAATTGCTCCGTATGTTTACAGACATCGGTGGACAATTTCCGTGAACTACCAGTAAGCACACTAACCAAGGCAACAGTGCCTTTTGAATACAAGTATATGGACCACATAGGTCCACTGACACCCGTTAAAAAGTACAAATATTTCTTGGTCATGGTGGACTTGTGCACAAGATTCACTTGGCTAATTCTTCAGAAGAAAGCTGATTGTAAGGAGGTCATGAAGGGTTTTCTGTCCTTAGTTGCTATGACAGCACCGAAATTACTCCAAGATAACAACTGGCCAGACTTTTCAGGCAAAGCCGTAAGAGAAGCCCTGTCAAGCTGTGGTTGTACTCTGCAGTTCTCTAATCCGTTTTTCCCACAAGCTGATGGTGTGGTAGAGAGAGCCAACGGGATACCAAATGCATCCTTTCTTCTGGTGGAAATTGGGTGAATAATGTACGTATAGGGGCAGCGTAGCATAAATAACTGAGATATCAGAGACAGAAAGAGCGTGGACACAGGATTGATATTTCCAAATTTGTTTATTTAAATAATAAAGGGGGTTGGAAAAACGCCTAACTTGCGCTATTCTTAAATGTGAGTATTCTCAACGATTAAACCAAACAATACCTCAGTCGTTGTCAGGATGTCAAGATAATTAAGTGTCTACCGTCCTGTGTCAAAACCAAAACAACAATCTAATTTGACCCTCACATTTAATATAAATATCTCACCAGGGAATAAATAAACAATAATTGGCTGCGTCTTTATAGGTCCGTTTGAAAGACACTCCCCTTCCCTCGTCTTTGCCAAATGCCAGGGGGACACTCCCCTTCGCTGGTCCTCTCCTTTTCCTGTTAAGTCTGTTATGTGTTTTAAACTACCTCACTGTGTTTTAACCATCACTCAGTTTTGTACCATTCTAGCACTCAGTTCACCCTTTACTCAAGTGCCCAAACAGGTCTCCTGGGGAAGGTCATCTCCCATGCAAAACCTATTATCCACATAGTTTTTAAACTATGTCTTGAGCATCTCCCAGCTTGGCCATGCACAAACTAAGCTATGCTTTATAAACCTTTTTTTTTCTTTGTAGTATCGGGTAAGGGATGTTAGTATTTTTTAAATATACTTTCTAAACAAGTAGTATCTTGTTCAGTCCAACAGGGCTTCCCAGCCAGCCCCCTCCCTCTCCGTAGCCTATGTTTGCAGTGTGTTTGTTCGAGTTTACTTGTAGCTTTATTGTTGTCTGTGCACCGTGTTCCATGCTGCTTATTTACGTTGGTGTGCCGTGTTCTACACCAGGCTTTAAAACCTATCCGCAACGCTGCAGGCAAGTCACGGCTTGCTTTCTGGGAATACTGGAGCCTTCTCCACTGCTACTGTCCTGCTCCCTGCAGTCCTGTTTTCTGTGGGGTGTTCACTGCACGCTCAGGGGTTTTGTCCCTCCTTTTTACATACACAAGCTCCGTGCTCTCCGAGCCACCAGCAACACTGTGATGCCCGTATTCCACTTGCCGTGGGGTGCACGGCGTCTTGCAACGTTCGCTGGTCCCCGGGCTGTCCTTAGTGGTGGCATGAAGTTCCAAACACTCACGTCTTTCTCCAGTCTGCCACCGAACACTTGCCCATGGCTTATCCTCACTTTTACTGCTCACTCGATAACTGCTACTGCTGTTCCACAACTTCTCCTTTACACTACCTTTCACTCTGATCCTACAGCCACTACGACTGCCTTCTTCTTCTACCCCCTTCCCTAGTCCTTTATCTCTTTTGTTATCGGTCTTGGTGAGAAAAATAAATGAAGGACTGCAATTCTGGCTGGTAATCCTCACTCGTTTTACCACCATATGCGGCCTCCTCCTCCCAGTAATCTTAGGTGGGGGTTTTGCTTGGCAATAATACAAATACCCATAGGGTATATTAGATTCCTCTTCACAGGCTAAGGTGGAATCTAGCCTCATTTTTCTTGGTCTAGGAGTGGCTAGTCGTTTTCTGTCTGGGACGAAGCCTACTGTTTCGTCACATAACCTACCTCGCCTTTCTCAATGTGAGGGTAAAACACCTTATGAATTGCTATTTGGCACTCCTATATATGTGCCAGACTTAAGACAAATCTTGTAGTTCTCTCACCAGGCCAGAGCAGTTGCTTCTCGTAAATCTCCTAAGAGACTCCATCCATGGTGACGAAGCACCACAGCATCAAGACAAAGATAAGTCACAGACTACTTTGAAATCTGGAGACTACGTCCTAGAGAAGATCCACGAGAAAGACGCATGCTGACAACCTCCTGTGAAGGTACTGAAACGTATTGGCTCAAGAACAGCAGTCCTACCAGCCTGCCTCCTAAAAAAGGTACTTGTCAAGTGTCCGTAGACCGCCTTAAACCAGCTCCAGATGGTTACGCCCGGTTCCCGAGGGAGACTTTATATCTTGAACAACCTAACAAGCAGGCAAGAATAGAACACAAGATGATTTTTTATTTTTTTGCATTTGAATTTCCAAAAACAAACAAGCACTTGTAATACAGTGAAAATACATTGTTAAAGTCCAACCGGTCAACATCCCATCAACTAATAGTGACATTTCCTCATGCCAAGCAGAACAAGGGAATAGTCACTCGGTCCCCACCCCCCTCCCAATTTCCATTAGACTTTCCTACTCCATTCCCCTTTCTTTAAGGTAACTACATAGCAATAATGTTCTCAGTTACTCATCCCTTCAGGGTGGAGACAAGTCCGGGTTTAACTCCAATTTGTCCGAGATCCCCTGCCATGTTGTGCATTGCACCTCCGCCCCTTCCTCCAAGAATACCTGAACACTCACGTCCCTTTCAGCTCTTACTCACGTGCGCCATGCCCTGCGCCAGTCAACCATCTTGGGAAAAACCTGTGCCTTACAGGCCATAGCTATCGCCCTCCTGGCCAACAGTAGGCCCAATGACAGAGATTTAGTCAGTGCCTTTCATTGCCTGCCCTTCCCAAAGGGCATTAACCCCAGCAAGCAATATTGTATCATAACTTGGACCTGTACCCCTATCAATTCAGACAATTCTGAGCAGACGGCGTCCCAGAATCCCACCACCCGCTCGCACTCCCACCGCATATGTAGGATGGTCCCAATCTCCTTTTTAAATCTTCAACAAGCTGGGACCGCTCCCACCGCTATCCTGGCCACTTTCACCGGCGTTACATATGCTATCTGTACACATTTGTATTGTATCCTTTGGAATTTAGCATTCCTGGAGACCCATTTTGTGTGTTCAAGGACTCTCACCCATTCGCCGTCTGAGAGTTGCTCTCCCGTGTCCATTTCCCATTTCACTAGAAGCCCTGGTGTCACATTCCACCCCCTTAGCAGCATATCATTCAGAGACACTCTTACCCCTTCCACTAGTTGCATGAGGGTTATATTCATCCCATAGGCTTGTGGTTTATCTGGGAACCCCTCCAGGCTGCTCCCACTCCAGTCATTAATGTGGCAAACTTTAAAACGTTCATACAGACCTGGGGATGAGCACTCTTGAATTTGACATACTTATTTTCCCTATGCCCCGCATATACATCATCCAGTATCCCACCCCTCCCAGATGCCCCATCTCCCTCCCAACTGTCGCCCACCTCAATCTGCTGTAGCTCAGGGGTAAGCCGCCAGAAAAGGAAACCTGTGTCCTGCACAGGTGGTGACCCTCCACTAAATCCTAATGATAGTGCGCAAGGGAGTCAGCAGACTTCGAAGGTCCCGTTCTCGGCCCCCAAATAGTTCCAGCAATCTGTGCGGTTCTGACTCCTTCACTAACCAGCTCCTGTTAGGGTCTTCGTGGGGTTGTGCAAACCAGTCCACCATGTGCTGCTGGACTGATGCCCAGTAGTATGCTCTAAAATCATGCTCCCCAATCACCCCTTTGCCTGCCAGCAACTGCAATGTAGTCAGGGCAATCGGTTGGGTATCCCCCTTCCAAAGTAACCTAGTGAGAGTGGAATGCAGTGAGCGGAAACACGCATTCCCCCAAACCATCGACATCACTTGAAAAATGTACATCTTGGCAGCATAATCATCTTGGCTAAGGCCATCCACCCCAGCAGTGATATGGGGAAATTAACCCGAAGCTCTTAAAACCCTCAAATGATGTGATACATTTTCCAACGTTCTGGGTGAACATCCACTCCCACTCCTCACTCACCCTTATTCCCAAATACTTAAAACCCACAGCTGACATCTCCATTCCAAACAGAGCTAAATTCACGCTCGATTCAGTGGGTAGCGCATACAACGCTGACTTAGACTTATTGAACATCAGTCCCGATAGCTGACGAAACTCCTCTATCGTTGCCATTGCCTGACCGAGGTTTACCTGCGGATTCCGGACGTATAGCAACACATCAACAGCATACATGGATATACACTGTCTGGCACTCCCAAGTCAAAACCTGTATGTTAATGTCAGAGCCTAGACATCCTCCCCAAGGGTTCAATGACCAGCGCAAATATTGATAGGGTGAGCAGGCACCCCTGTCACATGCCTCTACCCACCCTCCAAGTGGGGGAAACCACCCCATTCACCCATATCTGGACGAAGAGCTTTCATATAACAACTTCACCCAATCAATGAAGCCGGACCTATGACCCATTTTTTTCAAGATCAGCCATTGGAATTCCCATGGGACTAAGTCAAAGGCTTTATACAAGTCCAAACAAATCACAGCCAGCATCTTCTCTGAGTGTCTATGCTTATCTAGAATCAAAAGCAGCCAATGCAGGTTATTCATTGTTGACCTCTCTGGGATAAATCCTGTATGATCGGGATGGACCAAGACTTGCATACAAGGGGTCAACCGCCCTGCCAGGATCTTAAACATCATTTTAATGTCCACATTTATAATAGACAAGGGACAATAGGACGCACACTCAGACGGGTCCCTCCCTTCTCTAGGCAAAGTTATTACCAGAGCTTCCATCATGGCATCCAGGAACCCTACCCACTTTTTAGCCCCCATCAAAACCTCAAGTAACGTTGGGGCGAGAAGGTCACTTTATTCCCTGTAGACTATGTGGGAGCGAGGGGCCAGCAGGCCCCTCTCATCCTTCACTTCTCAGTACAAGACTCGGACCAAGTGCCTCCAGTAGTGGGTTCGCCCCTTGCCCTTATGCAATGTTAACTTTGGGTTACATTCGCGTAGATGGGACCACTGAGCAGGACACAGGGTATCCATTTTTGTACCCCCTTTCGACTCCATCTTGGTGACCAGGCCTCACTGCGATAGTACGAAACGCTTCTCTCCCTTTCCTCGCAGCGCCCAGGCGCAGGGCACATGGCCCCCACCCTCGTTCCCACTCTGACTGGAAAACTCTGCGGCTCCATTCTCACACTGAAGCCGGAGGTATTTGCAACAACTAATAAATGTAACACATCACTCTTCCTCTGAGATCACTGTCCTGCATGTGAACCGGCATGAACTAAGCCCATAGCTCATTCATCTCCACGAATGTGTCCTTGCCCCCACACCCTCCCCAGTGGAAACTTACTGCCTTTCTGACCCTGTGTCCCTGCAAGGTATTCCCTTCATCTACCAGACCACTAACCATGCCAGGATGCCCACCCAGCAGACCCCCAACTAACATTAGACCCCTGCCGCAGTATATCGTGCCCAGTACTAACAAACGCCACATACCTGAGATTCTTGTAAGCATAAACCTACACTCTGGTCATTGTATTATAGTGGTGAAGACGCCTAACCTATGACTTGTATAATCCAAAGGTTAGAGATGATATAAATACCTGTGTGACTTTTATAGAGACATGACAAACTACTGAGAGTATTTGAATCACTATTATTGAGTGCATGCATTATAGAGAATGTATTATGTTAGCTTAGATAGTGACCACCCTGCTTCCCAGCGACCTGACCTTCACCCATCCGGAGCACAGATGTCTGATGTCCATCCTCCCGCCAACCGAGCAACCAACCAAGAGGACGAGATGATGCCCACACCTAAGACACCACCCTGGCTGACCAATCCGGGCCCAACGTAGCATCATATATAATGCATTGTAACATTAATTTTGCCAGAGCGCTCTCAGAGATCTAGATAAACTTTTCCTTGAACTCTCGCAGCCCACTCTCTTTTGCCTTATTCCCTGTCCAAGGAGTTTCTGTTTTTCTTGCACGTGTAAAACAGGGAGGGCACAAACAACACCTCTGTCAGTATCCTGTCCGTCCTGGGTGTCTTACCACTTACAAGGGAGTTAATAGCCCTAGTTACCTCCTCCATATCAATGTCACCCCAACTGTTCACCCTGGTGCACATCCAGTGTAGGTAAGTCAGCATACTCAGCCACTGTCTTGCCAGGTGAAACTTCCACATGGGAATGAGCATTCGCACATCCCTCTGCCTCAATTCTACCACTAAGGGTGAGTGGTCCAATAATGACCTATTCAGGTATTCCACCCCAGCCAAAGAAGAACATGAGATGCTGACAATTTCTCCAAAAACATCCAGATCCTGTGTACGGGTGTCACGGTATTAGTTTTATGACGGTACGAAAACCTTCTTGCCAAATGACGGTATATCATGGTTATCGCGGTATAGCAGGTGGAGTTAACTAATCTTAACAAAGATTTTCTAAAAGGTCATAAATTGTCAGATTTATCATCACAAACAAAACCAGGCACCCAGGGCCAGAATTGGGCTTTTCAACATACTTTCCACTGAAATACCACCCCTTGCTTCCACCAAACACGCGTGTGAAGAGGAGGAGGGGATTGTGGGGGGAGCCCTGCTGCGACTGGCAAAGCAAACTGAATAGCTTTTTCTTATGTGGCCATTTAGGCTTTTAGCTCCCCCACTGGCTACTGGTGAAGATGAACATGTTGCCATCTTGATAACCTGCATGCCACAGATCAATGGAGGCTGATGGTAGTATACGCTTGTGCGCATACACACACACGCTCTCTTTACTTTACAGCCTTTAGTTTACTTGCGGGCCAAAAGGTGTTCAGTAATCACGGACATGTTACCCTTTGGTATGGCAGCAGGGAATACCCTCAGAGCTGAGTGAATTTCGCAGTGTGACTTATTATATGTAAATTCAATGATGGAACCAGGGAAATCCCCCATTGTCATATGTTTAGCAAACAATATCCATTATAAATATATAAATTCCAAAGCCGCCATCCCAAAGTAAACCCTTTTCCTTCTTGGCACTGTATTTATTCTTCCTATTGCTAACATATTGATTTTATGTCAGGCATGTGTGGTTTATGGAATGGCATTAAAAACTGCTCCAACTGAAACTACTTGGCAGACGGCACATCCAACAGTGCAAGACCAAGACTGTGCAGCACTTGCTTACTGCAGCCTTTCCAAATCAGATTGAAAAGCACACTTAACGGTATAAACGGTATACCGGTATAAACAATGTGACGGTTATTATTGTTCAATTAAGTGGTTCACGGTATCTTTAACGGTATACCGTTATACCGTTACATCCCTATTCCTGTGAAAAATATGTCCATTTGTCCGGTAACAGAAGAGCCAGAAACAAGGCTAGAAACAAAGCCAAGCGCGAGGTCCATCCGAAGGATTATTGACCATCCACAATGCACAAAAATCTGCAAATTATTTGTTGGAGCAGTGATCCTGTTCTATACTTTGCTGTGGATAGGTCTTCTCACCTTTTTGTCTTATTGACTTTGGGGATTTTTTTTTATCCCAATGACCAGCTGACAGTTAAACATTTCAACTTTAGATGTAGCACATACACCAAACCGGCGGCAAATAAGCATATACCCACTAGAGTTAGGGCAATTCTTGACATGCCAGTATAAAACCTACAGTGTATCTAATATGCAACTCCAGATACATTCACTATCAGTGATAGATGAATCTAGGCCAGTGACCCCCAAGATGAACATCACAGATACCGATAGGGACCTGCTGAGATCCAAGATATAAGCTTTAGCTGAAGGAGCACTGTTAGATCCTGAAGATGATCTCGAAAAGCTAGATGACATGGCAGACCATGTATGTTTTGTGAAATATTTTGACACCTTCCTTTTCTATAAGTGAAAAACAGTGCAGTGGTTAGACAAAGCCTACTGGGAGCATTGTCCTGTGCCTCTCTGGAATTCTCCACCAGAGTTTAGGGAACAATTTCCTTATGCACCAAAAGGCGGGCATATAGCAATGAATCGATATACATTACCCCACCTCCTACAAATGGCCGGTATGTGTGATATATACATTCTGTGGTGTATGATAAAACCTTCTATGCCACCATGACAGAGGAAACATCCGGCTAAACATGACATGTGGTGAACCTTGGCAAGCACACAGAACAGACACTCTAGATTTAGCATATAGGAATCCACATTTGATGTATTTCTGCAATCGCACTCATTATGCAGTAATGTGTAGCTCAGCCAGTTTGTCCGACTATCCAGATTGCGTGGGCAAAGAGAGTAGCTTTTGGTGGACACATAAGCAGCTTAACACAGCAAAACAGGAAAACAGATATGAACACATTACAAATGCCTCAAGTGTTCCAATAAGCTGTAACCTCAATGGCAATGGGTGTCATAAAAGGCAGAAAGGTATAGGCGTAAGTCCGTACAAAGTTTGGGCTTCACAAAACATTTCAGAAACCTATGCCATTTCCATAGGCAAAGCATGTCAATTAATGTCAAAACAAACACCTTTAAATGAGGCAGTTAGCAAAAAAGTCACATTGGGAAGATCAGGTGATTGGTCAGCAATCCTAGGCAGGATAGGTCACCTAGAAAAAGCTAGCGCCAAAAGGGAGGTGAAAAAAACAGACATCTGGAAAGAAGCTGCTTTGGAAATCCAGAGAATGGCTGGATGATATATAGAGAAGAGCCTTCTTGCCACTGATGACAACTTCATTGCATTGCAGCAGGGAATCTACAAGCTGAGAGATGTGGCAGTGGACATGGTGCTTTTCATCCAAAAAGACTTGAAAACTTTACAAGTTGAACAACAAGAAATGGTTGAACTTCTGAAAGTTACAGACTTCTTGGACATACTGACTACAGGCATTCCAGACTGGTCTATCATCACATGGCCAGAGCAACTGACAGAACTGAAACTATCAAGACAAGCTCAAAGACAGGCCATTTCAAAGTCTAGCTACACTGCAGAATTGCAGTCCTGTGGCACCATACACCAAGTAGAAAATCAATGCATACAAACCATCTATGAGGTGCCATATACCCATGCCTGTGTGACACATGAGGACTCTACAATACAACTGTATTCTTGTACGGTTGTGTAGGAACACTTCATGCATGATGCTATGACATTGCTAAGGTCAGTCCATGTCAGCAGAATTCCAACTCCACCAAATGTACGTTGAGTGCAATTTGAATGGAAACTTTTAGTATCAAAGCTGTACTACTACTGAATATATCCTGCATTGTGCAGTTCAATGCTTCATGCTGTTGTGTGTCTATGGGTGCTACCAGCCTGATCACTGTCTCGATGGTGGTGAAATGTTGAGACATTATCCTTCATCCCTCAGTGAGGACTGAACTGGTGCTGTTAAAGTGACTTGAGGTGAAGCTATCACCTCTGAAGTTCCTGCAGTTATCATTGAAACTGGCATATCTCCTGGATATGGAGATACACATAACCAGCACCACATAAACCTTTGTGGAAGCATCAAACAGAGCACTGCAAGTGGCCAGAAACCTGCTGGAGAGAACACCTGAGTGCCCAAAGGAGATGCATTCCCTACTGGAAAGCTCCCATGTGGAAAAGGGAAGCTCCATCGTGGGATGCATCACAAACTGGCTAATGAAAAACAAAATGATTTCAATCCATTGAAAAGTATTTTGGACTTCTTTGGAAACATAGGGCCTCATTCCAAGTCCGGCGGTAGCCGTGCCGATAAAACCCACAGGTTGCCGCCGGACTTGCGAATTATACCGGCGCCTGGCTAGTCAGAAACACCAGGGCATTATAACTCTGGCGTTCCGGCAAGTCAGGCGCCGGTATTTGTAAATCCCCATTCCCATTGAGTCCAATAGGACTCAATGGGAATGGGGAGCACGGAAGCTCCGGCCCGTTAATAACGGTGCCAGCGATTCCGTGCAAGTCTGCCTACCGTGGCCGCTGTGCCCGGCAGGGTCAGACCCGCTGGAACAGCAACTCAGGCAGTAAGACTCGGAGTGTGCCGGTTCGGTAACAACGGTGTCGGTAGGCTTATCGTCACCGTTGTTACCGGACCTGCGCACTTGTAATGAGGCCCATAGGCTCTGGAATCACACCAGTGTTCTACATCCTAGAAGCTGGGTTCATCCTCATCAACTTCTTATTTGGTTGTGACAAGTAACAGAGAATTTGTATGATGCACCAAAGCTGTAGCTTGACTACCAGATGAAAACTGCTTGGAACATTTCGTGTGACGAACAACCCCCCCATCTCTGATTCATCAGCGACTGGTAATTGTCTGCTTATACCTGCTGCAGCCGGCACTTCTCAAGAAGAAAATGTTTATGTTCTAGTATTAAGTAACCAGTGAACACATTTTAGCAAAAATGTATTAAGTAATGTTTTACATGCTCTCTTATTCCCATACCTATGATGCGTCCAATGCTTGTTCTACAGCTCATGGGGGGTGCCATATAATTTCATGTCTAACCATGCTTATAGCGGCATATTTGAGCAATAGACCTAGGCACAATGCAAATGTGTTCATATTTAGTAAACGCGAGCCGCAAGCATTGCGAAATACATTACATTAGAGTTTTTTTCCATATGACCTTGAAGTTAGAACACTGTCGTCTTCTATTGTAAATAAGCCTGTTCACTGCTCTCCAGGTTTTTCTGGGATGAGCGCCAAGTGTTCCAAGTGATAAACAGTAAATAAAACTGAAACAGTAATATGAATTATAGAACCACAAAAGAACTACAGACCTCACCGAATGACTTCAGGTTGTCGAGCAGACAAATGTTGTTGGATGAGCTAAGCCGACCTTGCTTTAATATACACAAACTAGATGCTGTTCACTGATGTATAAATAAAATAGGCTTTAAGCGGCAGACACAGTTGTTCGGTGGGGGAGCTGGAAAGAAGACGAGGAGGCAGAAGAAGGGCTGGAAGAAAAGAGAAACAGAGGCCATTATCTAGAATTCAGGGGTCAAGTCCCACCTTGTTTTCTTTGCTGGATTTAAAAGCAACTAAATAGAATTGTTGGCATGGTACAAATCTCAAAGTAAAATTAATTAATGTTCACCCTGCCTTTATACAAATTTTGAAATTGAATTCTTCACATGTATTGATGTAATTATACAATGGGCCTCATTACGACCCAGGCGGTCCGGAAATAACGGTGGCGGTAAACCCGCCGCCACCGTTGTTTCCGGACCGCCTGAGTCCGACCCCTGCAGGCGGGAGGTGATGTTCCCGCCAGGTCTGACCTGGCGGGTTTAACACCTCCCGCATGCAGGCGGACGAGGAAACACCGGCAGCATTACGAGATGCTGCCGGTGTTTCCATGATTCCCATTTCCATTGAGTCCCATAGGACTCAATGGGAATGGGGATTTACACCATTTAGCCTCCGTATTTCCCGGAAAACCGGGGTTGTAATGCCCCGGTTATTCCGGGAATCACGGAGGCAGAATGGTAATACGAGTCCGGCGGTAACCAGGCGGTTTTACCGCTTCGGTTACCGCCCGACTCGTAATGAGGCCCAATGTCTTCCTATCCATTCTTCACATGTATTGATGTAATTATACAATGTCTTCCTTGTCCTTCAGCCCGAAGTAGCCTTTTGTCAGATCTTAATCATCTACCCCCATCCTACACATTAGCATGCTGGAGATAGCAATGGCAGGTTGGTGTAATATTGGTAAATCCAAGGGCTGAAACACATACAATATATAAAGTTGCTGTCTGCTCGCCACTGAACTACTCTCAGTCAAACTACGATTAGCAGACTCTCGCACCGTCTCCATGCACCTTGTATACCGACTCCCAGGGCCGCTAGGGGCCTTCGAAGAAGACATAACGATCCTTCTCCACACCAACACCAAACCCAGCTCCCAAACTATTATACTCAGAGACTTTAACCTAGGCTTGAACGACCCGAGCGATACCAACGCCACCATCCTAGCTAATACCATCACAGAAACACCAATTGGATTAGCTCCTTTCTGGATAATAGATCCATGAGAGTCTTCTCACCTTCCTCCGCAGCAGACCCAGTACCTATTACATGCAGAGTACCAAAGGGCTCTTGTGTCTCTCCAACCCTGTATAATATATTTACGAAGCCCCTCTTCGACATACTTGACAATCTGGGTGTCTCATATATACCGAAGACACCCAGATTCTCAACCCCATCCTAAGAGATTTTGACAAAGATGTAACCATGATAAATAAAATGTACTTAATTATACAAACATGGGTGGCCACCCATGGTTTATGCCTCAACGACGAAAAGACGGAGCTCTTAATCGTTGGGTCCTCAAACATATTGACTAAACTCTCCCCCCAATACAATTCCATCATTATTGATGGAATGAAGATTAAAGTCTCTAAAGAAGTAAAGACCTTAGGCTTCTACCTGGACTCTGCTCTCAAGCTCAATAAACAAATTAACGCTACAGCCTCTGCTACTAGCTACACGTGTAAACTGATTCATACATGTAAACCTTTCCTGTCTACAGAAAGCCACATCACGATTGCGAGGGCCCTAATTCTCTCCAAATTGGACTACTACAATGCCCTATACCTGGGCACCAGTAAACACAATACCAATAAGCTCCAGACACTCAAAAACAATGCCTTACGGTTAAGGTCTGCGCTTGGTATCCCCAAAACTCTGCATATCTCCCACGTGAGACGCTCCATCAACTGGCTTTCCATAAACGACAGAATCAATTTTAAATCACTTAACCGTACTCATAAATGTCTCTCCAACAAGGCTCTGCTATACCTCATTGACAGATTTACCAAACACACCTCAGAACGACCCATCAGAAAGGTGCAATCCAACAGCCTTAGAATACCCATTTTCAGACTAAAAAAAACAGGAGGCTCTAGCGTTCCAGTCTTGGTGGCGCAACTATGGAACTCTGTCCCTGATTCCTTAAGAGCCACATCTCCCTTCCACTCCCTTAATATCAATAGTAAAAAGTGGCTGCACTCCCGAGACCTGTGACCACATGTGCATGTATCCTTGTACCTAATCGTGCTTATTCCATCAAAGTAAGAAACTGCAGTTAATGTATCTAATGTGAATATGTACATTTCTCCTACAAAAATGTATTTGTATGTATATGTATTCTATGCCCATGTCATCTGTAACTATGAAACCTGCAATGCACCCAGATGCCTATGGGCTCGGTGCGCTCTATAAATGAATGAACAAACAAAGTGCACATGCTTTGTTCTACACGAAATCCGTCCATCCCAACTTCACGCATATACACTCACAATCTAAACCATACATGTTCCACTCATAAAACAGACCACAATTCACACAAACGTATACTATGATAACAATAGTTACACAAAATAAATTGAGCAATTATTTTCTCATCTATTTCATACATAGATTGTCACATATTGATATCTCTGCATATCTCATTCTATTGTGAATATACAACACTCGGGTTTATGTGCAGCATATATTCTGCCTCTGTCTATGCCAACATTCTATGATTATACATTCCAGTCTCTGCCAGTTCCCTAGTGCAGGTGTAAAAACACGTTGGAAGCAGAGACATCCCCTCTATTAGCGTTTTGGCGTGGTTTCTATTCACAAGCGCCATCTTCCAGACAGGACATCGTTTTAAACCATCTGCAAGTGACAGTGGGAGGAATTCTGGTCTGAAGATCGCTGGGAATAGGAAAGGCACACAGAAATATGTTGATTCCTCATTGACCGTCCCAGCACCATCTGGAAGTCACAGGGGTGGAACTACTGTCTAAAGATTGCTGAGATCTGGAGATTGCACAGAGAATTGTTTTTCATTTTTGAGACTTCCTTGACCACTGATCTGTGTTAGTGGTTGACATTCTCTTCAGAATATATCTGGGAACTGCTCTGATAGTCATCTACAAAATTTAGAGCCACCACCCACATTTTGGCAACACCTGGGGAACCTTTAATTCCAAGGGAAGATTGGAGGTATTTGTTTAAATGTTATTTTGTGGCATCGGGTGGAGAAAGATACCTCAATGTGAGTAAATAGTCAACATTAATGTGTTGTCTTGGGGCAGAAGCAGTATGCATTATCAAAAAATGGCCTGATGTTGTGGATGAGGGTGCAGCTGATGGCGGGAGTGGAGATTGGGATGGTCTGTATTCTATGGCAATGAAAGAATTACAGGTACAGTTTGGCAAAAAGATCAATATAGTCCTAGAGAGGCATACATTTTTTCAAGATGACAGGAAGTGGGTGAGGCAGTGGAATCGTTTGTAGCTGATCTGAGAGTGCTATTAGCGTCATGCGGATTTACGGGAAATGAAGATGAGTATATCAGAGACCAACTCATGATGCATACGTCCAACCCTAAAATTCAAGAAAGGTTGTGGAAGGCAAAGAATCCTCCTTTACTGGATGCATTGGCAATCGCCAAGGGCATGGAATTAACTAGCATGTGTTTAAAGGAAGTGAATTCCAAGAATAACAAGGAGAGTGTACAGGCTATAGTGGAAAAAGTGGAAGAAATTGGGAGTGGCAGTGATGAACCAAATGAATGTGTAGCGAAAAAACACAACAAAATGAGTAGAGGTCATTATGGTGGGAGCTGACCTATTGTGTCTTGTGGGAATAATGCATATGTGCACAATAACTGCAAGGGACAATGCACCAGGTGTGGATTTGAGAAACACACCATGAATGCTAAGGAATGCCCAGCCATGAGAGTGAAATGTAGACAATGTGGCGAGATGGGGCATTTCGCTAGGTTGTGTAAATTTAACAACAAATCTATGGAGACAGAAAAAGAGGTCCGATTTGTGGGGGAAGGGAGGCGAGAGTGGGCAAACAATATTGTACATATTGTGGGAGGAATAGAGAACGATGAGGAAGATGAGTATGTACCTACGGAAGTGGAAATTGTAGTGGCGGGATCTCAGGTGAAAGTATTAGCGGATTTTGGATCTCCATATACCATAATTTGGGGATGCAAATACAAGGAGATATGGAGTGACAAAAACACATATTACACAACACTGATATAACGCCAAGAGAATATGGTGAGGGGAGTATTGATATCAAAGGTTTTGTGTGGGGAGACATTGCATATGGTGACAGCAACATAAGAGCAAAAATGTATGTGGCTGCCAAAGGTGATGGTGTATTAGGTTGGCGGTATCAAGGGAAACTGGGCATGGAGTTACATCCTGGTAAACAGATGCAGGTCAGAACAGGGAGTAAAAATTTGCTAAAGAGGCGTGAATCGGGTACAAGAAGATGTTTGGGCATGGCATAGGTAAAATTAAGCAATACTGCCACGCGATTTAATTGTCTGCACATGCTACACCATCTGTGCACAAAGTATGTAACCTTCCATTGTGTGTAAGAGAGAACGTGAGGGAGGAACTTCGGGGTCTATGCTAGCAAGGCATAATAGAACCTATTGAAAGCAGTGAATGGTTGTCCCCAATTGTGCATTACTATAGCAATAAATATTGCAAAAGAAATTCCTAATCTTAGTAACTATTAATCAATTTCAAAAACGTAACTCATAAAAATAAATAAAAATAAGAAAATATAAACTCAATTAATCATTGCAAGTTCATACAATAACACAATTGATTCACATAATTTCATAACACACAAATTCACATAATATAGACTCTTTACAATCACAGATTGACCCAAACACTTAAAAACTCAAAATTCGAATAATTTCTGTTAATTAATTAAAGTTAATGTTCATGGTACGATATCTCGACCGGGAGTCTGTTGTTGATGTTAGTTCTGACCAACTCCACTGATGGATGTAGGAGACACAGGTTAGTGCATAGAACTTGAATAGGATTATTTTATAATTTCATAAAAGTAATTAATACTTATTATTAAGAAAATAGACTTTGATATATTGATTTATTTTATTTATTCATAGGAAATTGAAAACGATATCATACCTGAAGAAGGGCAATTAGCCCAAAACGCATAGTAGTCATAGACTGAGTGGAGTTGGTCAGAACTAACATCAACAACAGACTCCCGGTCAAGATATCGTATCATGAACATTAAGTTTAATTAATGAACAGAAATTATTCAAATTTTGAGTTTTTAAGTGTTTGGGGTCAATCTGTGATTGTAAACAGTCTATATTATGTGAATTTGTTTGTTATGAAATTATGTGAATCGATTGTGTTTTTGTATGAACTTGCAATGATTAATTGAGTTTATATTTTCTATAAAGGACCTATTGATTTGGAATTCATAAAGTCTTATTTTTATGAGTTACGTTTTTGAAATTGATTAAGATTTACTAAGATTAGGAATTTCTTTTGCAATATTTATTGCTATAGTAGTGCACCTATTTGCATCTCTGCGTGTTTCTGAGACACTATTTTTTGTTTTTCAATCGTTATAGACCTGGTAGCACAGGTCTAATAGGTAGGCACTGAGAACTAGTTAATTATTAATTCAATCGTGTGATATAATTATTTTGAACTTGTGGGATACGAGTGCATTCCTACAACCTTTCCTTGCTAGTTTGTCCCCAATTGTGGTCACTCAGCGCCCGGATGGTCGCATTAGACTATCAGGGTCATCACGAGTTTGCCGGTAAGCCTTAAATGCGGCTGTAACGCTGTAACGCTATCACTGCCGCATTTAAGGGTCTGCCAAATCACGGGTTTGGCCGCATTTACCCCCAGCTCTGAGCTGGGGGAAATCCGCAAGGAATTTGCCAATTTTTGGCGGTTTTACCGTGCAGTAATACCACCGCCGGTAATCACGCCGAAAATTCCCCATTGGGTCCAATGGGGAATTCCCGAATGGACCCAATGGGGAATGAGGGATTACCGCTCTGCCAAACTCGTGATCCGGCGCTGACGGGTGGCAGTAGCGCTATTAGCCCGGGCGGTATTTCCCGCTGGAATGCCGCCTGGATACTGCCCAACTTGTGATGAGGACCTATGTGTGGATTTAAGGGACCTAAATAAATCAATTTGGGTCAATTCTCACCGGTTACCTTGTGAATCTGATAAAATGAGGTGTCTGGTATTGTTATCGTTAGACTCATCATTAGTATCTGTAGAGAACCATTACCCATTATAACACCCATTATTAGAATCAGTACTCTCTGTTAGAATCACCATTACCCAATAATTACTCTTTGCAATGGAATCATTCCATTATTGCATTCTGTTTAGTTATCCATAGTACATCGCTGAAGTAGACACTGTCCACATTAGACTGTCACCTTCGTATGCATTTGCAATATGCTTTTAGAATGATATTGTATGCATATTTTGCTTGCCATTAGGAGAGAAACATGCTGCCACTTTGCACTTTGCCCTTTGCCATTTGAAATAGAATGACACTGACACTTGCATATATCTGAAGTGCCATGTAGTGTTTTAGAGACACAACATATACTCACCATGATATGCTGTATTTATGTTTGCATTAGAAATAGCACTTAGGCTGAGAGAGAAAATGCATTGCTTGCACTACACACACTGGCATATTTGAAATGCACGTAAAGCCATTCACACATTGTTATGCTTTGTAGAGACACATTTAGAGACTGTCATGTATGTATGTATGTATGATTGAGTATGCACCTAGAATGAGTTTTGCATTTAGTTAGTGCTTGCATTGCGAGAGATTTGCGGTAAACACTAGGAAGCATTCAGAATGAGACACGAGGCCTATGAGCCATTTTTTGATGGAGAAAGACAGAAGTTGCTCAGTTCGGGTTAGCATCGGCATCCGCCGTATTTCAAAAGATAATGGAAGATATGTTGGGAGACATTCCGCGAGTGAAGTGTATTCAGGATGACATATTAATCGGGGCAAAGAATTAAAGTGAACATGATGCCACAGTGTATGAAGTACTAAGTAGATTGGAGAAGGCTGGTTTAACAGTCAAGTTAAGCAAGTGCCAATTTAAAGTAAATCAAGTATCCTATTTGGGCCATAGGCTGAACAAAGAGGGCATGATTCCTCGTCTGGAAATGGTGGATGTTATCGTGGCGGTGAAATTGCCTACCAACAAAGATGAGCTGAGATCTTTTTTAGGGTTAATAGAGTTTTGTTCCAAATTTGTGTGGAGTCTGGGGGGAAAAAGCGATACGCTTAAAGTCTTGCTCAAGGAGAGGAAAGAGATTTGTTGGGGCAAAGAGGAAGAATCTGCTTTCAGGTGTCTTAAGGAAGATATTGCCAATGCACCCACTTTGTACAGATTTGACCCTTTGGCGGAAACTATTGTGTCAGTGGATGCGTGTGCATCTGGTCTGGGAGCGGTCTTGAGCCAGGTCAGGAAAATAGCTAGGTGCTTAGCAGCATTACATAGTTACAATTTTACTGTAGAGTATATTTCTGGGAAATGCAATTCGGTGGCAGATTGTTTATCTAAAGCATCCATGGTGGGATGGAGCCACAGGATGAGGTAGGGGATGAGTGGATTGCACAAATTAAGAGTTCAGGTTGTGATGTATTTTCGAAAAAGGTATGATTGGAGGGTGTGAAAGGTGATCAAGAGATGAGAGAGGCTGTAGTAGGCATGGAGCAAGGTTGTGAGCTCCCGCGCGGCCACAAATGAATCCTGTAAAATCCTGCTGATTTCCCGGGACTGCCGCACTCATCCGATGGTATTTCACACATTAAAGGTAAAAGAATGGCAAGCGTGAAGAAAAAACGGAACGAGACAGTCCAGGCCCCGAGAACGACCTCCACAGTGAACGAGGCCTAGTCACCCGACGAAACTCCCGGCAGCCTCTTTGCGGCCTGGTGCAGCACGGCGCGGCCTGACCTCCGTCAACCCACCAGCCCCACAACAGACAAAATAGCAGAGCATGCACGAGACTGAACACGCCTGTGCCGAGGGGAGATAGAAGCCGCAATCGAACGAGGGCACCCTACACCGGGCGGGGTTTGTGGGCCCTGTGGTCGGGCCGGCTCTGAACCGGCACCCCCCGGAACTCGGGGCCCCTGGCGGCAGAAGAGACGCGGCAGAGACGAGGCCAGACCATCATCCCCCTTCGGTCGGTGGAGCTGTAGTCGGAGTCCCGACATACCAAGAGTGCTCTTCAGGCGCCAGCGAGGGAAGCCCGGTGGACGGAATAATGCAGCAGCCCCCTCCATCGCGAAGCAATCCCCGGAGCCCAGGTACAATGCATGCAAACCAGCAAGACAATAAACTAGACAAGCGCACAACATCCTATCTTCGCAGAGTCTCTCGCTTACGTGCACACCCAGCGAACATTCAAACGTCACCTCACTGGCCGCTATAACCCACAACACTGATCTCCGGAACTCTCCAAGAGGCGCTGATTAGACCCCCCTTTCAACACTCGACACTGCATCCAGCAAGAGCCTCCGACCGTTAAAGTGTTTCCCTGACGGCGATAAAGGAAACAAGCGCAAAAAGCTTCAAAACCACTGGCACAAAACACCAGGACAGCTATGCATGCTTAAAAGCTTGGCGACAGGCGCGAGGTCAAACACTACAGCGAGAATAAACCCTCGCCTGAAATACTAGCTCACGAGGCCAGCCACCTCTGTAAAAGGAAAATGGGGAAAACAGATAAATCCCAAAGGAAACTGAATTTCGAAATAGGCTCGGCTCCGAAAACACCCAGACTGAACAACGAACAAGACCCCTCGTCAAGTGATATAGACCGAGAAGAAGACAGCTCCCACTCCACAGACATTAGAGAGCTCCTTCTCGACCTAAAAACCGGAATAGGGAACCTCAACAACAAAATTGACGGCCTCTCCTCCAAAGTCGACCAGCTCCAACACAGGCTGGATAACCACACCGAGTGCCTACAAGAGGTAGAACAACGCGTTTCTGGCTTAGATGATGGCGCAGCAAGCATGATAGCCAGAGTGACATCACTAGAGGCACAAATGAAAGCGGCTAATGTGCGGAAGGAAGATTTGGAGGGCCGATCAAGGAGAAACAACATTAGGATCGAGTGAGAGAACACCAACCGCAGGCAAAAATGGAAGAGTACGTAGAAGAAATGTGTATCAAACTCTTCGGGTCCGAAGCCTTCTCACGCATGTTTGTAATAGAAAGAGCTCACAGGATCCCAACGACAAAACCCATTCCTGGAGCCCCGGCTCGCCCAATTATTGCAAAGTTGCTCAATTACCGGGATCGCGACACAATACTTCGCCTCGTTAGAGAAAAGGGGAACCAGCAGCTCGATGGGGATCAAATTCATTTCTACCCAGACTTTTCGCCCACAGTATAAGCTCAAAGAAGATCCTTTATGAATATTAAGCAAAGGCTCAGAAACAACCAGATAACATACTCAATGCTCTTCCCGGCACGACTAAGGATACAGCATAATGGAAGACTCAAATTCTTTCAAACAGCCGAAGAAGCCAATTCATATCTTGACCAAGCTGGATGCAGCGTACCGGCTAACCAACCACGTCCCCAGAGAGACAGATCCCAAAGAAATCCGCTATAGATAACCAACGGATAATGCAAAATCTCAAACACTCGCTGACAGTCCCAGCGGAACACACAAACTGAAATTAAGGCCGCGGGAACGCGCACCTTGGGAGGCTCCCAGGGCCCCTTGCACAGCAAAGTTAACATTCACCAGTTAAGGTTAATGGGAGGGAAAAAGAGAAATGAGCAAATTGGGGGTTGCTCGTGTGTTGGGAGGGATCCAGTTGTTTATGTTGTCCGATGTCAAGCCAAGAGAAGCCCACCACCTTATACATGTCCCGGCTCTGGCCACACCGGCCCGCACGAGACCCCACTCTGCGCCTCCTCATCGAAACTCTCAAGTCAGATACCTGGTCGACTCCACAGGACTGGTAGCTGGAAGGCCAGCCTTAAATCCAGTAAACACAGAACCATAGCGATTGCAAGTTCAAAGTAGCTACGTGGAATATCAAAGGCGGCAATCTACCAGCCAAAGTGCGGCAGATGATGCAATACCTGCGCCGCCACAAAGTTGACATAGCCCTTATTCAAGAAACACATTTGCAACCCTCCTCTGAGAATCGCTGGGCCAAAGACTGGGGATGCCATAGATACTTTGCATCCTTCTCGTCCTACGCTAGAGGGGTAGCGATCCTGATTAGTAAAACAATACATTTCAAACTTATCTCAACACAGAAAGACTCAGAAGGAAGATCCATACTAGTGCATGCAATGGTCAAGGGAGCAGAAATACTTCTTGTGAACTCATATGGACCTAATGTAAATGGCACCAACAATTTTGACTGGGTAACAACACATCTAGAAACAGGACGACGGCCCGCGATCATATGGGGAGGTGATCTTAATACACCTCTTAATCCCAACAAAGACAAATCACATAGCAACAGACTCCCATGCTCCAAAGCGAGCCAACAAGTTAAAGAAATATGTGGAGCATATCATCTCACGGATTTATGGAGAGAAAAACATCAGGACACCCGCGATTATACCGTCTTCTCCAGGGTCCACAAATCAAGCTCAAGATTGGACTATCTCCTGGTGTCAAAAGAAGCTCACTCACAATGGGGTGACTGCCAGATTCTTCCCAGATCCCTCTTTGATCACTCGGCCGTGACCCTGGAATACATTCCAACTCGAACAACTAATGCCAGACCACAATGGAGATTCAAGCCTAGAGCGTTACAAGATCAGGTTTTCGCAGATGAACTGTCGGAAGAACTAACATCCTTCATAGAGACCAATCAGGGTTCGGTGGCCTCGGCAGGGACGCTTTGGGAGACCCTAAAGTGCTTCACAAGAGGGGTCTGCTTAACTAAGGAAAATGGCATTCTTAAGCTAATACGGAGAGAACTGGACTCAAACGAGACACGGCTCAAAGATCTTGAACATTCACTCACTCTTGCAGACGACCCTCAAACACATGCAAAAGTAAAAGAGGAGTTGGGGACATTCAGGGCAGCCGCCGAGAGGGAAATTAAATTCCTGACTAACAACTACCGAATCCGACAATATGGAGAGGGGCAAAAGCCTGGCTTGCTCTTAGCCAGGCTCATTTCTGCTGACAGAAAACCTACAGTGGTTGAATCAATCAAGAACCACGTGGGCAGACCCGTCTACGAATCCGAAGAGATTGTAGAAACATTATTTTATTTATTTTATTTATTCGCATTTGTTTAGCGCACAAGCAGCCCAGGGGGCATCGTGGCACTTGTTACAGATATGAAAATGACTTCTTGTACATACAGTGAAGTCATTACTTAGTTGAAAGAGAAGAATAGTAGTTACAGGAGAGGAGGAGAAGAGAGGAGAGGAGGAGGAGAGAGTAAACGACACAAAGGAAGAGGAATTATTTAAACATGGTGGTTTTCAGTTTTTGTCAGAAGGCAGTGAGAGAGGTTTCTGCTCTGAGCGTGCTAGGTAGTGCGTTCCATAGCTTAGGGGGAATGTAGGGGAAGCTTATTCCACCTGCTCTAGCTCGTTTGATGCGTGGGACCCTGAGTTGGTTGGTGTGGCATTGCCTAGTTGGTCTGGTGGAGTGAGATCTGGCTAGCGTATCAGACAGGTATGAGGGTGTAGACAGGTTGATACATTTGTGTGCGGTGGTAAGTATTTTGAATGTAATGCGCTCTTTGACAGGTAGCCAGTGTGCTGCCTTTCTAGCTTGCGCGATGTGGTCCCTTTTTGGTATATTGAGAGCTGCTCTTAGTGCATTCTGTGTTGTTTGGAGTTTATTGAGATTGGAGTTGGAGGTGCCAGCCAATAGCGCATTACAATAATCTAGTTTGGCTCCAATGGTGGCTCTGGCAATAGAAAGGCAATTATCTTTGGTTAGGAAAGGTTTGATGGCATTAATGAGCTTAGTGCTCGGGGCGGAGGCAGAAACAATGGAGTTGATTTGCTTGTCCATGGAGAGTGAGGCGTCAATGCAGACTCCTAGTGTTTTAACAGAAGGTAGAACTGGGATGACACAATTGTCTATGCAGAAGTTGGTGTAGAGTGGGTTGAGGTTCGTGAGAGTGCATTTTTGACCAAGGATGAGAATTTCGGTCTTATCTCCGTTAAGACATAGGCCGTTCGTGGCCATCCATGCTTGGATGGTGGCGTATATATTCTGGAGGGTGGCTGCTTCCTGATGGTAGAGTCCTGTGAGCGGGAGGAGTACTTGGGTATCGTCAGCGTAGTTGGTGTATGTGATCCCAAGTGCGCCCAGTTTATCAAAGAGAGGTTTGGTAAAAAGATTATAGAGGGTAGGAGCTGTACATGAGCCCTGAGGGACACCATACCTGATGGTGGTAGGCTCTGCGTTAGCTATATTGGAAAACACTTTCATCACTCTTCCTTCGAGGAAGGAGGTGATCCAGTTTGTGGCTTGTTTGAAGAAATGTGCCGCCTGAGTGAGATGGTTCGTGAGGATGACATGATCGACTAAATCAAATGCCGCCGAGAGGTCTAGGAGGAGCAGAAGGGCCGGCTTGCCTTTATCTAAAATTAGGGTAATTTGGTTCTTCAGATCTAGTAAAGCGGTTTCAGTGCCATGACCTTTGCAGAATCCGGACTGCCTTTTACCTAGGACAGCATTGCTTTCCAGGTAGGACTGTATCTGCATGCGTGCAGCTTTATCTAAGATTTTTAGAAGAAATGGAACCGTTGTAATGGGACGGTACTTGTTGGGTTGGGCAGGGTCCAGGGTTGGTTTAAGAGCGGGGGGCACCCATGCCTCTTTAAGGTGGTCAGGGACTTTGCCTGTCTTGAATGAGGCGTTGATGAATGCTGTGATGATCGGTGTGAGGGGTGCCGCACACTCTTTAATGATGTTGGGGGGGCATATATCGCCTTTACAATGAGATGGTTTGAGCTGTTTGAGGATGTGGAGAGCATCTGATTCGGTGATTGGAGAAAAATTGAATTTGGAGGTGTGCTTATCTTTAGCGGTATTGACGAAGAGGGTCTGTTGGGGGTGCAGAGCCTTGAAGTGTTCTGCTATTTTATTTTGAAGAAGGTCTATTTTGTTTAGCATCGCTGTTTGGATGCTATTGCACCAGGCTTCATCCTTAACAATCTCATCTGTTTAGATTGGGGGGACGGTGAGCTCTTTAAAGATGGTGAAAAGCTCTTTTGAGTGGGAGTTGGCTTCCAAGATACGTTTATTGTAGGTTTCTGACTTCGCCTTAAATATGGCACTTTTGTATTTTTTGGAAATACTAAGAAAGTCTACTTTGGTGGCATCACAGGGATTGGCCTGCCATGTTTTGAGCGCTTGGCGCTTGCATTGGTGTAGATTTATTAAGTCCTCCGTGACTAATGAGTTGGAGTGAAACGATTCTTTTTCTTTTTTGTTTTCCAGAGGAGCTGCGGCGTTGATGGTATGGGTGAGGGTGTCTTTGAAGATCTCTGCTAGAATGTTGGGGTCAGAGGAAAAAGGAGGTGCTAGGCAGGGGTTGTTGAGAAAGGGACGTATATTGTCTGCTGTACGTTTTATGGCACTTCTGGCTAGCTTGGCCGGTGCGGGTATAAGTGGTTTGGAGTATAAGGATATGGGGATGCAGAATTGAAGGCAGTTGTGATCAGACCATTGAAGGGCTGTGTTGGTACTACCAGAAACTATACGGCTCATACTTCACGGCAGATCCTCTAGAACTTAAACACTATCTAGATTCAGTTGAGCTGTACTGGGTGGATGCAGGACTTAGGGAACCACTTAATGCACCCATTACCCTTGAAGAAATCCTCGAGGCGATCAAAGAACTCCCTACTACAAAAGCACCAGGCCCAGATGGGCTAACAGGAGAATTCTATAAACACTTTGCAAATCTTCTTGCCCCAATACTACTACAAGTGTATGATGAAGCTTTAGAAAAAGAACAGCTACCATCCACACTGTACATGGCCAACATAATTCTTCTTCATAAACCAGATAAACCCAAAGACGAGTGCGCATCATATGGACCAATATCACTAATAAACCTTGACAATAAAATTCTGGCCAAAATATTAACCAAACATCTAATCCCGCTGATGCCTGCCCTGGTCCTAGCAGACCAAGCAGGGTTAATTCCAGGAAGAAACACCACCTTTGGAATAAGGAGAATGTTCGGAGTAATCGAAGCCCTTGACCCAGAACAATAAGCAGCCGCAATACTATTAGATGCAGAAAAGGCATTTGACTCAGTCGAATGCCCCTTCCTCTATGCAATCCTGGAACAAATGGGCCTAGGCAAAAGATTTATAAAACTAGTCTCCATTCTATACAAAGCCCCCACATCTAATATTCTCCTGGGAGCAAATCATTCGACAAGCATACACTTACATAGAGGAACGCGGCAGGGATGCCCACTATCTGCCCTGTTGTTCGCCCTGGTGATGGAACCCCTGGCGTCAGACCTCAGACTGCAACACATCCACCGAGGCCTGACCTTCGGCCCCCACAAGCTGATCATATTGCTCTATGCTGATGATGTCGCACTCTTCCTCCGAGACCCCAGTGAGAACCTAAACCCAGTGATGTGCACGGTACTAAAATTTGGTCACTACTCAGGACTGAAAATTAATAATTCAAAATCAATATTTCCCCTAACCGCCGCAACCAAAGAGCTTGAGGACGATTTTGGCTTCCAATGGCAGCACACAAAAGTCAGGAACCTGGGTATCTTCATGTCAAGATCCAGCAGAGCTATCCTACGTGACAACTATGAGACCGTCATCGACACTCTACAACACAAAATAAACAGATGGAAATCACTCCCGCTCACACTCTGGGGAAGAGTGTCACTTGTGAAGATGGTCATCTTGCCCAAACTACTGTATCTCTTCACAAATATCCCGCTGATTCTGACGCAGAGATTCCTGAGACGCATCAAGAGCATGATCCTGAACCTAATCTGGGCGGGAAAGGTGGCAAAGGTAGCTTACAACATCCTAACCCTTCCGGTGAGACGTGGAGGCCTAGCACTACCGGACATGGAACACTACTACTGGGCCGCCCAGGCTCAATTTCTTAGCCACTGGTATACCAAGGACTTTGTGAGGCCGCATGTCCAAATTGAAAGAGCTTTAGCAACCCCACACTTACTGCGAGCTGTCATCCTGGGCACGTTCCCAACGCCCCGAACACCGCTGAATGTGGTATATGCGACACTCTCCATCTGGAAAAAATGGCGAAAGCAGGAGCAATACAGACCAGATACTCCCCACTCTTACCTGCGAAGTTCATCCCCAGAATCCCCATCACAGGGGAAAAAGTCTACCAACAATGGACAGAAAAACTACGCATCCAATCGATGCATGATCTATTCTCAGAGGGAGAGTTTCTCTCATTGCAACAGGCAAAGGACAGGGGCGGCAACAATGCACTAGATACATTCATCTACTTCAGGACGAAGCAAGCACTACACGCTTTCTTTCCTACGTTCCCGCAGCAACCCCCAGTATGGCCACTCTTGGACAACAGGATTCAAGCCCAGGGCGAAGGTCGCCTAACAACCAATATCTATAAATCGCTACAATCAACCTCAGACTCATATAACACGAAAGCCAAAATAGATGGGAAAAGACGCTAAATACCGAGCTTACCGAAGATGAATGGAACTATATACTGAATCTTACCCAAAAAGTAGCGATAAATAACTACCTACATCAACTATACCACACACCAGCGAAACTCCATTCCATGCACGAATCAGTCTCAGCTGAATGCAGCCGATGCAAATACCCAGAAGCTGACTTCTTACATCTGGCATGGAACTGCCCCGCACTCACTACATTTTGGAACGCAGTCTTAGAAAAAACATCCGCAATAATCGACGTGGTGTAGCCCCCCCGACCCGAAGTTGACAATGCTGGGATTGACCAGAGATCTCCCAGTCACTACCCGGAAACTAACAGACCTTTTGTTAATCCTTGCCAGACGAAGGATCGCATGCAGCTGGGGGAGAGGCCCGCCACCAAACTTACAACGCTGGTTGAAAGACATAACATACTGCCAGGACACAGAAACCAGCTACATAAAAACACTACCTCTTCATGCGCGACCTCCGGACATCTGGGGACCATGTGTCGCTTACTTAATATCATCCGTGGATGAGGCGGGCTCACAAGCATCATCCCAGACAAATAGTAAAAATCCCATATCAGAGTAAAGACCTACAAAACCTGTGATTACAGGTATTGGACCTTCCGACCGTGCGCCAACTACGGGCCAGATGAGAGGACGGTGCGGGGAGGGAGGCGGGGGGTATCAGAAGGGGAAAATGCCGGATGGCACATGGGACTGGCTTGCATCGTTTTTTATTGTTCCTTTTAATTTCTACTCGAACTGTATGTCCGAGTACTTGTGTTGTTATAATAATCAAAATGCCAATAAAGAAAGTTTAAAAAAAAAAGTCCCTATTACAAATTCAGAGATGAGTTGAGCACCTCGCTGTGCCTCTAGGCTGGAAGCGGTCTTGAGCCAAGTCAGGAAAGGTAGAGAAGTGCCAGTGGCTTTTGCATCTAGAACTCTATCTGATACATAATCGAGATTCTCCACAATTGAATGAGAAAGCCTGACATGTTATTGGGCTTCTATATATTTTAAGACCTAAATATGGGGCATACCTTACACAATCAGGAGTGACCACAAGCCTTTGGCTCATCTATACACAACAAAAGGATCAGGTCTAGCGACCCCCAGAATAGCTAGGTGGTTAGCAGCATTACAGAGTTACAATTTCACTATGGAGTATATTTCTGGGAAATGCAATCCGGTGGCAGATTGTTTATCTAGAGCACCCATGGTGGGGGTGGAGCAAAAGGACGAGGTAGGGGATGAGTTAATCGCACCAATTAAGAGTTCAGTTTATGAGGTATTTTTCGATAAAGGTTTGGTTGGAGGGTGTGAAAGGTGATCAAGAGATGAGAGAGGCTGTAGTAGGCATGGAGCAAGGTTGGCGCACTAGTGAAGCTAAAAAGAGTACATTTTACAAATTCAGAGATGAGTTGAGCACCTCGGAGTGGGGTATAGCTTGGGGGGAAGAGGCTGATTTCCCCTTCATCCTTACGGGGTGAACTTACTAGAAAAGCACACAATGTTCTTTTGGGAATAAGTCTTACTAAAAGAAGATTGAGGTCAAGGTTTTGGTGTCCAGGAATGGATGCTATGGTAGAAACGGAGGTGGGATACTGTATCCCATGTTCGGTAAGTGACAAATCTTTGAAAACACATAAGGAGGAGACAGGCAGCGTGGTCTTTCCGGAGAGGCCCTAAGAGAAAATTGCAATAGACTTTATGGGTCCCATGTCCAGACTTGGGTATGAGAATAGGTTTGCGATTGTGGTAGATTATTACACTTCTAGGTGGTTTGAAGTCGAGTTTGTAGACACCATATCTACGGTGCAGTAATTGACTTTCTGGAAAAGATGTTTGCCAGGAAAGGTTATTCCAAAGTGATTGTTTCTGCCAATGGTGTTCAGTTGGTATCAAATGAAATTAAGGAATACTTGGAACGTGATGGGATTGAAAACCATTGCACAGCTTTGTATAATCCAAGAGCAAAAGGATTAGTGGAACGCACAAATCGTATAATCAAAGAATCCTTTCAATGGTCTTTGGCCAGTGGGCTGGAGTGGAGAAAGGTATACACGACATGTTGATGGCACATCGTGATACACCCCACGTTTTAACGGGCATATCACCATTCTGTATGAGAGGTAAAGGTATCGGTTCTGATATTTTTCCGGAATGGTTAATGAATCAACAAGTGTGTGCCAGGAGAAGGGAGGAGAGTATGGAGCAAGGATTAAAAGTGGGTGACAGAGTAAGGATAAAGATGTTCACAATACTTTGACCCAATTGTAATTACTAAAGTGGTTCAGAAACACGTGGTAACCAGTGATGGTAAACGCTGGAGCATGAGCTGGGTGGCAGGCTTGAAATATCTTGAAGCATGGCATGGCAACAGGTGTAACAGTTCGTACAATGGAGCGTGGATGAATATTATAAGGAGGTTACCCCACAAGAGGAAATTGAGAGTGGAAGTGAATTAGAAGATGTGTTAATTTCTAGAGATCAGAGAAGATTATAAAGTGATGCGATTGCCAACAGGTCTGAAACCACATGTAATAAAAGATGTGATAACAGTGGGGAAGGTCAGGATAACTGTAATGACACCACTTGCTGCATGGGAACACCTGTGAAATGTAATGATTACAAAATGTATCTATGATATTGTTTTTATCCAGGCAGCATAAGTATGATCTGTTATGGTATATCTCTCTAAATCTCTAATATCAGCTCACAACGTTTCATGTTACCGTTTTTAATGCCAGATGCTGTCAAGCTTATTTTATGTGAGTTAAAGTTTCTCTTTTTCCAATGGTTTATGTTCTTATTTCATATTACATATGCAATTCATAAGGGTGTATGTATGTTGTATCAATGGGCGCAAGATGACTCGCGCTGAGTTCCTCGCGTGAGTCATCTCCGCGAACCGTAGTGTGATGTCATACATTATGACAGTTTAACTGTTTGTATAAATAAACAAACGTTACGAGGAAAAGAGAATATTGGTTACTCACGTTATGGTTTCCCAGTGGTAGCTCCTGGTCACTGGTTAATGCTGGATACCCAGGAGCTGCTTTTTGATCTCTGTTCCATACCTCACCAAGATGCCACTATCCATCCAATCCACCAAGATTGTCCTCCCCACCCTCCACACATCAAAACGCCACCATACCTCCCACTAGTGCCACAGCAAGATGCCCCGTCCCTCTGCAGACCCTCACAAGATGTCCTTGTACCCCCTGTGAACCTCACCAGATAACCCTAGCCGACCCCTTCTAAAACCGCCATCCTACCCAACAATGTGTTAACTCCATTTAAATTAGTGCCCTTAATTAGCTGGTTGTATTAGCCCCCTTAACAGCAGCATTAATTGCATACATGCCAACCCTCCTTATTTAGGTGGGGAAGACTCCCGATGTTGTTAACAAAAATTACTGCCACCTTCTTAAATAATTCTAACCCCAATGCGATGGAATGAAGACATTCAATTCTCCCGATTTCGCTGAGAGAATCTCCATTTCACAAGCTGCAAAACATTGGCATGTATGCCATTGTCCCATCCATTGTGTCTTTCTTGGCCCTCTATGCCTGTCACAGTGAATAGATGGCAATGATGTTGAAAACAAATGACATTTTACCCTGGCTCCCCATCCCCATCTAGTGTCCAGCACGAGTCTCTGGTTTGCACAGAAAACTTTCGTTTCCCGTATGGTCTCCCTGAGAAAATTCCAAAATAAATCTTTGCTGTGTAAGAGTGCGCACTTCCGGTTGCGCTTGCAACCTGGCAGGCGGCGCCTTTCCCGCTCATGATATGGGACAGGATAACGTCGGACTCAATTTACAAGGTAGGGGAACGCAACGTGCTCAAAGTCACGTGAAGAAGATTTGGCGGGGCGTTAATATGGTCCATTTCTCGGATGGGAATTGGCCACTACCCTCTTGGTTGATGAGCGTGAGCGCTTCACACGTTGAAGTTCACCGAGTGCGTACCTGTTCCTGTGCAGCTGAAGGCATGACACGAGTAAGGAAAACTGAAGGCCTAGACAGCCCCGGGGTCAAATGCAGCCTTCAAGTAAGCTACAGAAGGTGAGGACACGGCGCTATTATGAACCAATTATTCAGAAGGTTTTAAATATTTGCGCTTCCCTTGCTCTTTAATGCCATACTATCTTTATGGAATCCCGCTCTAAAACTCTTTCCTGCGGCGTTGTATCGTCCCCAGAGGTTGAATCTGCAACTCTAACGTGTTCACAAGAAAAAAGAGGTTATTTTTTTCTTTTACGGTACACTTTTAAAACTGAATGCGCACATGCCTAATTTTTAGCTTTGCGTTTTCCCTTTTCCAGGACCATTGAGCTAGACCTGTACTTATGATCTGCAGCAGACATTAGGGGGAAAAGAATAACTGCCGCGGGTCAGATTGGTAACGCAGTTAAAAAGTGTTTTTATTCTTCTCCATCCTATTTATGCTGGGCAGCCTAGATGATGTGGACAGATGGTTTGGATGTGGACAACACAGAAAGGGAATCCCTGTGCTTGCTTACATAAATGTCATAGTCCTCACTTACTAGATGAACATTGCAGACGGGCCAAAGTTACTGTTCTTAAAAGGATGACCCTTCAAGCGAAAATTCTACAATAATTAGAGTGGGTCGAAAGCTCATTAGATAGAGTACCTGCTGCCACTGTGTAGGGTCTATCTTTTGCCATTCCTTAAAATGAGTATTGTCTTGGAAACAAACGATTTGCACCTGTCGTTTAACAGTATTCAGTGTTGTGTACCATCTAATTGTTCAGTATTATTTTTAGTTAAACGACTGCGTGATTGTCATGTCTTAACATTTATTGACTCTAATACACATGAAGACCAGATTACATGTATTGTTGAGCAAACACGCAATTCTGCAAGCGGTTATGTGGCAGGCATTGGGCACAATTTCATAACCACCACACAGAGCCTCTACATCGACAATGTTCTGTTTCTCTCAAAATGTGCGGTGAGATTGATGAAGCTTTTTGGTTGGGTGATTGGATACGATGTGGGAGAAAGCTAGGGATTACTGACTGGGATTGGAGGTGAATACTAGAAATTATGATTCTGGCATTTGGAATGCCATTTTGAAAACTCTTAATTTCCTGATTAAGTTCAGTATTTCCACACTTCAGTCAGTAAAGGAGAAGCGTCCAGGCAGAATGACATGTGATCTAAAAAAATAAAGTTTGTAAGCCTCACATTCTTCAACAGTGATCAGATGGGTTTGTGTTTGGGCAATATACTTCATTGTGTACTGAATTAGTGCCTACGAGAATTGGTGTTTGCTTTACTCGTTGTAGGACGCCGCAGGCTAATAAACATAAATCTTAGTAGGTTAAGCAGTCATTCTTCAGTGATCTGTTGGTCACTTGTCATTTCTTCTTAGTTCCTGCTCAGCCTTTTGTCCTTCTGAGGTTGATGGAATGAGTACCATTATAATGTTTAAACTACAGTGGTAGTTTAGATTGTAGTGAAGCCTGCATAAAATGGGCAGCTCGCTACATGAACCCTTCACATAAGTAACACATTCTTTCTAGCACTGTGACCTCTACTTCATTCCCTGGCCAAAGGTCTTCCCTCTCCTGCAATCTCAATACAGAACACATATTGGGAAAATCAGCCTGCCTCTCCCGTCACATCTTTGTATAAACTTTGTCCATCAGCATTGGTGACAGTTTCCATACTGGAAAAAAACAGCACCTGGGTACAACATGTGGAGCAGAGGGTTAGCCCAGAATGTGTCATAGGCCTGTAACACTACTTTTTATCATGCTTCATCATATAAGGGTTCCACTAAGCAAATGCCACTGCCACCAGCCATCTCAGGTTGAAGTGACTAGGCCTGCTGTGAATGGGGATGCCTTGTACCTATAAGCCCTCCCTGTCTTCTACTAGCAATCGAGTTTGTTAAAGTGATACACCAGCTCTTCTTATCTGAGGATATATTTTATTAGTAGTTTTTGCATATGCACTGGCCTGTGGGAGGAATGGTGTGATCTAAGACTGTGGGGTATGTTGGGTGTGCTGTCATGGCTGAGGCTCAGAAACAAATGGGTCACCCCCATGTGATTGCCTGGCCATGGTATGTTGATGCGATGCGTAAGTGCCTGTGCAATTACTAATTATTGCTCTGAATTTGTTGCTCATACAGATGCTTGTGAAATATGTCATAGTCTATAGCGGTGTAAAACAGTGTAGCAATAGTCTGGCATCTCACATCTTTTTTTTAAATCAATTTTATTAGCATTTTAGTCATATAACATCGAACATCATTTTGATTTTTCTTAACACTCCCCCCCCTGTAGAATCCCCCCATGCCTTGCATTTCTAAACGAAAGTTCACTCCTGGGTTTGGACAGTTCATTGGTGCTCTCATTGTGAGTCCGGGTTCAATCCCAAGGCACCCCTGAACACAAAGGTCGTATTTCCCTCTTACAATTCACCACTGAGAACGTCCCCAACCGGCACAGTCACCACACTGGAATCTCCCCCTTCCATTTCCATCTCTCCATCTAGTTCTCAGCCCTTCTGGTCCGGCTGCCCATACTTCTCAAAAAAGGGGAGCCAGATTGCCTCAATATTAAACCTAGATTCTGCCAGAAGATTGGTGAGGTACTCCATGTCATAAATGGCGCAGATCTTTGTCACCCACTCATTCTCAGCAGGCATGCGCAGGGGACTTCCACAGTTGGGCCAGGCAGCATCTTGCAGCCACAAGCATGATGTGAAGCATGTGACTGTACTTCTTCACCAGCCTCACCAACCCTTACCCCGAAGAAGACGAGCCACGGGGAGAGGTCCCTTAGAATCCCGTCAACTCCCTAATCCAAGAGAGGACCTCTTCTCGGTACTCCCTCACTCTTGGGCAGCCCCACCACATATGGATGTAGTCACTCCTCTCTTGGCGGCATTTCCAGCAGCGCCGGTCGTAACCCTCTCTCATTCGTGCTATCACGATTGGATGGTAATGCCACCTTTGCAGTAGCTCAACGGCCTGATGTCTATACTGAAGAGACCTGGTGGACTGGTGAGCATGCCTACACATCCGGAGCCACAATCCATCAAGCCTCTGCAGACCCAAGGCCTCCTCCAAATCACCCAAAGATAGAAAATCGTCCCCATAGTTGACCTGCCCTACTGAGCCCTGCTTCATACCACAGCTGAAATGCCAGTGGTTCCTCTATTCCGTCCCGGAGTGGGGGCGCCCAAACACAGCTCAAGGTTGACGGCCAAGATGTAAGCCACCCTCCCAACCCCCCTTATTCCAGCTCAACCACAGAACCTCTAGGATCGGGTGGCGTAGGACTCTGTTCGGGATGCGTGATCTAGGGACCCACAACCATTCACTCAACATGACCGGAGCCAACACCTCGTTGTCCATTGCCACCCACTGTTTCCCCGGATCCGGGGCAATGTGGTGGACCAAAACTCTTAACTGGGTTGCTTTGTAGTAGACTGCCAAGTCTGGGTATCCCACTCGCCCTTCCACCTTGGGTCGGATTAGTGTGTCGTAGGCTATCCTGTGTTTCTTCCCTACCCAGAGGAACCGCAGTAGGACATGCTTTATCTCAAGGAAAAATGACCTGGGAACAATTACCAGGAGCATCTGGAACAGAAATAAAAATGTGGGTAATATCACCATCTTAAAAAGATTTAGCCTCGCCATCAATGACAGTCCCAAGCCCCCCCTTCTTTCCAAGTCCTGCTTCACTGCAGCCCACAGGAGGAGAACATTCGCAGAAAAAAAGGCCCCCAGGTTAGGTGTCAACTGAACCCCCAGGTTCCAAAATATCTCTGTCTGCACCTTGAAGGGGAGCCCGGCTACGTAGTTCCTTTCAATCTCTGAGAGGTTCCCAATGATGAACGGCACTGATTTACAGAGGTTGACCTTAAATCCAGACAGTCTCCCATACTCATCCAAACCCTCCAGGACATGGGGGACTGAGTGCGACGGATCAGAGTCATAAAGCAATGCATTGTCTGCAAAAAGGCTCAGTTTACAACATATGTCGCCCGCCTCTACCCCCCTGATTTCCTTATTACCCCCCCCCGATCGAGGCCGCCCATGGTTCCTTTACCAACGCATAAATCATTGGGGACAGAAGGCATCCCTGCCGTGTACCCTGCTGCAGAGCGAAGCGCCCAGACTAGGTCCCATTAACCACCACTCTAGCCATGGGATCTGAATACAGGGCCGCTAGCCATCCCCTCCACCTTGGACCCATTCCCAGAGACGCGAAGACCTCCCCCATGAAAGCCTTGCTCACCCGGTTAAACGTCTTCTTGGCATCAAGGGACAGCATGAGTAATCCCCCACCCCGTGCCATCCGGGAGCTCATAATATGAAGAGTCTTACGCATGCTGTCCGCTCCCTGTCTGTTCAACACAAAGCCCACCTGGTCCAGGTGAATTAAACAGGGGAGACATGACGCATCACCATTATTCTGGCGAAGATCTTGGCGTCCATGTTAAGAAGTGCTATAGGCCTGTATGAGGCGCAGTCTGCCGGGTCCTTCCCTTCTTTCGGTATAACAGCTATCAAAGCCTGTAGGAAGGTCGGGGGCATCGTGTTCCCTCCCACAATTGAGTTGTACAATTTGGCCAGGGGTTTTGCTAGCAGGGACTGGTGTTGCTTGTAAAAATCAGCCGTGAAGCCATCCTCTCCCGGGGCCTTCCCAACCCTCATCTTTAATAGCTTCCAGGACCTCCTCTCCAGTTACTTCCCCCTCCAAGGCCTCTCTTTCCGACCCCTTCAGTTTGTGGAGGTTGCACTTAGCCAGGTAGTGCCGAATGTCCTCTGCCGATTCATTCCCTGGCCTATTGTACAAGCCCTTATAGTAGCTTATCGAAGCCCTACGCTACAGCCTTTCCACGCCTGGAGATCCGTCCTCCCCCTTCCCGGATATCAGCAACCTTCCTTTGCACTCTACAGCCCATAACCCTTCATGCCAAGAGGGTCCCCACCATGTCACCCTTCTCATAATATCTCTGGCGAGTGAACCTAATCTTCTTGACATCCTCCCCAATTAGGACCGTATGTAATTCCTGTCTTTTGTCTCATGTCATTAATGAGGGCCCCTCTATCAACGCCTCCCTGGTTCAGCCGAAGGCGCATTGCCTTCAACTCCTCACAGATCCTATTTCCCTCTTCTTGCGGTCTCCTTCCGCTATGAATAAACCCCAAAACGTGGCTTTGGCTGCCTCCCATACCATTGCCATGGCTGTCACCCCAGTGTTGTTGGTCACGAAGTCCGCCCGCACCTCCTTACCCATGAATTCTCGAAACACCTGGACCGGCAACAGTGTGTCATAGCATCTCCACCTGTAGGTCCGCTGTGGCTCTGGTATCCGCCAGGCCACCGTCACCAGTTCGTGGCCTTACCACGTGATAGTATCCACCCTTGGGACGGCCACCCCATCTTCCTGTTCCCTCGGGACCAGTAGAAAATCGATCCTCGTTTATGATTGGTGAGGGGGTGAAAAGAAGTTATAGCTGCCGGCCAAGCCTTGTGCCATACATCCACCAAAAAATGTTCTGTAGGAGGTCTCGAAATGCAAAATTGTATCTTGTGGGGTCCCTTGATCCCTGACACTTTGCCGACCACCAGTCTAGCTGGGGATCCAATATCAAGTTGAAATCTCCCCCCAGGATCAGATCCCCCTCGGCCCACTTATCCATCACTCTGAACACCTGCCGCAGGAATCCCAGTTGTCCAATGTTGGGAGCATAGAGGGTGGCAAGCGTGACTTGTGTGCCTTCCCCGGCACCCTTTATGGCTAGAAACCTCCCCCCAAAACCTTTCCTGATCTTCATCCCCTCCAAAGCGAATGAGTTTCCCAGTATTATCCCCACCCCTTCCCTCTTAGAGGTTTTATGGGAGGCCCAGAAATTCCCTGCGATCTCCCTTCCCTTGATTGATGACTCCGCCCCCCTCCGGTAGTGTGTTTCCTGCAGGAAGAGGACCTTCAGTTTCTGTTTACGAAACATATTACTGGTGAGGGAGCTCTTATTCTGCGAGTACGTTCAGGGTACCAATTAACACCTCAGCCATAGCCCTTCCTCACCCTTCTCTCCATCTCTCCTGCGTCCAACTAGGCCTGTAGGCCTCTCAACGTATGGATAGCATAGCATGTACCGGCCCCCCTCCCCCTGTGTCTCCACACACCCTCACCACTTTGGTCCCCTCCCCACCCCCCCTCTCACTAGATTGAGGCGTCCGCCTCCTCAACTTACCAGAGATGAATACTTCTACCCTGAATACTCTATACAACAACTCTCATGCTCTGAACACCTTAAACTGGCAGCTGGTCGGGGGGAGAGGGGACTCAGTCACCTTGGTGAACATCCTTCTGCCCACCTCCCTTCCTCCGTGCTCCCCCGTTGCTCCCTTGGCCATGTGGTCCCTCCCCATTTGGCGACACCCTTATGTTACATCGTCAATGAACTTAGACAAAATAGAGAGAAGCAGCAACATCAACTCGGGCGGTCGACTCCCCTTCCGCTGATAAGCAAGTAGACATGGAAGAACAATTGAACATCAAGTCTCCTCCTGACAACCTGACCGCTGAATGGTCCCTAGCATTTCAAGGCACTGTAACATGTGCCTTAGGAGACAAGATAAGCCCACACATCTCCCCTCAGGAGGCTTCTCTCCTCGGGGGGTGTGGGGGAGTGTACAGCTTCTGGAACTTGGAGCCTCTCTTCCCCCTTCGTTTCCCTCACATCGCTTCAAAGCCTCTAGGACCACGAGCGGGGGTTGGGCCCTGTTCACCTAGCTCCACCGAAAGACCTCTTCGTGTGCCAAGCAGTTCTTCTGTAATTCTTTGGATCTCTTCCAGGTGGTGCCTCTTCCCTTCCCATTCAAACTCCAATGAAAACGGATAAACCCACCGGTATCTCACACCCTTTTTCTGGAGCCATTTAGTGAGGGCCTGCCTTTCTTACGTCGCAGAGAGGTCCTGGAAAATTGTCACCGTGGAGTCTCCATGTATTATTTCCCTGATCCGCTTCACTCTCTGAAGGACCCTCACTTTGTCACCTTAATGGTGCATAAATGCTAGGACTGTCCGTGGGTCCCTTTCCCTCCGCCCGCTCTGTGAACTCGATCTGTCATGAGCTTGTCACCATTATCCGTGCCGAGAGGCAACCTGAATATATCTTGCACCTTGCCCTCCAAGCCTTCCTGGGTAGCGGTTTTCTATGTCATCCACCTAAGGCGCAGCTACTCTTCCCGTCCTTCCACCTCCATAAAGCAGGCCTCCATCTGTGTTTCCAGGAGTCCCGTCAGTTTGGTTCGCATCAACCCCTTCCATTCTATCCTCCAACGTGGTCACCTTGGCTGAGAGGTCGGCAATTCTTGCACCCATATCCGTTCTCATCCCCCGATCTCCTCCAGGATGGTCTGCATATTTGACTTGATGGAGCCCAACTCCACAGGTGCCAAGTGCGCACTTTCCGCTTCCATCACAGCATCTTCGGTATGAAAATGGAATTTCGCTAGTGCCTCCTTCCAACTCATAGGGTGCCTGCTCAGTCCTTTGCCCTGTTCAAAGGTAGAATTTCTCCAATCCACTCTTTTCACCTTCAGCACTAGGTCTTACACCCCCAGGGTGTGCACCATCACAGTCTGGCCAGGCGGGGATGCCTGGTATCACAAGGAATATATTGCTGCTTAGGAGGGGATATCCACCACTTAAGTCCCTGCGGGGGTGGCCCCTGCACAGGCTCCTCAATGCCCAGGCTTGGTATCCTGCTCTGCCAAGTGTCAACAAAGCGGGGGGGGGGAGCCAGAGCCTCCCACTGGGGGCTGTGCCATGGGGGGGTCTTCCCCTTATCCCCTGGAGAGCCTTCCAGTCCCCATCCTCCACTGGGGCAGAGAAAGTCACCTGGGTGGGAGCACAGGCGCCAACTCAAGAGCCTCTGTGCGTGTCCTGTTGCCTGTCCCAGCGACCTGCCCCTCACTCCAGGGATCAGTTCATGCTGCTTTGCCAGCCCTTTGTGGCCACCTTGGGCCCAACACCGTGGCTGCACTTTATCCCCAAAGTACTCTGTCACGGATTGTCAGACATGCGTGGCTTCCAATTGTTGCTCTGTGGGGTCTTCTGCTGTTCCTCTGTCACCCCGTTCAGTGCGGGGCACAACGTTTTCCTCTGGGTGCCAGCCCGCTCTCTGACTCGCTTCGTCAGGGTCCATGCTTGACCGCCCGCTCACCTCCGGGGGACCTGGACTCCCCTCGTCTCCTCACCGGCCTCTTGTTTTCTCTGCGGGTGTTATGGGTCGACGTTCACCTCGTCCTGTGTGCAAAACCCGGCCACCTGCATCCCTAGCACTTCGGTTTCCCAGTGCAGTTACCAGGAAGGTTAGGAGGTTTGTGGCGCTCCCCAAAAGGATACGGCATCATGCTGCCCCATTCTATGCACGATGGCAGCTGCCGTGGAAGTAAGCAACTCGAAAACTACACTTCCCAGAAAACCTGGCTCCATGCGGTAGTTCAGCGGTAGAGCCTCGCATTGGCTTGCCCCGCCTCTCTCACTGATGTAGTCCGTGGATACAGCCAGGACGCCGCTTCTGTTTACAGCTACTCCCGGCATTTAGAAGTTCCTTCTTCGAGTGCCAAACCCCTTTTGTCTCTTTACGGAATCGACTCGGATTGTTTACTGGACCCGCTATTGGAATTCCCTTGTTGACTTGCCTTCCTGTGTACCGAACCTCTGTTTTGCTTCCACGGACCCCGCTAGAAAAAGTTTTGTCTTTGTTTTCGCCTGCAAGTGTACCGGAACCCTGTTTTCTCCCGGACTTCTCTTCTACACGCTTTTGCCATAGTCCCTGTCCGCTAGTGTTCCAGACCTTGCCTGCTTTCGACTTGCCTATCTCTGGAACTGCCATCCCGACTGGTTGTTAGCTTCATTCTTCGTTCACCAGTGGTGAGACGTTTTGCCTCACGAACGGAACGTTTGGATTGAACTTTGTTTTTCCTGTGCACTTAAGGACGCTCTGCAGCTGTGCACCATCCCGAATCCAGTGCGACCCTCGTGCCGCCCGGGTATTAGTATCCTACTAACATTTACCTTTTTCTTATTTTATCCCTGTCGTCGTGTTCTGAACTGCTCAAATCCTTCAGTCCTTCTCCACTGGTAAGATCCTGTCCACCTCATGAATTGTGTCATAGTTTAAATCAGTTAGGTGCAAAGTCTTGTTATATTCCTAGGTGATTCCCGGTTTTGTGCCTTCTTCCATTCTACGGGGGGAAAAAGCTCAGGTATTCCATCAATTAGTAAGGCTTACAGGGGACAAGTGTTACCTTCGTATTACTTACTTGTTGTTCTTTCCTTTACAGCCTGGTTCGTGGCGGTGCGTTCTCCCCCGCCCTTCTGGGTGATCAGTCCCCTTGTCTGGTTAATTACAGCAAGAGGTCATATCATTTTGAAGGTCTTATTCCCTCACAGAGAGGAGGCTTGGGTAGAGGCTCTACCCAAAGCTCTTCAAGCAACTTCCTGGGTTTTGGATACTCCCCGGTTCCACGCACTCATCTCACCGGTGAGTAACAGCGGGCATCCGTTGCAGGCCCCCCTTATTTCAGAGAGTCTCCTGCGAGATGTGCTCCCGCGTTGGCCCCACCAGAGCTCCACAGCAGTGGGGGAGAGGGGGGCTTCCTGGCAGTAGCCGACGTTGGTCTATGGCAGCACAGGCGTCGCCCTCCCTGGTCCTAGCCAAGGAATGGGTGCGCCCTCCGCAGCGTTGCACCTTCGGGGCAGGCGGGTAAGGGTAAGCCTCTCCTCTGTGACTCGGAGGCCCGCCTCTCCTACTCTGTCTTGTCTGCAGAGTGCGGCACACAGTGACGACCCCGGAACACACCAGGCCCACTTCTGAGGCGGTCCGGACGTGGCGAGGCTCCTTCCTTCGCCTTCCAGAGCTTCACTGTGTTCACACAGTGGGATAGGAGCTTTATGAGCGTATACGAGCGCTCAAAGCACAATATCTCCTTGTTTATTTCAGGGCTGGGGACGGAGCTTTGGAATCAGGCAGCCATTTGCCTGCGCCCCCTGGTGGCCTCATCTCACCCAAATCTTAAACTTCTTCAGGGCTTTGGTCCTCTGTCCTTCCCTCTTTTCTAGGCCCTCATTTATCAGGTTCCTTCACCTACCATCCTTGGGTCATTAGACCGGGTCAGGCATCGGACAAAGCATACACTGGTGGACACTGGGCACTTCAACTCCTTCTCTCTGACTTGGTCCAAAACAAAGGCTAACCTTGATATTGCTAGCTTTATGCATTTTTCTTGGGCTTGACAATGGCCCCTCTCCACCAGTTTTGCAATTTGCTGCTAGTCCAGCTCTTAAGGGATGTAACCAGTGTTCCAGATAGGATTTTGAGGTGGCAGTATTGTACCCCCTTTTTTAAACTTTGACAGTATATGTGATTTCAAGAGAGTAAAAATGACCTTTCTCCATTGCCAGAGAGTTAAATGTATGCGACATCCAGCTGATGTGCGCAACAACTGTATTGATATTGATATTTTATTTGTATCGTGCTCGTACATAAGTGATTCAGAGCGTGACAAGGCAAGTGAGGGGAACAAGGGAGAAACGTAAACGGCGATCTTACAAGGCCCAGTGACATTCAGAACGTGCAAGTGCATGGGAGAGGAAGAAGGGGAAAGTGCAACGGAGGGGGGAGGAGGAAAGTGCTGAGCAAGGAGAAAATAAATAAAACAAAATAAATAAATAATAAGAGCAAAAAGTAGTGGTAGAGCAGGTGGCAAGCGCTGGGTATAAGTCAACAGACAAGGTGTGCCAAATAAATGCAGAAAGCAGTGGGGAGCAGACTGTATGGTTACAGATACAGACCCCTGGTGCTGGGTGACAGTGCAGGTGGGTGGCAGGGTGAACAGGTACCTTGGCCCAAAAGTCAGAGGGTGACCAGGTGCACGATGCCGAGACAGAACAGATCAGCAGGGGAGAGGAGGAGATAAGGCAGAAGCAAAGAGGAAGGTCTTGAGGTGCTTCCCAGAACCAGAGGTGGTTCTCCTCAAGTTTAAGAGTAGCAGGGAGGCTGTTCCAGAGGGAGGTCCCGGCCGAAGACAGAGATCTACCCCCAGCTTGATTCTTTGAAAAATGACTGACCCTGAGGGAGTTAGAGGTGGAGGAGCAAAAAGGGCTCAGGAGGGAAGGTATTTACAGAGGGAGAGCTGAAGCTATTTTGGGCCCAGGCCCCAGAAAGCCTTGTGGACAATGCAAAGGGTCTTGAAGTTAATCCTTGCAGCCATTGGGAGCCAATGGAGACATTTCAGGGCTGGAGAGATACGACCCCAGGGCTTGAAGCCAAGGACAAGTCTCATAGTCCGGTTCTGGATAAGTTGCAAAGAGTGGAGAGAAGCGGAAAGATTTAGAAAGAGGCTATTGCAATAGTCCAACCTAGAGAGAACCAGGGCTCGAGAGACAGTGAGCTTCTGGGGGAAGGAAAGGAAAGGCAGAATACCTCGCGGAGGTGCAGGAGGAAGTTTAATTTTTTTGAAACATCAACGATGTGGGCAGAGCAGGAAAGCGTGGAGTCAAAGATGACCCTGATGTTCTTAGCCTCGTAGGTAGGGGTGGGAGGAGGGCCAAGGGAGGCCGGCCAAAGGGTGATATGATATGGCATTCATAACGCACCTATACACAAGTGTTTCAAGGCGCGATGAGGCATGGGAGGGGGAACAGAGGGAAGACAGAGACAACGATCCTACTAGGCCAGGTGTCAGTCAGATCGCGGAAGTGCATGGGAATGCTGAAAGGGGAAAGTGCAGGGGGAGGGGACAGTGCAGTACATGGGATAATAGACTAAATAAACAATAAGTAAAAGTACAGCCAGCTGATGGCAAGTGCAACGGTAAGTGCAGACATCAGGGGTCAAGTGCTGGTAGTGGAACTGTAGGGATACAGAAAACATTACCCAAGTGCGGGGGTTTCCAGGAAGGCAGTGCAGATGTGTGACTGGCGGGGGAGGGGACCTGGGCCCGAGATCAGAGGGTGGCCAGGTAACCAGTATAGTTTCAGTTTCAGCCAGGAAAGTCAGCAGGGGAGAGGAGGAGAAAAAGCAGAAGCAAAGAGAAAGGTTTTGAGGTGCTTCCGGAACCGGAGATGATTCTCCTCAAGTTTCAGGGAGGCTGTTCCAGAGGGAGGCCCCAGCAGAAGAAAGAGATCTACCACCAACTCGTTGCTTCGAGAACCGACTGACCCTGAGGTAGTTGGAGGCGTATGAGCAAAGAGCTCGAAGGAAGATATTCAGGAAGAGAGAGTTGACGGTATTGAGGCCCCAGAAGGCCTTGTTGACAATGCAGAGGGTTTTGAACTTAATCCTCACAGCCACTGGGAGCCAGTGCAGAGATTTCAGTCCTGGAGAGATGCGATCCCTGGGCTTTAGGCCAAGGACAAGTCTTGCAGTCCTGTTCTGGATGAGTTGCAGAGGGCGGATAGTAGAAGTAGGCAGATTTAGAAAGAGGCTGTTGCAATAGTTCAGCCTAGAGAGAACCAGAGCTCTGTAGACAGTGAGCTACTGGGGGAAGGAGAGGAAAGGAAGAATACCTCTGAGGAGGTGCGGCTGGTAGTGTGACTTCTTATAGACGTCCGAGATGTGAGGAGAGACAGAGTGTGTGGGGTCGAAGATGACCGTGGGGTTTTTAGCCTCACAGGTATGAGCAGGAAATGGGCCAAGAGAGGCCGGCCAGAGAGTGACAGGAAGGGAGGGAGCAGGTGTGCATGTTAGGAGAAGCTCATTCTTACCGGCATTAAGGCAAAGATCATTGGCGGCACACCACTCCTGGATGGCGGACAGAGATTAGAGAGGGAGAAGAGGTGGCTGAAGCTAGTCTGAAAAAGAGCTGAGTGTCATCCGCATAGCACTGAAAGTTGGGGCAAAGCGCGGCAATGCGGTGGTCAAGAAGTGCCAGGTATTGGTTGAACAGCCAGGGAGAGAGGTTAGACCCTTGGGGAACACCACATGTACAGATAGAGGAGAGGAAGGACCCAATTTGAACCTGGCAGGGTCGAACAGAGAGGAAAGAAGTCAGCCACGCCAGGGCCTGACCAGTTGTAAAACACAAAAGAACTATGGGGTGGGAATGCACAGCTCATGTAAATCAGGATAATTGATGTGGAGTAGAAGCACACCAAAGGTGTTAGTTCACACTATTAAATAAAGAAATAATGTCAATGAATTTTATGGTGAAATTTCGGGTGCAGGCGGGCTAACGTCACAAGACCACTTGGGACAAAATATCTAAACAACCTAAACTACCTATTGCTAGGCAGTAAGCCCAAATGCACTCCTACCGAATCTTCGTTCGGGAGTTAAATGTTGACTCTTAGTTGATCAATTAATACTCTCATGTGGAGAGAGTGTTAATTGAGTCTTGACTTTAACAAATTACAAAATAGAAAATAAATAACATCAATAAAGGATAAATCAGGCATGTAAGATCACTTATGTAACCAATTATACAGATCTGGTACTGACCAATACTTTTTGATACTTTTTAATAGACTTCTCAAGGTCTGTTTTTTCAAACAAATATACAATGTACAAAAGAATTATTCAGACAATGGTGAAGCATCCAGGAATTCTCATTCCAATTAACAAACAGAGTATAACCTGGTTTGTAAAGGTACATAAATGTAACAAAAGCAGAAAGCAAGTAGCTCAAAGCTTAGCCTTATTATTCACATCCTGTAAATGTTCAAAGGGACATGTATACATTTCAATAACCAATTTTAAACCAGCGATATAAATTTAACAAACAGCAATAAGTTCACTCTTAGGGTTTTTGTATTGTGAAGTAACACCATTCAGGGAAGCCCCTTTTAATAGGTGACATAGGTAACCAACGCGTTTCGGATCGAATGATCCATCTTCAGGGTGGGGACTTCACTGTTCCTGTATGTAGTAGAGTAGTGATTGTTAAATGCGTTCTAAAAGCCTTTCCTGCGGGAAATTCAAAAGAATAAACATTACCATTTAAGCTAATCAGTGAGGTTAACTGATATAATTTTAAACCGAAATAAGTAGAGAGATAATGGGTACTAACCTCAATCTGAGGCTGATAAAGTTCCAATTCAGACCCAGTCAACAGCTGAAATGCGCCGGAGGCCGGGAAGTGACAGAATGCGGCCAGGACACCCTATAAGGAATAGTGACAGAGCAATGATCAGACCAAACAGTCGTGAGTCATCTGGGTGGTCATAACAAAGTTTTCTCAACGAGCTATGTCTAAGCTATCCACCGAGGGGATAGAAACAGATATTAAATGTATGTAGGAGCGCCAGTCTGGTATCTCGCTACGAGATACATGAAGTTCAAAGCATCACGCCAAGTGTAAAAAGGCGGGTGCAAAAAAGTGCAGACGCAGGTGCGCCGTCCAAACGGAGTCCAAAGACTTACCTAGGTTGCAGATAAACACCGAGTGAGCCGACCGCTGTAAGCGTAGCGGCTCCACTACGGTAGGCATTAGTTGGTGTCCCGGTAACCCCGCGCATGCGCGTTGGGCCAGCCGGGAAATCCGCCATATTGGTGTGGGCCACTCATCGCAGAGGGAGGAGCTCCATAGAGTAATAGGTAAGAGCACCTTGGAATCAATATAACCCATGTAGCGGGGTCTCTATATTAAATATGTAGAGGAAAGCACTCAAACAGAAATTGATTACTCTGGGATGCGAGTGGGGGCACCACCGCGAAACCAATAGGATTCGCGGGTTGCCCCCATCTCGCATCAATATAAATGACAATTCCATGGGGGGGTATCTCAGGTGGCCGCATCTCTGTACTAAAAAGAGGCATTGAACTGGCGAGTCAAGCCAATATAGCTATGTGCATTCCTAATCTACTAATCACCAAGTGACAAAGTCATAGAGTAAATGTATCGACAAGTCCATGGTGACGAATGAGCTCATATTTCCACTCTCTTTATTCCCTATTAGGTTTTCGTTTTCAAATACCTAGAGCCTGTGTCCTTAACAACTAGATTCTGTGATATCACAGATTCCCCTCTTTGTCCACTCGATTCGTCACCATGGACTTGTCGATACATTTACTCTATGACTTTGTCACTTGGTGATTAGTAGATTAGGAATGCACATGATGGGAGGGGAAGGCTTCTGAGGCGAAGGAGTGGTTACAGAAATCAGACAGGGCAGGTGCAAGGGTGTTCATTCATGTGGTCCTTGATGGTTTTGGAAGAACAGGGAACGGCCTGTTTTGAAGAAACATTCATAGATCGATCTTGTCTAGAGACCTCGTCGGGGGAGAAAAGAGGAAAGGATGAGGAAGTGGGAAGGGGTGTGGCTGTAGGAGGGCCGGAGTTTACAGGGGGACAGGTAAGAGGGGGATGGCACGAGAGAGTTGGATGTCCTGGGTTTTTGAGAGGAAGTGCCGAGTCAAGGGCCGTGCAAAGGGCATGGGAGCGACAGGAGAGGTAGAGACTGCAGCAGGATTGCCAGCTCCTTGCGGATTTTAAAGAGTTCGGCCGAGTTGTTTGATGCTGCAGAGACACAGGCTTGGATGTGAGCTCTCTTCTTGGTGTGGATAGAGTCGGTAATATCTTTGTAGCTGGCGACAGGCCAGTTTGTCAAAGGATGAACATGAGGCCCACCATTTCCTCTCAGCCACCCTACACTTGCATTTAAGTGTAGCTAGGTCAGAGTCATACCAAGAATTGCACTTGGCCTTGGGCTTCAAATGGATCTTCATGACGGGAGCAAGAGCATGAAGATTATTAGAAATGGAAGAGTAGAGCATAGATACGGCCGTGTCAGGATGCGAGTCAGCCAGTGGGGAAGTGAGGGGGGGAGAGAAGGTGGCGGCGAAAGCCTCAACTGACACACGCTTCATGGGCTAGATGTCCGAGAAGGTAGATGGCAATGTTGGAGCTGGCTTGGCCTGGGGGTAGATAGGGAGAGATGGGAGGAAAGGAGGGAGTGATCGCTCCAGGAGAGAGGGGTTGGTCAGCAGGATGGAGAGGGGGAGATGAGAGGAGATCAAGACATCAAGAGTATGCCCTGCAGAGTGTGTCGGGCCAGAGGGGACGATAGAAAGGGAGAGGGAATCACAGAGGTCACGGAAGTCTAGATGGATATTGAGTTCACCAAGAAGGAGTTGAGTGGTAGAGGCCAGGAGGGAGGAGGAGAGGTCCGCCCACTCTGAGCGGAAGGAGGAGATCTGACCAGGTGGCCGGTAGAGAGTAGCCACGGTAAGGGAGTGGCTAGGAGAGAGAAAGCCTGCAGACAAGGCATTCAAAAGAGGAGAAATTTTGCGTGGGGAATTATAGAGGCAGGAATCTACTCTGGAAAGATCAGTCTACACCCTCTCCGGACTGGGTGGATATGTTCGTGAACCTCTGTAAGACCGAGGACATCATGGTCAAGTTCTTCCAGGAGGTGGCAGATGTCAGAGGAGTGTTTGACAGCAGAGCGAGAGTTGAGGGTGGCAAGATGAAGAAGGTTGCCGGCCTTAAAGGCCTTCCAACGAGGGATACAGATCAGAGGTACGCCCTGCGGAGGTTAGGAAGGAGCCATAGCTGGGGCAGGAGATGAAGGAGGAGAGGGCAAGGTAGCCGGGGGGCAGAGGGGAGTAGACAGCGGGAGATTAAAGGAAATTGATGAGGCAAGGGAAGCGCTTATCAAAGAGGAGGAAATTGGCCTGAGGGCCTTGGACCATGATGGCGCCATTAAGGTAGACATTAAGGATGACCGTAGAGGAGACGAAAGGGGCCATAAGGGCTTCCCAGCGGGTGCCATCATTAATGGGAGAGGAGGAGAGAGGACAGGGCACAGAGATCATATGAAGAGTCCATAGATCTGGTGAAGGAATGACAAAGAGGATGTCAGTGAGGGTTTGTCTGACAGAAGCACTGGAATAGGTATCATCGATGGAGAGACCAGGGTTGGTAGCCAAGATATCTTTTTTAAACTTCTTTCTATCAGACTAAGTCAGAAGGGAAAGATAGTTGATGGAGAAGCAGTTGGAGAAGATAGGAGAAATAGAAAGCGCCATGGGTGTGTAGAGAGGCAGTAAGAGTAGAACAGGCACATCGGTATGGAACAGTCGCTGGGACAGCAGGTTACAGAGAAGCATGTCATTCAAGCAAAAAGGGTACCAAAAGTCTACAAAAGAACAATGCTAGATTAAACCCAAAAGCAAAGAATGCACAAGCACAGCTAAGTTTGACTTTCAACAGAATGCACAAGCAGAGATACGTTTGACCTTCAACAGAATGCACATTCACAGCTAAGTTTGACTTTCAAGAGAATGTAAAAACACAGCTAAATTTGACCTTCAACAGAATGCACAAGCACAGCTAAATTTGACTTTCCAAAGAATGCACAAGCACAGCTAAGTTCGACTTTCAACAGAATGCACAAGCACAGCTAAGTTTGGCTTTCAAAAAGAATGCACCAGCTCATCTAAGTTTGTAAAGTACATTTGGATTTGGATACTAGTGGTGGATGCAGAAACACAACGCAAGGTGTGAATGTCAAAGCAGTACAGATGTCATTGGAGAATGAGGTGGTATCATATTGACAGTGCAGGTGGAGGGGTGCAGAAAGGACCCAAGTAGTGTTCCGGTAGCGGACTGGGAGCAGGCAGGGACCTTTGTCGTGGGCCTTCGTTGGTGTGCCGTCTCCCAGTTGTTGTGATTGCGCTATCAAGGCCCAGGTAACCAATGAGGGGAGTGCAGGCCAGGCAGTGGAGCTTTATCCCATCAGGAAATTTGCAGCCATTTTGAAAGGGCCAATAAACAGTGAAGCCCAAATTGCACAACAAAGGCTGAAAATGCTAAAAGCCTCAATTTGGGTGTATAGAATGGAAAAGGTTGCTTTTAAAGCTATCAGCAGCCGGCCAGCAGTAGAAATCTATTTTTAAAAGCAAAGATGATGAAAATCACGAATAGGCACGATGCACACGGCTAAAATGCAGGGCTTACCCTCGCAAAAGCGGGCTCACTTCCGATGATGTTGTAGGCAGGAGGAGGGCTGCTGAAGCCCAGGCAGCAGGATCCAAACAGTAGAGAAGGCAGAAAGTGAAGTGGAAATTATTACCATGCGGCAGCTTTCTGCATTGTGACAGAATACACCTTTCATTATTTCTCTAAGGTCTGGCCATTTGATCTATCCTTTATATATTTAAATGTTGAATACACAAAAACCTAGTCAATTACAAGGTAAAGCAAACATTAATTGTTTTGTGTGTTTTGAGGTTCGATAGCAGAATTGTCTTTTGATGTTTTTTGATGTTTAATGAAAGTCCTCATTTCCTGGAGCTATTACTACCTACTGGAATGCCACTGTTAGGATATAACAGTGCAGAGAGGCAAGGACTCCATGCTAAATACTATACCTAATAAGGCATAAAATAAGCAGTGTTGCATAGCAATGTGCTATGTAATTCTATAAGTTTGCTAATTAAATTGACACTTGTGTAGCAAAGGTAGCTATTTAAGTTACCCTGATCAATAAAAGCACTGCTCACCCAGAATTCCTCTCTGGCTCTCGCCACCCTCTTCTCAGTTCACTGTAAGTTCAAAGGGGCTAATTGAAAGAGAGTGCAATAGTAATCATCTCCTCCACTCATAAGTGCCAAATGCCCGTGTGGCAGTGCTAGGCAAGATTTATTTTCTTTTTCAAACAATTGAAAACCAGATGTAATCTGGCTGATACTTTTATTAAGCTAACTATATCCTCTTTGGCAGAGATATATTCTCATCAGGAAAGTAACTAATTATGCACTCTTGTCAGTTTAGGTGTGTGCTATCTTATTAGGTTCTTACTCACTGAATCCAGAGGAGGACAGTCGGATCCTTTCTTGAGTAGGCTAGTTCCTAACAGCCTAAAGTTCCAGTCGCTGAAAAGAACTGGACCACAAAATTAACCCTAGCTACTACTTAAAGAAACCTAATAAGATAGCATGCACCAAAACCGACAAGAGTGCATAATTAGTTACTCTCCTGATGAGCCCTTAGAAATTATAAGGGTGAAACACGAGTAGAGCGTTCTGAATAAAATTAAAAATTTGAAAAATCGTATTAAGTTAATTTGGCTCTCACCACATAACTACCTAAATTGTCCTAGCTGGTTTGGCGCAAATGGGAGTATACATAAACTTGAAACCTTTACTTATTATCCTTAAGCAATCCCGATGTAAGTATAAACCCATTGCTGACAACCAAACTAAATAAATACAAATATTTACCTATGCCTGGATTTGCCCAAAGAAAAGTCCTCTTTCGATTGCCACACACTGTAGTTAGCCTCCAGAGCTCACTTGGCTCTATGATTATGATTGCATTATATATTAACACCTGCGTAGAGAGCTGGCCAAACTGTTTACAGAGCCTTTCTATTAAATCTATTTATTGTCTATTTATTTGTCTGCCCATTTATGTAGCTAACCTTTTACAGACGCTCAGCCAGAGCTTGCAAAGTCCACTCAACCACTTGCATAGTGCAGAAGAGTTTATGAAGAGCGAGTACCATTCACAGGGGATGTATGAAACGTTTATGTAACAATTACTTTTTTTGCAGGCTTCTGGGTGGCAGCAGTGTGCCAAACATAAAGTGGGTTTGTGGTGACATGCACTATTTTACAGAAAGCGCATTTACATTTTTTGTCACCCGTTGCTATGGGTCGAGTGCATTACTTTTAGGTTGAGTAGATAAACTAAATTACTTAACGTGCAGGTCTCGTGGAATTTTAAAGAATTTGCAATGCCTGATTCGTCTCACTAATATCTTACTTCAGCGATACACAAAAATGCTTTATTGATGCTCATTTGATGTTTTAGACTCAAATAACCTCTGGTGGCATTAAACATATTAGTACAACATTGCTAATCAAATGGGTGTGTTTGCTAATCAAGATAGTTTTAATTAGCAAACTCTACGAATCAATTTTTATAAAACTAATTTATGCCTTGCCTAATCTTGTTGTCAAGTGGTTATTTATAAAGCGCTTTTGGCAAAGCACTGCACGTAGAACAAATTTATCAAAATTATCCCCAAACCGAAGTTGGTACTCCTTTATTGACCTCGAAACGATGAAAGCCTAAGTTGGCCTTGCCGGGATTCGAACCTGCAACCTACAGATCTCAGCAAAGAGCGCTCAACTAGCTGAGCAATCTTATTGTCCAACATCCTTCAGAGGTCGGTAAACTGAGAAAAGACTTTGTTATAATAATCGCAGTGCCTAGATGTTGGACGAACCATGTATGAAGCGCTACATAAAGATATACCTATCTGGATTATCACAGGGACAGGTTTTGCTCAGTTTCTATTTCAATTACAAATGTAACTTTCATTTGTTTGTTTTTGAACAGCGCTTGCACTTCGTGGAGAGTCAGTTTTTGGATGTTTTAATTATAGTCTTGAAGATTTGAGAGGCTATAACACCTATGATTGGTCTAATGACAATCACTCACCCTTGAGCAAAGACTCTGCTGCCACTGACCGTTTGAAGTAATGTACCCCATTGACTGCCAGGTTGAATGGATGTAAACTAGACTGTGCATACTCATAATTTTACACATTGTTTTTATAATTAGAGTGTACATTAAATGATAAGTGTAAAAATGGTCTGCCCTTCATGATTATGCACACAGCACTGGAACTCCAAAAAATACAATTGTGCAATACTGTTTTGCTTTCATTGGAAAAAATGCATAATTTGTTACAAAGATTAATTCTCATTTTATTAATTTTACAATCCTAAAATGCTAGGAAAATAAATATGCACAATGTTTCTGTTTGCTCCGTGAGCATCTACACACATCACAGCAGAAGCTGAATGGAAAGAAACCATTTCTTTTATCACAGTCTGCAGTTTCTTTTTTGAAAGGTTTCAGAGAAATACATTCTTTTTTTAGAGCCTTTTCTCCATGGCCTGCAATTACATCCATCTAGATAAAAATCAAAAGAAGTGTTCTGGTTTCTGTTAAGTAACCTGACCATAGTATTGCCCTCTGCTCTAAACTTGTGTGTAAATGTACACAGGAAAATAATAAAGCTGTCGTATTTACAAGATTTTCATGCGTAAAAAGGCCTCATACGCACCTTATCTGGAGGCCTGGATGTAATGCCATATTTTTTCTGCACCCACTCCTTCTCTGGTCTCCAGTGGTTATTCCTCATTAGCCTCTTTAACTCTTCTTCACCCCACTTATTCCTTTCCTTTTTGAGATTCCCTGCTCCCTGCTCTCTCAGAGGATCCTGCTTCCAATCTTCTTTTCCTTTGGGTATTCAACTCCTCTCTCATCACCAGGTGACCTTTTTTCACCTCCACTCCTTCCTTCCCCTTTGGTGTCCTGGCTCCTTCTTTCTAACTTCCCCTGCATTGTTTATTCATTTCCCTTCCCTTTCTTTCTGATGCTGGCTTTCCAACTCCTTCCTTTCCCATCTCCCCTTTTCTCTGGATGTGTCTCCACCGTCTTATATCTTGTTTTTCACCTCCTCATTCTCCTCTCCTCGTTCTTTAGTCATCCTCTTCTACTCTTCTCCACCCTCTTTCCTTGTCCTGCCCTCAATTCTTTCATTCTATACTCCACTTTCACCTCTCTCCTCCTTTTCACTCTTTCTTCCTCTCAAACCCATCGCCAAACTCTCTGTCTCTCATGCGATTCTGCTCTCTGACACCTAGTTCCCAAACCTCCCTGCTGCTTTTATCTTGTCTTATACTCCATCGATACTGGGCCGTGTGAGAATTAACCTGTATCAGTTTTGTGGGAGTCCAAAGTGGGCTTGGTAAATGGGGTGAAAGCTCTGTTGAACTATGACTCCCCTAGGTGGTCGGTCTAGCACTACAGACCTCCTGCCACTCAGCCCGCTGTGATTGGAAAGTGGCAAACTGCCATCTTTGAACTAATCAGCCCGTATCTCCCAGACGACTTATTCCACAATGAGACTATTGGTTTTTCTGAATTAATTATTTCCATTGTATGGAATCTGGTTTCCTTAAAATAACTGCAGGCCTCTAAAGCCTGAGGAGAGCAGTATCCAGAAACAGTGATAACAAGCTTGTGTCTCTCTGGCAGATAAGACTCATTCTGGTTAACACAGATTGCACAGTAACACAATCCCTGGTTCCGCCAACTGCACTTTCCTCACCCTTCCAGCTTTCCCTTATGCAAGCTATTGTATGTTTCACAATATGGTTCTGTATTTGGCAGTAGACCTTTTAGAAATGAGACTAGGAATAGGATGGGAAACTTTGCACATGCCCTGTTTGCCACCTGCAGGGCCAACATCACTGAGCGGTTGGCAGCACCCAGCCCCCCAGGGTCACCGTGCTCCCATCCTGTATCCTCCTGCATGTGACTTTATCGCAACGCATGCTTTTGTGTGTCAGTGTCGACACTGAACAATGTAGGTTGGATCATGCTCCGACATCCCCTAATTCCCATGGGTGGGGGGTGTGAGGGCTATTTTCTTTTCTTTTTTTTTATTTGCATATGGTTTACACAAAACCTATACAAAAGATGTAAAAAATGTTGATATGTTAAAATATGTCATACATTAAAAAAAGAAGAAATAAAAGAAAGTAAATACTCTGATAAAAATAAAAATATCTTGAAAACCAACACTCTAAACACATTTTCTTATAACACCATGTCAGAAGCAGTCATATTCGATAGCATGTTACAGTAATCGCAGCATAGACTTTACCCTCAAGCGATTTAAAATGTGCAGTTACGTTTTTCCCACAGGGTTTACATAGTGAATCTTGTTAATTTACAGTTGGCATCAGTTCCATGTTGATAACAAACAGAAAATGAGTCAGGGCAATAACTATCAAATCATGTTCTCCCCACATACATCTCATCGAAAGAAAGTTTCTTGAATATTCGGTGTTACCAACATTCTCTGTACCAAACATTTTTATCCTATCGGATTCAAAGTAGGGACAGGCAATGATGAGATGTTTGAGAGTTTCGATTTGGTTTTCGTCTGAGCAGAAACGACACATGGTGTTATAGCTCCCTGTCACCAGGGGATTCCAATGTTTCATCTGCTCTCTAGTACAAAAATGATTGAATTTAAACGCAATATATAACTCTCGTGCTTTGTTGCATGGAAATCGTAGCAGATCTACACAATGATCTGATCTTTTCCGTGCAAAGTGAGCATATTCCGGATGCAAGGTGTAATTACCTAGTGCATCAATTGTGCAGGACCAGTCATAAGTGTAAAGTTTTTTTCCCCCACTCTGGTCGTGAAATTAATTAAAGGAGGAGAATCCCGTAACATGCCGTTCAGGTCTTAACATAAGGAATTTCTGAGGGGGGGGGGTTAATGAATTTGGCATAATTGAGTAATAGTCTCCATATGTATTTAGATGATAATGAGGAGCTGCCCAACCCAATTCATGTCTAAGGATTACATTAGGCAATGATTTTGCAAACCCTAAAGTTTCTTTCCAAATGAGTCCCTGAATGGCGTTAAGATATTCACTCATGTCTAAGAGACCTATATCCAGGCCATACAATAAAGTGGTATCAACTTTTAAATTGTAAAATTCAATAACAGGTAGCAGAGAAAATCTGCACAATTTCTTGTACAGAATTTTCATCTGAGAAATGAGCGGCCTGAGTTTGCATGTTACCAAATTCCTCCACATTATTGCAGAAGCAGTTTTGCAAAGATTATACCCAAAGTATTGCGATTTAAATACTTGTTCAATCACGTTGCCTCCTAGCGACCAGGTCAATGTTTTTATACTTTTTCATCCCGCAAACACAACAATCTTTGATTTCCCCGCATTAGCTTGTAGGTAATTCATATATTTTATTTATTGATTGATTTAGTTGAATTCATCAACTTTTCAATATACATTTAAACAGTTCAAAAACAAATATATACAATATCATATACATGTTTACAGTTTGTAGTGCCAAACGAATCGAAACCAAATAAAACAGAGGAAGAATTGCAATGTACGCATGATGATTTTCCAATTAACGTTAAAAGAGCACAAAATTAAAACAGAATATAAAGCAAGATGCAAAAGAGATACATTCCATGTATCATAATTAAAATAAATCACAGACAGTTCAGAATTGATATGAGATGTCAATTGTCTATGAAGTTTCAACAGTATCCAATTGCAGTGAAAGCAGAAAATGTACAGTTGCAACCTGAAAAGCTAATGAAGTTGCCCAACATTGACTTGGATCACACAAAGCAAAAGTTTAACAGTACTTATTAAAATTAAAATGTATTTGTCTCCTGGTAGATAAAGAGGGGACATTGAGTAATGAGATGTTCCAAGGATTGAGGAGTACCAGGGATTTGACAAAAACGACAAGAATTTTGATCAATGGATAGAACTTTACGTGTACACAACAGATCCCTAGTTTTCCATATGTGCAGACGGAAGCGCAAGATCAATTGTCTGTACCCTGGAGATGGAACTTTAGACAAATATTTTTCCATAATGCCTCTTGTTTCGGTGGAAATCATTGACTGATGGCATTTTTATATGTCAAACATTTCTGTTGATTAGCGATCTAGGCCATTTGGAAGATTTTCTGTTTTGCCTTATCAGGATTTGAAATTAGAAGATTAATTTTAGCATCTGCCAGAACCTTATACGTTGAAAGAAGCCCTTTTCGTAGGAACGAATGTTCCATACTAAACATGTAGTTTGAAAGCATTTTTAGCAGGGTGTCTGAGTTAAAATGAGGCACTTTCTCAAGAATGCGCATTGTCTCCAATGATAGATAGCAGACATCGCAATGGTATCCAATTCATATTGTAGCCACGAAATTGGGATACATTGGGGGACATGCAACACGTTGCGCCAAAATTTGGCTTCCCATTTATCAAAAGTAAGAGTAGACATTGGAGACCCTGATTCTAAGCCATACAAAATTACAGGGGTGACCTTCATTTTCCCGAAAGTTACTGCCGGAGTAACCGAGAATGTACCGTACCTAGCTAGAAGGATGCAGGCCTGAGAGATGGATGATATAAGTTTGGAATCAATCTGGTTTAGATGTTTTGTAGATTTTATTACGGCTTCAAAAATTACACCCAAGTATATATAAGCTGGGACTATTGATAATTTTGTGTTGTCAATGGTCCAGTGCTTCAAAGTATGACAACCACGGTTGGGATTGTACATAACCACTTGAGTCTTAGCTGTGTTCACTTTGAGTTCATTCTCGACCATGTAGGCTTCAAAAGTTGAAAATAGTTTTTGTAATCCACCAGGGGCCTTAGATATTAACACAATATCATCAGCATACATGAGAGCTTTTACGGAAACTCCATACATTTTTGGAGAGTCAGACGTCACAGCTTCAAACTTGTATTTAACGCCGTGAATGAAATAATTGAAAATGGCTGAAGCCAATAGACAGCCTTGTTTAAGGCCGTGAGATGTGAGGATGGGTCTTGAAAGTAAGCCATTGAGATTAATTCTAATTTGAACAGAAGTGGCAGAATGAAAATTATTAATTATATCAGAAAGAGTAGGCAGACATTTGTCTCTAGCAAGTTTTGTCATGAGTTAGACTCCAGAGATTGAGTCAAACGCTGAATGTAAATCTACGAAGGCAAAGTAGATCTGCTGTTTCTGAGAATGGCATTGTAACTTTAAAGCATTAAGAAAGAACAAGTTTACAGTCGTACCCATTCCCGCAACAAAACCTGATTGGTATGAATCTCGATGATGGTTGTGTCCAGGCAGATAAGTCACAAAGTACACATTTGGCAACATTTTTTCCCAGAGTATCAAGTAGCGCAATGGGTCTATAATTCTTTGGTGATGACCGATCACCCTTTTTAAAAATGGGCACAATGATGCACGTGTGCCAAGAAATAGGTAGGCTTTTAGTATTTAATATGTGTTGGAAAAGCTGAAACAAAATTTGTGCCCACTGCTCTGGATTGTTCTTTAGCATATTATTGCTTAGACCATCCGGCCTTGCTGCTCTAGAGATATTGGCCAATTTTATATAGTATATAATAGTATAGGTTTCAATGTCACAATCTAGAAGCCACTTGCATGTTGTATGAGAAGTTGTCAAACACGGGATCGGCATACAATTTAGAGAAATGTAAGACCCATTGATCCTCTTATACTCTGTTTGCCTGGGATCCAAGTTGATTCGAACCGTTGGTATAGTTAAGGAGTTTCCAAATGTCTGCAGAACTTTTGGAACCAAGAGTGTTAAGCATAATCTCACTGTCATGCTGAAAGAGAATGGATCTATGTGCACGGACCCAGTTCAAATATCTACATTTGGCCTTTTTAAGGGCATCAAATCGATGAATAGAAGAGGAGGAGAGCAGTGCTTTGCGTTCTTTTCTATAACTAGCTCTCCTGTTATGCAGATCAATATCAAAAGAATGTAAATGAGTAACTGGCTTAGAATATTATTTTTAAATTTTTGAAGAATTCCATCTTCATGTTGTTAAATGGCAAGCAAGCAACAAGGTTATTAAGATCGCAAAGCTTGTTGGGCGACCATGAAAACCGAGTTTTGGCCTGGTGATCATAAGTGGTTGACAAAACCATTGTCTGTGTGTGAGTGTGGACAAGACTAAACTCAAAAAAGCAAGAGGCAACAAATTGTGATCACTATGTGATTGCGGAGTGACTACTAAGGAATTGATATCTTGGAACTAGGTTATTTATATTTGCGTAAACACTAAAGATCTGAAGTTTAGTTTGTAGCCCATATGGAGTTTTATCGAAGAATATTAAATCGTCGGCGAACGCCATCCAATTGATACGTAGTTTACCCATTCTGACTGCAAAGGTTTTATTATCTTGCCAAATCTCATTTAGGTCACTTAAAAAAATATTAAACAAGGTTGATGCTGAATTGCAACCTTGTTTTACACCAATAAACGTGGGGATGGCATCTGTTAGGGAGCCTTCCTGATTAATCCGCACACGGTAGCTTGTTTTTTTGATGTAACAATGATATGAGTAATATAGTTTTGGAGAAATGCCATAATTTGTCATTTTGTGCCATAGAATGGCGCAATTGACACAATCAAAAGCTGAGGTCATATCTAACGACGCCGTGTAGATGGGCTCAAGTTGTTTTTTGTTGACTGTTTCAAGAAGATGAGCCAAGATAGTTGCATTTAAGGCAGTGCCCATTCTTTTGCGAAAGCTTATCGTGACGTGAGGGCTATTTGCCATTGGCAGTCTCTGGCCCCTTTTCATCCTGTGTAGTAGATGGCCGTTCATAGGTGTTTGTTAGTTTTCTCATTTTGATCCAGTGGTTGAGTGTTACTGTGTTTGCCAGGACTCTAAGCAAATCATGACATGGTTCTGAAAGGCATTAGTAATTCATTCCTAAAAGAAAAGGCACATTGAGGAGTATTATTACAAAATTAGAAGAGCCAGTTACTGGTCAGCATCAAATTCGTGGGGAGATTTTAAACAACAAAGACTCCTCTAGGTTCATTAAAGAAAATACCCTTGTACGTCTTAGATGAAAACCTCACCACTCTGGCTTCCGCGCTCACTCTGTCAGCCCATGTCAACCTCCTTCTCAACGAGTTCACGTGCATTCTAACTGACTAAACCAATAACCCATGCGTCATTGTAACTACAAACCAACAATAACCTCTTCGGCCTCTACGCAAAGTACATTACTACACAGAGTCCAGAGCAGAAACCTCCAACAATAGCAGAGGTCTACAAGACAGTTAAACACTGCATTAGCCCCATAACATCCAACAAAGTGCCCGAATCCAGGAAAAGATGCAATGCAATCAACATTTTATCCAAAGACAAAATCAACAAGATTCAGTGCCACTTAACAACACTCTACTTTCCCAAGTGGAGATCAGACGGACTGATGTCTTTAATAACACCTGCTACTGTTCTATGATTAAGGTTCTGTCGGTTTTATGGTATTTATTTTTGCAACATTTGCATCTGCATTTATCCATGTTTATTTTTGGTAATTGTATCTGTATTTGTCCATATTTTTTGCTATGTAAAAGTTAAAAAAGTTGTAAGCAGTATTTTTCCACCTTTTTATTTACATGAAAAAACACATTAGCACTTGAATGCCTGTAATGGGAAGCTCATACACCTGTGTTCTTGCACGATCAGAGAAGGTCTACATATCTGCCGCCTTTTAAACACATTCCCTTTTCAACCTCTCTGTTATGTTACTTTGTACAGCCACTGACCTGACATTGATTGACTACTTAAAGAGCCAACCAAGAGACCTACAGTTCCGTATTTTTCCAATTTTCACAAATCAATACTGAAAGGAAACGTGGTGACTTCTGTCTGTATTTATGAGTGAAAACGGAAAGCTGGAAGTTCTACCTCTGGTTAGGAAACATTGTGAGACAGGCAGGGCGCTTCAGTAGCCAAGTGTCTTCCAATAAACACTTTTATTATCAGGTGAAGTTCATCTGTCGGATGAAAGAGTCTCATGCATTGGGCAGATTCCAACGAAAAACATTCTGTTCAAAGAACCAAGCTAACCTAGCACGCTAGTGAAATATTATAGTCTGTAGTAACATCAGGAATATTTACCATGATGAAGCAATGTTTTACAAATCATAGATCAGCACGTGGTAGTCAGTGATTTTTATCCAGCTATTACTAACCCTACCACCAGAAATTCAGACCGAAGAAGAGATCAATAGATCAGCTTGATACTCCCATCGCCCAAGGAGTCAGTAGTTCTAAGTGGTGCATACTCTCACATACATTAGCACCCTGGAAGTGGGCGCTGGCCAATCAGGATGTTCGGAACACAGGCTGTATTGTCTGGTACAAGCCTGGGTTCCGAGCATCCTTGTGCTGCTAGCCAGCGCCCCCTTCGCTTTCCCGCTCCTCCTCCTCTCTTAACACCCGTGTAGTTTCCTGCACGGGTGCTAAGAGTATGTACAAAAAATGAAAACCAAGAAACGTACGTTGTTGTGCGGCCCGGCGCCGCAGCATGCTTTCCCTGAGTCTGTTTTATTGTTGATGACATACGGTCATCAACATTAAAAACTAATTCAAGGAAACAACGTCGCAGTGCCAGGCCATGCAGAGAGGAACGTTTCTTTAAAAAAAAAAAAAATTAAACCATTTGCAACCATGTAGAAAACTACACCAGTGCTAATGGCGATATTAGCCTCAGCGGCGGGCTGACCCTGCTGGTAACGGCATCGCTGCCCGCAACAACTTCGCTCGGGCCCTTAACTTGGGCGGCAGGCCGTGTCGTTCCGCGGCTAAGAGTAGTATTGCCGCAGTACAAGCTTTGATCACCGGAACCCTACTTACTAGAAAGCTCTATTGCAAGTCATCTCCTATTGTCAGTAATGGAGCCATTCTGTTTAAGGAAATGCCAGATAACAAGGTTTTGACGCCAGATAACTGAATATCCAGATAATAGAGAGCAGGTAAATTGAGAAGGCCCTAACACTGGACAAACTCATAAACCTCCTCGTATTACTCGAGACCGCTGTCACGAGTGGGGCTCACCTGTGATTCGGTGTCTGATTCGCAGGAAGATATTTCAGCCTCAGCAGATGGCGTAGTGCGGTCCGGAGTCTTTTTTTTTAGAGAAGAGATACGGTCTGTTCCGGGAACTCGCCACAGTGGTTGCGTAAGAAGGCAGACAGCAACCAAGGCGGAGGACTCCCTGCACAGCCTGTTAGGGGAAAAAGCCAGTGGCAGAAAAAACCCCTGAATTGTTTGAATGTGCACAGGGCTGAAAGGAAGTCCAACGATCTTTCAGTTCCGGGAAGAAAACAATCACTGAGGTGCGCTCTTGTAAGCGCTGCGAGGAAATAGGGCCAAGAGGTTCTGCAGCTGGGAATCCGGTAAGTGCCAGGTGACAAATTCAGCGTAGTACCCGACAGAAGAAGGCGGGGAAACCAAGTTCATTCATCCATCTAATACAGGATCGGCAGCAGGTAGGGAGTAATGAAAACTGGAGAGAGATAAAAGAAACTACCAACCCGAAACCGTGAAACTAGACGTGATACCGCAAAGACAAGAATAAACAGAAACCAAGGAGCGAACCCGATAATCCCGATGAAATCACCCAAATGTTTACGATGAGAAAAAGAAAGTATGCACAGTGAAAAACCCAGAAGCTGGAAGGAGCTGTGAAAATGGTAGGGTGAAAGTAACGATGCCCCGGAGGAAAAGCAATACGAAAATGCCGAGAGAAGGAGGCGGAGTTACCTGGAAGTGAAAAGCCGAGAGGAGGCAGAGAAACAGAGGAAATACACATAAAGAGAAAAAAGATACCGAGAGTGGTAACGCGAAAGGTGGAACAGTAAGGCTAGGAAACCACGACGCTATGAAAGAGAAATGTCAGACGGGAGGTAAACACAGAGGGCATGGGAACCAAAGGCAACCGTGTAGCGAAGAACAGGAAACAGTTGCAACGCAAGGAGGGGGCGTGGCTAACCTCAATATGAGGCGCACAGAACGTAATAGCTAGAAAGCTGCACAGGGCGCCGTGAAGGGTAAATTAATGGCGCTTCCATCGTGTCCAACACTTCCATCTAGGGGCACCTACCCCGGGTTTACCGGGATGAAGGGCATGAAATTGCTGTACACATCTGGGAGCTGATATACTGGTCACGGGTTCCCAGGAATCTTCAGCCTGAGAGTATCCTTTCCACCGGATCAAGTACTGAAGTCTGCCTCTGTAATACCTGGAGTCCAGGATCTTGTCTACTTCATAGACTTCTGGGTCAGGTTCCCTGCTCTTTATCTGGAACCTTTTCTTCCGGTGGTGAAGATCCGGGATAAATGACTTCAACAAGGACGAGTGAAATACTGGATGGATTCGGCTGAGTTGATGAGGAAGTTTTAGTCGAAATGCCACTGGATTAATCCGAGCAGTGATAGAATAAGGACCTAGATATTTGGGGGCCAATTTTGATGGATGAGTCCATCTGGGTAGGAACTTAGTAGAGAGCCAGACCTTATCCCCGGCTTGCCAGTTAGGATCTTGGGTGCGGTGAAGGTTGGCCTGGTGTTTATTTCGGGTTCGACTTTCTTGTAGATTACTAACCGCTGTCTTTTGGGTCTTGTGGATGTTTTCCTACAAAGAATGCACCGTTGGTAGGTTTGAAGGTTGGATCTTATCCAGCGGAAAGGATCGGGGATGTTGTCCATAAATGCAGAAGAAGGGTGACATCTTAATAGCTGAGTGTACTGTATTATTATAAGAGAATTTGGCCAAGGGAAGAAGTGACACCCAGTCGTCTTGTTGATCGTTGACGAAGCAACGGAGGTACTGCTCCATGGTGGCATTGAGTCGCTCTGTTTGTCCATTTGACTGGGGATGGTATCCAGAAGTGAGAGCTCTTTCAATCCCTAGTAGGTCACATAATGTCTTCCAGAATGTTGAAGTAAATTGTGAGCCTCGATCTGATAGAATGGTAGTCGGAATACCATGGAGTCTAATTACGTCTCTGAGAAATACCTGTGCCATCTCCGGAGCCGAAGGTACTCCTTTCAGAGGGCTGAAATGACCCATCTTGCTGAAGCTGTCAACCGTAACCATAATTGCAGTGTATCCTTGTGATAACGGAAGATCGGTTACAAAATCTGTGGAGACATGTGACCACGGAGTAGTTGGTAGTCTGGGTTGTAGTAGTAGCCCCGCCGGTTTGGAAAGGATTGCCTTACTTCTGGCACAGATAGGACAAGAATTAACAAATTGTTTGATGTTAGAGAGCATGGATGGCCACCAAAACATCCGTCGGATCAGGTCTGATGTGGCAGCGAAGCCCTTGTGCCCTGCGATCCGAGAATTGTGACCCCAATGAAGGACTCGTTCTTGTAGATTGACATCGGGTACAAAGAGTCTTCCTAGATGGAACCACATTCCTTCTTTCTTGGTTAGTTTGTTTCTTATCCCTCTGGGAAGAGGCTTGAGAGCCTCTACTGAGGTTTCTTTGACTTTCTGAAGAAACCTTGAAATCGAATGGACAAATCGTACTTCTGGGAACATTCCTTCTCCTTTAAAAGGTGGACTGGTGAAAGAAGAAGGACTTCTAGATAAACAGTCTGCCAATATGTTCTTGCTACCCGGAAGTTAGGTAATGAAAAAATCATATTGAGCAAAGAAATAAGCCCATCGGGCTTGTCTGGAATTCCTGCACTCCATTTGTTGTAATACCTTGAGATTGCTATGGTCTGTACGGATTTCGAATGGGTGTCTTGACCCTTGAAGCAGATGTCTCCATTCCGAGCAGGCCTTTTTAATGGCCAGCAGCTCTTTCTCAATTACTGAGTAATTGTACTCACTGGGGTTTAGTGTGCGCGAGAGGTAGGCAATAGGGTGTTCCACCCCGTTATACTCTTGTTTGAGTACTGCCCCCAAAGCCCCAGCTGAAGCGTCTGTTTCAACGATGAAGGGTATTCTTTGATCAGGTTGTTTCAGAATGGGTGCGGAACAAAAGGCTTTCTTCAATCCTTGAAATGCTTGTTCAGCCGTGTGATTCCAACTGAAGGGAACGTCTTTTTTCAGAAGAGCAGTGATGGGGAGTACTTGTTCAGAGAAGTTGAGAATGAACCTTCTATAAAAGTTGGAGAGACCCAAGAAGGCTTGTACTTCTTTTACAGTGGAAGGAGAGGGCCATTCGAGAATAGCCGTGACCTTCTTCTGATCCATTTCAATGCCTTGTTCGGATAGGATAAATCCTAGATAGGGTACAGAAGACACAGCAATAAGACATTTTTTCAGGTTTTGCAAAGAGTTGATGGCGCCTCAAACGCTTCATAACCTCGGTAAGATGTTCCTGATGTTGATGAGGGTGACGAGAAAAAACCAAAATGTCGTCCAAGTAAACAATTACCGAAACAAACAATAAGTCACCAAATAGATGGTCCATAAACCTCTGGAAGGCTGCCGGGGCATTGACTAGACCAGACGGCATAACTCTGTATTCAAACAGTCCAAAAGGGGTACGGAAAGCCGTCTTCCACTCGTCCCCTTTCTTTACCCTTAAGAGGTGATAGGCGCCTCTTAAGTCTAGTTTACTAAACAGGCGTGCCCCTTCGACTGCTTCTAGTACGTCCTTGATCAAAGGCATTGGGTAGCGATCTCTCACAGTGATCTTGTTTAGTCCTCTATAATCGATGCAAGGACGCAGTTCGCTGGTATCCTTCTTGGCGATAAAAAACAAAGAAGCCCCTGCTGGGGATTTAGAAGGCCGGATCAATCCGTTTTGTAGGTGCTGATCCAAATAGGTTCTTAGAGCTTGCTTTTCGGGTATGGTCAGGGAGAACATGCGCCCAAAGGGGACCGAAGTCTCCGGAATCAGGTCGATGACACAGTCTTCAGGACGGTGTGGGGGTAGATCCTTAGGTAATCGGTCTTCAAATACGTCAGCATACTCCTGAAATATTGAATGGATATGATGGACCTGAAGAGATTCAGAAGCCACTGAAGGGCACAAGACAGCAATTCTTTCTGTTTGATTATGGAGACAACAATGTTGGACACAAAACTCAGAATCAAACCTTATGGTGTTGAGAGACCAGTTTATCGTTGGGTTGTGTCGGCGTAGCCAAGGAATCCCTAGAATTACCGGAAAATGTGCTGCTCTTATAACATCGAATTCGAGGGTTTCCTTGTGATGTGAAATACATACTTGGATGTTGGTCGCTGCTTGCACAATGGGTCCAGAACTCAAGGGGCGTCCGTCCACTCCTTCCACCTTTTGTTTCTCCTCCTTATTCACTAAGCCGATGCCTTCTTGTGTGGCCCAGTTTACGTCGAGGAAATTACCAGCTGCTCCGCTGTCAATGAGGGCTAGGGCGTTCTTCTTAGGTTGATCTTTCCACTGCAGAGTGAGTTGTAAAACCATAAGATGTGGATCTTCTCCTGAAGTTTGAGCACAAGGTGAGCCTTTCACTACACCCCGGTAAGCGGCTCCTTCTAGAACCGGGGTCTGTCGTTTCCCCGACGCCGTGGGGGTACTTCCGGGCAGTCCCTAAGAAGGTGGGCGTCTGATGCACAATACATGCAAAGGCCCCTTTCTTTTCTTCTGTTTCTTTCCACGGAGGAAAGGGGGCCCCTGGCAGTGCTGATTTGCATTGGTTCTTCCCCTCCCCGGTGGGATGTTTGAGGTGCCGAGGATAGGGGTCCAGGAACTGGGGATATCGGGGATCTACCCTTCCTTTTCTCCGTCTTACGTTCCATAATACGATAGTCTATTTGAAGAACCAGAGAAAATAATTCGGCTAGCGTAGCAGGTCTAGGAACCCTTGCCAACTCATCTTTTAGATCTTCATGCAGACCTCTTCTGAACGCAGTATATTGTACAGCCTCGGGCCAACCCACTTCGGCTGCCAGTCTCTTAAATGCCGAGATGTAGGACATTAGGTCTGTAGATCCTTGCTTGATGTCAAACATAGCTTCACCTGCCGAGAAGCCGATCTCCTGACGTTCAAAAGACTGTCGTAACAGGTTAGTGAAGGCGTTATAATCTTGTAGGACCGGATTGTTGGACGTGACCAATGGAGTAGCCCAAGCTAGGGCATTCCCAATCATGTTCGATATGAGAAATCCCACTCGAGTGCGGTCTGAGGCATATGTGTTTGGCCGGAATGTAAAATAGACTATGCAGGCATCCAAAAACTCCTTAACTTTCTTGGGTGCTCCATCAAATTTGCCAACCGCAAGAGAGAAAGGCAGTAGGTCGGACAGATGGGCGTCTCTGGTGGTTACCAGCTGTCGGAGCACAGCATTTTCCGCCTTCACTCCCTGCATCTCCAGGGAGAGGCTCTGTACCGCATTTAACAACTCCTGGACTTGCTCTGCTGTGGCCATAACTGGGCGTTGCAAACTGTCACGAGTGGGGCTCACCTGTGATTCGGTGTCTGATTCGCAGGAAGATATTTCAGCCTCAGCAGATGGCGTAGTCCGGTCCGGAGTCTTTTTTTTAGAGAAGAGATACGGTCTGTTCCGGGAACTCGCCACAGTGGTTGCGTAAGAAGGCAGACAGCAACCAAGGCGGAGGACTCCCTGCACAGCCTGTTAGGGGAAAAAGCCAGTGGCAGAAAAAACCCCTGAATTGTTTGAATGTGCACAGGGCTGAAAGGAAGTCCAACGATCTTTCAGTTCCGGGAAGAAAACAATCACTGAGGTGCGCTCTTGTAAGCGCTGCGAGGAAATAAGGCCAAGAGGTTCTGCAGCTGGGAATCCGGTAAGTGCCAGGTGACAAATTCAGCGTAGTACCCGACAGAAGAAGGCGGGGAAACCAAGTTCATTCATCCATCTAATACAGGATCGGCAGCAGGTGGGGAGTAATGAAAACTGGAGAGAGATAAAAGAAACTACCAACCCGAAACCGTGAAACTAGACGTGATACCGCAAAGACAAGAATAAACAGAAACCAAGGAGCGAACCCGATAATCCCGATGAAATCACCCAAATGTTTACGATGAGAAAAAGAAAGTATGCACAGTGAAAAACCCAGAAGCTGGAAGGAGCTGTGAAAATGGTAGGGTGAAAGTAACGATGCCCCGGAGGAAAAGCAATACGAAAATGCCGAGAGAAGGAGGCGGAGTTATCTGGAAGTGAAAAGCCGAGAGGAGGCAGAGAAACAGAGGAAATACACATAAAGAGAAAAAAGATACCGAGAGTGGTAACGCCAAAGGTGGAACAGTAAGGCTAGGAAACCACGACGCTATGAAAGAGAAATGTCAGACGGGAGGTAAACACAGAGGGCACGGGAACCAAAGGCAACCGTGTAGCGAAGAACAGGAAACAGTTGCAACGCAAGGAGGGGGCGTGGCTAACCTCAATATGAGGCGCACAGAACGTAACAGCTAGAACGCTGCACAGGGCGCCTTGAAGGGTAAATTAATGGCGCTTCCATCGTGTCCAACACTTCCATCGTCCTGCCCTCATGACAACCGCCTCCTGAAAGGAAAGGCTGTCGCTCCTCTACTCCACAATATCAACGCCTCACTCAGACAAGGTGTCTTCCACAACGCAATAAAAATGGGCAAATTCCTACCCCTACTGAAGAAGCTAAAACTCAGCCTAATAAACTACTGTCCCATCGACCAACACAACCTCCTTCAAGAACACTGATATCTGACCAAGATGCAGCACTGAGACCACCACTCCTCATCATGGACAAAGGCGATGCATGCCGCAACCTCTTCCGCATTTGACAGGGTCCACCAGCAAGCGCTATTTAACACCCTGGCCTGTCGCAGGGTATTCGATACCACTGTCCTTCAGTGGTTTGAACCCTATCTCATCAGCGGACAGCAGCTTGTACAGGTGGGCACTTGCAGATCCCAACAACACCCAGTGTCCTAAAGAGTCTCACAAGGCTCCTTGCCCTGCCCTGTCATCTTCAACCTTTAGATGGTCTCTTTGCCAATTTCAACATCAAAATCCCATCAGCATGCTGATGACACACAGCTATACCTGAAGGGCAACTGCATTAGTGACATTCTCAGATTGAAACACTACCTCTCCACCATTTCAGCCTGGATATCTCTCTCTGAGTTAGCAGTTCCATCCTTTAATCAGTGCAAGTCAATGGGTGAGTACAATTTGCTCTCAGCCGCAAAATCTCACTCTTGTGTTTTTCTAAATAGTAGTACATAGTCACAAATATTTAGGCGTGGTCACCGAGTGTGGAGTTACTACTTAGTTGTGGGCCGTATCTATTCTTTCTTCTGCACCAACCACATTGATCTCTTGCATGACAATCAGATGTTTAAAACTGCTGTAGAAATCAAATGGTCAGTGCTGAAAAGGCAGCTTTTGATGCCTGGGGGAAGGGAGGTGACCTGATGGGGCACCTTAATTATAAGTGATTCATGTTCCTTTTTTTTCATTTGAGGTGCATGAATCTTTCTCTCCAATTAGCGTGAGCAATCGCATGTGGTGAGGGAGCTGAAGCAACCTACGATGATTAAGGTGGGTTTTTAGCAATAAGATGAAATGGTGAATTTTACAGCACCATTATCTTAAAACAGTTGGGTAAAAAAACGTACAATTGGCTCTGCACAATAACACATTAAACAAAAATCACTAGATGCATGGCAGGTAGCCAACAGTGCAAAAAGCATGATGTCTGTGCCCACATTATATGCCAGCTTTGACACTTTCATGAGGGTGCTCAAAATATAGTAGATCACTGCCACAGTGAATGGAAAACATGTATTCATGCTGACCATCTTGTTGCCACTCTAAAGCATGTTGGTGCCCATAATATATAGCCATATGATAACTGCGGTTTCAGCACTCAGTGCTGTGATCTGTGTGTGATGTGCTGAGCCTTTCATCATTTCAAAGTCAATAAATGAATTCCAACTTTGGTTGTATAACAATAATTGTATAAACAAATGTTCTATGTTCAGTTCTTTGGGAAAGTGATATATAAGACTACTGTCACTGTAAAGCCCTCTGCTCATGGCAAAATACATGCCGGCATGGCCCTGTAAAACATGTTCATACACCCTGTACCCAAATACATGCAAATACTGCCATTGTAAAATATTTTATGATGGTAAATGGAATTCAGGGAGCAAACTTGCAAGTGGGTCTTTAAATAACTGTAAAGTAAGTACCCTAAATGTATAACTGTAGCTAATGAGTTAAAGTCAAACAGGGATATAGTGCACAAGTAGTTCCTGTGGTTCAAGTATGTATTGTGATGAATCTAGGATACTCGTCCCTTCTCCCCAGTTAAGAGCCACCCCTTTGAGGCTAGGGAGGTGAGCCCGCTCAGCAAGACCTTCCCTAGGGGTCTGGGCAAGTGGGACCTCACTGGGAGTGACTCTCCTGTAGGGGACATGGATTCCCGTTCCCACAAGGAACTCCCTAGGCAAACAATACTATCTGCTTAGTAGCGGTATCACTTAGCGTTGCTCGGGTTTGTGGCTGACATGCACGTGGGGGTCTGCTATAGCCTTTAGTATGTTTTATTGTGTCCTAACTTCCTATTTTTGGAAATGTCGCAAAATCGTCAATCTCCTGAAATCGCCTATACTGTTAGCACAGGGCCGGACCCTGCTCCACCACTGTTCAGGGCGAATCGGTGGGGTTGGTCAAATTTCACTATTGCCAGTACACCCCAGACTGGTATGCCGACCTCAGGACAACATTTGAGCCCACCAACTGTTGTGGGGCTGGAGCCAACAATCGCAAAATCAGCAATCTCCTGAAACCGCCTATACTGATAGTACCGGGCCCGACCCGGCCCTGTGCAGGGCGAATGGGTGGGGCTGGTCAAATGTCACTATCGCCAGTACACCCCAGACTGGTATGCCGACCTTGGGCGAAATTTCAGCCCATCAACTGTTATGGGGCTGAAGTCAACCCCGAACATACAAACACACTTTCATAAATATATACATATAGATATGAAACTACCTTCAACAACCAGTAACGTGTTTTCCTTTCAATTGGATTCAAGTAATGCTAGACGGAACACGATACCTGAAGCGAAAGAAAACGCCCCTTTGAATGTAAATAAGTATGTAAAGGGACGAACAGATCATGTAAGAGAGGAGAAAGAGCCTGACGTAGGCACCTTTTTTGAGGGGTGGAGCAGTGCAGAGCCTACGGCAGCCCCCGAGAGAGTGAACACCAGATAACGAGGCCAGAGGCTTGGCATAGCAAATAGTGGGGAAGCCGCTGTGAGGACAGAGTCCCGGAAACCGTCCAGCTTAAGTCACTGAGCTCTTTTGTTGCTCCAATTTTGCCTTTTCCTCCTTTTCTCCTGACATAGCTGCTAGTACATTACACTCTTCTCTACAACCTGTTCTTGACACTCTTTTCCCAGTGTTCATGAGCATGTGAGTCCATGCCGGACCCATGCTGGAGAACAGCGGTTACAGGTAAGTAACTTGTTCCGTATGCTCCCCAAGTTTGCGTGGAGGAGAAGGCCGCTCTGTTTTGGTGATTAATTTCACTGCTAGTGCGAAACGAAGCCTTGCTATTCTTAACCGGGGTAGTCAGCCTCTCTCGTGGCTTTTGGTGTTGGTCTTCGGGCTCCACCCCCATGACTGTTCATCAGAGTGGAGAGATACATTCCTAGTTGCTACTCTAGGGCCTAAGCAATTCTCCAAAATCTTGTCTGAGCCCTGTCTGACTGTATGCCAAACATTTCTTGCATTGTGCAGGCTTAGAGCTCATCCATTGAATAGGGCCTTGGGTGCCCCTCCTCTGCAAGCTCTGGCATTTATCTTCTCAATAGTCAGTCGTAGGTTTATGGCTAGAGGAATTTTGAGGGCTCTTCTGAGTGACTGCTGGGACTGTTGCGCGGAATTTTCTGGCTGTATAGTGCCAAACTGTGTCCCTACCCAGATCCTGATTTTGTTTCTCAATCCTGGGCACTTGAAGGTGAGGCTTTTTTTGGGGGGAAAAACGTTTTTCTTAGTTTCCCAAATATTGAGTAGGTCTTTAGAAGTTGGTAGAGCAGCTTCTTTTTCCCTTCTGAAGTCACTAGGGAACAGACTGGGTGCATGGAATGGATAGGGTGCATGGAACGGATGTTGTGAAGTACATAGGATAGTTTGGAATGCTGAAAACGTTTGAATGACCACATAACCCACCATATGCTTACTCTCTCCTTTACACCACTACTCAACTAGAACACAGAGATACTATGACACCATTCGGTATAACTGTTATCATACCAACAACCGCCACATACTCCACATCACTCTATGTAAACACTGCTGGTTTCACACCCCCAGCCAGGCGTACTCCTCAGGCCTAATGCAGCCACATCCGGTCTGGATAAATCCTGCCAGAACTAACACATATTCCTGACCCCGCAACCACCACACCTACCGCTAAGAAGCAGCTATTACACGCTCAAGCTGCACACATACCTGGTGCTCACACGCACCTTTGACTCTCCCTACTCCCTCTACTGATCTGAACTTCGGTTCCCAAGGGCGTTCAACCTACCAGCGCCTTCAGACTATACCAATGGTATATAAAGCGCTATATAAATGCAACATAACATAACTACATCCGCTCTCTTACCCACAAAACTTCACAGCCATGGCTTAATCCAAGTCTTATTTCGCTCTGCCGTAGCTTGCGTGCGTGAAACCGAAAGACTTTGGAAAATCTCCCACTCCTCTTCCCACCTTACTACACTTTCAATACTACATTCTTCCTTTGATTCTGCTGTACTCCTTGCAAAGAAATCTTACTTTTCTGAACGTACACTTTCTCTATGTCACCACCCTCGTCGTCTCTATCAGCTTCGGCACAATATTCTTTCCCCTAAAGCCCCTGATCCTTCTTCTTTCTCCTCCCTTCTTCTGATTTAGCTAACTACTTTACATCTAAAATAGCTATTCTACGACTAGGGTTTACTCCTTCTCCTTCTACCTTTTCTTTTCCTTCTGTTTCATCACTGTGCTCTCTTTTATTGTTCTCTCTTATAGAACTTGACACTTCTGCTCTCTTAACACTTGCTCATCCCATCGTTTCTTCCTCTGACCTTCTTCTTATTCCCCTAGTATATCCCGATCTTCTTCTCTATCTTACTTCTCACAGTTACTCTTCCTTTCTACAATCTGGCTTCTCTGCTGCTTTCAAGCATGCTCTTATTCTCTTGATTCTCAAAAAACCTTCTCTAGATCCTTCTTCCCCGGCTAACTTTGTCCTATCTCCTTCCTACCTTTTCTCTCTAAAATTCTTGGACGGGCTGCCTATACCCAGGTAACCCGTTATCTGAGTCTTCATTCTCATCTTCCCCCCCCTTGCTGTCTGGTTTTCGGCCGTCTCACTCTGCCGAAACTGCACTTCATGTTTCTAATTCTATACTCACTGCTCGCCACTTTAAGCTTTCTTCTAATCTTATTCTACTTGATCTATCTGCCGCGTTTCACACTGTGGGTCACTCCCTACTTATCACCTCTCTTTCCACTTTGGGTATTTCAATGTCTGTTCTCGAATGGTTCCGCTCTTATCTTTCGCAGTGCACTTATTGTGTTATTTGGGCTGGACACTCTTCTTCCCTTCATCTTCTTTGTTGTGTCGCCCAAGATTTGTTACGGAGTCCTCTTCTTTTCTCTCTCTACAATGCTCCTCTTTCTGCTCTTACCTCCTCTTTCAACCTTTCCTTTCATCTTTATGCTGATGACACCCAGATTTCTCTTTCTTTTTCTTCTTTTGATTCTGTCCTACATTGTACTGTTTCAAACTGTCTCTTAGCTGTTCAGAACTGGATGTCTTCTCACTTCCTACGTCTTAATCCCTCAAAAACTGAGGTTCTGTTCTTTCCCTCTTCCACTATTTGTCCCATCCTTTTCCCATCCCTTCGCCTCCCACTTTTTCCTTTCCTCCATCCACTCTTTCCTTTTCTCCCTCAGCAAGCAACCTGGGCGTTCTTTGATCCTTCTCTTTCATTTTCTCTCCATATCGCTCGCTCTTGCCGCTATGCTCTGTTTAATATTCATTATACTCGTCCGTATCTCTCTTTTCACAGCACTAAATTTCTTCTTTTTTCTATTTTCGGATTGACTACTGTTCATCGTTATTACTTGGTCTTCCTGCTTGTCATCTTTTCCCACTTCCTTCTATTTATAACTCTTCTGTCCGCCTGCTTCTTTTTTTTTTACCCCCTCATTCCCCTACTACTTTACTTTCCATTTCACTACTTCCCTTTGAATCTTGTCTTTTGTGTCACTTTCTCTCGATTGTTTTTGTGTACCCACAGTTGGCGCCCGCTTATCTGTCTTCCTTACTTTCGTTCTTTGTCCCCTCACGCCCCTTGCAATCTCACATTCTATCTATTTTGACTGTTCCTAAGCCTCCTTGTGCTTCGTCTTGTTTCTGCTACTTTTCTCTTTTAGCTCCTGAGCACTGGAACGCCCTTCCTCTCTCACTTCGCTCCTCCTCATCTCTTTGTATTTTCCAAACTAATCTTAAACTCCACCTTCTTGCGTCTCTAATTCTTTAAAAGTAAAAACAAAATGTTCTATCTTTCTATGTTGATGTAAATTTGTCTTCATTTTGATTGTACTGTTTTTTCGAATTCTTATAATGTAAAGTGCCTTTGGCGAAATGCGCTTTATAAATGTAATAAAATACGAAATACAGCTTGGTGGGGTGGCCATGAGAAAGCCCTGGTTGGCCTGAGGCCCGATTAACAACACTGCAAACAGAAGTATGGGAGGAATTAAACCTCCCGCCGACAGCCCTGTGCTGAGTGCCCAGGAACAACGAGATGCCAAGAGCAACTCCACAATAGAAGTGAGAAATCATAGACACAGAACCGATGAAACAGGCGCGTCCCGACGCCAAGCCCGGTGACTCCATCCGCGTTAAGAGTGGATCAGGCAGGGGGTAGGCAACAAGGACTACGTAAACTGTGTGAAAGAAGCTGCTATATTGATTTTGCGACACTTAAGAAAGCACAAATGCAGGTCTGGAGGGACACGAAGAGATTTGTCTAATATAATTGACAGGCGCTGGCGTTGCTCAGTAAGAAATATTGAGGAGAACCCCAAGGTCAGGAAGTTAAGAGAACCCAAGATAGCTTGTGTGGCGAGGAAATACGAGTGCTATCCAATAAAAACGTCATAGGCAACCAACCTTCATGAGAGACACTAACAGACTAAGTGGTTTGGGAACTACAAGTCCCATAATCTCCTAACTAGTGGGACGAGGAAAAGGGCTCAAAAGCAATGTTGCAGGAGTGGTCAGCTTGTTAAGCATAATGACCCAGGGAGGCAGAGAGGCTTAAAAGGCCTCCTAAGGTCCAGGCCATAAAATGGAGGAGTAGCTGGAATAGTAGCAGCAGAAGGAGAGCATGTTGCTGGCAGTCCAAGCAGAAGTTGGTGGAAAGAGAGGTAGCCGGGACCACTGTGAAGCAGATTTCAGCTGCCGGTCCTGAGAGGGTTGTTTTCCCCCTGATTCTGAAGTGCAGAGGTTGCACAGCAGAGAATGTGAAGGAAAGCGGCTTTTCCTTATGTAAACCTGATTGCAGAGATTGTGAAGAAGGAAGCGTGCTGGAGACCGTGGCTGAAAGTTGGTGTGCAGTCGAGGGTCCTAGGAGCGAGACGAGCTCTGTAACTGCGTGGCGGGAACCTAGACACCTTCACTGAAGAAGAGTGTATGTTCAAAGAAGTCAGAAGCAGTTGAAGTCCTGCGGAGCGTGAAGGGAGCAAAGACAGAAGCTGGCGAGTGTTACAGCGCATTCTTATCACTTGCCAATATTAGCCGACTATCCTTACGAAGGCTCTGAGGTCCCGCTTAGTCTTTGGAGTAGTGTTAAGGCCACTGCTTTTACTTTTTTAGATTGGGGCTGTATTAACCCATTGCCGACAAAGTACCCTAGGTATTTCATGGTACTTTGGACAAGATGACATCATTTTGGGTTTGCCATGAGTTCTGCCCTTCTCAAGGCTCTAGTGACCTTATGTAGTGGGTATAGATGTTCTTCCCAGCTTGAACTGTGGATCACTATGGGCCTCATCACGGGTTGGGCAGAGTGATAAAAATGTGCTGGTAACGCTATTACCGCCACATTACCGCTCCGCCTAATCCCGAGGTTGGGTGGAGAGTTGGAGATTTACCTTCAGCTTTGATCTGGAGTTAAATCTCCACCTTTCTGCCCATTTTTGGCGCTCTTACCGCCAGTGATAATGGCGCCGAAGAGCCCCATAGAGTCCTATGGACTCAAAATAAATGGGGATTAAATGAGCCACCACAACTCCAGATATGGCGCAAATTGCGCCGACAGAGTTGCGGTAACGATAATAGTGTTTTGCGGTAACCCAGCGCTTGTACCGCCGGGGTACCTCCACTCGTGATGAGTCCCATTATCCAAATAGGCCTCTGCAAAGCACAGGTAAGGTTGTAAAACACTGGCCCTCATTCTACATTTTCTGGTATCCTGCCGGTAACACTGGCGGGATACCGGCAAACTGCCTTTACCGTCTCCGGCGACCGATATCCCGGTATTACTGGGGTATTACGTGCAGCGGCAGAGAGCCGGTAAATTCCCATTCCCATGTTACAGGTGCTGGTGATTCAGGCATTTCTTTGCTGGTAGGGGCCAGAACTACTGCCCATTGGCAAAATTGAAGTGTGCTGGTCCGTAAGAAAGGCCAGAGCCGGAATTACTGGCGTTTGTTCCGGACCGGCACACTTGTAATGATGCCCACTGTCTATTAGCCTTTGAAATGTGTCAGGGGCTCTATGTAGCCCAAACGTGAGAACTGTGATCTGGTACAGACCATACAGACCATTGGGTGTGCTAAAATCAACCTTTTCTCTATCTGTTGAGTTCAAGGAGACCTGCCCATAGCCTTTCATCAAGTCCAAGATGGTGATGATGGGAATATCAACTCATCGATTTATTATTTATTTTTTTGGGTTTTTTTTTTGGCATAGGATAACTTTCGAAAACCGAGATCGATTTGAAAATCCATGCAGAATCTCCATGAGTCGTCGGATTCTGCTGCTATGACGACACGGGAAGAAGACCCGGGATGGTTCTGTTACCCAAGTTTCAGCATCTTTTCTATTTCTTCCGCTATCATCTCTCTTCGAATCTCAGTGATCCGCTAGGGCTTCAGCTTGGCCAGTTGCCCAGGAGGTGTTGTAATGGAATGGAAGACATTTTTAACTCTTCCTGGTTCCTCTGCAAAGACCGGAGGGAACTGCACCAGTAAGTCCAGGAGGTCACCCTGTTGCTTTCGACTAAAATGATTGTGCATTAAGTTAGGCTTTTTCCCATCCTCCACAGGATTGTAGCCATGGTTACAGTGCTTTTCTCTACTGGGTTGGTTCTCCAGGATTTTAACAGATTGATGTGATCTTTTTTTTAAAATCTTCGGTTAGACTGGAAATCCAGATAGCTAATAGGACCTTTGCTTTCTAGGCTCATATGGTGCACCTATTGATGACTCCATCTTATTCTCAGAAGGGGGCAGTAATACTAAAACCAGGTCGCCAACCGAAAAAAAGGATCTAGCAAACACCTTGTGGTCGTAGTGTACCTTCTGATTTTTATGAGCTTTGGGTAACTGGGTGTTGACAATCTCTCCCTCCGCTTTCATGTGAGACTTCTGTTTAGTAGCAGCTTGGGATAAGAGCAAAGGAGCATCATCTCATCCCATGTTTCTCGAAGCATATTGAGCGTATCCTGGGGTTGCCTACCGTATAACAAGTCAGAGGGGAGTATCCTAGTGATGATTAAATAGTTTTTCTTAAGGCAAACAGGGCCCCTGGTATCATCACGACCCAGTTCTTTCCATCAGACTCCACCATTATTTCTTTTAAGGTCTTATTAAAACTCTCCACAAGCTGTCCATTACTGTTTTATTGCTAAGTATTTCCTTCACTTCCAAGATAATGCGGGATAGGAAGATTAGGGCTTGATCGGTCAGTATTTCATTAGGAAACCCCACCATAGACAGAAAGGGAATTGAGCAATTCAGAATATGCTGGGCAATGTTATTTCGCATGGGAAAATCTTTGAGGTATGTGTTCCCCCAATTTGAAAAGTTCAAGCAGCACCATGATTTCTATTTCTATTCGGGGGGAAAAAGAGACTTCAATAACTGGGAGGGGCTGCTGTTCAGGGAGGATAGCTGTGATGCTGGAAATGCATCGGAGGGACAGGGCCTCCGTATCCTTGTCTTTTACTACCTTTTATCGTGTGTTCTGTCGTATTTTCCGCACAGGAGTTCATGTGGGACTCCTGGCGGTGCAGCTCTCTCTCTTTTGGTTTGGTGAACGGACCCGTGGGATACCCTTATGGCACCCATGGGTGGGGGTACAACCCTGTGCCCCTAGTGTATGTTTTTGGGCACCTGTGGGTGGCCCGCAGAGCAGGGTATGGGCTGGTGGCAGCTCCATGCTGAATTTGACAGGTGCGCTGAGTATCCTCCATTTTGGGATACCCCGGCCCTGTCATTGGAATCAGTTGATTCCTGATGGAAAACAAGATGGCCCCTGTGGCCTCTTGCTTTCTATTACATATTACCTTGTTTTCCCAAAGCCTGGGAAGCCCTGACTCTGTCCCTTCCCCCTGACTGGCTGTTGGGTGGAAGTACCATATATGGTGTTGTTGTGAAGGCCCGGCCAGACTAGCTGGAGCCTTCCCCGTGATTGTATGTTGTGGGTACCTCCTGTGGGTGGGACCTGGCTGAATGAAGTGTGTGACCAATATGCACTTCTTGTTGTGGTTGTCTGGTTTCTGAGATGAGAGACAAAGACTGAGACAGCCCTGCCCGAAACTGGCCTGAATGCAGTGTGTAGTGTTGAATGGCTGGGTACTTGTCCCAATCCACATTCCTTGTTGTGAGTGTCTGAGAGGGAGGAGGATTGCCTGAATGCACTTTGTGCCTGATTGGCTGACTGACTGCATGAATGCCCTTCTGTATGATTGGCTGCTGAGAGTGACCCAGCAGTGTGGATGAGAGACAAGATAGTATATCTGGGGACCTCTCACCACTGGAAATTGTTCAGAAGCGTTCAGAAGCTGTGTCTGCCCATTAAGAGTAAATGGAACTGCTGATCCTCGATGCCCAGCTGGAAGAAGAAGACTTTCTGTTGCATTTGCTTCGACCGATCTGAAAGCTGCCGAATCCGTCGAAGACTGATCCGAGAGAGGACCTCGTAAGGCGCCCTCTTCCTGTGCTCCGAGGGACCATCGAGCACCGCTAACCTTCACTGAAGCTCCCTGGAAGTCAGACCCTCGAAAGGCTGCCGACCCGAGACGGGACCGCTGAGGAGAACGAAGCAAAGCACCCGGACTTCGCCGCTGTCGAAGTCCATTGCCGTTGACCAGGGTTTGCAGGTTTGTGTAACCGCTGGAGGCCCGTCGAAGTTGTCTTGCCCAGCCGTGGGACCACTTGACGCCGTGCCGCCGACGACCGGAGCAGCCCGCTCCTTTGCCTAAGAACATTTTGAATCCAAGGACTCCCTTGTCCGTAACGTCGACCGCTTTGTCCCGCCGGATAAAGTCGAGGACGACCAACGCGCCGAGGAGAATCCGCCGGTGGGTTTCCCACCACCTCACGACCTCAAAGACTTCGACGACTCGACGCCCTCGTTGTGCCACAGTTCTTCCGAAACTCTTTGCGGTCCTGAACAATCTATCGCCGAGGTGCCCCGCACACCTCAACCCCGCAGGACGTCACTGACGAGCACCGCCTGGATCGACATCGGGGTCTCGGCACCCTTGAACTTTTCATCGCCGCCGTCAACGACAAGTTCACCATCTTCAACGCCTCTCGACGATCCGTGGCTCCTGCTTTAAAGGGAGTCACTCAAGAAGGATCCTCCAATGCGTCTTCGAAGAACTCTACTCCACCAGGTACATTGGGGGGGGTAAAACCTTAATAGGAGGAAATAAGACTATTGAACAATATATGGACTGGGCTTGTGCTATATATCTTTATTTTACAGGTTGCCCAGGTGGGGGGATCTCCACACAGAACTGTGTCTAAAGGTAGAGGCCAGCAATCTGCCTATTGTTTCAACCATTGTGCGTTCCTTCCCATCTCTATTGCTGGTTTCCTCGTTATTGATCTGTGTGACATTTTAACCATACAGTTGATGCACTTTAATGAGATTTGATAACATTGGTGGTACCACTTTAGAATTGTATATATTTATCATTGTTGACTTCCGAGTACAAAGTGTGTTATTGTGATCATGTACATAGCTTTGAATATTAATTATATAAAGACTGTGTTTTGAGTAATACAGTGTGTGGACATTCCTTTGTCGTGGTTCGGGGACTACACTGTACTTAAGAACCAGCCTGCATCACGTCCCGAGAAGCTAGGCCTTGATTGCTCGTCCATTGCTACCGCTTGAGAATCTTGGCTGGGGTCCTCTGTGCCTCTCCTCTACCATATAGAGAGCGGAAGTACAGGCACCCCCCACCAGTACTTCTTCACAATAGCTCAGCGGCAACATGCTCTCCTTGGAAACAAGACGACACAAAGCAACACAGGTTCGACCCCGGGTCTGCGCTTAGAAACCTCTGGGTATTTAAGCGCGTTATGAATACGCAACTAAGAAAAAAAAAACTATTATGCGACTAAAAAACAAACAATTCCTGTAACAGCGCCTCGATGCCCGTGGGTTGTGTGAGCGCTTCAAAAAGGCAAAAATAAAAAATAAATACAAAATAAAGATGACTTAGGGTAACGAGGCAGTTGAGGTGTTTATACAATTGTTTGACTACTTGCCACGTAGGTTTGCACTTTGTATATCCCATGCATATAACATCAATGGATGCCACTAGGGTGAAATTGATGACAAAGAATCCTTTGAATAGTGATCCCAATGATGCCTTGAATTGAATTTACCACCTTTTGTGACGATCAGTAATTTAACAACTTATGAGATGCCGGGCATCAGGCGTCCTTAGCCTGTACTTCTTTTATTATGGTTTTTTGTGAAGTTGTGACAAGTTTCCTAATAGCTCTTTCAAATTTGTAAAGAAGTTGTAAAACCTAAGTTATTGCACAGGGATATGTTGTCAGCATGTTGAGAAATGGCCACATCCGAGATAAAACATCTGAAAAGACTAATGGGGCGAGGATAGAGGCATTATAAAAGGATGGGTTTTCTTATTCCCCTCACTAACCCACAGAGATATGTCCAGGATCAGGAATATTTTGCTCGTCCAAGAGAATGCTGGCATGTCTTCAATGGCTCTTTAGTTGGAGGTTTATCTGGGTGCCGTTTGCGTACTACTGGAAATGAAGATGACGTGTGGTCCTTTGGGCTTTGTGTTGAATGAAAATATTAAACATTGGAAAACTGGAGTCCTACGCCATCCCACAAGTGGCTATACACCTGGATGAGCAGATTCAGCCTTATGGCTGCAGTTTGTGGAGAAAACCTGGAACCATTTGAGGGTGCAATATCATTGCTTTCTGATGACTTTGTTTCCATGGTTAACCAAAGCAGTTATTCACAATAACCTTTAGACCACATGCCAGCAATAAATTGCAAATCCATTCAGGCCGGACTTGAGGCAATAGGGAAAAATTAGCTCACTACTGAATGTTTCATAATAGCAAGGAACTATTCCACATCTATTTAAGGACGCTCTGGTCATGCTATTGACTAACCTGGACATCTCGGAACCTAGCAATTACTAGCCAATTTCAAAATCTTCCTTACCCCGCTAAATTGAGGTACACCTAATCTAGAAATGTGTTCTGAACTATCCCAGGCTATTAAGAACATTTGCTTATATATTTACTCAGACAGTACGTACCGTGGAATATCAGGTGGTCTAAGTAGTAAAGACCTACCCATGCTGAGTTCAGGTGGTGATCACACTTCTGCTTTCTATCTGGACTATGCATATGATGCTTATCGAAGGGACCCTGCTATCCTGGTTATTGGCTTACAATGACCACAGACAGCATATCCTTGTCTGTTTACAAAGATGTCATGTTAGGGGCACTTTACCCCATTTCTCAGTCCTGCACTGGTTGACTCTGGAGACATGTGTTAAGTGTAATGCTATGTGTGTTATCTACTGAGTATAGCACAATATGCAATTTGTGTTGGACACTCTGGATGGTGAAGCCGACTCTATATCTGGATAGCCGCCCACGCAAAGCGTGAAGTGGACTGTGCAGCTGAGTGTTTGTCGGTGTTTGGCGGCTGTGAGGTGCTCCCACCCCTTATTTGCAACCTTCTCCTTGCTAACTGTGTGGTAAGTGCTACGTGCTCTGGTTTGTACTTGTTGTTTCGCTGCGAGCACTGCTGTCAAGGCCGATTGCCTGCCGTAGCAACCTAGTGTTTATGGCTTTGTTACCGGAACATGCTTGGAAAGGCAACGGCAAAAAACAAACATAATCTACGACAGTCAAAACCCTATGCTAAAAGTTCGGGAGAACACTTTGAAGAACGGGCATCTGCGAACAATGGAAAGCATGCCAAATCTAATGTTATGTCTGCTAATACAACACCTGACACATGCAAGCCCCTAGCAATTAAAATGCCCGGGCAAATTACAGATTTTTTTAAAGCAGGGAATTTGGAAATGTGCACTGTTCCGCACAAAGCGTTACCCGTAGTGGTTTCGCAAATTCATGATCACAAGTCACATACCAATATTAGTTTGACAACTCATTGGGTGCTATTGATGATAATTCCCTCCTTGATCTTTGCTATCGTTTGTGTGGTTCCATTAGTGCTGCAGTGGAAGCCGAAGAACAATCTTTTAAGTGCGAACATTGCACAGGAAAATCAGGATGGTGATTGTACTAATAATGAAACATCTTCTCGCTTGTCGAGTGCCCCTGCTTTGTGTCTTATGACTGCACCTATCAGCTGTCACCCCTTTGTGACAGAAATTCTTCAAGAAATGCCTAATGGTAAGAACCTACCCTCTGTTTCTTGCCCGCAAGACACTTCTAAAGGGAAAGGGGGAATGGCTGAGATTCCCATATAACCTTCTAGTAGTCTATTGCATTTAGCACTGAAGATCTTGATCAAGTTGTGTGACCAGATCTTTTTACAGACTCAGCAACACAGTGAAATCTTAGTGTCTCATACAACAACTCAAGACCAGTCCTTCCACCAAAGTTGAGAAAAAAATGAATACTGCTCCCAATGGAAAAAAGCCTGCTCATAACGAGGGCGATTTGTCTAATGTGATATGAGGTTCATAACTCGTATAATATAACCGAATCTTCCCTCTCATATCCACCCCACAAACAAACAAGATAACTGGCTAAGAAACAGAAACAACAAAAGGCCAAACAACTTCCATCCATTATAATTGAAGATGACGAATCTGTGCAATGTCGCCTCAATAGGAGCCAAGAAGGCAAAATCTAGATGTTTCAGAAAACGTGAAAATTGCCAAAGGAAAATACATGCTTTAAAATCAGGTACGTTGAGTGGTTGGTTGCTACAAAATAGCAAATCACGTATGCAGAAATCGTTTAATGAGAATGTGGACTTGGAAGAGGAAACTTGCCCCGGAAAAGTACCTAATAATGTGAAATTACCACCCTCCCGGCCTGCTGCCACTATGGAATTACCTATAACGGGTGCTGTGGATGAAGATGTACGTTCTCTCCTATCGATTGTGGGAGCTCGCTTAACAACAGAGTGGTAACCATTAGCGAACGTCCTGATAAGCGCTCAAAGAAGTCTATTAACTGGTCTGCATTGGTTGCGCTTTTCACCAAAATACCTGTACTCAGAATCCTTAATTCATGTGATTTCGAGTTTATAGAACCATTGAAACAGAGGAGTAATGTCTTTGGTCCATTGCGTTTTACAGCGCGACAGCACTTTTAATTCAATCCAAAAAGGACTCTCTGGAATGCCTGGGTTTCGAATTGGACAAGGCTATTATACAACCACACTGGACGATGTGAACATTTTTGCATTTCAAAAACTAAAATCTTGTGTAAATCACACGGTTCACCTGTTGTTGTAACTGATAATCAGACTGGTTGGAAATGGTTAAAAAACCTGTTTAGCCAACTGCAGAAGGCTCACCCATGAGTGTGTAGCATTGCCTCCTGGAATTCCAGGGGCCAGGCTCACTTTCTCGAGGCGGGTGGTTCTTTAGATGACCTTATAACCTTCCCCGTTTTCATGTTACAGGAAACGTGGCTACAAGAGGACTACCATGTTGATTCCCACCTCATTTTTCAACGCAATGCCAAAAAAGGCAACAAAGGTAGACCTTTTGGCGGCCGGATTATAGGAGTAAAGCATACCTTTATTGCTAGTGAAAGAAATAATATCTAAACAAAAATGAGAATGTCCTAGCAATTCCAGTTAAATCCAAAAATCCTCTATCTGCTCCAAATATACTGGTAATCAATATTTGCAATCCCCCTACTCGTGAATTCACGGTTGAGATACAAGAGGCGATTTACGTGATCATCACTGAATGGCTCCTTCTTGAGGGGAATAACATGATGGTCCTAGTTGGTGACCTTAACGCTCAGTGTGGTGTCTCTTCCATGACGGCAAACTTTGATCATATTGAAGCTACTAACACAATGGTAAAAGTTGGGAGTAAGATAAGGGGATCAGCATGGAAAGTTTTTTTAAAGGAGTGGGAAATATGGCCTCTAAATGGTACAACAAAAAGTGACACTCCTAGAAAATATACATGGGCTAGTGGCAGAAAATCAGCCACCCTTGACTACATATGTGGGAATGTTTATATGCTGGAGTATTTCAATGACTTTGGTGTGATTCAGATGCCTTTATAGTGACCACTCCCTAATATATGCCATTTTGAATATGCCATATGTGGATCCCAGGGTAAGAGGGCCTGTAAATATTGAGAATACGATTAAATGGAATGCATCTAATATTAAGCGAATGAACAGAAATGTTTGGCAATTAATTGACATACTTGACATTGCCATAGGTGGGATGAATGATGATGAAATTGAAAATGTGATTAAGAAAACTACCTCTGTAATTGCTGAATCTTGTGGCATGGTGAATGTTGTTTCGGGAAAAGTAATGATTGCATCTTTTGACAATGAGGTGTTGATTGATATAATCATCGAAAAGAAATTCGGCACCTAAAATAAATGGGTTTTCCTCTACATGAGTACATCAAAAGAGAAAGTTGAATAATCAATATAAGTGCTGGCATAAACACAGAAAAGCGACAAAAATTAACACCCAATGGCAAAAAATGATAAGTACTTTACTTAAAGGTGACATTGGATCGATATGGAAATTGTTAAATAAAGTGAGAAGTGACTCTACTCCCCAACTGTTGAATAAGATAGGGGAAGACAAATGGGTTGATTATCGCACGTAATTTCAGCACAAACAGACCTCTCCATTTCTGGTGAATGATACTTCTCATGAATGGCCCTTGTTGTTTTCTAGGAAAGACATCTTAGCAATCATTAGTAAATTAAATAATTTGAGAGCGCCTGAGCCTAATGGGTTGGCATCGAAAGTCATTAAACATGATCCTGCTAGTTGGCCTATGATTATATACCAACTTTGTAAAAAGGTATGAAAAGATAAGAAAATGGCTTCTACATGGACCACTTCTATTTTAATTCCTGTACACAAGGCAGGCTCCAGAACTGTTCCTGAGATCTATCGACTATTGTCAATACTTGATACGACTAGTAAAACTGTTACCGCCATTGTATTAGATTACCTGCAATCCTGGGCTAACCGGTTATTGCACCCATTTCCGTCTGGATTTAGAGCGGGCTCCAGCACTATGTACAACATTCGGCTGTGTGATGCAATCATTTGTCGTGCCAAGCAGAAAACAAAAGGTTCAGTATATGTAACGTGTATTGATTTCAGCTGTGCCTTCCACAGTGTTGACCGCAACAAATTATGGGAGCTGCTGTCTGATATGGAGTGCCCTAAATGGTTGTTGGAGATATTAAACAAGCTGCATTCTAACACCACTGCACAAGTATGTCTTGATAATGGAGGGCGACCATCCCGACCAATTGTGATTAATTATTTATTATTAATTTTTTTTTAAGGGTTTAAATGGATTTATTATACTGCCACATAAGGTGGTCCATCATTAAAAATATTGTATTATACGGTGCAGTCATACAATCCTACCCATAAATTCGTACAGTTTGTATCCCCTTTGCTCCGATTTCCACTCCTACACTTTTGGTGAGATTGATCGGTCTACCTTTGTTTGGAACTGTCTATCTCATCTGTCTATCTCATGGCTGTTTTGCATTGTGCTTACTGGTTCGAGTACGACCAACATCTCTGATCAGGTTAAGCCACGAAAGTTTCTAAAAGGGAGAGACAAGGGTACCACAGAGAAACGTGGTGCAAAACGGCATCGTAAGGGCAGGTTAATTAGATCAGTCTCTTCTCTTAAACTGTCCCCAGTAGCTTTCTCGCATCGCAGGTTTGGATCTTTCTTTGGCACTTGCACCTGTCGGAGAAGGGGACATTCCGGGAGTTCCATTTTGTTTGTTTTTTTAAACTTTATTTTTGGTATTTACAAATTAGAAAACATAACATAACATACATGGAAGTAACTGTGCTTCTGATCCCGCTTCCCCTTCTCCTGCCCCCCACCCACCCTCTGGATCACACCCGAGCCTGAGTTAGTAATAGTCGCGGTTGGTTGCATTGGTCGTGTTGGGACACGCGTCTGTGAGACTCTTTCGGGGTTCTGAGGTTGCACTTCTGGAGGAGTCACTGCCTTCGGTGGACAACAAATAAGCGATATATGGGCCCCAGATGTCGGGTGGTCGGCGTGCTGGGGCAATAGCTTGATGAAGTTTGTTTCCGTGTCCTGACAGTATGCTATGTCTTTCAGCCACTGCTGTGTAGTCGGTGTGGGTCCCTTTCGACCAAGACATTGCTATTCGAAGGGATTGTGTCGTCCGATGTATTCCTCATCTTAGATATCTCCTTCCAGCTCTGCTGGCCTCGGAACATTTTTTCTCTAGAGGGCGCTGCGCGTCGACGTCCTCCGAGTCGATGTCCCTCGACAGCCGCCGTATCGACGTCGACGTCATCCTGCCTATAAAGGCTGCGCGCAGCGTCCGTTGCTCAGTTCCGTTTTTCCGCGCTTACTCAGTGCCTCGGAATACCGTTGCTCAGTTCTTGTCAGATTAATCCTATTTACCTCGAGTTATTCGATCCGTACTCGATGGCTTCCTCGTCGGAACCGACAACTCCTCGATCCGGCTTCAAAAAATGCCGAGATTTTGGAAAAAAGATGTCACTGACTGACCCTCACAGAGTTTGTCTGTGGTGTTTGGGAGCTGAACACCATTGTTCGGAGTGCGAGGACTGTATGTCCATGACAGCTAAGGCCCTGAAGGAGCGTAGGGGGAAGCTGGAGAAAGGTAAGACTTTTAAAGCTTCTTCTTCGTCGACAAAGTCGAGACACTCGTCTCCTCGTCACCATTCGCGCTCCAGGTCTCGGAGTGGGTCCCATCACTCCTCGAGATCGAAGCACTCGAAGAGGAGACGTCGAAGATCCCCTTCTCCGTCTTCCTCTTCCTCTGTTTCGCCAAAAAGAATCCCTTGCCCCACGAAACATAGTTCCCGGGCTGAATGGGAGGAATTCCGCAAAAATATGATGAGCGTCTTCGAGAAAGCGGCCTCGACCCCCTCGAAGACTGCCGAGAGCGATGCTCTGGTCGAAAGACCCAAAGGTTAAAAACGCCGCGAGTCGCAGTACCCGGCGAAGGAAACCTCTCGAGCGCGTCTCGAACCCTCGAGTAGGACTATGATCTCCAAACCTTCCTCGAAGGTTCCGTCGACGAGGGTTCCGTCGACGCCGAGGTCGGTGTCTTCGACGCCGTTGTCGAAGGGACCTTCGACACACGGGTCTGTCGACTCGACGCCAGCTTCGACACCGGCGTTGACGCCAAGAAAAGTCACGGTCACGACACACCCAGTGACTATCCCCAGGTCCTCGATGACGATGGCTTCGAGATTGTCGAGTAGAATCCCAATTCTGTCGAGGTCATCGAGGCCTCCGCCTTTGTTTTCGACGCCACGCTCGAAGCCTTTGGCGTCGGCGTCGACGACATCGACGTTTTCGAGGCCGATAATGACAAGTTCAGCACCCTCTGCCTTGGAAATGGGATTTACTCCCTTTATGAGTTCAGAACAATTGAGAACTATGTCCTCAATTTTGGAAGAGGGTGAATTGTCTGAACAGGAAGACACATTTGAGTTGCAGGGACCTGTAACCCCAATTAGAGAGGAATTTTCCTCTGAAGAACGCAGGTTAAAGGATCTTCATGATTCCTTACATGAGGCAAGTGGGTTAGACACTTCCCCTGAGGTGGAGTTTGCTAGGCCAGACCCGGGGGAGCATGCTGAAACCCCCTATAGAGCCTTAATGGCCAGGATCACAGAGTTTATGGGGTGGTCTGCACCTTCCCAATCTTTCCAACAAGATGACCTCACGGATATTCTTGATAAAGGCCCACAGGAGGATCCTGTGGTGCCTTTCCATAAAGCTCTTCAGAGGAAGATTATGACGAACTGGGAAACTCCAGATGTCGTCCCGGCAGTAAATAAAAGACTTTCTACAAAATACAGGGTATCCTCTACAGACCCGGAGTTTTTGTCAAAACACCCATCCCCAGAAAGTCTGGTGGTACAGGCAGCATCTTCTACCGATGTCAAGACGGCTTATCCTACCGTCCCACAGGACAGGGACGATAAAAAATATGATGCTATGGCAAAGAAAGTTTTTTCGGCATGTAGCATGGCGTTAAAATCTGTGAATGCTACTTGCACCCTTGCTAGATTCAGCCATACACTTTGGGAGTGTGCTTCTACAGCGGCTGACTGCATCCCGGAGGGGGAAGAAAGGGAGGCGTTCCTGAATATCATACAGGACGGTAAAGACGCTATGTGCGAATCCCTCAAGACGGGCATTGATTCGGCTGACAGTATCAGCAGAGCAATGGCGGCAAGTACAACAACCAGGAGATTTGCTTGGTTGAGAAAGTCTGGTTTTGCCCCAGATGTGCAAGCCAGGCTCTTGAACATGCCATTCCATGGCTCTTCTTTGTTTGGGAAAAAGGCGGATGACAGTTTAGAAAAACTGCAAACTTCAAAAGCAGCAGCAAAATCCCTAGGCGCTGCAATCCGTCAGACACCTTTTCGTCCCACAGGAACCTCTGCGAGAGGCAAGTCCTTTCGCTTCTACTCCGCATTTGGAAGAGGTAGAGGACGACCGGCTCAAAGGGGACAAAGAAGAACTACCCGAGGTGGACGGGGTAGATATTCAAAGGCCGCAGCAACAGCAGGTGCCTCTTTACCATCGGCATCTGCATCAGCCGCCCCAAAACCACTCTGAGGACTTCCCTCACAGGACACCTGTAGGAGGCAGGTTGACTCAAGATCTGGCGGAATGGCAGGCTATCACGTCAGATGCTTGGGCATTGGAAACAGTTGCCCAAGGTTACTGCCTGCCTCTCCTACGCATACCTCAGAGTCATCCACCGGGGATCAGCTCTCAGAAAGCTCCAGATCCGCTCCTCTTGCAGGAAATTTTGGACCTGCTAGAGAAAGGTGCCATAGAACCGGTACCTGTAGCGGAGAGGAAGCGGGGCTGGTACTCCCCTTACTTTCTCATTCCAAAGAAAGACGGAGGACTGAGACCCATTTTGGACTTGCGAGAATTGAACAAATTCCTCAGAAAAGACAAATTCAAGATGGTCACTCTTTCTCAGATCCTCCAGGCCCTTCAGTTCCAGGACTGGTTGGTATCTCTGGACCTTCAGGACGCTTAATTCCATGTGCCTATCCATCTCAAACACAGGAAATACCTGAGGTTCGCAATTGGCAACTCTCACTATCAATTTCGAGTGCTGCCATTTGGGCTGACCTCCGCCCCGAGGGTCTTCACCAAGTTAATGTTGGTAGTGGCGGCAAGTCTAAGGAGGGAAGGGATTCATGTCTACCCCTACCTGGACGATTGGTTGATCAGGGCTGTCTCTTCGGAACAAGCTCAGATCCAACTAAATCACGTGTGCCACTCCCTTCACAGACTGGGCTTCTCCCTCAATTTAAAGAAGTCACAAATGATACCATCGCAGAGACTCCAGTTCATAGGAGCGATCCTGGACACTTCCCTGGGAAAAGCCTCGCCACCAGAGGTGAGGGCTCAAGATATTCTACAGATGGTTACCAAGTTTCAAAATGCCCAACGTCTCCCAGCCTTTGACTTTTTGAGGTTGCTAGGCCTCATGGCATCCTGCATTTTCCTAGTGCCAGAGGCTCGCCTGAGAATGAGATCCCTCCAGTGGGCACTGAGGACTCAGTGGTCACAATTCTCAGGAAGAATGACAGATCTTCTTCAGGTTCCCGACAGGGTGGCTCGAGACCTTCAGTGGTGGGCCTGTCAGGAGAACATTCTGAAAGGAGAACATTTTTGGCAACCCTGGCCGGAGATAACAGTAGTCACGGATGCCTCACTCACGGGGTGGTGAGCCCACGCCAACGACTTGACCATCAGCGGTCGTTGGTCTCCATCGGAGTCCAGACTACATATCAACCTGTTAGAGCTGAGAGCCATCAGACTTGCGCTGAAGGCGTTCCTGCCAGCTGTACAAGGGAAAAACGTCCTGATAATGACGGACAACACAGTGGCCATGCATTACCTCAACAAAAGAGGAGGCGTAGGATCACTACCCCTGTGCAGAGAGGCGATGCAGCTCTGGTTTTGGGCAATCAAAGAAGGAATCTCTCTATCGGCGGTTCACCTAGCCGGAGAGAAGAACTTGACAGCGGACGATCTGAGCAGGCAGAGCACAGTCTCCCACGAGTGGGAACTAGCTCAGGAAGTCCTTCAAGAGATCTTCGCCCTTTGGGGAACCCCTCAGGTGGATCTGTTTGCCACCAGCGTCAACAGGAAATGCGATCTGTTCTGCTCAAGGGAATTTCCCCCGAGAGGAGCTCTGGGAGACGCGTTCATAGTGGACTGGGAGTTTCCGCTTCTGTACGCGTTCCCACCGGTCCCTGTCATTCCTCAAATGATCAGGAGGTTGAGAAGATTCCGGAGAACCATGATCCTAATTGCCCCGGATTGGGCCAGGAGAACGTGGTACCCGGACCTTCTAGACTTGTCCATCTGCCCTCCAATTCGACTTCCACTCAGAGAGAACCTACTCTCACAGAAGGGAGGTCAGGTTCTCCATCCAGACATCAAAACCCTCAACCTTCACGCTTGGCTTCTGAAAGGTTGAGGTACAAGGATTGGGACCTCCCTGATGATGTTATGGAGGTGTTGCTTTCGGCAAGGAGGCCAGCAACAAAGTCTTTATACCGCTGCCGTTGGAACAGATTTTGCAGCTGGTGTAGAGAACAGAATATCGACCCTTTTTCATGTGGTACACCAATGGTTTTGTCCTTCCTTCTATATTTGGCGAATTCAGGCCTTCAAGTTGGCACCATTAAGGGCTATCTCGCAGCGCTATCCATCTTTAAGCGCACTGCGGAAGAATCATCCTATTTCAAATTACCCTTGGTAATACAGTTTCTAAAGGGGTTAACCAATGTTTATCCCCCAAAACCATTCCAAGTTCCCCTATGGGATTTAAACTTAGTACTAACTTTCCTGATGGGCACACCTTTCGAACCACTCCATTCTAGTTCGTTAAGATTCCTTACCCTTAAAACTGTTTTATTAATAGCACTTACATCTGCTAGAAGGGTGAGCGAATTACAAGCTCTTTCTTGTAAACCCCCTCACACAATATTTCACAAAGACAAAGTTGTCCTGCAAGTGAAGCCTAATTTCCTCTCAAAGGTGGTTTCTGAATTCCATATCACTCAGAAGATTACCCTACCATCTTTCTATCCTCCTCCTCACCCGGGGAAAGAGGAAGAGAGGTTACACAGGCTAGACCCTAGAAGGGCTTTACGTTTTTACATCAGTAGACTAGCCAGGATAAGACAGGCAGACCAGCTGTTTGTAGGTTACGCAGGTCACAAGCTGGGGTTACCAATAACTAAGCAGACCATTTCCAGATGGATCATTCTAGCCATTCTGGAATGTTATAAACTGGCAGGGAAAGAGCCCCCTCAAAACCTTAGGGCTCATTCGACCAGAGGTATTGCAGCTTCATTGGCCCTCAAAAGAGGCGTGCCGGTTAAAGACATCTGTGCGGCCACTACATGGTCGTCTGTCCATACCTTTACACGTTTTTACAATTTGGATTCCTCCTCCCGTCAAGAGACTAGGTTTGGAAGGGCTGTACTGCATTCTATTCATCAATAGAAGACAGCGTGAAGTCAGTACTCCCTCCTCCAATAATAGAATACTGATATGGGAGCCTATCTAAGATGAGGAATACGTCGGAGGACACAATCCCTTTGAAGAACAAGTTACTTCTTACCTTGTAACGTTCTTTCAACGGGATGTTCCTCCGACGTATTCCTCATCGGCCCTCCCATCCATCCCCGCAGTTCTGCTTCCCGTGTTGTTGCAGCTTACGCTCCTTCAGGGTGATTAGTCTAGTCCAGAAAGTATTATTGTGGGCTACAAAACGGAACTGAGCAACGGACGTTGCGCGCGGCCTTTATAGGCAGGATGACGTCGACGTCGATACGGCGGCTGTCGAGGGACATCGACTCGGAGGACGTCGACGCGCAGCGCCCTTTAGAGAAAAAATGTTCCGAGGCCAGCAGAGCTGGAAGGAGATATCTAAGATGAGGAATACGTAGGAGGAACATCCCGTCGAAAGAACGTTACAAAGTAAGAAGTAACTTGTTCTTCTGCGTGCTAACAGTAGCAGTAGCCCTCCTAGTTTACGCGTTGTGGGGGGAAGGTGTTTGGTGAGTCCCAATAGAGTGACCTTGGGGTCGAATTCAATGGGTATGTCTACTTTTGCAGCCGTCTTTTCCAAGATTGATTCCCAGAAATGCTGTATTGGTGGGCAGGCCCATGCAAGATGTAGGAAGTCTGCTGATGGTGTACCACAGCGACCGCACTGTGGGGGGGTCGAGGGTTGGTATTGGTGGATTCTGGCGGGGGTATGGTATGCCTGGTGAATGAATTTTAAATGGATTAGTTTGTATCTTGTGTTTAGTGATATCTTCTGAGTTTGTGCTAGAATATAGTCCCAATCTTCGTCTGAAAATTTGGTCTGGAGGGCTCTCTCCCATCTCACTTTGGCTGTTGTCGGGTTCGGGGCTGTGTCTGTTATGAGGGTTTTATATAGTATTGAGACCAGCTTACCCTCCCCTTGTGATTGGATGACCACGTGGAGTAGTTGCCAAGTCTCGGGTTGTTGGGGAAACGAGGGTAGTATGGTTTGTGGGGTGCCTCTGAGGCGGAAGTAGATGAACGTATCAAGGGCGGTGGTGGCCCCATGAGTTTTGGCCTGTTGGGCGGTGAGAAAGTGCCCGTCGATGAAGAGATCGCCTATATTTTTGAATTGTAGCTTGTCCACCCAATTCAGGTAGACTTTCTCTGCGGTCAGTGGGACTCCAGGAATTAATTTTACCGGGAGTAAGGGGGAGAACCTGGTTTGAATTTTACATTTTAGCGCAATTTTTTTCCACATGGCAATTGTGGAGAGTACTGGTTTTAGGGATTGGTGCAGGGTTTGTGTCGTGCCTAAAATAGCTGCTCTGAGCAGATTTGGGGATACCAAGGCACACTCCATTTGGACATTGGGACGAATTAATTGTGTCGCGTACCAATGCCCCAGGAATTTGCTTGTGCTGCCCAGTAATAGCCTTCCACGTCGGGAAGTGCCATTCCGCCTTTTTACTGGCTGAATTAGAGACTTGTAGGCTATTCTGGCTGGTTTGCCCGCCCAGAGTAATTCCAGGATCATGCTCCTCAGGTGCTGGAGCTGTTTTTGTGGTACTAGTAGAGGGAGGTTTACGAATAGATAGGGAAGTTTGGGGAGTATCACCATTTTCACCAGCGATACTCGGCCCCATAGGGTGAGTGGCAATGATTTCCATCTACTTTCCCCTGTAGTGACTTAATTACTTTGCCGTAGTTATCTTGGAACAGGGTCTGGTGGTCTCTGGCTAAGTGAATGCCCAGGTAGCGCACGTTTGTGCATTTCCATTTAAAGCCATAATCGTCTTGGAATTTATGGGTCTCTGGGGTGAGTGGGAATATGACTGACTTTACTGTGATTGATCTTAAAGCCGGAGAAGTTGCCGAATTTTATTATATCACGAATTACTGGATTTAGGTTTGTTGTTGGGCCTCGTATATAGAGGGCGATGTCATCTGCGTATAGTGAGATTTTTAATTTATGGGGACCGAAGGACAGACCTCTTTGTATATGCCTAGCTCGCAGATTCGAGGCAACGGGCTCCATCACCAGTGCGACGAGCAGGGCGGAAAGTGGGCACCCCTGCCTTGTTCCTCTCTGGAGATTGATTGCCATCGAGCTGGTTTTCCCTAGGATGATGTGGGAGCGGGGTTGATTACACAGTAGGGCTGTTAGTTGGAGGAACCGTTTGCCGAGGCCCAGTCTCTGAAGAATCTCAAAGAGAAATGGCCATTCAATGGAATCAAATGCCTTTTCGGCATCCAATAGGAACGCCACCGCTTGGTGCGAGGGATCTAGTGCCTCCATGACTCCGAACATGCGTCTTATGCCGAACGTGGTATTGCGGCCTGGCACAAATCCGGCTTGGTCTGCTAGTACCAATGCGGGCATAAGGGGGATGAGTCTGGAAGCCAGGATCTTGGCCAATATTTTGTTATCTAAATTGATCAGAGATATTGGCCTGTATGAGCCGCATTTTTCTGGGGGTTTGCCAACTTTGTGTAGCAATATCATGTTAGCCTCTCGGAGGGTCGGGGGGAGTAATCCGCTTTCGAGTGCCTCCTCATAGACCTGTTGTAATAATGGGGCAAGAATGGGTGCGAACGCTTTGTAGAACTCGCCTATTAGCCCGTCGGGGCCAGGGGCCTTAGTGCTTGGTAGGTCTTTAATGGCCTGGAGAATTTCTTCTGTTGTGATTGGTGCGTTTAGGGTTTACGGTCTGCTGCGATCAGCCTTGCCAGAAGGGCGCCCACTTTCTGACCCTCCGTATTGGCGGACTCGGTGGCCGTGTGATAGGAATTTCAATTCTCTGTCTGCAGCCGCTCTGAACTTGTCGATTTCGGTCTTCAGAGATGCTAGCACCTGTGGTTTTGGTGAGTTTAATTGTAATTGTTCGAGCTCTTTCAGTCTAGACTCACTCAGTGACAATTCTCGCCTAATGAGTTTCAAGATGCCTTGTTCTTTGGAGAGACATATTCCTCTGATGTAGCATTTCAGGCATTCCCACAGGGTCCCGATGGATGTCACTGAGCCTTGGTTGATTTCAAGGAACGATATGATTTCTGCGCGGAATTCATCAGGAAAAACCTGATCCTGCAGGGACCCAGGCTTGAACCTCCAGTGCCTCCTCCCTTCTGCTGAGTCTGGTGGGGCATATTCGACTGTGACGGCCGAGTGGTCGGACATGGATCTAGGCAGTATTTGGCTATTTGTCCATTGAGCATGACTGTGTGCGGACACAAGAATATAATCCAGGCGGGAGCTAGTTTGGTGGACCCAGGAGTGGAATGTGTAGTCCCGGGTCTCGCCATGTTGGCGCCTCCAGATGTCTACGAGGTCATATGCCTTGCAGATCTCGAGGACTTGGAGTGCTGCTTTGGAGGTCGTTGTAGAAGTTGAGTGCGATCTATCCTTCTGAGGGTCGAGAGTGGTGTTCATGTCTCCTGCCCATATGATTGTTGCAGATCTTGTTTCTCCCAGGTGTCATTACCCAATCAAAGTTATTATGTCTGTCCGTATTCGGTCCGTAGGAATTTATGATAATAAATTCTGTATTTTCCAGAATGCCATGAACCAGAAGTGACCTCCCTTCTTCATCGCCTTTGGTTGCGAGCAGTTTAAATTTCAGAGTTGTGTTTATTAGGATTGCCACTCCCCTGGCGTACGTGGAGTAGGACGCAAAATACCTGTGGCAGCCCCAGTCTCATGCCCATCGATTCTCTGTTCCAGGGAGGAGGTGAGTTTCCTGAACCAGGGCGATGTCTACCTTGTGTCTCTGGAAGTATTGTGTAATTTTCCTGGTTTTGGTCGGATTATTGCCCCATTTAATGCTTCACGTGGCTAATTTGAATGTTGTGGATAGTTGTATTTTTGATCAGATATTGGCCGAGGTGTCGGAACCTGTTTGTCGTGCGATGTCCCAGTTATGTTGTTTTTGAATTCCCGCTTTCTTGGATGAGGGCCGAATTTGGTGCTTCCGTTGGGTGCTTCCAGGTGGCGGCGGGGGGGTGCGGACCTCTGGTAAGCACACTACCATAACGTTAAACAGTTTCCCTCCCAATCGTGAGCAACCCCCAACTCGCCCATCAGCTTTCCCCTCCCAACTTCCCTTAACATAAGTTTGCTGCGCCTCGGGCGCTAGGGAACTTCCAAGGTCCAGCGCACCTTTCACTCTAATGCGATTTTCTGAATCCGGGGGATCATTTTGAGTGTCGCAGAGCAGCCTATTTCTGGGTTTAGATGGGCTTCACGGCGGGTCTCTGTTTGCTCGTTCTCTCCTTTGTGGTCTTGGGTTGTCGAAGTTTTGTTTGCACCCCAGCCTATCGAGGAACAAATTTGCCTCCTCTGGAGTGCTGAAAAATTGTGACTTGCCATCTTGTTGAATTCGAAGTTTGGCTGGGTAGAGCATGGAATACATCAGCTTGTTGCCCTGGAGTCGGCGTTTCACTCCGGTGAATGTTCTACGCAGTGCCTGGACAGAGGGGGAGAAATAGGGGAAGAATTGAATGTTGTCCCTGTCATACTGCAGGTTTCCTTTCTCCCTTGCAAGGCGGAGGATTGTATCTCGGTCCTTGTAATTGAGCAGTTTTGCTATTATTGGGCGAGGGGCTACTCCAGGAATGGGTCGGCTGGTTGGTACCCTCTGGGCTCGCTCCACCACGAATAGGTTGGACAGCGCTGGGCCTCCAAATATCTCCTTGCATAGTTTTTCAACAAAGTCTTCCCTTTTCCTTGTGGTTTGCTGCTCTCTTACCCCAAGTATCCTGATATTCCGGCATGATCGCCCTTCGAGGTCCTCGTTTTTGGCCATGACAGCTTTCATTTGTGTTTCCAGTGTTGTTACTCTGGTGGACATGGAGGACACATTATCTTCTACGTCGGATATTCGTTGTTCGGCAGTGTCAAGCCTGTCCCCAGGCTTGTCTAGACGATTTTGTAGCTGGTCGACTTTGGTGGACAGGGAGTCGAGCTTGCTGTCTATGTTGCCGATCCCCGCTTTTAATTTGAGAAGGATTTCTTTAATATCTGTGTCGTGAGTGGGCTTGTCGTCCCTGGGCATGGCCTCTTCCGGGTTCTCTTGCCGCTCGTGTGCTTTTGGGGTTTTAACTATGGATCCAGCCTCAAATGTTAGTTTCCGCTGGGATTTGTCTGATTTCCCCATCTCGGTGGTATCGCTGTGCTCAGGCTGAATGTGTTGGGGTGGTCGTATACGTTTTCTCCTTGTTTGTCGTCCTCCCGGGTAGGTGCTTGGCGGTCTGGGTGGCCCGCAGCTCGGGTGAAAGTGTCTCTGGCGAACCCTTGATCAGCACGCCATTGTCGCCCTGCCCCCTTTTTTTTCTGTTGGGGTTATTAGATGTCCCGGCGGGGGCTTCTTCCTGTTCTATGCGTCGCTTGGAGCCGTCTAGGGGTAGCGCGGGGGGGGCCAAGCTCTGGCGGCTGGTTTCAGCACTGACGATGTGCGCTCAGTGCTCTGCCTGTGGTAATGTGGCTGCCCGTACCCCGAACCGCGGGGAGTGAGGGGGGGCCCACCTGGGACTTTGGATGTCGCCTGTTCCTGTCCTCTCGCTGCGAGGTAGGGGCTCCATGGTCACCGCATGGGCGCTAGATTGGGCTCGCTGTCTAGCTGCACTGGGGCCTGTTGAGTGTAATACGGCGTCGGCACGGGTCTGTTTCTCCCGGCCGACCCGAATGCTGGCAGTGGCCGCCCGGCCCACGTGGTCTGGTCCAGGAGGCTGTTGGGGGCTCCCGGGAGGGCCGCTGGTCCTGTCGCGCTGTGTCTTGTGTGATTTCTCCCCGCTTCGGGGGAGGTCGCGGGCCACATTTGGAGCGAGCCTCCCTCTCTCCACGCCGTCTGCCTGCCAAATAGTTGTGGGCGTCCCCCGGCCACAGCGGTCCCCCGCATCCTGTCCGGGACGACTCTCACCTCTGGGGGGTTGGATGGCCCTCGAATCAGCTGGGTTCACACAGGGGGCAGGGGGGTCGGGTTGTCTCCCCGGTGCCTCGGCTCCCAATGTCAGCGTAGTTGCTGCTGGCTTCGTCACTGCCGATGGGTCTGCAGGATCTGGCCGCCTCTGCAGGACTATGTGCGGACAGAGGCCTGCCGGATCTTCCTCGAGCGCAGTCCTCTTGGGCTGCTGTTCCGTGGTTCTGGGCTCCCGTGGGTGGCACCGGGGGGGAGCCGCGAGTCTTATAGCTGCCCTCCCGACTATGCCTCCCCACTGCGTGTGATGCTGGCTTTTCCGCCCGCGGCACTGCAGTCCGAATGCCTCCATGGGCCCTAGCTGGTCGGGGCCTCCCCTCTCCCTGCCTCCACACCAGCAGGCCGCCACAGGGGTTTCCCCTATCGTCGGGGGGGGGGGGGTGATGGCTAGTGCGTCTTGTGTTGGGACGACTGTCCCTCTGCTGGGGGGGGGTCGGATGGCCCCCGGATCTGCGATTTTGGCAGGATTTATGAGGTGCGCCGACGGAGCTCACACCAGAGCGGCCATCTTGGTCACACTCTAGCGCCCTCTATGACCAATTGTGATTAATAAGGGCATCAAACAGGGGTGCGTGCTATTCCCCCTTGCTTTTTAATCTTTATTTGAGTCGGTTGATTGGACGACCTGAACAGCATGCCCACTGTCCTGTTAAATCTGGAAAGATTAAGGTCTCAGCAATATTATACGCTGATGTCATTGTCGACCACACGGGTAAGGGTATGAAGCAAATCTTGGAAGAACTCGGCCGATTTACCACTGAACTTAGCCTGCAGATTAACCGTTGTTACCATCCTCCCCATTCCCATTGAGCCCTATAGGGGCTCAAATGGGGACGTACCGGGTCCCGCGAATGGGAATTACCGGGCCCGCAAAAGTCGGAATGGCCCGATAATTCCCATTTTTCAGGACCCGGACCCGAGTTTGGGGGTAGCCATGCCGGTTAAAAGGGCATGGCTACCTCCAAACTCGTAATAATGAGACCCAATGCATCGAAAAATATGCATCGAAAATAAATGCATTGAAATTCTATGTTTAACATTAAAAGTACACATCCATCGAAACTTTTCCATCAAATGGATATGTATTTTTAAATGTAAAAGATAGCATTTCGATGATTCTATTTTCTACGTTAAAACGTTACATGGAGCTGTGCAGCTATATTGGGGGTTTCCCCTAAACCCCCCAACACCCACGCCCACCCCCTTAACCCTAATTCTAACCCTTGCCCTAACCCTAATTCTAACCCTAGCCCTAACCCCAAACCTAATTCTAACCCTTGCCCTAACCCTACCCCTAATTCTAACCCTTGCCCTAACCCTACCCCTAATTCTAACCCTTGCCCTACCCCTAATTCTAACCCTTGCCCTAACCCCAACCCTAATTCTAACCCTTGCCCTAACACCAACCCTAATTCTAACCCTTGCCATGACCCTAAATCTAACCCTTGCCAGGACCCTAAAATCCATCTAAATCCTAGAATTCTATTCAAAGAAAAGGCATTTTGATTGAAATGATTTTCTTTGGATAAAATTCGATGGTAATGCATTGGATGAATGAAAACATTGAGACAGTTAGACATATGATATGACAGTTTATTTATATAGCACCTGTGCCCAATGGGTGTCATTATCGGTAGCCATGCTGGTAAATACCGGCACGGCTGCCGCCGGAGTCATGAATTTACCAGCAATGGGGACCTACCGGGGCATTCCAGCCCAGGTGGACCTAGTAAATCCCCATTGCCGGGTGCCGGTAATAATTACTCCCCATTCCCATTTGAGTCCCATTGGAGTCAATGGGAATGGGGAGGCCGGATACACCGGCACCATTCATGAATGGTGCCGTGTGTATCCGTTGAGGGCTGCTCGTGGGGCCGGTCCACCCGCCAGGTCAGACCTGGCGGGCGGAAAGGTACACATGAGAAGAACTCGTAGTTTGCCGGTCCGGTAACAACGGTAACAGCCAGCTTAACGGTACAGTTGTTAACAGACCAGCAAACTTGTAATGAGGCCTAATGTGTTTCAAAGCGCTCCAGGCAAGGGAGGGAACAAGGAAAAAATACAAGACATTCTTGTAGGCCATGAACAATAAGAATGTGAAATCAACTGTCATACTCGGCCTGGCGAAATTTCAGATCGTGCAAGTGCTAAGACACAAATAGGGGAGGGAGGGCGTGGGAAGGAAATGGGAACAGACGGGCGACTAGGCCTGACGACATTTCTGGTAGAGCCGGAGAATAACAAGAGGTGAGGGTGAAGGAGGAGAGGAACAAAACAAGCGACTATTGTACTAGGCCTGATGACATTTCAGTGCGGGAGGGAGAAAGAAACAAGGAAGGGGGAGGAGACGGACATAATTGCTATCATACTAGGTCCAAGGACATTTCAGATAGAGTAAGTGCATAGAAAAAAAATAGGGGGGGATGGGGGGGAGGGAAGAGAGAGAGAGAGAGAGAGAGAGAGAGAGAGAGAAAAAAAAAAAAGCAGTTGCAGAAGTCAATAAAAAGACAAAATGTTGCAAGAGAACAGTAAATGCAGGCCTGGATTCAAGATGCAGAAGGGCACAGCATGATTCAGCGCCACCATGAGCACGAGATGAAATTGAGAAGGGTGAAGCATCGAGAGTCACTGAGACTGTGAAAGTCAAATCCAAGCATTGGCAACACGACGGTGATGATAAACCATAATGCATCAAGACCGACTTCTGCAGTGGTATAGAAGTAGGCGGGGGAGGGGAGGTAAATGAACCACACAGGAGGATAGTCGGGGAGGGCAACAGAAACATCATGGGGGACCAGGGAGGGGGAGGGGGCAACAGGAACATCACAGGGGACCAGCGAGAGGGTGGAGGGGCAACAGAAACATCACAGTGGACCAGGTAGGGGGAGGGGGCAACATAAACCAGAGAGGGGGACCAGGGAGGGGGGAGGGGGGGCAACAGGAACATCACAGTGGACCAGGTAGGGGGAGGGGGCAACATAAACCAGAGAGGGGGACCAGGGAGGGGGGAGGGGGGGCAACAGGAACATCACATGGAGGTGGTGGGGGGCAACAGAAATATCACAATGACCAGAAAGGGGGAGGGGGCAACAGAGACATCAGGGGGACCATGGAGGGGGTGAGGGGTAACAGAGACTAAGAAGGACCATGGAGGGGTGGGGTGCAATGGAGACATTGGGGGACCATGGAGGAGGTGGGGGGCAACAGAGACATCAGGGGTCCCATGGAGGGGGAGGGGGCAACAGAGACATCACGGGGACCATGAAGGGCGATGGGGGGGCAATGGAGACGTCAGGGGGACCATGGAGGGGGTGGGGTGCAATGGGGTCATCAAGGGGACAATGGAGGGGGTGAGGGGCAACAGACATCGGGGGGACCATGCAGGGGGTGGGGGGGCAACAGAGACATCAGGGTGACAGTGGAGGGGTGGGGGGGCAACGGAGACATCAGGGGGACCATGGAGGGGGGCAACTGAGACATCACGGGGGCCATGGAGGGTGTGGGGGGCAACAGAGACATCAGGGGCACCCTGGGGGGCAATGGAGACATCACGGGGGACCATGGATGGGGTTGGGGCAATGGAGACATCATGGGAACCATGGAGGGGGGGCAACAGAGACATCATGGGGGGTCATGGAGCAGGGGGGCAACAAAGGCATTGGGCAGCGTTAAGGTGGCGGACATGGGGCAGACAGGGGCCTTGTCACTGGCATTTGTGTAACCGGCCGGCTCCCCACCTCCGGGTCATGGTAATTGGCCAATAAAGCCTAGCCAACCACGGGGAGGGGATCTGGCAGGCCACAAGGGTGGAGAGAGGGGCTGCAGTGGGAGCGGCCCTCTTGAAGGGCAGGGAGAATCTAAGACGCATTTAAAAGGATTACGATCCTTTTAGTGAAACAAAATGTTGGCATGGTAACACGTCCTGCATATACAAAAGGTAGCCATGGAACTAAGAATTCTTTTGCAATCACGCACCAGTGCGCATTTCCGCCGCATACATGATTGTATTAATTTCAAGAAAGGCCTTACCCAGCAGGGTCAGAGAGGGCAAAGTCAGAAGGCAGGATCGTAGAAGTGGATGTTGCACCCGCGCCGCCGCAGAGATGAAGACATGAGAAGTGAATGTCCAGCATTAACATCTATCTATAATCGGGAATATGAACGATTCGTTCATCGAGTCGAATATGTCTCGTCCATACATTTCTGGCACTACTGTCTTAACACACCGACCAAAGTGATTCACGTAGTCTATATAAGGTATGGAAGATTGCTCAAACCCTGTTTGATAACACCGGAAGTGTATATATATAAAAAAAGTTACAATTGCTAAACACGTGGCACCTTATAACCGCCCATGTACATAACAACCACTAGTTACTAATCTTCATAAAGTTTGGGCTTTCAGTGTCAACTTGTAATCCACTGTGACTTATATGTTGTTATATAAAGCGCTATATAAATGCCAAGTAACATATCAGTGGTATGACCTCAGAGTGCTGGTAGGTTGAACGCCCTCGGGAACCATAGTTCAGGTCAGTAGAGAGAGATGGTGTTGTATGGTGCTTGGATGCACCTGATATGTGTGCAGCTGGTGTAATTGTCGGATGGTAGCTGCTTCCTAGCGATAGGTGTGGTGCTGAAGATATCAGTTGGATGTGTGCAGTCTGGTGGGTGGACACCCAGACTGGGCTCTGGCTGCGTTATGCCTGAAGAAAGCATATGTGAGCAACTAGGCCGGAATGTGCTCGGCTAGCTGCGTTTTATTAGGGTGATGAGGTGTTCATGGGGTCGTATTTGTATGTGAACAGCTAGGCCGAATTAATCAGGGGTATAGCTGTGTTCTAGTTGAATGATGGTGTATAGTAGAGAGTAAGTGTAGTGGTGTGATACGGTGGTTATCTGTAAAGCACCCGAGACCAGGCACGTGAACAGGATGGTGGGGGCGTAGCGACATACAGATATTTAGGGACATGGGTCGATACAGGTATATTTGGGATACAGATATATAGGGGGATACAGATATATAGTAACAACACAGGAACAGGGTGCACAGTGATGCAACGTGTGGGGCGAATTATAACATGTTCCACTCATTCCATTCTGCCCCTTTCATTCCGTCCACTCCTTCCATTTCTTCTACTTCGTCTACTCTATCTATTCAATCCATTTTATCTATATCATCTATTCCACCCATTCTATCCACTCCATTCCTTCCATCCATTCTGCCTATTCCATCCACTCTACCGATTCTATCTATTCCATCCACTTTGTCCATTCATCAATTTCATCCACTATCTATTCCATCCACACTAGCCGCTCCATCTATTCCATCCACAGTATTCGTTCCATCCATCTATTATTTATTCCATCCATCATATCCAGTTCATCCATTCAGTCCAGTTCTTATCCAGTTCATCCATTCCTTCCAGTTCCATCCATTCCTTCCAGTTCCATCCATGTCATCCAATTCGATCCAATCCATTCCATCCAGTTCCATCCATTCCTTCCAGTTCCATTCCTTCCAGTTTCATCCATGTCATCCAATTCGATCAATGCCATCCAATGTGATCCATTCCGAAACTCTATCCACTCCATTTCATCCATTCCATCCATTCCATCTGTTCTATCCGTTTCCTCCACTCCATCTGTTTCCTCCACTCCATCTGTTTCCTCCACTCCATCTGTTTCCTCCACTCCATCTGTTTCCTCCACTCCATCTGTTTCTTCAACTCCATTGTTTTCTTCCACTCCATCGGTTTCTTCCACTCCATCGGTTTCTTCCACTCCGTCCGTTTCCTCCACTCCGTCTGTTTCCTCCACTCTGTCCGTTCCGTGCCCACTCTGTCCGTTCCGTGCCCACTCTGTCCGTTCCATCCACTCTATTTGCTCCATCTACTCTATCTGTTACATCTACTCTATCTGTTACATCCAATCTATCCTTTCTATTTGTTCCATCCGTTCTATCCACTGTGTCCGTTCCGTGTCCACTCTGTCCGTTCCGTGTCCACTCTGTCTGTTCCATCCACTCTATTTGCTCCATCTACTCTATCTGTTACATCTACTTATCTGTTACATCCATTCTATCCAATCTATCCGTTCTATTCGTTCCATCCGTTCTATCCACTCTATCCGTTACGTCCACTCTATCCGTTCCATCTACTCCATCCACTCCATCCATTCCATCCACTTCATCTAATTCCAATCGCTCCATCCAGTTCCATTGATTTTGTCCACTCCATCGACTCTATTCATTCCATCCGCTCCACGCACTCTATTCGCTCCATCGGCTCCATACGCTCCACCTACTTCATCCACTCATTCCATTCGATCTACTCCATATACTCCATACACTCTATCTAATTCCATCCACACCATACATTCAATCCACTCCTTCCAATTACATCCATTTGAGAACCATCTGCTCCATCCACTCCATTTACTCCTTCACTCCCTCTACTTCATCAACTCTGTTACTCCATCCACTCCGTCCACCCACTCGTTCTACTCCATCCATCCATCCACTCTATCCACGCCATCCATTCCATCTATTCCATCCTATACTGTGGGTAGGATCGGAGGTCTTTGAACACCAGGTAGGGGTACAATAGTCTCATTGTGTGTTTCGTTGTTGGGGGATTCAGACACATCTTTAGGGTGGTCATTGGTGTTCTGGGTTTAGTAATTTGCGGAATGACAAATAGTCTTCGGTGTGTCGGATGTGAGGTGGAAGCGAGTTTCACAGAGTGGGGGCGAAGGCTGAGAACCTCCGATCCTGACGGAGTTGGTGGTTGGGATCACTAAAAGGAGGGCAGAGCTTGATCCTAGGGTGCGGGGTGGGAGGTAAGGTTTTAGCTTGTCTTGCAGGTATTGAGGGCCGGACTTGTGCACTGCATGGTGAGTGATGCACAGAGTCTTGAAAGTGTCCCTTCGTCCAACTGGGAGCCAGTGGAGGGTTCTAAGAGCTGGAGCGGTGTGGTCACTTGGTCCCAGTGCTAGTAGCATTTTGGCAGCAGCGTATTGCGCTCTTTGCAATTTATTAAGGTGGAATGCCCTGACTTCGAGGTTAAGGGAGTTAACATAGTCCTGTCTTGACATTACAATAGACATAACAGCAGCAAATATATTCGGGAAGGAGAGGTAGGGAAAAATGCGCCTAAGAATTTTGAGATGGTAGTGACAAGACTTGGATATGTTGTTGATTTGACGAGAGAGGGTTAGGTCAGAGTCCATAGTGCATCCAAGGCTTATTACTGTGGGGTGGGGTGGGTGGTTGGCCCATGGATGCGGGCTAATGTAGAGCACGGGGGAGAAACTCAGTGTTGCCGCACACCATGATTTTGGTTTTAGTGGGGTTTAGGAGGAGGTGGTTTGTAGTCATCCAACGGTCGATGTCAAGGAGGCAGGCTGAGAGTTGGAGTCTGAGTTGAGGAGTTTCAGGATGATTTGTGTATCATCGGAGTAGTTGTAGCACAGGATATTGTGCGGGTGGATGATTCCAGGGAGTGTGGACACATAGAGGTTGAATAGGAGGGCTGATAGACATGCGCCTTGCGGTACTCTAGTATTAACGGGCCGAGCAGCCGAGGCAAAAGTGGAGAGGAGGGTTATTTGTTTCCTGTTGTTGAGGAAGGAGGCAATCCATTTGAGAGCAGTTCCACGGATTCCTAGGGAATGGAGTCAGTCAAGAAGGATTGAGTGGTTAATTGTGTTGAAAGCGGCAGAGAGGTCTAGGAGGATTGTGCAGCACATCCTGCAGAGTCAGCAGTGAGCTTAAGATCGTCGCAGATTGAGGCCAGAGGGGTTTCGGTTCTGTGTCCCGGTCTGAAGCCTGATTGGGCAGGGTCAAAGAGGTTGTTAGATCCGACAAAGGCGTTTAGTTGGGAGTATGCAGTTCGGTCAATGAGTTTTGCAAGGAATCTGGTGTTCGAGATGGGGCGGTAATTTTTGGGGTTGAGGGATGTTTTCTTTAGAAGAGGCTTGACATGTGCAATTTTGAAGGCATCGGGGAAGATTCCAGAGTTGAGAGAGTCGTTTAGGGTGATTCTTGTGTACACTCCTCTGCAGATGGATGAGAATATTTCTTTGAGGACTGAGGCGGGGCAGGGGTAAAGGGGGGAGCCAGAGGGTATTCAAGCAGAGAGAAGGTCGAGAAATTAATTTCTGGAGATTGGTTTGAAGGAGTCGAGGTGGGTAAAGTCGGTGTTGCGGTGGCGGGTGGACGGGCGGGCGGGGGGGTTGGTTGATAGGGCGGACAGATTTTGTGTCGGGGAGAGGACGGCCAGTCGTTCTGTGGAGAGCAGTGGTGTAGAAGTGGAGCGAGATTGAATCACAGAATGATTGAGATGGGGTAGATTGGGCTGAGGTACAGGTTGGTTTGATGAACTCAGATATGATTTTGTGGAGTTCCTTGCTGCGGTTTCCACAGTTAAGAATTTGATTGTTGTAGTGGGCTTTTTTGGCTTTTTCGGATTTCAGCTTTATAGTTGCGATGGTGCAAGTCGAAGGTGGATCTACTGAGATTGGTTGTTAATTTTCGCCATTTACGTTCCAGGGATTTATTTTGTTGTTTGGCAATCCTCAGCTCAGGAGTAAACGATTTGGGAGAAGGACCAAGGCGTGAGGAGGAGCGGCATGAGGGTGTGTGTGGGATTAGTGAGTCATTGAGCCATGAGTCAAAGGAGTCGATGGTTAGGGGTTCATCACAGGGGATAGTTGTAGGGGGTCTGTGAAACAGGGCTTCGGCTAGGTCAGGGAGGATCTTTAGTTTGTTCCAGCATTTGTGGCAAAGGGGGGCAACTGGTTCAGGGTTGGGCACGGAGGCAGGGGAGAGGACGGAGAAAGGGACGATGAAGTGATCAGACCAGATGAGTGGAAAGGGGGGTGCTAGATGTATCTGGTCGTGAGAGCTGAATATGGCATCAAGGGTGTGTCCTTTAGAATGAGTTGAGCCGTTCTTGTGAAGGGAGAGGTTAAGCGCATTGAGGCTGTCGACCGGTGAATGGGTCATGGGGTTGGTGGGAATGTCTAGCCAGATATTGAAATCGCCTAGAAGAGTCAGAGGGGTGGTTTACTTGGATGGTGGCTATAGAGTCACAGAGGTTGGTTGTGAAATGTCTGTCATAGCCGGGAGGTCTGTAGATGATTAGGAGAACGTCGGGGGCAGTGAAAGTTTAACAAGTAGGGATTCGCAAGAAGGAGGGCATGTCTGGGAATCGACAAGTGAGACGGAGAAGTGAGATTTGAAAATGACTGCCACCTCTAGAGGGTCTGTTGAGCGGGATGAGGGAGTAATCGGGGCGGGGGGCTTCATGAGCAACAGGAGCAAAGTCGTCGGAGAACCGGGTTTCCGTGATAAAGACCAGGTCAGGATTGTCAGAGGAGAAGAGGTCAAAGATGCTGTGTCTGTTTTTTTTCTACAGAGCGGGTATTAAAAAGGATGCATCTGACTTCGGAGTGGGGAGTTGTCTTGGAGGTAGTAGGTAGGGGGTGTAGCGGGAGTGGCAGGGGAGGGTGGCGGGGGTGGGGCATTCAAGGTCGGTGGGTCAGGGATAGGAAGGGAAGGGAGGTGGTAGGGTGGCAGCGGGTTCTGGTTGGTGAGTGTTGCGGTCAGGTCGATGGAGGTTGGGAAGAGTAGGCGGGCAGAGGACGGAGTTGGGAGGGCTGGTGCGGGTGGGTTGTTGGTCAGGGGGCGGGGAGGGATTTGGGACTGGAGATTCTTTTGTGAATCTCTTGGGGCTGGGGATGCCAGGTGTGCTGGGAGAGAAGTCGAGGGAGAGGGGTTGGAAGCTTGGTGAGGGAAGGGGGGAGTGTGGTGATGGTGGGGGGTGAGAGATTGTGGGATGGGTCGAGGTCGGAGGGGTGAGGAGTAGAGAGACGTAGAAGGGGATAGAATGAACATTACCATCAAGATCATATACATTGTTACAATAACATCACTGGTATCATTGATTATTCAAGTCTGTTAGGTTTGTTTAAAAGAGAAAGTTATTCATTTGTATGGTGTTAGAGATTTTATATATGAATTTATGAAAACGAATTTTATACATGAATTTATGAAAATGATGTGTGAATGTTTAGTAATAATTGAAAATGAATGAATATTGAATGATTGACTGTTGGATAGATTATATGTACTTGTCTTGTATAAATGTAAATTAATTTGTATCAGTTGTAAAAGTTCTTTTGAGCTAAATACAAATATAACAATAAAATAAAATAAATATGCAATTTTTGAATCTGAGGCATTGGTTGATTATTATATCTTTATGAGGAATAGACCTACCTAGACCTATCTGCCAAGTTTCAGCACTCTGAAACTGTGTTCTATTAAAGACTTGTACTATCTATTCAAACTTTATTTTCCATAAGACAATGACACCATTGCTCTTTTGCTCTTTAACTTGTAAATAGGACATTGGCCACAACTACATTAGTACCATTAGACCATTAAACAAAGGGTGACGGAGCACTCTAGAAAGGTTCCAACATAACAATATGGCGTCAGCCTCCTACGATTATCTGGACTGGTGATTGGTAGGAGCTCAGATGTGTGGAGTGTGGGGGTGATATATGTTGGTGGAGGTGGGCATGTAATGTTGGCAGACTTGCTTTCCCAGATTTTCATCCTCTTAAGGGTTAAAGAAAGTTATCAGATCTTCCCACTGTTGATGGTACCCAAGTGGCATGCTCTCTAAGAGATAACATTCAGTGACCTAATGAATAATGTTGGATTACAGGTCATGCCTGAAGACCAGTCCGCTGATTTCAATATATATTGTAGAGACGCTCCGCTGCAAAAGCTTTAGAAGCCATTGTGCCTCTAGCAGAATGCGATCCAAAAACACTCATATCAATACCTGCCAATTCCATAACCTCCCTGACACACCTGGCTATTGTGGTGAAGGCTATTGCGTGAAACGGTTTCCTGCACGCTATCAATAATTGATGCACACCTGGCGGCCTGACCGCTTCTGTCGGTTTCTCGTAATCTTTAATACACTGGGCTACGCATAGCTTCAAATTATTCAGAAAATATGTATAGGAACTCACCCTGGACCCACTCTTAGTCCGCTTAGCAATATTAAATGCTACCCCATCCGGATAGAACATTTTTCTATTAACTGTCAATGCCTTAACATCAGACACTCTCCTACACGACACTAAACAAAGCAGCATTGCAAGTTTCCCTGACAGTCTGGTCACTGACAGACTCTCGTTCTCCGTCCAATAGAGAAATAATCTAAAGATGATTTCCACGTCCCAGAGACCTGAATATCGCGCTAGTCACAGCCCTCACCACATGTCACAGCCCTACTACAGCCAGGCGCTCCCCGACTGGCAGTCCATCCACTTTCTCGTGTCCTGCCTGAAATAGCTTACCTATACACTCCTATTGTCCGAAATGCCCGGCCATCCTGACACAGACTTGCCAGAAAATTAAGCACCTGCACCATAGACGCAGAAACGGGATGAACTCTCTGTTGGGTGCACCAACTCTCCCACTTGTCCCATGCGGCGCCATAGCTCCGAAGCCTTGAGGGAATCCAGGTATCTTTAATGCATTGAGCGGTGACACTCGAAAGTCTTGGCAGATCCCATCTCTGCTCTAAACTCTGAAGGCTAAAAGCTGCAGGTTCCCTGCTCTGATCAGCAGGTGTTCCTGACCCGATAGGCTCCCCAGAAGGTTGCACTGAAACAGAATCATTCTTGAAAAATCCAAGGAAAGTTCCATCAGAGTTGGAAACCAGGCCTGGGATGTCAACCAAATGAAATGCGGCTAGGCGTAATGGACTGCTCTCGCCGTACTGTGGAGGAACGTGTCTGTCCCCAGCGTGCTGAGTTCCAACCTCCAACTGAAATACCTGGGAGTCTGCACATTCAACCTGGATGCAAAATGATCGATGTCCAGAGGGAACCTCCAGTCGCTGGCGTCTACCAGGTAGCGTGAATTCCAATCTGCCACTTCTGTGATGAATCCTTCAGAGTCCTCATCAAACCCCAGCCTAAACTCTCTTCCCATGTGACCAAGGGAAGGCAGCCTCTACCTGATCCTAACCCAGGGGTGGCATTAGGAGGGAGGATCACATGGGAGGAGACAGCTATCAAGGGGAAGCGGTGATTCTGCTGGGAGAGACGCAGGATTCATCTTCCGAGGATGAGTCATCATTCCCAGATACCTAATGGCATGTAGTGAATATACAAGTCCCTCCCATATAACTACTCAAAAACCCTGTCATGGAAAATCATCTAGACAGAATAAGGTTGATGCTTCAGGGATTCAAGAATTAAATGTGAAATCCTTTAATTGTCAAAATCCTGCCTTAGGTAGAAGTCGTCACACCAATATTAAATCACAAAACCTTCTCACAACCTCCCCTCACTCTGATAACTCTCAGTACATTAAGCAGTCACAACTGACTATAAAAAGATAAATACCACTATGGACTTCAGTATCCATAATGATTATGGCACTGGGATGAGGAAGATGGGCTCAGGGGCAGTGAAGATTGTTGACCAAAAGGTGCGGTCTAGTTGTTAAAGGCCAAGGCACCTGAGCAGGACATTTAGATCCGAAATGAGTTACAGCTGAAGGAAGGAGATGACGAAGAAGGAGCTGGAGATGTAAAAGGCAGTATGGAAGAAATAGCTGAAGCAGAGACTGTCTGAGGTGCAGGAGTTGCCTCAGAGTGAAGAACGCCAATTGATGCTATCACTAAGAGTGAAGGTGAGCGGCATTGCAGATAAAGCGCAGTGGGAAACAGCGTGTGGAGAATAAGTCCAGCTGGTTGGGAGATATGCTCCCAACTCCGCACACGCCGTGTCGGTTAGCGTGAAGCCGCAGAATATTACTGAAGCTGTCCGAGCTCCAGGGTAGAGACGCGCAGCCCACCGAAGGTACGCAGAAACTGGTGAGAGAGTGAGAAGGACACGGGAGGTCCACAGCAGCAACCCATAGCAAAATGGAGACGCTGTAGAAAGCCGGTGAGTTGGCTAGATGCTAACGCTAACACTGCGGTGCTCCGAATAAGACAATTGTTGAAACCCTATAATTATTTTTTTTTAAACGTTATTTAATACTGGCATGTTAGCAGTGCGGGAAGAATATGGTTCACGTACAACGTACAGCATATAGAAACCCTATAATTTTGAATACCGAACAAGTAAAGAAACAGTCTCCTTACATGAGACTCCAATTGGGCAAAGCTTGTGACTTGCATTGCCAACAGCCAAGAGGCTGTGAAGAAACCACACTAAAGTGACAAGTGCATGATTCCCCTTATAGGAGACACCAATTGGGGAAAGCTTATAACCTGCATTACCAACAGCCAAGAAACTGAAACCATACATAGGCGACAAGGGTGCAACTCCCCTGTTTGGGATATCCATTATGGGGAACTTGTAACGCACATTGCCAACAGTCAAGAGGCTGCCAAGAAATATTTAAGAGACAATCTGACAACAATTCTCTTATCTTGAGTTTCCAGTTTGGGGAAAACTGGAACCCATAAGAGACTATGAGAAAAGGGAATTCATTTTCAGCCCTCCTTACAGGAGATATTGGTGTGGAGAATCGTGGAACTAACATTGCCACCAAGTTAGATTGTAGCTGTCAGTTTTCTTCCTGGCAGGAGAGTGCACCAGGAAAGGGATCATGATAGTTAGTCCTGGCAGACTAGTATACAGGAAAGAAGATGATTTGAAGAACTATGTTTGTGACACAAAGGTGTGGTGGAAAGAACGTATTAACCGTATTTTTTAACGAGCTGTGGCATCACCAAAAGTAGTTGCTGTGCTATCCTGACAAAAGTATTTCATTTGAAGAAGGTGTGATATGCTAATAATTGTTGGGCATTCTGAAGAGGACAATTGCTTTCGTTTTGAGCTTGTGTTGTAAGAGAAATAAATTTTCCTTATCAAGAAGGATACTGTGGAGAAACAACAATTGTTTAATTTGTGAACAAACATTTGTGGAAAAGACATTGCCTGCCTAGTGTGTCATGCATGCGCATTGTTTTGATGCACCACACCCATTGACCTGCGTGTACGCTAATTGCCCATTTGATGTGCCTGGCAGGTTTCTGACTATTTGACATGCCCACTTATCCGTGCTATGCTGGTGGATGCATGCAATTGGGGGTGGATGGACAAGCACATCTACATGCATTTGTACTTACTGCCGTCTCCTTGGGTCCCTGCTCTGGCCTAAGCGCCTCCCAGGCCCTCTAGGCCCTCCATGTGGGGGATACTGCTGGCTCGCTACCCCCATGGCATGAGGCAAAGGGGGTCCAATGTGTCTCCTTCGGTGGCTGCACACTCCCTCCTGTGCTTGTCGATGGCACTTCAGACCTTGGCCTTGAGGTCATCCCACCTCTTTCGGCAGTCCCTATTGTTGCCAAGGACAGTTCCTTCAGCCATCACGCTTGCTACCACTTCACTCCATGAGGCAGTCTTGCGCTGGGTGCTGGTCTTCCTCTGCCTGCTCCTGAAAAGTTAATCTGCATGCTGTACTACTGTGTCCACCAATGCGGTCAGCTCACCATCAGAAAACGTTGGTTTTCTATTCCGGAATATTTTGGCCTGGCCCTTCCGTCCTGTGACATGATTCTGCCTTGAATCTGGATCTGGAGGACTGCAGGAACAGGGAGATTTGGATGTATTGTGATTTTATTAATGGCTGCTGCAGGCCTTCCGGTTTCAGCTGTGATGCGGTGTCCGGCGGCAGTAATACCAGCAGTTTTATGCTGTAAGCGTTATTACCAGCAATTTTTGGCACATTGGGCCTCATTACAAGTTTGGCGGTAGCCTGTCTGGTAAAACCGGCAGGCTGTCGCCAACTTGCACGTTTCTCTGGCCCCTGGGAATGTGGAAACCCTGGCGGACCCTGTATTTCCCCATTGTCAGGGGCCGGAAAATATTCTTCCCCATTCCCATTCGATCCCCATGCAGCATGCTCTGCTCGCGGGTGCCGGTACGGCCGCCAGGTCAGACCTGGCGGCTGCAAAGGCAGGCACCTGTGAGCAGAACTCGTAGTTTGTCGGTCCTGGAAATAACGGCGTTGGTAGCTTACCGGCGCCGTTACTACCGGTCCGGCAAACTCGTAATAAGGCGCATTGTCTTTTTTTCTGCTAATATTGCCAAGCCTGTATTGACGTTTTCTGCGGAGGGATGTGCGTGCCGGTGAATCCAGCACATGGCCTGTTGGAAATGTAATTCCTGGACTTCTGTAGACAGTTTCTGGACTCCCTCCAGCAAACCTTGCATTTGTTCCATGTCTGACGGAGGAGCTTATAAGATTGGGTGTCCTTACTTACAGACATCTTCGGGTGGTGTTGGTACGAGAAGAGATAGGTTCTGTCTCTGAAGGGGGCCAGCCAGCCCCCTAGGATATAACAGGTAGCTGGAAGCCCCTCTCCACCCCCCCCCCCCCCCAACTGACGATGAGCCCAATGGGGGAAACCCTCTGGGGAAGAAAACCCTCATCCCTGCTGATGACAAGCAGTCTCGGTCGTCTCAGAATCAGGCTGGAAATGCAGGGAAGCTGAAGGACATCTGTGAACACTGAAATCTGGTAGATGAAGGGGCAAGGAAGAGGGAATGAGAGGGAGCAAGCCAGGAATAATCAAGAAAGGACCAGGGATGGAAGCAGAACACAAGAGAAGACAGGTTAAGGAATTGAGGGGAACTAGTGTCCCTCAACAAGGGAAATTAGTTGTGATGCGCCAAGCTCCGTCCTATTCAGGACTTGAGTCATGAGTGTTGTATCGGACGTGGGGGTGGCCATCTTGGAAGACAAACTAGACTGCTAACTGCGTCTTTGCATGAAGGCGTAACAGGGGTTCCATGTGATAATGTCCCTGCAAAAATGTCATCATGCAAAAATGGTGCCGTTTTTTTGCGGCAACATTATCACTTGGAACAGGCGGGAGACACCCCTGCAACCCCCGCTCCCATTTACCCCATATATTGTCCCCATATATAATGTTGCCTATTCCGTTTTCGGCGACTATATGTATGGCAACATTATATATGGGGACAATATCACCTGATACTGTAACGGGCACCCAACGTCCCATGATAATGGGGAATCTTTACAGTGTTACCCCTCAAAAAGCCCCGACTGCCAGGCTTACTCGAATTAAGCCGGTGGAATGTATGCACTAAGGAAGGTCCATGAACAGAACGTGCGGGTTCCCATGATCGATGCGCGCAGTGGGGGGGTGACCTTTCCAAACCACCAGGTAATGTAACGTGCCTGACTTGTATTTGGAATCACATATACTGGCAACGTCAAACACAGGCATACCGTGCTTGTAGATATGAAGATGCAACTTCTGTGACTGCTTCCCGAAACAGCGTTGATGAAACAGAAGGCAGGCCCACCACATGTGTTCCAGGGTGCCAACCTGACCGCAGCCACTTCGGGTCGGACCTGTCCAGCAGACTGTACATTTTCTTGTCTTTTTCTGGCATGTCACTGATGAGCGACTCAAGAGCGGTGGGCCCCGAGCTCCGGCTCAGCGCACTCACCTGTCTGTGACCCAGTGTCTCAACTGGCAATAGTGGAGTCTCTCTGATTCAGTTAAGGAGAATTTCGCTTTAAACTCTTCATAAGTGAGGTCGTCTCAGTTATAGCAGTACCGAAGGAGACCTGGCCACCAGTCAGCATACCTTTAACTGAATGCAAAAGTGCTTGGGAAGCCAATGAAGATGATATACAATAGAGGTGATGTGATTGAATGTTCATGCACCCAACACTAACCGAGTGCAAAAGGGATATTTAAGGAGCAAGCAACATTCCAGGAACACCAGCATTCCTGCTATCCGCTCTAGATCTCACTAATACGGGTAGCACTGACTGAAATTCAGATGGTGGTAGGAATACTATAAGGTAAAAGAAGCATATCTGTGTGAGTTTAGAGGAATGGAGATGGAACTTGAAGTATATGTCCAAAGTGAACTAAAGAAAAAAATGTAGGTGTCATCCCAAGAGAATTGATGCATGAAGCCCAAATTTAACAAGAGAAATTAACAAACACTGTTTCTCAGGTCGTGGATGTCTGGCAAAGTTAGCATCTTTAGACACAACAGTGTATCTGCTGCATTCTGGTAAATGTCAATGCCCAGCTCCTCCACCAGGTCTTCAAATGGCTCCAAGTAGATGTTGAATATATATGGGATACAGTATCAAACCCTTTGGCACCTAACACGTGATGAGAATGGGGCTTGGCATGCAAGGACTCGCCTGGACAAACTGCAAACAGCTCTAATGGAAGAAGCACAACCTCTATTATACGTCCCCTCTTCTCAGCTGAGTGGAAAGAATGTTCAGCAAAGCTGTGTGGTCGATAGTGTCAAAGACTGCTGACAGTTGGAGGTAGACAAGGAAAGAAACACTTCCCTCCACTATTCCCAGTCCGTCATCCCCCACATGTTAGTAGTTTATTAGTGCCACAGCCAAATTGATAGACCTCAAGCAGGGACAGAAATTGATGGGTGCTGTTTAGCTCCTGGCAGAGAGAACAGTGCTTCTGGTAATCTTTTTGAAAGTTGAAGGCATTGCTTCTATTAGCCTCCTGGGAACATGCATAAATCACCTCTGTCTGCGTCACTGGTGAAGCTTAGATAAAAGATTATTTATAATGGAAAAAGATTAAGGGCCCGGTTCATAGAATCTGGTGCTGATAAGCAGCAAGCACTGCGCGCCGAGAAGGATGGTGCGCCAACCGTGGTGCAGAGAAATGATCGCACGGCATGCGTATTCATGGATTTCCCGAGGCATCAGTAGGCGTGGTGCAGGGAACATCAAGCTGCGCCAGTAACGCCCCCACGTGCAGTAAAAAGCAAGTGAAATGCCTAACAAGGCGCAGGCCTCTGCGGCATCCAGCATACAGCCACCCTTAGCCAAATCACGTGAAAACTATGTACAATCCCTCGTCGCACCCCAGCGTAATCACACGAAAACACCTTGCACTCCCTGACTGCACCCCAGCCAAATCGCCTGAAAACTCTGCGTGTTCCCTGGCTGCACCCCAACGTAATCGTGTGAAAACTCTGCGCGTACCCCGGCCGCACCCCAGCGTAATTGCACGAAAAAACCTTGCAATCCCCGGCCACACCCCAACCAAATCACGTGAAAACACTGCGCGATCCCTGGCCGCACCCCAGCATAATTGCAGGAAAACGCAGTGCAATCCCCGGCCGCACACCGTCGTAATCGCGCAGAAACTCTGCGCGTACCCTAGCAGCCCCACAGCCAAATTGCATGAAAACTATGCGCATTCCCCGGCCGCACCCCAGCGTAATCGCATGAAGGCTCTGCTCGTACCCCGGCCGCACCCCCGCTTAATCGCATGAAAATTCTGTGCATACCCCGGCCGGCAGGCAGCCTTCTCCAAACAAGACACCCCCGCCCCCATCACCCCACTGCATGCAGCCCCCTCCACATGGGACACCCAAGTCCCCATCACCCGTGACGCCACCCTGCAGGCAGCCCCCTCCAGACCGGACATCACCTGCATGCAGGACTCTGACATGGTGACACATGATCACTCCATTGATAGCGTGTCGTGCACCTTGACTGCCGTGTTGTGACACCACCATGAACATCCACGGCAAAATGTATCCTGCAAACACAAATAAATGAATACACCTGGGCCACATCCTTGAGTGTGGCAGCTGTTCAAACACAATTGCTGTCTGCAACCATCTCCCAACATACACATCGGACAAGTTAATGGTAAAGTGAGGCCCTGCTGGCCATGTGGCAATGTCATGTCAATGATCCCCATGGAGAAATAGTCACACAATGACAGAATAAAAATCAGCCTCAATGTGTGCCACATGAACAGACACTGAACAGGCGTGTCATGGCCTGAGCTTCAATGAGCTTCCATTACCAGAACAGATATCCTAATAAACACATCACTGTTCCTTCCATGTGTGAAGGACATCACATGAAATCATATCAAATGACATGGCATTCACATTGCGCCTTTACACAAGCGTCTGAAGGTGCAACGAGTCCGGGTAGGGGGAACAGTGAAGACAGAGACAACCATCTTGGTAGGCCAGGTGACATTGAGATGGCGCCAGTGCATGGAAAGTGGGGAAGGAGAAACGTGCGGGGGGAAGGGGAAGGGGAAGAGGAAGGGGTCAGTGCAGTATATGGGAAGTACATCATAAGAAATACATCATAAGAAATTCAACAACTAAGAAAATCATCAAACTTTGGCCAGCTGGTGGCAAGTGCAAGACTAAGTGCATACATCAGGTGTCAAGTGCAGGTAGGGGGCTGTTGTTATGCTGAAAAAAGGTCTGAGTGCGGGGATGCCAGAGAGGCAGTGCAGGTGTGCAAGTGGCGTGCGAGGTGACCTTGGCCCAAGGTCAGAGGGTAGCCAGGTGACCAGTGCAGATTCAGACAGGAGTTCAGCAGGGTAGAGGAGGACAGAAAGCACAAGTAAAGAGGAATGGGTTGAGTTCTGATTAAGTACATGGCAATCAGACAGTGTGCCACGCACCGAGACTGCTGCAATGGTCGGCCGATGTGTAAACACATGCTTGTGAAGGCGAAAGCACAACATGTGTTACACAGCATCAAGCAAATCATGTGCAAATATCGTGAACATGTAACACTCCCACAGTCACCCCACCCGCCTCCCTCACAAACACAGTGAGGGCCAATACACAGTGATGCTGCACATGTAAAAGCAAATGCCACTTGACCGTGCACACCCAAACTCCTCCACTGGTCATCCACATGTGTATATTCATCACGCAAAATGGATAGCGAACATGACACATGCATGCAAGTAAGCACACACATGACCAACGATGGTCAGTACCAGGGACACCTAACGAACTAACAAAGCGGCACACTGAAAAAACATATCTGAGAAACAATGATTGTGAGTTAAGAAAATAAATTATATTGTATAGTTGTATTTTGCTCATACACACTGTAAATCATAGTTCAAAATATGTACATGAATAAATCAAAAAAATGCAAAAATGTCCATGTCCATGAAAGTAATTTACAATAGCAGCAAAATGAGAAGAAAAAAAAACATTTGCACATGGTGAACACAAAATTACTAAAACCAAGTAAACTATGTAAAAAACATGGAGTAAAGTCCAAAGTGAGCCCCAAATAATAAAATAAATAAAAGCAAACCACACATGAAGAGCTATGTACAAAAAATGGAGTAAAGTTCAAAAGCTCCAAATAATAAAAAAAAAACAACAGACACTTATATCTAAATAACTATTTACAAGGGCAGCAGGCTAGTCCTCACCATTCTCCCTCAGTGTTTCAGCCAGGGAATCATTGTACACTGCGTCCAATTCCCCTAGGCGGGCCTTCGCTATCCCTCGAGGGCTTGCAGGGACTCCAGCATGGTCCTCTCCATCCCCTCCTACTCCCTGCAAGTCTGCTCGAGGACCTCAGCCCGCCTCTCGGCCCGACCCAGTGCTATCTCTGCTCTGGCCATGGCGAGTCTCTCCTCCCGAGCCTGCTGCCTCTCTGCCCCGATTTGGTGCCCATAACGCTCCAACACGGGAGACATGCTTATATGAAGGTCCACATTTGCGTCCTGCCTGACTCCGGATACCTGTCCCCTTTCGATGGTATGCCCTGAGTCACAAAGCCTCCTACTCAGAACCTGCTGCTGCCTTATTGCCCATTACCTGCATTGCCTGGCCAGCCTCCGGGCTGATGAAATTACCCGGGGGCGTCTGGCACATGCCCTGCTCCTGGGTGCCTGCTCTCCCTCCATTGCCACAGCTCCTGTCGTAGCCTGGATCGGCGTGGTTACCACCTCGGCTGATCCAACATTGACTCCCAACTCAAGCAGGGATGTGATCTCCACCAGACCGGCCGACGTTGTTGGGACAGGTACACAGGGCCCGGAAGGCGCCAGGGAGGACGACTGGCGCACAGAGGAGAGAGACGAGGAGGGGGTCGTATAAGTGGCCAGGAACGTAGCTAGCCAGTTCAGGAGATGCCAGACCTCATTGTGATGATGTGCAAGCCCACGATGGTAATCCTGCACATCATCACGAATGGTGCCTTTACGCCTCGCGATACCAGCTAGCACGGGTTCCACTCTGTCTCGAAAGGCCACATCCACAGACATTGGTTTGCGTGGAAACATCCGATACCTGCGGATGAGTCCGGCCTGGGGCATGCAGGCAGGTGCATACTGGTGCAGGCGTTGGCCCAGGGCCCAGGGCCAGGATTGGGCACAGGCACCTCCACGGCGACCTGCACTGCCTCCTGCCCCTGAGTCTGGACTGCACCAGTCACACCCACCTCATCACCCCTGCCGGGCCCCATGGACTGAGCTGATACGGCCTCATCCTCCTCCTCCCCCGCCAACCTGGATACGTCCCCAGCGTCTTTCCGCAGTGGATTGTCCCTGTGTGAGCTCATCTGTCCCCCCGCTGCCGAGGAGTCCATGTCCACCTTCGCCCTCTTGGACCTCCGCTCAGCAGCTGTGGCCGATAGATCAGACGCGGCACCAGCCTCCTCGCTCCCCAATGATGAAATGATCAGGGGCCGTGGCTGGGCCTTGCGTCTCCGCCCGGGGGAGGCATACCTGCTGCCTTGCTCTTCAGCACCTTCTCCGCTGTCTTTCAACGCTGCTGTGGATGAGGAGACATAGAACACAAACATCAGGGGACTGTACCTATGTGTGTTTGCCAAAAAACATGCACATGAAGTACACTGCCAAAGGTCACAAACATCATCACCCTCCACAACACACGGGTACATGCAATGTACATGCATGCATGCACATACATGTCTGTCCTTCACAACAGAGAATCACATCCTTGGACATGGCACTCTCACCAACTACAAATTGTGCATGCTACACACACATGCATGATAGAACATACACATCATGCAAACACATCACCTCACAGTCCTGAAGCAGTGCACTGAGCTATCATATCAGAGTCCCCTCAACATCAATAAAGAAACAAAAGTAGTGCACACATTGAAATGCACCAGTTACATCCATCCAGGAGTGATGGCCAGTCACATACACATGCACACCATGCCTGTTCATGATGTTGATGACAACACCCATGTGTCACACCTCTCACACAGGCACGTGTGAGACACATGTAAGAAACCACATGCACGTCATAATATGCTGCAGTACAACACACATAGCAAAAGTAACACCGTTGGAATCATGCATGCTTCATTGAACTCATGTGCAGCACTGTTTGGGACACGTACACAGACATCCGTACAAGAGGCATACTTGCTGTAAGGCCAAGGTGCACACTCCCACCATGCATCAACATGCACATGCACAGTGGAGGACAGAAACAGATGGACGCTCACCTGACAACTCCAGACAGTGCTGCAAATTGCTGACCTGGGTGTGCAGCGCTGGGTAAAACCTCTCCAGGACCCGCATGTCGGTGGTGCTCAACCGGCCCCCTTGTTGGGTCCTGGACTTCAGGTCCTCCCAGTGCTTGCACACATGCTGGTAGTCACAGGGTGCCACCCCCTCCGCGTTGATGGCACCCACGATCTGGTCTCAGAATAACTTCCGTCCATCCTTGCCGCGTTGCGTTGCTGAGTTGAAGAGGGCATCATAATGCCCCAGGACATGCTCCACCACGATTTTCAACTTCCCTGGCTGTGAAGTTGATGGCCCTCTGCCTCGCTGCCATGGGGTTGCCACTTGTCTCTGGAGATGCTTGCTCAGACATGGCAACCCCAGAGGCAGGTGTGGGTGGGCAAGGTGGTCCTGGGGCTGGGCTGTGGAGCAGTGGTGATGGTCTGGCACGTTGGGAGTCTTCTGAATCTGCTGAGGTGGTCACAGGGCTGACGACAGGAGCACTGGCAATGGCTTGACAGCAGGCACTCAAAATGCAGGGCAGGTGGGCAGTAAGCACACACAGTGGGCAGGCAGCAGCAGATGGCTCGTAGGAGGCAGCTCAGGGCAGTAAGAGGCAGGTAAAATTGCTCTTAGACAGGAGCGTGTGGGTCTTCTGTGTTACTCGCGAGGGCAGCCGGAAATAGAGTGACAGTTAATTCATGCATGAAAAATTTGCGCGTACACGTGAAATCAGAGGAAAAGGCCTAATCGCGTAAGTTACGTGACACGCGCTGGCCGTTGGGCATTGACACGCATTGGGCATTGGCGTTCAGATTCAGTATAAAGGAGTGCATAGGATAACATCACATGGCTTGTGCGAGTTGGAGCGGACGGACTTGTGGACTTCAGAGTTTTTTGGGGTGCCACGCATTTTGTTCACTACTGTGACAGTACAAACTTCTTATTTTGGTGGGGGGTTTGCCTCCGCACACACGTGCGTCTATTTTTCTTTTTTTGGACTAACAGTGAGTTGTGTACGCATTGTTCATACTCTGGCTGCCCCTGTGTATCGCGTACCCCCATTGTTAACATCACAGTGGCTTTCGTGGGCTTCGCGTATGCATTTATTGTGTTGCTGGGTGCCACACCGTACCGCGTAACGCTTTTTCTTTTCACGTGAGCTACCAAGGGGTCGCGTAAATGCTTTTTTGATATTTGGAGTGCCTGTGCATTACGCGTACCGTTTATTTTTTCACCAGGGGTAATATTGAGTCTTTCTGGACCATACTAGTACGTTTTACATCACGTACCCTGCCCCCTCACTGCAATTGCCCAGGACAATTGCTTGTTGTGCCTCCCATAGTACTAATCTATCAGTACCACGGTTGGGAAGAGCACAAAAGTGAAAAGTGGCAGAGGTGGCCAGGCCCGGGGAGGTGCAGGGAGAGCTGTGCACCACCCCCAACAGGGTCAGTGAGCTGCAGGTTATGCTGCTGTCCTCAGCACCCTGGGTCAGGGAGATGCAGGGCCATCTGCTCTCCCCTGCTCCCAGGTTGAGGCACCTGCATGGGCAGCTCCAGTCCCAAACAACCAGGGTCAGGGAGCATCTGCAGTACCTGTTGTCCCCCCCACCCCCAGGGACACGGACACACATGGGCAGCTGATGCCTGTGTGTCCAAGAGGAAGGGACGGCAACACAAAGCACCTGGACCTGCAGGGCCAGTGAATGACCCAACATCAGTGGGTGATGCCATAGCCCAGGCCATTAGTGGTCCAGCCCCTAATGCCCTGAGTGGTCACAGCCACACAGGTTCTGCACCACCTTCCAAGAGGTAGAAGCGTGCAGAACCGGGAAAGGCTCAATCCCAAAGCACAGCCAAGGAGACCTCCACGGTGAGGAAGAGGGGCTTCAATGATGATGAACTCCAGATCCTGGTGGACTAAGTGCACAACCACCACCGTGACATGTGCACGGGGCCAGGGAGCACCCATACGCCTTCTCAGCGTATGGTCCACTGGCTGCGAGTCACAGATCACATCAACTCCTTGGGGAATGAGAGGCACACCGCTTGTGAGGTCATAAAGCAGTGGAATGATCTAAGCTGCCGAACCAAAGGGAAGCTGGGTGCCAACCTTGCTTCTGCTATGGTGACTGGAGGTGGATCACTGCAGGAGGAGGAGCTCACTCCACATGAAGAGGCCATGAGCGAGTTGATTCATGTGGATCAGATCCAAGGTGGGAAGGCCTGCCAGAATAAGAGTAAACATCCGGTGAATGAAGAAGCGTGTGCATCCAGAATATGTGTATGTAGATTGAATTAATTGGTATGATTGTGTGGCCCTTCTGCCTGCATTTGTATGACTGCCATGGGTGAACCATTTCATGGTCTACTGACTCGAGCTTAGTGTATTGCAGAGTGCATACAACACATGTGCTGCACATCGGTTGAATATGGCTTTGTGACAGTCATCCACAACCGTCAGATACTAATACACATTTCCAGCATGCGAATACAACGTGGCATCTGGCATCTGGCTATGTTCATCAGTGATGTTAGTGATTCAGCTATGCCACTCAAGTGCTTGTGTCTGAGGCACGTGATATTCATCATGCACTGCATGTAGTAGTGGTTCCATCCACACATGTCCATAGGTGGAATTCATGCTACACATACCTTCCATGCACACTGTCAGCGTGCGGGACATTGTGCAATGAGTGTCCAAGCATTTTGCTGCACCCTGAAAATCCCTGCCGCAGCTATGGCACTGAGGCCCTTGTAAGAAATCAGTCTGGAGTCATCCATGTTGACCTGCCACACTAGCCCCCCCATAGGTGCATGGCCCTGTCCCTCTTGTGTGTCACTGTCCCCTCTTCCTATGTCCAAGCACATGTCCTCACTCTCTCCACATCACACACCAGGGACACCACACATGCCTGTTGGGAATGTCTGCATTGCTTACATGGTCAGGGACATGGGATGTGGTGGCAAGTGTGCAGACGCCATGATTTCAGGTATTTTTGTACATAGTGTATGAATGCAAATTATGGCATATTGACATGCATGTGAATGTGTTGCAGGACATCATTGTGATGACAATTAACATGATTCCTCATATCTTTGTGTCTATGTGCAGGTGATGAGCCACCTGATTCAAGGGAGGAGGTAGAGGAGGAATGGGAGGCTGAGCCCTAACAGAGCACCAGTGGAGGACGTGTTGTGGCAGCCCATGAGAATCCACTGGTGCTACAGTCCTTCCGGGGCATGACTCAGTATGAGTCCACCTCCAATGATACCAGTGGCTTTGATGGTGAGCCGGGCGTCAATTCCCGTATGCTGTTGGAGGTGAGTGCATCAAGTGATGGTGCTGATGTAGCCTTTGTGTCTGCATGGGGTAACACCCCCTCACAGGGCCAGTCAGTGTTGCCGGGTGCGTCTGTGGTGGTTACGGCTGCAGGGCTACGCTTCACTACATTGCCTTCCGGTCCTGGGACGGATGACCAAGGAGGGATGCAGTTCTGCAGCCACTGACAGCGGCTACACATGAAGGGCCACGCTCCCTTGGGTCAAGACGCCATAGGGCATGCACACATGGCAGACGTGTTGTGGCTGGGGATAATGTTTGGGAGCAGTCAATGTTGCGTGTTGCACAGCAACAGGCCGCTTCCTATGAGGTGTTGGCATAAGGCCTGGATAGGGTGGCCAATTCCACGTTCTCACGAGAAACACAGGAAGCACGCCAGCTCCAGGCATTTCTGTCCACATGCCGCTCACACAGGCTGCACATGGTGGCCAGCAACAGGAGCCGACGGTCCGACTTGAGGTCTCTGGAGGCATGCCTTGTTGCAGAAGGTCAGGCCCACAGGGCAGCCCTGAGTCGAGAGTTACTGGCCCTCAGAGCTTCAATGGAAGTGCGAGAGGCAGCCTGCAGTACACAGTACTAACAGCAGATGGAACTGTTGAGCCATACCATCTCGGAGGAACTGTGCATCCCGTGGGGTGTTGCATGCAGACCTCCGAGGCTTAATGTTCCAGGTGCATGCATCTGGGTCCCGCCCAGCCGCTGCCATAGAGGACCAGGCCAGTGCCTTACGTGGTCAACCTCCCTTACCACCACCACCTTCACATTCTACACAGGAAGGTGGCGACAGCAGCGACAGTCCTTTCAATCCATGATAGCCTTTTGGTCCATTTACCCATGGAGGGATAGGTTTTTTCAACTTCCACACATGTGGGTGTTGACGTGCACCCTGCCCCTCCCCCTTCTGGGTGGACCCCCTCACCCCTGGTGCAAGATGGACATTTTGTTTCAACTCCCCCCACCCCTGACCAGATGTTGGCATGTCATATTTTGTTTTGCCCTTTCTTGGTTGTGGTCTTTGTTATTTTTTGCAGTCATTGCCCTTGGGGTGTGCCATTAACTCCTCAGGGACTATACATGTGCAGTGGTGTACATGAAGGCATCCCTGGTGAGCTAATCTAGCATGTTTGCATGGGGGTGCACCGGGTGGCATGTGCAGGTAGTCATAGCTTTGTTTTTCCATGGCACGTGTGTGCTATGTCAATTACACTGCACAATGTCTGTTTTGATATGTTCGGCCATCTTTTTCCAGTAATCCGTGATGTGGCGGTGACTGCTTTCCCGGGTGACACATCCTGCACCATTCGAAGTCCACATGCCTCATGCCCTCCACCAGACAATGTTATTCCTTTATTAAATTAAGAGACACACTTACTGGTGAAGGTCATGTGGGATTTACATCATCCAGACACCGTTATTTGGTAAGCATTTGCACTGTCTTGCATGTTGTGCATGCTTCATTGATGGTCATCTTTGATGCATGTGTTGGTTCTCCTCTGGGCCCTTTGCATGCTCACATGGGGTTCTGGTAATTTCATTGGAGCTCATGTCACTGTGTTACCCACCTATGTGGAAACCTGAATGGGCACACCGACTGTGCTGTGCAGCATGTCATTGTACATTGGTTCACCGGGCCATGTACTCCTTGGTCTGTCATTTCCTTGTTCTTCATTCTCTGTGCCACTCTCTCTCTCTCTCTCTCTCTCTCTCTCTCCCCCTCCCTCTCTCTCTGGTGTGGTACACTGTACTCCTGTATGCCAATGGACATTCACCTTGTGTTGCTCCTGCACTCTGTGTTGTATGCATATTTTCTTTCTGGTGTCAACTGTGATAATGTATGCACATGTATTTTGTGCTGTTACTCTGCATTTCATTACATTTAGGTGGGGCGTCTCATGATGGTGTGCATCATATGCAAGGCAGTGGAGTTCCACGGACAGGTGAGTGCATGGCATTTTCTGACACTTTGGTGGTGTTTGCATGGGACCGGGGCACTGTGTATGCCCCCCACACCTGGTCACCTGTGATGTTGTGTATGCCCCCCCTTCCCATGGTCACCTGTGATGTGTATGCCCCCCCTCCCATGGTCACCTGTGATGTTGTGTATGCCCCCCACACATTGTCGACCTGTGATGTTGTGTATGCACCCCCCCTCCCATGGTTGCCTGTGATGTTGTGTATGCCCCCCACATTCTCGTTGTCCTTCCCCACCCCTCTTCCCTCTTCTAGCCACGGCCACCTAAATTGACTTTCTGCATTTGTATGATGCTGCCACACTGCAACATGGGGCTAGGCAACATGTACGTTTTCACAAGGACTTATACAACTGAGTAAACCTTCTGTAACAGTGCTGCGATGGCCAAGGTTTGTTGTGCGCTTTGTATATGCAAATCACATTGAAAATAAATATGGGATGGTTTATGTGCCACACAGGACATTGGATGTCTAGTTTGGCATGATGGTAGTGGCATAGTCCGTCTGTGTTTCTTTTGGATAGCAACACAAATATATTTAGTTTTAGTTCTAAGGGATGCACACAATGTAGCACTTCCAAGGACACATTCTCAGGGTGGTTTGGTGGGCACAGATGATTTCCCCTTTGTCATCATTGAATGGCACCTGGAATGTGCCAGGCCTGTGTGCACTCCACAGGGTTTGGATTTTAGGTGAAAAATGGTGCCACAAGCTGGGTACGGGCAGCCTCGCCATTTGCCCTTTGCCGTTCCCTGTGCAAACAACGTGCATGTGGTTGGGATGTGGGGGCACCACCATGTCCACCGGTACACTGTGCGGTGTTGCAACATTGTGCAGGACACATGCTGCCACAATATTCCTGCACACTAGTGGTGGTTCATATAGCAACTCATCACCAGAGTGGTCAAGGGAGCGGAAACGTGACTTGAGCACTCCGAATGTGTGCTCCACTATGGCCCGAATAGCAATATGGTCTGTGTTGTATCTTACCTGGGGTGGTGTGGCAGGTTTCCGTATTGACGTCATCATGTAGGTGCTCAGAGGGTAGGCACTGCCCCCTGTAGAGGTAAAAATGTTTGTCATTGCTGTGTATTTGTCTGTGTGTGACATGCATGCATGTGCACGGCATTTATACTCACCAATGAGCCATGTGTTGCCATGCCTCCTAGCTTCCAGGGCCCGGTGTAGGGGTGACATTCTGAATATGAAGCTGTCATGGGTGGATGTTATGCTTGAGCTAAAACATGGTGCTGGTGCGCAGTGCATTCTGTGGGCACTCGGAGCCATAATGGATATTTATTCCATGCCTCAGTGAAAAGCTGTACTTACTTTGCTGAGAGCTGAATTTGCTTTGCTGAAAAAACATGCTTTCCAAACCTGGTATGCAGCCAGTCAAGGACATTCTGCTGGGAAAGCTGGTTTTGTTATGTCTTGCTATGAGTTATGGAACTGTTTTCCGTGGCGTTTGTTCTTAGGAGAGGAGGAAAGCGCTTTGCTCCTTGAGGTTACTGTCGGTTGACCCAGCTGGCAACCAACACTCACTTATCAATGCGCAAGCGCATTGCTAGAAGGTTCGAGAAATTGCCACCCCTGTTTGAGGAGTGCATATATGCGGAACCCCTCAGCGGTCAGACGGGATAAGCACAAAGACCTCAGTCGGAAGGGGGACGCCTTTGTCCGACATACCTGTGGGCTGTTGTGCTCTCAGCCTGGCTGTTACCAGGGTCTTCCAGCCGCTTCTGGCGAGATGAGGGATTCAGTTACGCCCACAGTGATGTATTTTCTTTTGAATTCTCTGTTTTTCCTGGAATTATTTCTGTTATCACTTGTTGCTTTCAAGCTATGAATAAATAGCCGTATAAGTGCTCATTATTTCACTAACTGCGTATTTGGCTGCGAGTTATTGCTTCCCCTACCTGCGTTCAAATTATTTTTCTTTGCTCTACACATGTACTGGTGATGAAGTGTCCATGCACATTTGGAGAGCAAAACATTTTGGCGCTGTGAGCAGGGTATTTGTGATGAATTGTTTCTAAATATCAAAGAATCTGTTTGAACGCAGATAGGCTTTGCTTTCATTGCAGGTGAAAGATTGTTTTCAGTTGGCAGTGAGTGTTGGGCTGTGTTAATCTGTTTTTTCTTTTTTTTGTGTGTGCGTGCCTGCGCGAGTAACAGCAGTGTTGAAAGGAGAAAGAAAAAAGAGGTTTTGACAATTACTGTAATGATGAATAGCTTGTTCAGGAAAAAGAGCTTTCCCGCTGGCGGTGAATGTCCAGATGTTATCATTCCAGGTTGGGCTAAAGGCCCATATGATAAATTAGCCCAGGTGTGGGCGTGCGGAGCGAGACTGTGTGAAACATGGGATCATGGATTGGGAGACGCTGATCCGTCTGATGTAATGTCTTGTTTACAACAGGTTTCAGTAGAGAGGGGAAAGAAATGCACCGCGCTGGGTAGGCGGGGTTGGGTCCTCCTTCATGCCTATAGGAAAATGCATCAGAGAAATGAGGAAATGAAAGCGAATATTTCAAGATTAGAAAAAGAGTTGGCTGCAGGAAAGCAAATTGCGTTGATGCAGCAGATTCAGATGAAGCTTTGTAAAGATAAAGCTGATAAATATCAGGCTGTGGCAGAGAGGGCAGCAGTCAGAGTAGCCCGGTATAAGTATAGGAAAAGACGGGGAGGGGTCAACCAAAGAAAAGTGGCAGCTGTAATCGCTACCGCAGGTATGGATTGGGACCCTGATAAGTGGGATGGAGACATTTTTGACTCAACAATCCCAGAGAGCAGCTCGGCAAATGAGTCAGATCCCAAAGCAGAATTTAATCCGAAGACAGTGGTGGCTAAGCCAGTTAGAAGACGGCGAGCCGGGCCCCACCCGCAGGATCCTGCGTGCGGAGTTGTGGATTTAACCACGATGGAGGATTACACCCAGCAGGAGGTTGGGGAGGATTACACCCAGCAGGAGGTTGGGGAAATCATTACTCGTTTGAGGCAAAAATCAGGGGAACCTTTATTGACATGGATGGTGAGATTGCTAGATGGGAGCGCCGCGGGGTTGTTGGTAGATTCCAAGGACTCGCCGCGTTTTCTACCTTTGTCAACTGACACCAATGTACAGGAGGTCTTAAGGGCAGGACCGCCCCCTGATGATGATGGCCAAGATTCACAGGTGTCTTTGTTGCACCTAGCAGCCCAAGCATGTAACCGTAAGTACCCCATTACCACAGATTGCCTAGCGAGGAAGTGGTATACTTTGAAAGAGGCGATTCAAAAGGTCAGAGAGCATGCTATGAAAGAGGCAATTCACGTAGATGCTCCAGGACACATGGGGGCCGTGCCGCGCTCAGTTTCATCTAGAAATATTGTGATCAGAACTGCACCGCCCGCATACAAAAGTGTCAATATGACTTTGCTCGTAGGTATGACGGGCAAACCCACTGATGAGGTAGTGGATGCCATTCGGCAACTAGCAGATTTAAGGGAGTGGGACAAGAGTGATAATAAGCCACGGAGGAGAGGGGGGCCTAGTGAGAGAAGAACTGAAGGCAGGATGCAAGATATTAGAGACTCTCGAGTGTCCAGGAAAGACATGTTTTTGGCTTTGTTAAAAGATGGTGTGCCACGAGAAGAAATTGATGGCATTGAAACCAGGGTAATGTATGAACTATACAAAAAGAGAGGGCTTGCATCCAAAGAGCGCTATAAACGGGTTAAGAAACAGGTAGTAACCAAGCCACAGGGGGACACCTCACCTTCCGCTCCTCCTGAGGAAGAACAAGAAGGGTCTATGGGGACACCTTCCTCGTACCAGCCAACATACGCTGATTTGAGGAAGGTGGTGAGTGCAATGCTAGAGGCAGCGTCAGGTCACACTCATTCAAAATTTGACTAGGGTTACGGCCAAGCTGCGGCAGCGTCTGCTCGCATAAAAGTTGATAGGCGGCCCCATGTTAATGTTAAGATTTTTTGGGGGCCAGGAAATACGCAAGGGCTGCGAAAGTGGAGATGAAAATAGGCAATTTGACTAGGCAGAAATACCAAGTGTTGTTTGTCCCGATACCTGAGTACATAATTGGCTTTGACATTCTGGAAGGGTTGACTTTGGGACTTGGAGGTAAAACGTACCAGTTTGGGGTGAGTGCATTGATCTGCACACCCATTAGTGTAGGCAAATTGAAGAGGCCCCCAGTACAGGTGCCTGTAGCAACCAAGTGTGTAGCAATGAAGCAATACCGCATTTCTGGGGGGCACAAGGACATTTCAGACACCATCAATGGGTATGTGGAGGCGGGTGTGTTACGCCCTATTACTACCGCATGGAACAATCCTCTCTGGCCTGTCAAAAAAGGGGATGGGTCTTGGAGGATGACGGTGGATTACCGTGAGTTGAATAAACACACTCCTCCCTTAGTGCCCGTGGTCCCAGATGCCATTACCTTGATTGAGAATGTCCAAAAGTGTGAGGGGACTTGGTATGCAGTGGTAGATTTAGCCAATGTATTTTTCTCTGTGCCATTTGCTGAAGAGTGCCAAGAGCAGTTTGCATTTTCTTGGAGCGGGCGTCAGTATACCTTTACAAGGTTACCTATGGGGTACATACATAGCCCGACTATCTGTCACCGGCTAGTGGCAGAGCACTTAGACAAGATACCGTGTAAACCTGACATACAAATCTCTCACTACATTGATGATATTTTGATTCAGGGCAAGGATGAGCGCAGTGTGCAAAGTCATTTCGAGGTCATTATGGAAGGGTTGAAGAAGGAAGGGTGGGAGATTAACCCGAACAAAATTCAAGGCCCAGCTGAGACAGTGATATTCCTAGGGATTCAGTGGCATAATGGGCATCGAGAAATGGTGCTCTAGGCCAGACAGAAGATTCTTGAGTTTACCACTCCAATGAACAAAAAGCAAGCTCAGCAGTTCATCGGGCTGTTTGGGTTCTGGAGGCAGCACATTCCCCATTTAGGACAGATACTGCCCCCCCCCCTCTACAAAGTAACACAAAAGAAATATGAGTTTCAGTGGGGGGAAGAGCAGCAAAAAGCATTTGATTTGGCAAAAGATACCGTGCAGCAGGTACTTGATCTATGGCCATTGAAGGAAGGCGAAGTGGAGTTGAATTTGTCTGTGCAAGACAATTATGCTAACTGGAGTGTGTGGCAGAAACAAGACAAGAAACGTGTGCCAATGGGGTTTTGGAGCTGTAAATTACCTGATGCTGGTAACTCATACACTCCGTTTGAGAAGCAGTTGCTGGCATGTTATTGGGCCCCTGTTGATACCGAGCAAATGACGGTGGGCCATGATGTATTGATGAGGCCAGAAATACTGATTATGCAATGGGTACTGAGCTCTCCTAAAATACATAGAATAGGACATGCTCAAGAAGGCAGCATAATTAAATGGAAATGGTACATTCAAGACAGAGCCAAATCAGGGAAGGGTGGAGTTGCAAAATTACATGATCAAGTAGCCAACATACTGCCCTTAGATTACATACCACCGGAAGTGCCTGAAAACGCAATTCTCCTGTGAATTGGGGAGTACCTTATGGCGATTTGACCGTGGAGCAGACAGAGCATGCCTGGTTCACGGATGGCTCGGCCCAATATGTGGGAACAGAGCGATACTGGAAAGCATTGTTGTATAATCCCAAGACAAAAAAGATTTTGACAACATCAGGAAAAGGGAAGAGCAGTCAGTTTGCAGAGCTTTACGCAGTTTACCAGGCATTGAAACAAGAGACCCCTGGTCGATGGCATTTGTACACGGATTCATGGTCAGTGGCGAATGGGTTGGCGGTGTGGCTGCCAACCTGGCAAAAGAATGGGTGGAAGATTCATTCAAAAGAGTTGTGGGGAAAAGAACTGTGGCAAGATATTGCGGAAATGTTATCACAAAGTGAAGTCACTGTGTATCATGTGGACGCGCATTGTGCTACAGAATCATTAGAACGTTGGTTTAATTCTGTTGCAGATGAACACACCAAGATTTCATCTGTGGATGCGGAGGCTCAGGAAGACGATCTGGAGGGTTTGGCAAAGTGGGCTCACCAGAAATGTGGGAACCTTGGAGAAAAGGCTACTATCATGGGGGGCTCAAGCTCGAGGATTCAATATTCCTTTAGAAGTAGTGAAAACAATCATTTTGCAATGTCCAGTGTGCCAACACCAACAGCACAGGCCTATCCCTCAGATTGTCCGGGGTACATTGCAAAGAGGAAAGTTACCAGGTCAAATTTGCCAGATTGAATATATCGGTCCCCTGCCAATCAGTAAAGGTTGTCAGTGTACATGCACTATTGTGGATACATACTCGGGATACATGATGGTTTTGCCCTGCAAGCGTGCCACACAACTGAACACCATTAAGTTGTTAGATCAGATCATATTGCATTACGGAGTGCCTTTGCAGATTCAAAGTGACAATGGGTCACACTTCAAAGGCAAATTGATTCAAGAATATTGTTAGGAGGAGAGCATGGAATGGCTCTACCATGTGCCTTTATTACCCTGCCGCTTCAGGATTAATTGAACGGATGAATGGTTTGTTGAAAGAACAGCTGCGCAAGTCTGGAGATGGCAGTTTAGCAGGCTGGCGTGATCGTGTGTTTGATGCAGTGCAAGTGCTAAATAATAGGCCTGTGAATGATCATGAAACTCCTTTGATGCGGCTAATGACTCCTGCTTTCTGCTTTACAGATTCAACCCAACTCAGAGAAACCCTAGTGTACTGGGAAATTACCCTGGGTTCTTTAGCTCCCTATCGGGCGACTCCAGAGTCAGCAGGGGTAGACTTGCATTCCCATGAGGAAATCAGATTAGACCCAAGAGGGACTGTTGTAATTGAAACAGGGATTGGAGTACAAATTCCCCCAGAGCATATGGGATGGATTGCCCCTAGATCTGGCCTAGCATTGAAGGGAGTTCAAGTGTTGGGAGGGGTTATTGATGCTGATTACCAAGGCGAGATCAAAGTTATCCTGATGAATAGTGGGGACCAATTGTTACCGATCCACAAGGGCGATCGGGTGGCCCAACTAATTATCATTCCTGTTAAGTTGTCCATGATTAAGAAGGGGGAGCCTCCTACAATGTTAACTACCCGTGGGGATCGTGGTTTTGGCTCTTCAGACAGTATGGTACTGGGTGCGAAGGTGTGGGTGGAAAGGACAAGTGGCCCACCAGTGCCCGCAGATGTCATTGCATCAGGCAAAGACCAAGTAGTCTTAGTGAGGGAGCCCGGTAGAAAGAAATGACAGTATGTGTCCGCAGACAAATGTTACCTAAGAGAGTGATTTTCAACACTGATATCTCTTTTCTGGGTTTGCCTTGTAGATCCTGTGTCTGGCTGGTGTAATTGTGGGACTAAATCAACTCCGTTCGGGAGAGTCAAACGGCATGCTGCTACCAATGAAAAATGTCACATCTGTGCCAGCGATCCATGGGAAACCGATGATGATGAGCAATGATGTCCAAAAGCAGCCCTATGCCGATAAGCCAGCCAGACCGAAGACATGGATTTATGGAATGCGACAAACATGTCAGGTGCAAGTGAAAACAACATTGATCCCAGCTATGCGAGAGGCGTCTTCAGGACGGCGAAAATATTCCCCAATGATCACCCAAACTGAGAATATGTGGACGTATCTGGCACAACAGGTGCTCAACATTACGCACTTTTGCCTCACTGACGTGCCCAATGCTGAAGCTTTACTGACTACGTGCTTAGTAGCGGTGCCAACGCCAGTTCTGGTTCTAAAGCACATTTTGGCGTCACGCACAATGATTATTTGGTTCAAGATTTAGATATTAGGCAATCCTTTTCCGTCTATGAGTACTGCAGGTTTTGCCAGGAAACGGATCGCAAATGGAGAAACTTGACACGTATTATAACCTACAATGTGTTACCTTATGACATGCAATGCAAATGAAATTGGCAAATGCCAACAGCTCAATTTAACCAAACAGCAAAATCAAACTGTGTTCGAGAAACGATTGTGTTCACGAGTTCCAAGCACATGTACCAGTATGAATAATACTATGTCTTGCAATCATACAGTGATAGCTGCCAGTCATCTAAATCACGTGAAACTTCCAATAGGATTGCTCTTTTCCTGTGGCAACATCACATACACTTTCATTCCAGCTAACATTTCCGGAGGTCCATGTGCCTTAACTCGATTAGGATTAATGATGTTGCCCTTACACCCAGCAATATCTCGAAGCAAAAGGTCAACTTTCGAGTCAGTGGGTCTATCCCCCGATTGTGATTCACATGTGCATTTGCTATCGGAGGTTGAGGTTCTAGCATTAACCCTTTCATTAGTGGGAGTTTAGGGTTTAGCTTCTGGGGGTTACAAATCTTTAATCAAATTAGCATGTCTAGTAGTGAAAGGACTCAATCATACTTCTCAAGCATTAGAAGAGTTACCCCTTGACAGCAAAGTTATTAGAAAAGCAACTTTGCAAAACAGGGCTGCCGTTGATTATCTATTGCTGAAGCATAATTTAGGTTGTAACGCAGTTGAAGGTATGTGTTGTTTCAATCTAAGTGACCATTCACGATCCATTGAAAGTCATATTCGAGGTTTGAGGGATCTCATTTCTCAAGTGTCCCAAGATCATACTGGGAATTGGTGGGATTGGTTATTTTCATGGATTCCTGATATTGGGGGTACACTGCATTCCGCTTTTGCTTGCATTTGTATTATATTAGCTATCCTAATAGCTTGTTGTTGTTGTATTCAATGCATTCCCAACTTGGTTCTAATGTTTCGTCGGTTCCAGAGACCGGCTCCTCTGCCACTGGGCTATGGAAGATAAATATCCAAGGGTGGAATTGTTATGCTTGAGCTAAAACATGGCACTGGTGCGCAGTGCATTCTGGGGGCACTCAGAGCCATAATGGATATTTATTCCATGCCTCAGTGAAAAGCTGTACTTACTTTGCTGAGAGCTGAATTTGCTTTGCTGAAAAAACATGCTTTCCAAAACTGGTATGCAGCCAGTCATGGACATTCTGCTGGGAAAGCTGGTTTTGTTATGTCTTGCTATGAGTTATGGAACTGTTTTCCGTGGCGTTTGTTCTTAGGAGAGGAGGGAAGCGCTTTGCTCCTTGAGGTTACTGTTGGTTGACCCAGCTGGCAACCAACGGTAACTTATCAATGCGCAAGCGCATTGCTAGAAGTTTCGAGAAATTGCCACCCCTGTTTGAGGAGTGCATATATGCGGAAACCCTCAGCGGTCAGACGAGATAAGCACAAAGATCTCAGTCGGAAGGGGAATGCCTTTCTCCGGCATACCTGTGGGCTGTTGTGCTCTCTACCTGGCTGTTACCGGGGTCTTCCAGCCGCTTCTGGCGAGATGAGGGATTCAGTTACGCCCACGGTGATGTATTTTCTTTTGAATTCTCTGTTTTTTCTGTGATTTTTTTCTGTGTTATCACTTGTTGCGTTCAAGCTATGAATAAATAGCTGTATAAGTGCTCATTATTTCACTAACTGCGTATTTGGCTGTGAGTTATTGCTTCGCCTACCTGTGTTCAAATTATTTTTCTTTAATCTACACATGTACTGGTGATGAAGTGTCCGTGCACATTTGGAGAAAAAAACAGTGGACACTGGATTTTTTGCATATACAGAAGTAATGAGACCCTTGGCATCACATACAACCTGTACGTTGATGGAATGCCAGTGCTTGCGATTGCGATGGATGTGCTCTGTGGCCCTAGGTGGACGTAGAGCCACGTGGGTGCAATCAATCGCACCAACCACTTTAGGGAAGTGCGCCACCCCATAAAACTCCTGGATCACGGCCTGCCTTTCTGCAGGTATTCTGGGCATGTAGATGTGCCTGCAGACTGAGGGGCGTGCAGTCATGATTGCAAACACCTGGTATAGGCAGTGTGACTGTGTGGGCTGTGAAATGCCCCCAACTATGGCAGTTGTCCGCAGAAATGACCCAGTGGCCAAAAAATGCAGTACATTGAGCACCTTTTCCAAGGGGCTCAGTGCTTGGGAGCACAGAGTGGGTGATGTAAGGTCATCCTCCCACTCTGTGACCAGGTCTAATATGATATGAGGTGGAAACCTATCCCTGCCATAGACCTGGTCATCAAGCATCCCAAAAAGGCTGGTCCTAGGTTGAAAAATCTGTGCCCTCGCCATCCTCCTACTCCTGCGGTGTCCCGCGATCACTGGTGCGAAAAATGGTACATTCATTGTAGCTGTATACGCTTGTTTGTTGTTAGCGCACCCTTTTTATCCATTTGTTTTAGTGCGTGGTGACGCTTACGCCAGCTTTTTGTGTGGCGTATGTGTTTACGGAATTGCACGTCTTTTTCCACGCGACGGAGAACCCAGTTCAATTTCATGAATGCTGGTTTTTAGCGCATATGGGCGTTGCGAGGATTTTACTTTGGTACATCCCTTGTTACGCCCATATTTTCGCTTGTTCCCCATTCCACGTGTTCCACGCCCTTTTTAGGTGACTGCGCAGAACCCAACGCCCCTTTGCTAAGAGTCTTGCGCAAGGCGTTCGTGGTGTTGCTGTGACGTGTTGGACTGGCGCGGATTCCTCGCAAGTCCCTGCTAAGCCCTGCATATTGTGTTGCATGAATACCCAAACTGGCGCTTGCACGTGATTTTGCGTGCATGCCCCCTATTTTCTGCGCAAATAATTCCATGAATTAGGCCCTAAGTGTGCATCAATAACCTTTCCTTAAAATAATTAGACAAAAAGAAACCGCATACTTTCTAGAAACAGCTCTTGCACAATTGACTCTTGCCTTTATAGGCAGCCATACAGATAAGGGATGTATCAGCAACTTTTATTCTCTAAAAATAGGCAAATACTCTTAAAAAATGAAAATGGGTAGTGCAAATATTCCCAACAAAAATAGTGAACAAACACATTTCATCCACACACCTCCATGGATGCATGTTTGGACCAGTAGTACTCAGTGCCACAGGAAAAACTCTATTATTACTGCCTGAAGTGAAGAGGTAAAAGGATATATTTAAATGTGTATGACTAACTTGGTGCATATAAATATTCTGAGGACGCCCATTGGCTGTACGCTTATTGAGGTGCAAAGGGCTGTAATCTCACTGTTTGGCTGTGGCGAGGGGAACTGACCTACGAGGAACATCTTTTTGGAGGAGAAAAGGCAGTGGACTGAGAGCTTGGAGGTGCGTGTGCCGGTACCTTTAACTTTCTGTGCTGGTCATCTAGTCACCTGACTGCACACCTGGTACTTAAGGCCGCCTCCACGCCCTTGTGGCGCTAAGCCCTGAGGTGCAAAGGGCTGTAATCTCACTGTTTGGCTTTGGCGAGGGGAACTGACCTACGAGGAACATCTTTTTGGAGGAGAAAAGGCAGTGGACTGAGAGCTTGGAGGTGCGTGTGCCGGTACCTTTAACTTTCTCTGCTGGTCATCTAGTCACCTGACTGCACACCTGGTACTTAAGGCCGCCTCCCACGCCCTTGTGGCGCTAAGCCCTGAGGTGCAAAGGGCTGTAATCTCACTGTTTGGCTATGGCGAGGGGAACTGACCTACGAGGAACATCTTTTTGGAGGAGAAAAGGCAGTGGACTGAGAGCTTGGAGGTGCGTGTGCCGGTACCTTTAACTTTCTGTGCTGGTCATCTAGTCACCTGACTGCACACCTGGTACTTAAGGCCGCCTCCCACACCCTTGTGGCGCTAAGCCCTGAGGTGCAAAGGGCTGTAATCTCACTGTTTGGCTGTGGCGAGGGGAACTGACCTACGAGGAACATCTTTTTGGAGGAGAAAAGGCAGTGGACTGAGAGCTTGGAGGTGCGTGTGCCGGTACCTTTAACTTTCTGTGCTGGTCATCTAGTCACCTGACTGCACACCTGGTACTTAAGGCCGCCTCCCACGCCCTTGTGGCGCTAAGCCCTGAGGTGCAAAGGGCTGTAATCTCACTGTTTGGCTGTTTGGCGAGTGGGCGACGTGGTCTAGTTGATCTATTTCCAGATTTCCATACTGTGGCCCAAAGGAATCCATTCAAATGGATGGTCCACAGCAAACATCAAGGACAAGAGTGCAAATAAAACGCTTGGGTAAGCAAGAGGAGACTAAAAAAAAAACGTAAAAGACAAACTCTGGTGAGCCACTATACCTCGTTTAGCTCCGTACTGGATTTAAGTATGGAGTGTAGCACATGTGACCCCCAAGCTGTTATTGTTGATGAGGTCTCGGGATGTGCGATCGGCGATGTGCGATCGAGTGCACACGTGACTTTGCAGGAGGTTAGGGATGGGAGTGATGCGGCGCTCCCGAGGGGTATGGAACACCTGGAAATCAGTGGCTGCAACACTGTATTTACCGCCGAAGTGGGAGCCGAGGGGTGTTCCCCGGTGGGGGAGGTGATCCCGGAGTGTTTGCCGCGGCGTGAGGATGGAGCGTCTGCTTTGGTCTCCACGCCGTCGGAGCGGCCTGGGAGTGTGGGGGCGGAGCCAGTCACCTGTGTGGCGCTGCATGATGACGTGGCGGAGCAGTCCTCGAAGGGGGAGGCTGCAGCCCCAGTCGAGGATGTGGGCTCCTCGCAGAGCTTGGCGGAACCGCGCTGCGACAGCTGCTTGGAGTTGGCCACCGTCCAGCAGGGTCTGCACGTAGGCCTTCATTCTGTGCCGGTCAGTGAAACAGCAAATAAAGAATGCGTAAATGGGCGAACGCATGTAAGCCAGGTAAGCTCCAGTGATTTGCGAGCAACTTTGGAGGTTCCGGATCGCCATGAGACAGGCGACTCCGGGCATGTTGAGGATGAGGTGTTCACCGCTGTGCCCACGGTGAATGCAGGTAGAGAGCACACCCTGGTTAGCACAGAGGATAGACCAGTAGTGTCTCTTGAAATGGTGGTGCCGGAGTACACTTCAGATCAGCCATGTGGTGTAGGTGTACAGATGATTTCAGGAGGGGGATGTTATGCTGAGCGAAGGAACTCCTTAGAGGTGGTCTCATCTGTCCTGCAAAACCTAATTGAGCTGAACAAAGCTTGTGCTGATAAACTAATGCCAGATTCCATTCCGGAACTAAGTGGGGCGCATAAAATACCTCAGAAGAGACAGTGGCATGAGTTAACGGACACAAACTGTGATACCCGGGGTTGGTTTCTACAAGCGTGCTAGAACAGCAGAGGCTGAGACATCTGAGGAGTCCTCCCAGTCTTCTGTGGGAAAAGTGGCTGAATCCCAGAAAAGGCTGGCTAACCCTCCCAATGAAGGCCAGGGTATAAGGATGAGTCGGCCAAACCAGCGGCCGCATAAATCACATAGTGAGGATTCAACAGATGACTCTTCATCAGAAGACTCTTCTCTTGTGGAACGTCCGTTTCCTAAAATACGACAGAAGCGTTATGCCTCAAGGTATGCTGCACAGGAGTCAAGGTCAAAAGACAATGGGAGCGAGGCAGCACCTTGTGTGCATGTGCCCACTAACGAGTTATTTTCATCACTGACCGCCGCCATGGCAATATCACTAACGCCGTTTACAAAATTGTATGAAGCAATAAACGACAATGTGAAAGATCTGTCTACACTAATTGCACTCATGAACTCAAAGGTATTGCAATTAGAAGCTTTGCATAATGGTCAGAGAAATGTGCAAGAAAACGTCAACCAGAAACTGTTGATTGGCCTCGCTGCAGTCAAGGAAACACAACAACATGATTGATAAGAAATAATTTGCAGAAGTGGCAAAGGAAGCGCTTGCTCTCTTTCACAAGCCACATAGCAAAATAGGTGGCGACCCACCAGGAGGCTGTGCAGTTCTGCCGATGCCACGGTCTGAGCAGTCGGCGGCCCTCGACTTACCGCAAGAGTGTTTCAGCTGCAGAGTTAGTAGCATCTGAAAGGCAAACTAGCCAGCACGATCTGATCCAGGATGCAAAGATTGTAAGTACAAAAAATTCACTCGAGTGGTCAAGTGAGCCCCCTGAAATAGTAGACAAGGGGATTCACCAACAGGTGGTAAGCGAGGTAGTTGAGCCACGGGCAGATGGTGCCCAGGTCAATGAATGTAGCGAACCTGATAGCACGCTAGTGACCTCTTTTCACTCTGCGTTCTTACAAGCAAGAAGCGCAGCAAATTTGGGTCAAACAGGCTGCCAAAGTGCATCAGGGTCAAGTTTGCCGCTGCCTGTGCCCGAAGTGTGTTCAGGTCTTACAACAGATGCTGCCGAGGGGCCAAAATCTGCAGCCTTGATTCCCATCTTTGGCAGTACTGATGCTGCCCCTCAAGTAAATGTGGAAAATAAGAGAGCTAAACCCCGACAAGCCAAGAAGCAAAAAAACATGCTGAGTCGTAAGTTGAACAAACAAAGAGGTGCCCGCAAATTTCTACGCAATATTAATGTGCTGCAGATAGTGGATGAAGCCATTTCCACTCGCCTGAATCCTGTGGCAAATAGGGATCAAGGCAGCAACGTCTGCCCAGAATCGATGCCCAGCTCTTCGCAAGTAGGTGTCAGCCAGATGACTGAAGATGAGAAGGTGGTCCAGGACGAGTTGATGAATTTGTCGGTCTACGAAGATGGCGAAGACATTGTAGGCTGCTCGGCGCCGAGTGGGATTACTGTTCCTTGTAATCAGAAGGTGGCGCTGAAGGGACAGAACGTAGATGTGGCTATGATGAATCCAACCTCGTGCAATCCATCATAGAGACCTGACCAGTCGAGCGAAGTACCTGGAGTGGAGCATGGAAGAAGCTGCATTATAATCTTTCCTGAAGTGGTGGGGATAAAGGAGGACTAGACTGTCTGTCTGAGTCCGGTGTTTTACACCTTACAGGAAAAAAGAGAGAAGTTATCCAGTGTTCTACAAAGTCACCCTCCAATGAAGAATGCACCAATGGAAAAGGACAGTTTTAAGTCTAATTCAAGCCCTCGGTCTGCAGCCAGTCGAGGTCTGAGTAATGGTGCCCCAGCTCAGCCATTAGTGCTAGAAGAAAGAATGATCTGCACTAAAGGGCAAGCCGCTGTGCGCTCTACGCCCCACGCCTTAACGATTAAATTGATGTTGGAGAGAGTGGAGTCACGAGATAAACTAATCTTGAATCGTACCAACGTTGTAAGATTGCTCCATCATATTCCGCGTTTACGTTCAGTAGGATCTAAGGACATACAAATTGTGGAATTCCCCGATGAATTGTGCCATGACAAGGTTATTCTACACATTGAATCCAATATTGTCGCCAACGCAGTCTTGGAGGCAGGGGAAGACCTTCTGTCCATGGGCTTTGACATTTACAAAATAATGGAAAAGGTCCTTGAGAAAAAATGCAAAAACATTGGTGCCATAGGAACCAGGTTAATACCACAAGAGGACTTCCAGTACACAACAATGAGGAAGCAGCAAACCGAGAGTAGAAGATCAATCTCGTCAGTGCAAAATAGTAGAATGGACTTAGGTCCCAAGAGGGTACAACCGTGTGGCGAGGCTAACAAGAGATTGGAGTCTGATCAAGAAGTGAGTGTCAAACTGAGGCCCCTCGACAAAATTCAAATTACTTTTAATAATGGAAGCCGCCTGGACGAAAGTGTGCCTAGTGCAGGAGTTGTCCCGGGGAAATCTGAAAACACACAGGATTGGAAATGGCTGGCCAAATCATTGAATGAAAAAGCACAAAGCTAACGTCCACTGAGTGGAAATTCACAAATGTGCACGTTTGCGTCATGGAACACTCGAGGCTTTCTTCATTTGTTAAACACTGATTGGCTGCAAGATTTACATCTGGTCTCCCTCCAAGAAACATGGATGAGTGAGATACCAGTCACCACGGAGTACGAATGTGCCTTAAATCCAGCAATCAAGGCAGTGAAGGGGCGCCCAATGGCCGGCTTGTTAACCATGATTAAACGGTCATCGGGGTACCGCCTGTTAAAATCAACTAACTTTACTCCTTATATTCAAGTTTCGGAGATTGGCAAAAAGAACTACATAGGGAGGGAAACAGAAGTAATTCAAGTGATCAATCTGTACTGGAACCATCAACGTACGGGAACCTACCCCTTCATCGACCAACTAACGACGATCATCGACAACTTGCTGGGCTTTAATAAAAGATGTGGAATCATTGTTTGTGGCGATTTAAATATTGATTTCACCAAGTCTGTTAACCCGGAGAAAGCCCAACTTGCGAAAGATTGGTTGGAAGAGCTAAATGCAAGAGGTTTTACAATGTTGAATGGAAACACGCAAGGCGATATCCCGGCGAGAGCAACGTGGCACCGAGAAGGTCAAGCGTCAACTATTGACTACATTTTTACAACTAATGACCTGCATGCCAGGATAACCTCTTTCAAAATTGTACCCATGAAAAACAGTGACCACGATATGTTGCAGTTAAAACTTCAAGTCGCTGACACTGACCAAGCTTGCAAGTGGGTACCCAAGGTGTTGGCTCAATCAAATCGCCTAAGATTAAGACTGCAGGAACATGAGGTGTTAACGCTCTATAATCAATTCAAGGGCCTGCCGGAGGAGTTAGAATACGCCTCATTACTGCAACAATTTAAGGCCAAAAACATTGGTCTGAAACAATGGGCGTTCCAGAAGACTCACCACTTTGATCTATCAGTGATGCAACGTAAGCGTTTGATGTGTGCCGAGATACGACAAAATAACCAAGGCCCGGTGATGGAAAGGAAGCCGAAAAATAGAGCTACTAAGCAAGCTTATAAGAACTGGTTAAAAAGTCATAAATAACAACTTCACCAAAATGATGCTGAGGCTATGATGAAAACCTTCTCGGACAAGAACAGCGGTGAGTTTTGGCACCTAATTAACAGATTGGAAACATCACAAGAAGCTCTACAAAGATGCTTGGTCTCCGAGGTAGAGTGGGTTAAACACTTGACGACCCTATATAACAAAAACTCGACCAATGAACCCTTAAAGGTGGCGAAGTCTTCATCATGGGAGTTGCACTTCTCAAAAGAGGAAATTCGTGAAATTGTGAAAGCAAAAAACTCTAGGGCTCCTGGACCCGACGGGCTAACGAATTTCACAATTAAGCAACTCCCAGATCTCTGGGCAGACTTGTGCCTTGACTTGTTTGAGAAAATCAATTTGCAGAAGCAAACACCAGCGTCTTGGAAAACAGGGATAATTGTTCCAATTTTTAAGAAAGGTGACAGAACATCTCCCAAAAACTACCGGCCAATACCCTGCTAGACGTCTTAGGCAAGATCTATGCTTCAGTCGTACAAAAAAACTAATTACCTGGGCCCATTCTGCAAACAGAATCGACGAAAGACAAGCAGGTTTTGTAAAATATTTGGGCTGTTCCTTGAACCTACTTATTTTAAACCTGCTAAAGATGGAAGCGCTACGAACGAACACTGCAGTTTATCTTGCCTTTGTGGACTTCTCTTGCGCTTTTGACATGGTTGATAGAGAGTTGCTATGGCATAAGTTAAGATCGTGGGGCTGCCCTGTTGGGTTGCTGGAGGCTATCAAAGAGCTACATACAGATACGTCAATTTCTATCCGCCTGGATCAAACGGGTACCCTGTTGTCGCAGATTCTGACACATAAGGGGGTGAAACAGGGATGCCCGTTGGCTGCAGCAATATTCAGTTTATTTATCTCAGACATCAGCGAGTCGATAAACGCGGTGCGGTCTTTTCCACCTAAGCTCCACCTTTCCAAGATAAGTTGGATTCTATACGCTGATGACTTAGTTATTTTAGACGGAACCCCGATTGGGTTACAATGAAAATTGGAAGCAGTCCAGGAGTATGTGGCTATGAACAACCTGAAAATCAAAGTAGCTAAGAGCGAAATTCTGGTGATGCACAACATGAGGAACAAACAAAAGGCAAAAGGTCTGAGGTTCGCATGGAGGTTGGGTCCCGAGACGCTTCGCATTACAAATAGTGTAAAGTATCTGGGTATGACATTAAATGCCAGCATTTGCGACACTCCCTGGGTACATGATTCAAAAAGGAAATGCGGTCAACTTGCAAACCAGGCACTAATTCTTCATAAAAAGTTTGGTAAATTCTCCTTGCAACCTTTGAGAAATTTTTACGAACTGAAAGTTGCACCAATACTAACATTCGGTGCAGAGAATGCGTTGGGATGTTCATCTAACTATTGGTCTTCGTTAGAACATGTGTTCTGGACCAAAGCCTTAAGTCTTCCTCCAGGTATTTCAACTGCATGTATAAGATATGAACTGGCTTTGATCTCTTTGCACGCACGGATTAGTTGGAATTTACTGGCACTACATCGAAAAACCAGACCTGAAGAGGGAATTCTGCAATTTCGTGTATTACACAACGTACCATCCGATGGAAGTGATATTGCTTCCTTGTGGGTAAAACGTTGTAAAGATCTGCTGGAATATGATATCAGTGTGGAAACACTCCAAACAAACCCCTTAGCTGCAAAAACCAAAATTTGGCGAACAGATTGGGAAGTAACATGTAATGAAAGATCTGCCGCCAGAGCTATGCGAAATTCCCCGGTTGAGTCTAGAGGATTTAATGTGCTACAAAATTACCAGCAGCGATTTCCGAATCCTGGAGCGCGGAGACTGTTTCTGTTGTTTCGTTTAAACGCTCTACAAACCAAGGATCAGACAAGTCATTTGGCGTGTAATGCAGACATAAATCTCTGGTGCAGATTCTGTAAGAGCGGATCGGAATCGCTTAAACATCTGGTTTTGTTTTGCCCAAAATTGAGGGATGAGCGAACTGTACACTTGGCACGCTGGAATGAAGTCCATCCGGCGCTGGATGCGGACGACTGGTGGGGGCGAATGTGGAATGGCACCAATACGAAGCTAATATTGCCCTTGACATCTTTTTAGCATATATTGAAAAAAAGTTAAAGGCCTGGCAAGAAAAATAGGAAGTGAGACTGAGTCGTAAATAGGATGACCAGGATCGTTTAAATGAATCGGCCTAAGAAGATGGGATGGTGTGGTAAAGAACGTGTGTGATGTGGATTGGGGATTTGTTGATTTGTCATTCGTGTAACATTTTAAAGGTTTGTGTTTTAAACCAATAAAATTAAAAAAATATATATATATTACCAAACATTCCTGTTTTACAGTTAAAACATATGTTTACTTGCTTATTAAATGCTTCAATTTGTAATGTAAATTAATGTATTACTACTGAAAATTGACCTTTCACATATGTCTAAAACATGTATACAAATAATTTAGAATTTACATTTAGCAAATTATAACAAAATATAAAAGCCACCTACAGAAGAACCAAGGGACAACCACTACAAGTACACAATCCAGTTTAAATGATCATTTCAATAAACCAATCTTACCTAACATTTTAAGAACTTCAATAGTTCAATAGTCTGTCCCAGAAATCATCAGAGTTGAGCCATTCAGTTTGAAGGACAAAGCGACCTAAGAATGCTTGGCGCAGAAGGGCTGCACATGTTATCAAGGCATGCTTTAATGTTTGCTTCGCTCCAAGCCCTAAGCAAAATTGACATTCCATTTATTCCCAGAGATCAATGACGAGTTTGCAGGATCTTGCCTGTATGCAACAAATTTAAACGAAACCTTAAACATTGAGAGTGGCAAAAAGCATTAGGAAACCTACTTAAGTATCTTGGCATGGAGCCCACCAGTTTTTCTAGTCTAGAGAATGAACCACGCAAGCTTTGCATTTCTCTATCATGGCAATCCAAGCTCTCATGATGGACTTTTTGAACTACACTAGGTTTTGCAACAGAGCAAGGATAGACACAGCCCTATCGTCCTTCTGCAAGGATTGAAAACGTGGCTGTTCTGCAAAGACGGTTGCTAACTTAAGATTGGTGGCCTTACAGGCAGCCAATTGCTGACAAACCTGAACTCTGCTATCCAATAACAATGCAGCACATTTCACTATAATTCCAGACTGTAATCTGTGTAACTACATGCACCTATTGTATAGGCTATGTCTGTAACCTATGTAACTGACATGTTTCTAGATTGACTGCAAACTGTGCAACTACATGTACCTATTAAATAGGCAATGTCTGTAACTGCAAGTACCTCCTGTAATCGATTTCTTAAGCTACAAGCGCCTAGATGCCTTTTGGCTTGGTGCACTATATAAATGGCAAAATAAATAAATAAATCAACCTGCCACTGCTCTCTAAGACTGGTTCAGCCATAGCCTTCAGGGTTCGAAATTAAGATCCGATGCGCAGGAGCTAAAACCATCTCGTGGGTGTCGGGTCATCACCCCATAGGCAGGCGCTACTGCTGGGGAACAAGGGGCAAGTACTTGGCGCACCCCAAATCTAACTTCCATATGAGATGCACACTTTAACTTTTTGTTCATTATAAATGATTCATTACATTTAAATATGTGCTATATGTGTCCTGCTTCTTCTTTATTTGCTTTCTCAAAGACTTAAAATGAATGACATGTATGCATGATTGCAAGGCACCAGTTGGCCTCTGGGGGGCCAAAACTAGCTCCTCGCAGATGTTACTTTCAAGCTAACCAATCTCTCCTAGGCTAGAAGCAGGAGCTAAATAGTTTGCAGCTCCCCTCAATTTTTAACCCTGACCTTAATCTTGCATAATGCAGGCACATACTTAGCACTCATTGCAAGATTTAGATCTACATATAAAGTTGAGGCCAAAGGAGACATTATATTCCCATACAGTGACACTATCCTCCACTCCATTCATGCCTTGAGAGAAAACAGGCCAAGCTCAAAACGTAAGGAGGCCATGGGAAGAGAGCGAGAGGAAGGTAAAGAGCCTTTTTCCAGAGTCTATATTCCAAACGTACCACATCCAAATCCAATGCTTGTGGTTCTATCTCAATACTATATAATATGGCAGTTAGCACCCATGCTTTACAGAAATTAACTAAAGGCACAATAGAAAATCTGCAAAATGTAAGCAATAGCCTCTGCATCTGATAAACAAATTGATCAATTAAATCTTCTAATTTTGCTTGGATAGTCGGTATGTTTGACTGGGCGGATATGTCAAAGCCTAAGTAACTTCTTATGTCGGAATTACTTCCATTTTGAATGGGACTCTCTTTTTTACTCCCTGAAACATCATTTTACTCCCAACTTTAATAAATAGGGAGTAAAATACTCTGACTTCAAAATCTTATCTGGTTCACTGTTTGCAGGATTTAAAATTTGTATGCAATTTAAAAGGTGTTTCCTTCTACCCTGCCTTGGCAAGCTGAGCCAGGTGGATTCCTTGTTGTAGGAAAGCAGTACCAGTATCGATATTTCAAGTAGAACCTTTCTATTTGAAGGTCCAGTAATTTAGAGCCATCAAATCCATAGTACTAGGTTCCTTTCATCTTTCCTTGCAACACTTCTTTAGGCTATAAGATTAGATGCTGACCAACCATTACAAAAGGCAATAAAAGTGATTACTGCAGGAAGCCTTATTGTGTTTCTTTGTTAACATTTGTAGCTGACTTCATATCAAAATGGATAGTACAGACTAAAAGAAGTACAACTGTAGGTTTTTCCTTGCAGGTCTTTCTTCTTAAACATTGACCCTTACATTCCTTTAATGCACCATGAGTTACAGACAATGCAAGTTAGAGATGAGTTACAAACTATGCCTGAGACTACAGCCGAATATGTGCCTTAAAGGCCACTCATTGTAACATTAGACAGGGGTTAGTATTGAAGTTGTCTACCCTTTTTCCTTAATTTGAGATGGGTGCTCTGGAAGAAATGAGCTGCTGTAAAACAACTTTAGTCAAATAATTCCCATTTTCCTTGTATGACTCTCTAAAATATACATTCAGTTTATTACATGCCAATAGAGAGTTCAAGTGGAACCAGAGTTTTAATATTAGGGCAACCACTGGCTTGTGATAGCTTGCCTGTCAGAGAAACCACATGATGCATTCGCTGAGTTGCCTTTACTAAATTACACTGTCCACAAATGTTTTGATGCCATTTGCTATATAATAATTTTGCCATTTCTCCACAGCTACATGCTGAGCTGCCAACCAATTTGAACTTGTTTTGTGAGCAAGTAAATGTTTCTTGGTGGGTTAGTCCACCTGACGAAGAGGTCTGAGATCCGTATAATTCATGTGCCCCGTGTTACAATCACTGTGACTCAGCCGATCATTCTTCTGAGTTCCTTAAAATGTTAACCCTTATTTAGTTGGTTGACTTAATCCTGTGATAGTTTTAGGCTTAAATTATGTAGCGTTTGCTCAGATAGCACTGCATACAGCTTCTGGACGACTAAGAATACATATTTAATTCCCGTTTTTATCCAAAAGAGCAACCAGAGTTACTCTCAACACTTTTACCTACAGAGGGGGGTCTGGGAAACTCTACCCGCACAAACACAGCCTATTGACTTGTTCTTGGGTGGATGGCCCCTGGGAGAGTATCAACCAAGTCTTTAGCTCACTGTTCATTTCACAGAGAAGACATTTCCCTGCATATCAGTCTTTGTCCTGCCCAGGGGCAGTCCAGCACCGAAATGCTAGGCAATTCTCCCCTGAACAAGAGTACCACAGCAACCCCATACACGTGTTTCAGCCTAGTTGGGCATCATCAGTGAGGTGAAGCTGTGCCTCTCTAAGTGCAGTGAGCAAGGGGTCCATGTCTGGAGTCCCCTGGTAACTTAGGGTGAGACCCAAAGTTACTTGGTATGCAAAACAGAGGGGGGTCTTTTACCTACATGTTCACCCAAAAGCAAGAGCCAGTAGTAGCAGGAGAGAGAACAAGGTGATGGGAGATAAAGAGGCAATAGCAAAAACAAACATTTTGTTGGAGTGATCGAATAGCAAAAGAGATGGATGCAGCAACAGAAACAGTGATGTAGTGACAGTGATAGATGTAGCTGCCTACATAGATTATGTCCAAGTGAAAGGCAGCAAAAGAGAAAGAGAGATTGACCAGCCTAAGGATAAATAAAAGGGAAAGAAATGTAATGGAACATGGCACAAGATAGGATTTGACAAATACAGTTAACAATAGAGGGCAACACAGAGCAAGATGGTTGAGCGTGGGGCATGCATTTTTGCTTACTTACAACAGATTGTAGATATTGCATTGTCAATAAAAGCAAGTTCCTCAATCTTTCATGCACTCAGAGGAGTGACCTTTTATACATATAAAGCTTTTTTTGTGTTATCTTTTCATCTTCTGCAAATCTTTTTTAAACTTATCTATCCTTAGAAATTATTTCTGAGACCTTACTTTAAGAGCTCCTGGGCAGGGTAAATTAACTGTTGGTGACAGGACAATCCTCAATGCCCCAAGAGCTGTTTTCAGCTCCTGGTTCTTGAGTCTGACTTTTGACCTCTGCCATGCAAAGAATTTGTGGAAATATGTGTCCCTGTTTATGATACTATGTGTTAGGGAGATTTCTGCACAATCCTCTTTTGTGTGCTGTGTAACCATCCAACTTAAAAGTGAAACCGTGTTTTTCACCAAAACGAAATACCGGACTCTTTAAACTGGTAGCTGAAGAACAGTTAGGCTAAACTTGAGGGGAAGAGGAAGGCTGTTAGTGAAGTACAATTATTCCACCAAGTTAACCAAAGAAAACATTGTACACTAGCATACACTGGCAGTTTACATATAGAATGGCTATCTTGTCAGTAAGTGCGATTAGTTAAGGATAACACGTTGTAAAAACACAGTGCATGCATAAAAACAGTAAGGGTCATTACAGACCCAAACCACTCTTAAGACTTAAATGTAAGTCCGCTATCTGGTGGTAGACGCTGCACATACAGGTTAAGAGAGGGGAAGAAAAGGGGAGCCATGGACAATAAAAACACACAGTAATAAAGTCCTAATCCGGACCCCATATGCCAACTCTGAACACCGTCACAGTATTCCTAAACCCCTACAGTAAATGTAGGACCTGGGGGCGGGGGGCTTAAGAACACAAAACCAGAGGCCATCAAAAGTCAAACACTGGGGTTCATTATGAGTATGGCAGTAACGGAATTACTGCCACTTTTTCCGCACCGCCATTCTACGAGTATGGCCCTGGAGTGGGGGATTTACCTCCAGCATCATGCTGGAGGTAAATCCTCCCACTTTTAGCTGAAAATTGACGGAATTACGGCTACAGTAATTCTGCTGGCGCTAATTCCTCTGGACCAATTGGCGGTAACGGTAATTCTGTTGGGTGGCATTCCGGCGGATTTCCTGCTGGAAAACATCCCATCTCGTAATGAGCCCCTTAGTCTTACAGCACCAACTTATTACGCTCCTTTGAAAATATTTATATTTTGCAGTGATACATTGTGACTAGGCATTTTCCATATACAGCGGCAGAATGTATGAATTAAAAAATACATATACAATCAGTGGTATTTGCTAAAATTCTGTTGTTTGGCCTAAACTCAAGGGATCCAACGGGAACCAGGAAAATATCCAGAGACTGGTAAATGCCTCTAAAGCCACTTTAGGAGAGTTCCGGCAAGTTCAAAAGTTCTCCATAAGATTTGATGAGACAGTCCGTAGGCACAGCCGCGGTTTGTGTAAAAGGAGCGTACCTTCCACAGGTGTACAAAACTCAACAACCAACCACAGTGGATACTAGAGGAGACCATCTTGAAAAGCTCCAATGCCCAGTTTGAGACCCTAGCATGGTCCCATGAAGACGGGAAGCGCACAACAGTATTTGGACCAATAGAAATCTATGGCTTAACGCAGTAAAAGGAGAACCCTGAGGGTAAGTACTTACAAACGTGCTTCTCAAAATGTCAGATCAGGAATGCCGAAACAACCAAGTGAGTCCAGATCTTCTTTTACAGGTGTGGTTTACAAGATCCGGCCAACTAAGGACTTAAACCCCAGTCCAAGAAGGGCCCAGATGGCCAAATAGAAGAATAGGACTTCTCAGGAGTGGAACTCACTAGCCAGAAGTGAAATCAACGGCGACAATTGCTGTTAGTAGACGGAGGTACCTATCCAAGCTGACTGCTCGATTGGCATAGAGGGGCAGCCACCCAACATAGGAGCATCCCTAGATGAAGAAGATGGTGGAAGGGACCCAGGACGGTTCATACAAATAGGATAGGAGGGGTAATGGTGTCCCAATACCCTCTGGGTGGCGTCAGCTTTCTACACCAAGGTGGATGACCATGGTAGTACAGTGGGAAGGCCTCTGTTAAACAGCCCAGAGACGAACCCAGCACAGATGTCCTAGCCCAGCCAAGAAGGAGGAAGAAGACAGCTGAAGAAGGATGTCCAGCAGCCAAATATCCAAATTGATGCTAAAATAATGAGACACAAGTTGGTCCCAATGTTGCAGTAGCAGACCTTAGGTGCCAAATCACCCAGCAGATAGGTAAACCTGCAGAGTTGAACAGAACTCATCACAAATCCAACAGAACGGAGGCAGGGTTACGGTCTCAGCTAGAAATAACCATAAACGCATGAGCTGTATTAAGCCAGCCCTCCATTCACATACAAGTGCACCTAATCAAGGCTTTGGCGGCCAACCAATTAGGTTGGGCCCAAAATACATCAAACATTCAGGTCCACCCATACAGGATGTGTAATGACCTGCCCAGGGATAGGTACTGGTGTAAACCAACCCAAACTACTATTCTGGGCTCACAGTGAGGTCATGTGTGCACAATGGCCACTTGAAGCCTTCCTCTGGGTTTCCTACGATAAAAGTCATGGCCCAAAACAAAATTACCTAGAATGGGACTTAAAAATATATACTACTGCCCCATAGCTACCAATAAGGTACACTGAGCTACTAATGTAATAAATCAGTTAATACCCCTTGTAAAGACAAAGCTAAACGACAGCTGTCACCAGCCTACCCCCTCTAAAACCAATGTATGGCGATATCACCCTCCAGCCAAAATGCTGTGCTGTAAATCACCCTTGCCATGCGGCACAAATGGGTTACCATGGAACCATATGCTCAAAAAGGGTTGCAGTGGCAGGGGGAACTTCAGTAGAAGTCAGAGATTGTAAAAACCAAAGTGGGAAAAAAGCAGAAAGTTTAGGGGGTCTCCAAAAAGGGACAGCAGAACCCCAAAATGTAATTCTGCGCTTCTACTACGTAACATTCAAGCCACATAAGGCCACAGTTGTGATGTTGGATAGAACAGGGGCAACACGTAGAGCAACAGAGGTTCGAATCCCGGATCTGCACTTAGAAATCAAACTCATGTACGGTATTAGGCTGCATTATAAAAAAAAAAAATGTTTCATTATTTGGCAATATCGTTAGCATCCAGACAAGACTTTCAGCAAGGGCCGAACTGGGCCCATTTTGTAAATGGAGGGGAAAAATGCCGTGGGCAAGTGAAGAATTGAATAATAGCCGCAGACCTGAATCTACAGATGAAGCAGAAGCCATGATAGTAATGTGAGATGGGAGTGGACCAACCCCTTCATTTTGTTTCATTGAATTAATCAGATTTGAGCAGTAATAATCAAGAAGAATCTTCCCATTGGGGAATAGATCAGTGTTCCCTCCAGAGTAGGTTTGTTGAAATGACTGGGATCAGTTTGCCAATTTGTCTTTTCCATGAAAAAATATTAGTTTGAAATACTTTGTCAGCAAAGAAGGAAAACCTAGTTATAGTAACTGGATGCATAAACTAACCCGAGTGAAGATTGCTCTTTGGCTGTCTGTGGCTAATAACATTGTTTGTAATTAAGTAGAGTTGTCTTCTTGAGTAGCCGCTCAGTAATTTGCTCTCACATATGTCTAATTAACCAACCAAGCATAATCTGATAGTTTCTTACCCAGCTGTGATGCCTCCCCAAAAACATGGAAACCTTCCGACTCTGCAGCGTATCATATTCATTTTTTGTGTGAAAAGTTTCATTAGCATTTTCAATCTTACAGATAGGTGGCTAAATCAATTGACCTGATTGCCTGTGTAAGGCGTGGTTTCTGGAATCCCCACCCCCCACCCATCCCAGGTGAGGCTGTGTGAAGTGGGCATGGAATCAAGTCATATTTTATGATAAGGGGTGCCCCAGGTTTTTGGCCTAGCGCTTGGGACAGTTTCCCTGAGTGTTTGCGCCCCTTCACATAATGAACAAAAACACAGGCAAGACATTTTGTGAAGTTCTTTTGGACTCAGAGAAACACCTTTCTGAAGCATTACTCAGAAATATGAAACTGACACTGGAGGTAGTAAGTTCATATATTTAATATCACATCTATATCGTACAAGCTCTGATTCGCATTGCACATACTATGGAAGCAGCAATTATAACATAGCACATTACCATACATATGAAGAGTACTGTTGTGTAAGCTAGGAGCATGGTTTACATTAATAGAGGAAAAGAACAAGTAATCATTTTAGGTTACCAGCTTGAGTGTCATAGAATTTATGTTACGTTGACCTACACTATGCTATGTTATGGTGTAACATACCAACGTGTATCATACCAAACGCCTTCAGTCTCAAAATGAAAGTAGCCCGACTTCACATTTAACTCACGCTTTAAGGCCAGATGTGCTGCACACAAATCGACCACGGCTTCCTGACGATTGGGCCTGCTCTCGGCTCTGCTCTGTGACCTGCGATGATCAATCTCCCCAGCCCACACGACTCGAGTTCTGCTGCTTGCTGGGTCCCTTTCTGCCCATTTAGCTCGCCTTTTACATGTAAAAAGGGGTGAGACCTGAGCGTCATATCCTGCCATATGGAAGCTTAACACCTAGCGCTTAAGAGTGTTCCTTTACTTTGAACACACAATATACCTATGTGCAAACTCAAGAGACAGGCGTTGCCTGTGTCCCCTGGTTTTCTCTACCGCAGTGACTGGGCTTCAGTTTATTGAACGGGTAAAGAGTGTCAATTGCTTCTACACAACTGAAAACTCAATTTTATTAAGTGGGCTTCTGAAGGGGTAAAGCACATCACTCGCCTCCACACACGTTCAACTGTGCACGTGTATTTTGGTATCATGCTTCCTGTCATTAGCTGCTTATCAGATCTGACTGGTGCGAAAACGCATCTCTTGAATTTGCTACAAGCTGTTTAAGACAGAAAGTTGTCTTTTGTGGTTAGGTTTCTTCTGCTGGAAAGGGGAAGCTCATCGCCTTTCGCTGAAGTCAAACGGCAAGTGTATGTGTGTGTTTCTAGTTTACACGCACGTGCGTTTAGTCATATTTAGTTAAGGAACTTATATTATCAGAGGCTAGTGTCTGTTTCTGTCCCTTGTAAAAAGGCCGTACATTATTGGACATTATGTGCATTTTTTATCAAGGAGCACATGTAGCACCCTGACTGTTTCCTCTGCAAAGTGCAAAGGGGCCTGATGTGAGTCAAATTGTATTTTCAGACCTATTATTCTTAACACCCCGTGCAAGGCAATTTGACATAGATCAAACGATTTCTAGCTCTGTGAAGTCAATAATACCCCTGTTGGCAGCTATATTTACATAAAGATTGCCTATATTGGTAGCAAAAAACGAAAACATTTACACATTCATATTTTTGCAAATAATTGCTGCATGTAAAACATGAGTAGCTTAATAAATTACTGAGTGCCTAGAAGCATGTCCTGTGTGCTATACACAATAATAAATCAGCAGCTGCATCATATTTCACATAGTTATCACTAAGTGCCAACATCATCATGAATGAATACATTAACATTGAGGTATTCAGAATGAGTCCATTCCATTGCAACTGGACCTAGCTAAGGATGCATGAATGAATGAATGCATGTATTCAATATGAGGTATTTAGGTAAACTGAAAATCATTACTGGCAATAGCTTCAAAATACGACAAAGGATCCTTTGAGAATCCATTAGTAATTAACAAACAACAAAGCTTGGCTCCTGGCTTCTTGACCCAATGCTCTGTGGACTGTGTGATTTTGAGCACATGCTCACATGCTTAAACTGTCAATAGTTTGAATCGGTGTCCTTGAAAATAAACCAATATGTGAGTGTATTTGTTACCCACAGTGATTCGCACATGCAGCTCATCCAGTTCGTACGTTTGCTTTCTACTCAAGCTTGCATCTTGTGGCCTAATGCCAAATATTTTCAGTTCTATGACCCCTGATGACAGAGATGGCCGCTCGGGTGAATTTTGTAGAATTTCAGGCATTCTGAACTCTGGCTGAGCAGCATGTCTTCTTCTGAGGTGTGTTAAGAAGCACAGAGGAGACGAAAACAGGATGTGCATGTCGTCATTTTGTACTGTCCTGGGCATTGTTTCCTTGTGCCATATATTCCTTTCAACCAGAGGAATCTATCACTTGTCCCGCCTGTCTCCCCACAAATCAATCCCATTTGCATTTTCTGTTGGTGCTGTCTTCAGGGCACTTAATCTTTTTCATATGTTCCCATTTCTGTGCCTCAGACATTTACCTTATTAAGTACTCAAAAATACAGATGCAAATGCAATTATTTTTTTATTTTAATTTTATTTTTTGTGATGGACAAACAGAGCCCATTCAATGGAAATATTTAAGCCGTCCTTAACGGTATTTAGTGAATAAATCCATTTCTGTTCTGCCTGTCTTAACTTGAGGTCTCTATTACCGGGAAGGATCATCTCAATTATGAACCAATGTATGTCATCTCCACTATGTTGAGTGGACTTAAAATGTGCCACCAAGGGTTTTTCTGCTACACAATTTTTTACACACGACCTGTGTTCGCAGCCCATCATGTGGTAAATTCTAAAATAGCAATAATTAGTGAATTCACGCATTTAAAGCACAATGTGCATAGTTTGAGCTGCTTATTTAAAAGTGTTTGAGCAAAAGAATTTTCAAGGGAAACATTCCATTATGGGTAATGATGATACCAAAAATAAATGTATCCTTCTGTTTAGAACTATATACAGGTGAAGATGAAAAGGATGCCATGATAGACTTGTCATGCTGAAAGTTGCAGCAACCATTTTTTTTAAGATCAAATATTTGTTTGTTTGTTTTTGTGTAAAATTGAGAATATGGCTAGAATCGTGTGGTGTCATATGAAGATTTGGGAACATATGAAAAAGATTAAGTGCCCTGAAGACAGCACCAACAGAAAATGCAATTGGGATTGGTTTATGTGCGTTTTCTTAAATTTGTTTTTGGTCCTAGAAACACATTTTGTGAGTGTAGGCACGTGTTCTTATCCTCATAAGCTAAGAGGGTAGTATCAGAGAAAGTAGTGGTAGAGATACTAATCAGCTCTCCACTCAGGCACAGAAGAGCCTGCATTGTATGCATTTTCGCCATATGAGTTATACGTATATGTGTAGATGTCATTGTCAGAATGAATTTTGATTATGCTGTTGTTTTTATATAAATGTATTGTCATTTGCGAGTGGTTTGATAAATATTAAAATATGTATATTTTTGGATAACACATGGTCATTCGCCCTTTTTGATGGTCAAGGGGTGGACATGACTAGGTCCATAGGCATCTAAAATCTCACCGTAAACAGAGGGAAAGGAAGCTGGTTTGTGGGCTATTGTATATTTTGTGTCTATTTGTCCTCACTCACAAAGCCCCTAAAAAGAGGACTTTGAAGCTCTAGATAGCTGATTAGCTAGAATAGTGACATGACATTCCAGGGCTGAACAATATTACTGCATAACATGCTATGAACATTAAAACATTTCCTATTACTTGCAGCATTGCACAAATATTCCATGACCGTTTACATTTTATTAAATTGGGATAAAATATTATATATGAAAAATATATGAATTCAAATCCATCATAAAATTGTACAAAAAACGAAAGCAAAGTAATACAAAAAAATTCAACAAACTACTCCTAGTTTTAACACATCGACACCTCCTCTACATATAAAACCATCACAAACATGGGTGCTAGTATGTTGATTGTACTTGGATCTGCACACCAAGTGCCTTTATTGTGGCTGAAACAATAATGAACCTCTGTATTTTTCTTCTTGTGTCGGAACTTGTAATGTGTGCGATCCCAGAAATTAATGCCAAACGAAAATCCAAATGCGATGAAGAAAATTCTTGGTTTATTGCTAAATTATATATAAATTTATTCTTCATGTATTGATTTCATACATAACATTTTACATACGTTTGATGTACAGATCGTAATGGTTACTCATCCATTTATCATGTATTAATTTCATACATTTAAGGATATTTTACATTCCCATATTGCACTTGTATGCATATTTGATCTCCCAACACGTGTTTCCCCACAGCATTGCCGTGGTTCATCAGGAGAGATTCTGCACCAAAATGAAAGAAGCAAAAAAACAGTTTTTTAGAAAAAAGATTTATGGTATGTTTGAATGAAACAATTAGTTATGTGTAATTCAGAAAGAAAAACTATGTTTAAAGATAGAAGATAGAGGACTTATTGAATGTGTATAGGGTTAAATTCTCTCACCCCTTTATATCAGTCGCTTTCTTTGTTTCTTTTTGTACCCATACTTTTCATTCAAGCAGAATTCTTGTCGCCAAAGCTGTAATATCTGCAAAAATATATATATATATATATATATATATATATGTGGACCAATTAGTTATCTGATGCCCTGACGATTTTTTTCCAGATAATTATTTCTTTTAGCTTCTAAAAGCAAGGTGAACAAGTGAGCCAAAAAGTGTTCACCCTTTGGGACAGGCAGTTCAAGTTGGACAGTTTGTCCTTGAGAAGCTTATAAATCAATGAACTTTTAGCTTCTAAGCTTCTCAGCAAATAGTTTTTAGATACTTTAAAGGTTAGATATTTTGGAGGTTCCTAAACAGTCAGATGCACGTTTTTGCATTTCTTGCCTTACAACAAGATTTTGGCTTTACCTTAGTCTCCTTTTCTTTTTCCAATTTGAAGATAGCATCCGCAAGGTCCGATTGCCTTGCTCAGTTCACCAGGATCCACGATGGATCACTTTGTTTTCCTTATCCGCTTTTATAGCGTGATTTGGCGCGTCATGACGTCATCGTGTACGCATGCTGCAATGACGTCATACGTTCCAAAACGTGCCGTGGCCATTTTGTAATGGCTAATTTGCCGCGATGCTGACGTTTGTTTTTATTTTTAAATGTAAGAATGAACCTTAGAATGATCTAGTTGGTTTATTTTTTATACTTAGTATGGAGTTGGTATTTGTATAGAATTTGTCTATTATGTTATCTAAAGATAACAAAGCTTGATATTATTGACATAATTTGTGACCATATGTAAGAAGTGAAAAAAGATGAAAGAATTTTTTGGGATCAAACATTTTTTTTGGTACATGCAAGCATGTAGGTCAACAGAAGAAAGAAAAAGATATTTTTAAATAAATAGACATTACTTTCCAACAACTAAAAAGCAAAGAAGAACAATTAAATAATAAAACACGTAGATTAGATGCAAAAATACCAAATTCAACATAATGTAGATCGAAATTATTTTCTGCAAGTGGTTGTAACTTGATCAGACCATAATGTCTTCTTTGGAGATTAAACCCATTGTTCTTAAATTGTCCATATCTGTTTTTCCTGTGTCAAAAAGTCTCACTTGTCTGTAGTTTAAAGCCAGTAGGCCATCTCGTGTTCCGTGTTTAGACCAGTGTGACAAGTGTCCAAAATACAGATCCACTTCGCTTCTCTCCTGCGTAGTAGGAGTTCTCTATCCCCACCTCTTTCCGTTTGGGCATTTTTTCCAGGCCCAAAAATGTGATGTCCTTAATGTTGGATTGGTGGTGCTCTTGGATGAAATGAATGGCCATGGGATATCTTGTGTCTCCATTTTTTATAGCTGTAAAGCGTTCCATGATACAAATTTTCATTTCTCTTATTGTGCTACCAATGCACTTCTTGCCACAAACACATATGATTGCATAGATAACTTATTTGCTTTTACAATTGATGAATTGTTTGATTTCTTGCAATTTCCTAGTTGGCAATCTTATGTGTTTGGTAGCATGTAGCATCTGAATGCAGACTGTACAGTTTCGACATTTGTAGGAGCTTGTTGGTGAAAGTATTTTTAAGAATTCACTGAGGTTACTCGTACTTAGATTCTTGAGGTGGCTAGGGCTTAATCTCTGTTTCAGTGTAGGGGCTTTTCGAAATACTATTGTTGGCTTTTCTTCTAAATGTTTTTGTAGTGTCTCATCGGTTCGTAGAATATTCCTTTGTTTAACACTTTCTTCACAATGTATGCTTCACTACTGTATGTAGTGATAAAGTGTGTTTTTGTACATTTATTTGTCATTTTTTGCTTGTTTGTTAGTAGACTTGGTCTCGTTATTTTTTCTGCTTTCCTTATAGCCTGATTCAAAGATTCCTCATGGTATCCTCATTGGATACATTTCTCTTTTAGGTCCATTAGGTGTGCTTGATATTTATTTTCCGTGCTGCAATTGCGTTTTACTCTAAGGATTTCTCCATATGGGATATTTTTGATGGTATGTTTAACATAATTACTTTGTGCATGTAGTTTATTTACTGCATGTTATATAATATGTTCAAACTCTCAATACCGTTCTTAGTGAACACATTACACTCTACTCTTCTCTATTTCACCTTAGAGTACAATCTGTTTAGTCCACTAGCGGTTACTTTACTCAGATCGTATATTTGTGAATAAACTCTTATATAGTTCAAGTAGTGTGCTGATCTAGACAGTGAAAATCCTATCCATTCATCCATGTTTCTGTCAACATTATGCCATTAATGTCTAGACATTCATCAGGGGCCAATTGAGCTGTTTTCTTATTTACTTTAGGGCAGGGACTTTGTGTAGGATCCTTTCGGTTCCTGGCTAATTTTGTTTGTGCCTCTGCTGGAATGACAGAACAGTCTCGGTTTGTATATGTTCATGTGTTTATTCAGGTATTAGAGCATGAGTCGCTGCCTACTTTCTTTCTTGGTGTGTACCTTTTGTAACTGACTTATTTCTCCAGTGCCTCTTATACAGTAGTGAACCATACACTAGCGAGAAAACCAATGACACTATATCATCTAGCTGCTTGTGACTATCCTATGATATGACCATATTAATTGTTGGGTTTAATGTTAATAACCCACTCACCTTTTGAGTAGAGGAAATAATAACTTATCTCACAATTTTTGATTAACATAAATATCTTGTTCTCATCCTTTACAAATGGCACTTACTGTTGGAATCATATATTGTATGGATATTATAGTGTACCATTCTGTTGCTACATTATTATTTACCATTGCATATTTAAAGGCACTTCCTATATGCCTTACAATTCCTCTAATGGCTTTTCTTTGAATAATGATACTCATTTTATGAACCTTAGAAGAATGAAGGTCTGAGTTGGACCTACTGTGCTAGTTGAACTTGTCAAGTGCAGACTGTCCCCTTGTCTGAGCTGAGCTCTTACCTTGTGAGTTATCCACCCAAACCAAGTACTTGCAACTGTTTTGCATTGAAAACTGCAAACCACAGATTTTAAATTTGATAGCCACTTTCCAGCAAGAAATGAAATCCTTGGTATGTGATAGAGCCGAAGATATTCACTATAACCGCTATAACCTTTACTTATATCCCTCTAGACAGTGTCTAAGAGTAGTACAGGTACTTTTTCTGATCACCATACATTTTTAGCTTGATTTGAATATTGCTGCCATAGGAGTAAGATGTAAAGCCCACCTAATAAAAGAAGAAAGAAGGCATATAATAGGGGAAAGAGAGCATCCCTCACAAGGTCCACATGTCCGCTTTATCTCAGGTGGCATCTATACCACCTGATACAAACCAGTTTTTTAGATACAACAATCATGGCCCACATGTGTTTCTCCATATGTGCTTTTAATTCAGGAATAACAAATGAGTTTAACTGCTCTTGTGACACTTGAGACCAAAAGCCTCTGCTCATTAACTGAAATACCTTAGTGCCATTGTGGAGAGGAAGTGGGATTAGGAGTTTGCAGAGATGTGTGTCTTCTAATTACAAAAATGGGTGTGTTTTCTTTATGTTGCCCGTTGGCAAAGTTTGAGAGTTGGGAAGCAGTGTCTGAAAGATAAGAGTTGATGCCTGAATCATGAAAATTCCCTGCTCCTGCTGTCCAGATGGTTTAATAGTGGCTGGTAAAATAGACTGGGTACTACTGCTTAATGTGAATATAAAACTGCTAACATTTTTCAGAAGTTATCATTATTATGGAAACTGTGATATTTTCTGTATTTTATGGATGGTTTAGTACAGGTTAATGATTGATAGGACAGCTGCATTCTGGAACTATTGTTATATGTAATTAAATAACTTTTCCATTCAACGTAGGGCTATGTCGTATTGCATCTTGTCAGGATTTATGTGGGCCTTGATTTATTAGCTTGTATTGAATTTTCCATGAAGGGTCTCAAACATGCCAACAGGGTTTTTTGTTTTGTGCCCTCACAGAGAGAAGCGTAGCAGTGACACTAGCACTCTCAGGGAACTGGCTCAGCTGCTTCCCAGCACACCACAGAATTACTCCAAGAAACCCACCAAGGTACCTATTTTGGGCATTGAATTGTGGAAAATGTTAAGTTCTCGCTCTCAACATTCTGTGAAACATCATCATTCCCTTTATCTCATCAGTTGACCTGCAAATTCCACTCTGGATCCGTAATAGGCCCCTTTTGCTCACTGTGAAGGCATCATGAAGTAGACGCAGACAACGCAATTAAAGTTTGGGCTACAAACTTTTATTCAAAAGAAAAGAAGGTTGGAAAAAGGCCTAGCTTGCCCTATGCTAAGGTGGGAGTTCCCTACCTAAATAAAGCCAAGGTAGTCGGTGTCAGGAAGTCCAAAGCAAATGTCTGTCTGTCTCCTAAACCTATACTTGCCCTCACATCTATTTGTATGCAATCTGTAGGGATGTCACCCTCAAAATGATAAGTGTTCAAATAATAAAAGTTCAGAGCTTCGTCCAGTTCTTGGTGTTCAAAGGGTTTCCCTTCCCAAAGGTTCAAATAATTCACGATGCAAAAGGGGTTCCCTTCCCCATGCTTTCAAGTCTTTCAACAGTTTCAACACAACACAATTCCTTGGGATAATTCCCAGCTCTTCTGGTTTGGTAACCATTTACCAATTTCATATAATTCAGTTCCATGATTTCAAAACACACCCGATTTCCTTTAGAATCAATCGCAAGCTTCTTTGTGGTGCTCTAAGGGGCTTTTCCATAAATGAGGTGTACTCGGTCTAGACGCAGTTGGACCACACAATCCACCCATTACCGGTCACACACCTTACTTGCTCCTTCATACACACGTTGCCATGTTGCCATCTCTACAGTGGTGCTTGGTTTATTCTCATTTCACATCCTCATGATGGTTTGCCTGCCACCTGTCATGACCCTTGCCCCTGGCCCTCACTGGCAAGTCAGCCTTCCAGTTAGGGCCAGGTCAAAGGCCTTAAAACCTCATCCAAGACTCTCTTGGAGTCAGTCCTGGTGCCAAATAGCCTTTGGCTCCAGGCTCATAACCATCATGAAGACCAACATTAGAATGGGACTATTTACTTTGGACTATTTAACTTGGGAGGTTGGGGGGTTCAGCCAACATGGAGGCACACACATAGCTCAGTAGTCTATTTTACCTGGACTACTTTACCTGAGACTATTTAAACCACACCCAAACAGCAGAACATGCTTTGCGTTTATTCTGCTGTGGGCAGCGTAACGCTCACCGTGTCCAGTTCTTTGATGCCAGTTTACCTGAAACCAAGAATCTGCAGAGAGATAAAGAACACTACGAAATTTACCTGGAACAGTATCCTGTCTTCAATCCATCGCCGACTTCAGTTCCACTCACCTGAAGGCACGAACTCCATCATCCGGCACCGCATGCATCCTGGAATACCATAACCTGGAAAGAGGAGAAAGAAAGACAGCATTAGTAAGCGTTTACTCGCGTTTCCTTCTGAATGAAGAAAGCCACACAATTCTTACCTGGGTAGTCATCTCCTGGTCAGTATAATTGCTGGAACATTACGGCGCTTGGCGAGGAACATTGCAACCTGCAAGGAGAGAAAAGACACAGGTTAGCAATTTAAAAGGCGAAACAGGGCTGCGCATCGCGCATTACTCACCGGACAGCATCGCACACACCGCGCTTTCGCCTACCGGCCCATGCTCATCTTCAAACTGCATGACAACTCCAAAATACCTCCATACCTAAAAGGAAAGAAGCAAGACATTATTATTCGAACTAAGAGGAACATAAGAACTGCATATAAAGACTGTAAAGCAGCAAACCTACAGAGTCGCCACAGGCCTGGATTCCCACAGGGGGGCTTGCACCAGTGAAGTAACTTGGTCGCTGCTCGCCCCCCGCCTCTACGCGCCCCTGCCACGAGGAGCAGGACGGAGAATCCACCTTCTACAATATTAAGGTGAGGAGAGGGCCCAAGGGGGAGGAAGGAGTTCAGGCCAAGGGAGGTGGTAAAACATAAAGACAATCTGGTATTGAATCCAGCTCTCCTATATTGAAGACCCATCTTTAACCAGAGGCGTTACCAAGGGACCGGCATAGGGTTCGAGAGTGCAAATCATCCAACCAGGGCTGGGTGGCGTCCCCGTGGATACCAGGTGAGCGTAACACCACCATTCACTTGTTGGACTTTCACATACTCTCATGGCTATTGCCAGTGCTTGTTCTCCCAAGTTACAGTTCCTTTATGGCTCTTGCCAATGCTTGTTCTCTCATGTTACACAATTCCTTTATATTGTGTGATAACACAAAACTGCTTTAATTCATAACGGTATTCAACCGTACTTGCTTTCATTTAGATTGGTATTCAAAATTCTTGCTTTTATTTAAATCCGTATTCAAAACGCTTGGTTTCATTTAGTTCGGCATTCATTAACTTTCTTTATAAGTCTTACATGCTCGCCTACCGTCCCGGTGTCCCCGTTCCTACGCTGACGCACTGGTCGGTGCTTACGGCATTCAAGTGAGGCTTCTGGTTGCCACAAGCGCTCTCTCTCTCTCTCTCTCTCTCTCTCTCTCTCTCTCTCTCTCTCTCTCTCTCTCTCTCTCTCGTGCAGCACCTTGCTCTGTCTGCACAAGCGGCTCTCCGTGGCTTTGCGCTACCAACACTGATGCTTCTCTCGCAACTCGGGCCTCAATCGGCAGCTTAGCCTGATCATGCCGGTTCCTTCTCTGTATTCCACCATAGGGCTCCAACTTCCTTTAGCCTCACTTCCTACTGCATACACTCTGCATCGTTCCGGTTCCTTGAGCACTCTGTCTGCCACGCTGCCTTCCTGGAGAGATATGCTCTCGTGCAGTAGTCCGTAGACCTGCTTCCACAGCTGACCCCATTTTCGCCGTACTTCCTACTTTTAAACTTCCCGCCAGGTTGATTGGTCCGAAAGACTGCATCCCACCAGGTTGATTGGTCCGAAAAGGACTAGACCTCTCAATGCCGACATGGGAAGTTCTGCATTGCTCGTGCTTGCCTTTTCCTCCTCCCAGTACTTAACTGGTGTCTGTGTGTGTGTGCGAGAATCAATAAAGAGAGGATGTATGGCTCTGGTTTGCCTCTTCCGCGTCCCATTACCTGACTGGTATTTGTGGGCAATACTTCTCATAATACCTGCCTGTGCCCATAACCATTAGAATGAGACACCAGCACCAACAGTCAAAGGCTTCACAGTCGTATTGTATTCATAATTTGCTTAAGCGGGGCTCGGACGAAGCAACCAGCTTCGTCTGTGCCTCTCTCGTTATTCTGAGAACAAACAGCCTTTATACACTTGGTGTTACATTGCTTCATGACTGGCATTAAATCGCCAGGCTAAATGCGAACACAGAGTCAGGGTCTCAGTTTACTGCTAATGCAGCTGCTACCGGGGCTATTTCCACCCCTTGGGCTTGCTCTAAGAATACATGCATACGTGCAAATCAAAAAGGGTTTTTCTGAAAGGCAAGCACACTGTAGCCATGTGCACATCTAACCAGATAGAAAGAAATAATGTTCATTCATTTTACAGTGTGCTTACAGTTGACATGTTTACTGGGAGATGATCTACTGGAAAAATAGGGAAGGGGCTGGTAATAGACTACTAAGGCCTGGGGAATGTCAGACTCATTATAAAAGGGAAATGGGGGGATACCATGTCTCACCTCCCCACTCCCAAATTCTCCCCCACTGCCGTGATCCTCCCTCGCATATCCACCTCCAAGTTCAGGATCCGATAGCGACTGCCTTCCCTTGGCCACCCGGGAGGAGGATATATTCGGGAAAGAAGTAAGTGTGCCCTCAGATTCCTTACATCACTCAAACGCTCTTGCTTATTCTGACCCTTCAGTTCATCTTGTTCAGTTATTCAGACTTGTATACTTTATAGTTGAGCTGCAATATGGATGTATTATATATACACCACTGAGAGTAAAATCTGAAAAAAAGAATTAACTCAATGAGCAGTAAAATGGTTCCTTTGGTAACTCAAATAAGGATTGTGGTCCTAAGTACAATCTACTGTGTGGTCACAAGCAGATGTTCTTGCAAATTCAGATGTTCTTGCAAATTCAATACCAGTACACTCGCAGATCTCTGGTTTCGTAAGTCCTGGAACATTTTCAGCTGATGCTGAAGAATGTTTGCCCTTCTTAGTGATGGAGGCCTGACTTCAGATGTTATGGATGGATTTACCAGCAGCATTCATTGTCAATCACAGGTGGGATTCCCATAAAATGTTGCTTTTTTGGTTGTCTCACTTCCCACCACCATGTTCAAGAGTATGGTTCCTGGCTAGTGTTGTAGATAATTTGGTTGAGTTTATTTTCTCGATGTAGATTTCATCGAATTCTTTTATTTTTTTAGAGTCCATGCATTTAGTTATAAAGCGATTTTGCCAAAGTACTTTACAAGTAGATTGACAAAAATTGGACAGCCAATAAATGGCAAATAATAATCAAAAGACTAGGGATGAATAAAGTTTCAACTGTTGGATAGAGCAGAGAGGAGATGAGATTTAAGACGGGAATGGAAGATATGCAGAAAAGGTGAAGAATTAATAAATAAGGGAAGGGAATTCCAAAGTTTAGGGGCTATGTGGAAAAGACGAGATGAGGTACAGGGAGGTTTAGGAACAAATAGAAGATGTATGGATTGAGAACGATGATACAGTGGAGAGTAAAGAGAGATCAAGGAGGAAAGATGGAACAGAGCGAGACCATGGATGCGCTTACAGAAAATACTGAGTAAATGAAAAAGAAGATGAGAGTTAAAGGGTAGGAGCCGAACAATGGGAAGAGAAGTAATAGAAGGGTTTGAGCAAAGTAAGAAAAGGACACAGAGTGAAGTGGAGTGATGTGAGAGGCAGGAAGACCAAACAAGTGTAGAGCAATAATTTAGACAAGATAAAAACAAGGAGATAATAGTTTAGTGGCAGGAAAGCGCAAGCACAGCAAATGTTGTACAGATGAATAAAACAAATGGGAGTGGTGTTAGAAATATGTTATGAAAAGGAGAGCCAAGAGTCTGAAGTGACGCCAAGATTGTGAGCGGACGCAGAGAAAGAGAGAAGAGTGGTGAAAGGAGAAGAAAGAGGGGGGAAAAGGAAAGAACAGGCATGAGGAGGAGAGGATGCAGGAAACAATAGAGTTCAGTTTTAGTTAGGGTTGAGATGAAGGAAATGAGAATACATCCAATAATGGATAGCAGAAAGGTTGTTTGAGACCATAGTGTGAAGAAGCTCAGTAAATGAAGAAAAGTTAAAGAAATCTGTGAATTGTCAGCGTGGAAGTGACACTTATGATGGAATGAGGTGATAAGTGTAGAAAGAGGAATAGCATAAAATGAACGCAGCAGAGGGCCAAATACAGAGCCTTGAGGTACACCATATAGAAAAGGACTTGCAGAGGAGATGTTGGCAGTCCAAGGCATAGAGTAGGATCTCTTGGAGAGATGAGAGTAAACCAGTGAAGAATAGAGCCAGAAATTCCAAGAGAGGAAAGTGTGGAGAGAAAGTAGGGTGATCCACAGTATTAAAAATTTCATATATATCTAAGAGAGTTTATTATGACAAGCAAAAACAAGAGTGGTATAATAGTGAAGAAGAGCAGTATTATTGGAGTGAGAGGGACGGAAACCCGAGTAAAAGGTAGAAGTGAGTACTGATTCAGAAAAGAGCAGGCTTGCAAGTAGACAACCTGCTCTAGTAATTTCAAATGAAAGGGATGAAGAGAAATAGGACGCAAGCTTCCAGGAAGTAAGGGATCAAGGGAGGCTTTTCAGGATGATCACTGCATGCATGAAGAAAGAGGGAAAGGACTATGTGGAGAGGGTGAGATTGAGAATACAGGTGAGGACAGGGATATGTTGAGATGGCTAGAAGGGATAAAGGAAGATGGAATGGGATCCAGAGGGTATGCTGTAGGATGGGCACGAGTTAAGAAAGAAGCAGTGCCTGAGTTGGTAAGAAAGAAAAGGAAGATAGAGGGAAAGGATGGGGGGGGGAGACCGAATTAGATGGTTGGGGAGGAAGAGGTTGGGGCAAAGGAGGACTGTAGTGGGGAGATATTTGAAGTTACGTAGTCTGCAAAGTCTTTTGGAATCCCTCGTATACCTCTTCCATGGTCAGCATCACTTAGCGCAATGGCTTTCCTTGCCCCAGGGAACCCTCTCTCCCCACTTCTCAGCCCCATCAATGGGACTTTCACATCATGAACCATGATAGTTTTTAATCATATGTGTTCTCTAGAATTTCTCTTTCAGCATCAGTAACTGTTATGGGCAGGAAAGTTAGACTATGGAAACAGGCTTTATATGCACGATATAACCCTGTCTCAAGCAACTCCAAGAAAAACAGCCAGGTTTATTTCCTGCCAAATTTCTCAGGTAAGTAAGCACTAGATATAGCCAACTCATTACTTCTACAGGGAGCAAGTCACGCCTTGTAAAATCTTTAAATTCCCATTAGACCTGCAGGGTGATTTCCTTAGTTTTCATACTCTACTTAAGAGAAATGCACTTGACCCATGGTGATCAGTGACAAAATATGTACCACCGCTTTATGTAAAATGGTGCATGTCGCCATAAGCACACTTCATATTTGATGCACTGGTGCCGCCCAAAGGCCAGCCATGCACAGTGAAACTTTCATTTCCTATTTACTGCAAACAAATTTTGTTTGCAGTAAATGTTAAATAAAACATTCCCATGCTCGCAAGCAAGGTTGAGTAGCATTTGAATGCTACTCGCCCTTCATTAAATCTCCTCACTAGTGTGAGTGGGCTAGTATATTTTGTAAAGCCCTGATATTGTTTCAGAACAACTTGGGCTGTAGCACACATTGAAGCCTATAGTAAACATTAAGAATGATGCCTTAAAAGATCAGGGTTACCTTCTGCCTGTATTTAAAATGAAAACCTGGTTGTATGATTAATTCTGGGATTTCAAAGGAAGAGGAACAATTTGGCCACTGCGAAATGTGTACGTATACATACATCATCTGTAGGGCTAGTGTACACAGAATGAATATAGCCTAGTTCCTGGATGCCACGTACTATGACATCATTGTCCTTTGGTTAGATGATGCTATCTTTGCCATTATTTCAAATAGGCTGTCGGGCTGTGATGATGAGTTTGAGTGGGTTTCATATCTCGAACTGAAGGGTCTTGGTGCATGCTACTCTTCTCCCATGCATAAGTGGATTAAGTGTCATAGCTGAATGATATTTTAACAATTGGTCATGGGACAATTCCTGACTTAAAAGGGGGCATACAGCATTACAGCACACATGTTAAGTACCACAGACCTGAAAAGGAATCTACCAGTTACTATACTTGATATCCTTCTGTTCCTGGAGACCTTGCCCACAGTTGAAATAACAATTGATTTCTGGGTTGATAACTCCCAAGTCACATCCTCGTCTCTGACATGGGGGCAGGCATACAATTCACAGTCCTTCATCACTCTTAGGTCGATTTATTTAAGCTAACCTGAGGCCAATAATGTTACCTTCTTGTCTCAGAATGCATATTGACTTTTGAATGGCACATATCCTTAGTGTTTATTCTATTATCTATTTTGATGCTAATTCATTCACCAGAAGTACTGAACAGAATTTCTTTTTAAATGCCTTCTTGTGTGTTTCAGAAGCAACTCTGGGGCACATGAACTTCTGACAGTCCGTGGGTACATTTGTTATTAGAACTGTTTACATTGGCAATTATCTGTCACCCATTTCCCCTTCCAATATTCATACCAAGGGCACTAGACATCAGCATTCCGATTCGTATACCATTACTCGCCAAATAAACTCATAACGGGGATTGCCAACTCAAAATACAGGGAAGCAACATCAATATGTAACAAGAACATAACAAAAAAAGTCTACTGTGACAGGGTCAGGGTCTTGACACTGTCAGAGTGGAGCAGGGACCCCTTTTAACCTGGTGTAAGCTGTATTCATGCTCTTTTTTTTAGTCATTACAAAAACATGTTATTGTGGGAAAACCTGGACTTGTGCAGAGGGTATCTTTTAGTTTCTGGGCCTTCGCTGAGACAACTTAGGTTAAATAAGATTAAAAGCAGGTCCTCCCATTTAGCAGAGGAGGAAAACCTGTTTCAATATAGCCTCATTCTGTTGTTTAATACTGTGTAAAGGCTGACAGCACTGAGCGAAGGTTAATTACACATTGAATCGCAGTGCTCAGCTGTTTACGGTCTTATCAGCCCATAAAAGGTCTCTTTGAAAGCTTGCTTAAATAGGATTACCATTGATGGAACAATGGGCAGACAGGGTTATGTTTAATAATATCAAACACAAGTCACTGACTGTGAACTGGTGGGCAAAGAATGCGATTGAGCCACAAGCAAAGTAGAGACTCTTGACATAGCAAGACCATCTGCCGAATACGGTTTGTCCTACCCACTTGAGATTAGATAAGGATTGGTTGAATTATTGTGTATGTAGTTTAAGCATATTTGCGTTATAATCTTTTGCAAATGAATAACGAATGAACTATGCTGATGCAGGCTAAGTTTTGTGTAAAAGGTTACAACATGAACCATTCAGGTGCTTCATTTCTCCACTGTCCATGAAATACTGGTCTTGGTTGAACCTGACATTCGCTCAAGTGTATTGTATGTGTATATAAAATGTGCCTTGCAAACTTTGAAACTCTGTCTCAGATGCTCTATTTTGCTGGAATTATAGTGCCTACAAGTCTCAAAACGGCACCCAACGTGGGGGCCCCACCGTGGACGAGGGCACTTCAATTGCTAGACGTGACGGAGAGGAGCCAGCCGATTGGACCGCTTGGTTTTGGGGATTCCTGCTATTATTGAGATTTGATTGCCTGCAGCTGACCCTAGCCTCCATCGGCGGTCTTCTCTCCATAGACACCCTCTCCCTGCTGGGGCCCTTCGGACTGCACGCGATATTTCGCCCAGGGCAACTGAGACAGAACTTTGTCAGTAAGTATAGCTGTTTGGCAGGTAAGACTTTATTTGGTTAGGTTAAACTCGAAGATATTTGCAAATTCCTTCTTTGCCAGGAAAAATCAGAACGTTTTTATGAAGCCTGGTCCCAGTAAGCATCGTAAATGTTGGTCCGGACTTTAGCCTGCACCTCCAGAAGGTTCCCCGGCATATGAAATGTATGTCAAATACGGGTTGGGGCGATAGTATTCAACAGTTCATGGCACAAGCAGACTAAAGATACGCCTAGCTTGCGATGGCCAGAAAATTGCTCTTTTGATGTATCCATAATTCAGCATTTAGAATCTGTATTATTAAAGAATAAAGCTAGACCCTCCGCCTTTGATGTTATCCGCGATTGGCTCAAGGAAGCCATGCAAAAAATCAAACGCAAACAGAAATTTGTTCGAAGTGATATGTCACATGCGGATAAAGTTGTAGTTCATGATCAGCAGAAACACCAACAAAATGATAGAGAAATAGACAGGGATTGTCAGTTACAAATAACAGGAGTGTACGCCTTTATACCTACCACTACCCAAGATCCTGTGATAGAACAGATTCTTAATAACCCCGCCAACATCTTCTCCCCTCTGCACCTCCTCCCTCGTATGGTCAACCACAGGGCCCATTAGCATTAGGGTCCCCGGGCCCCAAATTCCCTCCCACTGTTCCTGAACCTCAAAATCCTTCCTTTTTGTCAGATATATCAGAAACCATCATAGACCCTTCCAGTGAATATATCTATGGCCCATTTACCAAAGAAAAGGCACAGAACCCTTTATTGGGAATACACAGGCTGCCTTAATGCCTGCCCAACAGAATAAACTAAGGGAGCAGGCTATTCGGCTCATCGAGCGGAGTCAGACAGAATGCGGTTGTGGAAGTACTTGAAAAACATTGTCCTGAGCGACTGATTCTATTACAATGTTTGGGTGACGACATCCGGATCCAATGGGAACAAAAATTGCTTTTGGTGGTTCCTAGTGGATTGCAAGATTTAAACTAAGCTGCCTTCTCTTGTTAAACAGAGAAGGATGCTTTTTCACATGTTAAAGGACTTTGTTAAAGGACTTGGTGAGATATTTAATGAAATGAAAGGATTAGAGAAGCTTTATTGGAAGCAGAAGCTGAAGGCCATACTTCTGAATATGTCCAATGACACGTTGATACCATAATATGTAAAGAACCTTTCATATCAGATGAGGAACTGCAATTAATTACACGTATTAATTAGGCTCTCAAATGGGCTGCCTCTCTGGCACCTCTGTTATTTTCAGTACCTTTTGTCAGTATGCCCCCCAGATGCAGAGGCATACCATGAGAGTAATATTGGATGCAATTATGCAGCAAAATGAGCAAGGCGAGATAGAGAATTCCACAGAGTTGTAACATCTTAAACTAATAATAGAGAATGCATCCGCAATGAGTTTACCAGAGCAACTCATAAACTTAACAGCACTTATAAAATTACGTAATCCACCTAGTTGTCAGCTCCCTATGCAGGAGGAACCGCCTTCTTATATACCACAGCATGCCACGCTTGATGCTCAGGGAAATCCTGTTCTTGACAACCAAGGGAAACCAATTATGCAACCTGCTAAATATGACACTCAATTCGTTCACATTCCCTTTTCCAGGCAATAATGAAATACATTAAAACAGACTACGCCTGACATTGGAAAAAAACCTACTGGGTTTTGTAAAGAATTAGAGGCCGTTTTGAATACCTCTATTTTCACTAGTAGGGATCTGGAAAACCTATTTTCAGTAATCTTGCCATCAGATATTTGGACACCAATCAGGAATATCACTGACCCTGCAACTTTGAGGGGACATGGGATACGCTTTTTCAACTTGATGCTAATAGAACTGCTGGCGAAAGGCCCACTCCCACAGTGCTCAACCTTCCCACCATGATAGTTGCACAACTAAAAAGCGTGGTACCTGAGAAAATAATTAATTGGGTCAAGCTTGCTGCATTTGTCCAGTATAAAACTGAGGGGATAAGAGTATTTTAATACATTTGAGAAAGTATTTATCGATTATTCAGGACAAGAAATGACTACGCCGGCAGGGAAACAGTTATTTACAGATAAATTAGTCTGGCAATTGTTACCAGAAATTAACGTTCTTATAATGCAATCAGAGAGTGCCTGACAGACTAAAACACTGTCAGATATTCTGCATATGGCTCAGTATTACGGAAATAGAGTGAATGTGGAGAAAGAAAAGGCAGAGAAGAAGAGTGGATCTTAAGACAAGAGTGTTCATACAGCAATTAGAACAGGGAATTAGGTGAGGGCCATTTATTGGCCCAAGAGAAAGAGGTGTTGGTTCGTTTGTACCATTTTCACAGCCTTGTTGAATAGGGGCAGTGGAATGTATCGGAGAAGGGGAAGAGGACGTCAGGGAGGACGGGTAGGAGGTAGGGGCAGATGTGTACCACCTGGGCCTGCGGCTGGCCCTGCTGCAACTACTACAGTCCCTATTAGTTGCAACGTTTTCGATAATCTAAGCGATCATTTTGTCACTAATCAATAGAATACTGAGGATTTCTCTTGGGATTTCTCAGAATAGTACAGCCCTCAAATGAAAATGGAACTGATCCCCAACCCTGTGGGTTAAGCAGGACCCTACGTTCACTTGAGAGTTGGGGGGCAGGAGCAAAAGAGCTCTAGATCATGCTAAGGTTCCAGATATTCCTTTGAGTGGGCATACCAATTTTTCAGTAGGGTTTGCTGGAACACCCGTAGCTAGTAAAGTATCGGTTGCAGTTCCTGTTCTCTTAGGACTAGCAGCTAGCAAGATATTATTCTTTTTGACTACACAATGTGGAGAAAATGCTTTGGGTTTGAATTGGTTGAAGACATTTTGTGCCACTATTTATTGTACGCCAGATATAGTACACATTACAGCATGCCCTTCAAAAATGAATCAGCTTTTTGCAAAACCTCTGCCACCAAAGTTTGATAACATCTCTGATGCTTTATGGGCAGTATCAGATAATGTCTGCCTTATGGTTATTGCCCCAGTAAAAATACAAATACGGCAGGGAGCAGTTTATCCGTGTATTTCCCCCGTACAAAGTACCCCCTGAAAATTATTCAACACTTGAAACAATTGTATCAGACTTAGTAAGACAAAGGATCGTAGAAAAAATAACAGGGAGTGTATGTAATAGCCCCATTTTACCTATTTGTAAAAAAGGGGACACAAACCTACCATATTGTTTCGTAATTGATTTAAGAGCTATCAACAAGATGTTAGTACCTCAATTTCCAATAGTTCCAGACATTACCATCATTCTTGCCATGATGCCACTATTTGCAGAATATTTTTCAGTGATCGACTTGAAAAATACATTTTTTTGTGTACCATTACATCCAAAAAGCAGATTTTTATTTGCTTTCTCCCTTGGTGGAGGAGCGTATACTTTCACTAGAATACCAAAAGGTCACACATAAAGTCCAAGTATATACATTAGGGCACTTAAGGAACAGTTGGATTCCTTGAAATTGCCTGTATCTGTTAGTGATCCAATACATTGACGATTTGCTTATTGCAGCTCCCACGGAGGAACTCTGCAAACATTTTATTTATTTATTAACTTATACCGCACCGAAAGCCCGCAGGCATCAGGGCGCCACAAAAACACACCAAGACGAGCAAATACAGGACGAAAGCAATAAATTAATTGAGTCCACAGCATACAATCGGGTGGGAGAACCACAAGGAAAAGTTATTCAAAGAGATGAGTTTTCAGTGCTTGCTTGAAAGAATGTAGATTGTCCATAGATCGGATGGTCACCGATCTACAGAGGCCTCTCGATCTTGAGTACTTTACTCTTTGCAGCTGTGAATGGAAGGAGGAACTCAAGGTCCTCTTAGGTTGGTAGAGGGGGATCAAGGCTTTGAGGTATTGTAGGGCTTTGCCAAAGAGAGAGTGATGTATGGGTGTGGCAATTCTGGATTGGATACGTTCCTGCACTGGGACCATGCAACTTTATTGTTATTGTCACATCTAGCTCACCATGGCCATAACGCGTCTCTAAAGAAATGTCAGTATTGCAGACAGGAGGTAGAATATCTAAGGTACCTCCTGTCTAAGGAGGGTAGGAAACTAGCACCTGACAGAATACACGTGATTTCTACAATGCCACAGCCGAAAACACAAAAACAAGTTAGAGCGCTGATAGGCGCTGCCTCCTATTGTGGACAATGTATACACACATTTTCGCTTATTGTCAAACCCTTCATACAACTCATGACCAAACATGTACAGGATACAGTGCCATGGACTGATGAACATCAAGAGGCATTTGTTTTGTTGCGCACATCGCTTTGTACTGCTCCCATTTTAGGGACTTTGTGTCATAATCATCTCCAGGGTTGAAGGTTTGGGACCAGGTGTGCAGGCTAGCAAGGGTTCTTTGTGCAGATCTGTGGGGGCTAGATGGGTACTAGCATGGCGTACCAGGCACTCTTCATAATCCTCAGTATCGGATTCACAGTGGGCTCCCATAGAGATCTAATGGTTAACTAATTCCCTTAAAATGGCCGCCTTGCAGGTCACAGACTGAGTAGCTATAGACAGCTAGTAATTGGGCATGGAGGACTATATAAGCCCCGCCTGCGCAGTAACACACACTTTGCGTTAGTTCCACTGACAGCGGTGTACTGCTCACCGGCGCTCTGCTCACAGACCTGTAAAGACAATAGAAAAGTCATGTTATGAACTTATAGAGTTAAAAATCCACAGACCAAATATTCAATGTACCTGACAAGAATTTCCACAGCAGCAGTCCTCCAGCAGGTGGAATCTTCCTCTGAGTTCTGCGGTTCAGTCCGCTACTTTATTCTTCAGTCGCGGCTTCACCGTGGATCCTTCGACCTCTGATAACCTGCAAGACAAGGTACTTCAGTTAAAGAAAACTATTTAAACTTTAATCGCGAGTAAAGATAAACTACACGCTTACTTACCCTAGGACCCAACGAATTTTTCCGAGCATTCCAAAGCTTGGCCTCACAGAGAGTGAATCTCCAGCTTGGACATGAAGGCACGTATCACCACGCGTCTTTTCCAATTACAGGCTCATGCTTACCTCAAGAGAAGACTTCATGTTTTTTCTTTGACGACGCCGTGTTTTCTCAAGTGTGATTCTTTCCTCATCGAACCTGCAAAAGAAAGATAGAGATTTTACACTTTCATCAAGAGAAGCTATCTCTCCAGTTAATATTTTTCCTCAGAAGCTTCAACACCCAACTGATTACAGCAAAGGCCCCAAGCATCAAGACGCTTACCTCCTTGAGGCTTTTCAACGCTCCCCAGCCTGGGGTATTCTTGTGCCTCATTATTAACGCACCCCTGCACAAAAGCAGGATGGAGAACTCCCTAACAAAAAAGCACAGGTGAGAAGGGGAACGGGGCATTCAGATACTATAAGGGCACTCAGTAGGGTGGGAGAGGTAGAGCCATAGTATAGTGACCTGCATTAGATACATTCCAGGCTCCCTTTTTTTTTCTCTCTTCTGGTGACAGTGGAAATTCCTGTTTATCCAGTATTTTCAGATCACGAGGGTATTCAGGCCACTCACTCTCCTGCGGAGATAAGGTAAGTGTTACACTTTGGATTCCAACAAGGAATTTGTTTTATTTGTGCATGAAGTTAATGGATGTGTTTTGGCTGTATTGACACAGGAACATGGAATAAGGAATAGACTGTGTCTATTTTTCTTCCACGTTAGACCCTGTTGCATGCGCTTTTCCTAAATGTTTGCGCGGAATAGCAGCTGAAGCTTTGTCAGTAAAACAATGTTACGGTATGGTTTTAGGTCATTCTTTAACCGTGATGGTACTTCACTTAGTCGATGTCCTTTTAAATGGGTCTCAGACCCAATATATGACTACGCCCCGACTTACCAGATGTGAATTGATATTGTTCTCACCTCACATTAAAATTAAGCGCTACAATATACTCCACTGAGCGACTACCCATACTAAATCAGGGTATTGGGGAGAATGAGTCGACCAACCATGATTGTCTCTTTGCATCTGAAGAAGACACCAAAGGCCAATTGATTTGTGAGATAATCCCCTTCCGGAAGCGGGAGCACGATTATAATTGCGACGGGTCATGTTTTAAAATGCCTGATGGAACTACAACCGCAGTTTATGCAGTTACTACTTAAGTGAGACCAAACAAATACCCTTTAATTCAGCAAAAGCAGCAGAAATCCTAGCTTTGACCCATGCCTGTGAATTACCAGAAAACCTTTCTGTAAGTATTTTCACTGACAGTCACTTTTCTTTTGGAGTAGCACATAATTTTGGAAAACTGTGGGTGGAAAGGGTTTTTGTGACTTCACATGGAACCAAGATTAAGCATGGTTCCTTAGTTTTGCGGTTGTTGCCATCTCTAACGCTACCAAAGAAACTAGCCATAGTTAAATGTGCTGCCCATCAGAAGATAGCGATTGAAATTCATAAAGGAAATGATTTTGCTGACTCCATAGCTACACACACAGAATTAGATTGTACCTCGGGATGTATAATGTTGAGAATATTAGATGGAACCAGGATTCAGGATGTATGGAGGAAACTTATGTCAGTGTCAAAGAGATACAAGCAATGGCCACCGATGAGGACATGAGGGATGGGAAGATAGCTTTGCTATACAGAATGAAGAGGGGTATTGGGTCACAGGGTCTAAAAAACAATAGATGTTACATGACGCCTAATGTACCTTTGGTTGTGCGTATGACCAATGGACCCGCCCACATACATGGTAAAGTTATTTGCAAACAATTGAAGAATGTTTGGTGTAATTCTTTGATTGCTACAGCAGCTGAGAATGTGGTTACAAGTTGTATTATAGCTTACCGGACAACAATTTGCCAGAGGGCCATTGAGTTAAACCTGGTGATCTGGTAATGACTACGAATTTTCAAAGAAGCACCGCACTTGAACCACGCTAGTTAAGACCATACCAGGTGCTGTTGGCCACCCAGACTGCTGTTCCAGTAGAGGGGAAAAAGCACGCTGCTCATATCAAATTGGTTCCTTTACCCTCCCCCTCTGATGGAGATCATCCTCTTCTGTCTGAAGCAAAGGATTTTTGCTCCTCTGTGAGTCTGTCAAATTCTGATATAAAGTCTTCAGTACAGACACCCACCTTGTTCAAAGATCATGCTATTCCTGGAGTGACCAGATACAATCTGAGACCCAGGAAAGAATAAGGTTGGGCTTCTGAAGGTATGAACGTGCAGATCTGGTACTGATGTCAGTTCTGTGTACACTAGGAACCTACAAGTGCAGATCTGGTACTTATGTCACTTCTGTACCCAATGGAAACCTACAAGTGCAGGTCTGATATTGAGGTCAGCCCTGCACCCACAAGAAACCAACGTGTCAGGTAACATGGTATCTAAGACTGAGGGAACCTGCATTATGGAATTGTATCCACTCTGTGATCAAATTCGAATGAAAGACAATAAAGTAACTCTACCTTCTCGCTCACAAAAACTATGGTGAAAAGAGGACCGAATCGTAATACTGACATTATGTATGATCCTGGTGATGAGACTTTCTGTGATCTTTTGGTATCTTGAGCATGATTCTGTGCATCTTTTGAATGCACTTCTTCCCCATGATAATGAAGCTACTACCAAACTTCCTTTTACAACCCATGTTTTAACCCATACTCATCACCCCATGGTTGTATTTCACAGATATGGTTACCAAAATAATGTATATGTACGCATCTTGTACAAAGTTCAAAAAGCTACTAATAGAACAGATTGTTGGCTTTGTTCATATGTCCTGCAGAGTGGAGATGTAATAGGAATACCTTATTATGCAGTCCCAGTTAACTGATTAATGTTATGTGCTTTACTTTTTCTGTCTCGTAGAAATTTGATAAATGATTGGGATAGAGCACGTGCCCCGTCTCGAAGGATAGTGGTTAACACCACCATTAAAAACCCTGAAATATGTAATGTCACCCTTAATAGCAATCTTTGAATTTTGAGTAGAGTGTCTAAACTCCCATGGCGGTCCTACACCTCTTATATGAATGTTACCTATCCTTTATTCCAAGTAACCCATAGGGTAGGAGAGCCCCCGTTTGCTATAGGAAGAAAATAATAATGTGCAATTCTTTGATACAATCGTTGACTACACCTATTATAATAATGACATTCTTCCTTATCGGAATTGGCATTATGTTTGTGATGACGGGAAAGCATATTAGTAGTTGAAGAAGGGTTGGGCGCGCATATGTTACCTTGCTAATGTATTCCCTGGAGTTTATGTGGCCTCCACAGATAATATACACCAGCGTGTCAAATCACAGAGAGGCAAAAGAGAAGTGGACCAGACTGATAATTGGTGTCCAGGTGGCAGCAGCTTTTGAGAAGGGGATAATACCATTGTTAGGGGTTGCCCTTAACTCCAGAAGCATTTGTAAGCTCAGTAGAGTGATAGAAAGTATGTTGAATGAGACTGTGAATATATGTGTGAATCTAACAACTGAGCAGAACGCTATTAGATTGGTGACACTTCAAAATAGAATGGTGTTGGATATTCTCACGGCCTCAAAAGGAGGGGTCTGTAAAATAGTGGGCTCCTCTTGCTGTAGCTATACACCTGATAGCTCCCGAGATATCTTTGATGCCATTGATAGATTACGTGTATTGGAAGAAGCAGTATGTTATGAGGTCGGACAGGAGAACAGTTGGTCCCAATGGTTTTGGGACTTCTTAAAGGATTGGGGATGGAAATTGCTGTCTATATTGTTAGTGGTATTAGTCTTAATGTTAGGTTGCTGCTGTTGTCTCCAGTGCATTCCACATTGTTCCCTTTTATCTCAGAGCTGTGTTAGGGTAGTGAAAAAAATTAAACTCCTTTCCATGGATAGCTATGAAACTAATGTCATGAAAGAAATGCAAATTCAGGATTTAATGGACATATGTATTGAAAGTTTAACCCATTTAGATTACTTATCTGAAAAAAGGAATTAGCTTAGGCTAAAAGGACGGTTTGTTAGAATATAATATGTGTATTTGCTTAGCGCTAAACTAACACATGTTTGTGATCAAAACCCAGTTTTCTTGCCATGTTCAAAAGGGGTTGCATTTGTCAATTTCACCAAACTAATCAAAATACAAATGTATTCATGGCATTTTCCTTTCGTCTTTCAAAAAAATGTTGTTGTGGGAAAAACTTGACTTGTTTTGCAGAGGGTATTTTTTAGTTTCTTAATGGCCTTCGCTGAGACAACTTAGGTTAAACAAGATTAAAAGCAGTTTCTCCCATTTATCAGAGGAGGAAAACCTGTTTCAGTATAGCCTCAATCTGTTGGTTAATACTGTTTAAAGGCTGAAAGTACTGAGCGAAGGTTAAATGCACATTGAATCGCAGTGCTCATCCTTTTTTGATCTATCAGCCCAAAAAAGGTCTCTTGAAAGCTTGCTTCAATAGGATTGCCATTGTTGGAATAATAGGCAGACCGGATTATGTTTAATAATATCAAACACAAGTCACCGACCGTGAATTGGTGGACAAAGTATACGATTGAGCCATAAGCAAAGTAAAGACTCTTGACATAGCAAGAAAATCTGTCGAATACAGTTTGTCCTATCCACTTGAGATTAGATAAGGATTGGTTGAATTACTGTGTATGTAGTTTAAACATATTTGCCTTATCTTTTACAAATGAATAACAAATGACCTATGCTTATGCAGGCTCAGTTTTGTATGTAAAAGGTGACACCACAAACCATTCAGGTATTTCACTTCTCCACGTAATACTGGTCGTTTGAACCTGTAGTCCGCTCTAGTGTATTGTATGTGTATATTAAAATTTGCCTTGCAAACTTTGAAACTATGTTTCAGTGTAACGCTCACCTTGTATCCACAGGGACGCCACCCGACTTGACTTGATCGCTTCTGACTTGGATTCACCTCCCCCAGGGACTCGTTCAGCCGTGGATCTAGTCTGGAAGACAGGAGTTCTGTTTTAGCCACAATCTCCTTCTCTCAGGGCCCACTTCCCAAGTGCCCCCCAACGATCCCCTCAGAGTCTTCCTCACCTCGTGTTTCAATAAGGTGCGCTCTCTGTCCTGCTGTTCTATGCAGCGGCGTGTTGTTGCTGGGTACCTCACAGCCAAGTTACTTCACTGGCGTAGGCCCGGAAGTCCAGTCCTGCTGTGACTCCGCTCATGTGGTGAGTTTATAGTTCTTAAAGGGCGTGTGTCCGTAATGCCCTGTTAATCTCCTCCTTCTCTCGTAGGTACAGAAGGGATGATGAAGACGTCGAGCTGATGGAGAGGGCAGTGCTCGAGAAGGTAAGTGAATGCGCAGAGCGCGGCGCTATGAGCGTCTTAGGAATTGGGCTAACCTGTGCTGTTCTTCCCTTGCAGGTCGCCGAGAAGTTCCTGGAAGAAGTGCGATGAGATGGAGGGGGAGCGTAGAGTTGAGGATGTCCGGACCACTGTTGAATACCAGGAGAGCTTTGGTAGGTAAGCGCGAGTCTGAAAGGCGTTGGAATCGGAAAACAAACGCTTACTAAATTGTCCTCTTCTCTCTCTCTCCCAAGGATGTTGCTTGCTGGTGAGGACGAGCTCCAGAGAAGACACCGAAGCGATCGAGGAACTGGATTGCTGAACAGGTAAGGAGGAATAATGGTGTTCTTCTTCTCCCCTTGTAGATGCTGTCCTGGAATGCTGCGAGCAGGTCTCAGTGAACGTCACGCTGCGAGTGCAGAGCAACGCAAAGCGTGTGCTTCAGCTCGGGCGTGGCTTAAATAGCCTACAGGTATCCCAGGTGCCTCCAGGGGGGACCACGTCCCAGATGCTAGACTGAACCTTGTGGGGGCAGCCATGTTAGTCCATTCTCCAATGGGAACTCCATCTGCCATATGAGCCTGGCGCCAAAGGCTCATATGACGCCAAAGGCTCCAGCACTGGCTCCAGGACAGCCGAGAGGGGCATGATTGGGCCCTTGGGGCCTTGCAGGAACACTGTGGCGAGGCCCAGAGACCCCGAGTCCCAGGGCCAGGGACTATGGTTGTGACAGCACTCCCCGCTAATTCCCCTCTCAAGGTGGTTCTTCTGTCCGGTCCCGGCTTGGTGGGGTCCTCCTGATGAAAGCGTCGTATTAGACGTGGTGCATGAATGTAATCACTGGGCTCCCATGTTCTATCCTGTGGGCCATACCCTTTCCAGTCTACTAGATAGTAAAGTTTTGTTCTAACATACTTTGAGTCTAGAATGTCCTTTACTTCAAATTCTGGCTCTGCGTGGATCATCACTGGTCCCGGTGGAGTAGTTACTCGGGTCCTAGGCTGAACTGATTTCAAAAGGGATACATGAAGCACCGGGTATATCTGCATGTTGGTTGACAACGTCAGTTTAACTGCTGCTGGGTTTATGATGGACTCAATGGGAAACGGCCCCAGGAATCGTGGGCGGAATGTCCGGGTTCCTTTTAGGGGCACATGCTTAGATGCTAGCCACACCCTGTCCCCTACTTGGTAGTCGGGGGGCCTTTTCATGATGCAGGTCTGCTTATTTCTTCTGGCGAACTTTAGCTTGGCACAAATGTTCAATGGCTTTTGTGAAACCCTGCAAAATGGTCACGTGTAGGGTCTTGATGGCTGGCATTTCCAGAGTCGTAGGAATGTCCAGTTCTGACGTGTGTGTTTCTGCCATACACAGTAAAAAATTGAGTCTTCCCGGTACTGCTGTGTAGAGAATTGTTATAGGCATACTCAGCGATCCACAATAAGTCCTTCCAATCCAATCCCCTTCCACTTGGTGAAGCATGCAGCGCAAGTATTGTTCGAGTGTCTGGTTCGTCCTCTCAGTTTGACCATCCGTTTAGGGGTGATGGCTAGTGGATAGTCGAATGTCTATTTGGTCCATCAAACAACATTTCCTCCAGAAGTTGGACACAAATTGGGTACCCCGATCTGAGATCAAGACTGATGGGAATCCATGTAGTCATAACACTTGTTCAAGGAAGATTTTAGCCACGCTGGATGCGTTTGGTAGTCCTTTAAACGGAAAGAAAGTAGCCATCTTGGAGAACAAGTCTGCAATCACCAGGATGGTGTTATAACCTTGACAAGAGGGTAGGTCGGTGATGAAGTCAAGAGACAACATGTGCCACGGAGCCGGTGGCATGTCCAGCGGTTGCTGGAGCCCAGCTGGTCTTTGTTTTGACGATTTATTCTGAGCACAGATACCACAGGAGGTGATGAATTGAATAACGTCTCTGCGCCACGTTGGCCACCAGTATCTTCGTTTCACCTTGGCCAGGGTTTTAGCAATTCCCGGGTGACCTTCCATGAGGGAGTCATGATACTCCGAAATAACCTGTTCTTGAAGCTCTTTTTCAGGCACGAATAGCCGATCCCTGTAGTAAGGTAATTGGTCCTTAACCCGATAGTGTTCTCCTCTCGAATTCCATTCATGTAGTTGTTCCTGAGTCATTACTTGTCGGATTTCTTGCAGCAGCTCGTCTTGAGTCATGGTGTTTGTAATGCCTAAAAGCCTGCCGCCCGTAATGATGGCCACGGGATCAGGAGGTGTATATACCAGCTCATCGGTGCCCATGCGTGAAAGGGCATCAGCTTTGCCATTTCTGACTCCAGGCCGGAACATGATCACATAGTCGTATTGCGCGAAGAAAAGGGCCCAGTGTAATTGTCGAGAGGATTGAGCCTTTGGACTGTTCAGGTAGTGTAGATTTCAGTGGTCAGTTATCACAGTGATAGTGTGTCTGGCTCCCAACAGATAATGTCGCCAGGCCTTGAAGGCCGCTTTTATGGCCAGAAGCTCCTTATCAGTAATGGCATAATTGAGCTCAGGTGGTGAGAATTTTCGTGACCAGAAGGCCAAAGGATGTAGTTGGCCGGTGTGTGGGTCCCTTTGCGATAGTACGGCACCCATAGCCATGCTGGAAGCGTCTGTCTCCACCACATATGGAAGGTCTGGGCGAGGATGTCGCAAGATTGGAGCGGTAGTGAATTTCGCCTTGAGTTCTGGAAAGGCTTTCTCAGCCTCTTCAGTCCATTGAAATGTCTTGTTGCACTTCCTTAGCAACAAGGTAATCGGGTGTACTATTTGCGATAATCCTGGGATGAATCGGCGATAAAAGTTTGCAAAACCTAGCATGCTCTGGACTCCCTTGAATGAACTTGGGGCTGGCCAATTGAGGATGGCATCGACCTTGTGCATATCCATTTGTATTCCTCGTGGGGTGAGGATAAATCCCAGGAACTCCACTTCTGTCACGTGAAATGAGCATTTCTCAAGTTTGGCGTAGATATGACGTTGACGGAGCTTGGTGAGGACGGACCGTACTTGCTTAACATGATCTTGCTCTGAGGCGGAATATACCAGGATGTCGTCTATATAGACTAAGGCGCAGAGGTCAGTCAGCTCTCTCAGAACATCGTTCATGAAATATTGGAGTCCGGCTGGGACATTGCACAGGCCAAATGGCATTACTTGATATTCATATAAGCCATATTTGGTGCGGAACGCCGTTTTCCATTTGTCCCCTTTTTTAATGCGCACAAGATGGGAGGCCCCTCTAAGGTCCAATTTTGTGTAGATTTGGGCATCTTTGACTTGGTCTAACAGTTCCGGGATCAGGGGTAGAGGGTAGAGATTCTTGACAGTGACTTGGTTCAATGCGTGGTAGTCGATGCAGGTCCTCAATTCTCCTTCCTTCTTCGGCACGAAGAATAAGGGAGACGCTGCTGATGACTTTGAGGGGCGGATGAAACCGTTGGCCAGATATTGTTTCAGATATGACTTCAAATGTTGGTTCTCGGGTTCAGTGAGTGCGTAGATACGGCCACAAGTAATTCGGGCACCAGGTATCAGATCGATCTGGCAATAATAGGGTCTGTGGGGCGGCAAAGTATTATCTTGTTCTTTTTAAAACACATCTCGAAAGTCCTGATATTAGGTTGGTAGGGTAGCAACCACGCCTAAGACACTTATCGCCCCTTCCTGAACTGACAAACCGGTATTCTTACTCTTCCTTCCTTTGGGATAGCAGGTGTGTGTGCAGTCCTGGGAAAAGACCAACTCTCGGGCACGCCAGTTAATCCGTGGATTATGTGCGACCAGCCACGGCATCCCTAGGATTAATCGGAATTGTGGTGCTTTGATGAGGTCAAAAGTGATTGATTCTCGATGACGATCCTGACATAAGAGGGTGAGATCGGTGGCACATTCGGACACGGGACCGGAGGCGATTTCGGTGCCATCTACAGTGGTTACAGTCACTGTGGTGGGCTTAGAGCAGAGTGGGAGCCCCATCTTTGCTGCAAGATCCTGATCCATGTAATTCCCCACGGCTCCGCTGTCAATGTAAGCTTCAACAAATGCATCTTTGATGGGTGATCAGGATCACGGGTAAAGCAAAATGGGAGGTCTGTAATTGGATTTCTTCGCTCGACAATTGGACCCCTACAATTGCCGGGCTTGGTAGTTTTCCGACTCCTCACATGGTTTCTCCTTGTCTGTGGCTCCTAGGTTCTTCTTGGTGGTTTTACCGGGCACTCCTTTAGGAAATGGCCTGCCTTTCCGCAGTACAGGCATAACTGCTGTTCCCTCATCTTGTCCCTCTCTGCTTTGGTTAGAGGGGGTCTAACTCCTCCTAGTTGCATTGGTTCTACGGAACTTTCTGTTCCCCGCTGGGCATGATCTTTGGGGCGCACAAACATGGGGCATGCCTCCGGTTTACTTTGGATCTTGCAACCGATGGTCAAGTTGAACTACCAGATTAATGAACTCGGCACAGTCCTTGGGTGGATCCACTACTGGGGCAAGTACATCCTTTAACTCCCCTCGCAAGCCCTGGTGGAACAAGGTGGTTCTTTTGTCCTCTGGCCATTCTGCTTCGACCACAAGCCTATCAAAGGTAGCTATGTATGTCACCAGATCTTGGTTTCCTTGGCGGAGGGACAAGAGTTTGTTGTCTAAGGCCTGTCCATGAGAACGACGGGCGAAGAGTTTTTCCAACTCCTGTTGAAAGCCCCAAAGTCGTGTAACAGTGGCTCATCCCGGCTAATGAACGGTACCGACCAGTCTGCTGCGCTGCCACTCAAGTAGGACAACACAAAGGCCACTTGCGACTGGTCATTGGGAAACGCCCCAGGTCTGCACAGAAAGTGGAGGCGACACCGATTCATAAAGGTCGCGTATCTTCGAGGATCCCCTGAGAAACGCTCCAGTGGAGCTAGTGGAACTGCCCCAGGAAGGGTGATCTGCACCGGATTGCTCGTGGGGGTTGGCATTGATGGACTAATTCCAGGCAACGGGGCTTGTCCGGCCCGTGATTGAAAGAGTTGTCTGCCGAGATCATCAGTTCGTTCTTTGGCCACAATTAGTTCTCTCCGCAAGGCATTGGTTTCTTGTCGGGCTGAATGTACCTCTGCGCGCAAGTGCCCCAACAACTGAGCCAACTGGTCAGTTTCCGAGGTTTCCATACTGGGCGCCCGGGTGGATTGTTTGTTCTGTAACGCTCACCTTGTATCCACAGGGACGCCACCCGACTTGACTGGATCGCTTCTGACTTGGATTCACCTCCCCCGGGGACTCGTTCAGCCATGGATCTATTCTGGAAGAGAGGAGTTCTGTTTGAGCCACAATCTCCTTCTCTCAGGGCCCACCTCCCCAGTGCCCCCCAACGATCCCCTCAGGGTCTTCCACATCTCGTGTTTCGATAAGGTGCGCTCTCCGTCCTGCTGTTCTGTGCAGGGGTGTGTCGTGGCTGGGTACTTTACAGCCAAGTTACTTCACTGGCGTAGGCCCGAGAGTCCAGTCCAGCTGCGACTCCTCTCTTGAGGTAAGTCTATAGTTCTTAAAAGGGTGTGTGCCTGTAATAGTAGTTGCCGTGTTAATCTCCTCCTTCTCTCGTAGGTACAGAAGGGATGATGAAGACGTCGAGCTGATGGAGAGGGCGGTGCTCGAGAAGGTAAGTGAATGCGCAGAGCGCGGCGCTATGAGCGTCTTTGGAATTGGGCTAACCTCGGCGACCTGCAAGGGAAGAACAGCACAGAAGTTCCTGGAAGAAGTGCGATCAGATGGATGGGGAACGTAGAGTTGAGGATGTCCGGACCACTGTTGAATACCGGGAGAGCTTTGGTAGGTAAGCGCAAGTCTGAAAGGCGTTGGAATCGAAAAACAAACGCTTAATAAATTGTCCTCTTCTCTCTCTATCTCCCAAAGATGTTGCTTGCTGGTGAGGACGAGCTCCAGAGAAGACACCGAAGCGATCGAGGAACTGGATTGCTGAACAGGTAAGGAGGAATAATGGTGTTCTTCTTCTCCCCTTGTAGATGCTGTCCTGGAATGCTGCGAGCAGGTCTCCATGAACGTCACGCTGCGAGTGCAGAGCAACACGAAGCGCGTGCTTCAGCTCGAGCGTGGCTTAAATAGCCTACAGGTATCCCAGGTGCCTCCAGGGCGGACCACGCCCTAGATGCTAGACTGCATGGTTCAGTTCCGAACTGAACCTTGTGGGGGCAGCCATGTTAGTCCATTCCCCAATGGGAACTCCATCTGCCATATGAGCCTGGCGCCACAGCCGAGAGGGGCATGATTGGGCCCTTGGGGCCTTGCAGAAACACTGTGGCGAGGCCCAGAGACCCCGAATCCCAGGGCCAGGGGCTATGGTCGTGACACTCAGGTGCTCTATTTTGTTGGAATTATAGCGCTTAGAACTCTCAACCCCATAGGAGTGGTGGTGGAGTTTAGAGGTATCCCAGTCTCTTGACATCCTAGAGTGGCTGATGTGTGAAACTATTGGTACCACTGTCCCATAAACAGTGGCTGTAAGCTTCTGTCCCGACCAGGTCTCTTTTGTTCCCTATCCAGAACTACACATCCCAGAAGTATGCAGGTTGCTGCAACGAAAACCGGAACAAGAGTCAGAAGAGCAAACGGGTTTCCACACAGCACTCACAATCACCATTTATTTTGTACACATCTTTTTGGGATCCCAAAATGTTGCCGCCACAGAAAAACAAGACCAAGACAATCTTACCCAATGCGGGGAAACCGCACAGTGAAAACAAACATTTGCTTGGAGACAACAGTGAAAACGCCAGAAAGCAGAAAGGGGGTAGTGCCTACCAGGGTTTTTGTAACTTGTGATTTGAAAACCCAACCCCTTGGGAAAACACAGGGATAGATTGGCCGGATAGAGCAAGTGTATGAGGAGAACACTGGGAACCAGGGGCAGATAGGCTGGGTGAAAAAAGGGCCAGGCAGACAGAAGATGGATGAAAGGTGTTCGGGTGAGGTTGGGAGTGGAGTTGGTGGACCAAGAGACCAGACAGGCAGAGCGGAGTGTTTGCTAAAAATCTTGTGGTGGTGTGAGAGTACAGTTAAGGTAATGTGTGTGTGTGAGTGTGTGTGAGAGAGAGTAGTACTAATTGAAATGGTGGAGACTGTAATGAGTGTGGGAGAGTGACTGGTTCAGAAGGAAACGCTATAGATAGCAATGAGAAAGTAATAATGAAAGGGAGAGGGTGGTAAAATGTGTGAAGATTGAGTGGAGGTGTCAAAGTGAGAGGGAGAGGGAGGAACAAAGAGTGAGTGTTGAAAGGGGGCAGTGGCCGAATGGTATGAGTAGTGGGAAAGGGAGGAGAGAGGTGGTAGGAGGCTAGAGATTGTTAGAAGAACAGGAGACAGAGGGAAAGAAGATGAGAGGAAGTGTAGATTGGGAGAAGATCTGACTGGAGAGAGAGAGAGAGAGGGCGGACGGTAGTGGGGAGGAGCTAGGAAAGAGACTAGTACATTCAAGGGTGGGGTGGAGAACAGAGTTAGCAGCAGAAGTAGAGAAAGCACAGGGAGAGAAGAAAGGTGTGATAGGAGTGGAAAAAAGGAGAGCGCAGGAGGGAAACGGGGAGTGAGTAGGCGAGTGACAGTGGTGGAGAGAGAGAGAGACATTGAGAAAAAATCAGAACACAGAAGTAATGCCTCCAAATAAAGCAAGCTCCTTTTAGAAAGTCACAGAGGGAGATAGATAGGCCTTTAGGCCCTCCCTTACATTAGGCCAAGTCTTGTGATTGTTGTGAGGAGTAGGTATGCCTTGGCTAGAGTGGAGGTTGGACCCCTTAGTCCAGACCCACCACAACCTTCCCAAGAATACTTTTCAAATCTTCATATATTTTCTCTGTGGATTTATGAAGCCATCTGTGACACTTCTCAAGATAAAGCCCGGCTGGCCATACAGCAGCAGCACAGAACAAAAGACATCAAAACAAAAACATGTATTTGCATCACTGCAAACTATGAGGATGCCAAGTAGACCGATCATGCTAACCTGAGATACCAGTCAGTCACCCTAGCATGTCACTACTCATACAAGTCATTGAAAGACAGCCATCATATTATATATGTGCACATTCTGGAATCACTTTTCCTCCTTTGAGCATGAGTGAAGAGTGGAATTTCTGCACAGTTCAAATCGCATTGTGAATTTACAAATGGGATAGGTTTTGAAATGTGAGACAAAAGCATTACCCATGTGCCTTTTTGGAACAAGCCAAAGGTGCTGCGCAATATATGAGTGAGGTCATTTCTGGCCCATTCTTGGATGTATTCTTTAATTGGAACAGCAGCAGGAACCATTTCTTGTCCCACTTGAATTTCTAGCTGTCAAGCAGGAATAGAATACCCTTTTTTCTCTATTTATATTTCACAATGAAATGTGCTTCCAGCATACAGGCGGGCTCAGGGAGCCTATGATACATTATAGTCAGAAGCAGGCTACCAAAGCTAATCTACGCAAGGAAGTGCTTAATATTCTGTAGTGCACAGCCCCCTGGAAATATGCAGTACACCTTTCTGAATACATTACCCTACACATCTTCAAAAATTGGGCACCTGAAAAAATAGCACACGCTCTGCCCTGTTTTGAGATGCCCAATTTTGCTGAGATTTGGCATGTCTTTATACATTTAAGTGTAGTTCATCTAGCAAACTAAACTGGCCTTGTACATTTTTAGCACAAACCTTTACGATCTATGTGTTGCAATTCTATTCTGACCAGTATAGTACAGAGGTCAGCAAAAACCTTTTTTTTCTTTTTTCTTTTTTACAACATTAACCAACAACAAGAACAAAACATGGCAATCACTCTGGCACTTCGTTGTGGATTCCGCCCTATATCATCCTATGGCTCTGCGCGGTTCTGTGGCCGTGCTGGCCTGGTCGGTGACCACACATACTGTCCAGCTTGTTTGTTGGTTCTCCTATTCATGATCCTCCAGTCTTTCTGGGTCATCGGTACTGCTCTCTTCCCTTTGCCCAAATAAGTCTTGTATCAGGGAGTTCCATGCGAGTATCTTCTGTTCACTTTCCCCCTGCCCCCTCTTAATTGCCCTTGTCCATACTGTTGTCTCTGCCAACCATTTCTTGAGGTCGGCCCACAATGAGTCTATGCTCGGGCCCAGACTGGAGTTCCATGCCATTGCTATGCAGCACTTTGCAGAGATGCACACCAAGTCCTTCATCTTCGCCAGGTGTGTCCTATGTCTATCTCCTCTTGGAAAAATTCCCAGTAGGTAGGACTCTGGGGTCCATGCTTGCATGTGGATTCCACCCCCCGCCACCCTGTCCTTGATTCCCTCCCAAAAGGTCCTTATCACTGGACAAGTCCAAAACATGTGTAGAGTGTCCGCTTCCGCCTCTGTACAACGTGGGCATCTCTGGGTTTCTCAGATCCCCATCACAGACATTCTTCTGTGTGTGAGATATGCTCTGTGCATGTGGTATAGCTGTGCCTGTCTAAACCTCACGTTCCTGGACACTTTCTTGGGGTATCGCAGGACTCTGGACCATTCCTGGTCACTAAAGGGCCTCTGGAGCTCCCGTTCCCAATTGCCTTTCATTTGCAGCTCAAGCTCATTGTTAGATCTCAGCAGCTGTTTGTACAGTCTCGAGACGTGTGTCCTCCTTCTGATACATCATACTGTGTGTCCAGCACCCACCTTGGATCTTCCTCATCTGGCAGTTCTGGCCATCTTTTCTTAATTGTTCGAACTATGCTGTTAGGTAGTATACACTGGCTCCTGTGTATGTCATGCTCCTTCATCAAATTTTGGAAATCGACCCATTTTCTTTCTTCCTCAAATCTCCAATCTGAGCTATCCTTTTAGCCTCCCAATGGGAACGGTATGTTGTGAGCGTCCCTGTATCCGTGCCAGCGAATCCCGTGAGGGAAATCTGCGCGGAGTAGGGGTTCTGCACTTCCTGGATTTTCCATGCTTTGGTCCACAGGGTCAGGCCCAGTTTGACCATATTGAGTAGGGTTTTGATAAAGGACTTGTCGATCCATAGCGTTTCTCTCAGGTAGTATTGTTTCAATGCCGATTGGAAGAGTATTGAGTCTATTGATGTTTCGTCCCCCAGCCATCTAACCACGAATTGCAATTGCCCTGCAAGGTATTATCGTAAAAAATCCGGAAATCTGATGCCCCCCGCTTCGTAGTCCCTTTGCAGAGTATTAAGCGCAATCCTATTCCTCCCTCCACCCCACAGGAATTCTCGTGCTATTGTGTTCAATTGTATAAAAAAGGCCTTCAGTATCTCGTGTGGGATGTTTGTGAAGTAGTATAACATGCGTGGCAGTACTGTCATCTTTAGTAGGGCCGCCCTCCCACTCTTTCATAGTGGAAGTGTCTTCCATAAAGCCATGGCTTTCTGTGTCTTATCGAGGGCCACCCGTGTGTTGAATTTGTGTGTGTCTAGGGTAACATGATGCATATCTATCCCCAGATAGCAAAAAGAGCGCATTTGCCCTGTGAGTCCCAGGTCTGGCAGCTGGTTCGGGAGGAGCCATCTTAAATCGGCCAGGGGGAACAGGGAGGACTTATCCTTATTGATAGCTATTCCTGAGAGTCTGGTATACACATCTATCTGGGGTCGTGGAACACAAGGGGCTTCCTGCATTTGACCACGGAATGGGACACAAATTTAGGGCGAATCGACATAGTCTGCATCCAAGAGTCCTGGATGGTGGAGCAACCATCAATGGATGGATATGTAATAGCGTTTGCTCCAGCAAAAAAAGGGGCTTTTGGCCGCCCTTTCTCCGGACTTATAACAGTCATCCGCTCTGGCAGTGGGTTACACCTTAAGAAAACATTGAAATCTTCTACCTACCTTCTTGCAACTGAGCTTGGTTGGGACAAGCCAACCGGAAAAAATGGTCTACATGCATCGGGGACGCTAATTATCATCAACGTCTATTGGAACCCTTTAGCTATGAATGACGACTCCTTTCTTGCCTTGATTGAACAAGCTATCGATGAGGCCCTCGTGGAATGTCCTGCTGCCTTTATGATAGTATGTGGCGATCTTAATGCCATATGCCATCCGCATGATGCAAGGAGTGCTCCTTTGTCTCCCTCTTCTCCGAGAGAAGAACGAGGAAATAAGTGGCTCACCCTGATGTCCTCTAGAGCCTTACTTGGCGCTGGCGACCTCTTTCCAAGGTCAAATAGACCTTCAACTTGGGAGAGGGGAAGTTCTCATGCGGATATTGACCACATTTTTGTGAGCAACCATCTGGCGGCCCTCACAACCTCTTTTGAAGTAGTCAAGTGCACGGCTAGTGATCACAACCTGCTGGCTCTAAAATGGAATACTTGCTCAGCTAGAAAATTATACATGCAAGCGCAAGTGGAGAGCAGTGGGCAAAAAAATCGCCTCAAACTAACCGTGGAATCATTGCTGAAGATCACCCAACACTATCAAAAGAATGGAGATGATGGCCGCCTTAAGAACGTCCAGCTACCGCCAGACTATCAACCACTTCTGGCCTCGTATACTTCGTCAAACAGCAAGCCCAGACGCAGTAATCGATCCTTCACCCATGCATATTGCGGGGAACTGGTGGAGAAACGACGACAATTGAGGAAAATGAAGAGGTTACTGCGGGCATATCCCTCCTTAGAAAATCAAGTTCGTTTTGATTCTGCCCAAACAACCTATAAATCCTGGATCAGGCATCATCGTATAAACCTATATCAACAGGACAGGACATGGAATCCATGCTGAAGCTGGTGTGTGGTCGTCATCCGCAAGAATTTCCCAGGAGGAAACTCTGTTAAACACCATCAGTGAGGAAGTCTGGACGAACCTTTTCAAGACACTCTTCCAGGCACCTTCGGTGTCTAACACCATTGGGGAAAACATTCAATCGGAGCCTTGGGTAGATCTGAGTAATGAAGGGGAGATAACGAGGGTCCTTCGCAGACTTAAACCTTCTAGAGCCCCCGGCCCGGATGGAATCACCAATCTGGACCTTAAAAAAAAACCTGAAGGAATGGTCAATGCTGATCAGTGCAATTTTCAAACGATGCATCAACTCCAGGTCAATTCCATCCACTTGGACCACTTCAATCATGGTACCCATATTCAAAAAGGGGTGCAAAGAGGAGCCAAGGAACTACCGTCCTATAGCATTGTTGGACACTATTGGCAAGGTCTTCGGAGCTCTTCTACTACAACATTTTCAGCGATGGGCAAAAAACTCTCCGTGTGCTGACCGTATCAAACGGGATTTACCAAAAATAACGGAACGTCGACTAACATCATGTACCTGAGTGCGTGTGCGTTGAAGAGCAAAGTCATTGGCGGGGGGCCTCGTGTCTTCGTAGCCTTTATTGACCTGGCTCAAGCTTTTGACCAGGTCAATAGAGCGACCCTCTGGGAAAAACGGAGACATTGGAATTGCCCTAAAGAAATAGTCCAGCCTATCCGCGCTCTTCATCAAAACACCAGGCTGCGTGTGAGACTGAACCAAACTGGCTTATTATCTGATGAAATCCCAGCCGGAAGAGGTGTTAAGCAGGGCTGCCCACTAGCCCCGGCCCTTTTCATCGCGTACATTGGCGACTTTAAGGACTCTGAACCGACCATTCACTCTTTTCTTCCGTCAATGGGTGAGCAGAAAATAACACGGTTGCTGTACGCTGATGATATGATTTTAATGGACCTGACCCCAATAGGCCTCAAACGCCAACTAGACAATTTGGCCTCTTACACTCGTGCCAATGATCTCCAAATTAATTTGTCAAAAACAAAGATACTAGTCATGGAAAAAGTAAAACTTCCAAAGGAAAAACTTGAGCTGGTATCTGGAGGGGGTCGCCCTTGAAAAGGTACATCACTTCAAATACTTGGTAGTCACCCTAGACTGCTCAAGTGTCAACGCAATCTTGCAATGCACTCTCGACGAAAAAGCAAAAAAACTCGCCGCCCAAGCCTGTGCGTTAGACAAGAAATTTGGCCGCTTCTCTTTGATGCCGATGATAAGATTCTATCGTGCAAAAGTGGTTCCTTCTCTCACTTAAGCCGCGGAGGTGCTTCCACATACACCTGCGCAACTCTGGCCTAAGTTAGAAGGCTACTTTTGGCGAACTGTCCTGGGCCTGCCCAAATCAACAGCTAGGCCTACTTTCCCTAGGAGGTATAACGGCGACAAAAAACATGATGTTCTACAGGAAAACTCTGCTCCCGGAACGCTTGCATCTATTAGACATAATTCGATCCGAAACATTGGGCACGCGTTGTAGCGTGTTAAAATCCTGGGAAACATTGTGTAAAACGAAACTGTTGGAAATTCACTCATCGGAGGACGAGCTCATTCGAAACCCGAAGAAAATAAAAAAGAAAATGGGTGAGCTCGATTGGATCAAGACTCTGGATGACGCAGCCAAGGCTAAATCAACCAGCCATCTTCCGCCTCACCTGAGTAAATTAAACATGGTTCCAAATTACCTGGGCAAATTTCCTAGCAAACCGGCTAGAAATTTGTTCTTGAGGGCTCGCCTAACCCTTTTGGAAACTAATGAGATCTTGGCAGTTAGAGGGCTAAGCAATTCAGATAAATGCCGATTCTGTACAAATGAAGATGAGCTCGAAACTATATGCCACTTGTTACTTAACTGCCCGGGCACAAAGGCAATTGGTGAAAAGTACTTGTTACCACATTTATCGGCTTCTTACACCAGAGAGGAGGAGTTGTGGTGAGGCCGGCTAATGAGTGGCGAAAGGACTACCTGGACAATTGCCACAGCACAGACGCTGAAACAAATCTTGGCCCTCTAATTAATGTGACGCAAAACTGGATTTTCTTCCTGCATTTACGTTTTCTCTTTCTGCATTTACATTTTCTTCTTCCTTTTGTATAAATCATTAATTTGATTAAATTAGGTAAATAAATAAATATATGCATCTATTGTTTCCAGTAGGCACGATAGGTGTACCCGTGGGTTTTCCACAAAGAGGAGAATATCGTCTGCGTATAGCGAGATTTGATGTATAACCCCATCTATGTCTATCCCTGTATCCCCATATGCTGCCCTAAGGAATACCGCCAGTGGTTCCAGGGCCAGTATATACAGCATCAGTGACAGCGTGCATCCCTGTTTGGTGCCTCTGTAACTCCTCCAAGCCTCCGAGATGTGCCTCCCAGTTTTCACTCTTGCCCTGGAACTTTTATATAGTAGCCCCACCCACCGGAGGAACCCCTCCCCCATTCCAAAGTTAGCAAGAACGCTCAAAAGCCACTCCCAGTTCACAGAATCGAAAGCTTTAACAGCGTCTAGTGACGCTATGGTGCATTCGCCCCGTTGATGATTCGCCTGGTCTACCACATGGTGGAGTCTTCGCAGATTCTACGCCGTGTTCCTTCCCGGGACATAGCCTGTTTGGTCCAAGTGAATTAGTGTGCATATCACTTGTTTTAAGTCAGTTAGCAAGCACTGCTGAGGATTTTAGGGTCTTGGTTAATAAGGGATATCAGCCTATAGGAGGCACAGTATAGTGGTGGCTTCCCCTGTTTAGGGATGGGTATGGTGACCGATTCCGACATGCTGTCTGGCAACTGCCCCTTCTCATATGCCTCCTTATATGTTTCCAACAGTCTAGGTGCTAAGGTGCCCTTGTATTGCTTGTAAAATTCACCTGGGAGCACGTTGGGTCCCGGAGATTTGCCAGATGGGAGCTCAGTAATTACAGCCTCTAGTTCTTCCACTGTGAGGGGGACCTCAAGTATTTGGACCTGCTCTTCCGCTAACTTTGGTAACCCAATCTCAGCCGAAGCATTGGCTATATCACCTGATTCCACTGCTGGGTTGGGGGCATAAAATTGCTCATAGAATTGTGACAGTATTCCCTCTTCTCCCGCTTCGTCTCTTATGGCATTGATGGGGTCTCTCCTAATCTGCTGCTTGTGAGCCATGCCAGGAGCCTACCAGGCTGGTCACCCTCCGCATGTAGACTCTGTATGTACTTCCCATAATGCAATCTCTCCAAGAGTGCGGCACATTTCAGTCTCAATGTCGTGAGTTCCCCAGATTCCCCCCTATCATACCTCCTTGGTGTTCGGCTGGTTCTATCTCCCTTTTCACTTCACTGAGATCTGCCAGAGTGGTACCTCTCAGTCCCCCCGTTTTCCCTATCGCCTCTCCCTTATGACCACTTTAAAGGCATTACAGATCATACCGTTGTTCTCTATGCTTCCCATATTATGCTCAAAGTAATATATTGCGTCTTGCAAACATTTCTTGAACTCGCCCTCCTTCAGTCCCTCCGTCCTCAGCCGCCACATTGGTATAGGGGCCTTCCTATAGGTATGTGCCCATGTCGCTAGCAGTGGTGCGTGATCTGATAGCATTCGTGCCTTAATGTTTATCCCCGTAAATTCCCTTAGGGATTCAGTGCCCGTGAATAGATAGTCAATGCGTGTGACTATACCATGGGGGGCGTTATAGTGTGAATACCCTCTCCCTTCACTGTGTACCTTCCTCCAGATGTCCGCCAAGTGCAACAGCTCCAGGATCAGTTGTAAGGCCTTGGCCGGCGGTGCCGGCTTCCTGTACTTATCATCCGATAGGGCACAGTTAAAGTCGGCTGCCCAGATGAACGTAGCCTCTCTTTATTGGGTCAGTTTGAGTGCTATTTTCCTGAAGAACTCTGGCATCGTGATTCAGGGCTTATGTGTTTATTAAGCATATTTCCTTGTTCTCCAACATGCCATGTACTATCACAAGTCTGCCTTCAGAGTCTCTTTCTTGCTTTATCAACTGGAATGGGACCCACGGAGCAACCCATATCAACACTCCCCTGGCAATGTTTGAATATGTTGAACTGTACATTTGGCCACCCCATTTCTTGGCCACTTTGGTTTGTTTCTCGGACGTTAAGTGGGTCTCCTGTAACATAGCTATTTTGACTTTCAGCCAGGCAAATACCCAGAGTCTCTTGACATAGGTGTTGAGGCCTCTGACATTCCATGTTGCTATAGTTATCTCACCTTTACCCATTTTTGTGGTGTGTCCTGTGGCCCGGGCCTTCCCACAGCCCACTGCATGCCCACTCGTATGGCCCTCAACTTTCCAGTTCTGGTCTGTGCTGCTCCACTTCCCTTAGGCGTTTCTCCATTTTCCCCGGCTGTGCTTCATCCGACCCACGTTGGCCTCGTCACCACTTGCGCCGCACCTATTATTTATTTATATTTGTATAGCACGCAAAACAGCCCATGGGCATTGAGGCGCTGTTACTTGCAAGAGCTTAGTTACAAATGTACAGGAATGGTAGCAGTCGTTGACACATTATGAATACTACAAAACATAATACTGTTGTTACAGATACTGCACTTGGTCATTCCATTACAGCTTATGCAGTGGGTCATCTGCTTCTGTGCATGCTGCTTCTTCCACTATTCTTGCCTTTCACCAACCAACCAAACAACTGACTAACTACAACTATTAAACCAACGCCCAGCCACCCTCCCCCTGCTCGGCCTTGCAGCTTCTTTTGTACTGCCCACCGAGGTGGTCTGGCTTACCGCAGCGTGATGCCTTAAAACTGACATCTGAACTAGTAAAGTTCTTGGGGATTTTGCGTCCTGTCGTCTTCTGTGGCAGAACTGAATCCCATCGCTCTGTCATTATTTCCTACTCTGGCTTGCTTAATATCTGTAGTGCCGAAGTATCCCTACCCATGTTGGGTTCACCCAAGTTATCACCGGGGCAGGTTTCCATCGTCATTGGCGTTCCTGGGACGATGCTGAGGAATGCCCTGCTGGCTCATCCATTCATGGGCCTCCTCCGTTGTTCTGAAAAAATATGATCTTCCCTCATGTATGACCTTCAGTTTGGCAGGATACAACAGCATGTGGCGTATGCCCACCACCCTAAGGCATTCCTTGATTGGGCCGAAGCGCGCCCTCTGCTTCTGGACCATGACAGTATAGTCCGGATAGATCGTTAGTTTAGAGGCATTCCTGGTTATCACCCCCCCTTCTCTTGAAGGTGTCAATATTTTCTCCCTGTCTTTGAAGTTCATAATCTTGGCGATCATTGATCTCGGGGGTGGTGGGGCCTCCTGGTTTGGGTTTTCTGGTCGGGCCCTGTGGGCTCTCTCCACCGCGAAGCCTTGGGACAGAGGTCCCGCACCAATCTCCTGCAGCAGCAAATTTTCCACATAGTTCGTGGGGTCTCTGCCTTCTTCTTCTTCTGGTAATCTGACGATCCGGATGTTGTTCCTTCGGGCCCTCCCTTCTGCATCTTCCGCTCTATGTTCCAGGATCTTCACCCGACGTAATACGTCTGACATTTGGGTTCTGGTGGTGACGACGTCTGTGATGTTCTGCTGTACTTGCTGCTCCGCCGTACCCACTCGGTCTGTTAGGTTCCGTACATCTTGCCGGAGGAGGCCCATATCAACCATGACTGTATCTATCTTATTTTCCAAGGACGCCTTTAGGGCTGCTATAGCCTCCACTATTGGGCCCTCACTTTCTCCTCCTGCCTGCTGTGCAGAGCTAGTCGAGGGTATATTTGCTTCTGATGTGATAGGTTGGGTTTTCTCAGACTTTTTGGCAAAGGAGTCGATACTAGTTTGTTTGCCTCTTCCTCCTCTTGATTTATTTGGCATTCTACTCTCTGATGCGTTATGCACAGTCTTCCCCCACTTTCCATCTAACAGTGGTTCTCTGGGCTGTATCTCTGTGTATGTTTTTTCCCAGTGTCCGAGTGTTGTTGCCCTCTTCGCGTTGAGGTACGTTGCCTCACCTCTGTGCTCCTGCTCCAGTGTCTCCTTCCGTGCTCACAGTTCTTTCACGGGAGAGCAGTGTGCCCACCGCTTCGTGCCCCCACCGCTTCGTGCCCCCTTCCCCGCAATGCCAATACGCCAGGGCAGTTGGTGGGCTGTGTCCTCCCTGTGTCCTCCCACGTCTTGCTCCAATCTTTGCTATAATGGTTGGCAGGTGAGTTATACCCTCCTAGGTCCACCGGACGTGTCAGGTCGTTGCCGCATGTGGCGCAGCTCGTTGCGGTGCTCCCTCCTTCTCCCCTCCTCCGCTGGGGGGGTCTGCACTGTGCTCAACCCGGTCACCTGCGCCATGGGATGTTTCCTGCGGCAAACGCGACTGTGGGCTAGTGGATTATCCAGCTCTCTGGTGCGATATCTGAAGCATTAATCCATTGGGCAGGCCTGAGGCTCGGTATTACGCAGAGGTGTGTCCCGGGTGCAGCATAGCAAACTCGATCCGTATCACCATATACATCCACCCCGGTGTGGGCTGGCAGTTGATTATGGCCTCCCACCTCAAAACCTTATGTTAAGAGTTCTGCAGTGTTAAGCACCCCCCGCCCTCTGGGGCCTGTCGCTCACCTGCTTTTGCTGCTGTGATCTTCTCTCCTCGCTGGGTCCTGCTGCTGCGCTGCGCCCTCCAGCGTCTTCCTTCCCATCCGGGTTCCAGCGTGGTCACCTGTGCACTGCAGCACGCCCAAAGCACTGTCTCCGTGTGTCAGTTCTTTATCGCTGTGTAGGCGGGTGGGCCGGGATCAATTTTGGAGTCGCCTCAACTCCTGCTGTGCTCGTCTGGTCTCTGTGCGGGTGTGGTGGGTTCAGGCTCCTTGTGCTTCTCTCTCCTCCTGCCCCACTCTGCCGTGGGGGAGTCGGCACTGTACTCGACCCCTCCTGTGGGCCAGTGAAGTGTCCGGCTCTCTGATGTGATGCCCTGAGCCCGTGGACAGTCCCGAGACTTAGTATTTTTCAGAAGTGCATCCCAGATGTGACCCAATTGTCTCAGTCGTGCCACCATCCGCATCCACACCGGTGTAGGCTGGCAGTGGATTGTGGCCTCCCACGTCAAGGCTTATATTGAGAGCTTGGCAGCGCTTGCGCTTCCTCCAGGGGACCTTGCCGCTCACCCGCGCTTCAGGATGATATCCTCTCTCTGTCACGGGGATCCGCTGCTGGACTGGGCCCCTCTATCTTCATACGTGCCGAGCGCTGTCTTGGCCGCCAATGCAGCGCGGTACCCCGAAGGCACAGTCCTCTTGTTTCGGTGTCCTGCCGCCTTACCGGCGGGCCGGCTGCGATCGCTGATGGCCTCGCCTCTTCTCCTCTATATGTCCAGCCCGGGCGGGCAAGACTCTGCTGTATCCCTGGATGGACTGCGTGGGCTGCGGGTGCTCCCCGCCGACGGAGACAAAGTCTTAGAAGTCTAGGTGCGTTCCCCGCTCCCCTGACATCGGGGCCACCCGGGGCATCCACCCAAGCTCCGGGTTACACGCCCGCTGCTTCAGTGACGTGGCTGTCGGGCCGCTTTCTAGACACTGTTCCAGTGGTGTCCGCTCCCTCTGAGACTTGTCGTCACTGGGCCGTGCTGAACTCCGCGGCCGCACATTCTCCTCAGTGTGCCTCTCTGCTAGCATCCGCCATTTTGGAATTGGCGGTGCAGGTCTATGCTGTTCATCTCCATCGAGTTTTCACCAGCCCGGACTCCGGTTACGCTAGAAAATTCTCCCCAGTGTACTCAGGACCTTGATGCACCTGCCTGTCTTGTTCTGGCCGCAATTGCTTCAGAATTAGCCAGATTTGACTCATTCGATATCAACTGAGCTCAGATATTTTTCAATGAAAAAGGTCAACCGACAAAAGTAGATCTAATCTCGTTTACCTTTCTTTGATAATTTGGGTAGGCTAAACACTCCAGAGAGAGAAGACAAGCCCCAGAAGTATTCACACCGCTGCAATATGGCTCACACCAGCATAAAAACAATGTCAAATCTGGTCTCTACAAAAACAGCAGTCTTTACTACTGTGAGGGTGTAGGAGTAAGACTCAGACAAAACACATGGATGGTAAGTCGATTGGCAAATACTTTTATTAATAACAAAACAAGCGGGTTGCAGGAAATCCTAACACCCTTCCACTAAGAGGGGTTTCCCTGCCTCAACAAAACAAACTAATTAAACTGTCTGTGTCAGAATGTCCAAAGTAAAGTTCACCGTCCTATGTCCAAATCCTAACCTATCCCTCACAAGCTAAACTTAACATAAGGTGAAAAGGGAAATGTCTCTTTGACTGCCGACCTGCAACCTGATCTTGTAGTTCAAAACAAAAGTTCCAAAAAGGTTTAGAAAAGCAAACAAACGTTCCACAAGACTCAAGGGGTTGATTCCCTTTCCCCCGAATCTTTCCACTTTATCCAAGAATGTCTCTTTGTCTTCAATAGTCAGAATGAGTCTTTATGTTTACTTAGTAGGCCTGGCTCCCAGGCCCTGCAACAATGAGGAATGGCCTGGACACTTTTTTTCCAAATTGAAATGTATTAGTTTTCCTTTCAAAGAACAGTCAACAAAGATCATACTTCAACAATAAAAGATGAAAAAGTACATACAAGTACAGCGTCTTGTATCAAACCACTTCTATTGTAATTACTCTTCCCCCTTCCCACCTCCTCTCCCCGCCCCAACGAACACACAGGTGGCTTTGTACCCCTACATACCACATTCAGGGAATGTTGCTAAATTTGAGATTACGAGCTATGAGGCTCTCCTACATAGTCTTCCTCATTTGGTGCTGCACTAACCTCTGACCTCACCCTTTCCACCCCCAGATCATTCCCTTAGCCCTTGCACGAGACACTTTTGCTTAATTCTGCACAGATATTTTATTGTAATATTTGGTTTAAATCTCGACAATTCCCTGTTGATTGTATTTGACTGCACTTTAGCCCAAATAGGCCTATATTTTCATTTAGTAAACCGCCAGTTTGTTCTTATTGCCGGTTTTATTGTTCCAAAGTTTCTAGCTTTGATTGTTTGTGTGCTGCCTTTCTGCATGTATGTTTTGCGCTTTGAGAACTACAATACCCTAGTGTATTCTAGCCCTCGTGTTCATCTGTTTGGTACGCAGGCGCGTCAGCGCCTGCCGCGTTTGAGCTCAGCCAGTTAGTGCCGGTTTGTGATGGATCGAGACGCGACACTGGCATTTGTAAAGTAGGTATTACTTTATTCTCCAGACCAGATACTTGTTATACCCAGCTGTTGCGCTGCTCTTAGCAGCTCAAAAAACGTCTCGTGAAGCCATTGTTCAAAAATATTTAGGCAAATTTAGAACGGCAAGAATAACAGATCTAGACACTAGTCATCTTGCTCCTAATGCAGACACAGGAAAATCGTTTTTGGGAGGCACTTCAGTTACTGCCTATCAAGAAGTTGATATATGGAACTCACAAAGGAACACAAGTATACCAGATATATGTACATCTATTGTGGTAGAAAATAGCTCCCTGTGTCTTGTTTCAGTGGAAACAAACCATCATAAACACATGGTAGCACTGGATAACCAACAGGTTGTTAATCTGAATGATACCTGTGACCAAATGAAATCACCAAATAAAATAGTGAGGTCTTACCAATAGTGTATTAAGTCTGCATTACTAAATACCAGATCTATAAATGCGCATGCATTGGACATACATGTCCTTGTGGCCCTATAATGGAACTAGCTGTACCAGGAAAAATATAAATTCTTCATGCATAATCGTCCAAGTATGAAATGTGGGGGGGGGGGTGGTGATCATCATGATCATCATAAAAGAAGACTTACAATTTTATAATGTCCAAATAACATGTGCAGTTTGTGAGATTTTACACCTTAAGTTAAAATTAGATGCAACAAATTGCATCACGGTAATACTCCTACGTCCCGGCCCCTTTCCTCCATGCTTATGGGACATCTCTCCGTCCTGTGGGACCGGAGCACTTTGTAAAAAGCATCAAAAAATGTTTCCAAAAATGTGTCCTTCCTCTCTTTCTTGCGCGGGGCCCAGCACGTGGCTGTAACCCCGCCCACCTTGGCTCTGCATCGCCCATCAGTCCTTTTCTTCGCTCGTTCGGGACTAAACGCACTTGCATCCTCTGAAGATGTTCTTCCCTTTTTTCCTCTCTGGCTCTCGCTAGCGATCGTGTACTAGTCTGTCTATGTCGTTCAAACTAGACTTTCCAGATTATTCATTGTGTCACCGTCGTTTCGCGAGGGCGGATCCCCATCCTCTTTGTTTAGAGTGATTGGGTCCGGATCACCGTTGGGACTCCTGTTTTTACTTCGACTCCCTTTCGGTCCGGGCACTTCAGCGTCGGTTGGAGCAGTGGGAGGAGGTGTTCTGACAAACTCCTCCTTCGCATTTTCAGGCGTTCATCGACGAGAAGAAGAAACGCCCGGTAAGTTCTTTACTTTTCAGAGCACCCCGGCCGAGCGATACCTTTCCGGTTTCCTCTCGGGCCGGGAGGGGCATTGATCGCTCTGCCACTGGGGTTCGCCCTGAGGTGCCCGTTAGGCCTAATAATTGTACCAGAGTTTTCTCTGAGGGTCTCCGTAAGGGGCCTGTAGATACCGGGGCTGTTTGTAGACCCAGTTCCACTGAGTCGTGGGGTACCGGAGCTCGCTCTGAGGCCGTTCTGTCGGCTTCCCTCAAAAATAAGACCGGGGTGCGCCCCGAGGCCTTGGGTGGGCTTGCTGTTACCGAGCGGATGTTCGAGGCCTGCGCAGATAAGGCTGTTACCGGACCTGGGTCCGAGGTCCCTCGTTCAGAGGCTAAAGCTACCAACAGTTCTGAGAGGCCTGACAAGGCCTTGTCGGTGAAAGCTGTTTCTCACCGTTCCCGCTCTTGCTGTGACACCAGACCTGTTGAGGGGGCAAAGAAGCAAAGTTCTTCTTTTACCGGCAGTGCCAAGGTCCTTCCTTCGAAGGCTAATTTGGCGGTTGGTATGTCACAAAAACATTCCAGGCCACACAGTACCAGCTCTGCCGAGGTCCCTTATGTTAAGGCTAAGGTTAAGACCCCTGATCCATCGACGGGGACCCCTGCCTCACTTCCTCACGTGCCGCAGTTCCCCTCAGATGATGACAAAATGGCGCCCGTTCCCGCCACGACCGCAGCGGCCATTTTGGGTGCTACCGCTACAACTACACCATCGGCCTCAGGTGTAGGGCTTGGCCCCTTGGTTGAACATAGAGTCGCTTGTGCGCATCCTAATTGGCCAGTTTATGACTGGAATGCTCGGATGCCTCTTCCGCACAATGTTTCGCTGCCTGCAGGGTCGGCACTGTTGATTTATGTGGATACGTCGGTGGAGGGGCCTTTGTGGCACCCGTCCCCGTTACGTCCCTGGATTTGTCCACCTCATGAGAGGCCTCCTCAGGTTCCGAAGCAGTCCCCGGAGGAAGCCTTTTTCGGTAAATTTCAAACGCTTATGCGTACCGACCCCATTAGGGAGTATTTCAAAGGGCTTTTTAGGGAGATATGTCCTCCCGCGCCTCCGGCTCCACCTGTTCCTCTGGTGGTTCCGCCAGCGCCTCCCTTGCCTACAGTGCCTCCCCCGACTCTTCCGCCTTTGCCCCCATTGTCCCCTGTGGACAAGGCAGCACCCGACACGGTTCAGCAGGATCCTGATCTGTCGGATGACGCACAAGGCGATCAGGACAGCGAGGACCTTCCCTGCTCTATCAGAGCTTTTCATGACCGGGTACTGGACATGATGAACTTCTTAGATGTTCCAGTGCCTGAGGTACCCGCTCCGCAGGAGGGCGTGCTTTCTGGGGCGTTCACCCTGTCTCCCTTGGAGCGTGCCAGCCTGTTCTGCAGAAGGACGTTCTGGCCTAGGTCCCCAGAGTCTGGGAAAAGCCACACTCTGGACTTTTTGTCACTAAGAAAATTGATGCTAGATACAGGCTGCATTCTTCGGAAGAGGTGGCCCTGTCATCTTGTCCGCCCCCCTCCTCCACAGTGGTGGCTGCGGCCACTTTGCAGTCCAGGCCTGCAGCATCTTCTTCCACGACGGCTACTCGGGTTCTGGGAAAGGAGGAAAAGCTCCTTGACTCCCTCGGGAGGAAAATGTTCACCAACTCGGCCTTGCAGCTCAGGCAGGTGAACGCTGAATTGATATTAGCGGGAGCTACATGCGGATGTGGAAAGGTCTGTCGAAGTTTGAGGAGTTTATCCCGGTCGAGAAGCTGGAAGACTTTAGAGGAGGCCTTTCCGACGCCAGGGTCTTGGCCCAGGATCTCCTAGAGGCTGCGCTCATCACGTAGACACCTCGGCTCGGGGCCTTATGCTGGGGATTGATACTTCACGGCAGGCATGGCTGCATGCAACTAAATTCTCAAAAGAAGTGCAGGACAAGGTGCTGGACCTTCCGTTCGATGGGAAGGAGCTCTTTTATGCTACAACAGATGTAGAGCTCACCAAGACGAAGGATAGCACCCGGACAGCTAAATCCTTGTCTGTCCTGGTTACGGCTCCTTTCAAAACCCAGAGACCGTTGTCGCAAAGTCAACCTTCCTCTGGCTTCAGGGGCTTCATCGGCCGCAAGTCTCGCAGAGTGGATTCCCCTGCGGGGAATAACCGCCGTAGGCAACAACGGACGCTGTTTTTCTCCCGTTCCTCAACCTACTAAATGACGGTTTTCCGTCTCATTGGGAGGCGTGGCAGGCCATCACAGAAGACGGATGGTTCTTGTCAGTCGCTCGAGCGGGCTTCCGCTTACCTCTACCCCCTACCCCACCCCTCAACCCTCCTTTTCAGCTGTCGGGCTCGCCCTCCCTCAAAGCCGAGGTTCAGAAACTTATGGACCTCAGAGCTGTGGAACCCATTCCCCCTTGGGGAGCGAGGGGAGGGCTTCTACTCCCAGCTGTTTACGGTGCCCAAACCCAACCAGGCAGGCCTACGCACCATCCTAGACCTTTCCCAGTTCAATCATTTCCTACCCCAAGAGAAATTCAAGATGATCACGCCCGGCCAGATACGGTCTTCCTTGCAGATGGGCGATTAGCTCAGCGATGTGGATCTTCAGGATGCGTACATGCATATCCTGATTTGGAACCCACACAGGAGATATCTCCGCTTCTCTTTGAGAGAGGAGCACTTCCAGTTTCGAGTGCTTCCTTTTGGCCTCAGCTCGGCGCCGCGTGTCTTCACGAAGATGATGTCGGTGATTGCGGCCTATTTTCATCTCCAGGGTATCCATGTGTATCCCTATTTGGAAGACTGGCTCTTACGCAATCTCCAGTCTCTCCTTCAGCTCCTGTTCCACCTTGGGCTGTCAGTGAACTGGCGGAAATCTTCCATGAAGGTCTCGCAGGACCTGATTTTCCTGGGTTTTCGCTGGAACACAATCGACTGCAGGGTGTACCTGACCGGGGACAGAATAGTAGATCTGTTAGCCACGTGTCAGATGTTTGCGCAGTCGGAGAGCATGTCGGCCTGGTCGTTCCAGAGGCTTCTGGGCCTCATGGCCTCGTGCATGCTGGCTCTTCCTCTTGCTCATCTCAAGATGAGACGGACCCAGATGGCTCTTCGGAGTTCCTGGCGTCAGGCTGTGGAACCGGATTCCAAGCTGATAATGATTCCGGATTCCATGAGAGTGGCCTGGATTGGTGGTCATCTCTCAGCAACCTGTCGGTGGGTGCGGGGTTTCAGAACCCAGCCCCCACGGTGACGATCACAACGGACTCCTCCCTTCTGGGGAGGGGTGCGACGTTAGATCTTCTTCAGGTCTCGGACCTCTGGTCGCCTCAGGACAAGCTCCTGCACATAAATCATTTGGAGCTTCTGGCGATCTTCCTAGCGCTCAGGGCGTGCAGACCGCTCATTGCCAACAAGGTGGTCCGCATACGCACGGACAATGTGGTGTCAATGTATTAGATCAACAAGCAAGGATTCAGTGACATAAGATACCCAAGAACCACCTTCCTTTTTCTTATACTCTCTGAAACGTTTCAAATATTGGGCCGGAGTCTTCCCAAACTTTAAAATGAGAGTTTGCTTTAACATTGCGAAATCAGCTCGCTCAGCCTTCGACATTTCCATAATGGCACTACAGCCAGAATGGGGCAGTCTGCTGAGTAACCAGGCAATCTTATCAGCATTGTCAACTTGTTGAACTTCGCATGCATACTCAAACGCATTTAGCCAGTCCATAATGTCATTCCTTTCCTCATACACACTGAGCAGATCTTTTGGAAACCGTGGATGAGAGGAGGCCCCAGACCCATGTCCAGGACCCTTGGACCCATTTGCAAACTGAAGCTTGGCCAGTTCCAACTGGTGATCCCTGTCTTTTTGTTTTTCTGCCTGTTCGATTTTTAGTTTGGCTATGCTGAATTCAAGCTCCTGCTGCCTAAACCGCAGCTCTTGCTTCTTGAATTCAAGCATAGCCTCCCCATCAGCACTGGCAGAGGAAACATTAGACATCACATCCTCCCTGTCCTCGTGGTCGCGATGGATCAGTGCAACGGCAGAACCGTCGGTTCTACCAGTGAGAGCAGCCCCACCACCTTCCGCACTGTCCTCAGAAGTTATAGCGTCAAGCTGCACTTCTTGCCACGCCACGATTCTTTGGATCATTTCCAATTTAGTGCCTTGAGAGGAAACACCTCTCTCTGCACACATCTTCTTCAATGTTTCTGATTTGGAAGCATTTAAAGTTAACAAGGTATTTGTTTCCATACTGTTAGATAGGACTATGGCCTTTTTAAAGTTATACTACAACAATTCACTACGTGTCCTGGTTGGAATAACCTGAAATGCCTTAGTTCGTGCGCAACACTGGATACCTTCAGTCGTATCCCACCGCTGTACACCAATTTGTTAAGACGGATTTCTGAACTCTGTCCTGGTGGCGCAGAAGTTCAGAAGGCCAACCTAATTACTTGGAACAGGGTAACCTCTGGACGAGCCAGACCAATCAAGGTAGCGATCGCGGCGGTCAAGACTAGGTCTCAAGAGGGGTGAGGGTGACTGAAAGCCCGCAATGAGCACACAAAGCAAGATCACTTACAAACTACTCCAAACAGTTGTTATATCAAAAATATATACACATTTATTTTAAGGCCTTTAAAACAATGACCGTAGCGAGAAAATCACAGTATCACAATATTAAACCAACACATACCATATCAACACAATATATATACAAATACGACAGTCGCAAGCGTTATATGCACGAAATGTGTAGTCCACCTGCAAGGGAAGGAAAACAGGCAGTGTGATACAATGCTTTAGACTCAGTTCACCTTCAGAGGCACCTAACTAGATGGAAGTCCGAGCCCTGCGAAGAGTGGAGCCTTGTGCTCAAAAGTACCTGCACACGCTGGTGCCAACGGGCAAAAGGAGAGTCTCTTCTAAGGAAATCAGGCAGTTCAGTTCAGTGCACAAATGAAGGAGAACAAGTTCCGCGACTCAAGCGCAGCCTCCACAGTGGGCAGAAGCAGAGCGCGAGTACGGCAAAAGGGTGCTGTTTTACACAGCGGGGAAAAGCAATGGGCTCCTGCAGGAGGGCGACCAGATCCTAGCTAAACTACTCACCGGTCCCCGATGCAAGCAGACCCAGGCTTCTCCGCGTCAGTTTCAGCAGCTGGCAGGTTCAGAAGAGCAGGGAACGCCTCGTCGTCGTGTTGAGTAAAAAGACGTCCCAATCGAAGAAACCTGCACAGTTTTGTCACCACAGCAGGGCAACGGAGCGGCCGTGTGTATCTGAGCCAAATGTACACTACTCACTTCAGACTTGGGAACGCCAAGTGTACTAAGCGTGTGAGAGTGACAAGGACTCGAAATACTACACAACCTGGCGGCGGTTACAGAGCAAGACTCCCGTGTAAGCTGGTCAGTCAACTGGATGGCCCAGAGACGCTTCCGAAGGCTTACTGGCAGGAGATGATGAAGATGCCGAGAATAGCTGTTCCCGCTATTCCAAAGGTCGAAGTACCAGTACAGGCCTTCTGGTTCGATCAAAGGCGAAAAGGGTTTCACAAGGCGACAGCAGTGCAGAGGAGAAGTCCTTCAGCGGGTCACCAGCGATTCCTCGGTCCAGCCTCTTGGTTGCAGGATACTTGGCTCCTGTATTCCTTCGTTCGTGAGAACTCAGGAGATCGACATGGTAGTGGTGTTTCCAGCCCCCTCTTATCCACGGTTCCCTTCGCGCCAAAGCGGAGGGGACCCAATGGGAGATCCGCTCATTAACACTCACACCATTCGTGGACCAATCACGGACCACGGTGGTCCCAGGCATTCACACCACCCTAGACTCTCTGGCACCCAGGATGTGTATTGGGACGAGACATCCCAGCCCACACCCTGGAGGCACACAAACGACATGTAGAAGCCCGCGAAAGCATCCGTGTTTCGCGGGAAAGTACATGCCCAAATAAGGAAGGCCCCGGGTCGGCTCGACCTGGGGAAGGTGAAGGGAGCAAGACGGTCAGTGGACAGGACAAAGGAGCCTCGTGGTCTGGCCATTTTGGGAGCCAGGCCACCATTTTGGGTTCAGCGCGAAAAACGCGCTTAGAACGCCAAAAGGAGCTCAAAATACACGCAACGATCGCTGCCACCATTCCAGTCCCTGAATGACTTGCACCGATCAAATACAATCCTAAACGAGTATCTAGGGCCTGTAGAAGGCTAGAGACCCAAGAGAGCTGTAACTTAGCTTACAGTGCCCTCTTGTGTCATGTTGCACTAAAGCCGCAACATGATAAAAGAAACTACGGGAAACAGCGTTCCGCGGTACTGACTGTCTTAAGGGCATGTCAGTTTCCCCGTAAGAAAGGAGCGAAAGCCCAGAGGAGTGCGGAAGAAGGCTTCACTTCTCTGGCAAAGTCAAGAACAAGGTGAAAAACAACAGCAAAATGTTTAGGGGTTGCCACATGGAAGGAAAATTACCTACAATTACGAAATCTTTCCTAACATCCGCCGATCAGGTTACCAGTGACCCCCGATCTTCTTCATCAAGGGGAACAGCAGATGTGGCACCCTTCCCCACAATCGCTCAGCTTGGCGGCATGGTGCCTGAGTTCAAGTCTTTAGAGCATCTTAACTTGTCTACGGATAACATGCGTATTATTCAGGCAGCCAGGAAACCCTCGACCAGATCCCAATACAGGAGTAAATGGCTCAGGTTCTGTCATTGGTGTTTGGAAAAGCAGTTGAATCCAAGGGTGGCTACGATTGACACGGTGCTGTCCTTCGTGTCCTCCCTAGCAGAGTCGGGTGTTCATGTTCTGTCATGCAGAACTTACTTTTCAGCGGTTTCCGCGTATCTTTCTACAGAACAATGCTCTTATTCTCGGAGTAACCCAGTGGTTAAGAGGCATTTTGCAGGCTTGCCATGCCTCTACCCTCCGGTCCGTAGTCTGCACCCGCTGTGGGACCTAAATGTAGTCCTGACGGCGCTGTGCCATAAACCTTTTGAACCAATGGCCACGGTGGACCTCAAGTACCTATCATGGAAAGTGTCCTTTCTGGTCGCCGTTACGTCAGCGAGGAGAGTGAGCGAGCTCCAGGCCTTGTCAGAAGGGCTCTTAAGTTCTACCTTGACAGGACTTCCGAGTTTAGGAGTTCTTCTCAACTTTTTGTGACCTTCGGTAACCCTCAGGGTAAGCAGGCGTCTAAGGCAACTATTTCTCGGTGGATCGCCGCCTGCATCACAGAGTCTTTCACTGTCTAAGGGCTGAAACCTCCGGTTGCTTTTCAGAAATATGTCCCCTGGGAGTCCATCGCTAGGGCAGCTACTTGGGCCTCCCCATCTGCTTTTTGTGAGCATTATTGTCTTGATATGAGCTCAAGAGCTGATGCTCAGTTTGGTCAGGCTGTGCTGAAGAAGCTTTTTCTGTAAGGGGTATTTCCATCCACCCGTAGTTCCTGTTAGGAGTGCTTGGGAATCTCCCATAAGTATGGAGGAAAGGGGACGGGACGTAGGAGTATAACCAGGTTACTCACTGTAGTGACCACCTTACTCCTAGTCCATAGTCCCCTTTCCTCCATACACCCACCCGCCATCCCCTCTAATAAGGTTCCTCTGTTATTGCTAATAGGTCTCTGACCTGGCGATCCTGGCGATAGAAAAGGACTGATGGGCGATGCGCGGGGCAGAGCCAAGGTGGGTGGGGTTACGGCCGCGTGCTGGGCCCCGCGCAAGAAAGAGAGGAAGGACACATTTATAAAAATATTTTTGGATGCTTTTTACAAAGTGCTCCGGTCCCGTCCCACAGGACGGAGAGATGTCCCATAAGTATGGAGGAAAGGGGACTATGGACTAGGAGTAAGGTGGTCACTACGGTGAGTAACCTGGTTATTTTAACATACCGTTCACCCAAGGACATGCCAGAATTTAATGTTGAATTAATACTGATCCTGCACCCGCTAAATAAGACTTGAAGAGCAACCTTGTTGTTGGAAGATTTTAATTGTTAGTTCAAGGACAAAGCAGACGAGGATGCAATCTTGTTAGAAAACAATCTTAGAACTACAGATTTCTCTATTTCTTTTTTAAACATCTTTTTATTATTTTACAATATGTTAAACTTCCCCTCCCCACACCTGTCTCCCTCCCTCCCCATTCCTTTCCGAGGACTGGGCCGCTTCCTTTTCCTACTTGCTTACTCCTTCCGGAGTTCCTCTAGTTCAGATCCAAAAGTGTCAATACTTGCAGGCACCTTTGAGCCCTGAAGTCACCTTTTAGGAAGGCCAATGTCTCGCCCCATTCCGTTTCAAATTTCCCCAAATTATTGTTAATTGCATGTGTGGCCCATTCTGATGCCACCAGTTCCCACACCTTCCGCAGCCATTCTTGTTCTGTTGGAATTGTCGGTCCCTTCCATCTTTGTGCTATGAGAGTCATTGCAGCTAGTCTGAATATTGCCCTGGCCTTTTTCCGACCTCTACTTGTATCTTGCAGTCCTAACAGGACCAGTTTAGGGTCTCTGCCTGGCAGCCCCCTCTCCAAATGCTTGCACCTGCAGCATCCCGCCAGCCCCCAGAAGGGCTTAATACTAGGGCTTTACCACCAAATATGTGCTGCCGACCCCTCCTCCCCACATCCCTTCCAGCATTCCTTGGATACGTCTGAGTAGATAGCATGCAGGCATATCAGGGTGTAATGCCACCCGTATAGGTACTTATACCAGGCTTCTTGAAGTTGTACTGCCCTTGCCACTTTGGTATTCTTCTCCAGAGCCTTTCCCATTCCTCCCTCCTAATTTCTCTCCCCAGCATACAATCCCATTGGGCCAGGTATGGCCAGGTTTGTCTAGGAGAAGCATTCTCTAGTAGCTTTGTCCCATCCTTCGTCCTTCGTCAGTAAGCCGTATTTGAATTTAAATAGGACCGCTGGAGTGGCCATTTTATGGACCTTTTCCACCAGGTGTGCCACTCTTCTAATATTATCCGTCGTCTGTCTACCCAGGACAAACCCTGCCTGGTCTTGGTGGATTAGCAGTGGGAGATAGACTTCCTGTCGCTTTGCCAGTATCTTGGTGTGCATTTTTGCGTTGATATTTTTGAGTGCGCTAGGCCTGTACAAGGTGCATACACGCTGAGTCTTTATCAGGGTTTGGGTAGGAGAATGATTTTAGCTTCTTCCATGGATGGTGCAATGTGGCCTAACAGTTGTGTCAGGTGTGGGGTTAGGATGTGGGCATACGTTTTATAGAATGCAGCTGAATAGCCGTCTGGGCCCCAGGCTTTGTTCAGGGGCAGCTTTGCAATGGTGCTCCTCACCTCCTCCTCCATTATTGCCTGCCCTAACTGCTCCTGCTTGTCTTGGGGTAACTTGGGCCGTTGTAATTCCCCCAAGAGTCAGTGGGTTTTGGGACGTGTATAAGGTCCTATAGTATCTGGCCAAACATTCTGGGATTTCGGTTTCCCCTTTCATCATTTATAACTATAATTGTGCTCTCCCCCCTTCATCCCCTCTGTAATCGCGCCAGAAGTGTGTCTGCTTTGTTCGCTTTAGCGTAATATTTCTGCCTCACAAACAGCATTGCGCCTTCTGCCTTTTCAGTTCTTAGCACCCCCAACTGTCCCACTGCAAATCTGTATGCATTAAGCGTATTCTTTGTGGGGGTGTCCGCCGCCTTTTGGCGTGCGTACTCGACTTCTTTATCTAGTTGAGTCTCTAGGGCCCTCATCTGCATGTCCCTTTGTGCCTTCTGCACTATGAATTCCCCCCTCATAGTGGCTTTTAAACATGTCCCACTGTGTACTCTCGCTCGTGTCTGTGCTGTTATTGAGCTCAAAGAAGGTTTTGATCATATGCCCTATCTCCTCCCGGATCATTGGGTCCCTCAGTAAATCCCACGGGATCTTACACTTCCAGAGCCTGGCCTTCGCCCCTGGAGGCCCATTTTCATTTGCACCACCTTATGGTCTGCTATCTCCTGGGGGCCTGCCTCTACCTCTACCACTCTCCCCACCAGGCTTGCCGATACCCATATGTAGTCAATCCTTGACTGAGTGCCATGGACCCCTGATTGAAACGTGTGCCCCTGCAATGCCCTCCGAAAGTCCCTCATGCCTGCGCCATCAAATCTCTCCCTCAATTAGGGCGATGCTACTGCCTCCCCCCCCGCCACCCTGGGTTGTTCTGTCTCCGCGCCTATTCCAGGCCATGTTGAGGTCCCCCATTAAGATTGTGTCCCTTCGCGAAACCCTCCAGTCTCCAGGAGGTCCCTTAAGAATTGTCTTGGCCCATGTTCGGCGCATATACTGATGCTATGGTGTAGGCGGTTCCCATATATTCTCCTCTAACCACTACGTATTTCCCACCTTTGTCCCCGAGTATATCCAAGACTCTGAAGTCCATACGATTCTTAAAGGCCAGTGATACCCCGCTTGCTTTCGTAGGGCCTGACGCTAGGAACATCTGGGAGAAACCCAGGAGTTTGAGTCGCCCCTGGTCCTTTTTCAGTAGGTGGGTTTCCTGTAGTGCCAGCACAGCTGGTCCTGTTGCCTTTGTAAATCTTTCTGACTTTTTCCGCTTGAGGGGTGTATTAAGACCTCTCACATTATGTGTCATCCATTTGAACCTGCTGATTCACAGACTTTGCCCTTCTTCCCTACCCCATGCTCCTTTTCCCTTATCCTATTGTTTTCACACGTTCCTTCTTCCCTGTTTCCTGCCCCTTGCCTCCTCCTCCTTGTCCCCTTCCTTTCAGTGGCTTCCTCCTCCTTCCACTGTTCCCACTGCCTCCTCCTTTGCCCCCCCCTGCCTATTGCCTATTTCTTCCCTCCCACCCCCCCTCATCCCAGGCCCCAACTTTGGGATGAACCTAACTTCTCCCTTTCCCCATGTGCTCCCCTCCGTCTCCCCCGGGTGCTCCCAGCCTTACTGGTTCCAACATGGTTCTACTCCCTGGTCCCTTTGCCCCTAGTAACCCTATTTGTCCACCACCCTATTTTGATCATGTTTCGGGCATTGCTTCACATGTGTCATCCCTCGTGTCATCCCTCGTCTCCCCCTACTTCCTCTGCCACCTCGTCTCCTTTTGGGCATGACCCTCTTAGCGTCGCCCTGCTCTGCACCTTCCCCCTCTGTCGACCACTCCCATGGTCTGGGCCTTGCTCTGATCTCCGGTGTGGTGGGTCCATTGTCCCCCTGCTCATTTCCTAAATCCAGGTGAATTATGTCTGCCGCTTCCTGAGGGGAGGTCACCTGCGTTTGGGCCCCATCCCATTCAAACATCAGACCAAATGGGAAGGTCCACTTGTACCTAATACTTTTCCTGGTCAATTTGTTCACAATTGGGCTCATATGCCTCCTTTTGAGTAACTTACAGTCGCCAGGTCCTGATATAATGAGATCTGTTGTCCCTTGTACAGCACTGGTTCCTGTTGTCTGGTCGCCCTCAGGACCGCTTCTTTTTGGCCATATCTTGCGAACGCCTCTAGGACATTCCGGGGTCCGGCATTGGGGCCCTGGTTCTGACGGCCCACTCTGTGGATTCGGTCCAGTTCGACGGCCTCTCGGCCTATTCCTCCCAGGAGCTCTGCAAAGATTTCCCCCTTCAGCTCCCTGTCCTGTACTGATTCCAGCAGCAGTTTTATTCTAATGTTGACTCTGCGTGACCTGTTCTCTAGGTTCTGCAGTTGTATCTCCATGTTCTGTGTTGCCACATGTAAGCGTTCTATAGCATTGCTGTTTACTGTAGTTTCTTTATCCACCTCCTGCAGGCCTATTTTGAGCAACTTCGTTCGTTCCACTAGTTGGCACATCTCATTCCTTATTTCTCCTAATGCTGAATTTAGGTCGGCCCTCATCAGTTGAAACTGGTCTTGGAAGCTTTTGGCGAGGGACGTTTGAAGGGATTGCATTTCTTAGGGATTTCCCTAAGGGACTTTAAATTATTGAAAGGGGCAGAACATTCTGCTTTTCAGAGTTATGGATGTGGGGGAGCTGCTCAGCTACCAGACAGTTTCGCCTAACATTCCATGAATAAAATTTAAAAATTGTGCTTCTGCAAGAGTCCCTGCCGAGTGATGTTCGGCGGAGAAATGGTGACTGAACCATTGTGACTCGTATTTCTTAACGTTGCGGATTTTATCTGCTAAACATCTATTCAACTCGAAGCAAGTGTGGCTCCTCCCCCTCGCCTTGTGCAACTACAAATTCACGGCCGCGCTTCTGCAAGAGTGCCTGCCGAGTGCTGTTCAGCTGTACAGCCCCCGCAACACACTTTCAGCGTTTAACAATCCCTTTCTGTACCATAAGACAAGTGCTCCTGACAACAGCCAATGAGTATGTACACATTAAAAACGAACATGCCACTGAATAACAGAAACTTAGGATCTGAACCAAACCCTGCATCATCAACCGCTACTCCTCTACAGCCGATGGAAAAAGGGGGAAAAAAAGTTCAAAACCCACCGCAAAATGAGCCGCTCTACCACGCTAACGTCAGATGTAAGACAGATATGGTTTCCAATTAGCCTTCCACGAAACACTAACAAACCCGCGTTCAAAAAAACTGCAAATGAAACTACCTTTACGCAAGAAACAGCCAATACACAACATCCTCACTTGCCAAGACTCAGTAACCCAGAATGCACAATCACTGATAAGAAAATCTTGAATTGCAACTCGCAAGACGAAACGTCATCATTGCGAGAACTTACAAATACTAGAGTCTTGGATGGAAAAGCGACCACTTACATCAACAAGCTGGCACCCTCAAATACTTGTTAAGTATTCCAAACCATCCCCCTATACTCAGCAATAATAAAAAACAACATTTTGGATCTGACCAAAGCAGAGACTCTGCCTAATAAAAACGTAAACCAGGAAGATATGGCAGCATCTGAACTGAGACCCTGCTGTAATACTTTGAATTTAATTAACTTAGACATTGAAGGAGCAAGTCATGAAAATGACAATTCAACTCTATCTCTTGTTCAATTTAACACCTCCAAATCTGAACCTGACGCTATACAAATTGTAAATGATATGCAAATTGGCTCATCAGGCATACAAAACTCGAACTTATCAGAGTCACCAGAATTTTATGAAAGTCAAAACAAGTCCTTTGCCAGTAGTCCTACACATTCAGAAACTACTTTCGCGAAACCAGCAACCAGACCTCATTTGGAATGAGGCCTTCACTGAACTCCTCACATGAAATAACATTAACAGCAATTAATTACTTGAGAACCTTGATCTGAAACTAAACGAGCAGCAAATCATTACACAAATCATATGTTCGAATTTGGAGCCATTTCACACAATATCATTTAATCAAGCAGATTTGGGAAAAACACTGAATGAACAGCTATTAATGAGCTACGAATTGGAAATAAAATGTGATCAATTGTTAGAACACTATAAAATGGCAAGCCAAAATAAGCAGTCCTTGCCACTCGCGATAGAGACCAGCTTGAAGACAGCTGTAAACGGATCAGATGTAGTCATAATTGAAGATCCAAACATAGATAACTCTATAATATATAATGATGACAAAAAAGATTGTCCTCCCAAATCTGATCAAAGTGCGAAAACCTCCAACCCTAGTGGAAATTTAGAGAACACTGAAAACCATCCGGATGCACTCTGTGAGGTATTCTCGTGCTCTAAAAGGGATAAAAGTAAATCAACCCAAATCCTCAAGAAACAACAAGTAAGCCATAACAAAAATAAAAACAAAAAAAGAAAGAAAATGAAAAAACTAAAAAATCCTAAGGAAAAAAAAGCACAAACTCAAGTACAAAAAATTTTGTTAGTAAAATATCTATAGTGGATGACACTGAAGAGACTCCTAATACAAGCAACAATGGAGATAAGACCTATGATAATGTTCCCTAAATAAAAAAAATAATAATTCCAACTTGATGAACACCCCGATAGAGGAGGAGTTGATGACTCTATCAACGTATTCTATAAATACAGTTCCAGAAGAAGCTGAAAGTGAAAGATACACGTCTAGTGATGATGACGATAATGAAAGACTAACAAAGAAAGGGACACTGGCATCAAAATGAACATAAATCACCCTCCCAAAGTGAATATGAATAGTGCCCAGACCCTGGAACAAAGAAAGCCAAAAGATAAGATTCTCTCACAACAAACGAGCGAATCAAAGGGCCCTTTGATTGAACCAAATGAAAATGATTCTCAAAAAAAAAATGAAGAAAGAATATGAGCCAAAATCGAAACCATCAAATGCCACCTGCACTGATATTAAAAATTATGATATTAAAAAGGATAGAAGATATACTCATGATAAATTAAGCAGAGCTGACAACCTGATAATAACCATGATTGACAGATCAGGATGGTACCCCTTCCCCACCAGAACAACTATACTAACAAGCTTCTGTGCCACAGAAGAGCTGAAAAGAATTGTATCATGTGACATACAAGCCATATACATTAAGAACAACAGGGAAAGAGATACAGCTATTTTGAACATATCCTCATTCATAGTAAAAGAAAAGATATGGAATTGTAAAGACGCATTGACTGCACTTGGATTTGACATAAGTATTAACAGATGATACACACTAACCTAGACAAAGAAAAAAATTAACAACCAACGGGAAAAAGTAATGACAACAAGAACTACAGAGAGCAACTATTACGAATACACTGCAAAGGCATGAGAGGAAACCATCAAAGGGAAGTCTACTCTGAACCAAATAAAGAAAGAACTACCACGACTAAATGGGATTGGTTACAACAAGCGATTGATAAAACAAATCATGTCACTAGGCATTAGATCGAACCTAAAATACACCAATTCAAAGCAATTATATAGAACACAAGAGGATTCACCCATTTATTAGAAGAAAAAAAACAGAAGTGCCCACTAGAAAACTACGATCTTATCTTGCTACAAGAAACGTGGGTGACACTCCAACCCATAATCCCTAACTATGAAGTATGCTGGAACTCAGCAATAAAACAAAGCAAAGGGAGACCAATGGTTGGTCTGATCGCTGCATTACGACTCAACTCTGGAGATAAATCTATACTGAAACACAACATTATTTCCTGATGTTACATTCTTAAAACACGTAACAGGCAAATAATGGATGCAAATAATGAAAGAGAGAGAAATGGAACTGTATCTGAAATAATGAGCCTAAACCCTACATGCAAAAGAAAGGAAGCTAAATCCATAATTGATTATGCATTCATATCAACTCAAAATCTAAATGAGATTCAGACATTTAAAATAATTGAATCAACGAAGAGTGATCATAATATGCTTGAAATAACTTGGAATCTTCCAACTCCTAATGAAAGACCTATATGCAACGGCAAAATATCTTTGTACAATGCCCGAAATAGGCTGAAATGGTCTCCTGCTAAGATCGATCAACTCCTTACTAAGGTAACACAAGAAAATATGCAAGCAACTGATGGAAAGAAAGCATTTAATATTGTTCCCTATAATCACTTTTTAGCTCTCATAATCAAACTAACTTGACCTAGATCACAAACTAATCTCATTCATAAGCATATAGCTGAACCGGAAATTAAATTACTAAAATTGATAATGAAACAGAAATTGAGAATTATCTAAGTTGCCTAAGGAATCACAATCTGAAGAGTCCTAAAAGGTGAAATCGAAATACAAAAATTGCATTAAACAAATATTAGCAAAAAGAAAACAAGAAAATAACGAAAATATGTTAACAGCAATATGTTCAAAATCAAGTGCTCGAATATGGCACCTCTGAAAGAATTCAAATAATAATGGAAACAAATCACTGCTTCTAAATGCTATAAGTGAAAAAAGTGGACAGAGCATTATAGTAAATTATTTAAATATAGCAATAAGAACTGCGAACATAAAATAGGACTAACGACGTTGCAGGACCTCAAAATAGATCGACTTGATGTGTTACTAGAAATAAAAAAATTAAGCACATCGCGGGCACCATGGCCCGATGGGATTTCGAATGCAGTAATAAAAGCACACCCGGAGCAATGGGCCAAAGTACTATTCAATATATTCCAAACAGTGACCAAAACGGGACTTATACCACCAATATGGAAAGAATCAATGCTGATAACTGTATTTAAAAAAGGAGATAGGAGCAATCCTATGAATTATAGACCACTAGCACTTCTCGATACTGCAGGGAACATTTTTGCTACAATCATCCTAAGAGATCTGAAAAAATTGCTCAAAACAACAAAGCAACTTGAGCCCTATCAATCCGGGTTTATAACAGGCATTGGAACTAGTGCTGATCTAATACCATCTCAATATTAAAAGAAAAAGACAAAAAACAAGATCACCTCTTTTACATCGCATTTGTTGACTTGCGACAGGTCTTTGACTGTATGTAGAGATAAACTAGGGAATAAGTTGAAGAAAGCAGCCTGCCCGAAATATATAACAAATGCAATCAGACACTTTTTTACTGGCACCAGCATCAGAATTAAATTAGATGAGAAAGGACTTTTGTTGCAACCCATAACATCAACTCAAGGATTGAAGCAAGGATGCATACTGGCTGCCACCCTTTTCAATTTCTATATAAATGACATAGGTCTTGATCTGAAAGATTGCAAATCCTACCCTCCAAAAATTGGCAAACATACAATAATCCATCTACTCTATGCTGATGACCTACTATTAACCGACCAGACACTGATTGGTCTCCAACGCCAACTGTCATCATTACAGAAGTATGCTGATAGATCAAATTGGAAATAAATGCTGGCTAAACCAATATACTGAGAACTGAAAGTACAAAAGTATCCTTAAAGAACTCTGAATTTAAATAGAGGATCAACAAAGTACTCCTTGATATTGTAACTGAATATCGTTATCTTGGAGTCAATATCAATAACAGATGCAACACCCCATATAAACTTGAGATCCAAACTAAAATGAAATCCTTAGCACATCAAGGGAAAATTATATGATATAATATGATATGATATGATGGTTTATTTATGTAGCGCCTGTACACAATGTGTTTCAAAGCACTTCAAGGCAGGGGAGGGAACAAGGGGAAAATACAATGACATTCTTTTAAAAGAAATCAACTTTAGAGCATAAGTTACATGCATGTATATGGGAACAGTAACCGATCGCCACATTCCCCCCCCCCTGTCCGTCCCCATCTTTGTGTTCCATTTGCTCATGAGTTTTAACTGTTGCAACTCCCTCCCCCTCTCTTCAGCATTTGGGTGAAATACACCGTCTCTATTCAACACACGTGGGAATTTTGCAAGCCAGACTGTCTTTTCGAATCGCGGCTCGCTTTGCTAGATAATGGAGACCCTGCGGAGTAGCTTAGGTTTGAAGTACATATGTTCCCTGTCATCTGTGAACTCGTGAAGCGGCATCCAGGTGTTCAGGAATTTTGAGTATGAGCCATATGCCATTGCCGTCACCTTTTCCATGGCCATCATCCCCCAACAGCTTCGTCCAGTAGAACTACCACCGGATCAAAAGGCAATTGTATCCCCACTATCTCCCTGATATGGCTCAGGATCTCCTTCAAGTAAGTCTCCACCACTGGGCAGGTCCACCACGTGTGGATTAGGTCCCCAGGTTGCACGCAACCGCTCCAACATGACATGGGGTAGTCTGGGTTAATTGAGTGCATACGTTGTGGCGTCATATACCACCTCAGACATAGTTTGTACACCGCCTCTTTAATTGAGGCACATTTGGAGCCTTTGGCGGCCCGATGCCATATGCGACTCCATGTCTCCGACGAGATTCGTTTCCCCACATCTAGTTCCCATTTCTGCATGTATGGTAGTATCTTCCAGGTCCGTCTCCCCCATCAACCGGTACAGCCGTGACACCCTTTTTTCCACCCTTCCCTCCTTTACAGTGAGTTCCAACCCTATTGGGTCCCGAGTTGCTCTCTCCCGGACCTTAGTGTTCGTAATCCAATGTCTAATTTGGATATAATGAAAGCGTTCCCTCTCAGGAATGTGAAACCTATCCTTACAACCCTCAAATGTTAGGGGTGACCCCTGTGCGTAGAGTTCTCCCAGTGCCACGGCCCGCTCCCCCCCCCTCCCCAGTGTGTCCAGAAGTCAGGCTGCATCCCTGGTGTGAAATCTGGGTTATGGGCCATTGGCGCGAGAGGCCCACCCCTCTATTTTTACCCTTTTCCCCCATAGTGCTTTATTACAGTACCACAGGGTGGACTTGGTTGTTTCCAGTAGTGTGCCTCCTTTACCGCTGTGCCGTGCTGTAAGGAATCCCAGACTTTCCAATGGTATCTTAGTTTCCTCCCAGCGGTTTTGGTTTTCTCTGGGTGCCCATTGCAGAATGGGTGCTACCTGTGCTGCCCATAGATACCTGCGCAGTTCTGGGACCCTCAATCCCCCAGAGCTTGTGGACAAAATAGGACTTTTCTAGGGACCCTAGGTTTTTTCTTCCTCCAGATGAAAGCCATAACTTCTCTCTGTAGGTTTTTTTATTGCTGGACCTGGGATGCGTATTGGGAGGGCTCCAGTCACGTACAGGAACCTGGGAAGAAGGGTCATTTTAACTGCTGTTATGCGTGCGAGCCATGGTAGCTCCTGCATGTCCCATTGTTTGAGATCTCCAATCAACGATTTCAGTAGGAGGGATATTGGCCCCATATAATCTCTCATAGGTGGGTGTTAAGTGTACTCCCAGGTATTTTATGGATTTCTGTTCCCATTTCAGGGGATATCAGCTTTCCCAATCTGACACGTGTTCCGGGACTTCGGTGATGTTAAATGGCTCAGATTTGGGGTAGTTGATATGAAACCCCAAAACACCTGCAAACCTGTCCAGCAACTCTATAGGCTTTGGAAGTGAATGCATTGTGTCCTTCAAAAACATGAGGACCTCGTCTGCATAGAGGGCTACCTTCTGAGATCCCCCAGCGCCCACTTCCACCCCTTGGATTCCCGGTTCATCGCAGGCCTTTTGCGCCACAGGCTCCATGGCCAAAAACGAAAATCAGTGGTGACAACGGACACACTTGCCTCGCGCCCTTCCGGATAGGGATGCTTTCCGTGATCTGTCCATTAATCATTTACCGTGTAGATGAATTCCTGTAGTTAGCCAATACCATACGGGTAAAGCACTCGAATCTTTCAAGGTTCAGCTGTAGGAATCCCCAATTTAAACAATCAAAGGCTCTAGAGTAGTCCAATGCCAGCACCGATAACCGTTGCCCGTAGCAATAGTGTCTATAGCTCTACGGAGGTTATCATAGGTGTGCTGCCCTTTCACAAATCCTGCCTGTTCTGGGTGTGTTATCTTCGGGAGGACATTTACCAGCCTCCGAGCCAGGACCGTGGAATACATTTTTGCATTCCCATTTAATAATGAAATAGGGCGATAACTAGCACATTCTGTAGGGTCCCTGTCCGGTTTTAACAGTAATACCGTTGTAGCTGGGCCCATGTCCCCCGAACCCTGCCCTGTGTCCCGTATGTGATTAAACAATTGCGTTAAGTGGCCTTCCAGAATAGACCTACATATTTTATAATATGCATTACTTAGCCCGTCTGGGCCCGGAGCTTTATGCCCCTTCAACCCACTTATGACCTCCCCCACTTCTTCCTCGGTTATGGGCACTTCCAGCAGTAGCCTGTCTGATTCTGCGATCTGCGGCAGGGTCACCTGGCCCAGGAACGCTACCTGTGCTTCCCTCTCCAAATCTTCCCCCTTCAGGTTGTCGGTGTAATACGAAGACATGACTTCCATTATCTCCTCCTCCCCTCTCACTAAGTCCCCTCCCTGGCATTTAAGTTGGGCGATCCGGTTCCGGGTTTTCTGATGTCTCAATTTGGCCACAAGGAATCCATTGGCCTTGTCCGCATTTATATAGTAAGACAGTTTAGTTTGCAGTAGGAGTTGTGCAGCTTCATATGCCAGATGCGTCTCCGGGGCCGCCCTGACTTTTTCAAGTTCCCGCCACATTTTCTGTGAGCCCTTATCTTTATACTCCGCCTCGGCCTTTGTTACTTTGGCCTCCAAATCCCGCCTCACCCGCTCTTTTCTTTCAACATAATTTGCCGTATGCGCAATAAACTCGCCTCGTACCACCGCATTACTGGCATCCCAAATAGTGGCCCAGTCCACCATCTCTGTGACGTTTTCCTGAAAATAATTCCTTAGAGCCTGTTCTATATCTGCTCTAAGCGCTAAATCCTTTAGGATTACTTAATTTAGGCGCCATGACTTACAGTTCTGCTGTCGCAGAGTAAGCGGCTCCAACTTTAGGGAGACCGGTGCATGGTCTGACAGGCACCACACACCGATCTCTAATACCGTAATTTGTGGGACCAGGGTATCTGAGATAAGTACCATATCAATCCGGGAGTAGCCCCTGTGCACTGCTGAATAGTGGGTATATGCTTTCTCTTGTGGGCAAAAGAATCACCATGTTTCTATTAGGTGTAACTCCCTGATGAATCTCGCTATGGCCTGTCTATATGTGTTGTCGCTAGGGGTAGCTGGGAGGGTTTTGTCCATTGCAGCATCCATTAGGCTGTTAAAATTCGCCCCCTATCAGAATCTGTCCCATTCCCCAATTAGCAATTTTGGGCAGCATCCCCAACAAGAAGCGGTCCTGTCTCTCGTTAGGGGCATAGATCGCTACCATGGTAACCTGTTGACCCATCAGCACCTCTCCCAGCACCAGGTAGCGGCCCTCTGGGTCCCTCATTACAAATTGCTTCTCAAAGCTGATCCCCTTGGCCAGTAGGATGCCCACTCCCCTTTTTTTTGTTCCACCAGAGGCGAAGTATTGCATGGTGAAAGCCCTATGCCTTAGTCTATAATCATCCTCCGGGAGCAAGTGTGTCTCCTGCACCCATACCACTGAAGCCCGCATATCCAAGAGCCTGTTCATGATCGACTTCCTCTTAATTGGGGAGTTGAGCCCTTGGACGTTGAATGTAACGAAAGTTAAATCAGTCATTGTTGATTTGTAAGCACGTGCCTATCCTAGTGCTATTCCGCCAATCCATCCCCCTGGGTGTCCCAAGTGTGCTATATGTGGCCTTCCCCCAAATGTTATGTTCTTCTGTTTCCCCCAGAACTCCCCAACGTATAACAACCCCCTTGAACTTTAACCAAAACACTCCCCATGGCAGTGCCACCGGAACTCACCGGGTCTACTTTCTCCCTGGAAATCTGGGATCTGGTCCCCCACCCCCATGCCTTTGAAGCTGCTACATGTCTGCTCTGTACCCCGGCAAGCTGCGCAGTAGGGCCGAACAACCCCGTTGGTTCCTGGACCTCTAGTTTCCCCAGCTAGGCTCAATTTGTACCTTCACGACTACTGTTCACACGGGATCCGCAGCTTAAAGTTTCTTGTTGCGACCCCTCGGGCAGGGGCACGCTGGTTTCCATTATTTCCTTTCGGATCTACCTTCCCTTTTCCCGCCTCCGGCTGAGGATCTCTCTTTATCGTTGCCTTCACTGCCTTCTTCCTCCCTCATGATCTCCTCCATGTCCTCTTCTTTCATAATCGTGTATCGCTGTCCTTTCCACTCGAAGTGGAGTCCCTTCGGGAATGCCCACCGGTAGCGTATGTTCCTAGTTCTCAGCCTGTCTGTGACGACCCTCAGCTGTTTCCTCTTATTGAGAGTAGCTTGAGCTACGTCTTGATATAAATGAATAGGTGTGGACCGAAAGCTTATGGGTTCCTTTTTCCGTGCGGCTCGCATGATGGCCTCTTTCAGTTGGAATAAGTGTATCCGGGTCAGCACGTCTGGAATCAAGTTTTTTATTGAGTTGGTACGTGGAGTAGACCCTATGTGTCTGGTCCAAGACTATGGGCCTCATTATGAGGTGGGTGGTAAGGGATTACCGGCACCGGTAAGGGCACCGGTGCCGGTAATCCCTTACCGCCCTGCTACGAGTTCCATTAGCGGGTCCTCCCTTAACGCCTGGTTTTTCCAGACGTTAAGGACGGGACCCGCAAAGGGACTCTGGAGCTAATAACGGTACCGCAATTTGCGGTACCATTATTAGCGCCTTCCCCATTCCCATTGAGCCCTATGGGGGCTCATATGGGAATGGGGAAGGGCCCTGGTGAATGGGGAATTACCGGTCCTGCCAACCTTGGAATGGACCGGTAATTGCTCCATTCACCAGGGCAGAGTCGGTAGGGTTTTGGAGGCAGCCATGGAGCTAATAGCTCCATGGCTGCCTCCAACCTCGTAATGAGGCCCTATATCTCTGTCGTCCTCCGTGCCCAGGATTTGCTGGAACAGGTCTGTCACATATTGTTGCAGGTCAGAGTCTGCCACGGACTTTGGAATCCCCCGGATTTGTACATTGTTTTGCCTAGATATGTTCTCGGCATACTCCTGTCTGTTTTGAACCCGCTCCATTTGCTGTTCGAGTTCCTGCACCTTTTGGCTACCTCATCTTGCTCTTGCCCTTGTTTTGCGACCGTGGACTCCACCTCATCGATCCTTCTCTTTACTGCCATGACCCCTTTATTGAGATCTGCGATGGACTTGGCAAGGTCGGATGCACTGTCTTTGATGTCCTTTTTTAGCTCCAGCAACATTGCTATAAAGTCTGATTTTCTGATTGGTGGGTCATCAGTCTCTCGAACCCTGTGGTGGAGGGGAGTGTATTTGGGCCAGTGCTTATAGTTGGCTGTGTTTCTGGGTCTCTGCAGATTGCATCAGGGTTTTGATATCCATCGACCCCAAGTTTTTCGACTTCGTTGTTTGCTTGGACATTTTGCCTGCAGCGGGGGGAGAGAGGTGCTCTTTTCTACAGCTCTGGTAATGAGCCCCACTGCTGATGTCCCTTTGCCACCTATTCCTGGCAGATGACTCTGGCCGCCGTTAGAACACCGCTGCCTTGCGCTGTTAGGGGCACTGTATAGCTCCACCCACTCCAGAATGCTGCTCCTATGCTGTATGACCACCTGAGGACCAGCGTGTGTGATCCAGTGATTACTGGGTTCCACCTGGTCCCCACCTGCCTCTCAAGGCAGCTCCGCCTATAGCATCGTGCCACCGAGCTATAAACCTCTTCTGTAGCTCGCCACCCGGGGTCACCACAACAGTGGCAGCACTTATCCTGCAAGTTCCAAGGCGCCTCAGGGTTGCCTTTGTCTTTGGTGGTTTCGCGCTCAGGGGCACTCCTCCTCGCCCCCCTGAGCTAATAGGTGCTCATTGCCAGTGCCAGCATCTGGCCCCTCGAACATTCATCCTTCTGTGCCTCTTCCTTTCATGGGCGCTGTCAGGCTGCTGATTCCCTTACATTGCTCTGACAAAGTAAGTATTTGCCTCTTGCCCCCAGGGTTCACCAGCTGATGGAGGGGCCCCTCCTGCACCAAAGTGCTTCTTTGTGCCTCTTCCTTGCTATTGTCACTATAGGAGCATTTGCTGGTCTTGTGATGATACTCCAGTGTACCTCCTCCACTCAGGCATGTTCATGTACATGTTGCCTACCAGGGTGCTCCCGGAGGCCTCTGGACCCCCAGGGGGCACACAAGGGGTCCTGCAGCCCGCCTTGAGATACGCATAGTATCAATTCTCCTGCCGGGTGACCTTGGGCCGCTTGAGTCTTTGCCACGTCCCCTCCGCTGTCATCCTGCCGGGTGCGCAGATACTTTCTTCTGCCCACCCTGGGCTGCGCAGCTGGCTGCATGCTGATGCGTTCTCCAGGCCAGACTAAGCTCCTCTGAATCCCCACTGCAGGACATAGATGACTCTTGGCAGCCCGTACCGGATAACACGTACCACGCTCAAGTACCTCCCTGGGGGCGCAGGCAGCTTCCACAATACGCTTCGGACAGCGGAGCTCGTTGCTGCCTATGTGCCCATCACTGCCGCCATCAGCGCCCCCCTACCCGTTTCTCTCGAGGCCCTGTTCTTGGATCCCCTTTACAGCCGGTACGTGAGTGTGGGGGAAGGGCCACTCGAAAGGGCGTGTAGGGTCCAGTCTCCGATCCGGGTGCCCTTCACACTGTCGCCGGCAGCCCGAGGCAACTCATCCTCTCCGTTTGCGGGCTTCAGGAGGCCGGTTGTAAATTAGCTCACTGCGGCACCGGAGGCAACCCTGCAGTCCTCCGGGTGCCGATGCGAGTCGTGTCTGCCATTTTGGTCAGGATGTTTGGGCTTCACGCCATTCTGCTCATATCTCCGTTTCGGAGGCTCCTCTGCTCCCCACACCAGCACAGCTTGCACCTCAATCGTTCACACAAACCCAGAGCCGCTTCACTGCATTATAGAGGCATTTTTGGGGGTATTGGGGCCACGGGACGGGGAAGGAGTCCCAGAGCTCACCGAAGAGGCATCCGCTGGCGTCCTCGGCTAGCCACGCCCCCATACAATGACATTCTTACATGGCCATGAACAACAATAATGTGAAAATAACTAGGGAGGGGGGTAGGGAAATGGAAAAATACAGGCGACTACCGGCCTGACGATATTTTTGGTAGAGCCGGAGATAACAAGAGGTGAGGAGGAAGGGGAGGAGAAGGAGGGAGAGGAACAAAACAAGTGACTATCGTACCAGGCCTGACGACATTTCAGATGGTGCTGGAGGGGGTCAGGGGGAGAAGTAAGGGAAGGGGGGGACAAACATTTGATGCTATCATACTAGGCAAAACGAGACCGTATGCTACCACAAGGTAGCCCTGATGTGCACTCCTCAGGGGACTTCAAGTCCCAAGTATTATACAATGGTCTACAGTACGGGTGACCTTGGGTGGGTAAGCCCACTTGTAGACCTTATGATTCAATAGATTAGGAGGTTTCAATAGTACATTGTAATCTGAATTGGTAAAATGCAGATCTTGTTAAGTCATTCATAGTTCATAGAAAATCAGACACAGCAGTCTTAGTCGATCGAAAAAATTAAATAAACGTAGAAGTAGACAAAAGGTCCAAACTTTATCACATCAAAGTAAGGGGGATACCCATATACAACATCATGGGATTATGTAAAGCTCAGAGAAAATCATAAAGATACTTAACACAATTTTACAAATGTCCAGCAGTTCATGTCAAAAACCAAAATCAAATAGTAAATGAAATTAACTCGAACGACAGCAAGTTATCCCATGTGGTAATTTGTATTTACAGTATTCAGAGACTGTGTAGTTATACATAGTAAATTAGCACAAAAACCAAAGTAGCTCCTTTCAGATTGGTGTGTTGCCAACGCGTTTCGGATTCCTAACAATCTATCTTCAGGCAAGTGAGCTATATGTTCCTATTGTTCATAGTGTTTCTTTTGTAGACACCTGGGGGGGTTACAGACAAAGCTATTAGGTATGGGGATTAACAATTGTAGTATAGCAATTACATTATGTGTATCCAACTCTTCTACATTGTACTAACCTTCCGGCCAATACAGGGGTCCCGCAGGGAGGGTCATACCTGTTAAGTGAGGATAGGTGTCAACTAGGTCAGGGACAATTCTGATAGAGTAAGTGCTTAGAAAAAAGTAAGGGAAGGAGAAAGGGAAAAGGAAGGTGAGGAGAGAGCAGAGAATAAAGAATTGAAGAAACAAGAGCGGAGAAGCAGAAGGGAGAACGACTACAGTTGCAAAGGTCAGTAAAACACAATGATACAAAATACCTATGGAAGATTCTCAATGATACCGTCAATCTTATATTATATCCAGAAAGTGATCCCAGCCATTACATATGGAGCCGAATACAAACTACCCCAAAACCAACCGACGTGGAATTACATCGATGGAGTTTATTGGAAAACCTTATTACCTGTACCAACTAGTTTTCTGATAACAATTATAAGATATGATCTTGGCATGACTTCTTTACAAGGAAAGGTTTGGTCGAACATTTTATCTCTATATAGAAAATGTCTAATGCCGAAATATACAACTCGTTGGTGATACCAATAATATCAGATATTATAACATCGGAGCGGCCGGTCTGAATTAGCTAACTGTAAGCTACACTGTGAAATGATAATGCTGATTGAAAACCCTGACCTTGCCAAAAGGAAACTTTGTGACTATGATTGGTCACAAACGCTAACTCAATCTAGAACATATAAAATCCGCGCGCATTCTACATTCTAACCTACATTAGAAAAAAGAGGTGAGTTACCAAAATATCATCTTAAATTCCCGGACTCATGGTATCGCGAAAAAACTATGTGTCTAAGATTCGACCTTACTATGGCCTACCAGACAAGTAATAGCTCGTCATCAGACTAACGGAGAGATGCGTAAAATGCAGATTTGAAGGGATTGTGTCCTCCGACGTATTCTTTATCTATGATATTTGTATCTCCAGCTTGCTGGCCTCGGAAACATTTTTTCCCAGTAGAGGGCGCTGTGCGTCGACGTCCGTCGAGTAGGTGTTCCTCGACAGCCACCGTATCGACGCCGACGTCATCAGGCCTATAAATGGCCACGTGCAGCGTCCGTTGCTCAGTTCCGTTTTTCCGCGCTTCGTGTGCCTCAGAATACCGTTGCTCAGTTCGTCAGTCGAAATATATTCATATTTCCTCGAGAAAACCGACCTGTACTCGATGGCTTCCTCCTCCGACCCGACGACTCCTCGGTCCGGTTTCAAAAAATGCCGAGACTGTGGGAAGAAAATGTTGTTGACGGATCCTCACAGGATCTGTTTGTGGTGTCTGGGAATCGAACACCAGTGTTCGGAGTGTGAGGAATGCCTATCAATGACGGCGAAAGCCTTGAAGGAGCGTAAGGGGAAGCTCGAGAGAGGTAAGTCAGTTTTAACTTCCTCGAAAGTTTCTGCCGTAGAGTCGAGACATTCGTCTCCTCACCGTCGAAAGCATTCTCGGTCTAGGACTCGAAGTTGCTCCCACCACTCGTCGAGGTCTAGACACTCGAAAAAGAGACGTAGAAGATCTCCTTTGTCGTCGTCTTCTAGTTCCCCTGGAAGAGTAAATTGCCCCACAAAACACAGCTCTCAGGCTGAGTGGGAGGAATTCAGAAAAAAGATGCTAAGCGTCTTCGATAAAGCGGCCTTGACCCACTCGAAGTCAGCTGAGGGTGATACCCCGGGTGAAAAGCCCAAACAATCTAAACGCCGCGAGTCGAAGCACCCGGCGAAAGAGTCGACCCAAAAGCGCCATGAGCCATCGGGAAGTAAAGCATCTTCAACGCCATCGTCGAAAGCCCCTTCGAAGCATAGATCGTCCCCATCGACGCCGTTATCGAAGGGTTCTTCGACGCATCCGTCGATCGAGTCGACGCCGACATCGACGCCGATAAAAGAAAAACCCACGGCTACTCCACAGCCAACGGATTCCGATCTTCTCGAGTTCTTCGAGGTCTCTTCCAGTTTTCTCGACGCCTTTGTCGGCGCCTTCGAGGATTTTTACATCGCCGTCGACGACATCAACCTTTTCAAGGCCACTGATGATGGCTCCCTCTGCTTTAGAGATGGGTTTATGCCATTTCACAGGCCAGAGCATCCCCCCTTAACTTCAATTTATGAAGAAAGGGAAGATTCTGATCAAGAAAGGCCTTTTGGGCTGCAGAGGACCACATCACCTGAACCAGAGACTTTTGCCTCTGAGGAAAGAAGGTTGAAAGACCTTCGGGATGCATTACAGGAAGCAAGTGGCCTAGACACTTCCCCAGAAGTGGAATTTGTCAAGCCAGACCCAGGGGAACATGCTGAAACCCCTTATAGAACTCTAATGTCAAGAATTATGGAGTTCATGGGTTGGTCTGCGCCTTCACCTGTTTTTCAACAGGATGACCTCACAGATATTCTGGATAAAGGTCCACAGGAGGATCCTGTGGTTCCCTTTCATTCTGCTTTACAAAGAAAGATTTTAACTAACTGGGAAACTCCTGAAGTTGTCCCTGCGGTTAACAAGAAGTTGTCAGCGAAATATAGGGTATCTGCTGCTGACCCTGAATACCTATCTAAGCACCCTACTCCAGAGAGTCTGGTGGTCCAGGCTGCAACTTCATCAGGCAGTACATCTGCATACCCCACTGCTCCACAGGATAGGAATGATAAAAAATATGATTCCATGGCTAAGAAAGTCTTCTTGGCCTGTAGCATGGCTTTAAAATCTGTTAATGCGACTTGTACGCTCGCTAGGTTCAGCCACACTCTTTGGGAGTGAGCTTCATCAGCGGCTGACTGCTTCCAGAAAGGAGAAGAAAGGGACGCATTTTTAAATATCATCAGAGATGGTAAAGATGCAATGTGTGAGTCCCTTCACCTGGCATTGATTCTGCTGACAGTATCAGCAGGGCCATGGCGGCAAGTACCACAATCCGCAGGCATGCGTGGTTGAGAAAGTCCGGCTTTGCTTCTGACGTACAGGCCAGACTTTTAAATATGCCCTTTGACGGCTCTTCCCTGTTTGGTAAGAAGGCGGATGACAGTTTGGAAAAACTGCAAACATCTAAAGCAGCAGCCAAGTCACTAGGAGTTGCAATCCGCCAAGCTAATTTTCGTCCCTGAGGATGCTCTTGGAGAGGAAGGTCCTTTCGCTATTATTCCTCATATGGAAGAGGCAGAGGACGGCCGGCTCAAAGAGGCCAAGGAAAATTTACCCGTGGTGGACGGGGTAAAGGAAAGAAAGCCGCATCAGCAGGAGCAGGAGCCGCTTTACCTTCGGCAACTGCATCAGCCACTCCCAAACCACTCTGAGGTCTCCCATCACAAGACACCTGTAGGGGGCAGGTTAACTCGCCATCTGACGGAATGGCAGGCTATTACGTCAGATGCTTGGGCATTGTAGACAGTTGCCCAAGGTTACTGCCTGCCTTTTCTACGCATCCATCAGAGCCATCCACCGGGGAACAGCTCTCTGAAAGTGCCAGATCCGCTCCTCTTGCAGGAAATTGTAGACCTGCTAGAGAAAGGTTCCATAGAACCGGTACCTGTAGCGGACAGGAACAAGGGCTGGTACTCCGTCTTTCTTTGGTATGAGAAAGTAGGGGGAGGACTGAGACCCATCCTGGACTTACGAGAATTGAACAAGTTCCTCAGGAAGGACAAGTTCAAGATGGTAACTCTCTCTCAGATCCAATCCATCCCAAGCACAGGAAGTACCTGAGGTTCGCAATTGGCAACTCTCATTATCAATTTCGAGCTCTGTCATTTGGGCTGACCTCCGCCCCGAGGGTCTTCACCAAGCTAATGTCGGTTGTGGCTGCAAGTCTAAGGAGGGAAGGGATTCACGTCTACCTCTACCTGGACGATTGGTTGATCAGAGCAGTTTCTTCGGAACAAGCTCGGATCCAACTAGATTATGTCTGCCACTTCCTTCACAAGCTGGGCTTCTCCCTCAATTTAAAGAAGTCACAGATGATACCATCACAGAGACTCCAGTTCATTGGAGCAGTCCTGGGCACGTCCCTGGGAAAAGCCTCGCCACCAGAGGTGAGGGCTCAAGATATTCTGCAGATGGTCACCAGGTTTCAAAATGCCCAACGTCTCCCAGCCTACAACTTTTTGAGGTTGCTAGGCCTCATGGCATCCTGCATATCTCTTGTGCCAGAGGCTCGTCTGAGAATGAGATCCCTTCAGTGGGCACTGAGAACTCAGTGGTCACAATTCTCAGGAAAGATGACAGATCTCTTCCGGACAAGGTAGCCCAGGACCTTCAATGGTGGGCCTCTCCAGAGAACATCTTGAAAGGAGAACTGTTTTGGCATCCATGGCCGGAGATAACAGTAGTCACAGACGCCTCACTCACGGGGTGGGGAGCCCATGCCAACGACTTGACCATCAGCGGTCGTTGGTCTCGATCAGAGTCCAGACTACACATCAACCTGTTGGAGCTGAGAGCCATCAGACTGGCACTGAAGGCTTTTCTGCCGTCTGTACGAGGGAGAAACGTCCTGATAATGACGGACAATACAGTGGCCATGCACTACCTCAACAAAAGAGGAGGTGTAGGGTCACTGCCACTGTGCAGAGAGGCAATGCAGCTCTGGTTTTGGGCAATTCAGGAAGGAATCTCTCTTATCGGCAATTCACCTAGCTGGAGAGAAGAACTTGACAGCGGACGATCTGAGCAGGCAGAACACAGTCTCCCACGAGTGGGAGATAGCTCAGGAAGTCCTTCAAGAGATCTTCGCCCTTTGGGGAACCCCTCAAGTGGATCTGTTCGCCACCAGTATCAACAGGAAGTGCGACAGATTTTGCTCAAGGGAATTTCCCCCGAGAGGAGCTCTAGGAGACGTGTTCGTAGTGGACTGGGAGTTCCCACTTCTGTACGCGTTTCCTCCGGTCCCTGTCATTCCTCAAATGATCAGGAGGTTGAGAAGGTTTCGGAAGACCATGATCCTAATTGCCCCGGATTGGGCCAGGAGAACGTGGTACCCGGACCTTCTGGACATGTCCATCCATCCTCCAATTCGTCTACCGTACAGAGAGGATCTTCTCTCGCAGAAGGGAGGTCAGGTTCTCCATCCAGCCATCAAGACCCTCAACCTTCACGCTTGGTATCTGAAAGGTTGAGGTACAAGGATTGGGACCTTCCAGATGACGTCATGGAGGTGTTGCTTTCGGCCAGAAGACCAGCAACTAAAACTCTATACCGCTGCCGTTGGAATACATTTTGCAGCTGGTGCAGAGAAAAGAATATCGAACCCTTTTCATGTGGTACACCTGTGGTGTTATCCTTCTTACTTTATTTGGCAAATTCAGGCCTTCAAGTTGGCACTATTAAGGGCTATCTCGCAGCGCTATTGATCTTTAAGCGCACTGCAGAGGAGCCATCGTATTTCAAAATTCCATTGGTAATACAATACCTGAAAGGTCTAACTAATGTTTACCCTCCAAGACCATTACAAGTTCCCTTATGGGACTTAAATCTAGTTTTAAACTTCCTAAAGGGTGCTCCTTTTGAACCACTCCACTCTTGTTCATTGAAGTTTCTCACCCTCAAAACTGTTTTATTGGTAGCATTAACATCTGCTAGAAGGGTTAGCGAGATACAAGCCCTATCTTGTAAACCTCCTCATACAATTTTTCACAAGGACAAAGTCGTTCTACAGGTGAAGCCTAACTTCCTCCCAAAGGTAGTTTCTGAATTTCACATTACTCAGAAGATTACTTTACCTTCATTCTATCCTCCTCCCAATCCGGGGAAAGAGGAAGAGAGACTACATAGGCTGGACCCTAAGCGAGCCTTGAGTTTTTATATCAGTAGACTTGCTAAAATTAGACAAGCAGACCAACTCTTTGTAGGTTACGCAGGACATAAGTTGGGATTACCAATAACCAAACAAACCATCTCCAGATGGATTATTTTAGCCATTCTGGAATGCTACAAACTGGCAGGGAAAGAGCCCCCTCAAAATCTAAGGGCTCATTCGACCAGGCGTATCGCAGCCTCCTCAGCTCTTCAAAGAGGGGTACCAATTAGAGACATATGTGCAGCTGCCACATGGTCGTCCGCACATACCTTTAACAAATTTTATAGCCTGGATTCCTCCTCTAGTCAAGAGACTAGATTTGGCAAAGCTGTGTTACACTCTGTTAATTCTTAAAGAGTAATATGGCATCTTACTCCCGCCTCCAATCACATACCACTGCTATGGGAGTCTATCATAGATAAGGAATACGTCGGAGGACACAATCCCTTCGAAGAACAAGTTACTCCTTACCTGGTAACGTTCTTTCGATGGGATGTTCCTCCGACGTATTCCTTATCGCCCCTCCCATCCATCCCTGCAGTAACATTTCCCTTGTGGTTGCAGTTTACGCTCCTTCAAGGGTAGTAACCATTCATGCAATAACTACCTTACTCTACAAAACGGAACTGAGCAACGGACGCTGCGCGTGGCCATTTATAGGCATGATGACGTCGGCGTCGATACGGTGGCTGTCGAGGAACACCTACTCGACGGACGTCGACGCACCGCGCCCTCTACTGGGAAATTTTTTTTTGCGAGGCCAGCAATCTGGAGATACAAATATCATAGTTAAGGAATACGTCGGAGGAACATCCCATCGAAAGAACGCTACCAGGTAAGGAGTAACTTGTTCTTCTGTAATAGTGCTGAAAATACTGATACGCTCAAACATCTACTGTCAAAATGCATAAATCCTATTATTTTAATCATTTTAAAGAGTACAGTAATGTGGAATATAATCGATATCCTTGAATGGTAAAACAATCAGATTCTTGGAAGAACTGAAACTGATATTGTAAAATTCCAATAAGAACTTGGGAATATGCCGATGGAACCACATTAACTATATCAAAAGGATTGTACAATTTTAACGTGAATATTATTGATGAATGTATTCTTAATTGTAGATAGATAAACAACAAGACTTGAAAATTGTGAAAGGCTTACCTTTAGCCAAAACACTGATATAATAATAAAAACATTTTTTTAAATTGCATTTCTCCACATAAGTCCTGTCTCCTCATCTGTGCAATGTTGTCTTCTACTTCGGGATCCGTCTGTTCTTTCGTACGGTCATTGCTGCCCTTGCTCAGCACCCTAGCCTCTAAGGTAGGCCACAATGTGGGAAGGGTGCCCAAAGTATCACCTATGGATCGGCCTGCTTTTGCTGTTCTACCCTTTGCCTTGGAAGTCATTTATAGCTGTTGAGTCTCCCTCCTCCTATGTGCGCTTTCTTATAGCCTCTAAGGCCTTTAGTGCTTCCGCCTCACGTGTGTTGCGGCTTCTGTGCCCTTCCTTTTGTTGATCAACCTCTCGTTGCTGGCCTTGGTTCGCCCAACCCTCACTGGGTTTCCCCCGGCTTCCCACAGTTCACCGGGTCCTCCCTGACTTCTTGTCGTATCCTGCTCCCAGAGGAACCGGAACTCTGTCTCCCCTGTGTTACTGGAGTTCTACCTCCAACTGTAGTCATATTCCCCTCGCCTTTCCCTGCCTTTCCCTGCTTGGGTAGCAGAGGGGGCTTTGGGGGTTTATTTCCCACTTTCTGTGGGCTTCCCTCCGTGGCGCTGGTGAGCTTGCGCTCTTCACTCCGTCCCCTGCGCTTAGGAGTCACTGACAGGGCCTGCAGGATCTGTGTCTCTAGTCCCGGGGTCTATTCAGCTGCTATTGCCTTGCCTCTCCCTCCTGCGGGTGTGTGCTTTCCTCCCGGGGTCTCTGTCAGAGTCTGCTCTCTCTCTGCGTGGGATTCCGGTGCGCTCTGTGTCAATAGGCTCCGGTCGGAGGGTGGACCCCCTACCGGGACACTGTTGAGCTTTCGGGGCTATGCCTCCTCCCGCTAGCCTCCTGTTTCTGCTTGCCTCTTCCTCTGCTACGCTGGGCTGCTCCTTACTTGTATAGGCCCCGAACTGCTCCAATTCCGTGAGCTTGTCCTCTCTTCTGGGCCCGCTGGTACGCCGGCTTCCTTGATGGGGATCCCCACTGTGGCTTGTCCCGTTGCTTCCCTGGTCCTCTTCCGTGCAGCTTGGTCCGGCTTCCTCCTCCTCTCTTCTCGACATACATCGGGTGCAGCTCCCTGATTGCCGGTCTTCCTGGCTTGGGCTCCTCTCTAGGAGGCCGTCTCCACGGTGCCCTGCTCACTTTTCGGGCCAAATTATCTGTGTCTCTCTCGTCGTCCCTCACGGCCTGCCTGCGCCAGTTTTATACTCTGCGAGGTCCCACTGTGGGTTCCTTCTTCAGGGGGGTGAGGCGCTCACTGGTGCTGTCGTGCCTTCTTCCCTTCAGCAGGGTTCCCTTCTGTGCTTTTCCCTAGTCTCGGTGGGGACACTGCTCCTTCCCCTCTGCATACCGCTCATGACTCGCCCTCAGCCTCGCAACCTTCCGGGGCTTCCTGCTGCCTCTCCGATCTCCGGGGCACGATCCCTTTACCAGGGATAGCTCCTTCCCACCTCGCTGTGCCTCCAGCCAGTGGGGGTGGTGGTGCCTCCAAATGAAAATGTGCTGGGGCCTGGGAGCAGCCCTCGACATGTCTACCTTGTGTCCGCAGCCATCTTGGAATCGATTTCTGTATTATAAACAACAGGCCCACACACTGTAAAGGCAAGATCCTGGATTAGGTTACGTGCAGAAACCTCCGAGTAGAGATCAGTGAGACAAACACTTGCATTTGGTCATTCCAATATGCTATAGAAATTCAAGTTCTTCCAGTAATAAAACCGGCACCTGTTAAAAAAATCCAAACCCAACATTTTAAGAAAATCATTCCATCAGACTTGAGTAAATAGATGACTCTAGTGTTGGAAAATACCTTAGATGAAAATGATCCTGACCACATAAACCAGCATCTTTTAGTGTGTGAAGTAGGAGTTCATGGTCCAGCAAATCGAAAACCGCTGAGAGATCCAAAAGGATCAGAAGGCCTGTATGTCCCTTATCAATGATCCCCAGCATATAGGTCTGAAGATCTAGCATGTCTGTCTCGGTGCTGTTACGGGGTCTAAACCCTGAATGCTTAGGGTGTAAAACCCCAACGGATTCCACGAATGACTGAGTTTGTAATGTAGCAATTTTATCTAAGATTTTCAGTAGAAACTTACAGTTGGTAATTGGCCTCAAATTACTGGCTTGAATGGGGTCCAGGCCTGTTTTTTCAATAATGGGGTAATTGTGACCACCTTGATGTTCTCTGGTACCAGTTTGTGATGAAAGGATGAGTTAACTAATCTAACAAGAAAAGGGCCAAAAACGTCTTTGTTGTCAAGTGTCAGTTTTGATGGAATTACATTTTCTGGACAGGAGGACGGACGCGTTGTAGATACGGTTTTATTCATTACAGCGATCGATACAGGATGGAATTCAAAATGCTGCTGTCCTGTCTCACTACCGTGCACAACTATAGGTGGATTAGGTTTGTGCTTTAATAGAAAAATCTCGATTTTATCACAGGCTTTCAAGGTCTTGGCATCAAAATCAAGCGGAACTTTGGTACAATCCAAATCAGTAAATGTAACGGCTGTTGCCTGAATTTCTGGAGCCACTAGATGATTGAAGCGTTTTTTCGAGGTGTTTTTTGCAGCATCTATCTGTTTATTAAAGAGATTATTTTTTGTTTCTAGAATAGTAACACATATTTTTTCCAGGGTCTTCCAATTGATCTTATCAACTTCAGTGGGATCTTTTAACCATTTACCCTCTGGTTTTCTTTTCTCTTGTGTGGAATTGGTGAAAATGAGGAGCCTAGATTGTTATCATTAGAAGAATCATAAGACCCATTATTAGAATCAGTACTCTCTGTAGAGAACCATTACCCATTATTAGACTCACTGTTAGAGAATCATTAGAATCACCATTACCCAATCATTACTCTTTGCTATGGAATCATTCCATTATTGCATTCTGTAGACACTATCCACATTATTAGACTGCCACCTTTGTATGCATTTGCAATTTGCTTATAGATTGACATGTTATGCATTTGAAGAAAATAGGCCCTGTTATATGAAGGGTTTGCTTAGTTATGTCATGACAGAAAGAGATGCTTTTAGATTGACAGGTTTGCATATAGTGCTTGCCATTAGGAGAGAAACATGCTAGACACTTTGCCATTTGCAGTAGAATGACACTTGCACGTATTTGAAGTGCCATGATAGTGCTTTAGAGACACAGTATATTTGCAGCATGACAGAGAATGATTTGCTATGTATTTATGTTTGCATTAGAAGTAGCGCTTAGGCTGAGAGAAACTTATTGTTTGCAGGAGGGCAGAACGAATGAATTAGGCCTGGAAATGACACACACAGGCATATTTGAAATGACATGAAGAGCCATTTAGTACACATGTATGCTTTGTAGAGACACATGAAGAGACTGTCATGTATGTATGTATGTATGCACTTAGAATGAGTTTGTATTATGTTAGCGCTTGCATTGCGAGAAGAATAGCGTAAACGTTAGAAAGCATTAGGCTGGCATTTGAATCCAGGCTGAAGGAGACACACAGGAGATTGTTTGCACTGGGCTCAGCGCGAAGATGTTATGGAACAGTGTACCAGGAATTTGTAAACATTTGCTTGGCAGACAGAGATAACTTGAACCCTTGTCCGAGAAGGAGCCTAATCAGCTTGAGCTATGAGCTTCGCGGAGACAACACGAGGGTTGGGGCCATGGGGAGCTCGACATGGAGTGGGTAGAGAGAGGAGAGAGGGAAGCCTTTTCACACAGAGGAGTTGCTTTGAAAAGGGGGCCTAAAAGAGCATTTTGTAATGCAGAGAGAGCCAACAGTGGCAATGAATGGGGAAATAGATGGTATTTTGCACTGCAGACTCAGGTGGCCATGAGAGAAGATACGATGTTTCAATGTCACTTTGACACTCTTTGACATAGCACACGCACGAGACAGTACACACAAGCAGACTGGCAGGCATTGTTAATGCTGACACGAAGGGAACAGACATTCTTAGCTTATAGAATGTGAGTAACCATAGGGATGGGTGCGTCATTGTTTAGATTATAACCAACGGGGAGAGGAGATCCCGTTAGAGTTCCTGGTGTTTTCTGGTGGAGTTGGTTGCTGAAGGAGTTCACGAGAGTTGCAGAGAGTTGGCTGGAGATGGTGCAAGATAGAGTACGAGATGCAATGAGAGAGAGATGATTTGGTGCAGCAGAATCCGTAGGCCTTGATGAGATCGATCTGGCAGAGAGAGAGCTTGGCAGTTGGCAGTTACCAGAATTGAGCCCTGCCACTGACTGGCTGATTGCAGAGTCATGCTGGCAAAGACAGAGCTGGAAACACATGCAAATGGGAAGTATGGTTTTGTATGGACTGACTGATTGATTAGAACAGACACTCACATAAGGGGAGAAGGGGAAACCAGACAGGGATTGTGTAGAGTGAGAGTGGGAAGGATCGGTGTGGATTGGTATGGATTGATTTTGCATGATTTTGCATGAAGGACCGCTTGCATTAGACTGCATTAGAACCACACACTTGCAGCACAGGCTTACATTAGAAACCTGTAAGGCTTATAAATATTGCATGGTAGATTTGCTTTGCACCAGAAGCATAAAAGGTGCAAATTAGACATAGCATTAGGATTGCCTGCATTGTTATGCTTTTCATTCTGTGTGATCATAAATAAATGTATTTCGTTGTTATAATTGAATCGATTCATGTGTTATTTTTGTGTTGTGTCTTATGTTATTCTGTTGTTAGAAGTGATCTAGGAGTAACACAGTGCACATAGGGCCTGAGATACGAATGCAGCCAGGGGGCTATAGTGATCCATAACCCCTAGGGGATTGTCAAAGATTGTCTGAGACCGGAGCATACTTGCCCAGGGGGGGGGCAAGGCGATGGTTAGGGATTTGTTTTTTTCGGACTAACACTTGGGTGAACTGATGACATGGGTTCTCTCTACTTAATTTAGGTTTAAGAGGGGCCACTTAGTCCAACATCTGGATCATAATAGACTTAAAGTTTGACACCAAGTTGGCTTGGGGATCAAGATTGTTGGAGGAAAGAATAACTTGATCAGTGGAGATCTGCAGATCTGTTAGGCAAATGTTATTAAAATTTCGACCAACAACTTTCGTTAATGGTTTCTTGGTCTTTGGGAGGGGATCATGCAACTGGATCTGAAAGACAATGGCATAATGATCCGACCATATGCAGGGGATGGTCCTATCAATATGCACATCAAGATTTCTGGCCACGAACCTGTCAAGAGTGTTACCTTTGGCAGTGGTGGGCTCATTGTTATCCACAGTAAAGTCAATGGGCCTCATTATGAGTATGGAGGTAGCAATGCCGCTTTTAGCGGCATGGCTACCCCCATACTGGTTACCGGGTCCGAGTCCGGGTTCAGGAAATAGGGAATTACTGGGCCATTCCTACCTTGGAGGGCCCGGTAATTCCCTTTCCTGGAACCCGGATCCGGTACATCCCCATTCCCATTTGAGCCCCTTAGGGCTCAATGGGAATGAGGAGGATGCTAACCATAGGCTCGTTAATGGTGGGACCGTTGTTAGCATCCTGGTCTGCTAGCGGGTCCCGCTAAGGACGCCTGGTTTTACCAGACGTCCTTTGCGGGACCCGCGAACAGACCTCGTAATGAGGCGGTAGATGGATAACGGGGCTGGCAGCCTACCGGCGCCATTATCCCCCTACCGCCTTCCTCGTAATGAGGCCCAATGTCATTTAGGGTCCCAATAAGTGTCTAGGCTTCTTTATCAGCTTTATGGTTTAGCCAGTGATTGACATCACCAAGTAGTAAAGTGGAATGATTAGGACCATTCAAGTGACCTAAAATTGCCAAGAGATCTTCATTGAAGCTTAGCATATCAGCTGGGGGGGCTATACATTAAGATAAAGTGTTCACAACTACAGGGAGTTGTGGTCATCTTTAGGTGGAGTATGTCACATTTGTGACAAGAGATAGGTGCTTGAAAAAATGTCAGGGTATTTTTGGCAATAATAGCCACACCCTCTCGATGACCCAAAGCACAATTTTTACACGTGATATCCGTCAGGGGTTTCAAGGAGATCATAGGGCCACTTGTATCCGTGATCCAGGTTTCAGTTAAGAAGAGCATATCCAAATCTAGTTCTAGGATGTAGTCCTGAATGTTAGTAGCATGGTTATTAAGGGATCTGTTGTTTTAAAAGGTGCATTTTAGAGCCCGAGATTGCACAAAACTAAAAGGTTCAACAGTGTCCTCATTTTGTGGGTATTGGATATCATCAGTTAGCTGGTACTCTTCCTTGTCGCCTAGAAGTGGGCAATTAGATGAAGGAGGGAGGGATATATCTTCTAGGGAAAGGTTTCTGAGGGGCAGAAGAGGGGAATAATCAACACCAGTGGAGAATGGAGAACTAACGGTCGGAGTCTCAAAGCTGGTTTCTGTGGATGTGAGCTCACCCCTGGGTGTCAGTGCAGCATTGTTTGGTCAGGTAGCACAAGGAATCCGAAACAGATAGACAAGGACTAACCAATCCTGGCCTCAAGGACAGAGGGGAGTCGAGCTTCATCGTTACGCATTTTTGTACTATCTCCAAACGTCTGGCTTTTTGTGCAACTAACAGGAGGTTTAGGTCACAGAGAAAACCCTTAATGAGACCAGAACCGTAAGCAGCTCAGTTTTCGGTGGAGGGATTACAGAGGTACACTGAAAAGTGAACATGTGTTACACGTAAACAGAATAGTGAAAGTGTATTTAAACAACTCACTACTGCATAACTGCCTTGCCTCAGAGTTCTGTAGATTTGGAGAAGACAGTTGCCACAACGACACGGTCTGGCGTGGACCGGCAAAGATAGGGTTGCCGCAGAAGCGCCTGCGCAGAAGCACTAGGAGATGGGGAAATACTGCTCAGAGAGATCTGTCTTATGTATTTCAAAAGGACTAACAGACAAGTAAGTAGAAAGAACTGGAAATTCAGCGCTTAAACCAGTATTTAAATCTAAATATCACAATTAAAAAAATTAAAAATTAACATGGGCTGCGGGTGTTTGTATCGTTTGTGGAACCTCTGCTTAGGACTCCACCCAATGAAAAAATCTAATTACAGAGACACAAAAACACTGCGCCCATATACAGAAGTATGTAGTTTAATGCTGAGGCTGAAAGCTCAAACAACGCCGAAAGGCCGACATTGCAGTCACATTCAAGGTCTGCTGTTGCGAAGAAATATAGAATACAGACATGTGATTCACCCACGTTAAAATGTCCAGATCGTTTTCAAGGCAATGTACCCGTGAATAATTATTTCACCTGGATCTATCATACATGGACAAGAAAAGAGCATAGCTCGAAACACGTGTCGGCTGTCCTTGAAATCTACTGCAGCAAGCATTAAACTACATTCTTCTGTAAATGGGCGCAGTGTGTTTGTGTCTCTGTAATTAGATTGTTTCATTGGGTGGAGCAATGGTTTGGCAGCTTCCAGGTTGGGTGGCACTCTGGCGAGTGGTTGGCATGCGGGCAGGCTGTGGCACTCAAGGCTGGGTGCCAGTCACCCGCACGATCCTGTCCTCCATCTCGGGTCTCAGCGCTGTGCCTCGCCATCAGCGCCTCAAATCTGTTTGACACTCCCAGATGTGCCTCAGTTGCGGTGTCCATGGTGGTGCCCACCCCAAACATTTCTTGGCGCATGTTCTTGCCATTGTCATTGATGGCATCAAGCCAGTTGGACACGCCTGCGAGTTCCTGCGTTATGTTGCGCCCTACCTCGGCCACTGTCTTGACCATCAGCCACTGCTGCCCTAGGAAAACACAAAGCCACTCTTGCTGCTCCACCCCTGTTGGACCCGCACCCTGGAACGGTAGTTATGCAGCCTGATGCTGGGCCCCGGCGGGCAGCAGCGGCTCGGGCCGAGGTTCTGGGGCACTCCACTGGTGAGGCATCCTTTTGGGGGTGCTGTTGGGAGGATGTGAGGTGTGTGGTCTCTCTACTGCTGGTATATTCATCATCGAATTCCCCTGCCTGCACGAGAGGCATGCTGTCCTCAGCCATCACCTCTGGCCTTTCCTCCTCTGCAGACAGGTTGATTTGGAGGCCCACAAACCTGTGTCCTGCACGGCGGTTGTCCTGTTTGAGGGAGATGTGTTCCCCGTCCTCCTCCTCCTCCTGTGCCTCCTCGTGGGTAACATCCAGTCAGGCAGGTGTTGTTCTCCCTTCTCACTGCTATTGGTTCCGCCTGGGGCCCCTTCCTCCGTAGTCACAGCTGCGAAGTGGAAAGAAATGGAGACATGTCATGTCAGTCTGTCACATACTAACAATGTGTCCACATAAGTTCCATTAGTGTTGGGACATGTTGCAATATATTGGGATGCATCTTGCCCTCACGCATCTTTCCATTGCACCGTCAACCCACTGTTGTCATAGATGTATGATTGACCCCCGGAGGCGTATTGGCTGCCATTGCCGATTAGTGGTGCATGTGAAGGCAACGTGGGATGTGTCGGTTGTTTGTGTGTGTGTTGGTGTAGTGGCATCCCCATCACTCATTGCATGGCTATGCATGTTAGTGAAGGTGTGTTGCATTAGGTTGTCAAGTCCATATGTCTTGAATTCGGATGAACATTGAGCCTGTCAGGACATGATTCGTGTGTGTGCATGGCTTGTGGTGGTGGTGTTCATGTAGGAGAGGTATGGCATGTGTCTGTTGTTTGCAGGGCACAAGTGCTACATGTGGTGTGGTGGAATGACGTCTTGGGGTGTCTGAGATGTCCATATGACAGAGTTGTGTCTGGTTTTGTGGAGTCAGTGATGTATGTGTCTGTGGTGGTGTCTTCTGTGAGGGTTGGCGACCTGTTTGTGGAATGGTAATGGGTATTCTGTGGGTATCTGCATCTGCGTCCGTATGTGGCGTTTGTGCTGGTTGTGTCCTTTGCACCATTGGACGATGTTGTGTACTCGGAATGGTTTGGGTCATGTCCCGTGTTCCCTTTGAGACAGTTGCAATTAATGTTTAAGTGTTGAGTGGGTGGCGGAGACGCAGTTGTGAGTGGTTGCGCAAAGGTGATGTGCTTATCATCTGTGGCTGTCTCATTTAATCGTATGCCAGGGCAGGCCTCGTCTGGGATCAGGCTCAGGGTTGTCTCTTCCCTGGGCATCAATCACTTTCTGGGGATTGGTGGGTTTCCTGCAAGAGCTTGGGCAACAGTAGACTTGGTGTACTTCAGCTTCAGCCGCCGCTTCTCGTCAGTCCACTTTTTCTTGAGTTCCCTCTGGGTCCCGTGTTTGATACAAGACTCCCCTTCTCCCCTTTCTGGCCAATGTTCTAAATGCGTCCCTCTCTCCCTGCTTCATGCTAGCTTAGCTTTCCTGTATCCACATGTTACTAAAAACCTACTTTGTACCTGGATTTAGCCTGTAGTTACCACTGCTCTAGCCTTGGCAGACCTCTGCAACATCTCCTCCGCCACTGGAGTTTTCCCCACTTCCCTCAAGCATTCTCTTGTGCACCCTCTGCTAAAAACAAAACCTCTGCCGACCCTTCTATTGTGGCTAACTATCGCCCGATCTCCATCACTCCTTTCCTGGGCAAACTCCTGGAGAAGCTGGCTATCTCTCAGCATACCCTCCACACTGAATCTGTTGGTTGTCTCCATGACCATCAGTCTGGCTTTAGAGCCTCCAGAGGCACGGAAACTGCTCTTCTGAACACCTGTGAAAACCTACTCTCCCTCTGTCCTCATTCTCCTTGACCTCTCCTCTGCTTTTGATACAGTAAACCACAACATCCTGATCACCCATCTTCGGGATACCCTGGGCATCACAGATCAGGCCCTGCCGTGGTTTGCGTCCTTTCCTCTCTGACCGTCCTTCCCAGGTGTAACTTGGGTCCTTTCTCTCCGCTATCACTCTCTCTACTTGTGGTGCCCCCCAGGGATCTAATCTATCCCCCTGGTTTTTCAATGTCTACATGTCCCCTTTGGGCCACATAATCTCTGCCTTCTCCAGCAACTTTCAGTGTTTTGCAGATGACACTAAGCTCTCTTTCAGGCTACCCTCGGCCTCTTCCTCCCCCTCGCTCATTCCTGACTGTCTGTCCGCAATTCAGTCCTGGTGTGCTGCGAATGATCTCTGCCTTAATGCCAGCAAGACAGAGATCGTCCTCATTGGGACCCCTGCTCCTACTTTCCCACTCTCACTCTGGCCAGCGCCCCTTAGTCCTGCGCCCCCACCCACCAGTGAGGCAAAACACCTGGGGGTCATCTTCGACTCTACTCTCTCCTTCTCTTCTCACATCTGGGACATGCCCAAAAAGTCTCACTACCAGCTGCACCTCCTCAGAGGTATTCTACCCTTTCTCACCTTCCCTTAGAGGATCACTGTCTTCAGCGCCCTGGTTCTCTCCAGACTGTACTACTGCAACAGTCTCTTTCTCAATCTTTCTACATCTACTTTCCGCCCTCTGAAATTTATGCAACCAGAACCGCAAGACTTATCTTAGGACTCAAGCCCAGGGACCGCATCGCTCCGGCGCTGAAATCACTCCACTGGCCCCCCATGGCTGCAAGGATCAAGTTCAAGTCCTTCTGTATAGTGCACAACGCTTTCTGGGGCAGGGCCCTTGCTATCTACAACTCTCTATTCCCAAATACTCTCCTTCTAGAGCCCTCAGCCTCCTCCAACTCTCTGCGGGAGAGCCGCTTCTCCAAACAGAGATTTGGGGGTAGATCCTTATCCTCTGCAGGTGCCTCCCTCTGGAACAGCCTACCTACCTTTCTGCGTCCTCTACCTCTCTTGAGCCAGACCTCCTCATGTTCCGGAAACTCCTCAAGACCTACCTCTTCTCTTCTCTTCCTCCTTCTCTCTCCCTCTCTCCTGCTAACCTCCTTTCCCCAGCTTCTTTCCCTCCTTCCTTCTCTTCCCCAACCTGCTCAGTTAGCTGACTGGTCGCCTGGTGCACCTTCAGAGCCTCACAGATCCCAGGCTACCCCGCCAGTCCTGCACTTGCCTCTGGGCCTCCATACTCTGCCTGGCACTACTGCAATATGCACAAGGAGAGGGGCACCCACTCTGCACTTAACCCAGGCCCCTGCTGGACTGGGCGCACTTATCCCCCTTCCTCGTACCTTGCAAGTCTGTCTGCCCGGTCCTCGCGCCATCTTCTCTCCCTAGCTTGAGCGTGCTTGAAATACTCATGCATAGGCGCGTTGAATAACCAACTACCAAGCAACCTGAAATGTTGCCAGGCCAGTACTGTCATTTATTGATCTGCATGCTCCTCTTCCCCACACCTTCTCCCCTCACTCGTTGTCAATCAGTTAACTTGTATATATGCCTCTGGCCTAGCATGCTAGCTATTGTAAGAATGACAACTGTACTCCCTTGTTCCCTTCCCACCTTGAAGCGCTTTGATGCACTTCAATTGTGTATACGCGCTCTACAAATAATCTGTTACAATTACTGTGATGAATCCTGCGGAATCATCACAGAATCCCAGCCTAATGTCTCCTCCCATGTGGCCAGGGAAAGGTAACTAGTACCTGATCCTAACTGTGGGGATGGTATTACGAGGGAGGATCACATGGGAGGAGAAGGCTGTCAAGGGAATGTGGGGGGACGTGGTATTCAGGCTCTTCTGATGATGAGGTTTCTCTGGTGCCTGAATATTGAATGGAATTTTGTCATAGTAGCCCCCCCCCCCACCCAGACCTACTGAAGTTGTTAAGCTTGAGAACCCTTTTTGCCTTGAGAACCCTTTTTGTAAACATGGAAATTATGTATATACGTGTGAGCAAGTTAATACTACTACTTTTCGTGGTCATGGTTCTATATTGTGTTTGGATCATAGATCCAAGAGAAAACCCCTACTTCCTTTGAAATCTTCCCTTAAATATACATCCCACAAACAGAGTGGATTGAACAATGTAAAAACAGATTGTACTGAGACAAGGAAGAGGGATCCAGAGTTGCTAAACTGTAGTGGGCGGTCTAGTTGTTATGATGACCCACACCTGACCGGGACCTTTAAACATTTAAAGGCCCTTCAAGTGCAGGTTAGAAAAGAGAGGCAGCTGAAGCTGAGGAAGCAGCAGGAGGAAGCAGAAATGGGAGCCATGCAGAGAACGTGGCGGAGGTCGGAGTTCCTTGAAGATGCAAAGGGCGCGCAGCAGGAAGCGGTATTGAGGCCAGTTGTCCCATGTGGAAATCCCTCTGTATAATGGAAATGTAACATGCGCACTGTTGGTGACAGCAATGGTGCTCGCGTAAGAAAAAAAATCTTGTTAATTCCATTGTTTAGCAAAATACTGTTGCCGGAGTGGTAGCGTGTCTCTCATTAAAAGGGAACGCTTTTTAAAAACCATTGCACAAATGTCATGCAGAAGTACGTGAGCGGCAGTAAGGCAGACAGAAGAGGCAAAGAGGCTGCCCTTTTCTTGAAGTATGGGACAGAAGAGTGCCTTGCCTACCTGTAGAGGCTGAAGTGTCTTGTCTTTATATGCCTAAAAGTCTAAAGTATAAAGTTGTATAAGAAGAAGCAGAAGTACCTGACCTGTGGTAGTTTATAAACTGTCAGTGGATCTGTCATTGCAGTTGGTTTAAGTAGTGCATACTACAAAGGAGACTGTTCCCACGTTAACAGTAGTAGAAGGGTGGTTGTCAAAAAAAAAACAACCACCCAAAAGAAGCATCCTGACAATTATATTAGAGGTACTGCAGAGGTCTTGGTCAATTATAAAGTTGTAGAAGACATTGTTGTTAACCTAATCTTTGAACTGAGGGTATTGATCTTGGAAAGAAGATATCCAGGATTACCATTGGCGCTATTTTCTTGGCTGAAATTGGAATGGGATTTTTTCAACTGAAGTCTGAAGAACTGTTACCAGTGGAGTTTCATTTTTTTTAACCTTTGGATTGACTTGGAACTCATAAGAACTGGTTGAAGACTTTTCTTTTCCTATGAACATTTGGAGAACTGACTTTGGAAAACCCTGGGGATGTTTATTCTTTCATGTTGTCTATGATTTCCTTTGAATGTGTTGTTGTTTAGTGTGAGGGCCAGTTTATGTTAGGAGTTATTCCCTTTCCTTTTAGACCAGATAGGGAATGCCCTGATAGAGTAGGACCAGCAGGGATTTATTAGCCAATTTTTCTCCTAATAAATTGTTTAATTTTGAGAAAAACACAAGCAGTTGTCCGCCTCGCATTACTGACCAATCACAATTGCCTATGGCAAACAGATCAATGTAAGAATCATTGGGCCTCGTTATAGGTTTGCCGGTCCGGAAACAAGGGTGCCGGTAAGCTCACTGGCACCCTTGTTTCCGGATCGGCAAACTCTTGAGTGTGCCTGCTGTGGCTGCTGTGCCTGACAGGTCTGACCCTGCCGGGCACAGCGGCCACACTAGGCAGACCAGTCACGGAAGCAATGGCATTGTTAGCAACGGTGCTGGTGCTTCCATGTCCCCACTCCCATAGAGTCCCGTAGGACTCTATGGGAATGGGGATTGACATTTTACCGGCGCTTGATTTACCGTGCCGCCGGACTTGGAATCTCCAGGTGGCACCGGAAGTCAGGCGCTGGTAAAATGTTACGAGTCCAGCGGCAACCCGCCAGTAGCACCTGCAGGGTTACTGCCGGACTTGTAATGAGGTCCATTGTCTTTTTGTACAGTATACTTGTGGAAGAAGTTGTAAGCCAAGTGTGTTGCAAGTCAAAAGACTTACCCAAGAAGCCACTGTTGGTTCAACTTACCTCCATTACGGAATGATTGTCTAAAGTTTGGAACAAACCTCGCCACAGAGTACAAGTAGTGGTAGTTGGAGTTTTATCCTGGCAGGTGAGTACACCAGGGACAAGTAGTGGTTAGTCCTGGCAGGTGAGTGAACCATGAAGATGATTTGGAGAACTGCGAATGTGGTAGAAGGTTGTGGTGCAAAAGAAGTGTCAATTCCACTACTGTGTTTTGCTGAACCATTTTGTAACTATCCTTACTAAAGTATAACTTTCTGAATGAACCATCCAGAGTAAGGTGTTGCTTATCAAGAAGAAATGTGATGTGATAAAAAGTGATTGGCCTTCAGAGAAAAGGAACCTTTACATTGACTTTTGACTTGATGTATGAAGAGAAATTCATTTTGGTTTGTCAAGCTGAAGGTTGTGAAAGCTTTATCAATTGTCTCAAGAGTGAGAAATGCTTTTGTAATAAAGTTAATCACATTGCCAAGTGAGCGGCATATTGGAACTGTGTATTCTACCTGGAGTGGAACTTGGCTAGAGAAACAAACTTTTCTGAACTTAAACTTTGGTTGGGAACATCCTGAGTTGATCCAGGGGAAGGTGATCCAACCCTGGTCTCAAGGATTCCTGTTCATAGCTTTTGTGTTTGAATGTATATGTTATTTTGTGAAGTTTAAATTGCCAACTAATTCCTATATGTTACGGTTCGCATACAACCTAGTCCGGCTGGGGCAAATGGAAGAATGCTCCGATTTCTCTGCCAACCAAATGGTCCTGCAAGGAAATCCATGTGCTTTGTCAACCCCATCATGACCGCCACGCAGCATGTGACTTATCACGTCTGCATGGCGGAGCTATGCCCATTCATCAAACAAATAGCTTCCTTGTTGCCTTATATGGTCGTAAACTTTCATTCACTCACTAGTGCTACTTTGTCTCTCTCCCTCCTTCTGTTGCCCTTCCTGCTTCCTTTGTGCCTTCCATCTACCTGCCTTCTAAATTTGAATCTGCTGCCCTGTTACCTTCTTTTGGGACCTGCGCTTTGGTACCCTCTGCAGCCTTATTTCTTCAGTGCCATTACCTGACACAGCCTCTTGCTGTCTGGCTGCATTCTATTTGATTCCATCTGCGCTGCCTCCTCCATCAGTGCCTCGTCTAGGCACAGCTTTAAGCTGTATTGCAGCATCTCTCTTAAATGTCCATCGTCTGGACCTAAGTACTGTATGCCATATCTACAGAGCTGAGATGTTCTCTGCAGATGTTGGATCCTCATACCCTCAAGGTTTTTTCCCTTGTTTTTTTTCACTTGGGTCTGGTCTTTAAGTGGCCAGCACAGCCTATTTCTATTTGCTCGGAAGGACAGGCCCTATTTCTACAACACCAAGACTTCCACCAAATCTCAGGTAGGTCATAAACCTGAAACTGTATGATTTTGTTGAATGTATTAGTGTGAGGGACAGAGGCCTTTGAATTGAATTGATCAAATTGATTGTTTATTTGTATAGCGTTTATACACAATGTGTTTTAAAGCGCTTCAAGGAGGGAGGGAGCATCGGAGAAAACAATTACATTCTTAGTCATTGAAGCAATTAAAACGTGACATAAAAACTATCATAATCAGCCAGAGGACATTTCAGATAGTGCAAGTGCAATGGAACAGTAAAGATGAAAAAGGGGGAGGGAAGAATGAGACAAACCAGCAGTAACATTACTATGCCTGACGACAATTGTTGTAGTGCATGAATAACAAGAGGCGGGGAGGGCAGGGGAGGTGGGGGAGTGGAGAGAGGGAGGAGGAGAGGAACAAACAAGCGACTATCATAGAAGGTCAAAGAACAAATCATAATAGTGCTAGGGGGGCAGTGGGAGGAGAAAGACAAGGAGGGAAGGGAGGGGATAGACAATCTGCTATCAGAGATCAAGGACAAATGATAGAGTAAGTGCTAATAAAAAGGAGGGTAGGAGGGGGAGAGAAGGGGGTAGCTACAAGAGAGTGGGAGAGAGGAAAGGGAGTGAGAGGGGAAGGGCAAGGTGGAAGTGAAAGATAGGCGGATACGATTACAATTGACAGCAATTGGGGTAATGTCTAACTTTTACAACCGAGGATAGTGGGGGTGGGTGGAGAGGGCAGAAGAATGCGAAGGACAGGTGGCAACGATTACTATGCCTAGTGTCAATTGAGGGAGTGCCCGAAGTTAACAGGGGGGAGGGAAGGAAAGGGGAGGTCAGGGGGAGACGGTGGAGGGCATCAGGACAGATGCACATAGGGCATTAGGGTGGGAGGGGGGATAAACGGATGCACAGAGGGGATTGGGGTGGGAGGGGGGAACAGACAGGCGCACAGAGGGCATTGGGGTGGGAGGGGGGCTCAGACAGATGCACGGAGGGCATTGGGGTCATTTTCCTTCAGCCTTAGTTTGTCTAGTAGGAAAATCCTTGTTAGGCTATAGAAAGATAGGCATTTATCTCACCCCTTATTTAATAAAATGGAGACTTGTGAGAAAACTCTACCTATGTGTCTGTCTTGCATTTCTCACCCCTCACACCACCCTGTATGGATCTTTGTTATTACTGCGCCGCCCATAATGTCGACTTTCAAAAGGCCTACTTCTATTAGGGTGCAGCGCAGTGATCACATAGATCGCTGTGCCCCGCATCCCCCTAGCCGCCCTCCACCTACCGACTTACCTTTACTGCTGCACACTTCTCTGTGTGCCGCCGTCTCTCCTACATCCCTGTAGCATCAGTTCACTCCTACTAACAGGGTTCTGAACTGGTGCTGCAGTGTGAACTGGCGCTGCAGTGTCCTTTTTTCCTTTTTTGTCTTGCTTTTGTTTCTTTCTTGTCCCCTGCTATCATCTAGCCCTGGCCCCCATTACACAAAGTAATGGGGTCAGAGTAATGGGGGTCAGGATTTTAGTAGGGCTCACAGGTGCTGTATTCGGGATAGGCCATATTTTATTGTCGCAGTATTTGCACTATGCCCCAGTAGCTAATAGCCAGTTTGTTATGAAGATACTGAAAAGATTGTGCTTTCACAATTGCAAGATTATATGGAGCACCACAACATGCTGTGTACTTCACAGTAGGGCTTTTGCTTTTGACATGGGAGAAAAACTGCCCTTTTGGATGTCAGCAGGCTTACTCTGGAATTTGGAGAACAATGCAGCATCTCTGACCAATTTTGATTGATATGTCTGCAACATTTGATGCTCTGACCCATCAGGTCCTACTTCTTGTACTCTTGTCTGTGGCCAGAGTGTCTGTTTCTACCCTTTGCTGGTTTTCTTCCTTCATCTTGGATCGGAGGTACTGCCTAACCCTGGATGGTGTACTACGGACTTTGCCAATACTAAATATGGTGTTCCCCAAGGTTCTGCCTTGTCCCCATGTTGTTCAACATCTCTTATGCTTTTTTAAGATCTGCCCACTTGCATTGAATTTTAAATTCTGCTGTTATGCAGATGACACATAACCGTTTTTTAAGCTTAGAGTATGCCCCTTGTCAGATAAATAAACTCTGGTATTTTAGCAGTCCAAGACCTTGATGCAAAACCTCTAACGGATTGTGTCCTCCCACGTATTCCTCATCTTTGATATAACGATATCCTCCTTTCAGCTGTGGAGACCTTTCGACAGCAGAGGGTGTTGTGCGTCCCCTGACAGCTTCCATTCCCGCACTCGGTCCTGACGTCGACGTTTGTATAAATAGCACGCACCGCGCCCGTTGCCTCAGTTCTGTTTTTTCACATGCACAGCACGCTCCGAGCGGTTCAATCGCTTCTGCGATTTTTCTGTTACGTAGCTTGCGTTTTCAAGTTGTGCGAACTATGATTAGCAGATGGCGATCAAAGATCTGCACAGGATATGCCTCTGGTGCCTTGGGGTGGATCACAAGGTCTACTGTTGCGGGTTGCACCCATCCATGACCAGCAAGGCCTTGAAGGAGAGGAGGACAGTCATCTCACGCACCTAAGAGCCCTGGTAGTGTCGTAGAAGCACCCTCGAGTGACATTGACAGTGTCGTCGACAAAGGAAAAGTCAAAGCCACTGCCTCTTTCTTCCACTCTTTCGAAGGATTTGACATTGAGGCCTTCGATGTCGAAGCCGTCAACCTCATCCATGGATCCATCGAAGGCTTTAGTCTTTGGGGTCAATTTTTCAGGAGAAGGAGGAAGGGGATGACAATGCTTTCTTTGGGCTAAAATATGGCACACCTAATGTTCCCAGAAGAATTTACCTCAGAGGACTCCAGGTTACAAGATTTAGCTGACTGTTTAAAATATGCTAGTGGTCTTGAACCCTCACCAGAGATAGAATTTGCCACTTAAGACACAGCTGGCCATCCTAGTGGATCTTACAGGTCTGTCATGAATAAAGTGACAGAATATTTGGGTTGGGGTCGTCCTGCCAAGGACAAAGATCAGGATGATCTAACAGACATCCTGGACAAGGGACTCCCCAAGGAGCCTTTTTTGCCATTCCACTCCGCCTTGAGAAAGAAAATCCTTTAGAATTGGCAGAAACCAGGTACCACACCAGCTGTCAGTAAGGGTATGGTCAGACAATATAAACCATTGTCTATTGATCCAGAATTCCTCTCTGAACATCCTACTCCAGAGAGTTTTGTAGGGCAAGCTGCTATATCAACTTCAAAGGCAGCTGCTTACCCTACAATCCCTCCTGGCAGGGATGACAAAATGCTTGATGTCCTGAGTAAGAGAGTTTTCTCAGCTGGAAGTATGGTGTTGCAGGCCATTAATGCCTCTTCTGCACTGGTAAAGTACACCTTCATCTTGTGAGGTTTCATAGCACAGGCAGCTGAGAATATTGATGAAGGGGAAATGAGAGAGGCATTCCTGAATATTAGCCAGGATGCGAAGGATGCAGCGTGTGAATCCTTACAATCCGGTTTAGACGCATTTGATCTTGTGGGCTGTTCCATGGCGGCTAGCACAGTCGCAAGAAAGTATTGCATGGCTGCGTAAGTCGGGATTTGCCCCAGATGTGCAGTCTAGGCTGTTAAACATGCCATTTGATGGGTCCAATCTTTTTGGCACTAAGGCAAGACTTGATAATTTGCAAGCCTCCAACACGGCTGCTTAATCTTCAGGAGCAGCGATCCGCCAACCTCAGCAAAGCCAGACAATCTCTCAGAGTTGGAGAGGTTGTTCCTTTCACTTTTATTCATCAGTCGGATGGACCAGAGGACAGATTGCCCAGAGGGTTGAAAGAAGATTTCCTTGTGGAGAAGGGTCATGTAGGTAGAACTCCCCAAGCAGCTACTGCCCCTTTGCACTCTGCCGCAGCCATTGCCCCAAAACCGCTTTGAGTAATTTACTTTCAAGTCTCCATGTGAGAGGCAGGTTAACCAGTATTTCAAAGAATGGTAAAGCATTATTTCGGATGCTTGGGAACTGCAGACAGTAGCCCTGGGTTACTGCCTTGCATTCTTGAAAAGGTCTCCAGATTGTCCCACTAGCATACAATCTCTTCAGGAACCAGATCCGCTCCTTCTGCAGGAGATTGTTTCCCTGCTGGTGAAAGGTGCTGTGGAAAGAGTACCTGTAGCAGAGTAATATCAAGGCTGGTACTGCGCTTAATTTCTGGTTCCCAAAAAAGACAGAGGACTGTGACCCATCCTGGACCTCAGATGCTTGAACAAGTTCCTCAGGAATGACAGATTGAAGTTAGTCACTCTTTCCCAGATCCCCCAGGCCCTTCACCTCCAGGATTGGATGGTGTCACTTGATCTTCAGGATGCTTACTTTCATGTGCCTAGACATCCCAAGCACAGGAAGCTAAGGTTCGCCATTGGCAGTTCTCACATTCAGTTTCGGTTTCTGCCTTTCAGGCTCACCTTCGCACCAAGGGTCTTCACCAAGTTGATTACGGTGGTGGCAGAAAATCTAAGGAGGGGAGGGATTCACATTGTTCTCCACCTAGAGGACTAGATGATCAGTGCTTGTTCTTCCGAACAGGCTCTGGATCATCTCAACAGCACCTACCACTCTCTCCACAAACTGGGCTTCTCCCTCAGCTTCAAGAAGCCCCCAGGTGATACCTTCCCAAAAACTGCAGTTTATTGGAGCAGTCCTGGACTCTTCCTCAGGGAAGGCTTTGTGACCCGAGTTGAGGGCTCAACATATTTCGTAGCTTGCAAAAGTTTAAAAATGCCCAACATCTAGCAGCCTCATGGCATCCTCCATCTTCCTGCTGCTAGATGCCCGCCTGAGGATGGTGTCTCTTGAGTGGGCCCTCAGGTCCCAATGGTCACAGTTCTCAGGCAAGATGACGGCCCTTCTTCAGGTCCTGAGCAAGGTCTCACAGGATCTCCTGTGGCGGGCCTACAGGGAGAATGTGATGATAAGGGAACCTTTTTAGCAACATTGGCCGGAGATAACAGTTACGGACTCCTCCCTCACGGGATGGGGAGCTCATATGAACGATCTAACAATCAGCGGGCTTTGGTCTCCATCGTAATCCAAACTATACAAACTATACATAACCTTGTAGAGCTGAGGGCAATCAGACTAGCGCTGATGGCTTTTCGATTGGGCAACACAGTGGCTACATATTACATCAACAAGAGAGGAGGTGTACCTCCACTGTTTAGAGAGGCAATGCAGCTCTGGCTTTGGGCACTTCAAGAAGGAATCTCTTTGTTGGCCATTCACCAAGCTGGAGAAGAGAACACGACGGCAGACTATCTGAGCAGGCAGAGCACAGTCTCCCACAAGTGGGAATTGGCTCAGGGAATTGGCGTCCAGTATCAACAGGAAGTGCGACCTGTTTTGCGCCAGGGAATTTCCTCAGAGAGGAGCTGTAGCAGACTTGTTTGCGGTGGACTGGGATTCTCCACTCCTGTACGTGTTCCTTCCAGTCCCTGCCATTCGTCAGGTCATCAGGAGGTTGAGGAAGTTCGGGAAAGCCGTGATTTTGATTGCTCCGGATTGGGCCAGGAGGACGTGGTACCCTGAACATCTGGACATGTCAATCTGCTTTTCTTCCCCAGAGAGCAGACCTGCTTTTGCAAGAGTGAGGCCATCTCCTCCATCCAGAAGTCAAGACTTTGAACCTTCATGATTGGTTTCTTCAAGGTTGAAATACAATGACTGGGATCTCCCGGAAGACGTTATGGAGGTGTTGCTTTTGGCTAGTAAGCCAGCAACAAAAGCTCTATACTGGTGCATTTGGAACATGTTTTGCAGCTGGAGTAGAGCTAAAGATATTGATCATTTTACTTGTGACACCTCTACTGTATTGTCTTTTCTGTTACACCTGGCCAACCAGGGGCTGCAGGTTTCTACTGCCAAAGGTTACATGGCAGCACTATCTATTTTCAAGCCCATTCCAGCACAAGGCTCTTAATTTAAAATTCCCATATTTGTTCAGTTCCTCAATGGACTAACACATGTCTTTCCTCTGGTCCCTTTCATAGTTCCGGCTTGGGATCTTAATTTGGTCTTGAATTCCTTGATGGGAGCTCTATTTGAGCCTCTCGGTTCCTGCCTGCTGAGGTTGTTGACTCTAAAAACTATTTTCCTGGTGGCTATTACTTCTGCCCGCAGGGTGAGTGAGCTTCAGGCTTTATCAGTCAAACCTCCTATCACAATTTTTTCCAAGGAGAAGGTGATTCTGGGGATTCGTTCCTCCTTTCTTCCTAAGGTGGTGTTGGAATTTCACCTGACGCAGAAAATAGTTTTACCGGTTTTATACCCACCTCCTCACCCGTCCAAGGTGAAGAGGGGTTAACGTAGGTTATATTCTAAAAGAGCTTTGAGTTTCTATATAAGTAGACCAGCTAACATCAGACAAGACAACCAACTTTTTGTTGGTTATACTGGACATAGGTTAGGGCAGGCTGTGACTGTCACAGTGGATCATTCTGTGTATCATAGAATGTTATTCCCTAGCTGGTAAGGATGTTCTGGATAATTTAATGGCTCATTCTACCAGGGGAGTGGCAACCACAAAGAGGTGTGCCGGTGCAGGATATTTGTAATGCTGCAACCTGGTGCTTGTTACACACCTTCACAAAGCATTACTGCCTAGATTCCTGGTCCGGACAGGATGCTAGATTTGGGAAATGGATTCTTCAAAGCATAAATCAATAACAAAATTCATTAATCCCACGTCCATTTACCAATTGCTATGGGAGTATATCAAAGATGAAGAATCCTTGGGAGGACACAATCCATTAGAAAAACAAATTACTTTCCCCTGGTAATGTTCTTCTTACTGGATGTGTCAGATTTCCCATCGCCCTCCCATCCTGCCCTTCTGACTGTAGGTGAATTTTGCTGTATTAGATCTTCCTAGGACTTTGAAATCCTCAAGACGGCTGTGCAGCAAGAGGGAAAAACCATGAACTGAGGCAACGGACGCAGTGTTTGCTATTTATACCAAAGTCGATGTCATGGCCCAGTGCAGGGATGGAACCCGCAGAGAGACCTCGAGTCGATGATGCACAGCGCCCTCTTCTGTCGACAAGTTTCTGAAGCTGCAAACAGAATTTCAGTATATATCAAAGATGAGGAATCCGCAGGAGGAACATCCAGTAGAAAGAACATTACCAGGGTTAAGTAATTTGTTCAACTTCTGCTAGTTCATCCCAGCAACAATCCCAGTTCCAGAGCTTCTCAGCCCTCCTCGTTCTGTTTTGATTCTTGTGCTCGTCCTGTGCTTAACAAGGTTAAGTCATTAGGAATATATTTGAATCCTCTTCTGAACTTCTCGGCACAAATAAATCAGATTCTGAGCCGTACCTACTATTACCTGACACTTTTCAGGCAGATCCATCCTCATCATTACCAGTACCATTTGCCAGCTATATCGCGAGCCATAATTTGGTCAAAGCTTCATTACTGTAACTCTCGTTTAGGCTGGATTACCTACATTTCCTTGTCATAAATTGCAGAGCCTTCATAACAATACTACTAGGATAGTTTTGAATCATGCCTGCGATGCTCACATTACTCCAGAAATACTGGGCTAATGTGAGCTTCATAGGCTGCTGGTTTCTACCAGAATCGCTTTCAAACTGGTAACGGTGGTGGAGAAATGCATTTATAGAACTGCTCCTGTCTACCTTGCACAAAGATTGATTTGTAATTGCACTCAACCATGCCGTGCATACACGTTTAAGCATCTGAATCCCACTACCCCCCAAGATTCTGGCTCAATTCTGCAGGGGATCGGAGTTTCTCTGTTTATGGCCCTAGAATCTTGAACAAACCTCCTTTCTCCCTAAAATCAGAGCCTAAATTGTGAACAGCGCTCTCTTGGGCCGAGGGTTTGAGCTCTTGTCAAATCAACGCATAAACATACATAGAATAGGCAAACAAACCAGGCTCGCCAATAGAGGAAGAGGCATTGCCGGCCTTGGTGAGACGCAATGGGGGACTTGGAACAATTGTGGGGGAATGAGAATGCCCAGTTGATTTCACAGAAGTATCTGAATCCCTAAGATGCCAGCCTGAGCCCACTGGTACTAAACAATGGGAACAATGGGGATGCAAAAGGAAAGGGGTGGGGATACGTGTCTTTTGCCTTATGGCGGGCAGGATGGGGTACTTCACTGGGGGTGGCTGGGTGCTACCTCCCATACTGAGGCAGGGGAGCAGTAGAGAGGATCCCTTAGTGACGCCCACCAACATCCTCGTGAGGGAGGGCACCACATTTACTTCACTTAGATATCAGGCCCTTTAAATGAGATACAAAGCATGATGGAAAGCAGAAGCAAGAATGCTGAGGTTGCAATATTGGTCCGTGTCAGTATGATTTGGTTTTCTGCACATGGCAGAGCTGCAGACCGACATTGTGACCCATTCAAAAATAACAAGAGGAATTCAACATGGTAGACTGAATTTTTTAAGCTGCATTCATTCCTAAAGGACACAGGCACCTTACACTCCTCGATCAAAGACTTCTGAAGTACAATGCATATTCGAAACTCACCAATCTTGCACCAGCAAATCAAAACACACAACGGTGCAAACCCTCATGGTGAGTATGGCACAGGGGGATACAGGGGGATTCCTTGTATATTCACAAGAACCATAAATATGGAGACCCCCAACAGGTTAGAGGTGTAGGGGCTTGGAGAAAGTGAATAAATGCGGTTGGCCCAAGAAGAGACTGGAGTAAAAGAGATTGGAGGTGGTGAAAGAGCAGGTAAGGAGGAGGGATTAGGACATACGAAGAAAGTAAAGGTGCTGAGGAGGAGGTGGTAAAAGGAGTGGCTGAAGAAAAGATGGTTTTGAGGAGGAGGGATAAGATTTCCGACAGGGTAAAAGAAAAGTGGGAGGGGGTGGTGGTAAAAGGAGCAGTTGTGGAAGGCGGAGTAAAATAGGAAGAGGTAGCGAAAAGAGCACCTGAGAAATTGCTGACAGTAAGAACAGAAGGTTGAAGTAAGACTCAAAGAGGACGTGGCAACGAAAGAGCCCAACTGGGGGTTGAGGAGCTTAGGCGGAAAATAGAATGGGTGGGAAACCCACGCCTGAATCCTGTGTATGTTTTTATTTTTTTATTGTGAATTGGTTTAATTCAAACCTTACGCAGGAAAGAGAAACAGGATATGCATTTAAGACATAGTTAAGATCAGTACAATAAAATATAAATATCTTTCGCATTTGATAAGTAGAAAAATTACAATTTAAGGAAACATACAATATAACATAATTTAAGTTACAATCTTAGAGAGATCAGATTAATTCTTTACAGAAATCTAATGACTGCAGATTATAAGGCTTCTTTGTGACCTGTGCATGTTGGGAGAGCAGATTGCCAAGGAGGTGTTTGAAGAGCAATGGGGTTAATAGTACCCGCAAGTTAGGTTAGAGAGTGTTCCCCGCCAGGCACAAGCTTATGGCACGGAGGCCACATAGAGCCCACCTAGATAGGACCCTGGGAGAAAGGAGATCACCAGGGAATAGTCAGCCAGCTTCACCTCCTCTGTGCCAATATTCTTCTTGGTGTGGACCACACCGATCAGCCTAAGCACAGCAGTGATTGAGCCAGTGCTCCTCGAAATTGCCCTCAGAGACCCCAAGAACACTTGTCATTAAGCCCTAAAAAATCTAGAGATTGCTACTGACACGGCTGAAAGGTCCAGAGAGACTGACAAGAACCTTGGTGTGGGTTTAACTTTCATTCTTTTGATTCATTTCTATAGCAAGATTAGTTTAGAAGTGTTGGGGCAATAGCATTAGAGTATGGAGGCCTGCCTGAAAGACTCTTGGGAAAGACTGGTTGCTTTGTTTTTTCCATGGTTCCCCAAGGAATTTGCATTATGACACCACTTTGAAAGCACCCATAAAATACCCTAGGCAATTGTCCTACAGACTGAAAGGAGGGAACCTAAAGGGTAAAATACAGGGGACCTATGGAAAAGTTTGCTTATGTTGGTTCTTCATTGTTACATAATAAACCCTTTTCATGAAATCTCCAAATTATTGCATTGGCCTCTGATTATGTGTTGCTCGCAAATAAACACCCAGTTGCTTCCTCATTCTTAGAAATCTACTTTGTGGAGAAAAGAATTATAGATGCGCATGTTCAAATGCAGAACTCAGGGTATTTCTGGGCATTCTAGAGCAAATACATTCACAAATGGGGTTCACTTTAAAATGCACAGAAATTAACCACATTCCCCTCTGCCTGTTTGGAACAGGCCTAGGGGGTGGTCGTGCTATGCATATTTGTTACATGAAACAGCAGCAGTATGAACCACTGATGTCCCACCTGGACATCGTTCCCTTAAACTGGGATGGAAATGCTATTCTGATTTAGCAATTTATGGGCCCCTTAGCTGTGAAATGTGCTCTCAGCACCCTTGTAGGTGCTGTGAGCCTATAATACATTAGTGTCGGAGCGTGCTCTTGCCCCTCATGTATGCAAGGGGTCTGGCCAGCAAATCATTTGCGCTGCAGTATAGCCCTCTGGAAATGAGCAGGTCACCTTTCAGAATAAGATGACCTGTGCATTTACAAAACGGGTGCATCTTAAAACCGCGCATCCTTTATGCTTTTTAGTTTGGGCTATAAGGTGTCTCTTCCAAAACCTTTAAGCTGAAACTACACTGCATTCGAGTACAGATGGGGAGCAATAGCATATAGGTGTTGTTTAGCTATGTGACTAAATACAGACTGGGTAAGGAGCATTAGAGGCATATGTACTATTTCTGTTAACCTATTATAATGGGAATGCTTGTATGTGCATATACTAAGGCTTTGATTATTTCAATGTTCACATTTCTTTATACATAAGGACTGCTAGATGTGATAATATATAGCCTTAAGGCATGGAAAAATAGTTGGAAGTTTTTCAATGGTTTACATAATCCATGCAAATAGATAATGATGAATGTTAATTCTTCATGAGACCGTGAAGGATATGTTATGTATGAAATGGAAGGATTTTTGTTCATTTTCACGTGGTAATTGCTATTTCTTTTTGTTTTTTCTTTTTTCTCTTCTCTCCCCTCTTTTTGTGCGTTTTATGATTTATTGGTTCTCAAACAATCATTATCATTATTACATTTCTTTATTTTGAAAATCTCGTATAACGAATCCTTGTCCCACCCTAACTGTCTGGGATGGACTGGGAATTGGTAATTTAATAATGTTTCCAATGTGAATGTATATATGACATGTTGTTAGAACATGGATATAAATCATTTGCCCATTTGTTATGTTTTGAGAAAGGCTCGTGAGTAGCCGAAACACGTGTATACAACTGGAGGGCATTATAATTTTTACAAATTGCTCGTTGCTTTTCTTTCATTTGAAGAAATTACCAATAAAAATCACTTTGAATTTCTAACTGGATCCTGTGTGTTGCGCAATCAATTTGGGGTGAATTACATTTCTTGTTCCAAACCAAGGAGGCAGGGGTACTGGTGCCTCCACCAATCGCCTCACTGACGCCACACGGCCCGAAGGCATATAATATTAATAAGGTCGCCAACAGAAGAAGTTGAACCCCGAACCCACCCCGAAAAACGTACTTCATTTTGTTTGGTTATGTGCCTACCCATTGACTGCCCATGGTCGTGCTAATCCCTATGGCCATTCCCACCCAGTTCTTGCATGTCCTCACCCAGAACACCTCATTGGAACTCTTTGAGCTCGCTTTAATCAAGCCTGACCATGAAAGATTGCACGCAGTGTTTTTTCAAAGGAGTCTTCTGAGAGGTAATAGGCCTTATTACGGGTTTGGCGGTAACCGTGCCGGTGCTACTGGCAGGTTGCCGCCGGACCCGTAATTATTTACCGGTGCCCGACTTCTCGGTAACACCGGAGGATTACAACCCCGGCAGCCCGGGAAGTCAGGCGCTGGTAAATTGTAAGTCCCCATTCCCATAGAGTCCTGCTGAATTCTATGGGAATGGGGACCACGGAAGCATCGGCACCGTTGTTAACGGTGCCGGTGCTTCCGTGATGGCTTTGCCTACCGTCACCGATGTGCCCGGCAGGGTTAGACCTGTTGGGCACCACGGCTCCGGCAGCCAAACCCGTAGTGTGCCGTTCTGGAAACAACGGTACCGGTAAGCTTACCAGCACCGTTGTTTCCGGACCGGCACACTTACAATGAGGCCCAATGACTTGATTGGAGTTGTAAAACCAATACTAGTGTAATAAAAATGTCTTACCAGGTCTACCTTCAGCCACTCGATTTGTAAGAACTCTTCGTGTTCTTCATTGAAGTACTGTTAAAAACAGGCATTGGCAAAGCCAACAGTTTTGGCTTGTGTTTAAGTATTAGGAATTTGCTTGGCACTGCTATAAGAAGGCCAGTTACTCGCACCCTTTTTGCACCTGCTACCATCAATGGCCAGTTAATACCACTACGGATGTGCCTGTCAAGTGTATTTCCCAGGCCTACACAAAAGCCGAAAATGTTGGCATTGCCAATGCTTGTTTTTAGATGCTGCATTTTTGGAAAATTAGGCCCTCTGTTTGCGAAGCAATAGACAACTCCTTGCATGGATATTATCAGCTGTACCTTGAGGACATTTTAGCACCAAAATGGCGTTTTGTCACCGCAATTATCGCTTCAGTTTAAGAAAAAGAGCAATCTGTCTGAATGTCGCTTACAAGTACAGTACATGCTGTGTGCTGCCTTTAAAATGCACCAGGTGTATACATAGTATCTCCATGTGCCTAGGTTTTTAGCGCACGCAGGTCTTGTAAGTACCATTTGATAAACTGAGTTCAGATTGTGAGATTTGCCACTGAATAGTGTATGAATATTAAAAGATCACCACTGTAAAATATGTTAATCTTCTGATGCTTGTTAATCAGCTTAGAATCACATGCTGTGCATATGGTCCGACATCCAGTGGTAACCGCGGAGTATTGCATCTTGTCCTTTAGGGACCGAAAAGGGACGTCGGCATAGGCGTGTCTGTAACACTATCCCTATCGTGACGTGCGGTGTACCCAAAATCCCTCACGCGTTTCCGCCCAGATAACTGGTCGCCCTATAGCAGAGCTCTTACGAGAGACATTGTTTATCTTTACCGAATTGTCGGTTTATTCCCTATTAAGTTACTTCGCCCAACAAGAACATCTTCGACGAAGATTATGGGGGATTCGTCTACGGCTGTGGATTTTGGCGCCTAAGATCCGGCGGCCGGATTTTCCACATGGTCGGGCCCTCTGGCCGACCTATACAGTAGGGAGAGTGGGGTCGGGGTGGCCATATTGTCGGTATGTCGTTCCTCCTTTCCCCTCTTTTCCCTGTTGGTCTGGTCATCCTTCCCTTTGGCTATGGAAAGGACTCCTTTTAGATTCTGCCCTAAGTGTAGGGTCCGATATCCTTGGAAGGACGAACACATGACGTGTAACGCCTGTCTCCGCCTAGAGCACGATGAGAAGCGGTGTGCGGCGTGCAAACTCCTTCGGCCTAAGACCCTTAAGGAGCGCCGTGTAAAGCGGTGAGTCGCGTACGGTATGTCACACGTGGAACCCCCTTCCCACACCGCCACGCCCGTTGAAAGTGACGGGTGTACCGGAGGACCAAACTTACGTTTCGGATGTTATAGACCTTGAGGCGGACGCTTATAGGTACCCGCGCCCGTCCCAGACCCTTTAAGGCTTGACTCTAGTCTTCCTGCAGGGACAACACCCGGCGACAGGGGCGTACAAGCACTAAGCACACAACCCCTATGCCGATTTCGACGTCTTCATCGAAAAAAAGGCGAAAGCGTCAACAGGGCCGCCGAAAACTTCGCTGGTTCCCTCGGATCGTTCAGATCCAAAGCCTTCCCCGCATCCGCAGCAGCGTTTTGTGACTGGGCAATCTAAACCACCTAAGGGCGCTACCTCGAAACCTACACGCGTCGAAGTGCGGGAGCCCAACGCTTCGACGGTCTCTAAGGCTTCGGTAGGCCCGAAAACTACGGCTAGGCCTCTACCCGGAAAACCAACCGCTAGGCCCTCTAGCGCCGCGGAAGGTATTACACCTGCCGATTAATCATCAGAGCCGTTGTCTCACGACGATTCAGCCACTATCGAAAGCAGCATCGGAAGAATTGCGGCGGTGGTGGGGCTTACCCCGGTTCCGCCCAAGGTTATGGGACAATCCTTGGAAAAAATGTTGGCGGATTGGGCTCCCGATTCTAACGACGCTTACAAGGCTAGTCGACAGCCTCTTTCCGACACCCTGAGAGACTCCTTTCGACGCCGCAGGGTGCAGAACGTCGTTTCTCCTCACGTAGGCTCGTTTGGGTCCTCTAAATGGACTACAGAAAAATTCGAAGGGTGTATGGATCGGCTGGAGCAGATTATCAGTTCGTCTTATCATCCTCCCCCGAAAAGGGCTTGGGTAGAGCCTACCCTTCAAATTCAGGAAGATCAGTCTCATGTTTTCCAAGAGGAAGTTGTGGTCCAGATGGCTGGACCAGAAGCTTCTTCATTAGAGACATCTATAATGAAGAAGCTTCTTTTCTGCTAAACTATGAGGAGGACAACCAGGATACTACGGACAACTGGGAGGAAACACAGCAGGAAGGTCAGGACCCATGGACACAGCAAGATCAGGACTCTGATGTTTTGTGCCTAGACTCTCCTCCGTCCACCCCGGTTCGCCAGGCCTCTCCTGTAGATGACCAAATGGCATTCAACTCCATGTTGAAAAAAGCAGCGGAATACTTTAAAATTGCCACTCAAGAGGTGGTACCTGAGCAGGATTTTGTGGAGGATATCATTAAGGAAAAACCTCTGGCGAGTCAATCCATCCCCCGCCTTAACTCTGTTAAGAGAAGGGTAGCTTCCTCATTTGGTGTCACCTGCTCAAACACGGGCAGTGAACCCGAGAGTCGAAAAATAATTTCGCCCTTCCCCTTCCGACCCTCTATACATTAAAGGGCACGCCATCCCAGACTCACTGGTAGTGACTTCCACTCGAAAGAATCACCACCGCACAAGTAATCTAAGCTGTTGTATGCCCTGGGCAAACGTGTCACGTCAGCAGCCGCATACACTATACGGGTTGCTAATAATACTACTCTATTAGCAAGCTATGCTGATGCCCAATGGAATTTTCTCCAGGAAGGCCTCCAAGAGGTTCCCGAACCCGCCAAGTCAAAGCTTCTCTCCATTGTAACGGAGGGAAGACTAGTTAACCAGAATGTGGTGAAGAACACCCTGGACACTGCGGAAACTGCAGGCAGGTCTCTTGCTCAAGGGACCCTACTGAAAAGACACGCTTGGCTGCGTACATCAGGATTTAGACCCGAGACTCAGGCCTCCCTCATTAATAAACCCATTGAGGAAACTAACCTCTTCGGGAAAGCAGTGGATTAGGCTTTGGAAACAGCCAAGAAGGAGCATGAGACTCTAAGGTCTCTGCAGCAAATTACATAGAAACCCTCCTCCTAGAGGGGGAATAACTCTCAGCGGTCCTTTCGAGGGCAAGCCCGTACTGGTCAAAACAACTACGGCACGGGTAATGTCAACACAAATCAAACATCTGGAAGCCCCACTTACTACTCCTCAAGGGGTCAGAAACGCGGCAATGGTAGAGGCAGAGGCCCCAATCCCAGAGGAGCCACAGCCTCTGGTCAGAAATGACCACCAAGTCCAGGTCCCCTCCCATGTCACCCCGGTCGGGGGGCGATTAACATCTTTCCTCAAGGCATAGGAGGGGATAACTTCTGACCAGTGGATCTTAAAGACGGTCGCCCACGGTTACTGCGTGGAATTCACCCGACCTCCACAGTTCAGACCGCGGGGCGCTGACGGCGCCTTTCACCGGACCATCTGGAGATCCTGATCCAAGTGGTGGAGGCACTGCTGGGAAAGGACGCCATAGAAGCCGTCCCTATTCTTCAGGTAAACGAGGGTATTTATTCAGTGCACTTCCTTGTACCCAAAAAGCATCTCACCATGCGCCCTGTTCAAGACCTGCGCCCAGCGAACAAGTTTATAAAACCCCAGAAGTTTCGCATGGTAACACTGCAGGAGGTGATTCCATTGCTGAAACAAGGGGACTTCATGGCAACTTTGGACATGAAAGATGCATACTTTCATATTTCAATGTTGCCAGTGCACAGGAAATATCTAAGGTTCATGATCCAGGACAGGCATTACCAATTCAAGGTACTCCCCTTCGGCATCGCCTCGGCTCTAAGGGTGTTTACCAAAGTCCTGACAGTGGCAGCAGCACACCTGCGCAGACTATCAGTCCCAGTTTACCCTTACCTCGACGACTGGCTCATCACGGGGGACTCGTTCGACGCTTCTTTTTCAAACACCCAAAAAACAGTAGATCACCTCTTCAGCCTGGGTTTCTCAATCGACGAAAAGAAATCCAGTTTAGTCCCCAGCCAAGTAAAACTATTTCTGGGAGCTCTAATTCGGACGGTAGACTGTTTCGTCTTGCCCTCCAACGAGAGGGTTCAGAACATGCTTTCTCAGATCCCTCAATATGTAGCCAGTCGGGAGGTGACGGTACGCAAAGCCATGCGTTTGCTAGGGATGATGGCGTCATGCATATACTAGGTTCCCCACGCACGGCTGCGCATGCGTCCCATGCAAGAGTGACTCAACAGCCAGTGGCATCAGGCCAGTGGACAATGGGAAGATCTGGTAGTTGTGTCGCCAGCCCTCGTTCTCTCTCTGCAGTGGTGGTCAAGAGAAAACCTCTTGAAGGGGAAGACCTTCACCACCCCTGCAGTGGAAGCCACTCTCACGACAGACGCATCTCTCACAGGGTGGGGAGCACATCTCCTTCAACAGACAGCACACGGAGTTTGGTCTCCTCAAGTAGCGTCCAACCATATAAACTTACTGTAGCTGTTAGCGGTGTTCAAAGCTTTGAAAGCCTTTCAGGTGCAACTGCAAGGGAAGACAGTTCTGATTCTAACGGACAGCACTACAGCTATGTATTACCTGAACAAACATGGGGGCACTCACTCTCCAAGGCTATCCAAGCTGTTCCAGAACATTTGGATATGGGCTCTCAGAGCTGTCCCAGAACATTTGGATATGGGCTCTCAGACACAAGATGTTTCTGTTGTCCCAACATGTTCCAGGGGAACTCAATCTTCTAGTAGACATACTCAGCAGAGATTTCCCTCTGCCCGAAGAATACGAATGGCGGCTGCACGAAGACATTGTGTCCAACCTCTTCACAGAGTGGGGTTTCCCAGAGATCGACCTGTTCGCTACTCAGGAAAACGCCCAATGCCAAGACTACGCCTCCAGGTACCCCCAGAACCGCTCCAAGGGGAACGGTCTCTGGATAACATCGTCAGGGGAATTTGTCTTTTCCCCCCGACTCCCCTTCTCAACAAGATAGTGCACAAGATGCACCAGGAACCAGTTACCATGATACTGGTGGCCCCCATGTGGGCCCGCCAACCCTGGTTCGCTCACCTGATCGAAATGTCCCTCTCCCCACCAGTCAAGCTACCCTGCCCGTACAACATGTTGTCTCAGGACAGGGGGGAGACCCTACAACCATGCCCACAAACTCTGAACTTAGCAGCTTGGCTCCTAAGATCATAGAGTTTGGACACCTGCAACTCCTTCAGAGGTGCATGGACATACTTAGGGAAGCTAGAAAACCTAATACACGTTATTGCTATGCCAGCAAATGGAAACGTTTTGTCATCTGGTGCAATTCCAAGGGCGTCAATCCCATCGTTTGCTCATCCTCTCACATTGTGCTGTATCTAACCCACCTGTTAGACACTGGGTTAGTCTTCAATTCCCTAAAGGTTCATCTGGCTGCTCTGTCAGCCTACACCACATCACAACAAAAGGTATTGTGGTGGAAACTACCGGTGATTAAAGCCTTTATGGAAGGGGTTAAGAGGATTTATCCTCCCATCTCTCACCCAGCCCCTGGATGGGATCTGAATGTTGTTTTGACCATCCTCATGGGAGCTCCCTTTGAGCCTATGCATAAAGCAAGTCTGAAGGACCTGACTTATAAAACAGCCTTCCTAGTGGCTATCACTTCTATCAGAAGGGTTAGCGAACTACAGGCTCTTTCAGTCCTAGACCCCTTTGTTACAGTCCACAAAGATAAGGTAGTTCTGCGCACACATCCCAGGTTTGCGCCTAAATTCATCTCAAAGTTCCATGTGAACCAATCAATCGAACTACCCACTTTCTTCCAGAACCCTACTAACATGGCCGAAAGAAGCCTTCACACACAAGACGTGCGCAGGGCAGTCATGTTTTACCTGGAAAGAACTAAACCACTAAGGAAGACTAAACAATTCTTCGTTTCAGTGGCAGCTGGTAGAGAAGGGGATCCTGTCTCTAAATCAGCTATCTCAAGGTGGATTGTCAAATGCATCACACTATGTTACACTCTTGCTAAGAGAGAACTGCCCTTCAAGCCTAGAGCACACTCTACTCGAGGCACTGGGGCATCCATAGCTTTCATTGCAAATGTTCCTCTTGAGCGCATTTGCAAAGCGGCAACCTGGAGTTCTGTACACACCTTTACAAAACACTATTGCCTAGACATTCATTCTAGGTCTGATTCTCAGGTGGGACAAGCAGTGCTAAGACATCTTTTCTCTACTGTTCCTTCTCACAACCCACCTCAAACGCAGGGTACTGCTCGCTAGTCTACACACATCATGTGATTCTAAGCAGATTAACAAGCATCAGAAGACATGCATTAGTTACCGTAATAGCATGTCTGATGATTGTATCTGCTTAGATTCACATGCGCCCTCCCTACCTCCCCACTCGGGGTGGAAGGAACATAGACATCTTACTACTTTCTCACTTTATGTACTCACTCACTATAGCCTTGGGCTCCCTCATGGCAGAAAAAATACAATCGGAGGGACCTCGGCGCGTGAGGGATTTTGGGTACACCACACGTCACGATAGGGATAGTGTTACAGACACGCCTGTGCCGACGTCCCCTTTCGGTCCCCGAAAGACAAGATGCAATACTCCGATTACCACTGGATGTCGGACCATATGCACAGCATGTGAATCTAAGCAGATACAATCATCAAAAATGCTATTACGGTAAGTAATGCATGTCATAAAATGGATTGGAATCCACACCACTTCCCCCAGGCATCCATGCACATTGAATGCGCTTAAAAAAATATTTTTTAATGGTACTTTTTCTTTGGAACAGAAGGAAATCCTGCTTCAAGTCCTATGCTACATTGAACATCTTCAGAGGAATATTCATGCTGCACGTACTCTGCTTCAGGTTAAGCACAGAGGTGATAAAGGCAAGAAAAAAGCAGAACGTCGAGGTGAAAGAGGTACGTATGTTATTGGAAGGGTGTGTGTATATATATATATGCACTGGGAAACAACTTGAAGCAATATAACAGAAATACAGTCTGTACATGGGGCTGAACATATTGTTGGCATATATATTATAGGAAGTGACTGAGTGCATGATGGGAGGTAAATGCATAGATGAAAGATGGATAGTGGAAGGGCTTCTAATAAGAGAAGTGACATTCTATATTATGGGATCTAAATCTTCTAAAATATTGTCTGCTGGCAGGAAGAAAGCATAACATCACTGAAAATCAAATTCAACAATGATGATGATAGGTCATTTATAATGCACCTGTACACAAGTGTTTCTAGGCATGACAAGACAATTGAGGGAGACAGAGGGAAGACAAGACAAATGATCTTACTAGGCCTTGTGTCAATCAGACTGTGCAAGTGCAACAGCGCAAAGTGCAGGGGGAAAAGAAAGGGGGAGTGACAGGGTGAGGGAGCGGGCAGTGCAAGCAGGGCATCATTGCTGTTAGTAAGTGCAGCCAGGGCAGCGCGGCTCTGGGTAAGTGCAAGGAGGCAGTGGGCTATAGGATTACAGATACAGCCTCGAAGTGCGCGGTAGGCCCAGAGGCAGTGCAGGGTAGACTGATCATGGAGGAGCATGGTACCCAGTGAGACTCTGAGGGTACTAGACAACCAGTCAGCGCAGCAGACAGGCAAGTCAGCAGAACAGGGCGAGAGAGAAAGCAGAGGAGGAAAGGAAGGTCTTGAGCTGCTTCCGGAACTACAGGTGGTCTGGCTCAAGTTTGAGAGGGGCAGGGATGCGATTCCAGAGGGAGGCACCTGCAGAGGAGAGAGATCTACCCCCCACTCTCTGCCTAGAGAAACATCTGACCCTCAGAGAGTTGGTGGTAGCTGAGCAATGTGCTTAAGAAGGAAGGTATTTTGGAAGAGAGAGTTGGATGTAGCGCCAGCTCCAGAAAGCCTTGTGGACGATGCAGAGGGTCTTGAACTTGATCCTTGCAGTCACGGGGAGCCAGTGGAGAGATTTCAGGGCTGGAGAGATACAGTCCCTTGTCTTGAGGCCAGGGATAAATCTTGCAGTCCTGTTCTGGATTGGTTGGAGAGTAGAGGATGGCAGATTGAGAAAGTGGCTGTTGCAGTAGTCCAGCCTAGAGAGAACCAGGGCTCTGGAGACAGTGAGCTTCTGAGGGGGCGTGAGAAAAGGAAGAATACCTCTGAGGAGGGGCAGCTGGTAGTGGGCCTTGTTGGTAAGGTCTATGATGTGAGGAGAGAAGGAGAAAGTGGAGTCAAAGATGACAGCAAGGTTTTTTGCCTCACAGGAAGGCGAAGGAAGATGACCCAAGGAGGGTGGCCGTAGTGAGAGAGGAAAGCGGGAGCAGGGGTCCCAATGAGAAGGATCTCCGTCTTATTGGCATTAAGGGAGAGATCGTTGGAGGCGCACCAATCCTAAATCGCGGATAAACAGTCAGGAATGAGCAAGAGAGAAGAGGCTGAGGGGAGCCTGAAAGGAAGCCGTGTCATCCGCATAACACTGAAAGTTAGAAGAGAAGGTGGAGATCAGGTGGGCCAAAGGGGCCAAGTAGATATTTAAAAACTAGAATGAGAAAACAGAGCCCTGAGGAACACCACATGTGGAGAGAGGTGGTGGAGAGAAAGGGCCTAAATTGGACATGGGAGGGTCGGTCCAAGAGAAAGGAGGTCAACCACTCAAGGGCCTGATCCGTTATGCAATAACATTCAAACTGTCCTTTTAAAAACCTAGTTAGAGCCAATGTTTTTGCAGAGAAAACAATGACTAACTGCTCAGCATTCCCTTTATTAGTGGCAGCTAATTTACTCTGTTTTGCATCATGCAATCTTCACATTTGTTCATGAATTGATCCCGGAACACCATTGAAAATACTAAAACAACCTGATGTAGCGCTCCAATCTGTTTGGATGTGCACGAAGGTGCAAGAGCACCCCCTTGCACATTCTACCATGCAATCTCCCAGCCTGTGTCCCCAGTGAGCCTTACAAGGCTGGGAAAGCAAAATGCCCCCAGCCTTGCATGGTCCATTGGACGTACATGCTGGGGAGCTGAAACTGTCAAAGGGATCTAAGTTTTCCTTTGAGAGTGTAAGTGCAGCTCCTCCGTAATGGGCGGGGTTCTGGTGTGTTAGGGATGAGCCACAAAACATTGGTTTGGCTACTCACTATTTCTTTCTTTTGGGGTGAAGGACAATTCATAACACAATTCTCCACAACCACTTTTCCGATTTAACCAGTTCTTGCCTTTTGCTTGCCCAACATTTTTATTGTGTACCAACACTATTAAGTATGACCAAGCCTTCATGCTATCGATGCTGATATGCTTTGGTTGTAGAAAGACAATGGGCCTCATTACGAGTTTGGAGGCAGCCTTAATAAGGGCATGGTTGCCTCCAAACTCAGGTCCAGGTTCCCTGAATGGGGAAATACCGGCCCATTCCGACCTTGGAGGGCCCGGTATTTCCCCATTCAGGGAACCCGGTCCATCCCCATTCGAGCCCCCATAGGGCTCAATGGGAATGGGGAGCATGCTAACAACGGGCCTGTTAAGGATGGGCCTGTTGTTAGCATGCTGGGCCGCTCGCAGGACCCGCTATGGACGTCTGGTAAAACCAGGCGTCCTGAGCGGGTTCCGCGAGCGGACCTCGTAATGGGGCGGTAAGGGGTTAACGGCTCCGGCACCGTTACAGGCGCCGTTAACCCCTTACCGCCCTCCTTGTAATGAGGCCCAATATAAAGGAGGTAGTGGGAGGTATTGGTGGGATCTTAGTGGGGTGCGGGTAAGAGCTTATGTACCAATCTGGTCAAAGAGCTCTTGGTTAGGGGTAGGAGTTGTTACAGGCTGTAGGGTTCTCTGATGATCTTATACTTTTCCCTTTCACCGTGATGTGCCGAATCAATAGGGCTCATTACAGTTACCCTGATCTGGAAAAAATGCTGGTAATTGCTGGTAATTCTTGCACCAGCATTTTTTCCAGAATGGGGAAACAAAAGTTTGCCTTTGGGGGCTACGGATCTACCTTCAGGCCTGATATGCGGGTAGATCTGAGCCCCACCGGCAAAGAAATGGCACAATTACTATGGCACTGCATGAAATGGGGAGTTACCGGCATTCCTGCTGCCCGTAATATCCCGGTAATACCCGAATAGTAGGCAGCGGAAATGCTAATTCTGTTTTGGTGGCATCCCAATTACCGGTGGGATACCACCAAACTTGGAATTAGGCCCAATGTGTTTGGAGTAGCGTGCTTTCTTTGCTTTGAGTACTTCCGCCCTGTAAAGGCGTTGATGGTAGGCAAATTTGCTACTGTGTAGATTGCTTTCCTTTTTTAAGTGATTTAGTCTAGGGGTGAACCATTTGGCTAGTTTCCTTTTTGAGAGCTTTTTTAGGGACAATGCAGTCCAACACAGAAATAATCTGGTTGTGAATGTGGTGGAGTTTGGCATCCATTGTGGTTGTTGGTCCATCTACGGGACAGTAGTGTGATTAATCCAATGGAGTCATCACTGATTCCCCAGCGGTATCCTCCTCCCATGTGGCATGGGGATGGCAGCTGGTACCTGATCCTGACCCTGGGGGCAGCTATTTGAGGGAGGATCACATGGGAGGAGACAGCCTCTGGGGAGATGTCATGGCTTCATTGGATGAGACGTGGTATCCCCCATTTGCCAGTGAAGATTACCCCTTCATACCCAATGTCTTCATGGCCTACTGCCATATATCACCCCCTGTTAGGGAAACTAGAGAAACCCTTTCCCAAAGCTCTGCAGATCAGACTTCGATCCCTGGTCTAAAATGTGGAAGATCTAAGACAATCTTTTCCAGTTCCAGTTATTCACCATATAGAACTGATATATCATTTGAAACCGTTAAAAGTGATTTTTCAAGTAATCTACGTAACCCGACAACAATGGACTTTTTTCCCCAAAATCACCCAAATACTGGGACGAGGAGGAGGGAAAGAACAATGCAGAATGAAATGAGCCCCAAGTTTTCAAAGTGCACCTGTACGCGGGAGATTTAAAGTCTGGAGACCACGTCTTCTTAGCAGAAGACGTGATCTTCATCTGCAAAGCTTGTGAGGGCTGGAAGCACGAACCGGCGTGGCGGAGTAAAGAGGAACAACGTGTACATATAATAAGTTAATTGTGTGTGAATGCTAGAAGCCCTGGTAGGAGAGTATACCAGGCAATAATAAGTGTAAATACAAGCAGACCTGGCAGGAGAGTACATCAGGCAAATACAAGTGATTGAAAAGTCCTGTAAGGGGAGTACACCAGGCAGTTGCAAGTCTATAGAAGAAATATAGAACTGTGTTTACCAGACAAAAGGAACTTTTTGAAAGAAGTGGAACAGCTAAACTAAGCAGCATTGTAAATAACAGTACTCTTGTGGGCCAAGAAAGAGGCAAAGAACTGTTAGACCAAGAATAATTTATATTGAGAATTCCAGTGGAAGGGAACACCACCCTCTGGAGCCATGGCATTTCAACCATGGAGAAATGTTGTGTTGGAGCTGTTTATTCTTCCTGTACTAACCCTTTTGCAATCACCTAAGGTAAAAGACATTTCCCTTTTCATCTTATAGTTTAGTTTATAGCATGAGGGTCAGAATAGAACTTTTGGACACAAGGACGGTTTTGATTTTGACATCCTGACAGACAGATCCTTAGGTTTTGGTTTTAGGTAGGGAAATTCATCTTAGAGCATGGTCAGAGAAGCCTTTTCCCAACCCTTTTGTTTTCAATAAAAGTCTTTAACAAAAACATAACTATTTGTTTCCGAGTTTCATTCCTGACTAGTCACAGTAGATTTGGTTGCTTCTAGTCTTTCTAGTAGAGAGTTGATGTGTATTTCTTTCCATGGGTCGATGGTTCTTTTGACGATACTGCGTGGCGTGGTGTCGCTTGTGAATATTGTGAATGGGATAGATAGGTGTTGCCCCCAGGGGAGGTGCTCTGTGGAGCAGACCGTGATGTTTTCATTACAAATAATCCCATCCAGAGTGTATCCAGTTATGTGGATGGGACCCTCAACCATTTGTTTGAGGTGTAATGCAGCAAGGTTCGCTCCAGATGACTTTGTAATAGTGTTGTCTTCTTTCTCAAGCCAGATGTTGAAATATGCCAGCATAGTGAGCGTTAGTAGTAGTAGTAGTAATGGAGTTGCCTGATTCTTGGGAAGAGAGTTTAATAAAGATTTAAAAATTCCAAATATACCCGGAACACACTTTACCATGGAGAACTGTCAGGCCAATGTACAAAACAATTGTAACTGCCATACCTGCATGAACTGCACCGAGTCGGTGGCTGCAGACAAAGCACTGCCCTCTCTCCCAGTTTCCTTCTGCGGACAAGAAATTAAATGGTTGAAGAGTAAAAGGCAAGCTTAACACATGAGCATATGGGACGGGGCAATACGTTGCACTGGATCTAGAGACTAAACATGGAGTTTTTAGTGACATGTTTGCTCCAAATCTTAACACAATACAACATTGATGATTTTTGAAAATGCAACCGTGACTGGGATACCAGCATAACCTGCAATGTGCCTGAGAGTCCCAAAATGGCACTGGCTACCCGCGGAAGAAGTATTGAAATGGGTCAAGTGGAAAATAGAAAATTGAGCCATACAAAGTAAATAAACAATGGACTTATATAATCGCATACTCACAGGCTTGTGTTGATGTAGAAATAGCGTTGGTACAGCAGTAGCAAGTAATCTCTATCAGTCTGGGATGGCCTTTGTTTGTAAATTTCACCAACTCGTACATGTTTCTGCTAAAGTGCTTGCTGCATATATAGAATCAATTTCCTTTTCTGCATCCTATACTTATGTGTTCATCTTGTCGATATCATCTTGTTTAACACCACAGTTGAGTAGTCGTTGCCGGATCAGCACAATATCTTTGGGGTTAATGTATAGTGTGTGCTGTGCATGTTGGTATGTGTAGTGTTGGACTATCCATTGCCCGTGCAAGATGGTGTTTTACTAGCAAATTCTGCAATATAAGCAAATTACATGTTTTCGTCTGTACAATGCAATTGGCAATATAAGACTACGTTTTATACAAATGATAATAGTTTGGACACACCTTCGAAAAGTCAGAATGAGCATTATCCTAATTCTAAATACAAGTATCTCCACATTTGAAATTAATTTGTGTGTTTTTCAGTTTACGAAAGGATGGATGAGTGCGAATCTTATTACATGTACCCAATTTGTAGTTTTTGGGGAACTCATATTTTGTATTGCTTTCATACAATAACCACATTAAACAAAGACATTTAAAGAAAATAAACAGGAAACATTTTTTTTGCATGCTGATTAACCAACAGGACAGAAGGTCTGGGACCTGTACCCAGCTCCATTTCTTTCCGGATTGGATGCATAACAATGTCGGATCATTGATAGCTCCCTCCTGCCCCCACTCCTCCCTTTCATTTATGTGGCCCTGCCACAATCCCAACTCCCCCTTCCCCCTTGTTGACATTTAACACTAAGGTGACAAAACAAGGCACATTAGGAATACTACCCGGGGAATCGACCTCTACATAAATTGCTTCCACTGCCAGGTGACCTCACAAGTGCCCCAATGAGGACCAAAACTTTGTACCACACTCTCGGAGAGTCCGTCTATTCACCCCCATAGGTAGCCTTTACATTTAGGTACCTCTCATTCTCCTACCCTTAGTCTATGTGTCCATCCCCTTGAGCCTCAGCGGTTGTACCCTTTACCTCTCCCGTTCCATATTTCAATGTAAATAGCCCCCAATCCTCTATAAATGTGGACTTGTCATTGTGCACCATGTACGTCAGTTTCTCGATAAGGTAGACTCCCCATACCTTCCTCAGCCAGTGCACATCCTTGGGAACCTATGTGAACCTATGTGCCATTTCATTTTGATTGGGTACCAATGAGCAACGTAAGAGGCTCTAGTTGCAGGGTGTTACTTGTAATGTCTTTTATCCAGTTTTAAAGCTCCGCCTAGAAAAAAGAGATACTGGGACACTACCACGTCATGTGTATCGAGGTTCCCAGTTCACCACACCTCCTGATGCACAGCAGCGATACTCCATAGAACATGAAAATATAACTAATCTGATATGTCTGAATAATTTCTCTAAATCTGACACCACAACTATTATATTAGGAGATTTTAACCTCTGGGACAACTGCAGTGAAGACCTCAGCAAAGTATCTCTTCATTCAGCCCACCAGGCTACCGGGTTCAGTCAAATCATGAATGAACTTGCTCACATAGCTGGACATACGTTGGACTGGATAGTGACTCGTAATACCAAGACCCTTACTCCCAAAAACATCCTCTGCTCATTGATTGATCATTATCTCTTGACTATTAATCTTGTACTTCCAGCTCCATATAGAAAGGTCAATGAAAAACGAAAGTTGCCACTCTAATGCTGTCTAATGTCTTACAAACAAAGAAGATACACTCCCTTGTTGGGAATGTTATCAATGTCACTGCCAAAGTCATTAATAGACTGGCTCCCCTTGCTGATAAAACTATAGAAACAGAGGTCCTTGGTAAAACTTGGTTTTCGTTGGAGGTCTTAAACTGTAGAAAAACTACAGATTATGGCGAAAGAACCCCTCTCCTAACACCCTTACTTAGTACAAAACTGCTACTGCAGACTACAATAAGCTATCCTTCTGGCAAAAAAGGAAGTACAATGATAGAATATCTAAGGCTAGCTCTGATAGAAGAAAGCTATTCCAGATTCTGAAAGAGTTGGAGGGAAAAGCATGTCTGCACATTACTGAGCTACAAGATAATATATGGTGTAAAACTATTCAAGACGGTTTCTTTTCGAAAATAAGATTCCATCAAGATGTTATGAAATCTTGTTGTTTAGATCTCACCAATCACGGTGCACTCTCTCTTATCTATATGTCTGACACAGTTCCTGTCTTCTCTCTTAATCCCCTTACAGAAGACAAATTTATTAGCATTGTAACTCAGCTAAAGCCTACGGTTTGTGCTGGTAATATCTGTCGAGCCACCATTAAGGGATCTATACAGTGTCTTGCCCCTGCTATCACTGATATTGTTAGTTCCTCTTTCTCCATCACCATATTTGCCCAGTCTCTAAAAGAGGTGTGGATCACACCACTACTTAAGAAATCATCTCTTAATCCTGGGGATGTGGGGAACTATCGCCCTTTTACAACGGTTGCTTTCTTTTTGAAGGTTCTCAACAAGGTTTTCTATCTGCAGTTATAGAAACATATTTATGAAAACAACTTACTAGGAATACATCAGTCTGGTTTCCGTGCCATGCACGGCACTGAGACTGCGATCTTGAATTTAAGAGAAAACCTGGTTGAATTTGTAGAAAATGGCAAAGTTGCTTTGCTCATGTTGTTGGATGTTTCGGCGGCTTTTGATTTAGTCGACCATTCTCTCTTGCTGAAAAGATTTCACAGACTCATGAATTGTTATGACCAAACAATTGCATGGATGGCCTCATTTTTAGTCCGAGATCAGCCAGGGTTGCCATAAGGGGCTCTCGGGCCCAACCCGCGGTTCTGACATGTGGCGTCCCTCAGGGCGATTTCCTTTCTCCAACACTTTTTAATGTTTGCATACGCCAACTTTTTGATCTGCTGGATGGTGTTGGCGTGAAATATACTAATTACGCTGACAATACTCATCTCATCTTTGAACTCACGGCTAACTATGATCAAGATACTACTGACGTCAATAGAGTGTACCACCTCATCCAAAATTGGATGGTCGTTAACTGTCTTGCCCTTAATGACAATAAAAGCCTCTTGTGCCTACGTGAGCAAGCTGCTGAGACAAATCAAGCCTTATTTATCCATGGATTGACTATTGTAACAGTCTCCTAGTAGGCACTACAAAAGGCAATGTTAGAACTCTCCAAGTGGCTCAGAATGGAACTTTGACAGCTGTATGCGCAAAAAAACAGAAGGCAACATACAACTGACGCTAGAAGATCCCTACACTGGCTCCCTATTTGTGACTGTATAAAACAAACAAGCGCATGAATACCAAAGGAGGCTTATGCACATTTCGAATGGATTATGTCCTCCCACATATTCCTCATCTTGTGATAATTCGTTATCGCCAGCTTCGCTGCTTTGGAATTTTTTTCCCAGCAGAGGGTGCTGTGCTCAAGGCCGTGGCGTCGATTGTCCCTCGACAGGCTCTGTACCTTGTCGACGTCACTGATGGTATAAGTAGCTTGAGCCGTGCACGTTGGCTTCAGTTCCGTTTTTCCGATTGCTCCGCTCTCATGAACGGCGCGCTTCGAGATTTTCTGTCAAGAAAATGTCTTCTTCATCAACCGCTTCAACTCACAAAACTGGGTTTAAGAAGTGTATCGACTGCGGGTCGAAGATGTCTATCATCGATCCTCACCGTATCTGTCTTTGGTGTCTGGGCTCAGACCATCGAACCGGCGACTGTGGCTCCTGTCAGTCAATGACGGAGAAGGCCCTCCGTGAGAGGAAAAGTAAGTTAGCGGTGGGGCGGAAGGCGTCGAAGGGCTCTTCGAAAGCCTTGCCAAAAAACATAAATCATCCGATTCAAAAGAATCAGAAGTCATAAAAAACATTCGAAGAGATCCCGATCTCGTAGCAGGTCGAGACGATCTTCTTCGACTTCTTCTAAAAAGCTAAAAGGAGACGTAGATCTCCATCGTCATCATCCGATACATCGACGGAATTGGTTCGATGTCCAACAAGATCGGATTCCCCTTCAGAATGGGAGAGCTTTAGAAGAAAAATTATGCAGGTCTTTGAGAACGCGGCCTCGACTCCCTCAAAGAAACCTCTGAAAAGCCAGACCCCGGTCGCTCCACAGGACGACACAGGAAAGTCAGGAACTACGGCGGTAAAACCCAGTAGTACCCATAAAACTCGAGTCGAGAGATCCTCGAGGATCGAGTGTTTCTCCGATCCCTCATAAAAGGCAGAAATTGTCGAAGTAGAGTGCAACTTCGTCTACGCCATCGCGTCGACAGCTTCAACAACAAAGCCTATATTATCCTCGACGCCTTTATCGAAGGCTTCGTCGAGTGTGTCAAAGGTTCCTTCGACCCCTTCGAAGAAAACACCTATTCCTTCGACGAAAAATCAGGAGGAAGAGAGAAGGTTTACACCTTTATCCAAATCGGACTTTTTTAGGTCCATGTCTTCAATTTTTGAAGAATCTGGCTCAGAGCTTGAAGATGTCACTCCTTTTGGAGTAAAATATGGCACTAGACAAGTTCCAGAGGAACTTATAAACCCTGAAACAAAAATGAGAGATCTATGTGAAACTCTGCATTCTGCTAGTGGTGTTGACACATCACCTGAATTGGAGTTTGCTGCACCTGATCCTGCAGAACATGCAGACTCTGTATAGGAATTTGATGAGTAGGGTGATTGAATATATGGTTTGGGGAAGAACCTCCCCTACTTTTGAGCAAGACGATATGACGGACATTATAGTCCGGGGACCCCAGAAAGATCCAGTTCTCCCTTTCCATAGGGTGCTCCAAAGGACAGTTGAAAGGAACTGGGAAAAACCTGATAGCATTGCTGCAGTAGACAGCAATCTTCCAAAGAAGTACAGAACTTCTACTTCTGATCCAGAATACCTGAATAGACACCCTATGCCAGAAAGTCTAGTTATTCAGGCCGCTACTACTTCCAGGCAGACAGCATACCCAACCATACCTCCGGACAGGGAGGATAAAAAGCTTGATGCTTGGGCTAGTAAAGTTTTTACTTCGGGTAGCATGGGCTTGAAATCGACCAATGTCACCTGTACCCTGGCCAGGTTCACACATACCCTGTGGGAATGCATTTCGGCGGCAGCTGAACATATTCCGGAAGCGAGGAAAGGGAAGGCTTCCTGAATATAGTCAATGAAGGGAAGGAGGCAATGGGCGAATGTCTCCAGTCTGGACTGGATACTGCTGATAGTATTAACAGGTCCATGGCATCAAGCACAGTGCTACGCAGATTTGCGTGGTTGAGAAAGTCGGGGTTTGCACCAGATGTGCAGACCAGACTTCTCAACATGCCCTTTGATGGCTCGAGGCTGTTTGGTAGTTGTATTGCTCTCCTCTGAAAAGTGCACGGAACTACCATAAATCACCAATGCAATTATAGAGCAAATACTTCAACCCAAAAAACAGACAGACACAATAACTCACAGCCACGCACCCTTTAGAAGATAATCAGCTCTTTACGGCTATTTAGTCAAAGATTATAAGTACATAGAAATAACTCATAAAACTAACATGGCCATAAGTAAAGAAATCAACAGAAATACATCACCGTGAGCGTAGGTTTTGTCCTCATCTCGTCCAGAAGCGGCTGGAAGACTCCGGGGGGACAGCCAGGAAGAGAGTGCTACAGCTCACAGGAAGGCCAGACGGAGCGTCCTTCTCTGGCTGAAGTCTCACCTGACCCCTCCAGGTTTCCGCCTATATAGGCACTCCAAAAAAAGGAGTTAATTCCCGAACCTTCTGGAATTGCACCTGCGCAGTTGAGGAACAGCCGTCGGTTGCCAGCTGGGTCAATCGAGAGCTCCCCCCAAGGAATGCAGGGCCTCCCTGCTCTAAAAACATGCTCCACGGAGAACAGTAGCAAGTCATAACAACGTTAGCTTTTCCCAGCAGAAATGGCCTTGACTGCATACCAAGTTTGAAAAAGCATGTTTGTCTCAGCACTGTGAATCTAACACTTCAGCAAAATGTGTGCAGCCTTTCACTGCGGAGTGAAGTAAATATCCAACATGGCTGCGAGCACTTCCAGAATGCATTGTGCGCCCGCGCCATCTTAAACCAAGCATAACATCTTAAACCAAGCATAACATCTTAAACCAAGCATAAATTAAGCAGAACATTCCACCCTTTGGATATTTATCTTCCTTAGCCAGGTGGCACTGGACTGGTCTCTGAAACCTACGAAATGTTAAAACTAAATTGGGGATACATTGAAGGTAACAACAACAAGCAATTATAATAGTCAATATAATAAAAAAGCAAGCAAAAATATAACATAGTGTACCCCCAATATCAGGTATCCATGAAAATAACCAATCCCACCAGTTTCTGTTTTGATTTTGAGAAATGAGATCCCTCAAACCTCTAATGACTTTCAATGGATCGTGAGTGGTCACTTAAATTGAAGCAACACATACCTTCAAAGGCATTACACCCTAAATTATGTTTCAGCAATAAGTAATCAACAGCAGCTCTGTTTTGCAAAGTAGCTTTTCTAATAACTTGACTATCAAGGAGTAACTCTTCTAGAGCTTGCGAAGTATGATTAAGACTTTTAACTACTAAACACGCTAATTTCATCAGATTTATAACCTCCAGCAGCTAAACCCCAAACACCTACTAATGAAAGGGTTAATGCTAAAACCTCAGCTTCTGATAGCAAATGTACATGTGAATCACAGTCGGGAGATAATCCCATAGATTCAAAGGTTGACCTTTTACTTCGAGTTATCGCTGAGTGTAAAGGAAACATCAATAGTCCTAATCGAGTCAAAGCACATGGACCTCCAGAAATGTTAGCTGGAATATAACGTTACCACATGAAAAGAGCCATCCTGTCGGAAGCTTTACATGATTCAAATGACTAGCAGTTATCACTGTATAATTGCAAGACATAGGCCCTCATTACGACCCTGGCGGAAATCGCGGTGCTAAATGCACCGCGGAGCACGGCGGAAAGCTGCCGACCTTGGCGGGGCGGTAAATCCCCATTCCCCATTTTACCCTTCCCCATTCCCATTTTTGCCCCATAGGGTATAATGGGAGTGGGGAAGGCGTTAATTGCGCCACCGCAAAATACGGTGGCGTAATTAACATCAAGGTCCCGTAGCGCCATGGATTTCTCCGCCCGGAAAAACCAGACGGAAAACGTTCCATGGCGCTACGGGAACTCGTAGTAGGGCGGACGGGTCCGCCGCGAATAACGCTGGCGTAAACCCACTCCGCCAGGGTCGTAATGAGGGCCATAGTGTTATTTACACTGGTACATTTGCTTGACATTCGTGAACACAGTCTCCTCTCGAATGTGGTGTGGTTGTATTGATCAGTCAACTCTATTTGTCTACATTTACCAATTTCTTGTGCCTTGCATGTCATAATATAACATACATCACCTTGGGTTGCATTGTACGTTATCACACGTGTCAAATTTCTCCACTTCTTGTCGGTTTCCTGGCAGAAGCGGCAATATTCGTAGACTGAAAAAGATTGTCTGAGTCTTGAACTAAAGAATCATTATGTGTGACGCCGAAAACATGTTTTAAAACCGGAACAGGCGTCGGCACCGCTACTAAACAAGTAGTCAATAAAGCTTCAGCATTGGGTACATCAGATAAACAAACGTGATATGTTTAGCACTTGCTGTGCTAAGTAGACCCACATATTTTCTTCTTGAGTGATCATAGGAGAGTGTTTCCTCCGTCCTACAAAGGGCTCCTGCACAACGGGCATCAAGGTTGTTTTCACTTGCTCCTGATGTGTTTGTCGCAATTCACGGATCCATGTCTTCGGTCTGGCGGGCTTGTCGGCACTGGCATAGGGTTGTGTGGGGACTGCATTATTCATCACTATCAATATCCCCTTGATCACTGGCACAGATGTAAAATTGTTCACTGGTAACAGAAGACTTTTGAATCCGTCCAAATGGAGTCCATTTAGTGCCACAATCACACCAACCAGACCCAGGATCTACAAATCAAACTCAGAAAAGAGATATCGGTGTTGCACATCACTCTCTTAGGTAACATTTGTCGGCGGGGACATATTGCCATTTCCTTCTACCAGGCGCCATGACTAAAACCACTTGATCTTTGCCTGATGCAATGACATCTGCTGGCACTGGTGGACCACTTGGCTGTTCCACCCACACCTTTGCACCCGGTACCATGCTGTCTGAAGAGCCAAAACCGCGATCCCCATGGGTAGTTAACACTGTTGGAGGCTCCCCTTTTTTAATCATGGACAACTTAATAGGAATGACTATCAATTGGGCCACTCGATCACCCTTGTGGATTGATAACAATTGATCCCCACTATTCATTAGGATGTCTTTAATCTCGCCTTGGTAATCAGCATCAATTACCCCTCCCAACACTTGAACTCCCTTCAATGCTAGGTCAGATCTAGGGGCAATCCATCCCATATGCTCTGGGGGAATCTGTACTCCAATCCCTGTTTCAATTACAACTATTCCTCTTGGGTCTAATCTGATTTCTTCATTAGAATGCAAGTCTACCCCTGCTGACTCTGGGGTTGCTCGATAGGGAGCTAAAGAACCTGGTGTAATTTCCCAGTACAATAGGGTTTCTTTGACTGAATTGGGTTGAACCTGCAAAGTAGGAGTCATTAATCGCATCAAAGGAGTTTCATGTTCATACACAGGTCTATTGTTCAACACCTGCACCGCATCAAACACACGATCACGCCAGCCTGCTAGACTACCATCTCCAGATTTGCGCAACTGTTCTTTCAGTAACCCATTCATTCGTTCAATTAGCCCTGCTGCAGCTGAGTGGTAGGGTATATGGTATATCCACTCAATGCTTTTTTCATGACAAAATTCCTGGACTAATTTGCCTTTGAAATGTGACCCATTGTCACTTTGAATCTGCAACGGTACTCCATAATGTAATATGATCTGGTCTAACAGTCCGATGGTGTTCAATTGGGTTGCACGTTTGCACGGCAAAACCATCAAATATCCCGAGTATGTATCTACAATAGTGCATGCATACTGACAACCTCTGCTGATTGGCATAGGACCAATATAATCAATCTGCCAAATTTGACCTGGTAATTTTCCTCTTCTCAATGTGCCTCGAACAATTTGAGGTATAGGTCTATGCAATTGGTGTTGGCACACGGGACAATGCAAAATAATGGTTTTCATTAATTCTAAAGGAAGACTGATGCCTCGAGCTTGTGCCCACCTGATAGTAGCCTTTTCTCCAAGGTGCCCACATTTCTGATGGGCCCATTTGCCCAAACCCTCCATATCGTCTTCCCGAGCCTCTGCATCCACTGAGGCAATCTTGGTGTGTTCATCTGCAACAGAATTAAACCAACGTTCTAATGAATCTGTGGCACAATGCGCGTCCACATGATATACAGTGACTTCACTTTGTAACAGCATCTCTGCAATATCTTGCCACAGTTCTTTTCCCCACAATTCTTTTGAATGAATTTTCCTTCCATTCTTTTGCCAAGTTGGCAACCACACTGCCAATCCATTCGCCACTAATCATGAATCTGTGTACACATAACATTGACCAGGGGTCTCTTGTTTCAATGCTTGGTAAACTGCGTAAAGTTCTGCAAACTGACTGCTCGTTCCTTTCCCTGTTGTTGTCAACATCTTTTTGGTTTTGGGATTGTACGACACTGCTTTCCAGTACCGCTCAGTTCCCACGTATCGGGCTGAACCATCCGTGAACGAAGCATGCTCTGTTTGTTCCACGGTCAAATCGCTGTAAGGTACTCCCCATTTCACAGGAGACTCACGTTTTTCAGGCACTTCCGGTGGTATGTAATCTGAGGACGGTATGTTGGCTACTTGCTCATGTCATTTTGCCACTCCACCCTTTCCTGATTTGGCTCTGTCTTGAATGTACCATTTCCATTTAATTATGCTGGCTTCTTGAGCATATCCTATTCTATGAGTTTTAGGAGAGCTCAGTACCCATTGCATGATTGGTATTTCTGGCCTCATCAATACATCATGGCCCACCGTCATTTGCTCAGTATCAACAAGAGCCCAATTGTTTCTCAAACAGAGTATATGAGTTATCGGCATCGGGCAACTTACGACTCCAAAACCCTAATGGCACACGTTTCCTGTCTTGTTTCTGCCACACACTCCAGTTAGCATAATTGTCCTGCACAGACACATTTAATTCCACTTCACCTTCCTTCAAGGGCCATAAATCAAGTACCTGCTGCACGGTGTCTTTCGCCATCTCAAAGGCTCTCTGCTGCTCTTCCCCCCCACTGAAACTCATATTCCTTTCGTGTCACCTTGTAGAGGGGGGCCAATATCTGCCCTAAATGAGGAATGTGTTGTCTCCAAAACCCAAACAGTCCTATAAACTGTTGAGCTTGCTTTTTGTTCGTTGGAGTGGTGAATTCAAGTATTTTCTGTCGAGCTTTTGGCACCATTTCTCGATGCCCATGATGCCACTGGATCCCTAGAAATATCACTGTTTCAGCTGGACCTTGAATTTTACTCTGATTAATCTCCCACCCTTCCTTTGTCAATCCTTCCATAAGGACATCTAACTGACTTTGCACACTGTGCTCATCCTTGCCCTGAATCAAAATGTCATCAATGTAATGAGAGATTTGTATGTCAGGTTTACACGGTATCTTGTCTAAGTGCTCTGCCAGCAGCCGGTGACAGATAGTCGGACTGTGCATGTAACCCATGGGTAGTCTCGTGAAAGTGTACTGACGTTCACCCCACGTAAATGTAAACTGTTCTTGACACTCATCAGCAATTGGCACGGAGAAAATTGCGTTGGCTAAATCAATCACTGCATACCAAATCCCCTCGAACTTTTGGACATTTTCAATCAGAGTAATAGCATCTGGGACTGCGGGCACCAAGGGAGGAGTATGTTTATTCAACTCCCTGTAATCCACCGTCATCCTCCACGACCCATCCCCTTTTTTAATGGGCCAGAGCGGATTGTTCCATGATGTGGTATAAGGGCGTAATACACCCGCCTCCACGTACTCTTTGATGGTGTCTGAAATGTCCTTGTGCCCCCCCCGGGAATGCGATATTGTTTCATTGCTACCTGCTTGGTTGCTATTGACACTTGCACTGGGGGCATCTTCAATTTGCCTACAGTAATGGGTGTACAAATCAATGCACTCACCCCAGACTGGTATGTTTTACCGCCAAGTCCCAAGGTTAGCCCTTCTAAAATGTCAAAACCGATTATATACCCAGGTATCGGGACAATTAACACTTGGTATTTCTGCCTCTTTAAATTGCCTATTTTCATCTCCACTCGCGTTTGCACTGCGGGGGTCTCCTTTCCCCCTAAACCTGTGATCGTGAACTGTTTGCCTTTAAATCGTGTCGGATTACCATGAATCAAAGAGGCCTCCGCTCCGGTGTCTATCAATGCTCGCACCCCTTGTGTATTTCCTGGCCCCCCAAAAAATCTTAACATCAACATGAGGCCGCCTATCCACTTTTATGCGGGCAGATCTGCCGGAGCTTGGCCGAAGCCCTAGTCAAACTTCAAATGAGTGTGACTTGACTCCGCCTCTAGCATTGCACTCACCACCTTTCTCAAATCAGCGTATGTCGGTTGGTACGGGGAAGGTGTCCACATAGACCTTTCATCTTGTTCTTCCGCAGGGGGAGCGGAAGGTGAGGCATCCCCCTTTGCCGTGGTGACTACTTTCTAGACTGGTGGAATCAAAAATATCCCCATCCCATTTGTCTGGATCCCAGTCGGCGCCAGCGGTAGCGATTACAGTTGCCACCTTTCTTTTGTTGACCCCTCCCCGTCTTTTCCTATATTTGTAGCGAGCTACTCTGACTGCTGCCCTCTCGGCCACCGCCTGATAAGTGTCGGCTTTATCTTTAAACAGTTTCATTTGAACCTGCTGCATTAACGCTGTTTGCCTTTCTGCAGCTAGCTCTCTCTCTAATCTCAAAACCTCATTTTTCATATCCATCTGCCTCTGATGTATTTTCGTATAAGCATGCAAAAGAACCCAACCTCGCCTACCTAATGCCGCACATTCTTTACCACGTACTACTGAAATGTGTTGCAAGCATGCAATTACATCAGCCGGATCGGCATCCCCCAATCCTTGATCCCAAGTTTCACTTAGCCCGGCTCCACAAGCCCATGCCTGAGCCAACTTATCATATGGATCTTAGCCCAGCCTGGAATGACAATATCAGAGCATTCACCGCCAGTGGTAACACTCTTTTTCCTGAACAAACTATTCATTACTGCAAAATGGTACAAAACCTCTTTATATCTATATTTTATTTTCTTTCTCTGCAATCACTCCCACAAGCACGCACACACCATCAAGGAAAAAAAAAACAGCTTAACACAGTTCAACACTCACTGCCAACTTAATTTCGCTTGCAAGATAACCGAAGCCTATCTACGTTCAAACAGATTATTTGGAACACTTCATCACAAATAACCCTGCTCACAGCGCCATTATGTATTGCTCTCCTCTGAAAAGTGCACGGAACTACCATAAATCACCAATGCAATTATAGAGCAAATACTTCAACCCAAAAAACAGACAGACACAATAACTCACAGCCACGCACCCTTTAGAAGATAATCAGCTCTTTACGGCTATTTAGTCAAAGATTATAAGTACATAGAAATAACTCATAAAACTAACATGGCCATAAGTAAAGAAATCAACAGAAATAAATCACCGTGAGCGTAAGTTTTGTCCTCATCTCGTCCAGAAGCGGCTGGAAAACTCCGTGGGGACAGCCAAGAAGGGAGTGCTACAGCTCACAGGAAGGCCAGACGGAGCGTCCTTCTCTGGCTGAAGTCTCACCTGACCCATCCAGGTTTCCGCCTATATAGGCACTCCAAAAAAAGGAGTTAATTCTCGAACCTTCTGGAATTGCACCTGCGCAGTTGAGGAACAGTCGTCGGTTGCCAGCTGGGTCAATCGAGAGCTCCCCCCAAGGAATGCAGGGCCTCCCTGCTCTAAAAACATGCTCCACGGAGAACAGTAGCAAGTCATAAAAACGTTAGCTTTTCCCAGCAGAAATGGCCTTGACTGCATACCAAGTTTGAAAAAGCATGTTTGTCTCAGCACTGTGAATCTAACACTTCAGAAAAATGTGTGCAGCCTTTCACTGCAGAGTGAAGTAAATATCCAACATGGCTGCGAGCACTCCCAGAATGCATTGTGCGCCCGCGCCATCTTAAACCAAGCATAACATCTTAAACCAAGCATAAATTAAGCAGAACGGTAGTAAGGCTGATGAGAGCCTAGAAAAACTACAGACCTCGAAAGCGGCAGCTAAATCCCTTAGTACCTCCATGCAACAGCCTCAGAAACCCGATTCGGGCGCATTTACCTGGAGGGGTTGTCCTTTTCGATACTACTCCTCTGTTGGTAGAGGAAGAGGACAGGCTTTTCAAAGGGGCAAAAGGAATGTCACTCGTGGTGGACGAGCAAAGACTACAAAGCCATCTTCAGGAATGGCATCTATGCCCTCAGCCGCCTCCAAATCTCTCTGAGGTCTTATCATACAAAACACCAGTGGGAGGCAGAATCTCTCAGCGTCTGAAAGAATGGCGAGGCATTACTTCAGATGCTTGGGCACTGGAAACAGTAGCCCAAGGCTACTTCCTTCCCTTCCTAAAAAGACCTCACGATCATCCACCGAGAGCCAGCTCTATCAAAATTCCAGACCCGCTCCTTTTGCAGGAAATTATAACCCTGCTAGAGAAAGGTGCAATAGAACATGTACCTGTAGCGGAGAGGAAAAAGGGTTGGTACTCCCCTTATTTTCTCATCCGGAAGAAGGAAGGAGGACTGAGACCCATCTTGGATTTAAGAAAATTGAACAAGTTCCTCAGAAAGGACAAGTTCATGATGGTAACCCTTTCTCAGATCCTTCAGGCTCTCCAACTCCGAGACTGGTTGGTATCATTGGACCTTCAGGATGCTTATTTTCATGTGTCAATCCATCCCAAGCACAGAAAATACCTGAGGTTCGCAGTTGGCGGTTCTCATTATCAGTTTTGAGTTCTGCCATTCGGGCTGACCTCCGCTCCGAGGGTTTTCACCAAACTGATGGCGGTAGTTGCAGTGAGTCTCAGGACAAGGGGGGATTCATACCCATACCTGCACGACTGGCTGATCAGAGCACGTTCTCCAGAACATGCTCAGGAACATCTGTCAATCACCTTCCACTTCCTCCACAACCTGGGCTTCTCCCTCAACTTCAAGAAGTCCCACATGATACCATCTCAACAACTCCAGCTTATCGGAGCAGTCTTGAACACTTCTTCGGGCAAAGCCGAGCCGCCCGAGGTGAGAGCTCTCCACATCCAGCAGATGGTAACAAAATTCTAGAAAGCCCAGCATCTTCCGGCCTTCCATTTTCTGAGGTTGCTCGGTCTCATGTCATCCTGCATTTTTCTGGTGCCAGAGGCCAGACTGAGAATGAGATCCCTCCAATGGGCCCTCAGAACTCAGTGGTCCCAATTCTCAGGGAATATGTCAGATCTTCTGCAAGTCCCGAGTGCAGTTGCTCAGGATCTATAATGGTGGGCTTGCAACAACAACATCCTCAAGGGAGAATCTTTTTGGCAACCATGGCCGGAGATAACAGTAGTGACGGACGCCTCACTCACGGGGGGGGGGGAGCTCACACCAACGATCTGACAATCAGCAGAGGTTGGTCTCCATCGGAGTCCAAACTACACATCAACCTATTGGAGCTGAGGGCAATCAGACTAGCGCTGAAGGCCTTGCTGCCCTCCGTACAGGGAATGAATGCTCTGATACTGACGGATGCTCTGGTTCTGGGCGATACAAGAAAGAATCTCTCTATCGGCAGTTCACCTAGCCGGAGAGCAGAACACGGCGGCAGATGCTCTGAGCAGGCAGAGCACGGTCTCCCACGAATGGGAGCTAGCTCAGGAAGTCCTTCTGGAGATCTTCGCCCTTTGGGGAACCCCTCAAGTGGATCTTTTCGCAACCACAGTAAACCGGAAGTGCGATCAGTATTGCTCAAGGGAATTTCCCCCGAGTGGAGCTCTAGGAGACGCGTTCGTAGTGGATTGGGATTTTCCCCTGCTGTACGTGTTTCCTCCAGTCTCCGTGATTCCTCAAGTAATCAGGAGGTTGAGAAAGTTCAGGAAAACCATGATCCTAATACCCCCGGATTGGGCCAGGAGGACGTGGTACCCGGACCTTCTGGACATGTCCATCTGCCCTCCAGTACGTCTTCCACAAAGAGAGGATCTTCTCTCGCAAGAGGAAGGTCGTGTTCTCCATCCAGAGGTCAACACACTCAACTTTCATGCATGGTTTCTGAGAGGTTGAGATGCAAGGATTGGGATCTTCCAGATGACGTAATGGAGATTTTGCTTTCGGCCAGGAGGCCAGCAACAAAATCCTTGTACCGGTGTTGTTGGAATAAGTTCAGTAACTGGTGCAAAGATAGGGATGTGGACCCTTTTCAATGTAGCACACCGATGGTGCTTTCTTTTCTATTACATCTGGACAATCTGGGGCTCCAGATCGGGACAATCAAGGGATATCTTGCTGCGCTGTCCATTTTTAAGCGCTCCTCGGAAGAGGTTTCTTACTTTAAAATACCATTAATAATACAGTTCCTCAAAGGATTTACAAATGTATATCCACCAATTCCATTTCATATTCCAACTTGGGATTTAAATTTAGTTCTTAAATTCCTGACATGTATACCATTTGAGCCTCTGCACTCCTGTCCATTGAGGCTTGTAACACTAAAGACTGTTCTTCTTGTGACATTGACATCGGCCCTCAGGGTTAGTGAACTACAGGCTCTCTCATGTAAACCTCCATATACCACATTTTACAAGGACATGGTAGTTCTGAAAGTTAAACCATCTTTCTTACCGAAAGTAATTTCCGACTTCCATTTGTCACAGAATTATTTTTACCAACATTCTATCCTCCTCCTCATTTGGTAAAAGAAGAGGAGAGATTACATAGACTGGACCCCAAGAGGGCCCTCAGCTTTTACATTTCAAGAATGACAAAATTACGTCAACACGACCAACTCTTTTTGGATTACACAGGTCGTAAATTGGGGTTAGCGGTGACAAAACAAACTATATCCCGCTGGAGCATTCTAGCTATGTTGGAATGCTACAGATTAGCAGCAAAAGACCCACCGGATGGGCTACGTGCTCACTCCACTAGAGGAATGGCTACTTCTGCGGCTTTGAAGAGGGAAGTCCCTGCAAAAGATATTTGCTTGGCTGCAACATGGGCATCAATGCATACTTTTATCAAGTATTACTGCTTAGATGCCTCCTCCTCCAATGAGGGGCTATTTGCCAGAGCGGTACTTCACTCTGTCCATGAAAACAAAAGCTAGCACTCCCACCTCTAAATTGATCACTGCTATGGGAGTCTATCACAAGATGAGGAATACGTGGGAGGACACAATCCATTCGAAGAACAAGTTACTTACCAACTGTAACGTTCTTTCGACTGGATGTTCCTCCCACGTATTCCTCATCGACCCTCCCAGCCTACCCCGCAGTACAGTTTGTTTTTTCTTACAATTTCCTCTCACGATGGGCCTATCAGTCACAGCATACGCCTGGATGTTCCACGAGTATTTCCTTGAAAAACAGAACTGAAGCCAATGGGCGTGGCTCGAGCTACTTATACCATCAGTGACGTTGACACGGTACGGAGCCCGTCGAGGGACAATCAACGCCACGGCCTCGAGCACAGCACCATCTACCGAAAATAAATTCCGAAGCAGCGAAGCTGGCGATAACGAATTATCACAAGATGAGGAATACGTGGGAGGAGCATCCAGTCGAAAGAATGTTACAGTTGGTAAGTAACTTGTTCTTTTAGCTGTTGAATAGTGCTTCCAATGTATGTACTATTCATCACAATGGCATATGATGCCACAGGCAACACATTTTGTGTTGCAATTAATGAGTTGTGTAATTTTGCATTGATGACCATTAGGTAATATTATGATGTCTTTCTTATCTATAAATTGTGGACACATCTTGCAGTTACCACATTTGTGGTTGCCTACCAAAGGTGGTAGTTTCCATAAAGATTGCAGTGTGTTCATTTGCTCTGTTGTATCGGTTGCAAAAAACTGTGACTAATCTTGTTTTTAATTGTCTTGGCTTTGTGAAAAGTCCTATGGTTTAACATCAAGATATTTAGTCAGATCTTTATCTAAATGTAGAATGTTCAAGTGTTGCTTTAGAAGAAACCAATGATAAAGAACTTGAGTTACAATTAAGTAACTTTGTCATCCTGGCACTTCAACTACCTCCTCAAGCACCCCTTGTCACGGTTGAGTAACTATACCTGTACAGTATCTGCATAGTGGCATTGAGGCATGGTGTGGAATGTGCATGTTTTAACCATTTTTGTGCACAGGTTACTACACCTAAGTGAGGACTCATCACTCAATGTAAGGGAAGGCTTCTTAAAATGTTTAAATTCCTGACAAAGTTCACTGATGAGGCGATATTGTCCGGCGCAAATGTCTTTGACAACGTAAACCAGCCTATTTAATTGTAAGACTGTTAACAACCATATTCTAAATGCATCCCCCTCTTTGAGTTTTTGTACACACGTTTGATGCTGGAAAATATTATTGTGTTACATGTATTCATCTAAAAATCATTGGATAGCTCTTGGAAAAATGTTGTTACATTATGACAGTTTACAAATCACCTGCATGCACTAAGAGCGGCAGCCGGACGACCAAAGTTGTCATAGGTGTCAAACTTAAAGGATTATTAACTGAACAACTTTATCTTAAATGAAGACTGGGGCGATGTATGTAAGTCACTTAATTGAACTATCTTTAACTGACTTAATGTTCATGAATGCTCTCAGATTTCCGCCCCTTAGGCAATATAGTCTAACTATGTGCTTAACTGTGTTCAAGTAATCACTGTACACTTCCATTGCAGTCTTGGTCAGTTTTTCAGCCTGTGTGTAGAGGTGCAATCTCCAAGGCACTGTTGGAATGGGACAGGTTAGAGACCTTTGGTGCTTAAATTGCCTGTAAACCTGAATAGCATTTCTGCTCCTCCTTTGCTAGTTGATATTTCTTAAACATGTTTGCATCTTTCTTTTCTTTCACAGCATCATGTATGAAGAAAGCTAGACAGTATCTGGAACTGCAATCCAAAACGTACAAGAAAGGACATAATATTTCACCGCCTTGCACACCTCCTAGAATAAAGCGATCAAGGCTGCTGGGGGTCTGTAAGAAACCCAGGAAGAACAGACGAGCTCAGGGAATAGGTGAGGCATTCTTGTAGACAGACTTCTGCTGCAACTGTTTGACCATTCCTGCAAAGTGTCAGTCTGCTTGAGAATGAAGTTTAGTGCATTTATTCATACATGTTTCCTTCGAAACCAGAGCCCTATGAAATCATTATTATTTGAGGAATAACGTTACTGTCCCTTAAATGGCAACTGTTAATTAACTCTAATTTGTATGAGATTATTCCTTTTCCAATAAAGATGCGAGGACTAGGAACGACGTGCAATTCTTCTTCGGGTTTAGTTTGCCCTTACATGTCGCTACCCCTCTCCACCATACTATCGTGATGTCACCACCAAGAAGGTTATTGGACTAGAGCCCTATGTGCAACAGCTAGAAAAGTGGTTCGCCAGGCTGTATGTCTGGCATCTCACTTACTAGGTAGTCCTCTCCAAGTATGCCCCCTAACAAGTCTTGCCCCCTCTGTGTTTCCTGCAACACGCTCCTGCATGACACTGAAAAGGAGAATTTGAGTAAGTGGGAAGACCTCTTCAAGCTGCCTTCCTCGATAGCATTTGATTGGATAATCAAAATAGGGAAGTTATTACCCAAATGTCTTGTGGAGCATGCTCCTCAGCTACATACTACCAGCGGTGACTGTTAATTCATAATTTATGGAATTGCGTAAAGAGTCCTAACCCAAAATCTGGAAGTAATTTGGAGGTGTCCAATGCTGGCCCTAACACCATCCCAATGACTGTCCAGTTTGGAGAAACTAGATGCCCAACTGGATCCTCTACGAGGGCTATCCATGATGTCTAATGTCAATAATTGGTCCCTCTAAATTGAGTACCGGAATATCTCCTAACTTACATCAATGCGTTGTTTTCATGAATTGAGTTCAATTGCTTTGTAAATTAGATCATTTTTGGCCAAAAAACACATTTTACAAAATGGCGGCTATTTGTTATGCCGTAATAGATCTTTTTCAAATGCTTTTTTCCCACTGTTAAACAAAGTCACTCTACCATAATCAGAGAAAATCAAAATCTGAATAACCACCAGAATCATATTGAATCAACTATTGAAGATGAAGAAGGTATTAAATGAATTCATATACATTTTTTTTAATTTCAAAATATATAGATAAATCATAAGATCCAACCTTATAATATTATCATTATTTAATCAATCCAGGAATGCAGTCATATATGAAAAGATGCATTAATCTCTTCCTGATGAGCTATGCATATATTCGAAACAAACACGTGTTATAAATTGAATTAGTGAAGGTTAACTGGATTCAAGGACACATTTAATTAATGTAGATCAACTGGATTTACAATGAGGATACATTGAATTAATGAAGATAAAACTAAATTATGCATACAATGAGAAGCTAGGTTGGACTCATGAGAGAACAAATTTGATTCATGAAGGATGATCTCATTTCCAAAGCAATTAAACTCAATTCATGAAGACAACACATTTACAAGAATTAAATGAAATTATTGAAGGACACACTTGCAATATTCTGAGAATTATTTCAAGAACATATAATTTGAATACATTATAAAATGTATGATTAAAGAATAAAGCCCTTTTATGTCTGTTTTTTTAAAACAACCCAATGAAGCAAAAAGATTATATGAATGAATGGCAAAACACTCTGTTTTATTAAAAAGATTATATGAATTCATAGTGCATGTATCACCCACATTATAGGAAATACGTTTTTTACTGTAGAAGAGCAAAGGGAAAAGTCTGTTTTGCTGAGATTTAAGCTTTCAGATTTCAGGTTTGCGCCATTACTTGCAAGAGGCAAATGTTTACACAATGAGCTATCCTCCCGGATGTAGATCTAGGCAGACAACTGGTAACTTATTTACCGATCTACTGGGTGTACTTTCTCGGGCATTATCACTACCTCCAAAGATTACTGTTGAAACATTCCCTGACTTCGTGTATCTTGTATCTTGTATAATGAATAGCTTGAGTCCTATAATGGTATGTGAATGTTTTTGTAGTTTACGCCAAACTGAATGATCTTAAATGTAAGATAACTAAGACCCTAATAATTGGCTTATGCTAAGTTTATTTGCAATGGTATTATATAGGGCTTCTGGAATTTGGTATATTCCGAAAATAAATCCGGAAACGGACCCCCGTAAAAAAATGTATAGTCCTTAGGGGACTCCGATAAACGCTGGCATTTTATATAATTTATTAATTGATCGTGCGGGAGCAGGAAATCGAAACAGTGTCGCTCTTCCTTGTCTTGCACCCAAGTCAAACGCATTGCGCCTGCGCTATCTTGCCGGCTCTTTGTGTAGAGCAATCTGAAGAATAGTATGCCCTAGTTTACAGAGTTTCAGCCCCCCTTCTCATTGCCAGTTTCTCGTTGCCTACATACATGTACTAAGCTTGTTTTACATCAGCACAATAGAATGACTGGGCCAGTTTAACAGTGCCCTTAGAAAAGTGCCATGTCAGTTTAACATGGTCTCTAAAAAATGGTCTGGAAAAGTTTGACTATGATATGATATATATGATATGATATGGTGATATGATATGGCATTTATAACACGCCTATTCACAAGTGTTTCAATGTGCGACATGGCAAGGGAGGGGGAACAGGGAAGACAGAGACAGCGATCCTTCTAGGCCGAGTGTCATTCAGATCACGCAAGTGCAGGGGAAGCGGGAAGGGAGAAAAGTGCAGAGTTGGAGGGGGGTAGGGGACAGTGCAATACATGGGGTAATAGAATAAATAAAACAATAAGAGAAGTAGGGCTAGCTGGTGGCAAGTGCAAGGGTAAGTGCAGATATGAAGTGTCAAGTGCTGGTGGGGGACTGAAGGGATACAGAAAAAACTGTCCCCAAGTGTGGGGGTTGCCAGGGAGGCAGTGCAGGTGTGTAATAGGCGGGGGAGGAGACCTGGGACCGAGATCAGAGGGTGGCCAGGTAACCAGTACAGTTTCAGCCAGGAATTCAGCAGGGGCTGAAAGCAGAAGCTAAGAGGAAGGTTTTGAGGTGCTTCCGGAACCAGATATGGTTCTCCTCAAGTTTCAGGGAGGCAGGGAGGCTGTTCCAGAGGGAGGCCCCAGCCGAGGAAAGAGATCTACCACCAACTCGTTGCTTGGAGAAGCGACTGACCCTAAGGGAGTTGGAGGCGGATGAGTAAAGAGCTTGAGAAGGAAGATATTTAGGAAGAGAGAGTTGAAGGTATTGAGGCCCCAGCCCCCAGAATGCCTTGTGGACAATGCAGAGTTTTTAACTTAATCCTCGCAGCCACTGGGAGCCAGTGCAGAGATTTCAGTCCTGGAGACATACGATCCCTGGGCTTGAGGCCAAGGAAAAGTCTTGCAGTCCTGTTCTGGATGAGTTGCAGAGGGCAGAGAGTAGAAGCAGGCAGAGTTAGAAAGAGGCTGTTGCAATAGTCCAGCCTAGAGAGAACCAGAGCTCTGGAGACAGTGAGCTTCTGGGGGAAGGAGAGGAAAGGAAGAATACATCTGAGGAGGCGCAGCTGGTAGTGTGACTTCTTTGAGACGTCAGAGATGTGAGGAGAGAAGGAAAGTGTGGAGTCGAAGATGACCCCGAGGTTTTTAGCCTCGCAGGTGGGAGCAGGAAGAGGGCCAGGAAAGGCGGGAGTGGGTGTGCCGATGAGGAGAATCTCAGTCTTACTGGCATTAAGCCAGAGATCATTGGTGGCACACCACTCCTGGATAGCAGACAGACAGTCAGAGATGAGAGACGGAGAAGAGTTGGCCGAAGATAGCCTGAAAATGAGCTGAGTGTCATCCGCATAGCACTGAAAGTTAGGGCAGAGAGCGGCAATGTGGTGGGCAAGTACTGCCAGGTATTGGTTGAACAGCCAGGGAGAGAGGTTAGACCCTTGGGGGACACCACAGGTAGAGATAGAGGAGAGGAAGGACCCAAGTTGGACCTGAGAGGGTCGATCAGAGAGAAAAGAGGTCAGCCACGCCAGGGCCTGACCGGTGATACCCAGGTTATCACAGAGACGGTTGAGCAGGGTGGCATTGTTGACCGTGTCGAAGGCAGAAGAGATATCAAGCAAGATGAGGACACGTGGGTGTTGTTATCAAGGTATGAGAGCAGGTCTTCACAGATGTTCAGGAGAGCAGTTTCCATGCTTCTGGCAGCTCTGAAGCCAGACTGATGGTCATGAAGGCAACCAACAGATTCAGTGTAAAGATTAAGCTGGGAGATGGCCAGCTTTTCCAGGAGTTTGCCCAGGAAGGGAGTGATGGATATTGGGCGATAGTTAGGACGGGTCAGCAGAGGGTTTCTTAAGAAGTGGGTGCACAAGGGAGTGCTTCAGGGGGGATGGGAAGACTCCATTGGCGAAGGAGTGGTTGCAGAAGTCGGCCAGGGCAGGAGCCAGGGAATCAATGTGGTCCTTGATGGTTTTGGAGGAACAGGGATGAACCTGTTTTGATGAGACTTTCATAGATCGAACTTGTCTCGAAACCTCGTCTGGGGACAACAGGGGAAAGGCAGAGAAGAAGGGAGGAGAGGTGGCCAAAGAGGGGCCAGGGGAAGAGCGGTGAGTAGAGGGGGAAGGGGAAGAGGAAGAGAGAGAGGACAGGATGTCCTGAGTTTTAGAGATGAAATGAGAAGCCAGAGCCGTGCAGAGGGCCTGTGAAAGGACAGGAGAGGTAGAGACAGCCGCAGGATTAGCCAGTTCCTTGCAGATTTTAAAGAGTTTGGCCGAGTTGTTAGATGCCGCAGAGATGCAGGCTTGCATGTGAGCTCTCTTCTTGGTGCGTACAGAGAGCCGGTATTGCCTTTGGAGCAGGCGGCAGGCCAGTTTGTCAGAGGATGTACCAGAAGCACGCCATTTCTGCTCAGTAACCCTGCACTTGCGTTTGAGGGTGACGAGGGTCTGAGTCGTACCAGGAATTGCACTTGGCTTTGGGCTTCAGGCATATCCTTATGACAGGGGCAAGAACATCGAGGGTATCAGATATAGCAGAGTCGAGCATGGAAAGGGCTGTGTCAAGGTGGGATTCAGCCAAAAGGGCAGGGGGTGAGAAAGTGGCGGTGAAAGCCTCAACTGACAAACGCTTCATGGGTCGGATAACCAAGAAGGTAGGTGGCAGTGCTGGAATTGGCTTAGCATATGGGGAAGAGAGGGTGAGCTGGGAGGAAAGGAGAAAGTGATCACTCCAGAAGAGAGGAGTGGTGAGAGGGATAGAAAGGGGAAGGTCTGAGGAGATCAAAGCATCCAGAGTATGCCCTGCAGAGTGAGTCGGCCAGAGAGGAGAATAGAGAGTGAGAGTCGCAGAGGTCACCAAAGAGTCCAGAGGAAGGACAGGGAGCATCCAGGTGGATGTTAAAGTCGCCAATAAGGAGTTGAGTGGTCGAGACCAGGAGGGAAGAGGAAAGGTCCGCCCATTCAGAGAGGAAGGAGGAGATCTGACCAGCTGGCCGATAGATAGTAGCCACGATAAGGGAATGGCTAGGAGAGAGAGAGAGCCTGCAGACGAGGCATTCAGAAGAGGAGTAGGCCTGCGTAGGAATGACAGAGGCAGGAGTCCACTCTGGGAAGATCAGGGCTACACCCCCTCCGGAGCGGTTGGACCTGGGCACGGAGAGGATCTTGTAGTAGTCAGGGAGGAGAGTGTCAACGCTCGTGACTGAGCTGGCCGTGAACCAAGTCTCGGTGAGACCGAGGTCAAGTTCCTCCAGGAGGAGGCAGATGTCAGAGGAGTGTTTGACAGCTGAGCGAGAGTTAAGAGTGGCAATATGGAGAAGGTTGCTGTCGTTGAAAGACTTCCGCGGAGGGGTACAAATCAGAGGTACGCACTGCAGAGGTGTAGAAGAGAAGGAGCAGAGGGCAAGGTAGCCAAGTAGGAGACAGCAGGGGAAGGTGAGGAAGCCTTAGAGGCAAGAGAGGGGACAGCAGGAGAAGAAGGAAATTGATGAGGTGTGGGAAGCGTCTATCAAAGACGAGAAGATTGGCCTGAGGGCCTTGGACCAAGACAGTACCATTCAAGTAAACATTAATGATGACCTTAGAGGAGTGGAAGGAGGCCAGGAGGGCCTCCCATCGGGTGCCACCATTGATGGGAGAAGAAGGGAAAGGAGAAAGCACAGAGACCATATGAAGAGTCCAGAGGTCTGGCGAGGGAACGACAAAGAGGATGTCGGTGAAGGTTTGCCTGGAGGCGCCACTGGTTAAGGTGTCAGTGATAGGGAGGCCTGGGTTGGAGACCAGGATATCCTTTTTAAACTTCTTCCTACCAGATTTAGTGAGGAGAGCAGGATAGTCAATAGATAAGCAGTTAGAAAAGAGAGGAGAGTCAGAGAGCACCATAGAGTAGGTGGGGAGAGAAGAGGAAGGGAGTAGGAGGGGTAGGGGTGGACACAGGGTGGGGTGCAAGCAGATGAGATAGAGAGAAAGACAAGTTGAAAATTGAACAATACGACAGGAACTCAGACAATTGTAGACAGTTGCTAGATGATTGCTTAGCTAAGAAGTCGACCAGAGAGTGGCACTACTATCACAGTGATATTTAGATACTGGAGAAACACACCTAAGCCTGAGAGTCCTGTAAGGGGGCCGGGGGGGAAAGGCCTAGGTTTCACAATGCAATTTTAAATACTTCACACTGCAATATTAGTATGAACAAACATAAAAAAACACACCTAAGTCTGAGAGTCCTTTAGGGGGGCGGGGAGGGGGCAAAAGTTTCACAATGCAATTTTAAATACTTCACAATGCAATTTTAGTATGAACAGATCTAGCAAATCACACCTAAGTCTGAGAGTCCTGAAAGGGGGGGAAAAGGCCTAGGTTTCACAATGCAATTTTAAATACTTCACAATGCAATTTTAGTATGACAGACCTAGAAAAACACACCTAAGTCTGGGAGTCCTGTAAGGGGCGGAAAGGCCGCTCCTACCTTGTTAAGTCGCCGCTGGTTTCCCACCGCGGACACCTGCAGACACTGGCTGGAGCCACCTCAGTGGGAGCCGTCCTTTGCCACAGGGGCTGCCGGGCAGGGGGCTACCCTGGGAGGGTTAGATAAGACTGGACAGGCAACAAATCAGGGTGGTTGGAGGGTTTGGGAGGCGGGAGGGAGGTGAACACGGAAGGGAGAAGGAACTCGGGCCGGGGAGGACATCAGGGACAAGGGACACAAAATAACGCTGCACACTCCAGTAAGAGCCCCGGAGGGTCTCCTGCACACGGTACTGGTCACCTGCCCAGCTGATGGAAAATGCGTGCAGGGAGCGCGGGACATTACACACACAAACAGCGAGGAAAAAAAAAACAGTGAACCAATCAGGGTGGTGGCAGGGCTTGGGAGGCGGGAGGGAGGTGAACACGGAAGTGAGAAGGAAGTCGGGTCGGGGAGGACAGCAGGGATAAGGGACACCAAATAATGCTGCACACTCCAGTAAGAGGCCCGGAGGGTCTCTGGCACACAGTCCTGCTTACCTGCTCAGTTGATGGAAGTGACAATTGCATAACAGTATCGTATTGCCCCGTTTCAGCAAATATTCAAGCCACAAAACTTCCCACTGAAAATTACATTGTCAGTTTCACACTACTACAGAAAATTGCCGGATGGTGTTCTTCCCTGGTTCTCCCTGTCTGACTTAGCACTCTCATGCCATTCCCCTTTGAAGTGAGAGGTGTGAACACCTCTCACTTCAAAGCCCTAACCGACCATTGTCTCTTAGCCCAACAATTTGTGTGATGAGGGGTGGTGGTGGCTGGCAGGCCGGTGCCAGCCTATCCCCCCTTCTGAACCCTTGCCACGCTAACTCCATCTTCGTTTGCAGTGTGATGTAGTGCAAGTGGATGATATCCTCACAACATGTTACCACTGGTTCACATCACTCCACAAGAACATATTTAATGTCCCTCCAGTTGCGGGTCGTTCTGGAGTAGGGGGTGATTTTGATGCAGGAAAAGGAACTGCATTGCTTGCTCCCTCTACAAACATTTTTACATTGTTGTGTATAAAAGGGGGCACCTTTTATACTTTGCCAATATAGTTATTGAAAAATCTCCTTCCTCTGATTATTTTTCCAGGTTGATTCATTTTTTCGAAAGGCAAATGCTAATTTGTCTTGTGCACTTTCTTCTAAGGCAGGGGTCTGCAACCTTTGGTTCTCCAAAGGTTGTGGACTACAAATCCCAATAGTTCTAGCCTGCATAGTCAGTGGTGAGGGGTCATGGGAGTCGTAGTCCAAAACATCTAGAGAGTTGCAGGTTGCAGATCCCTCTTACTAAGGAGGGGCAAGGTCAATAGAACTTAATTTGTATATATCACTTTAAGATATGCTCACTTACTGTGCATATATTAATGGGTGGCAGCTTTTTACTTTCCCTATGGGGCCAGAAAGTACCACACTGAGTGACACGATGGAGCTGTACCCATACAGGTCACACGCCCATCATCACTGCTATAATGTTGTTGCCAAATCAGTCACCCAACACAAATATAACCAGGTGGGTCATGTGGCTCATATGCAGACACAACCCTTTTAAGGCCATAGGACAGGTAGATGCTGCTGTCAAACACAGATCCTGGAAATTATTGACAACACTGGAAAAACACTTTCAGAAGTAATAAGAAAAAGCCTAAAACAGGAAATCCTCATTATAATCCCATCCTCATTGAGATGATGGAGTAATTTACATATTTGAGTTGTGTGACAAAGTCGCATATCAGAGACAGGGAATTGGCAGGAAGGGAACCTGCCCGTTCTGTGATACTTACCCCGCTGGGTCCCCTAGAGCCCTTCCCCATTGCAAGCCTCATAACTCAGACAATCTATCCCCCTATAGCCACTGATCAGATGAGGGGTACAGGCGCTGAATAACACAGATAGTTATCATTACCCACAAGCACAGATTGCAAGCATAGCACAGAATGGAGATTCCATGTAAGTGGGCACTGCGTAACAAACTTCAGACGGAGGCAAGATTTTACCCAGGCCTTGATCCCACGTGAGAGGGTGGTAAAGCGGTGGTTAGACCAGTGGGCAGTACTTCAAGTAAGGCAGGCAATATGCACTTAGCCCAGGGTTCTACAACCTTTGACTCTCGAGATGGTTTGGTCTAGTTCTTGTATTAGCCGTAGCGTGTAATGTCAATGGTGAGGGATCCTGGAAGTCGAGTACAAACCATCTGGAGAGCCACAATTATGCAGACCCTGCACTTAAACCTTAGAGAATCATTGTGGGTTCAGGTGGCTGCCACAACAGGGTTCCAGAGTCTTTGCATCTGAGTTGTTAACTCATTGAGAATTGTATACAGTGATTTACCACTGAGCTTTTTCATAACTGACTGCTTGAACACTAGTCCCTAATAGGCTTTATGTTATTGTATTCCTATGTCATGCAGTGTGTATTATACTTTTTGCACCTTTGTTGTTAATTCACATTCTGGATGATTTAATGCTTGGTTTTATCCATGTTCTAATTTATTAAAATGTTGTGGGTTTTATGCTATTTTGATATTTGTCTCCTCCCCCTGACCTGTTCACCTTTGTTCTATTTCTCTTGATACTGAATGTCTATCCCACCCCGGATTAGATGGATCTCGACACTTGTAACTCAGTGTTTATCAAGTGTTCCCCGGGATTCCTCCCAGATCATTTGGTCCGGGCATTCCAGCTATAAGGGCGTCTCTTCAAAAAGACATTCGGGCGCCGATGCGCCGTCTAAGAGCGCATCATCCCCAAAGGTTTCAGTGGTGCTGAAAACCACGACGACGTCTGTATGCGCGTCGAAATCTCCCTCTCGCTCACCGGAGCTATGCAAGAGTCCCGCAAATATTGTTTCGGCAGCAAAAAGACCAAATAGACCAAAGAGCACATCCTCTCATCAAGAGGAATATTCAGATGGGTCCCAGCCCCTCACTAAGACTCTGTCTGACAAATCCTTCCTTCTAGGGACTCCTGTCCTCCTGAAGAGTTTTCCCCCCTCTTGACCCCTCTCGTTCATCTCTGTGGACCAGAGTGAGGTTTGAGAGCTATATGCATACACTTTCACAATTGTGGACTTCTGAGAACGGTTTATAACCCATAAGAGAGCTAGGGAGGAGGATACCTGCCCCACTTTACCAAAGGTGCAGAAGCTTTCCAGTCTTACCCCAGAGGAAGAAGTACTGGAACTCTCTGAACCTGAAGAGGTCTACAAGGATCCCTATGGCCAGGATGACAATCCCTTTGACCAGGACATACCTGGCCCATGCCCAGATTGGGGTAGAGACCAGCCTGTAGAGGAAACACCTTGGCTTTCCCCCACTCATACTCCGGACCCAGACGTCCTTTGTCTGGACCCTCCTTCCTCACCTCCACAGAGGCAAGCATCGCCTATTGATGATCAGATGGCCTTTAATGCAATCCTGACAAGGACTGCAGAACATTTCCAAATTGCCACACAGGAAGCTGTTCAAGATACTGACTTTGTGGAGGACATCCTGAAGGAGAAACCTCCCACAAGTCAGGCTATCCCCTTGTAAAAGTACATCAAAAAACACCTTGCACCATCCTTGCTATCCCCTTCCATGACAAGGGCTGTGAACCCAAGAGTAGAAAAATGGTTTCGCCCCTCTCCTTCTGACCCGTTATACATCCGAGGACATGCCACTCCAGACTTCCTGGTTGTCACAACCACCAGGAAGAGGGCTGGGGTACCATTATCTACTTCTGAAGCACCCCTGAATAAAGACTGCGAGAAGTTATACGCCCTTGGCAAACGCATCACCACTTCAACTACATATTTAACAAGAATTGCTAATAATTCAACACTTCCTGCCAGTTATAGTGATGTACAGTGGAACCTGCTTCAGGATGGCCTCCAAGAAGTCCCTGAACCGGTACGATCATGCCTTCTGGCGATTGTCTCAGAAGGGAAGCAGGTACCCCACAACCTTCTAAAAAACACATTGGATGCAGCAGATACAGCGGGGCATACTTTGGCCCAAGGCACTCTCCTCAAAAGGCACACCTGGCTTAAGAACTCAGGTTTTAGGCTGGAGACGCAGCCCACCTTAATAAACAAACCAGTGGAGGACACACATTTGTTTGGCAAGGCTGTGTATGATGCCTTGGAGATGGCGTAGAAAGAGCATGAGACTCTCTAAATCAGATCACTTCCAGGCCTTACTAGTAACTGGGAGGAAACTCTTGGCTTCGAGGCCAGTCCTTTTACAGATCTCCTCACAACCAGTATGGCACAGAAGGTACATCATGGTCCTCTGCACAAGGCGCAGCAGGCACCAACCAATACCAGTAGAGGGGACAATGAAGAGGCAAAGGCAGGGGCAGAAATTCCTCCCCAAGATGCTCCCCAGCCTACGCGGTCGGGGGGCGTTTAACATCCTTTCTTCAAGCATGGGAGGAGGTCACCTCAGACCACTGGGTGCTCAAGACCTTCGCCCACGGTTATTGTATCGAGTTCCACCGGCCACCTCAATAACATCCACCAAGACACAGACCCCTATCGCCAGCACATCTGCAGATTCTGCTGTAAGAGGTGCAGATCCTTCAAGAAAAGGGCACCATGGAAGTCGTCCCTATTCATCAGGTAAACAAGGGTATTTATTCAGTGTACTTCCTTGTACCCAAAAAAGATCTCGCCATGCGCCCTGTGTTAGACTTGCGCCCAGTGAACAAATTTGTCAAGTCACAAAAGTTCAGAATGACAACATTGCAGGAAGTAATCTCTCTGTTAACGCAGGGGGATTACATGGCAACAATGGATATGAAAGATGCATCCTTTCATATTTCAATGTTGCCAGTTTACAGAAAGTACCTAAGGTTCATGATTGAGAACAAGCACTATAGGTTCAAGGATCTCCCCATCGGCATTGCCTCAGCCCCAAGGGTGTTTACGAAGGTACGTGCAGCAGTAGCGGCTCACCTGCACAGGCAGCCCATACCAGTCTATCCTTACCTTGACGACTGGCTAATAACGGGGGATTCGTATGGAACATGCCTATAAAATACCCAGAAGACAGTAGATCTCCTCTTCAGTCTGGGATTCTCGATCAACGAAAAAAAGTCCAGCATAAAGCCCAGCCAAGTCAAGCAATTTCTGGGGGCTCTAATTCGGACCCAAGAAGGGCTCGTCTTTCCCTCCAACAAAACGGTTAAAAACATGCTGTTCCAGATCCCTCACTATGTAGCCAATCACGAGGTGACTGTATGCAAGGCCATGCGACTGTTGGGGATGATGGCCTCCTGCATTTATCTATTCCCACACATGCATCTGCGCTTGCGCCCCATGCAAGAGTGGCTCTCGAGCCAATGTTGTTGGCCAGCGGACAATGGGACGATGTACTGGTTGTCTCGGCAGCCCTTGTTCAATCTCTGCAGTGGTGGTCAAGGGAAAACCTCTTTCAGGGGAAGACATTCACCACCCCCGTAGTAGAAACCACTCTCACCACAGACACATCTCTGACGGGGTGGGGGGCTCACCTACTTCACCAGACGGCGCACGGCGTGTGGTCATCAGCGGTAGCAAGCAACCACATAAACCTGTTGGAACTGCTAGCTGTATTCAAGGCCCTGAAGGCTTTCCAAACAGACCTCCAGGGGAAGACAGTCCTAGTCCTCACGGACAGTACCACAGCCATGTATTACCTGATCAAGCAAGGGGACACTCACTCTCCAGGGCTATCCAAAATGTCTCATAACATATGGAAGTGAGCTCTCAAACACAAGATGTTCCTCCTGTCACAGCACGTTCCAGGGGAACTCAATCTTCTTGCGGACGTGCTCAGCAGAGACTTCCCACTACCCGTAGAGTACGAATGGCAGTTACACAAAGACATTGGGCCTCATTAGGACCCTGGCGGAGAGGGTATTACGCCAGCGTAGTGCATGGCGTACCTCTCCGCCATACTACGAGTTCCCGTAGCGCCATGGAGGTTTTCTCCGCCTGGTTTTACCAGCCGGAGAAAACCATGGCGCTACGGGACCTCGTTGTCAATTACGCCACCGTATTTTACGGTGGCGTAATTAACTCCTTCCCCACTCCCATTATACCCTATGGGGCAAAAATGGGAATGGGGAAGGGCAGAATGGGGATTGGGGATTTACCGCTCCGCCGAGGTCGGAATGGGGCGGTAAATCCGCCAACCCCCATGGCGCTATCGGCGGCTTTCCGCCATGCTTCGCGGTGCATTTAGCACCGCGAAATCCGCCTGGGTCGTAATGAGGCCCATTGTTTCCAACGTTTTCGCAGACTGGGGCTTCCCAGAGATTGACTTGTTTGCAACTCTGGAGAACGCGCAATTCTCAGATTACGAGGAGAACAGTCTTTGGATAACATGGTCATGGAAATTTGTCTATGCTTTTCCCCTGAATCCCCTACTCAACAATATAGTGCAAAAGATGCACCAGGAACCACTCACGATGATTCTGGTGGCCCCGATTTGGGACCGCCAACCATGGTTCTCTCACCTGATGGCAATTTCAGTCTCACCTGCGAGGAAGCTGCCATGCCCGTACAACATGCTGTCACAAGACAGGGGAGAAACACTTCATCCATGCCCGCAAACTCTCAACTTGGCAACCTGGCTGCTGAGGTCATAGAGTTCGGACACCTACAACTTCCTCAAAGCTACATGGACATACTTAGGGAAGCATGGAAACAGGCTATTACAAGTCTGGTGGCCAAGAATTCAGGCGGCGGTAATTTTGTTAATCCCCATTCCCATAGAGTCCACTAGGACTCTATGGGAGTGGGGACATGGAAGCACCGGCACCGTTGTTAACAGTGCTGCAGCTTCCGTGACGGCTTTGCCTACTGTGACTGCTGTGCCCGGCAGGGTCAGACCTGTCGGGCACAGCGGCTCCGGCAGGCAAACCCGTAGTTTGCCGGTCCGGAAACAAGGGTGCCAGTGAGCTTACCGGCACCCTTATTTCCAGACCGGGAAACTCTGCATGAGGCCCATAGTCTTTCTCTCTCTCTCTCTCTCTCTCTCTCTCTCTCTCTCTCTCTCTCTCTCTCTCTCTCTCTCTCTCTCTCACCCTCTTTCACTTTCACTTTCTCTGTTTCTCTCTCCTCCACCCTCATCTCCCACACTCTTTTGTACTCTCTTGCTCTCTCTCAGCCCTTTGAACCTGCCACTTCCCACAGGTACATTAACTCAGCAAACTATATCACTTGTTTTGCAATCAGGGACCTGCAAGTTAAACATTCATCTTTGCAGCAGGTGTTTCAACTGGCTCAGCTATATTGCCCAGTGGGCCAGTGTCTCTAGAATCACCAAAAGGATAGAGTACTATATGTTGCATGAAAGGCATCCTCAACCTATGACTGGCCCATCTACACTATTTAAATTTACCATACCATATCAGGTATTTGGAAATTGAGATTTGATGAACAGGAGCTAAAACCAGTTCCTGGATGTTGGGCATCACCCTGTAGGCAGGAGCTACTACAGGGGAACCAGGAGCTATCAGAGATGCTCCTTTAACGTTTTGTTTATTTGCCTCAGTTGACAAAATGCATTAAGATTCCCTATTGCCAGATAGCACCAAGAAGAACAGAAGAAGACAACAGTGCTGTATCCAACACTGCGAGCTTGCCACCACTTCAAATACTCCCTGGAGGTACCAAATATGGCTGGATGTTTGCCATGAGATGGATTGAGCCGCGCTTCAATGGCCCATTCGCCAAGGAGTTGCAGTATTGGGTGTCCCTCTCTGATGTCCAAAGGGCTTCCATACAGTTCCTATATAGCCAGATTCTTGGTGTCCATCTGAATAAAGTGATTAGCTATTCCTATTTTAAATACAGTTACTACCTCTTGCCATTTCTTGCTATTGTATGGTATCGTGTGCAAATAAAAGTATCGACGAATTATGGGTTTTCCTTTTAGGGCCTTATTTGTCCAATGTTATAAAGCAATCGTTCTGATATTGTGCAACATGAGAAATTATATGAATATTGCACAGCTGTCTCCTTCTTCTCGGCCCCTGCAGATTTCTTATCATAAGCATTGTGTACTAATGTACATATTGTACATATTTGTGGGATTTGTTTCAGGATTGTGTATTTACTCAGCCAGTACATATGGTTCGGACATATAAAGGGGGGGGGTGTAGGACAGGTGTGTAAAACATGAAGTATTTGAGTATGGTACTGTCCAATATAAAGGGGTTGTATTTCACACAATGGCCCTCATTACGATACCGGCGCTAAACCATGGCGCTATTAGCACCATGGTTGGTGCCGGTATCGTAACGTGTCCGCCATGGTGAAATGGGGAAATACCGCCCCATTCCAAGGTTGGCGGGGCGGTATTTCCCCATGGCCTTTCCCATTTTTGCCCCATAGGGCATAATGGGAATGGGGAAGGCGCTAATTACGGTACCGCGAATTGCGGTACCGTAATTAGCACCAAGGTCCCTTTGCGGGCCCCTCCTTTAACGGCTGGTGTAAACCAGCCGTTAATTAGGCGCTAAGTGGTTAACGGCGCCGCAGCCTTTTACGGCGCCGTTAACCACTTATCGCTGGGGTCGTAATGACCCCCAATGACTGATGTGCACAATCCAGACTTTGTGACTTGTGGTACAGTCACATGCGCTCAGTGGGGAAGCAAAGGTCAAATGGGCGCTGCCACGTTTGCTCTCTCATCCTGCATGCATCAGGGGCACCCAAAATGTTAGTACCCCAAGAGATGACATCTCTAGAAGCCCAGTGTTTGGTTCATTTAGCACTGTGTCTGGTTCGAAGCATGTTCCAAGGGCACAGAGTGCAAGTTTTGTTGATGGACAAAGATGAAGACAAATTTGCAGAGGATGAAAAAGACCCCTGGTGCAAGGCACGCCCCATGCTCAAAATGGATGGTGTGTTGTTTGAATCAAACAAATGGGAGGAGGCAGTAATAGGTTGCGCGGCAGTGGGTTTGGCAGGGTTCGATGAAGAGATCAAATGAAACGTGAATAAGACCGGTCTTATAATATGGGCTACATATGTGACAACATTAGCATGGATTCAAACAAAGGAAACACCAGTGAAGGTGCAAGCAGCAGATGAATATGAGTTCTGTTTTCGAGGACACAGAACTGTTCCAGCAAGTGTAACAAAACATTATTCATCCCTGATCTCAGTAGAGGCACAGCAGACCTCATGGACGTTTTTTGGGTCTGCGGCCAGTGGGCAAACATGCATCTCCCACCATCCTGGAGAGGAACATGTTCATTAGCAACCTTGCAATAAGCATTTTAGTAGTTCCTGATGCACACACCCTTCACAGAGCATCCACAGCCATCCCAAACCCCACAAGTAAAGAGAAAGAAGAGGTTGCTAAGAAGAAGACAGCAAAGGCGATCAAACTACATGCCCGAAGCTGTACTTGGCATATAATATACATTTGTATTTATGTATAGTGCATGTTTAGATAAAGACAACTGATTGCAATTAGATTCAACTTTCTGTGAATATCTGTAAGAAACAAAATGGGGGAGGGGAAAAGAAAAAGGTGGAGAACGGAGCTTGAGCTCATGTTAGGATCATCAGACAGATTTCAAAGTGCCTCTGTTTAGACATAATTCTATCTATAGTTGTACGTCCAGTTAGAAAAACTCAAGATTTACCAAAGTAAGTGGTTCAGTAATGCCTGTTAATAGTGCATCAGTTTAGACATATATTTGTACGTCTAGTTAGAAAAACATCTATTTACCAAAGTAACTGGTTCAGTAATGCCTCAATTTAGCCCCAAATATCATAGTGTTTGGATTTTAAATGCCATGTGCCTTATTACTCTACAGGCCTGTCTTAATTGCAAGCTCACATTAGATAAAACAACATGCTTCTTATTGCTGATTTTGCTTAGCATGTCTCGCTATATCTGCTGGAATGAGGCATCATTATCTGGTCTGGAACTATACAAATGCACACCCTACCGCGATCATTTTAAATACACTCTTATGTATTTACTATATTCTTCCTAAAACCAGTATCATCGTTAACTGTGGGTCCAATTACCTTGTGTTCTGCGCTCTCCTTTGGACGGTATGAAATATGTCTCCATATTTAGATAAGCTATTTAGTAATTCCAGTCTGAAATAATAGTATGGTAATAGTCAATTGTTCAATATGTACCTTAAAGTCTGTGATTTTCTATAAGTTGATTCCTATTTCATCCTAGTTTTCGTGGGAGATAGCTGTGTTCTAAAGATCGTTGAGGGGTGCATGGTGGTGTATAACTATGTGTAGCTAGTCCCAAGTGAATCATGGGGGATAGCCGCATTCTGATGTTTTTTGGTGCAGAGCAGAGAGTCAGCATATTGGTAGGTATGTGTGAGTATCTGTACAGTTGGGAGAGGTCCTCTGTTGTGCCTGCTGAGATAACTTTTGCTCCCTATTATAGGGGTTTGGTGCTTTCGTTCTCCAGGAACTTCTCGGTCTAGGGTGGACTCAATTCTGTTCCGCCAAGCATGGGCGTATCTCTCCCTGGCTTAACAATATCATCAATGTTGAGTTTGGCCATTTGGTGGTAATTGATCGGCCCCTGCATCCCCCTGGGACTGTAATATCACCTTCACCGGACCCTGAAAGTATATAGAATATTGGATTGATTTAGCAAGGGGTGGGGACTGCCTTTTTCTCCCATGTACCCCGGAACAGTATTCCCAGGGTGGGGAAAGCTTCCGTCATGTGTGTCGGGCATTGGTACTGTGATGACATCACTAAACCCGAGCCTAAAATCTCCTCCCATGTGGCCAGAGGTAGGCTGCCGCTACCTGATCCTGAGATCAGGTAGGAGAAGTGGTGACTCCATTTGGAGGGATGCAGTATTCTTCCCTTTCCTGCAAACAGGACCCTATAATTCCAGAGTTCTTGATGGCATGTTGTCATTATTCAGAACCTTCCAATTGTAAAACTCTGAAACCCCTTCTTGTCAAGCATTTTAGATTGAATTGAATATCATTCACTCTTCATGTGTACATAACACCCATACAACAGATTTAACATCTACTGTTTATGATGGTTGTTATTTAAACAAAGATGCCAAGCAATATAACTTAAAACATTGTTAAACTCCTTTGGACTCAAACTCCCAGAAAGCCTCAAGTACTGAGACGAAGAAGAGGAGTAAGCAGGCAATGTGGAATGAAAGTAACATCAAGTTCAGCGTGCAGGCTAGTTATCAGGCAAACAATTCAATGCGCAGGACATTTAAACCTGAGAATCACCTACAATCAGAGAGAGGAGAGGAGAGCGGCAGAGAAAGTGAAGCGTGAAGTGGACCCAATGGCAGAGGCAGACACACAGAGATGAGCCGTGCTGGAAGAGCCAGATGCTCACAGGCAGCTGCCTGGAGCGTACCTTACCGGAAGAATGGGAGTCCAGTAAAAACACAACGGGTACCCTGGAGGGACCGCTGGAAGACAGACATCCGCCATGAGACCGTAGAAGACATGGTTCTGTGGGGTTGCCTTGGTTCCATCGGAAAGTAGTTGGGAAGCTGACACAGGAACCTACATGACAGGGAAAGCCTGCCCAGAGATAAACCTTTGCCGCAGCTACAGGTTACACTGGTGAGTCAGAGAAGTTGGGGGTCCCGGGACTTGCCAGCAAACTTGCGAACACGTGAATGATTATTTTGAATACCGACTGAGTAGAGGGAAAACGCAAAAATTGTACAAATCTCCTTATGAAATGTCAATTTGGGGAAAATTGGAACAAGCATTGCCAAAAAGCCTAGAGATACTTAGAAAGAAGTTGACAGACAGAACTTGAACAAACCCTCATATATGGGATGTCAATACGGGGGAAGTTGGAACAAGTAATACCTGAAGACAATGAGGTATAAACAGTGAAAGAGTGCAACTGTGTTATACTTGGAAGGAAAGTGAACATTGTAGGAAGACCTGGTGAAGGATACACATCAGGCAGTGAACCCTTTTTGGAAAGATATACCTGGCAGGAGAGTACACCAGGATATCTAAAGAATCAATTGAGGAATTCCTGGCAGGAGAGAATACCAGGAAATAATTCTTGGAGTAGTTGTGTGAAGGAGAAACGTTGTCATGTGAAGCAGTTGAAATTAAACATTTTGCTATCTTATACATTTGAAAATACTTCCTTTTGCTATCCTCCAAACAGTGTCGTTGAAAGGGACATTTTGTTGCCATTCAGGGGAAAATGTTATCTAAAAGAAGTAGAAAAGACTTCCTTTTGCTATACTCCAAACAGTGTTGTGGAAAGACATTTGTTTTGCCATCCTGAGAAAGTCTTATGTGAAAGAATCATTTTCATTAACTTTAACCGAACATTGTTTGAACAAGAACACTTTCAATATTTTGCCTGAAACAGTTCAGGGGAAGGGTACCAACCCCTGGATACAAGGATTGTTTTGTTTGAATTACACATTTGGATTTTGCCTACACTTTTTGTTGAATTGAAAGCAGAGACATTTACCCTGCACCTTTTGATTGTGTGTGTTAGTGTGGGGGTCAGATATATTTTGGTCACAAGGTCAGCTTGTTTTAGTATTAGTTTCATAGGCAGGGACATTCTTTTAACTTTAACATTCATTAACTAATGGAGGCATGTTGGGGTGCACGTCCAGCTTGCATGCCCTCCCAAACGATTTAGGCTGCAGAAAATATATTAACGCATGAGAAAGTGAACATGCGTGGCTGCAGAGGGGTGGAACCTGTGAAATGACAATAATGAACATAGTTTCTTTGCAGCAGCCCCAAATATATACATATGCCCAGGTAGAGGGCACGGGTGCCGTTGAAGTACAGTAGCTGAACTGCAGTGTACAAGGATATAAACATAGGCCAGGGTTCCCTACGCGAGAAATACTGAAGCACCAATCTAAAGTGAGGCCTAGTATATTGCAGGCCCTTGTGAAAGTAGCAGCGTAGTATGGTAACAAGTTTTGAATTGTCTTCCTTTCCCAAGCCCCAGCACTGAAAGTGAACTCAGAGGACTTCAGAAATCTAATTGTATCAAGCTAGGGGCCTGTGAAACCAGAAAGTAATGTGAATGACCGAGCACGGGCAGGGCTGCGCCTGTCCCGAAGGACAAACTCATGGGAGCCGGGGTAACGGTCTTGAGATGTCAAATGTCTCGGCTTAAATTTAGAGCATTATCGGCTCCCAGAATAATGGCCATCCCATTTGAACAAAATACCTAAATCCATCAGAATTTGGCGAATTAATGTTGTCCTCGAGAGACCCAGGAGCAGCTCTGGGAAGGGGTCGCTGATAAGGGGGGAGCCAGGAGAGAAGCATCCAGTGATTTGTCATACAAGGAGCAAGAGGTGATGCCAACAAATGTAGTCCTGCGACAGGGAGGTCTGCAGGGGGTGTCCGCGTATCTAGTATTAAGAGAAGCAAAGGGCACATTTGACCTCAGTTGTATTCACTGAGCTCATGTTAACGATCATGTGCACACCATGTGAATAGTCCCTTGGGGAGGATAACATTCTAGTAGGTCTGCCAATCAGGTAGCGGGAAGCCAAGGTGATGGAGGAGGGGATGACGTGTTAGAGGGCAGGGGTAGATTAGAATGTGGCCAATCGGCCGAGGAACCATATTGGTGGTAGCCAGTGAGGTGGGGGATGAACACTGTATACTTTGTGCATCATCAGTGATGATGTGTCTCCTTATAATGGCGTGTTTGCTTTGAACTAACTGAGAGCTCTATGGCAGTTGGGTTCTACAGGACCCTCTGTCACCTTTTTCCTTTTTGTATACAAAATAAATTTGTTTTCCTTGCAACGAGGAGCACTAGGCTTTTTCCCTTAGAGGATTATTTTTTTCTTGTCTAGAAGTCTTAAGTCTTGCACAACAAATACTTCATGCACAAGGGGCAGCATACCGCATGCCAAGCCTAATTTTTTACTATATCAAGTAAGCTGTCTAAAGGTTCTTATTGTAGATTTAAATCTCCTACAATGATTTTAAAGACTCTCTCCCCTTACACATGTATTCCATGCCTCACCCTTCCAGAAGGTCTTCCTCCTTATTTAGAATGGCCATGCTAATTCTAGCTCGCGATCTGTCATAAATGCTGACACTAACATAAAAACATTCAATGCAACTACCAAGGACACTGCTTGACTATCGGATGAATGGGGGTGCAGCGATGCAAGCAGCATAGTTGCGTCGCTCCAGGCCCTGGGCGTTTTCTGGACCTGATCCCCCATCGATGCCCCCACCCCATGATCAGAATGTAGCCTGGTCTGTTACTAATGACATGGAGCAGCGCTGAGTGAAATATGGAGCCGCTAACCCCAACAGCTCCAGAGATACGGGGCGAGACATATGTGCAGTGAGCAGCTGCAGAAGCAACTCCATGTGGCTTCCAGGAAAGTCCGAGGGAAACCTGGAGGACTTCACAGACCAGTTGGTGATTGTTCCCCCACCCCTGGGTCTCCGAAATACCCATCCTGACTGCGGCCGGCAGCCCAGAGCCTCCGCAAGTTGGTTTATTTCTGGGCGTACCTCGAGGCAGTCCAACGCTCAGAATTAGGCCGGCGTAGGCCTTTGAGTTGAAGTGCTGAGGGCCACAAGGAGCGATAAGTGACAGCGGGTTCCAGCACCGTAATCCTCGGCCCAGAGTCCGTCCCGAGTGGTGGGAGGAGGAAGAGAGTGTGCCGGGCATGATCCGGGGCCATGGAGAAGGTCCCCCACACCACCCATACAGCCAAACAGGGGAGCATTTGTCGTGGAAAGCTGTACGCACTGCAAGGCTGCCAACAGAGAGGGGGCCAGCAGAACATCACCTCCACCCGGGGTACTGCTCCCAGGGAGCGCCCAGTGATTGCCTGTGGGCCTATGGCATGGTGAGGCTGCTTGTGTAACAGTGGACCCGGAAGAGGGCACATACATGGCCCTAGTGGACCCCTCTAGCCCACAGCTGTGGTCACAGAGTGGAGGAAAGCAATCTACAGTGGGAGGGTCTTGACTGCCATAGCCTGGGTCCAGGAGTCTACACCTTTGCCTCCGGGGGTGCTCATTGTTGGTGTGGACCTTTGTTGCTCCAGTGTCTCTGCACAGGGGTCTAGGAACACAACTGGGGTAGATCCTCAGTCCTCACATCTGGCAGAATCCCACCTCCTGGGACTGGGGTCTTGGTGGCAGACTACCCTGCCCCACAGTTGCTTGAGGGGGCTAAAGTGCACTGGAGGTTGGTCTCCTGCAGACTTGTTTTATTGAGGTGAAGGACGGTGTTGCTAGAGGGGACATTGGGCCTCACTTCTCCGGGCAGCACCTTCGAAGACTCACTCACAGGGGTGGGTCTTTACCCTGGCACAGAAGACAACTACTGCTGCCAAAAGTTGTCGAGGTATGGCCCTTACCTCAGACGCTAACATCAAAACGTACATTGGAGGAGGGTGACCCGCCACAGTACTTACCCTCAATCAGGAACGGACTGTGCTAGAAGTGCACCTTGTGGGCCAATGTGCCTTCCATTGGCCTAGGATCTGGAAATGATTTTGTCTCCTGCTGGAAGAGAGTCCCAGAATCTGCCTGCAGTGAGTAGTCAGACATGGGAGAGGGACACTTAGGTGAGGTTTTCTCACAGGATGCAATTTATTAAAGAATAAAATGTGTGACAAACGCCTGTCTTTCCCTAACCTAACAAGAATGTCCATGCCTCCTAAACAAAGATTAAAAGAAAAGGACCTAATGTCCAATATGTCTGTCCCTCACACTAATACATACAACAAAATAATACAGGAAATTAATTGACGATTTCAACATATATTCAAGTACAAAGAAACCAAGAATTCCTGTGATCAGGGTTGATCCCCTTCACCTAGATCAATTCCGAATATGTTAAACCCAAGTTAAATTTCAGAAAATGTCTTTTCACTCGACTGGTTCCACTCAGGCGAACTACACAGTTCTTTATAATCAATATGTCCTTCACTTGGTAAGGTGCCTTTCTTCAGCCCCAAAATGTTTCTCAATCCTATGACAATTGTAAGGCTTCCACTTGTCAAATCAAACAGTCTCTTTCTTCATATATCAAATTGAAGAGTAAATGACGCAAAGATTAATTTCTCAAGAGACCCATCAGTTTTCACCACTTTACATTTCTTCTTCATAAGCGATACCTTAATCAGGATGGATCATTCAAAAGTTTTACTTTAGTCAGGATGGTTATACAACAGTTCATCAGAACACAGGGGTGGAACTCTAAATGCTTTTTCACCTTAATCTCCACAACCTTCTACCACAATCATAGTATTTGAACTTTTTCTTGTCCACCCGCCTGCCAGGACTAACCACTATTTGTCCCATTCCTGGTTTACTTGCCTGCCAGGATAAAACTCCTAGTACTACTATTCATGCTCTATGGTGGATTTTATTCACAACGTTCCACACTTAACTTCTTAATGGGTTAAAGTTAAACCAACAACATCTTCTGGAATGTGTCTTTTGACTTGAAACACAATTGGCTTATAACTTCTTTCATACACAAACTGTACAAGAGAATGATGATTCTTCCATTAGTTTGTTTGCCCTTGGCAATGTAGGTTGCATTGAACCTTTGTACAAGGAGGGGTTTTCTCCTGCTGTCTCTGATTTCTTTCCACACAACACACTGGCTTTTGACAATGTGATTTACTACTTCTAGGATTGCTGCATTCAATTTGTCTTCATATATCTTGGCTTTGGCAATGCAGAAAATAAGGTGCCTTATTTGGATATCCTTTATTGGGAAATGTGTACCCCTTTTCTTGTATGTTTTCCCTTCTCTGGCTTGGCCAATGCAGATTACAATGTTCTCTTATTATATCTCTCCTTTCAAGTAACTCGTATTCACTTTATTTAATTATTGCCCCCTTTTGGGGTGGGTAATGCGTATTACAATATGTGTCTGTTGGCCCACTCTCTTTTGTACAGTTATTTTCAGTCTGCTTGATTTTAAATGTTCAGTGTTCAACATTAACTTTCCTGCGCAGGGGTCGGTTTTGGAGCGCCGCAGGGTTACCCAGATTAGGCCAATTTACTGGTTTATGCTGGCGTCTCCTCCAGACCCGCTTCCTCTGCTTCGCTGCTTGTCGGGTCTTCCCTCGCATTTGAAAGCTACGGCCGGCTTCCTGCTGCCCGCACTGTCTATAACTGGAGCTCCCTCTGCTCCACACGGGCTCTGGTGAAGTCCTCTCACCGGAGCGGGATGTAGGACGCAGAGTGTGTAAAGGTGGCCCTAATTACAGGGGTGTCCCTAATTATAAGGGTGCCCCATATCACGCTCACACCAGAGTAAATATGCCCCTCTAGGGAAGTAAGGGCCAAGAGTCTATCTTGCAAGGATAACAACTTTAATCTTACAGAAATGAGGATGGTAGCAAAGAACTCTGCTCCCTGAACGGTCTTCTTTTGCCCTCATCCGTTCCTTTCTCCTGCCACAGTGATGCCAGACAGGGGTTTATATACCCCGGGCTTGCTGCAGTTGTGTCACTGGATATAGGCCATGGCTCCATCCCAAACAGACCTGCTTCCATACAAGGGATGCTCCAAAGTCTTCCTTTCTTAATTGTTAGCGATTTCTGTCACGAAATGCTACTTTACATTTGCTAGCCTATGTAAAAATACACTGTAGCCCATGTTTTTCCTCATTTTGCTACTTATGAACATTTATATATAAAAAATGGTTTCCCGTCACTCCATTTCAAATGGATTGTGTCCTCCCACGTATTCCTCATCTTATGATAATCGTTATCCCAGCTTCAGCTGCTTCAGAAAAAAAATTCACCAGGGGGCCCTGTGTTGGAGAGCACAGAGTCGATGTCCCTCGAGGGCTGCCGTCGGGCGTCGACGTCATCCGCTGTATAAAGGGCTCGAGCAGCGCCCGTTACCTCAGTTCCGTTTTTCCGGCGCAAAACTGCTTCGTGTCACGAACGGCGCATCTAAAACTTCGACAATGTCTTTGTCTTCTACTACCTCCACACCCAAGACAGGGTTCAAAAAATGTCTAAAGTGTGGCAGGAAGATGTCTATTACCGACCCCCATCGGAATTGCCTTTGGTGCCTCAGCCCAGACCATTGGGTTGATAAGTGCGGGTCCTGTCAGGCCATGTCAAATAAGGCTCTTAAGGAACACAGAGGTAAGCTGGCGGTGGGGGAGGAAAAGTATAAGTCTTTGAAAAGACAAAAGGATTCGGACGAATCCGTTAGAAAATCTCGTCATGAGTCGAGAATATCAAGATCGGAAAGTCGCTCTGGGAAATCTTTCTCGTCTGACGAAAAAGCCAAGAAAGCGACGTCGTAGGTCTTCTTCTTCCTTGTCCTCTTCAGAGAGGAGAGTGACGTGCCCTTCGAAACATGATGCCCCAGAAAAATGGGAGGCCTTCAGGGCTTTGATGATGAAAATATTCGAGAAAGCGGCCAAAAACCCCTCGAAGTTGCCGCGTGGTGATCATGCCTCTACTCACTCTAAAGGTGACAGAGGAAAATCAAGATCCAAACACGCAAGGGTTGAAAAAGAGATGAGAGTATCATTGCGGGAAAGTTCCCCGACACCTCACTCTAAATCTAAGCCTATGGTGCATAAATCGGGGCAAAAAGAATCAGCATCGACGTCGAAGACTAAATCTGACTCGACATCATGACGAAGATGGCGTCGATGCCTGTAGCTTCGATAGAATCGAAGCTTTCTTCGATGGCATCAAAGCCCACTTCAACGGTATCGAAGCCTCCTTCGACTCTGTCGAAGCCAGCGTCTAATTTATCGACGCCTTCGACGCCTTTATCGAGGCCTTTGCTAATTCCAAGGCCCAGGTCGACGCCATTTTCTATGCCTTGGCAAGTATCACCTTCTTTTCCTAAAAAGGCTTTTCACCCTCAACCTAGACAGGAATTCTTTACTTCCATGTCTTCTATATATGAGGAGCATTCCTCTGAAGAGGCTGTCACTCAAGCTGGAGTTAAATTTGGGGCCAGAGAGGTCCCTGAAGAACTGGTGGACCCACAGTCAAGAATAAAAGACTTGTATGATTGCCTGCAAAATGCAAGTGGCTTGGACACTTCTCCTGAAGTGGATTTTGAGAGGCCAGACCCTACAGATCATGCTGATCCTAGCTATAGAACTCTTATGGGAAGGGTCATAGATTTTATGGGATGGAAAGCAGCTTCCCCAGATTTTGATAGGATGACATGACTGATATCCTGAGTGAGGGTCCCTTAAAAGATCCTGTTTTACCATTCCATAAGGCTTTACAAAAAAGAGTAATGGCAAATTGGAATAACCCAGATTCGATTCCAGCAGTAAATAAAAAACTGGTACCAAAATATAGACCAGCCTTATCAGACCCAGAGTATTTGTCCAAGCATCCCTCTCCAGAAAGTCTTGTAGTTCAAGCTGCAACTTCCACTAGGCAGTCAGCTTACCCATCAATACCACCAGATAGGGACGACAAAAAAGTTGATGCTTGGGCCCGGAAAGCCTTTACTTCGGGCAGCATGGCCCTGAAATCAACTAATGTAACTTGCACATTGGCAAGATTTACCTTTGGGACTGTATGTCATCAGCGGCTGAATGCATCCCGAAAGGTTAGGAACGGGATGCTTTCCTGGCTATAGTGAAGGATGGTAAAGAGGCTATTGAGGAATGCCTCCAGTCAGGATTGGACAATGCGGATAGTATAAGCAGGTCCATGCCTTCTAGCAGTCTTGCACAGATTTGCATGGCTGAGAAAATATGGATTTTCACCTGATGTGCAGTCTAGATTACTTAATATGCCCTTTGACGGCTTGAGGTTGTTTGGCATCAAGGCGGATGAGAGCTTGGAGAAGCTGCAGACCTCGAAAGCGGCAGCAAAATCACTCAGTGCCGCTATAAGGCAACCTTAACAGCACTCTTACGCAGGGTCATCTTCCTGGAAGAGTCGCCCTTTTTGCTTCTATTCCTCTTTAGGAAAAGGGAGAGGGCAGGCCAGTCACAGAGGCCAACAGAGAAAACCCTTTTGTGGTGGAAAAGGGAGCGGTGCTAGATCAGCCACAGCAGCGGCTACTACCTCCTCAGCCACTGCCGCAGCTGCTGCAAAGCCACTTTGAGGTCTTAACCCACTAGACTCCGGTGGGAGGCAGAATCACTCAGTATCTGGACGAATGGTGGGGAATTACGTCAGATGCTTGGGTACTAGAGATAGTGACCCATGGTTACTGTCTTCCTTATCATCAGAGACCTCAAGATCATCCACCTGGAGCCAACTCTGTAAAAAAAGTGATCTTCACCAGAAGACTGGGTGAGTGCAGGGATGTCACTTCCCATTACATTTTGCTACTTCTGAGTGAGTAGTTTTTTACATCACTAAAAACGCTTACCTTGGCTATTTTTTCCTCTCTTGTTCCATTGATAGATCATTTTCTGGACCTTACCAGCCTGCTGGGATAGGTTAGTACCATTAGCCTCCCCTTACCCTACTTTTAGCCTCTCTCTATTTAAACACTTATTACAATGAATGTTCGTTTGAATTTCCCACAGGATCAGAATTAAGGAAATTGCTACTTTTCATAGCTCACCATGTATAGGAACAGAGAAGCCCCTACCCTGAAGATGGATCTTTGATCCGAAACGCGTTGGTTACTTGTTACAACCTTGAAGGGTTTCCCTGGAGGGAGTTATCCGCTCTAAGAGACAATTGTATTCCTATGTTCACTTCTTCTTTGATGTTTTGATATTTTGTTACAAAAAGAAGAATCATGTTGATACCTGCTATCTGTTGTTTATTTTATTAATTTTGTTTAAAAATTAGAGAATTAAAGGGAAGAGATTCTGTAACATTTGTGTTGGGGATTGGTTCTATTGAATGAGATACAATGTTCAGTGAAGCTTATAAAATTACCTTTGATATTCAGCAAGAATTTAAATGAATGTACAAATACAAATTTAAGCCTTTTTTAGACTAAAGCCTTATTCAAACATTCACGAATTAACATTGGGTCCTGTACCCAATCAGGAGTGCATTTGGGCCTACTGGGTAGGGATTCACATGTACCCTTATCTGGACGATTGGCTAATCAGGGCAAGTTCGCCCAAACTGACCCAGAGACATCTGGCATGACCTGTCACTTCCTACACAAATTGGGCTTCTCCCTCAATTGCAATTATTCACAAATGATTCCGAGCCAAAGACTCCAATTCATCGTAGCGGTCCTGGACACCACCTCAGGGAAAGCCTCGCCTCCTGAGGAAAGAGCTCACCACATTCTGCAGATGGTAACAAAATTTCAGAATGCCCAACATCTACCGGCGTTCGACTTCCTAAGGTTGCTAGGCCTCATGGCATCCTGCATTTTTCTGGTGCCAGAGGCTCGACTGAGGATGAGATCCCTTCAGTGGGCCCTCAGGACTCAATGGTCCCAGTTTTCGGGGGAGATGTCAGATCTTCTACAGGTCCCAACCAAATTGGCTCAAGATCTTCTATGGTGGGCTTGCAAGGAGAATATCCTCAAGGGGCAACCGTTTTGGCAACCATGGCCGGAGATAACGGTAGTGACGGACGCCTCACTCACGGGGTGGGGAGCCCACACCAGCGATCTGCACCAGCGATCTGACAATCGGTGGTCGTTGGTCTCCATCGGAGTCCAAACTACACATCAACCTTTTGGATCTGAGAGCAATCAGACTAGCGCTGAAGGCTTTTCTGCCCTCTGTACAAGGAAAGAATGTCCTGATAATGACGGACAACACAGTGGCCATGTACTGCCTCAACCAAAGAGGAGCCTTAGGATCACTTCCACTATGCAGAGAGGCAATGCAGCTCAGGTTCTGGGCAGTGCAAGAAGGAAACTCTCTATCGGCAGTTCACCTGGTTGGAGAGCTAAACACGGCGGCAGACGCTCTGAGCAGGCAGAGCACAGTCTCCCACTAATGGGAGCTAGCTCAGGAAGTCCTTGAAGAGATCTTCGCCCTTTGGGGAACCCCTCAAGTAGATCTGTTCGTGACCGGGGAAAAACGGAAGTGCGAACTGTATTGCTCAAGGTAATTTCCCCTGAGAGGAGCTCTAGGGGACGTGTTCGTAGTGGACTGGTGTTAGGGAGAATTCTCTCTTTAGGCTGAATTTCCTAACCTAGTGAGTCCCCCAGCAGCTTTGCTGGATTTCTGGAGTTTGTTTTTTTCCTCCTGCCAAGAGTGAGACTCATTTCCTCCCACTCTTGGACATGATTTATGGTATTCCTTGGACTGGTAATGTGTTTTGTGGGCTATGGGGTCCTTTACTCCATAGGGTCTCATGCGTTTTTCCTATGTGTGTTACAAAGCACCCTCCGTGCAGTAACACAGGGGTGTCATAGTGACACCCCACCATAGACTCCATACCCTGGGACTGACTACTGTCTCCCAGGGCATGTAAAGTCACCATTGGCTTTACTAGTCCCAAATTATTAACAGAAACCAGTACAAACCATCATATTGTGGATGTACTGGTCGAGGCAATTCGATTGCCCCAGGGGCTGTTAGTCGAGGGGGCACGTCTCCGTCCCCCCTGAGCGAGTTTTGGCTGGTGGCAGTGGAAACTACTTTTTATATTCGACCGCAAATATTTTCCTATGGGATTTTCCCATTGTTCGAGGCTACCAACTTTAATTATTTAATTGTCATAGCCTCGAACACACTGGCGGTTTATTTAATTAATATTAATTCTCCGGTTGGTATTTTTTGCCAGGACTTGATTCTAAAATGGCGTTTGTGTTCTCTTCTGTGACTCCAACCCAAGTCGAGCCCTTTGTTCCACTTTTTGGCGGGCTTCTCCACAGAAGCCTCCAAAAGTGGGGCCACTCTGTCTGGGTACCACTGGGGGTGTGGGAGGGGTTTTAGGCACCCTGGACGGAGTTACCTTGGTAACTCAAGTCGCACTCTTGTGTGATTGGCTCCACTTAGCATGTTTGAGTGACAGCTATGCTGAGTGAATGGGGGTCTTCTGCATAAAAGCAGGGCTTTGGGGACTGGAACTTCAGAAGTCACCACATGACCTGAGAATCCGACGAGGGAGAAGCTGAGCCGACCTACCATGACGACACCACCGGTGGAGCCCTGCGAAACCGACTCACGACTTCCCGACGACAGAAGATCTCCCGGCTGGAGAGGCTTCTTCCCCTGACTGGTGGGCACAACCAGTTTACCTTTCTTTCTTCGCACCCCAGCCCGGTTTGTGGTCGAACTGCCCGTGCCAAGCACCCCGGCGGCTGGATAGCCACTCACCACTGAACCGCGAATCAACGGACCGCTCCTTGTACCTGAGAAACTCCGCGGCTGGTTTCTTCCCTGGCAGTGCAACGGGCCCCTGTCTTCCTCCACGACGAGATCCTCTCTTACCCCGGACGAAGCACCGACTTGCATCCGCTGCCAGGAACAACTGCCCCTGCTGGAGCGTTCTCACCACTTTAAGGTACCGTGTCCGCCAGGCCTCCCTTTCTAAAGATTGCAACAAGGTAATAATAACTCCTTAACCTTCTGGACTGGGCTGGCCGCCTTGACCCTCTAACTGGTCCCTTTTCTTTGATCCAACTTCTTTTTGAACCATTACAAGACTTTTGTGCACTGCAACCGTGTGACTTTGGACACATTTCGTTTCGATCCTCTTAAAGCGGATCCGGCCTACTGACTCTGAATTCACGGTTTTACTTTGCCTTCCTCTCTTGCTATGTTCTTGTAAAAGTGTTGGGATCTGTTCCAATTTGTTCTCTGCTTTTCTCTCCCTTTTTAAAAACGAACTATTAGAGTGCCATCTACGCTAAGCGCTCACCGCTGTCTGAAAATAAGTGGGGCTTTACTTAAGACTTGTCTAATATTCTTTTAAGGGAGTGTATATCTTTTAGTGATCGTGTTTTTGAATTGCTTACTATTAGTGCCTGTGTGTTTTTTTCTAGATGTGGTTTTAAATAAATAATTATTTCGAAGGGATTGTGTCCTCCGACGTATTCCTCATCTTAGATATCTCCTTCCAGCTCTGCTGGCCTCGGAAAAATGTTTCTCTCTCTAGAGGGCGCTGCGCGTCGACGTCCTCCGAGTCGATGTCCCTCGACAGCCGCCGTATCGACGTCGACGTCATCCTGCCTATAAAGGCCGCGCGCAGCGTCCGTTGCTCAGTTCCATTTTTCCGCGCTTACTCAGTTATTCGATCCGTACTCGATGGCTTCCTCGTCGGAACCGACAACTCCTCGATCCGGCTTCAAAAAATGCTGAGATTGTGGGAAAAAGATGTCGCTGACTGACCCTCACAGAGTTTGTCTGTGGTGTTTGGGAGCTGAACACCATTGTTCGGAATGCGAGGACTGTATGTCCATGACAGCTAAGGCCCTGAAGGAGCGTAGGGGGAAGCTGGAGAAAGGTAAGACTTTTAAAGCTTCTTCTTCGTCGACGAAGTCGAGACACTCGTCTCCTCGTCACCATTCGCGCTCCAGGTCTCGGAGTGGGTCCCATCACTCCTCGAGATCGAAGCACTCGAAGAGGAGACGTCGAAGATCCCCTTCTCCGTCTTCCTCTTCCTCTGTTTCGCCAAAAAGAATCCCTTGCCCCACGAAACATAGTTCCCGGGCTGAATGGGAGGAATTCCGCAAAAATATGATGAGCGTCTTCGAGAAAGCGGCCTTGACCCCCTCGAAGACTGCCGAGAGCGATGCTCTGGTCGAAAGACCCGAAGGTCAAAAACGCCGCGAGTCGCAGTACCCGGCGAAGGAAACCTCTCGAGCGCGTCTCGAACCCTCGAGTAGGACTATGACCTCCAAACCTTCCTCGAAGGTTCCGTCGATGCCGTCGACGAGGGTTCCGTCGACGCCGAGGTCGGTGTCTTCGACGCCGTTGTCGAAGGGACCTTCGACACACGGGTCTGTCGACTCGACGCCAGCTTCGACACCGGCGTCGACGCCAAGAAAAGTCACGGTTACGACACACCCAGTGACTATCCCGAGGTCCTCGACGTCGATGGCTTCGAGATTGTCGAGTAGAATTCCAATTCTGTCGAGGTCTTCGAGGCCTCCGCCTTTGTTTTCGACGCCACGTTCGAAGCCTTCGACGTCAGCGTCGACGACATCGACGTTTTCGAGGCCGATAATGACAAGTTCGGCACCCTCTGCCTTGGAAATGGGATTTACTCCCTTTATGAGTTCAGAACAAATGAGAACTATGTCCTCAATCTTGGAAGAGGGTGAATTGTCTGAACAGGAAGACACATTTGAGTTGCAGGGACCTGTAACCCCAATTAGAGAGGAATTTTCCTCTGAAGAACGCAGGTTAAAGGATCTTCATGATTCCTTACATGAGGCAAGTGGATTAGACACTTCCCCTGAGGAGGAGTTTGCTAGGCCAGACCCGGGGGAGCATGCTGAAACCCCCTATAGAGCCTTAATGGCCAGGATCACAGAGTTCATGGGGTGGTCTACACCTTTACAATCTTTCCAACAAGATGACCTCACGGATATTCTTGACAAAGGCCCACAGGAGGATCCTGTGGTGTCTTTTCATGAAGCTCTTCAGAGGAAGATCATGACAAACTGGGAAACCCCAGATGTCGTACCAGCAGTAAATAAAAAAATGTCTACAAAGTACAGGGTATCTTCTACAGACCCGGAGTTTTTGTCTAAACACCCATCCCCAGAAAGTCTGGTGGTACAGGCAGCATCCTCTACCGATGTCAAGACGGCTTATCCTACCGTCCCACAGGACAGGGACGATAAAAAATATGATGCTATGGCAAAGAAAGTCTTTTCAGCATGTAGCATGGCGTTAAAATCTGTGAATGCTACTTGCACCCTTGCTAGGTTCAGCCATACACTTTGGGAGTGTGCTTCTACAGCGGCTGAATGCATCCCGGAGGGAGAAGAAAGGGATGCGTTCCTGAATATTATACAGGACGGTAAAGACGCTATGTGTGAATCCCTCCAGACGGGCATTGATTCGGCTGACAGTATCAGCAGAGCAATGGCTGCAAGTACATCAACCAGGAGATTCGCTTGGTTGAGAAAGTCTGGTTTTGCCCCAGATGTGCAAGCCAGACTCTTTAACATGCCATTCGATGGCTCTTCTTTGTTCGGGAAAAAGGCGGATGACAGTTTAGAGAAACTGCAAACTTCAAAAGCAGCAGCTAAATCCCTAGGAGCTGCAATCCGTCAGACTCCTTTTCGTCCCACAGGAACCTCTGCGAGGGGCAAGTCCTTTCGCTTCTACTCCGCATTCGGAAGAGGTAGAGAACGACCGGTTCAAAGGGGACAAAGAAGAACTACCCGAGGTGGACGGGGTAGATATTCAAAAGCCGCAGCAACAGCAGGTGCCTCTTTACCAACGGCATCTGCATCAGCCGCCCCAAAACCACTCTGAGGACTTCCCTCACAGGACACCTGTAGGAGGCAGGTTGACTCAACATCTGGCGGTATGGCAGGCTATTACGTCAGATGCTTGGGCATTGGAAACCGTTGCCCAAGGTTACTGCCTGCCTTTCCTACGTATACCTCAGAGTCATCCACAGGGGATCAGCTCTCAGAAAGCTCCAGATCCGCTCCTCTTGCAGGAAATTTTGGACCTGCTAGAGAAGGGTGCCATAGAATCGGTACCTGTAGCGGAGAGGAACAAGGGCTGGTACTCCCCTTACTTTCTCATTCCAAAGAAAGACGGAGGACTGAGACCCATCTTGGACTTGCGAGAGTTGAACAAATTCCTCAGAAAAGACAAATTCAAGATGGTCACTCTTTCTCAGATCCTCCAGGCCCTTCGGTTCCAGGACTGGTTGGTATCTCTGGACCTTCAGGACGCTTATTTCCATGTGCCTATCCATCTCAAACACAGGAAATACCTGAGGTTCGCAATTGGCAACTCTCACTATCAATTTCGAGTGCTGCCATTTGGGCTGCCCTCCGCCCCGAGGGTCTTCACCAAGTTAATGTCGGTAGTGGCTGCAAGTCTAAGGAGGGAAGGTATTCACGTCTACCCCTACCTGGACGATTGGTTGATCAGGGCTGTTTCTTCGGAACAAGCTCAGATCCAGCTAAATCACGTGTGCCACTTCCTTCACAGACTGGGCTTCTCCCTCAATTTAAAGAAGTCACAAATGATACCATCGCAGAGACTCCAGTTAATAGGAGCGATCCTGGACACTTCCCTGGGAAAAGCCTCGCCACCAGAGGTGAGGGCTCAAGATATTCTACAGATGGTCACCAAGTTCCAACATGCCCAACGTCTCCCAGCCTTCGACTTTTTGAGGTTGCTAGGCCTCATGGCTTCCTGCATTTTCCTAGTGCCAGAGGCTCGCTTGAGAATGAGATCCCTCCAGTGGGCACTGAGGACTCAGTGGTCACAATTCTCAGGGAGAATGACAGATCTTCTTCAAGTTCCCGACAGAGTAGCTCGAGACCTTCAGTGGTGGGCCTGTCAGGAGAACATTCTGAAAGGAGAACAGTTTTGGCAACCCTGGCCGGAGATAACAGTAGTCACGGATGCCTCACTCACGAGGTGGGGAGCCCACGCCAACGACTTGACCATCAGCGGTCGTTGGTCTCCATCGGAGTCCAGACTACATATCAACCTGTTAGAGCTGAGAGCCATCAGACTTGTGCTGAAGGCGTTCCTGCCAGCTGTACAAGGGAAGAACGTCCTGATAATGACAGACAACACGGTGGCCATGCATTACCTCAACAAAAGAGGAGGCGTAGGATCACTACCCCTGTGCAGAGAGGCGATGCAGCTCTGGTTTTGGGCAATCCAAGAAGGAATCTCTCTATCGGCAGTTCACCTAGCCGGAGAGAAGAACTTGACAGCGGACGCTCTGAGCAGGCAGGGCACAGTCTCCCACGAGTGGGAACTAGCTCAGGAAGTCCTTCAAGAGATCTTCGCCCTTTGGGGAACCCCTCAGGTAGATCTGTTCGCCACCAGCCTAAAAAGGAAATGCGACCTGTTCTGCTCAAGGGAATTTCACCCGAGAGGAGCTCTGGGAGACGCGTTCATAGTGGACTGGGAGTTTCTGCTTCTGTACGCGTTCCCACCGGTCCCTGTCATTCCTCAAATGATCAGGAGGTTGAGAAGATTCCGGAGAACCATGATCCTAATTGCCCCGGATTGGGCCAGGAGAACGTGGTACCCGGACCTTCTAGATTTGTCCATCTGCCCTCCAATTCGACTTCCACTCAGAGAGAACCTACTCTCACAGAAGGGAGGTCAGGTTCTCCATCCAGACATCAAAACCCTCAACCTTCACGCTTGGCTTCTGAAAGGCTGAGGTACAAGGATTGGGACCTCCCTGATGATGTTATGGAGGTGTTGCTTTCGGCAAGGAGGCCAGCAACAAAGTCTTTATACCGCTGCCGTTGGAACAGATTTTGCAGCTGGTGTAGAGAACAGAATATCGACCCTTTTTCATGTGGTACACCAATGGTTTTGTCCTTCCTACTATATTTGGCAAATTCAGGCCTTCAAGTTGGCACCATTAAGGGCTATCTCGCAGCGCTATCCATCTTTAAGTGTACTGCGGAAGAACCATCCTATTTCAAATTACCCTTGGTAATACAGTTTCTAAAGGGGTTAACCAATGTTTATCCCCCAAGACCATTCCAAGTTCCCCTATGGGATTTAAACTTAGTACTAACTTTCCTGATGGGCACACCTTTCGAACCTCTCCATTCTTGTTCGTTAAGATTCCTTACCCTTAAAACTGTTTTATTAATAGCACTTACATCTGCTAGAATGGTGAGCGAATTACAAGCTCTTTCTTGTAAACCCCCTCACACAATATTTCACAAAGACAAAGTTGTCCTGCAAGTGAAGCCTAATTTCCTCCCAAAGGTGGTTTCTGAATTCCATATCACTCAGAAGATTACCCTACCATATTTCTATCCTCCTCCTCACCCGGGGAAAGAGGAAGAGAGGTTACACAGGCTAGACCCTAGGAGGGCTTTAAGTTTTTACATCAGTAGACTAGCCAGGATAAGACAGGCAGACCAGCTGTTTGTAGGTTACGCAGGTCACAAGCTTGGGTTACCAATAACTAAGCAGACCATTTCCAGATGGATCATTCTAGCCATTCTGGAATGTTATAAACTGGCAGGGAAAGAGCCCCCTCAAAACCTTAGGGCTCATTCGACCAGAGGTATTGCAGCTTCTTCGGCCCTCAAAAGAGGCGTGCCGGTTAAAGACATCTGTGTGGCCGCTACATGGTCGTCTGTCCATACCTTTACACGTTTTTACAATTTGGATTCCTCCTCCAGTCAAGAGACTAGGTTTGGAAGGGCTGTACTGCATTCTATTCATCAATAGAAGACAGCGTGAAGTCAGTACTCCCTCCTCCAATAATAGAATACTGCTATGGGAGCCTATCTAAGATGAGGAATACGTCGGAGGACACAATCCCTTCGAAGAACAAGTTACTTCTTACCTTGTAACGTTCTTTCGACGGGATGTTCCTCCGACGTATTCCTCATCGACCCTCCCATCCATCCCCGCAGTTCTACTTCCCTTGTTGTTGCAGCTTACGCTCCTTCAGGGTGATTAGTTTAGTCCAGAAAGTATTATTGTGGGCTACAAAACGGAACTGAGCAACGGACGCTGCGCGCGGCCTTTATAGGCAGGATGACATCGACGTCGATACGGCGGCTGTCGAGGGACATCGACTCGGAGGACGTCGACGCGCAGCGCCCTCTAGAGAGAGAAAAATTTTTCCGAGGCCAGCAGAGCTGGCAGGAGATATCTAAGATGAGGAATACGTCGGAGGAACATCCCGTCGAAAGAACGTTACAAGGTAAGAAGCAACTTGTTCATCTCTTTTACACCAGGCCCTGGTCAGTGTTTACTTGTTCTATTGTGTGCTCTTGACCTATTGTGAATACTCTGTATACTGCCTAACTCTTCTTGAGGGAAGTCTGACTGCTCAGCCACAGCTACCAAGTGAATATGTGTGGTACAGACTGCTACCAAGTGGGTATACTGCCAAACACCTGTAGTCCTAAATCTTTTGCAGTGGTCCCAGAGGGAACTGCACAGGTTTCTGCCTAACACTGGTGCACAGCAGTAGGATTTGTATTGAGTATACACTTTAGAGTGCTTGTTGAACACTTTAGGACAACTAACCACAGAGCTTAGCACTAAAAGGTTGATTTTCTAACTATGTCTGCTATGGAGAGTTATACCCTAGAATCATTATCTGCCAAAACTGCTGATTGCTTAAAAGTATTGTGTAGACATAAGAATCTCTCTGAGAAGGGCACGAAAATGGAACTTATAGAAAGATTGTTAGAAAACCAAAGTCTGGGTGGTACAGAGGAATCTACCCCCCCCCAGCAAATGTACAAAACAGTGATGGTATTGATCTGAATCAAAGTCTTGATAATGAGTCAGAAGAGGAAAGTGAACCTAATGAAGTTAGCCACTCTGAGCCTCTGTCTGCTTTACCTCCTGTACCTACTGGGCCTATACCAGGTCCCACATGTAACCCTGCTTATTTTGAACTTGAAAAAATGAAGCTTGAATTAGAGTACAAACGTCTTTTAGCTCAATCTGAAAGAAACCAAGAGCTAGAGTTCAGAAGAATGAATGGCCAGGCTGAGAAGAAGCAAGCTGAGTTAAGACTCAGAGAAATAGAGCTTAACCATGAATTAGAAATGAAAACGTTGTCTGTAGAAAATGCTTCTCTCTCCTCTGGTTCTTCTAGGAGTTCCAGTCCCAAAAGACCCCGGATGCCTAAGGAATTAGTGGGTATGTATGAACCTAGATTGGATGTGTTGGATTGGTTGAAAATGTTTGAGTATAATCATGGGCTCCAGGACATCACAGGGAATGAGTTACTTCCCTGGTTGTTCTCTAGGCTTCCCCCTGTTGCAACTGATGTGGTAATGGAGTTGGGGGAGGTGGATAAGAAGGATTATGAATGTGTGAAGCTAGCTTTGATAGCTAGATTTGTGTAGACCCCTTCCTAGTACCTTAAGAGGTTTAGGACCCTCAAAAAGCATGATGGTACCCCTTGGGCTACCTGGGTGAGTGAAAGTTTGAAAAACTTAGAGGGATGGATTAAGGGTTACAGAGTTAACACTTATGAAGGAATGAAGAATCTTGTAATGTTGGAGTAAATTTATGATGCCTGCTCTCCTGAGCTCAGACAGCACTTGGCTGATTCAAAGGAATTAGATTCCAGGAAGTTAGCTAAGGCTGCTGATTTGTGGGTTGCCAACAGGGCCACTCACAAGGATTCTGGGGCTACTCAGAAAAAGAATGAGGGAAAACAGCCAAAGAAGGACTCCAAAGAGAATTCTAATAATTCCAATTCCAAAGAGGGCCCCAAACAGAACCAAAAGGGTAAGCCACCAGGGAGACCAAATCAGGCTAGTGTACCTCCTGGTGCCAAACCAGAAGGAGGTCAGAACAAGCCACCATTCCAGAAAGCATTTGGTAAATGCTTTGTTTGTGGCTCTACTGACGATGTGAAAGGAGATCCCATATGTAAGGGTAAACCTTCAGGGGTCCAGCTTGTCTCCTTAGCCTTCGCTCCAGAGGAGGAAGTCCAAATGGCAAGTGGAAACTTTCTATTACTGGCTGATGAACCCATTGGAGTCTCAGCTAGTGTTTCTTTAGTGTCTCTGGGTCTGTGGCAACAACAGAACTTAGATGTCTATAATTCTATCCCAGATAATACTAAAGAGTATTATAAGACAGTGTCCAGGTGAATGGTCAGGAGACTCCTGCCATTAGGGACACTGGGGCCAGCATAACTGTGGTGGACAAATCGTTTTTTCAGGCTGAGGATGTTGCTAAGGCACCCAAACGCCTCACCAAGTTAGCTGGAGGGCCTGTGCAGATGCTTCCCTAATTACCAGTTCTCATCCAGTGTAATGACATGACTGTGAAGATACATGGCAGCATACAAAGTGAGGTGCCAGGAAGGGTTCTGCTGGGTAATGACTCTTGGAGTAGTGTCACACACCCCCAGACCTCCTAGTAAAAGGTTACAGGAGCTCACCAGACCTGCAAGGGAGAGAACCATGAGAGGTTCTCCCAAGGAGATAAAGAGATCACTCCTGCTCCACTGGAGATGTCAGCTGCTGTCTCTAAGAAAATAGAAGAAAAACGGAAACCTAAAACTTCTAAAAAAGAACCTCACAGCCAGCACTCCAGTACAGCCAACAAGGATTTCCCCTAGGTTGTCCAAAGTTATACCAGTAACTCCCCCTCCAGCTGAGGCTGAGAGGGAGGTACAACCCTGTTTGGTTGAAATGGACTCTGAAGAAGAGCTAGTAGAAGGCCAGGAACTCATTGGAGATCTGGATCCTGTTGACCATCCTGAGCTGCAGTCTTTACTGGCAGAAGGTGGACCCAACAGGGCGGACTTCAGTAGGGGACAGAGAGAATGTCCAACTCTGGAAGGTCTTCGCCACCAGGCGGATGCTCAGGCTGAAGGGCAAGAGCCTGGGAAATATAGGTTGCACTGAGAAGATTGCCTCTTCTACAGTGAACCAACCGAGTCTGCACCTGGGGACAACAAACGACTTGTAGTACCCCAAGAGAACAGACCACAGTTCTTGCAGTTAGCCCATGAGATTCCTTTGGCTGGTCACTTGAGTTTCAAGAAGACTAAGGAAAGGCTCTCACTCTACTTTTATTGGCCAAAGATGGGGGCCGAAGTAGATAAATACTGCAGGAGCTGCCACACCTGCCAGACTTCTGGTAAGGTTGGCTCCAAGAATGTGGCACCTTTAGTGCCTCTCCCAGTTGTGGGAGTCCCATTTGAGAGAGTAGCGATTGACATTGTTGGTCCCCTTGATCCTCCAACTTCCTCAGGCAACAGGTTTATACTTGTTGTAGTAGACCATGCTACTAGATACCCTGAGGCAATTCCTATGAGGACTGTTACAGCTCCGGCTGTGGCTAAGGCCCTCCTTGGTATTTCTACCAGGGCTGGGTTTCCTAAGGAAGTAATCTCTGACAGGGGGTCAAATTTTATGTCCCACTACATGAAAGACATGTGGAAAACCTGCAGAGTTACTTACAAGTTCTCAACCGCATACCACTCTCAGACAAATGGGCTGGTTGAAAGGTTCAACAGAACCATGAAGAGCATGATAGGTGCTTTAGAGGACCCCCTTAAAAGAAAGTGGGACCGTCTACTGCCCTGCCTTCTCTTTGCTTATAGAGATGTCCCTCAGGAGGTAGTAGGTTATTCTCCCTTTGAACTTCTTTATGGTCATCCGGTCAGAGGTCCATTGGCCCTGATCAAGGAGGGGCTGGAGAGTGCTCCTTCTCCCAAGCCAGTCAGAGTGACTGACTATGTTATAGGTCTCCGAAGGAGAATGTCACAAATGATGGCAGAAGCAAGTGATAACTTGAAAGCTGGACAAGCATTGATCAAGCACTGGCATGACCAAAAGGCTAACATGGTTGAGTTTACTCAAGACCAGCTAGTTCTCGTTATGATTCCAACAAGGCAGAGGGCCTTGCAAGACAAATGGACGGGACCCTTCAAAGTTGTGGGTAAACTTGGAGAGATCAACTATCTGGTGGACTTTGGCAACCCCAAGGAGGCTCCAACAGTCTTCCACACCAACAGACTAAAAGCGTATGTCTCCAGGCCTGATGTAGGAGCTTTGCTTCTAGCATCATCAGAGGAAGAAGAAGAGAGTGAAGCTCTTCCTGATCTCCTCAGAGGCTTACCTTTAGACGAAAAAATTGAATGAGTAAATCTCTCTTCAAATCTGACACCTGAGCAACAGCAAGAGTGCAAATCTATGTTGAATCCATTTGCCTCTCTGTTCTCACTTTCACCAGGCTTGACCCCTTGGGGACAGCATGACATACTCACTGGTGACTGTCTGCCAGTCAAAAGCAGAGGATATCGAATGTCAGAAAATGTAAGAACCCACATCAAAGGTGAGGTCAACAAGATGCTTGATCTCGGGGTAATAGAGCCCTCTACTAGTCCATGGTCTTTCCCAGTTGTGTTAGTACCAAAGGCAGGATCTAAAGAACTTAGATTCTGTGTGGATTACAGAACTCTTAATGTAGTCACTAAGACTGATGCCCACCCTTTGCCAAGGACAGATGAGTTGGTGGATAGACTTGGCGCAGCCAAGTTCCTCAGCACATTTGACCTGACGTCAGGCTATTGGCAAATAGCCCTGACAGACCATGCCAAGGAAGGAGAAAACTGCATTTTCTACCCCAGTTGGCTTAAACCAGTTTAAGGTTATGCCTTTTGGATTGAAAAATGCACCTACTACGTTTCAAAGGATGGTAAACCAGGTTCTGAATGGGATGGAGGACTTCTGCATGGCATACTTGGATGACATAGCAGTGTTCAGCAATTCCTAGGAGGATCATGTGGACCACCTGAGATATGTTTTGCAGGCTCTTGGAAAGGCCAATCTGACAATAAAGGCAAGTAAATGCCAGATTGGACAGAGTAAAGTGGTCTACCTTGGACATGAGGTAGGAGGTGGAGAAATAAGGCCTTTGCCCAGTAAAATTGAAGCTGTGCAAAATTGGACAACACCTACTACTCAAACCCAGGTGAGAGCCTTCTTAGGTCTCACTGGGTATTATAGGAATTTCATTGAGAACTATGGGACCATAGCTTCTCCACCGAATGTCATCTCATCTCCTAAATTCCCTAAAAAGGTTAGATGGAATGAGGAATGCAATCAAATCAGGCCTTTGAAACCCTGAAAAAGGCTCTTTGCCAAGCCCCAGTACTCAGAGCTCCTGACTATCACCAAACTTTCATTGTGCAAACTGATGCTTCAAATGTAGGAATAGGTGCAGTCCTCAGTCAAATGGATGGGAAAGGTAGGGAGCACCCCATTTGCTTCATTAGCCGTAAGCTGAAGGATCCTGAGACAAGGTGGGCAACAATCGAAAGAGAATGCTTTGCTATTGTGTGGGCACTGAAGAAGTTTAGGCCATACTTGTATGGTTCTACTTTTGTCATTCAGACTGACCACCAACCCTTGAGATGGTTAATGCAAATGAAAGGGGAAAATCCAAAACTATTGAGATGGTCAATCTGCCTTCAAGGGTTTGATTTCACCATTGAGCACAGGTCAGGGTGTCACCATCAAAATGCTGATGGACTCTCTAGGATGTATGTCATCGACTAGAGGTATGAGGTTCATCTAGGAGTGGATTAAATCCTCCTGTCCCTTATTCTGGGGGGGGGGAGTGTTAGGGAGAATTCTCTCTTTAGGCTGAATTTCCTAACCTAGTGAGTCCCCCAGCACCTTTGCTGGATTTCTGGAGTTTGTTTTTTTCCTCCTGCCAAGAGTGAGACTCTTTTCCTCCCACTCTTGGACATGATTTATGGTATTCCTTTGACTGGTAATGTGTTTTGTGGGCTATGGGGTCCTTTACTCCATAGGGTCTCATGCGTTTTTCCTATGTGTGTTACACAGCACCCTCCGTGCAGTAACACAGGGGTGTCATAGTGACACCCCACCATAGACTCCATACCCTGGGACTGACTACTGTCTCCCAGGGCATGTAAAGTCACCATTGGCTTTACTAGTCCCAAATTATTAACAGAAACCAGTACAAACCATCATATTGTGGACGTACTGGTCGGGGCAATTCGATTGCCCCGGGGTCTGTTAGTCGAGGGGGCACGACTCCGTCCCCCCTGATCGAGTTTTGGCTGGTGGCAGTGGAACCTACTTTTTATATTCGACCGCAAATATTTTCCTATGGGATTTTCCCATTGTTCGAGGCTACCAACTTTAATTATTTAATTGTCATAGCCTCGAAATTACCGCTGGTTTATTTAATTAATATTAATTCTCCGGTTGGTATTTTTTGCCAAGACTCGATTCTAAAATGGCGTTTGTGTTCTCTTCTGTGACTCCAACCCAAGTCGAGCCCTTTGTTCCACTTTTTGGCGGGCTTCTCCACAGAAGCCTCCAAAAGTGGTGCCACTCTGTCTGGGTACCACAGGGGGTGAGGCAGGGGGTTTAGGCACCCTGGACTAAGTTACCTTGGTAACTCAAGTCGCACTCTTGTGTGATTGGCCCAAGTGGTGAGCCGGCCGGCTCACCACTTAGCATGTTTGATTGACAGCTAGGCTGAGTGAATGGGGGTCTTCTGCATAAAAGCAAGGCTTTGGGGACTGGAACTTCAGAAGTCGCCACAGGACCTGAGAATCCGACGAGGGAGAAGCTGAGCCAACCTACCACGACGACACCACCGGTGGAGCCCTGCGGAACCGACTCACCACTTCCCGACGACAGAGAAGATCTCCCGGCTGGAGAGGCTTCTTCCCCTGACTGGTGGGCACAACCAGTTTACCTTTCTTTCTTCACACCCCAGCCCGGTTTGTGGTCGAACTGCCCGTGCCAAGCACCCCGGCGGCCGGATAGCCACTCACCACTGAACCGCGAATCAACGGACCGCTCCTTGTACCTGAGAAACTCTGCGGCTGGTTTCTTCCCTGGCAGTGCAACGGGCCCCTGTCTTCCTCCACGACGAGATCCTCTCTTCCCCCGGACGAAGCACCGACTTGCACCCGCTGCCAGGAACAACTGCCCCCGCTGGAGCGTTCTCACCACTTTAAGGTACCCTGTCCGCCAGGCCTCCCTTTCTAAAGATTGCAACAAGTTAATAATAACTCCTTAACCTTCTGGACTGGGCTGGCCGCCTTGACCCTCTAACTGGTCCCTTTTCTTTGATCCAACTTCTTTTTGAACCATTACAAGACTTTTGTGCACTGCAACCGTGTGACCTTGGACACATTTCGTTTCGATCCTCTTAAAGCGGATCCGGCCTACTGACTCTGAATTCACGGTTTTACTTTGCCTTCCTCTCTTGCTATGTTCTTGTAAAAGTGTTGGTATCTGTTCCAATTTGTTCTCTGCTTTTCTCTCCCTTTTTAAAAACTAACTATTAGAGTGCCATCTACGCTAAGCGCTCACCGCTGTCTGAAAATAAGTGGGGCTTTACTTAAGACTTGTCTAATATTCTTTTAAGGGAGTGTATATCTTTTAGTGACCATGTTTTTGAATTGCTTACTATTAGTGCCTGTGTGTTTTTTTCTAGATGTGGTTTTAAATAAATAATTATATCTCTTTTACACCAAGCCCTGGTCAGTGTTTACTTGTTCTATTGTGTGCTCTTGACCTATTGTGAATACTCTGTATACTGCCTAACTCTTCTTGAGGGAAGTCTGACTGCTCAGCCACAGCTACCAAGTGAATCTGTGTGGTACAGACTGCTACCAAGTGGGTTTACTGCCAAACACCTGTAGTCCCAAATCTTTTGCAGTGGTCCCAGAGGGTACTGCACAGGTTTCTGCCTTACAACTGGGTATTTCCACTCCTGTACGCGTTTCCTCCGGTCCCCGTGATTCCTCAGGTAATCAGGAGGTTGAGAAAGTTCAGGAAAACCATGATCCTAATTGCCCCGGATTGGGCCAGGAGGACGTGGTACCCGGTCATTCTGGACATGTCCATCTGCCCTCCAATACGTCTTCCACAAAGAGAGGATCTTCTCTCACAAGAGGAAGGTCGGGTTCTCCATCCAGAGGTCAAGACACTCACCCTTCACGCATGGTTTCTGAGAGGCTAAGATATAAGGATTGGGACCTCCCGGATGACGTAATGGAGATTTTGCTTTCGGCCAGAAGGCCAGCAACAAAATTCCTATACCGGTGTCGTTGGAACAAATTCAGTAACTGATGCAGGGATAAGAATGTGGATCCATTTCTTTGTAATACTCCAACAGTACTTTCTTTTCTCTTACACTTAGCCAATTTGGGGCTCCAAGTTGGAACGATAAAAGGTTACTTGGCAGCACTATCTATCTTCAAGCGCTCCTTGGAAGAGGTGTCCTATTTTAAAATGCCTTTAGTCATTCAATTCTTGAAAGGTAAAATAGGGAAAACTAGGCTTCTCGGTACAGCTAGTCAGTTGGGCGACTCATTACGTATTTAATTCAGATGTAGTTGTTGTACCCAGATGTAGTTTGGGGACAGGAATAACCCCTTACTTCAAAACATATAATATCTTGTCGCAGGTCACTGGATTGACGGTAAGCCAAAATAAACCCGTCATAAACTGTGATACAAGTATGCCGAGGCATGCAAAAAGATCCAGGACAATGCGCCTTTTAGAATTGTAAAGAGTGTTTATATTGTATTGTCTTCCAATCTTGAAACATCCAATATTAACATTCGCCCTTGTAGTGATAACACGTGTTTCGGCCCTATGTGGCCTTTCTCAAATCAGGGCTACTGTGGTCATACTAGCCCTTTTGTACGAATCCGACGCGAGTGAATTCAGTTCTTTTTGGAAGATTATATATAAATGGGATTTGGTCCAACACACTTCGATCAAAAGAGGAGCTACTGACCCCCGGTGTGGTATGACCACACTAGCCCTGAATTTAAGAAAGGCCACATAGGGCCGAAACACGTGTTATCACTACAAGGGCGAATGTTAATATTGGATGTTTCAAGATTGGAAGACAATAAAATATAAACACTCTTTACAATTCTAAAAGGCGCATTGTCCTGGATCTTTTTGCATGCCTCCCATACTTGTATCACAATTCTTGAAAGGGTTGACAAATGTATACCCTCCAACACCTTTTCAGGTGCCCATCTGGGATTTAAATATAGTCTTAAAATTTCTCATGTGTGCTCCTTTCGAGCCTTTACATTCTTGTCCATTAAGACTGCTCACTCTCAAAACAATTCTGTTAGTGGCTATAACATCAGCCCGCAGGGTAAGTGAGTTTCAGGCACTGTCTTGTAAGCCTCCTCACACTATTTTCCATAGGGATGGGGTCATTTTAAAAGTTAAGCCATCATTCTTGCCTAAAATAGTGTCTGATTTTCATCTGTCACAGAAGATTGTTCTATCTTCCTTTTATCCTCCACCTCACGCTAGTAAGGAAGAGGAAAGGTTACAAAGACTGGACCCAAAAAGGGCTCTCTGTTTCTATATTTCCAGATTGACAAATCTCCGACAATGTGACCAACTATTCGTTGGATATACTGGGCACAAATTGGGCTTTCTAGTAACTAAACAAACTCTATCCAGATGGATAATTTTAGCCATCTCGGAGTGCTATAAATTGGCTGGAAAAGAGCCTCCGGATGAATTAAGGGCTCATTCAACCAGAGGCATGGCAACTTCCACAGCCCTTCAGAGGGGTGTCCCTGTGCAGGATATTTGTGCTGCGGCCACTTGGTCATCAATGCACACCTTTGTAAGGCACTACTGCTTGGACTCTACTTCTTACCAAGGTGACTATTTGCAAAAGCTATCCTTCATTCTGTCCATAATTGAAAAAAATTCTAGTACTCCCACCTCCAAAATTACCAGTGTTATGGGAGTCTATCATAAAATGAGGTATACGTGGGAGGACACAATCCATTCGAAGAACAAGTTACTTACCAACTGTAACGTTCTTTCGATTGGATGTTCCTCCCACGTATTCCTCATCGACCCTCCCATTCTTCCCCTCCGTACAGTTTACGCCAGTTGCACTCTAACTTCCTTAAGAGCCTAAAGACTTAAAACCTGATCAGCTGATGCGACCATGAACACCGTAAAAACAGAACTGAGGTAACGGGTGCTGCTCGAGCCCTTTATACAGTGGATGGCGTCGACTCCCGACGGCAGCCCTCCAGGGACATCGACTCCGCGGTCTCCAACAGAGCGCCCCCTGGTGAAAAAATGTTACGAAGCAGCTGAAGCTGGGATAACGATTATCATAAAATGAGGAATACGTGGGAGGAACATCCAATTGAAAGAATGTTACAATTGGTAAGTGACTTGTTCATTTCACTTATTCTACTCATGATTTTATCTGGTCCTATAATCTCCTTAAAACCTTATTTTCATAATTCTGCATATTGTGCATCGAGCATGTACATCTCCTATTCTTGGCTTGCATGGGCTTTTGACAGACAGCAGAAAGCTGCTGAGCCACTGTGTGTGCTCTGGCAGAGCTAGCCTCAGTGACGCAACAATGCATGAGCCCTGCAATCCATTTTTGGCGCAGGCTGCATTCTTTCCAGCAGAGACCTTGCCTCTACCATGTTTTAAGATTTAAAAAATGCATAGGATTTGACATTTACAAATGTATTCAGCTAGTAGTTAATTGCACCTTATATTTAAATAATAACTGCCTTCTTTTAGTGCCTCTCCATGTCTGTGTATATGATTATATTTGCATGAGAGAGCTTTCCCAGTGCCTCCCCTTCCAGTTGGTCCCTTGTAGTGCTTAGAAGAAGTCAAAAGAAGTCTTGCCTAATTCTAAAGCGCTTGTGGGTGCGGGAAGACCGAAGTTTCTTCCCAACATTTCCCCCTTTTGTTACTTCTACAGTAACAAACTCATCCCCACCTAACATCTCTACAACTCCAGAAATATTAGTTTGAATTTCGCTGTTTATTGTATGGCAAGGTGTTTTAGATCCCCCAATTGATACCATCATCTTTGCACTATTACGAGCTATATTGATACAACATCGGAGACCCAATTGGCACATGCAGAAGAGGACCAGGAAGAATACGATAACAGGCACCAGTATTTTACTGCTGCCCCCCGCCATGACAGGACCCAATCAAAGGCAAGCAATAGCCAATCCGTGTTCTGAACTCCATCTTCTTTCTTCATTTGAACACCTAGATTGTACACCGCCTTGATGATGTGGGATAGTGACCCATTCTCAGCATGCTCGGGTGGTACAAAAGTGCAGCAGCTGCTTCCCAACTTTTTACACACTCCTCCTTCTATGGCTGTTAGCAGATCCAGCATGTAGCAGTTCTGCATCATCATGAGTCTGAATGCATGCAGCTCTACTTTGATGGTGTTGAACCCATTCTCTGTCATTGGCCAGCTGGACTAGCTCCTATCGGACTATCTGCACCCACTTGGCGTTAGCAGCTGCTTGTACCCCAGGAACCAAAAAAAGATGAAAAGAAAGTCTCTGCTGAGCTAAAAAGTCGATACTCATCAGGTATTCCTCTGAGCAGTGTAGAATAGTCTTTCGAGATGTAGTTTGATCTCTTCTTTCTTCTCAGCTGTTAAAATCGTTATTTTTCTGGCAGCATACGCAATTCTTGTGTGATCTGCAAGTTTCTTTCTGCTTCTTTAGGTGCTGGAGTAGCTGTTAGCAGTAAGCTAATGGAAGTGGGGTCACGTGGGGTGAGCTGCTGGAAAAATCAAGCGGGGTAAATTACTTTCAGTATAAGAGCTCAATGAGGGGATAGGCCAGGTCAAGGATAGTATAAAATCAAATTGTCTTTATTATTCACATATTAAATTACATCATACATAGTGCTGAATCCATGGTAAAACAGCATAAAATCACACAATCATATACAAATAAAGTGCATAATTACCAAATACACACCCTGCAATACAGGATGGAACAAAAAGCACAATGCAAAACAAGATGGAAGCAAAGTGCACAAGAAAGAGAACCCTCATCAATAATATGACAGGAAAGAGCAGGACAAAAATTGTAATAGGAAAGGGGGAAAAAGAATTTAAGAAAAAGAAGAAAATCCCCTGCGGTGTCCTATTATTGTCCCCAATTTCAAATAAAATTTAAGAAAGATCTGACAAGCTTAAAGTGCAGAAATGGTAAAAAATGACAAACTGCACCACTTGTCTCCATTTCGACCTAAACAGTCAACCAACAGTACCTAGTGCAGCTACCACCAATCTCATGTGCTACACTGGTATCTCTAGGTAGGTAGTTTCGACGACCTCAAAGAAATTGTGTAAGATGTCTATCTCTTTAGAAGGAAAGAGAGAACAGACTTGACAGTCGTCTTCCTCAGGACAGGACAGAAATGGTTATAAATAATTGGAACTGCAATAAATGTACACAGACAATGGGTGGGCATCTTGATATTGTTCCCTGTGTCCTTCCATATAGCCTCATTCTTCCTCTGTGTATATGGATAATCGTTGTGATTCATCTTTATCCGATTCATCACTAAAATGCATCAAAAATTGAAGAAAAGAAAGAAGAAAAAAAGACAAACATGTAATAAGGTTAAAAATACATGGTTAAAAATCCTTGACCTAGCCTAGCACCCCCACAGTTACTCAATACTAGTAATTAAAGTATGGTTCTTGACAGGAGTCCAAAAACATGCACAGAAAGCTCAGATAGGAGTCCTAATGTGGGGACCTCAATGGGTACAGGGATAAGAAAATACATTCAGTCCCCAATAACCTGCCGCGGATATTCAATTAGATAAGTCCGACAATGCAGGTAGCCGGGAGAAGGGAACCTAAATAAATGAGGGCGCTCGCTGCAATCCCTGTGGCATATGCATGAACACACAGAATAACGCACTTAAACAGTCCAAAGTTCAACTTGAAAGTCCACACCTTCAAATTGGAGAACATCAGCTCCTCCTTGATACAGCCACAGGAGAGAGGGAGAGGAAGAGAAGACCCCTCCATTCCAGGGCAGAAATGTCTTGATTGAATGAAATTCACATGTAGAGGAACTCAGTATAAGTCCCACCAGTAGAATGTCTGCTGGCTGCAGAAAAGAAGAGAAAAGAAAAAAAGAAAAAGTGAAAGATGGAGGCACCGCCTAACCAAGACAAATAGAAAAGAGGCACATGCATCCATGGATCGTTAAGTTAAATTTATACCAATTTAATCCATATGTACATATATCGCCTCCATTGCCCCTGGTAGAGCTGGTGAATAGTGGTGATGAAACACCATTGTGTACATCAACCACTGGAGCCAGCACAAATAAGCCAATCTCTCATCGCGATATGTCAAGGTAGCCCTTTGATGAGCTCGGCAAGGGTTTCATCAGAGTGGATATAATCATTGAGCAGCAAACAAGTAATTCAACGGATGAAACTCTTTGACCTGTCCCCCAGTTAAAGGGGTGCTGGATAGTGCAGTGTTGATAAAAGTTGCACCGCCGTTCACAATCCGATCATATAGTGGGAATCAACAGATGACACAATTAATGTCCATGAAATTGAGATGTACAAGACCCTAAATACGTGTCGCCGTGTGGCAACAGGCTAGGATCTAGTTCCCTTCCAATGCATATAAATAACAGAAAAATGCCCTGTATCCCAATGCTTATGCGATAAAACTGAATCGGGACAAGAAAAGAGTGGCTGTTAACACCTCGACAGGCATTTCTTCTCCCTTCAGGTGTTCTTCCGGGATTACTAGTAGCACTGAGTGCAGGGTGGTCAGTGAACACTTGTCCCTCTAGGAGGGTATGAGGTGCAATTAGGCTTGTTGGCCACAAACCCAGTAGTAGTCCTTCACCGCTGCCATACCTCTCATCATAATGGTGATCAAAAGAGTGTGGTTGCACTGTGTGTTTGCGCCAACAGGAACTGCTCCTTCATTTCTAAAACAAAGTACATAGTCTATGGCTCTATGTATTCGCACTGGTTTCTCCATTGTTGCAATCCATGTCAGCCTTGTTATGTTTTGGGACCATATTTGCTCACACATATGGGGTCATTACGACCCAGGCGGTAAGTACACCAACTTTACCACCATGGTGTAAACTGTGTTTACACCATGGTGGATGGCGGATTTACCGCCCCATTCCAAGGTGAGTGGGGCGGTAAATCCCCATTTCCCATTTACCCTTTCCCATTCCCATTTTTGCCCCATAGGGCATAATGGGAGTGGGGAAGGCGCTAATTACGGCACCGTAAATTACGGTGCCGTAATTAGCACCAAGGCGGTTTAGCGCCATGGATTTTAACGCCTGCTAAAAGCAGCCGTTAAAATTGGAATCAGGCGTTAAGGGTTAACGACGGCGTTACCCCTTAACGCCTGAGTTGTAATGAGGCCCATAGTCTCTACTTGGGCTATTGTTTCTTTGCTGTACTTGATCAGTCCATCTGCCGGGCACATCACTGTGGTGCCCTGCCATTTGTCGTTGACATGTGAGTAACCTCCCAAAGAAAAATATGGTACTTGCAGACACTTGCTGTATTTTGTATTGCCATTGCATAACGCTGGCTTTAGATCAACGCTCCTCAACTGCACGCTGTGTGCCTGAAATGTGTCCTTTATCCTACATATGGCAAGATGTACCAGGCATTGTGCCTCTGTAATTGGGACTGAATGTGGAACTAAATCCTTAGGAGCCCCTGATGCATGCTGGATAAGTGCACACACTTAACAGCTTTCATTTCTCACTTTTCTTCCTGCAATATGTATATTGGAATACCAGCTGTTCGATGATTTTGAGTACTCTATGTCAGAAATGGCATCAGTGCTCAACCCCTTATATAAATCATACGTCATTCGTACTTCCCGTTTCATTCATCTAAGGAAATCTGTAGGGGTGGCGGCAAAAAGTGGGACATTGTTTGATTCCTCAGACATATTCATACTAGTATTATTTTCCAACTGTCCACCCCCCTTTATATGGCCACCCCATATAACAGACATACCCTCATACACTCCAACAACCACGACCAGTGTCATACAAAACAGTTTAATACTAAAAAAAAAAAAATGCGTCATTTCTAGAACATATTACATTCTTTTTAATATGATCCCTTCATAACAGAGAGGTTTGAACACGTCGGTCAGGTATCCTTGCTTATCCCTGGAGAGGAGAAAAACAGTTATCAAGAAAGAGAGAGAAAGAGAAAGGGAGAGAAGGAGACGGACGGGAAGGGAGAGAAAGAGAGGGAGAGATAGGGAGAGGGGGAGAAAGGGAAAGACCCTTTTCCCACCAGGGCCCGACAATCTATATGCAGTTTACGGAACGGCCCCATACGGCGAGGTAATGTACCACTTAATGTCCGTAATGTCATCCCTGTGCTGAAACGTTGGCATGTCAGACAGTGTATTGCTTTTTCCGAAATGCTCTCCTGGAGGTTTGGTACAAACCAGTCCTTCTGAATATCTGCCACAATATGTTGTTTGGAGCTGTGGGAGGGGAAATGGAGTTGCTCAAATGCCACAGAGAGTAATTTGTGGGGCATCACCACCTTCCCAGAACTCTCCTTTCTCCACAATAGATCAGTGGGAGACTGTTTACATCCCCTCTGCAACCATAGCTCTTTTTCCTCCTGGCAACTCTATAATCTGTGATATGGCAATACTATATATGGAACTCTGGTCCCACTCTATACGGGGGTGGTCACTGTACATTCTGTTAACATTATGTCTGGGAGATAGGCTGCCAACTTGGCCGCCTGGTCTGCAGCCGCGTTACCCTTAGAGATTTCGTCTGTGGACTTAGTATGGACAGCGCATTTGACGACTGCCACAGCGGAGGGCCATGATATGGTTTAAATCAGTTCTTCCAACAACCTTGCATGCTGTACTGGAGAGCCATCTGCCCTCCGAAACCCTCTCCTCTTCTACCGAGACAGGCCCGCATGTACTGTTGTCATGATATATGCTGAGTCTGAGTAGATGGTGACACACTGTCCTTGAGATGCTCTTAATGCCTCAATGAGAGCGACAAGTTCCGCTGCCTGAGCTAAATAGTGCATAGGTAATCTTTTCATGATCAGAACTTCATTCCCCCCCCCTTTACTGCGCACCACTGCCGCCCCGTGTGCCTCTGTTCCGTCTCCTGGTCATTTGTTGATGACCCATCAACATATAGTATCTCTCCTTTTGTCAATGCACTGTCTCTAGCTTTAGATTTACCCCCCTCTTCACCCTTGTATGTAGCACAGTCGTGCATTTTCAGGTCATCATCAGTGGATGCCTCTGTCAAAAATGTGGCGGGATTCACTGTCCTACACATTACTATATGAATATGAGGGATTGATATTATAATCTCATATATAGAGGATTTCTGAGTTTTCAAGGTCGATTTAAAAATGGTGAATAGTGAATGCTCCACAAAAATGTAACAGAGCAACCCATGACAATTGTGGAACTTTTCTCTATAGCAAATGCAGCCGCTGCGAGTGCTTGTTTGCACGCGAACTGTCCCTGCATGACTGAGTCGAGCGTCCCACTATAATAAGCCAATGGCTTATGGCCCATTGTGCTCTTTTGGGTCAATACTGCTGTCATGAGCCGTCCATCAGAGTGGGAAAATAAATCAAACTCCTGTGTATAATCCGGAGTTGCTAAAACAGGGGCCATGCAAATAGTTTCTTTCAAGTCCTCAAATTGTCTCGTCATTTCTTCAGTCCATTCCAATTTACCATTTTCTGTCTTCTGTCCTTTTCTGAGACTTAGTAACAGCGGCCTTGTGTAGGCTGCGTAGTCTAGGATCCATGCCCTACAATAATTACATAAGCTCAAAAATGGCTGCATTTCCTTGACATTACTGGGCCTAGCGGTGGCGCGTACTGCCGCCGCGCTATCTGGTAATATTTATTTTCCTGTTTGCAGAAATAAGTTGTCCCAAGTATAGTACCTCCTGTTGCCAGTTTTGTAGCTTCTTTTTATCTTTTTCAAAAAATATATGGGGTGCCTGAATAATATCCCTGGTCCTTCAGTCAACCATACAGAGAATATAACACAATGGACCAGTGGATAGAGGATGACAATGTACTCTTACTCACTTTTTGACTTAAAAAAACATTATTTTATTACAAAAATCATAAAAATGATGTGTTTCATCTATTCCATATATCTCATAATTTACTTCTCACATTCCATACTCCCATCACTCACTCATACTCATACTCCCCTCTTAGCAGTGTATCTTGATTTTACAAAATGATAATGTAACGCCTCTTATCTACAATGGTTATTTCACACAATGTTTTTCCCTTTCTTTACTACAGGTGAATATATCTGTATATCAGCATTCCAACAGATTTATAGGTCGACACATGTTTCGTTTGTCAGAACAGAACATCACAGATCGTGCCCTTTTATTGATGCAACCTTCATCAGGACAACATTTGTACTTGCTTCAGATACACTGGGGTGAGCCACACTATCTATAAAAACAATAAAACCCATTGTCATCAGTTGCTCTCCTTGTCATCCTCATTTCTTCAAATATCACTATTATTGTGTCATCTAGTAACTCTCAGAAGTAGTTACGCTCATTTGACTCACCTCCACATTTCGCTCTTGGAGGAGGTACACATGTTTTGGACAAATCCCAACAGGCCTTCAAAATCGACCAATTTCTTATTGAGATGCCTGCAAACAGAATAAACTGGGTTAAATCATACCCAATCTTTCCAGCTCAATTTAAACCCATTTAAGAACGTAGAGCATGTCATGCAAAGCGCAAGCAAGTGTGCGAGGATCGGGGGGAGTCTTTTTAATCACGCGCTAAAATACATTGTTTGTGTAATGCAGTGATACATATATCAAGCGTTCCAGTATCTGCTGTGGTTACTTTCTCATGTTACAATTTGAATGCCATTGAAATTTAACAAAAAAACTAAACAACCAACATAAATCGTCTTCACTACTAGGGTAAACGTTCCGTCCAAGCCCATTTTTAAAGGTGCAAATGCTCTGAGGCACATTTTAAAACCCATAAGTCACATCAGCCTGACGTCTCATAATGACACCATGTCCTGATGGGTATGCAAATGCTCATGGGGGTTTTTCATCTGAGGGATGGAACATGTCCCAGGTCAGCGTTTTCCAGGATTCATAGGTGGCACTGGTGTCTGACTCCGATTTATCTACCATGCTACCTCACACTCTTGTTTCCACCTCCACCCAATGTTCAAATTCCTTATGCCAGCGTACATATTGTGGGCCTTTGGGTGACTTCCACGCCCTTGCGATACATCTTTTGGCCAGTAGGCATGCCAAGTCCATGAATTTTGTGACGTGCTTAAACTTACTGTCTCTAGTATACGCACCTAGTAAACACTCCTTCGAATTCCAGATATATCTCACAATCCCGCTTTCCTGCAAGCATTGTCTATCTGCTCCCAGAATCCCCGAACATGCATGCATCCCAAGAACATGTGCATTAAATCCGCTTCATCCATGCCACACCAGGGGCACTTTGGTTGTGTAGCGCTGTTGAATTTAGCCACCCTGTGTGGTGTCATGTAGGTCCGGTACAGTACATTTAGCTGAATTAATCTAAAACGTGAATTTCTAGACACTTTGTGGGGGTGTATTAATATACGTTCCCATTCTTTCTCACCTATATCTTCCCCCAGATCTTGCCTCCCAGCGTCCCTTCAGCACCGCACTCTTGGGGTTGGGCCTATCTACTAATAGAGCATATATCCTAGATATCGGTTTCCAGTCATCTCCCAGGTTGTGCATCAGGTCCAGCAAGGGGCTTACTGCTGGTTCCTCCGGCCATTCCACTCTCTTCCCTTTTGCAGCCGCCCTCACCCTTTGATACCACGAAAATTGCTCATGAAGCAGCCCTTCCCTTTCCATTAACGAACAAAACTCCCTAAACACACCCTCCTCATACATATCTCCCCATGTGTATATGCCCCAGTTTTCCCATTTGCAGGGTCCTCCCTGTCCCTGCAAATGTCTGCAGCTATTGGAGTCTCGGGTGAATAGGGGTTTTTCAGTTTCAACAGTGCCAGGGCCCTATGCCACACCTTATGCCCCAGTATCACCAACATAGACGTGCTACCCAGGCAGCACTGTGGCAACCACAGAATCTCTTTTAGGCGTGCTTGGGCTACCTGGCTGCGCAACCGGACCGATTCAGTAGTGGCTTCATCAGAGAGCCACCTAGTTACGTGGCTGAGTTGCGCCACCAAATAATACCTCTCCAAGTCCGGTAGCTGTGTTCCTTCCTCTTTGTGGGGGAGGCAAAGTTTTGCAAGTGCAATTTTAGGACGGGCCGTGCCCCACAGGAATCCCAGAAGCAGCACATCCATCAATCGGAAGAAGGAGGCCTTGATGTAGCAATGGACATTGTTAAAGTAGTACAAAAATCTTGGTGAAATTATCATTTTAGATATAGCTCTCCTGCCCATCAGCGAGAATGGTAGTATGGACCAAAATAACATGGATTTTCTTAAGCCTTTCACCACAGTTGCTGTTATACTCTCATGCATCCCTTCCGGTATGTGCCTTATATTCACCCCCAAGTACCGAAACGATCGTAGTTGCCAGGGTAGCCCCACCTCTGGTGGTTCTCCTATCTCTATCCCTCTCAGGCTAGCCAGTGGGAATATGCAGGACTTCCTTTTGCTGAAACGGATCCCACACACCATTGCGTACCTATCCAGTACTTCCATTATCAGTGGTACATTCATGGGCGGATTCTGTAGGTATATTAATACATAATCCGCATACAGCAAAACCAAGTGGCTTACCCCGGTCCCCCCCGTATGCCCGCCTCCAGGAACTGTTTGCGCAGGTAGATCGCTATGGGCTCCAACCCCAGCACGTACAAAATGAGTGATAGTCGGCACCCCTGTCTAGTTCCTCTTTGTATGTCCCATGCAGATGACACTAGCCACCCAGATTTGACTCTTGCCACCCATGTGTTGTATAAGATCTGTACCCATTTGATAAGCTGGCTACCAAACACAAACTCTTTCAATACAACAAGTAGCCATTCCCAGTATATCGAATCAAAAACCTTTATCGCATCGAGTGAGAGTCCTGCGCACTGCTCTTGAGAATCTACGGTTTGTGCAATTACATGTTGTAGCCAGCGTAAGTTCATGGCTGTGTTGCAGGCCGGAATGAAGCCGTTTTGATCCCAGTGTATCAGGCCCCTGATCACCCTACTGAGCTGCCACGCCAAAATGATAGTCAAAATCTTCATGCCATAATTCAGCATTGCCAAAGGCCTATAGGAGTCGCATTCGTCTGTGGGTTTCCCCAGCTTGGGTATCGGTACCCCTAGTGTTTCTCTCATGCTTGCTGGGAGTAACCCCTTATCATAGGGTTCCGCGTACACCTCATGCAGCACCGGTGCAACCACTGAGGCGTATGTTTTACAGAACTCCGGCGGGAGTCCGTCGCTACCTGGAGCCTTACAAGTGGCCAGTGATTTAATCGCCTTGTCTATTTCCTCAGCTGTGATATCCTGTTCCAATGCCTGACCCTGTGGCGCGCCCAAGTTCGGTAGCCCTCTTTCCTCCAGAGTACCCAATATGTTCTCCTGAGGGACCAAAGTGTCAAGTCTATATAGTTGGGAGTAAAATTCGGCAAATATATCATTTATTTCTTGCTGAGTCCTATGTGTGGTGCCCTCCTCATCCTTAAGTTCTATAGTTAGGTGTCTTGGGTGTTCCCTCGTGCAGAGCCATGACAACAATCTGCTCGGTTTTTCCCTTCTGCATGCATCCTAGTGCTTTTAACCATGTAGTCAAATTTAGCTAACCTGCCCCAGGCTTCTTGACAGCTCACCCTAGTTTCAGCCAGTACCCGCTTCTCCTCCCTGTGTCCCTGCGTCTGATTCTCCATTTGCTGGATGTTTTCCTCCAGCTTCTCCAATTCCGCCCTAAGCATTTTACGGTTGCCTCCTGCACTCGCAATGACCTCCCTTCTCACCATTACTTTCATCGCCTCCCACACTGTACTCCAATCCTGCACACTCCCCACATTCCGCTCCAAGTACTCCTCAAGTTGTACTTTAAGCCCATCCCAGAAAATCTGGTCCGTGAGTGCGTCTATGGGCATGCGCCACAGCGGTATGGGTGGCTTCAGCCCCCTCATTTTCCAATCTAGCAAGAGTGGTGAGTGGTCTGCTATTGTCCTGCCCAGATATTGTGCTGACACTATTTCCGCCAACTGGGCTCTTTCTACAAAGAGATAATCAATTCTGGTGTACAGAGCATGGGGGGAGGAGTAATATGACTAGCATCTATCCCCAGGGTGAAGTTCCCTCCATACATCCACCAAATCTAGGTTATGGAGCGGAGCGTTAAGCGGCGAGGGTGCCGGGCCTATGTTGTTCGGAGGTGGGAGTGATCTGTCTAATCCTGGGTCTCTGACACAATTGAAGTCTCCCCCCTTATAAAAAAGCACTCTCGGTGTGCTGCCAACTTTGCACATATCAAGTTTAGGTGTGGTGGGATACCATGGTTAGGAAAGTAGGAGTTGACTATACACACCTCCACATGTTCTATTTGACCCCGTATAATTAGATACCTCCCATCAGTGCCAGTCTCTACTTCCAGCAACTGAAATGACGCAGCAGCGTTTATCCACGTGAATATTTCACGAGCATACTTAGAGTATGCCACCGCCTATCCCTGCCCCCTCCCAACCCCGAGCGCTCCTTCACCTTCTCTAGCTCGTTTTCCGTGTGGTGGGTTTCTTATAATAGCGCAATGGCCACCTTTTTCCTGTTAAGGAAAGATTTCACGCGCTTACTGCGCAAGTATGTGCCCATCCCTCTCACATTCCACGTCAGTACCTTAATATTAGCCACCATACTTGAACATAGCCCGACTCTTCCGGTCCCTCAGATCCGCCACCCAGCCAATCATTGCGAACCCACCCTCCCCCATCCAACTCCCTAGCCTCCTTGCTTGCCCCTCTCCCATCCGCTCTCCTAATTAGACATTCAGTTACCCGGTTTCGTGAAGAACAAAACAACATCCAAACTGGCAGCGCTCAGGTGCCCCTGCACCGTTGTAGCCCATACAGCCCCGTGTGTGCGAGAAAGTAGGTATCAGCAACTGGCCGACACCAATATACGTGCGGGGTAGTCCCTTCATGTAACCGTCTGAACTCCGGCACCGCGCACGCAAGGCAGCTGCTGTAGCTCCACCATAACCTGATTCATCAGGATTCATCGGAATGCACCAATATAGATGCATCCGAACAACTTTTCAGTCATCCGATTCATCATTGTGAATCCGACACAAGCAAAACAAAGGGTGGGGTGTCGTGCAGAGATAGCTGGAACTCTGTTTTTGTGCAGCACGTTAAAACGTGCTGTGGCCCTGACGAAAGTGGGAGAATAATTGACACCACTGAAACCAGTAGGCCAGATTTGACCCTTTTGAGTAAAGGAATACACCAGCGACATGGTGAGAGGGTCAACAAATGAAATAAATTGTGTTTGAGTACTTCAGTTTCCAAACCGAATGGGTGGAAAGTGTTTTTTAGAACAACTCTGCACTAGTAAAAAGCTTGGGTGCAAAGTGTGTTCTCCTTAAGTACCCACACTTGGGTTCTGTTCTTCTAACAAATCAAAACAAAGTGTTTTGGGTATATTTTAAAGTGTGGTAATGCCTAGCAAAGAAAAAGAAAAATGTCATTTGCAAAGCAATTAACACACACTCTGAAAAAAGCATGCTTGTAGAAAATATTAGTGACTAACATGAGATAGGGCCAGTTCTCTCTCCCTATCCCCTCACCCTAGATAAGCAGCTCATCAGCGCGATCTAGGGATAGCAAGTCCACAAAGGTTTAGCAAGATATGTTGGAGGGCAATTTATTTGTAGGATACACTTTTGGTAGGAATGTTTGGGGGAATTCACAGGTGGGAACTCCCCTTGTAGTTTTAGCAACTGGCCGACACCAATATATGTGCGGGGTAGTCCCTTCAAGCCCAGGGCAGGTGGCTAATCATCACCCCCGTCCAGGCTATAGTCAGTTGCAGCGGCTTCGTCCGCCATCTATCCCAGCACACCCATCCGTAGGTGCAGCTTTTCAATATCCGGTAGCCCCACCCACTTCTTGTAGTAACCTTCTTGTCACTTGGTCGGCTCTTCTCCGCCGTCCAGATTGTTATGTTCCATCCACATCTCGGCCGCGGCCGGGGGCTCAAGGATGATCGCTCTGCCTTTGTAGATCACCTTAAGTCTTGACGGAAATAAGCATATATTTAATGTTGAGCTGTCGTAGTTTGGCTATGACCGGCACAAACGAGTTTCTTGCTCTCTGTGCTGCCTGCGTGTAATCCGGATATATGGCAATGCTCGAGCTGTCCCTTTGTATTGTCCCCCCTTCCCGTGAGAATTTCAATATTACCTCCCTGTCTTGGAAGTTCAGGATCTTAGCTATCACTGTATCACTGGGTGTGGGTGAGACGCCGGTGGTGGTCTTTTCTGCAGGGAGCGGTGCACCCTTTCCACCACGAACCATTGCGAGAGTTTGCCAGCCCCTATCTATTGTAGTAGCAAGTTCTCTACGTATCTTGTGGGGTCTGAGCCCTCTAGTCCTTCAGGAATTCACAGTAACCAGCCTTTATTCCGCTGAGCACGCCCTTCTGCGTCCTCGGCGCTGAGTTCCAGCATGGCAATTCTTCTCTCAAGTTCCTTCACTTGCACCTCCAAGTTCTTTGTGGAGGCACTGGTTTCTTTCAGTGTTACCTCTGCGGTTGTTACTCTCTCTGCCAGATTGCGTGCGTCTTGCCTTATCAGCTGTATGTCTGTTTTGACATAATCTATTCTTGTTTCAAGTGACGCCCTCAGCGCTGCTATTACCGCCAGTACGTGGTCATCTTTGTTGCCGTGTTCAGGCGCCCCCTCCGCTTTCTGTGCCATGGTATTGCTCTGTGCTCGTGCCCTGGCTGCTCCCCCAAAAGGGTCCATGATTGTGTTCTTGTTCTTCCCCTTGGTTGGGGACATGACAGTGATCACCGGTGTGGGGGCAGGCCCTCAGTGTCAGCCCAGCGCCCTATTCGCGTATCGGTGCTCAGCGTGAGGTCGCTGCTGATCACTGGGCCCGTGGGCCCTTTCTCCTCGGATGACTGTGCGTGGGCACGATATGTCTTTCCACCACCCTGTGCTGTTTGTAGGTCTGCAACCCGCCAGCGCCTGCTGTGCTCACAGCCACCTTTGCCCCTGCCTTTCCTTAACCCTAGAGTTCACCTAGCAGACCCCTTGAAGTGTCAATCCACTTGCGTCCACCCCTCGGCACGCCAGGCAGGGGAGTGCTTGCAAGTGGTGGGTGCCCCACTCTGGGAGAAGGGGGCCTCTGTTTGTCTATTTAGGGCTTAGCATGCCAGGCTGGTGTCAACTGGGCACTTTCCGATGCGTGCTGATTCGTTGCCTGTTCCGGGCTTGCCCACCTCACCCCCTGTATTCCTTACTAGTTTCTGCACCCCAGCGTGGGGATAGCAGCGGTAGCCGCCGTAGAGTAAATCTGGTGCTGCCACCATGCACGCCTCCCTGGCACCTTCCAACCCTCACTTCTTGTGTGTGGAATATTGCACAGTGAGGCCCAGCGCGCAAGAGTTGACGAACCTGGTGCGGGTCTCTGGGTGGCTGTTCCAAATGCCTATCCCCGGCTCCACCAAGCCCCCAGGAAAGTCATATGTAGCACAGGTTGTTCATGCGGTCGTGTGCTAGCCTTATCATTTATATGTTGTGCTTCACCATCAACCGCCGCATTGAGCCGCTGTATTTTTACAATTTGTCTCCCCTCACGTGTCCCTGCTAGATACCTCCAAGGTAGCAGGAGTCGCTACCACCAATTTCGTCCCAGAAGCGTTGGTGTCCGTGGGCCGCGCAGCTGCCTTAATGCCAGTTACTCCAGCCTTGCGTGTCTTAATGCACGGCTAACAGCCTTGTAGCGCGCACAGTCTTAGTGACCTCCTGTACAAGGTCTCCGGGATCTTAGCTACCTCCACGTACCTTGCAGTGCAGGTTCATCTGCGCCTCTCTGCAGCGCCCTTCGGTGAGTGTTGGGGCTCCGGTCAGTCCGCTCATCGTGCCGTGCAGCCTCTATTGTTCGGCTCCTATTCCGGGGCCGGCAGCCCAGCTGCGTACCTCACCCCACCAGGGGCTCTCCTGCACTCCGCTGGTTCGTTTTCTCCGGCACTGTGGGTGCGACCAGCTCCTCTTTTTGCTGTCGTCTCTCCGTCCAAGACGCACGCCGGTCCTCCCTCAGTCGCCATTTCTTGCAGTGTCGGGACTCCGGAGCGGCTCACAGGACTTCCGGCTCCTCTCCACCTTAACTCCTCACGATTTCATCAGCCACTCTGGGTCCCACCAAGCACCAGGGCGCCAGGCTATGCGCCGAGCCCTCTGCTGCAATGTCGTACATGGCCGCTCCTCCACCTCAGCACTGAGTCGGAGTTCCAACTGCCATCTTGTTTTACAGGTCTCTCACTTTCGGGTATTCGTTCTTCATGGTGGCTTCAACGATTTCACCCGCCAGGGCTTCCAAAAGATGGGGAAACGCTTCCTACGCTTGTAGGTATCTTGAGGGTAGCATAGTGCAGTTCAGACTGCTGCCTTGTAGGATCAATGTAACGATCACGACGAGAGCTCAGCTTCAGGACGTCCTTACTCCATGGACTCAGGCCACGCCCCCCTGCTAAAGGGATACTAAGAACCTCGGCAGAAGAACAAACAGAACCAAGGCAACTCCCTCTAGGTGTATCACCCATAAAATACACTGAAATCATGACTGATTGAATTCTGCAACAAGAGATAATGTTAGATTTTGAGCATCCAAAGGAGGAGTGCCCAGGAGTCAAAGATTTGGATTTCGAAGAATGAAATGATTTAATCTCACTCACAGGTCAGACCTACTATTCGCCCCCAATCAAGAGGGGAAAAAACACCAGTAAGGCAGCAAAGCGTACCCCACGGGTTTCGTTCTACACCCTCAGGAACAGGGCGGGGGGGGCGTGATGCCAACATACCCACTAATAAACCCACAGTCTCTACTATCCCTGCAAGCACTTTCAACTTTGCAAAGTTTATTGGGACAACTCAACGCAAGGCTGCCACAGCCTCAGCCGATAACCCAACACAGGGGAGACCAAGTAGCGCCAAGTCAGCAGGCCCACATGGTTCAAGGTAGAGATCAGGGACATTCGTCCCGAGACCATGCCAAATGCTCACGTTCAACGTACAGGTCTCAATCATCACCCAGGACCCCTCCTCCATGTAGATGTAGTCCGCTAGTAGGCAAACAAGAGAAAAATGAGCTAGTGGACACAGACCAGGACACTGATCCAAGGGACACAAGCTCCTCCACCACATCTGACTCCCATCGCCAAAATGATACCTGGGATACATATGATGCAGACCAAGAAACGCAAGGTAGCCCTGCAGAGCCTTCCCCACCAGACAGCATTGGTGTTTTCCCTGCCATGGTCTCAAAGGCGTGCCAAGAATTTGGATTGACGCCGGCGGAAGAAAAGAAAGACTGAAAAGCTGTGTTTTCTATACCCATTCTGGATCACCCTTTCACTGAACCTGCAGTACAAGGAAGACTGGACAAAATGCTCAAGGCACCGGACACGACCCCTAAACATCTACCATCTCAGCCCTCTCCGGAGTCAGTGGTGTCACGGCGGCTAGTCGCAAAGCGCGTTTGCAGGACACATGTGCTACACCCCAGGAAAACGAAGGCAGAAAAATAAACGCTTCTGGAAAAAATAGTACTAACCATCGGGGCAACAACAGTTAAAGCGGCCAACGCCCTGGCCATAGTGGCCCGCTATGACCGCGAAATGTGGCACAGGCTGGCTCCCATCCTAGAACATTTGCCTGAACAGCAACGAAAGGAGGCCATGACAATTGTACGTCAGGACGAGGAGGCCTCGAACCATAGTTTATATATCACAGTGGACCCTGCAGAGACGGGGTTTAAGCAGTTAGGTAATGGGGTAGTTCTGAGAAGGCAAGGATGGCTACACTGCACCGACTTTAGACAGGACGTGCAACATAAGGTCGTGGACATGCCATTTGAGGGCAAAAACGTTTTTGGCGACAAAATCAACGAGGCTCTTAAGGCCATGAAGGCGGACTCTGATACTGCACGATCACTAACGGCTTTACACTGCAGAAGGTCTTTTCGTCCCTTTCGGGGAGCCTCATGTCAAACCAGGTTGTCTTCAACAAGAGACTCCAAAGGCTAAGCAAGATCCGGCTATTACTCCCAGGGATATAGAAGGAACTACCAGTCTTCCCAACGCACCAGGGACTACCGCCAACCGCAACGCAAATGCGGCTCAGCTACCTCGCAGAGTTAGGCACAACAATCCCCAGCAATGACTGCCCCAAAGACTCACCAGTGGGAGGAAATGTGGCGCGTCACATCGGCACGTGGCAATCAATAGCAAAGATGGGTGCTAGATGCCATCCAACACGGCCATCTGTTCGAATTCAAGCTCAAACAGAAACCCTTACCTCCCATAACGGTGTCACATCCACACAGTCGAATCTTTCAGAAAGAGGTGCGTCAAATGTTAGCCAAAAAATCACCCCTCAGGACTTTCACGAAATGCCTAGCTCCAGTGGCAGCTTTCCTCAGAAAGCTGGGTCACCAAGCACGTCTACCCAGACCTAGACGACTGGTTGGTCAGGGACCCAAGAAACAGCGACTTCACTGACGCAGACGGAGACTCTACTCCAACAATTAGGATTTACGATCAACTACACCAAATCCTGTGTAGTGCCATCCAGAGGTCTGGTATTTCTGGGTGCAAATTTCTTCATGGCGCAGAGCCTAGTCAAGCCCTCAACCGACAGAGTGCACATGTTGATGACTGAGGCACGCTCATTCACCCCAAACAAACAACTCCCGGTGCGCGGATACATGGCGCTGCTAGGAACCATGTCGTCCGGCATTCCCCGAATACCCAATTGCAGACTACACATGCGACCGGTGCAGCAGTTTCTGGCAACCAGATGGTCGCAAACCCAAGGTTCCTGGGGGAGACAAAATAACCACCACTCCTGCGCTCTCAACATCAATGAAATGGTGGACAGTGCTTGACAACATCTCGAAAAGGATGCCACTGGTAGAACTGACCCACCAACTCACGATCGTGACCAATGCCTCCTTGGCGGGGTGGGGAGCCCACCTGGGCCAACACCAGATCAAAGGCCTATGGTCTCCTGAAGAATCGGCCCTGAACATAAATGCCCTGGAGCTGCGAGCGGTTAATTGGGCCCTAAAATCTTTCCTTCCGCTGATCTAGTATTTTGTAGTGCGGACAATGCCACCACAATGTTTTACCTGTGCAAGCTCGGAGGAACAAGATCAAGCACTCTGTTTTAGGAAGCTCAAACTATCTGGCACTGGATCATTTGCAACAACATCGTGCTACAAGCAATCCACCTGCCGGGGATTTACAACCAGTTGGCAGACGGCACAATCCCACAAATGGCGCCTTAACAGCAACCAAATAAACAGGATCTTCACAGCATGGGCCCAACCTCCGCTGGACCTCATCGCCACAATGTCCAACAAACAATGCAAAGAATTTGCAAACAGCTTACCAAACCCAAGCTCTCAGGGAGAAGCGTTCTCATTCCCATGGTCTGACGTCTTTGCATATGCGTTCCCTCCAATTCCTGTAATCGAAGAAAATCCAGATGATCGGCAGATGCCCTTGCAAAATAATTCTTGTGGCACCATAGTGGGCCAGACAAACCTGGTTCTTGGACCTCCTCCAGGTATCGGCAGACAGCCCAATCCATCTGGGCTCCCACGCCGATCTCCTGTCGCAGAACAATGGTCCAATCCTGCATCACGACCCACGCTCCCTCAATCTGACAGCGTGGCTCCTGATCACGCCGAATTACAGAACGCCAGGTCCCCAACTGAGAGAGCATTGGGACCCCTTGGATGTTAAAAGGGCGTTAAAATACTTCCTGGACTGGACAAAATCCTTCAGAGTAGCAAGACAGCTCTTTATCGCTTTCAGACCCTCGAACAAAGGGAAAGCCATCCCAAAGTAGGGTATCGCAAGGTGGATATCCTCAGCAATTTCCTTCTGCCACACAAAGGCCAACAGGCCACTGCAGACTACAACCAGGGCACATTCTACAAGAGCCACAGCGGCTTCAGCAGCTATCTGGTCAGGAGTGCCCATCAAAGACATTTGCCAGGCAGCAACATGGGCAGTGCCCCACACATTCACTAGGCACTACTGCATGCAGCAACAGCATGCGGAAGACGTGCAATTGGGACAAGCAGTCCTTCAACGGCTGTTCCAGTAAGGTAGGTCCTGCAGCTTCCGTTTTTTTGTTTGTTGTAGTTATGTATGTATACTTCTGGCATGGGCATAGAATGCAGAGGTTTTCAAGTCTTTGTTTTCCTGGTTTTTCTCCCAGTCATGTATACTGCTATAACATCTATTCACAGCATGTGAATCTATGAAAGATCCAATGCTGGAGAAGGGAGTAGTTTCTTACCTGTAACTCCATTTCTCGGGCCTTGCTATCTTTCATAGATTCACATGCACCCTCCAGCCTTCCCCTTCAGGCAAAAATCCTAGACAGGGGATTATCCTCCAGCTTGAGTGGTTAAAATCTGAGGGGAAGCTGCTGGGGCGGAGCTACACACTAGACGTCGGACCAAAAGCACCCACAACGATGTGGGTGGGACACTCAAGGTGTCAAAAGTTGTTCCGTAGGAAAAGTACTAAATTAAAAGTAACTGGCGATTCCCAGCCTGACGACAGGCAATATTCACAGCATGTGAATCTATGAAAGATCCTAATGCTGGAGAAATGGAGTTACAGGATACAAACTACTCCCTTCTAAGTGCTGTAAAAATGTGTGATATCATCACCCAATGTCATTATACTCTTATTAGTTGCAATATGACGGAAACCTGGGACTGCAGGTTACTCACGGATCTCTGAAGCAAGTGCTTAACAAGAGGCTTGGGGACTCTCTCATCTGATATAAAGGACATTTTGTGTAAATGAAGAAAGGAACTGGATGAGACCACGTATTACAACTGTTTTATACTACTGCCCTCAGTTATATCCGGGGCAGCAGGTCAGTGGACTGGCATACACTAGCAGAACAAGCCCTTGTCGGAAAGAGCTTTAATACGGTTAGAACATTTCACTCCCTCTTGAACAGATGGAGAAAGAGGTGAGATATTGAACTGTTGGTATAGAAGGTGCCTCTGCCAGCCAGTATATGCCCCATGCCACTCTCTTCTATGGTGCTCCCTACATTCCAATGTTCTATTGTCCTTATGTGCATATGTAGGTATGCACGGTTTTTATATAGCACAATCGTAGCTGTGATCTACACAGTGAAAGGTTACAGTAATATGGGTACAAGTAAAAGGACAGGCATTTAAGGGCACACTTAGAAGGAAATGGAGGCAGACAATACAGAGGGTTGCCGACAGGCAGGGAATAGAGGTTAAGTTTGTCCAGACAAGATAGTCAACAACTTATTTACAGATTCTAATAATTAAAAAACAAACTTACAATAAGGAAAAACTGTATAGCACCATAGTTGCGGGAAACGCATGAGGGCTCAACCCACCACCCTCACTTTGTGTAAGTGACAGATGAGGCGAGACAGCTGTCTTATTTGTATAGTGACCAGTGGCGGAGTAAGAGTAAAAATCTGAGCGCCTTTTAAATCTCAGCACATACAGCCTGGCCGTACTGAGCAGAAGAAGACAGTATGCTGGCATCATTTGGAGGGGGTGAGGGGAAGGGCAGGTGGGGAAAGCAACAAAGGTGTTGTTACACGTCAGAAAAATCAAAAGTGGGCAGCCCTCGGACTACCAGGGAATGCAGGCTTTCATTAATTCCTCCAGAGACATCACCATCATTATTATTATTGTTATTCATTTTGTGGTTTCTGCGCAATTTAAAGTGAAAAGCAGTAACTAGCAGGCGTGCTATCCCACTGAAGTTTTGAAGAAAAAAGCCCTCCTGTTGCGCTTCTCGAAGTTAAATAAATATTCAAACAAAAGTGTTCAGATTCCTTTTAGTTTTATTTAGATTACAATTCTAGCCAAAAATTGGCACATTTACGTCCAAAATAAAGTAAATGTTTGTTAAAGCAAAGTGCATTCTTATAAGAGTATCAACAGTATGAGATTTTGAGTTGTTCGCACTAAGATTTTAGTCTGTATCCTTTGAAAAAGTCCTGTGGAATCTTGAGTTGTTTTCACTAAGATTAATTCTTCACGCATTTCAGGACGTGGAGCCGGAGCGTTTTCTGTCTCTTTCCTGGATCTTTTTGTGGACAATTGCAGTGCAAACAGCCTCGCATTTTCACCAGGAGGACGTCCTTAGCTGTAGCACTCGAACTGCCTGGACTAAAAGAAATAGACAAAGCTGTATTTGTTTATATCTCCTTAAAGGGCTTCTACATACCTTGGCCACGCCTCCCCACAAGCCCGCCCGGATTGTGCCTACATTATCCCACGTCATAGCGCACCCGCGCGCGCACTCGGCAAGTACTATAAGTACTGTTTGCTGTTCGCGGGCCGCGTGGTCCCGGTCTCAGGTATTAGTTACATTCTATTACAACCTCCATTCCCTTGTATTTAGTTTACCTTTCCACTTTGTGTTTTGTATTTAGTGTATGATTCCTTACACCTTGACTACCAGTATGCCGCCAATCCTAGAGATTCGAACGAAATTAGTAGAGGCTGGGCACGAAAACGCCATGAGAAAATTCTTACTCCAACCTCGACTAACAAGTTTATTACCATGTGTAGGGCGGACTACAACTCAGCGCTCACAATCAGTTTCTGATGGCATTCAACTGTACCCAACTGGAGGGATTAGGTCGGAGGATAAGAGTTACTCTCACCATCCACTCCAGCAACACAAACACTGCCCATGAGGGCCGATGGTGCAGACCAGCCGCCTGATCCTCTAATTCTTGGTTTCATGTCCGCAACAATCTCTGATATGTCAACTCGAGAAACCAACTCGTATGGTGCTCCCACCGACAATACGCTAATAGCAGCCTGCACTACAGGTGACTTACGACCTGTCACAGCCCTTCTCCTGGGAGACAACATGCCACAACCTGTTCAGTGTTCAGTTCTGGCCCAACATAAACTGAGACAGTATTATATTCATTTAACTATGATTGGAGAAATAGAGGAGGAGGATCTAGAATTTATGAACCTCTCGAATCGAACTGAGGAGCGTTCAGAAGAAGTTCTATATGTATGTTCAAACACCGGTGATTTAATTCAGCCAGAGCAAGGTTTCAATAGCCACTTTGGCACAACTGATGGAATTCTATCACCTGTGCTGCCTCATGACAATACAGTTCCACCAAAATCAATGGTATCTACTGTAACACACCCGGCGCCCCTCCCCGAATTAACTGAAGAAGTAGATTCTTTCATAGCCCCCACTCCGAGATAACCACGTTTTGACCAAGGCTCTAGAGTATCCGATTTTTTTCTTAACCCCAATCACAGAGAGAGATACTCATTTCCAGAGGCCCCTGCTTTGAACAATACGTTGGCAGCAATGAACACAGCCTTGTTAGCTGTGGCAAAACTATACGAAGGGCTAGATGCAAAGGTATCCAAACAGACTATCTGTCTGGAGCATCTGCTGTCCATATATTAAAAAATCATAACACAACCCAAGTCGTCTGATCAGATCCAAGAACCATTGAGATCAAAAATCACTCAGGCGGCTTGTACACAAACAATATAGGAATAGAATCAATTCAACCCAACCTGCCTATGGCACCGGTGTCAGACCAACCTATCATTACAATTCGAGACACTAGCACCCTTGATAGTACTACCAAGACATCTGAAGGCTCAATCATGGTATCATCAACTAGTCCTAAAGAGGCCCCTACGTCCGAGTTGGTCGGCGTAACAATGTCAAATGGTCATGCAGCTGTTCCAGTACCTGTTGTTAGCCTCAAAACAAGCCAATCTTCTTGTACCTTAACGTAAAAAAAAATGTATTTGAGGTGTTTAACACAGCAACTGCTAAACCTACTACACTACGGGCCACTAAAAGAAGAAAACTCCATGCCGTCAAACCTAAAACTCCTGCAACAAAATCAATGGCGGGGAAAAAACAGAAAAATCCTGGGGACTCATTAATCGATCAGATGAATACATCCATATCTGATATTGACATCCAGAATCCTGAGGCGACTCCAATGATTGTACCGGTGGTCCTGCACAAACCATTGGATGATTTAGTGCAGATGGTTGAAAGCAATAACGCACAACGAGTTTCCGGGTTAAAAAGCTCCAAAGCAACTTCCCCGGTCTCCTCAATTGCTGCTGCACTAGCATTAGCGGCGTCTCTCAATTTCCCAGCTGGAGGCCAGAATGCCCCCATATTGATGGCGATTCAGACGCAGCTACAGAAATCTATTGAATCATATCTGAAGTGTTTACCAACTAAATCACCTCAGATAGCAAGGCAAGAACACTCCGATACCATGCATCCAATAATCATGGGCGACCAGGCCAAGGCTTATTTTTCACAACCTGATAGCAGACAAGTTCCGCAGTCTGATGGCCAGTCAATCCAGAGCTCAGTGGCACAGTTAGCTCCGCCAAAAGATGACTGTTATGCGAAAAATGTGGAGGAACAGATTAGAACCTCAGTGGAGGCATATTTGACGCGCAATACCAGTTCTAATCTACAGTTGAAGTCTTTACATCTGCCCCAGATTTCTGTTCTCCCTCCTGCCCCTGTCCCTAATCAGACCTCAGTTTCCCGACAGGAGCTACGCGAGGAGATCAAGGCCTCTATTGAAGCCTTTATCCAACAGTCAAATGAGATTAATTTATCTAAACTGACATAAAAAGGGTGTCCCGTGCTCAAGCCCCTAATAAATGGGCCCCAGGCAATTATTGCCAGTCACCAAGACGGAAGGGCCCGTTCCCCGGGAAGGCTACCAATGTTGTCGAGAGATCGTCTAGCACAAACCAAAGCTAAGCAAGACTCATCTCACCATCGCTTTGTAATTAAATGCAGAGAAGCACCATTCAAGTCTTATGATCTGAATCGGTCTAGCATTCTTAACATCTGTTCAGAAATCCCTGCTCTGTCAGCCATCTCATCATTGGATATTGAGCAGATTGAATTCACGAACCATACTGACCTGTCGGTCGTCCGCTTATATATTCGATCCTCATTGGTAGCTGAGACCCTTTGGCAGGCTAGAATGGCACTTTCGAAGGGATTGTGTCCTCCGACGTATTCCTTATCTTAGATATCTCTTTCCAGCTTTGCTGGCCTCGGAAAATTTTTCTCTAGAGGGCGCTGCGCGTCGACGTCCGCCGAGTCGATGTCCCTCGACAGCCGCCGTATCGACGTCGACTTCATCCTGCCTATAAAGGCCGCGCGCAGCGTCCGTTGCTCAGTTCCGTTTTTCCGCGCTTATCCAGTGCCTCGGAATATCGTTGCTCAGTTTTGTAGAGAATTTATCCTATTTCCTCGAGATATTCGATCCATACTCGATGGCTTCCTTGTCGGAACCGACGACCCCTCGGTCCGGCTTCAAAAAATGCCGAGACTGTGGGAAAAAGATGTCGCTGACTGACCCTCACAGAGTTTGTCTGTGGTGTTTGGGAGCTGAACACCATTGTTCGGAGTGCGAGGACTGTATGTCCATGACAGCTAAGGCCCTGAAGGAGCGTAGCTGGAAGCTGGAAAAAGGTAAGACTTCAAAAGCTTCTTCTTCCTCGACGAAGTGGAGACATTCGTCTCCTCGTCACCATTTGCGCTCCAGGTCTCGGAGTGGTTCCCATCACTCCTCGAGATCGAAGCACTCGAAGAGGAGACGTCGAAGATCCCCATCTCCGTCCTCCTCTTCCTCTGTTTCTCGTAAGAGAATCCCTTGCCCCACCAAACATAGTTCCCGGGCTGAATGGGAGGAATTCCGCAAAAATATGATGAGCGTCTTCGAGAAAGCGGCCTCGACCCCCTCGAAGACTGCCGAGAGCGATGCTCTGGTCGAAAGACCCGAAGGTCAAAAACGCTGCGAGTCGCAATACCCGGCGAAGGAAGCTTCTCGAGCGCGTCACGAACCCTCGAGTAAAGCTATAACCTCGAAACCTTCTTCGAAGGTTCCGTCGACGCCGAGGTCGGTGTCTTCGACGCCGTTGTCGAAGGGACCTTCGACACACGGTCTGTCGACTCGACGCCATCTTCGACACCGGCGTCGACGCCAAGGAAAGTCACGGTTGCGGCGCACCCAGTGGCTATCCCCAGGTCCTCGATGACGATGGCGTCGAGATTGTCGACTTCCTCGAGCAGAATCCCAATTCTATCGAAGACCTCGAGGCCTCCGCCTTTGTTTTCAATGCCACGCTCGAAGCCTTCGACGTCGGCGTCGACGACATCGACGTTTTCGAGGACGATTACAACAAGTTTGTCACCCTCTGCCTTGGAGATGGGTTTCACACCCTTTGTGAGTTCAGACCAATTGAGAACTATGTCCTCAATTATGGAAGAGGGAGAACTATCTGAACAAGAAGACACATTTGAGTTGCAGGGACCTGCAACCCCAGTTCAAGAGGAGTTATCCTCAGAAGAACGCAGGTTAAAGGAACTCCATGATTCCTTACATGAGGCAAGTGGGTTAGACACTTCCCCTGAGGTGGAGTTTGCTAGGCCAGACCCGGGGGAGCATGCTGAAACCCCCTATAGAGCCTTAATGGCCAGGATCACAGAATTTATGAGGTGGTCAACACCTTCACAGGCTTTCCAACAAGATGACCTCACGGATATTCTTGATAAAGGTCCACAGGAGGATCCTGTAGTGCCTTTTCATAAAGCTCTTCAAAGGAAAATCATGACGAACTGGGGAACCCCAGATGTCGTCCCGGCAGTAAATAAAAAACTGTCTACAAAATACAGGGTATCTTTTGCAGACCCAGAGTTTTTGTCCAAACACCCATCCCCAGAAAGTCTGGTGGTACAGGCAGCATCTTCTACTGACATCAAGACTGCTTACCCTACCGTCCCACAGGACAGGGACGATAAGAAATATGATGCTATGGCAAAGAAAGTTTTTTTGGCATGTAGCATGGCGTTAAAATCTATTAATGCTACTTGCACCCTTGCTAGATTCAGCCATACACTTTGGGAGTGTGCTTCTACAGCGGCTGACTGCATCCCGGTGGGAGAAGAAAGGGAGGCGTTCCTAAATATCATACAGGACGGTAAAGACGCTATGTGCGAATCCCTCCAGATGGGCATTGATTCGGCTGACAGTATCAGCAGAGCAATGGCGGCAAGTACAACAACCAGGAGATTCGCTTGGTTGAGAAAGTCTGGTTTTGCCCCAGATGTGCAAGCCAGGCTCTTGAACATGCCATTCGATGGCTCTTCTTTGTTTGGGAAAAAGGCGGATGACAGTTTAGAAAAACTGCAAACATCAAAGGCAGCAGCAGCATCCCTAGGCGCTGCAATCCGTCAGACACCTTTTCGTACCACAGGATCCTCTGCGAGAGGCAAGTCCTTTCGCTTCTACTCCACATTCGGAAGAGGTAGAGGACGACCGGCTCAAAGGGGACAAAGAAGAACTACCCGAGGTGGACGGGGTAGATATTCAAAAGCCGCAGCAACAGCAGGTGCCTCTTTACCATCGGCATCTGCATCAGCCGCCCCAAAACCACTCTGAGGACTTCCCTCACAAGACACCTGTAGGAGGCAGGTTAACTCAACATCTGGCGGAATGGCAGGCTATCACGTCAGATGCTTGGGCATTGGAAAGAGTTGCCCAAGGTTACTGCCTGCCTCTCCTATGCATACCTCAGAGTCATCCACCGGGGATCAGCTCTCAAAAAGCTCCAGATCCGCTCCTCTTGCAGGAAATTTTAGACCTGCTAGAGAAAGGTGCCATAGAACCGGTACCTGTAGCGGAGAGGAACAAGGGCTGGTACTCCCCTTACTTTCTCATTCCAAAGAAAGACGGGGGACTGAGACCCATCTTGGACTTGCGAGAATTGAACAAATTCCTCAGGAAAGACAAATTCAAGATGGTAACTCTTTCTCAGATCCTTCAGGTCCTTCAGTTCCAGGATCTCTGGACCTTCAGGACGCTTATTTCCATGTGCCTATCCATCTCAAACACAGGAAATACCTGAGGTTCGCAATTGGCAACTCTCATTATCAATTTCGAGTGCTGCCATTTGGGCTGACCTCCGCCCCGAGGGTCTTCACCAAGTTAATGTCGGTAGTGGCTGCAAGTCTAAGGAGGGAAGGGATTCACGTCTACCCCTACCTGGACGATTGGTTGATCAGGGCTGTATCTTCGGAACAAGCTCAGATCCAGCTAAATCACGTTTGCCACTCCCTTCACAGACTGGGCTTCTCCCTCAATTTAAAGAAGTCACAAATGATACCTTCGCAGAGACTCCAGTTCATCGGAGCGATCCTGGACACTTCCCTGGGAAAAGCCTCGCCACCAGAGGTGAGGGCTCAAGATATTCTACAGATGGTTACCAAGTTCCAAAATGCCCAACGTCTCCCAGCCTTCGACTTTTTGAGGTTGCTAGGCCTCATGGCATCCTGCATTTTCCTAGTGCCAGAGGCTCGCTTGAGAATGAGATCCCTCAGGTGGGCACTGAGAACTCAGTGGTCACAATTCTCAGGAAGAATGACAGATCTTCTTCAGGTTCCCGACAGGGTGGCTCGAGACCTTCAGTGGTGGGCCTGTCAGGAGAACATTCTGAAAGGAGAACAGTTTTGGCAACCCTGGCCAGAGATAACAGTAGTCACGGATGCCTCACTCACGGGGTGGGGAGCCCACGCCAACGACTTGACCATCAGCGGTCGTTGGTCTCCATCGGAGTCCAGACTACATATCAACCTGTTAGAGCTGAGGGCCATCAGACTTGCGCTGAAGGCGTTCCTGCCATCTGTACAAGGGAAGAATGTCCTGATAATGACAGACAACACAGTGGCCATGCATTACCTCAACAAAAGAGGAGGCGTAGGATCACTACCTCTGTGCAGAGAGGCGATGCAGCTCTGGTTTTGGGCAATCCAAGAAGGAATCTCTCTATCGGCAGTTCACCTAGCCGGAGAGAAGAACTTGACAGCGGACGCTGTGAGCAGGCAGAGCACAGTCTCCCACGAGTGGGAACTAGCTCAGGAAGTCCTTCAAGAGATCTTCGCCCTTTGGGGAACCCCTCAGGTGGATCTGTTCGCCACCAGTGTCAACAGGAAGTGCGATCTGTTCTGTTCAAGGGAATTTCCCCCAAGAGGAGCTCTGGGAGACGCGTTCATAGTGGACTGGGAGTTTCCACTTCTGTACGCGTTCCCACCGGTCCCTGTCATTCCTCAAATGATCAGGAGGTTGAGAAGAGTCCGGAAAACCATGATCATAATTGCCCCGGATTGGGCCAGGAGAACGTGGTACCCGGACCTTCTAGACTTGTCCATCTGCCCTCCAATTCGGCTTCCACTCAGAGAGAATCTACTCTCACAGAAGGGAGGTCAGGTTCTCCATCCAGACATCAAAACCCTCAACCTTCACGCTTGGCTTCTGAAAGGCTGAGGTACAAGGATTGGGACCTCCCTGATGATCTTATGGAGGTGTTGCTTTCGGCAAGGAGGCCAGCAACAAAGTCTTTATACCGCTGCCGTTGGAACAGATTTTGCAGCTGGTGTAGAGAAAAGAATATCGACCCCTTTTCATGTGGTACACCAATGGTTTTGTCCTTCCTACTCTATTTAGCGAATTCAGGCTTTCAAGTTGGCACCATTAAGGGCTATCTCGCAGCGCTATCCATCTTTAAGCGCACTGCGGAAGAACCACCCTATTTCAAGTTACCCTTGGTAATACAGTTTCTAAAGGGGTTAACTAACGTTTATCCCCCAATACCATTCCAGGTTCCCCTATTGGATTTAAACTTAGTCCTAACTTTCCTGATGGGCACACCTTTCGAACCACTCCATTCTTGTTCGTTAAGATTTCTTACCCTTAAAACTGTTTCATTAATAGCACTTACATCTGCTAGAAGGGTGAGCGAGTTACAAGCTCTTTCTTGTAAACCCCCTCATACAATCTTTCACAAAGACAAAGTTGTTCTGCAAGTGAAGCCTAATTTCCTCCCAAAGGTGGTTTCTGAATTCCATATCACTCAGAAGATTACCCTTCCATCTTTCTATCCTCCTCCTCATCCGGGGAAAGAGGAAGAGAGGTTACACAGGCTGGACCCAAGAAGGGCTTTAAGTTTTTACATCAGTAGACTGGCTAGGATAAGACAAGCAGACCAGCTGTTTGTAGGCTACGCAGGTCACAAGCTGGGGTTACCGATAACTCAGCAGACCATTTCCAGATGGATCATTCTAGCAATTTTGGAATGTTATAAACTGGCAGGAAAAGAGCCCCCTCAAAATCTTAGGGCTCATTCGACCAGAGGTATGGCAGCTTCATCGGCCCTCAAAAGAGGAGTGCCGGTTAAAGACATATGTGCGGCTGCCACATGGTCGTCCGCCCATACCTTTACACGGTTTTACAACTTGAATTCCTCCTCCAGTCAAGAGACTAGGTTTGGAAGGGCAGTATTGCACTCTATTCATCAATAAAAGGAAGCATGAAGTCAGTACTCCCACCTCCAATAACAGAATACTGCTATGGGAGCCTATCTAAGATAAGGAATACATCGGAGGACACAATCCCTTCGAAGAACAAGTTACTTCTTACCTTGTAACGTTCTTTCGATGGGATGTTCCTCCGGCGTATTCCTTATCGACCCTCCCATCCATCCCCGCAGTACTACTTCCCTTGTTGTTGCATCTTACGCTCCTTCAGGGTGATTAGTCTAGTCCAGAAAGAATAATTGTGGGCTACAAAACGGAAATGAGCAACGGACGCTGCGCGCGGCCTTTATAGGCAGGATGACGTCGACGCCGATACGGCGGCTGTCGAGGGACATCGACTCGGCGGACGTCGACGCACAGCGCCCTCTAGAGAAAAACTTTCCAAGGCCAGTAAAGCTGGAAAGAGATATCTAAGATAAGGAATACGTCGGAGGAACATCCCATCGAAAGAACGTTACAAGGTAAGAAGTAACTTGTTCTTTTGACCTAGGGTTCACTCTATCACAAGAAACAATGCCTGGTCCTTCAACATTACAGGGTCATATGTCACGCATATTCACATCCGCCTCCAATAGCTCCTCTCATCAAGATTTAATGGATCAGACCAGACACGCATAACTATGCCATGATACTAAGGTTTTGACTTTGATTTCTTGGAATACACGGGGTCACAGCCATCTTAATGCTGTAAGAAATGGGGATCTAATTGACAGTGATATTGTGGCCCTCCAAGAAACGTGGCTTGTCTTACCACCGGTCTGGGACTCACATACCATACTTTTTACTCCTGCAAAAAAAGGTGTTCAGGGCAGACCCAAAGGAGGACTTATAGTAGCAGTAAAAAAGACCTGTGGTCTAGAGGCAACCGAATGCAAGGTTCCCTCTAAATCATTTCAGGTGGCAAAGCTATCCAGTATTCATCTAGCCATTGTCAACATCTACTGGTGTAGTAACACATTAGCCTCAGAAGAGTTCTTTAAACAACTGGTGGAAATATTGGATGCACTGGCCACTGACGCCACCTTGACATACGTTCTGATATTGGGTGACCTTAATCTACATCTTATTTCAGAGGGGGCTGTTCCATTACCAGAAGATGAAATAAAATGGTGCTCAATTATGACTTGAGCACAACTTCATGATGGTAAATGGCAATGTGAGGGGGGGTTGCCCTGCCCAGCCCACCTGGCAGAGAGGCGCACAGCATGCTATAATTGATTACATCTATATTAATGTCAGAATGTTTAACTTAATACAAAAGTTCCAAGTGATCAATACTGATCTAAGTGATCATCACAAACTCAAATTGTCATTGCAGATTAATGATACTCAAACCATGCATTGGTTTAATATGAATGTAACGGGTGCTGTTCTAAACAACGGGAGAAATAGATTGTCCTGGAACAAAGAAAAATTGAGAACTCTAGATCATAACCTAGAGACCATGTATCAAAATAATCAGGTGGTTAAAGATTATACAACTGCCATAAAGATGTTTACTCGAGTTACCACTAGTGATGGGCTGATTAAACAGCGGCATACTCATACCTATGATTTAGAAATAAAACATCGAAAATCTGAGCTGAGACAAGAAATTCGATGTATACGGACATCGCAGAGTTTTGATATAGCTAAAAAAATCAGAACAGCTAAGCGAAATTTTAAGAAATGGCTCACAATAAGAAGAGCCAAGTTGTATGAAGTAGAGGGAATAACTATGCTAAAACAACTAGTTTCAAAATCCACAGCTGGCATCTGGGCCCTGCTTAACCGTACAACCGATATCCCTCAACATGTAGCCCAAATTAACTCAATCTCATCTGAGACATGGCAGTTGTATTTTCAGAAACTATATCGCTCTCCCTTCCCTGACATACAATTAGATCTCAATCTGCCCACAGCTCCAAAGGTACTCATGTTTGATATTGATGATCTTAAACAATGCATATTGAAACTGAGCTTGTCCCGGGTGGTAGGCCCGGATGGGCTGCACAATGCCATGTTAAAAATGCATATTGATGAATGGGCAGGTATTCTCAACCATATGTTCAATCAAGTACTGATATCTGGTGTTATTCCCGAAACCTGGAAAAAATCCATTATTCTCCCGATTTTTAAAAAAGGCAATCATGAGAATCCCAGATCATATAGGCCTATAGCATTACTGGACTGTCCTGGCAAATTATTCGCCAAACTTCTCCTGAAAGAATTTAACGCATGGCTACAGAGTAGTAACTTGCGAGATCCATATCAAACGGGTTTCTTACAAGGGACATGCACTGGTATAAATATCATCACCCTATCAAGCCTCCTACAGCGAGCCTTTCAAAGGAAACAGCCCCTATATCTCGCCTTCATCGATTTTCAGATGGCGTTTGGTGCGGTGCCTAGAGAACTTTTGTGCAAAAAACTGGTTGATGCTGATTGTCCGTGGCACATCTTAAAATGGATAATCCAACTATACACCAATACCACCATCCAAGTACGACTTACTAACGGTGGCTTAATAACCCCTCCTATTCCAACAGCTAGAGGCCTGAAGCAAGGCTGTTTACTAGCTTCAGCCCTGTTCAATTTCTTTGTCTCTGACATCCAGCATCATTTCAGCAAACTGATATCTGACTCTCCGAGGTTAATGGGAGTTCAGATTCAATGGCTATTATATGCTGATGACATGGTCTTGATGTCGCACACTCCTAAAGGCTTACGCCAATTATTGGGTGCCCTCGATGTCTACACAAAAGCAAATGGTATAACAATCAACATTGCTAAGTCAAATGTCATCCAATTTGCACCAAGAAAAAAATCTAGCTCAGTATCATTGGCCTCTTCAAAATAGTAAGATTATGGTTACTAATGTCTATGTATATCTAGGCATCGTCATCTCTAACCTATGTGCCTTTGACCAGTATTACAAACAAGGGCTCCATAAACTCCAAATGTGTATCTCACAAGCTAAGATCATTAAGGCGAGATATTGCAAATTTTCTCTCCTACCGATTCTTACATATTACAAGCAAAAATTGGTACCCGTCATCTTATATGGTGCTGAGACCTGACACATTATGTCATACATCTATTGGGCCGTCAGAGAAGGTCGATTTTGGAGGCAAATCTTACAGCTGCCAACCTCGCAGCCCTTACCACCTGTAAGACATGAGTTGGGGTTAATCTCCCTATACGCAATTTATAAATGGAACTTATGTGCCCTATACCGCAAATGCCTCCTAAATCAAGCCACAACAGGAATCTCCAAAATCATATCCACATACCTACTAAATTCTATGGATACCTTCCCGGAAGCATGGCAACAAAAAATCCAGTCAATTCTAGAAAAAGCTCAAATAGATCTAACTTTATTAGTAGAGAACCCAGATAAAGCAAAATCAAAAATCTGGCAAGTTGACTGTATTTGTACACGTCTTGCCTGTGTAAACTATAAAAATTTTGAAGCCTTTCCCTTCGAACTCAAATGCTAAAATTCTGTGGCTGATTACATGGTGAGATCTCCCAACTCAAGCCACCGGAATAGATTTATGAGATTTAGGCTAAACCTGTGGTCGACCAATGATGTGGTCAATCGACGGGTTCATGTCGATAGCCAATTACCCTGTCGATTCTGTAAGCAACATCCAGAGAGACTCCACCATCTGTGTACAGAATGTGATAAACTATCGTCAATACGCTATGCTCACTTCAAACCCTTATTCATGTTCCAAGAGATCCTAACCCCTGAAAGCCTATGGGTCTTATTATTTCATACTAATAGAAAAGCTGTAAGGTATGCTGTGGTTAATTATTTACATCATCTCAAAATACCGATGTTTGCACTATCAAAATGTTGATTTTTTTTTTTTTGGAGTAAGACATACTATGTAAGATCTACTGCTGAAACTCCACAATGACTAATGTGTTAATCTGTCTACATGTAAAGATCTAATTACTTTTCATTTTATTGAAATGGTTGTATGTATCCTAAATTGTGTAAATCTGTGTAAATGAATTTTAATTTTCATAAAAGTTGAAAGGTCTCGACTTTGGTCGAGACCGAACCAGCTAAAAAAAAAAAAAAAAAAAGATGTCATATAGGTACTGGGGGAGACCGATATAAATGCATAAGACTTGCTCAATGTTTGAATTAGAGTACATAGAGTGTTTCATGGTTTAAGAGAGGGTGGGATCAACAATAGATTATGGTAATGGAAGCTAAGAAGTTATGCGTGAAGTTACTCCTGAGGTGGCGAATATGTGGGATGTTTGAAAAGATAATTAACACAATATGTTAGTGATGAGTTTTGAAGGTTTAGAAGAAATGGCATATCTCTTGGTCTGTGTTCAGACTGGCGTGGCTGGTATCCATTAAACAGATCCAACGTGCTTCTTGTTGTCTTAGTTTGAGTTCCAAGTTGCCTCCTCTGGGGGCAGGTTTAAGTTTGACAATTCCGTAAAATCTGATTTGGCTGATCTGAGTCGGTTGATATGCATCCATGAAGTGATTAGCTATTGGTGATCTTGTATCTTGACTAGTGATTGCCCGAATATGTTCACTGATTCTGGTTTTAAGTTTCTTGATGGTACTCCCAATGTAAAGTTTGTTGCAAAGACAGCTAATGCTATAAATGACAAATGTACTGTTGCAGTTGATGAACTGGTGCCATTTGGTTTGGTGATGGTGGTTCTTGCATTGTCTGCATATTTACACATGGAGCATTGGCCACATTTGTAGCTTCCTTTGGTTGGTTTCTGAAGCCACATGGTCTGTCAATCTGAAGTTCCGGTGGAGGTGTTGAGCTCAAAATGTGATGGACTTAGTTCGTTTTTGAGGTTTTTGGCTTTCTTGAAGGTAATGGTTGGTTTAGCTTCCAGTATGGTCATGAGATCGGAGTCTGATTTGAGGATATTCCAATATTTGGTGAGAGTTTTCCGAATGGTTGAGTTGTTTGAACTGTAATTTGTGATGAAATTGATTGTTCTGTTGGAATCGGTTGTGGTAATATTGGTGTTGGATTTCACTTGTAGCAATGATTGTCTGGTCCTAGTTAGAGATTTCCGATAACTGTTTTTGACAAGTTTGGTTGGATATCCTCTGGAGATAAATTTCTTCACTGTTATTGTTGCTTTTTGTTTGAAATCGTCTGTTTTGATACAGTTTCTTTTGACTCTTAGAATCTCACCATAGGGTATATTGTAAATGATATGTTTTGGGTGGCTGCTTGAGGCATGGAGTATGCTGTTGACGGCTGTTGGTTTGGTTTAGAGCGTTGTACAGATGGTGTCGTTTTCAATTTAGAAGGTGATGTCCAAAAAATTGATGGTTCTCTGGCTGTGTTCTGTGGTTAGTTTTAGATTGTAGGTGTTGTGGTTAAGATAGTTGAAATATTCTTTAAATGCTGACAGTGGCCCGTTCCAAATCAAAAAAATATCGTCGATGTATCTGGCCCAAAAGATTATGTTGTTGAGGTGGGTAAATGAAGGATGTTGCCAGGCAAATTCTATTTCAAAATGACCCATGTAGAGATTGGCATATGATGGGGCGTATTTCGCACCCATGGCTGTGCCTTGTATTTGCCGGTAAAGAGTTTTATTGAAAGTAAAAATATTATTCTGTAATGTGAATTGTAACATTTCTAGGATCATGTTATTGTGATCATTGAGTGAAATGAAACGTGTTTTCAATTTTTCTCCAATTTTGATGAATGGGTTGTCATTAATTATTTCATAGCAGTTGCGGTCTCTTAAATGGGTTAGTGCCATTTGTTTGTAATCATCAGTGTTAAGTAACACTATGTTTCCACCTTTATCTGATGATTTGATGGTAATTTCAGGATTGTTCTTGAGATTTTCTAATGCTTCGGTTTGACTAGGTGTAAGATTATTCCATTGTTTGGTTTTGTTATGTCTATTTTCTTTGTTGCTGATGTAGATGTCTCTAAGTTCCTTTTGGACTACTTTGCAAAAGGTATCAATGGCGTTTTCTGGAGGTAGATGTCACGCTCACCTGAACCCACGGAGGCGCAGGTCTGGCTTCGAGTGCTGATGCTTCTTCAATGGTGAAGCACAGGACTCTGGAGATTGACAGGAAGGGCCCCTCTACTCTGGCTTTCCTGGCTCGCAGGAATATTCCCCTGTGCGTGAAAAGGGAGTATTACCTACTGACGGAATAATGCTCAAGCCTCCCACTCCCTTCCAACCCTCCACGATACCCTTCCACGATCCCCCGTGAAGTCTCACCTTAGGGTCTGGAAGGATGAGTTCTCCATCCTGCTTCTGATGCAGGGGCGCGTTGAAACTCAGATACTTCACTGGATTGAGGTTTGATGGGAGTTCAAAATAAGATTGACTATTCAGGTGAGGCGTTGTAAGAGTTCTGTTGCAAGTTCAAAAGTTCAAGCTTAATAATAATGTTCATTGTCTTTTGCAGCAAGCGCTAATGCTTATGTCTTTTTCCCCTTAGGGGCCGGGGTTCGGAATGCCGGAGATATGGCGCCGACCCGAAGTGAAACGTGCAGTTCCAGTAAATGACAGGTAAGTTCTGGATGAGCGTTCAGGTTATGTCTTTGCATTCGCTCATTCAATGTCTTTGTCTTTTTTCCCCATAGGGGCCGGGGTCTGGAATGCCAGGAAGCGGCAGGACCCGAAATGAAATGGGAATGACCCAACAAGTAAGTCTTAGAAGGAAACTGAGCCTTTCCTATTCCCTTCCTTCTCTCACCTTGTTTACTTGTCTTTTTCTCTCTAGGCTCAGGGAAGTGGGTGCGGATCCGGATGATTGCTGCTGAAGATGGAGGCGCCCAGGAAAGGTGAGTGAAATGCAGCGCTGCAGCGATCGAAGCGAAATGCTTTTAAAATGATGTCTTCCCTTTCAGGATCGTCGGTGTGATGTTGTCACGCTCACCTGATTCCCACGGAGGCGCAGGTCTGGCTTCGAGTGCTGATGCTTCTTCAATGGTGAAGCGCAGGACTCTGATGATGGACAGGAAGGGCCCCTCTACTCTGGCTTTTCTGGCTCGCAGGAATATTCCCCTTAGGGTTTGGAAGGATGAGCTCTCCATCCTGCTTCTGATGCAGGGGCGCGTTGAAACCCAGTTACTTCACTGGATTGAGGTTTGATGGGAGTTCAATATAAGCTTGACTATTCAGGTGAGGCGCTGTAAGAGTTCTGTTGCAAGTTCAAAAGTTCAAGCTTAATAATAATGTTCATTGTCTTATTGCAGCAAGCGCTAATGCTTATGTCTTTTTCCCCTTAGGGGCCGGGGTTCGGAATGCCGGAGATATGGTGCCGACCCGAAGTGTAAGTTCTGGATGAGCGTTCAGGTAATGTCTTTGCAATCGCTCATTCAATGTCTTTGTCTTTTTTCCCCATTGGGGCCGGGGTCCGGAATGCCTGGAAGCGGCAGGACCCGAAATGAAATGGGAATGACCCAACAGGTAAGTCTTAGAAGGAAACTGAGCTTTTCCTTTTTCCTTTCCTTCTCTCACCTTGTTTTCTTGTCTTTTCTCTCTAGGCTCTGGGAAGTGGGTGCAGATCCGGATGATCGCTGCTGAAGATGGAGGCGCTCAGGAAAGGTGAGTGAAATGCAGAGCTGCAGCGGTCGAAACGAAATGCTTTTAAAATGATGTCTTCCCTTTCAGGATCGTCGGTGTGATGTCCCCGTGATGCAGCTTTAGCAGGTAAGGTCTTCTTTCTCTCCAATTCCTTCTTATCTCCGTTTGCAGGCGACCCAGGATGCTGACAGGCGTGGCTGAAGTCCAGATGCAGGAGCTGACACGGTGAGCGTCCAGCTGCGAGGAGCAGAACAACGCGAAGCGTGAGTTGCTGATCCGGCGTGGTTTAAATAGCTTTGGAAGAGGTTCCAGGCATGTACCCTTCCACCGATCAGGTATGTATCCTTCCCCGACCACACCCAGGTGGAAAGTAGTCCCACAGGTAAAGTAGTTCCATTCAGGCCTCAAGAGGGCGTGGATGTAGCAGCATGGTCTGCATCAGGTAAGTGCACATTAAAACACTTGAACACATGTCTAGCTTTATGAGCCTGGCGCCTAAGGTGCCAGGACAGGGGTCCAACATGAGCCTGGCGCCTAAGGCGCCAGGACTGTGTCCAAAGGGCCCCAGCTTGGGCCCGCTGGCACTTCCCTGGGGGAATGATGCCTGCCTCTAGGGTTGCTGGGTCGGACCTGGCTCGTTGGAGGTAGGCATCATGACAGTACCCCCCCCTCAAGGCCCCTCCCAAGGTTGTTCCCTCCGGGGGTTTTGGCTTGTTCGGAAATCTCTGGTGGAACCTTTGTATTAATCGAGGTGCGTGAATATGGTTACTAGGCTCCCACGATCTCTCCTGAGGTCCATATCCCTTCCAGTCAACAAGATAGAAGAGTTTTGACTTTAACACCTTGGAGTCTAAAATGTCTTTAATTTCGAATTCTAATTCCCCTTCAATTTGAACTGGGTCTGGAAGCTTGGACAGTCGGGTCCCTGGTTGTACAGGCTTCAAAAGTGATGCATGAAAAACTGGATGAATACGCATGTTAGACGGTAAATCCAGTTTAAAGGCCACGGGATTGATTATAGCCTTGATGGGATAAGGTCCTATGAATCTGGGATTGAAGGTTCGCGGGCCCTTGAGGGGTAAATGTTTCGTTGCTAGCCATACCCGGTCTCCTACTTGGTAAGGAGGAGTCTTACTTCGGTGCAAATCAGCATTTTCTTTATACTTTTTCTTGGCTTGCTGTAAATGAGTTGCAGCTTCTTTGAAGGCTCGGGTTATTGTGGAATGCAGATGATTTACTGCGGGCATTTCCAGGGTCAGAGGTGGATCTAGGTCAGAGGTCCGAGGTTGGTGACCATACAAAGTATAAAAAGGAGTTTGTCCGGTTCCAGAATGCACTGAATTGTTGTATGCATATTCTGCGATCCAAAGGATGTCTTTCCAATTTAACTCAGATTGGTGTAACATGCACCGAAGATATTGCTCGAGAGTCTGATTGGTTCTCTCGGTTTGTCCGTCGGTCTGGGGGTGGTGGCTGGTGGTTAACCGCACATCTGTTTGTGCAAATTGACAACATTTCTTCCAAAAATGGGAGATAAATTGACTTCCACGATCCGAGACTAATATGGAAGGAAAACCATGTATGCGAACTATATTCTCCAGAAATTCCTTGGCCAAGGTGGAAGCTGAAGGCAAACCTTTTAAAGGGATAAAGTGGGCCATTTTGGAGAATAGATCCACAATTACAAGGATAATGTTGTAACCAGCACAAGGAGGCAGGTCAGTTATAAAGTCCATTGACAAGGTGTGCCATGGTGCCGGTGGAATATCCAAGGGTTGAAGTAGGCTGGCTGGCCTTGTCTTTTGACCCTTGTTTTGGGCGCAAATTCCGCAAGACAATACAAAAGACTTTGTCTTTTCTCCAAGAAGGCCACCAGAAGTGGCGTTTGATTTTTTCCTCCGTTTTAGCGATACCAGGGTGTCCTTCCATTAATGATTTATGATGATGGGCAATAACAAGTTCTTGCAATTCTTTACTTGGCAGAAACAACCGCTCCTGGAATTAGGGTAAATCATCCTTAACGGTGTAATGAGGACCCTTTTGACTCCATTCCAGTAAGGCTGAAGAGTCTAGAAGTTGTTTACTTGCGTTTGGATGTCCTCAATAGTTTGCAATGAAGTTAGGCCTAAGATTCTTTGTTCAGGTATGATTGGCACAGGTTCTAAACTCAAATTTGGGTTCTTCCATGCCAATCCATGATAAGGCGTCCGCTTTACCATTCTTGCAGCCAGGGCGATAGGTAATTACGAAATCAAATTCCGCAAAGAATAGAGCCCATCGGAGTTGTCGTGAAGATTGAGCTTTGGCCGTCTTTAAATATTGTAAATCTGTGGTCCGTAATTACAGTGATGGTGTGTCTTGCCCCGAGAAGGTAGTGACGCCAAGCCTTGAAAGCAGATTTAATAGCCAGTAACTCCTTGTCGGTAATTGCGTAGTTGATTTCAGGAGGAGAACATTTCCTGGACCAAAAGGCCACAGGGTGTAGTTGGTTAGTTTCTGGGTCTCTTTGCGACAAGACAGCTCCCATGGCCGAACTGGATGCGTCGGTTTCCACAATGTAAGGGAGATCTGGGTGTGGGTGCTTCAATACAGGTGCAGCGGTGAATTTGGTTTTCAGGTCCTGAAAGGCTTGTTCGGCCTCAAGAGTCCATTCAAAGCGTTTGTTTTTCTTTAGGAGAGATGTGATGGGTTGGACTGTTCGGGAAAATTCCGGAATGAATCTTCGATAGAAATTGGCGAAGCCGAGCATGCTCTGAACTCCCTTCACCGAGCTAGGAGATGGCCATTTGAGGATGGCGTCCACCTTTCGCGAGTCCATTCGGACTCCTTGAGGTGTCAGGATGAATCCGAGAAACTCAACTTCTGTGGTATAAAAGACGCATTTTTCGAGATTTGCAAATAGTCTGTGCTGGCGCAATTTCTCAAGAATTGCCCTAACATGTTTTCTGTGATCGGATTCTGAAGAAGAGTACACCAGGATGTCGTCAATATAAACAATGACACAGACATCGATAAGTTCCCGAAGAACATCATTCATAAAGTACTGAAAGGCGGCAGATGCATTGCACAAACCGAAGGGCATCACCTGATATTCGAAGAGCCCAAATTTGGTGCGAAATGCAGTCTTCCATTCGTCGCCTTCTTTTATACGCACCAGGTGATAAGCTCCTCGGAGATCTAACTTGGTGTACACACAAGCGTGTTTCACCTGGTCGATAAGCTCAGGGATCAGGGGCAGAGGATAACGATTCTTAATCGTTATTTGATTTAGGGCGCAATAGTCTATACATGTTCTAAGGTCGCCCTCTTTTTTCGGCACGAAGAACAGAGCTGAGTGGACAGGAGACTTGGACGGGCGAATAAAACCATTGGCTAGGTACTGATCTAAATACTGACGCAAATGCAGGTTCTCAGGTTCCGTAAGGGCATAAATCCTACTACAAGGTAGTTGAGCATTGGGTACCAGATCGATTTGGCAATCATAAGACCGATGGGGAGGTAACGTGTTAGCCTGTTCCTTCTGAAAAACGTCTTGGAATTCTTGGTATTCTGACGGTAGCTGTACAGGGGTTGAAGTTGCTGAGGCTAGACCCATAACTGGATTTCTTGGATAACATGTTGGTTCACAATCAGGAAAACCTATCTTCTTTGCTCGCCAGTCGATTCTGGGATTATGTGTTTCTAACCAAGGAATTCCAAGAATTACTTGAAATTGTGGGGCCTTGATCACATCAAACACGATTGCTTCCCGATGTCCATCCTGACCCACCAGTGTCATTTCAACAGTGGAATGCGTTACAGGTCCTGAGGCTATTTCGGTTCCATCTACTATAGTAATGACATCTTGGGTTACTTTCGGGCGGAGAGGGAGCTTAATCATGGAAGCCAATTCAAGGTCTATGTAGTTTCCAATAGCTCCACTGTCGATGTATGCTTTTACAGCATGCAACTGCTGAGGCTGTTTTGGGACCACGAGCACCATTGGCATGACAAAATGCGAGGTCAAAGAGTTTGTTTTCAAGCCCGGCAAGCGAACCCCTACGCTTGTAGGGCTAGGTCGTTTCCCGAATCAGGTGTCAATAAATCGTTATCAGTGGCTCCAACCACCTTCTTAGGTGGTTTAACCGGACAATTTCAAAGAAAGTGACCGGAAGTCCCGCAATACAGACAAAGTTGCATTTGCCGCCTTCTCTCTCGTTCCTTCTCCGTTAATGGTCCTTTAACACCGCCGATTTGCATAGGTTCGGATACGTCGGTACTCTTGGAATTAGCGTGGGTTTTGATCGGTACTCGGGTTTCGTACTTGAACCGATCTGCTTTTCTATTTTGAAGTCTGTGATCAAGTTGAACCACCAAGTCTATGTAGTCTGCGCAGACCTGGGGTGGATCTACTATCTGAGCTAGAACATCCTTAAGCTCTCCGCGCAGGCCTCGATGAAACAATGTGATCCTTTTGTTTTCTGGCCATCCAGTTTCCACAACCAGTCTATTAAAGGTGGCAACGTAGGACAGGAGATCCTGATTACCTTGTCGTAAGGATAGCAGTTCGTTATCAAGGGCCTGTCCTTGAGAGTGTCGAGCAAACAATCTTTCCATGCTAGCCTGGAAGCCCTGAAAATCCTGGAGAATTGGATCATCCTGATTTACCAATGGAATAGACCAATCGGCAGCACTGCCACTGAGTTAAGATAGTATAAAGGCTACCTTGGTCTGGTCGTTAGGGAAGGCCCCGGGTCTGCATAGAAAGTGTAAACGACATTGGTTCATAAAGACGGCATATTTCTTGAGATCCCCCGCAAAACGTTCAGGCGGGGCCAAAGGCATGTGTCCAGGTAGATTGATTTGTACCGGGTTATTCAAACCCATTGATGTGGAAGTACCTCGGGAATTAGGTAAGGGAGTGTGCCCTGCCTGGGCCTGCAATAACCTTTTGGCCAGGTCATCAGTTCTTTCCTTGGATAGGATCAGTTCTCTTTTGAGAGCGTTAGTCTCCTGGCGGGCTGAGTGCACTTCTTCCCGTAATTCCCCCAAAAGCTGGGCCAGCTGATCTGTCTCGGAAGTCTCCATAGAGCCCGGATGGGAGATTGTGGGTAGGCTTCGCGTTCGGTCACGCTCACCTGATTCCCACAGAGGCGCAGGTCTGGCTTCGAGTGCTGATGCTTCTTTAATGGTGAAGCGCAGGACTCTGATGATGGACAGGAAGGGCCCCTCTACTCTGGCTTTTCTGGCTCGCAGGAATATTCCCCTTAGGGTCTGAAAGGATGAGTTCTCCATCCTGCTTCTGATGCAGGGGCGCGTTGAAACCCAGTTACTTCACTGGATTGAGGTTTGATGGGAGTTCAATATAAGCTTGACTATTCAGGTGAGGCGCTGTAAGAGTTCTGTTGCAAGTTCAAAAGTTCAAGCTTAATAATAATGTTCATTGTCTTATTGCAGCAAGCGCTAATGCTTATGTCTTTTTCCCCTTAGGGGCCGGGGTTCGGAATGCCTGAGATATGGCGCCGACCCGAAGTGTAAGTTCTGGATGAGCGTTCAGGTAATGTCTTTGCAATCGCTCATTCAATGTCTTTGTCTTTTTTCCCCATTGGGGCCGGGGTCTGGAATGCCTGGAAGCGGCAGGACCCGAAATGAAATGGGAATGACCCAACAGGTAAGTCTTAGAAGGAAACTGAGCTTTTCCTTTTTCCCTTCCTTCTCTCACCTTGTTTTCTTGTCTTTTCTCTCTAGGCTCTGGGAAGTGGGTGCGGATCCGGATGATCGCTGCTGAAGATGGAGGCGCCCAGGAAAGGTGAGTGAAATGCAGCGCTGCAGCGGTCGAAGCGAAATGCTTTTAAAATTATGTCTTCCCTTTCAGGATCGTCGGTGTGATGTCTCCGTGATGCAGCTTTAGCAGGTAAGGTCTTCTTTTTCCCCAATTCTCTCTTATCTCCCCTTGCAGGCGACCCAGGATGCTGACAGGCGTGGCTGAAGTCCAGATGCAGGAGCTGGCACGGTGAGCGTCCAGCTGCGAGGAGCAGAACAACGCGAAGCGTGAGTTGCTGATCGGGCGTGGTTTAAATAGCTTTGGAAGAAGTTCCAGATATGTATCCTTCCACCAATCAGGTATGTATCCTTCCCTGACCACACCCAGGTGGAAAGTAGTCCCACAGGTAAAGTAGTTCCATTCAGGCCTCAAGAGGGCCTGGATGTAGCAGCATGGTCTGCATCAGGTAAGTGCACATTAAAACACTTGAACACATGTCTAGCTTTATGAGCCTGGCGCCTAAGGCGCCAGGACAGGGCTCTAACATGAGCCTGCCGCCTAAGGCGCCAGGACTGTGTCCAAAGGGCCCCAGCTTGGGCCCGCTGGCACTTCCCTGGGGGGAATGATGTCTGCCTCTGGGGTTGCTGGGTCGGACCTGGCTCCTTGGAGGTAGGCATCATGACAGTAGAATGGGTGTAAATTTGGATGTGTCCTTGAGTTTAGTCTCTGTTGCTAGTCCTGATGGGATGTTTTGTTCATCTATAAACTGGTGCATTGTATATTGGTCATTCTCCTTAGTAATGTTTATAAGATCCATTGTATGTTCAACATGTCTGACAGACAATTCTGATGGTTCCTGTGTTGTTTTAACAATGCGTTTTCTGGTTTCCATATTGGCAAAGAATTTCTTCAGTTTGAGTTTTCTGCAGAAAATATGGAGATCCACTATTGTGTTGAAATAGTCGTAGTTGTGATGGGGACAGAAATTGAGTCCTTTATTAAGTGCCTGGATGAGGGGTGTCGATAGTTCTGCTTTTGAAAGGTTGATGACTAGGTCTTGCGTTGGGGTAGTGGGTTCTGAGATCTGGTCTGCACTCCTGTTTTTTCTTGATTTGTGTTGAGTTCCTCCTCTCTTGCCACGTTTGGTCTTGGTTGAAGAGTCAAGATAGGATTTCTTTTTCCAGGAGTTCTTGGATAGTTTCTCATATATTTCTGCTGTTGAAATTCCTCTAAAAAAGAGGAACCTTGGACATTGTGTTGTGTGTCTTTACTAGTTGTTGGAGTTTCGATTATAGGTGCATTGGGTGAAGTTGGTAGAGATAAACTTCTGTCTTCTAATTCACTATTGCTTACTGTATCTGTGTCCGAAGAGAGTGGAGTTGCAGTGGGTTTGTTTGGATTGGTAGCATTTGCTGGTCTTCCCCTTGATGTAGTTGTGGGCCTTTTGTTAAATGTATAGACTCTTTTAAATTTGTAATCCAATTCGTCTCGCAAAAAGTGTCGTTTTTTAATTTTTATTTCTGATGAATATTTGTCTATAATTTCATCTAGTATCTCATAGTTCTTGAAGGTTTTTTTCCGGAATATTGAGTTTCTCTATGTTTTCTTTAACTTTAGTGATTTCTTGTATTAATCGAATATGTTTGACTTTGGCATAATTGATTAATCTGTGTATCATTTCATTGGAAGTGGTAGTTAGCAGTTGTCCCCAGTCTTTGAACTCTTCAATGTCGTTGTCTTCAAATAGAGGAAATATACATACTCTGAGTCCACGTGGTATACGTCCTATTTGTAAATATTTTTCCAAAGATTTAATTTCCCACCAGCAGGTGAGTTCTTGTTTGAGAAGTTTTTCTTGGGTTAGGAATAGTTGTCTGAGTGAAAGGTTATTGCTATCTGGCTTGGCTGTGGGATTACCTGATAATCCTGAGAAGATACGTTCGGCTTCTTCCTCTCGTTGTTCGTAGTTTTTGATCATAGTATCTAGACAAGAGTAGATGATAAATGATGGGTGGCTCCTTTGAGAGCTGCCCACTGCTGATGAAGCCAAGTAGAGAAAGGAGGGTTCAGCCTTTGAAACAGTGTTGGCGCTCTAAATGGAGATTATTACAAAGATACAAAATGGTAATGGTAGAGATGCTGCAGTAGAGGGATGCCACAGAGGCTGACCTGGGCTAGGACCAACTTTGAAGAAAAAAGCCCTCCTGTTACGCTTCTCGAAGTTAAATAAATATTCAAACAAAAGTGTTCAGATTCCTTTTAGTTTTATTTAGATTACAATTCTAGCCAGAAATTGGCACATTTACGTCCAAAATAAAGTAAATGTTTGTTAAAGCAAAGTAAATTCTTATAAGAGTATCAACAGTATGAGATTTTGAGTTGTTCGCACTAAGATTTTAGTCTGTATCCTTTGAAAAAGTCCTGTGGAATCTTGAGTTGTTTTCACTAAGATTAATTCGTTATCCATTTAGAAAATCCTTAGTTGAATACACTAGATTTTGTTTGTGAGTTGAAATATATCCTTGTTGATTTGGGATCTTTGTTGGTTTGGAATTCTTAGTTCAATTCACTAAGTCTCATAGGTTGAGAGAGTCCTTATAGACGGAAGAGTCCTGTTGAGGTTGAGATCAATGCAGTGAATACTTCAATTTGCAAAGTTCCCTTGGATTCTAATGGTATGCAAACCTCGTTCCTAGGCTTGAAGAAATGCTAGTTCCTCAACACATGTTTCTCCACCGCACGGTTGCGGTGGTTCTTCAGGAGGAATATAGGATGAGATAACAAAGGGTGTCTGAGAGGAAGAGGAAGAGGGAGATTGGGGTTAGTTTGAGCAGGGAGTCTTATGCTGTTGGTTCTAAGTGATATGGGTATATAAATATAACAAATAGTATTTACTTACAGAGTTGTGGTCAAATCAGATTAGTTGATGAGGTTAGTTCACTTCGTTTGTGCTGGAATGAATTCCGTTTGTTATGGTCTGTAGAAGTAAGAGGCATTATGTTATGTGTGTTGACATTTTAGACTGAACATATACACATGCTTGGTCAACAACACGAGTCAAGCAATGCTTGGAGTGTGCTCGTAAGTAAGTGGAAGTGTCTTTTGGCAAATATAGCAAAGGTGAGTAGCATAGGTCAAATTTAGAATGTGGTTAAAGTTCCCACTGAGCATAGGGTAATATCACAATTATGTGAGGGCAGGCATGGCCGCTAGGCAGAATAAGATAGGTATAAATGGGTCCAATATCCATGCAGTGATAAACAGTGGTTGGTGCTTAGTTCCTTGTAGGCACTAGAGCATGGAAAGGGTAGTACTTAAATACTGCTTACCGTTAGGTTTCCAATGTTACTTCTCGTTCGTAGGTGTCTGTAGTGTTGCTATAACGATGTGTGTTTATAGGAGATGCATTTTCGCGCAGCGACGTGTGCGTGACGACGTCATCCGCACGTACATTGTCGCGTGGTGACGTCATCGCGCACACGCTATCTGGGCAGCTGGAGAGCCTTAGATTCAAACGCTAGGATGGACAGTTGTTGTAAATTGGAGCAAACCGTAATTTGCTATTCTAGAATGAGAGAAAAGTTTTATGTGAAAGACAAAATGTATAAAACCCGATTGGTTGGAAAAAAGTTTGCAAAGAGTCTAGATCTCTGGCCGTGAGGTCACTCGGGAAGACACGATGTTTGGGCACTGTGTCTGCTCAGTGGTGGGAAACTTCCTCTTGGTTTGAAGAGTTGACAGTAATTATTGAGCTCAGGTGATGTATGTGTTTCAATTGAATGGATACTTTGGTCACTAGCGATATCGGTCTCCAGTCATATAGGTACTGGGGGAGACCGATATGAATGCATAAGACTTGCTCAATGTTTGAATTAGAGTTATATAGAGTGTTTCATGGTTTAAGAGAGGGTGGGATCAACAATAGATTATGGTAATGGAAGCTAAGAAGTTATGCATGAAGTTACTCCTGAGGTGGCGAATATGTGGGATGTTTCAAAAGATAATTAACACAATATGTTAGTGATGAGTTTTGATGGTTTAGAAGAAATGGCATATCTCTTGGTCTGTGTTCAGACCGGTGTGGCAGGTATCCATTAAACAGATCCAATGTGCTTCTTGTTGTCTTAGTTTGAGTTCCAAGTTGCCTCCTGTGGGGGCAGGTTTAAGTTTGACAATTCCGTAAAATCTGATTTGGCTGATCTGAGTCGGTTGATATGCATCCATGAAGTGATTAGCTATTGGTGATCTTGTATCTTGACTAGTGATTGCCCGAATATGTTCACTGATTCTGGTTTTAAGTTTCTTGATGGTACTCCCAATGTAAAGTTTGTTGCAAAGACAGCTAATGATATAAATGACAAATGTACTGTTGCAGTTGATGAACTGAAGTGTCTGCTGCCATTGTCTTCTGTTCCGTAGAAATGCCTGTCTGCCCCTGCACCACGCCCAGGCTTCAAAGCGTGGGGCTGTATGAGCAAATGATTAAGGGAGAAGGCAATAACAAAGGCCTAGGGTCTTCCATGCATATATATGCAATGGCTTCGTGATCGTCAAAAGCAAATTGCACAATGCCCGGTAGCCTTTAATTGACGTGCAGCCTGAGTTAAAAAGCCATTTCCTAGTGCTGTGCCATCACAGCCAGGGCTGGGGAAGCCACAGGGAGCACTGCGGCGGCAGCGGTGCCCAGGACTCTTAGTCGTGTGTGGTGTGCAGACTGGGCGGGCTTTCTGGTTCACAAATCACCCGATGCGACCCCTAGTGACTCCCAAATGACATCCCTGAAAGTAGTCTGGGTAAAATATTCATTTTCCCTGAAGTCATCCTCCCGGTCAATGAGAGTATGAGGTCTGACCACCTTCTGAGGTCCTGCTTTAATGAATCCAGTAGTGGATCGTAATTTGACTCTCATTTTGGAAAGGTCCCTCGGAATCATCACCCCCAAGTATTTAATCAGCTCTCTCAACTTTCCTCCAACAGACCCATTTTCTCCCCTCTAGACTGGAACCTGATTGAGTGAGTGGCAGAACAAAGGATTGCGCCACATTGATCTTCAGACCTGCTAGTTCCCCATACTTAGCCAGAGTCTGTGCCAATTCCGGTAGTGAATTCTCTATTTCCGTCAGGTAACCTCGGAATATCACCAGAAAATAACTTAAAAGTCTACTTCCCTGCATTGGGTCCCTGATATTCTCTGATTCTTTCTAATGGCCACCGCAAGGGTCTCAATCGACAGTGCATAGAGGAGCAGCGATAGAGGGCAGCCTTGCCTCATACCACAGGATAACTGGAACAAGCTAGTTACCATACCATTGACCTGTATTCTGGCAGAAGGAGAGCTATACAGGGCATCAACCCACTTTCCAAACTTTTGACACAGGCCTGCCATTTCCAAAACCTTGCCCAGCAATTGCTATTCCACTTGATCCAAGGCCTTCTCTGAGTCCAAGGACACCGGCAGGCATCCATACCCTGATCTTGGGCCAACTGAATCAGGTATATGGTTTTTCTAACATTGGCAGATCCTTGTCTCCCTCTTAAGAACCCCACTTGGTCCCCGTGATTTAGAGAGGGGAGGACCCCATCCAACCTGTTCCCAAGTAGTTTGGCAAAGATTTTCACGTCAGTATTTAGAAGAGAGATTGGCCTGTAAAAGGAACAAAGACTGAGGTCCTTTCCTTCCTTGGGGAGGACCACAATTATGGCCCTCAACATAGTCTCTGGAAGAACCCCTATTTGTTAACTTTTTGAGAATTCATGCTTTTATCTTGTTTGTATTTCATCAGCTTAATTGCATGTTTTATCTTTTTTAAGTCTGTATTGATGCAGTTTAATATTAGTAAAACATATGAAAATATGACTTCCACTGTTCATTTGTCAGGCTGGTATTTTAACTAGAAAGAAGCCTCAAGCGTTTCATTTAATGGTGTTTTAATCCCATGCTTTCCATTTATGCTGTCTTAATTTCTGGTTTGATTTTTGCAGATTGTAAGGTGGTGCCCAAGAGGTCACGTCGTTGTTTGTGTGTAGAGAAAAGAAAACACCATGAGAGCAGAAACTCAATGGATCTGTGTTTGCAAAGAAATAGTGTGAGAGAAAATAGGGTGGCTATACCTACTCCTTCTCGGAATGGATCTATCATGTTTGACACAAAGTGTTCCGGTGTCACGTTGCTGGACTGCTCCCCAGAATCTCCCAATCTCACAAGATTCACTCTGTTGGACTCTGCCTTAGAACACGAGATGACCTTGGCCCTCACTCTTCCAGAAACCATCTTGGAACCCTGCACATCTTCAGACGAGACAGAATCTCAAGTTCCTGCCGGTATCACTCTTTTGGAAATGGCTGGACCTGATACATTCTTCCATACTACAGGTTTGTTCTTGCTGCCTTATATCTTGCATTACTTAGAAGCAAACATGGTAATGAAGACAACATCAAAAAGAAATATACAGATACATTTCATGAAAAGTGTAAAAATGTTTACTGCTGAAAAGCTTATCATTATCAAATAGTAATATTCTTTCAACACAAATGGAAAAATTCAAAGATTCCAGCCTCCTCAATCCCGGGGGCACATTTGTCAAAGGTGAAAAGTAGCTTTACAATCCATAGCTGTGTCCAGTGAGCCTTGCTCTTAGAGAGGAACAATTGACTGAAGGATCAGCTGATGCTACACTACCCGATGGGATACTAGTGGGGTCTCGATGCCTTAAAGTGACAGTTCATTTTTTACCTAAACCCTGCTGCCTATCTGTGTTCTCATCTAATTTTCATAATGCAACATAGTTTAATTTTTTGTAAGGTAAAAAAACATTCTAAATACCTGTGTGTAGTGTTATTTCATTGTAAAAAAAATGTAATTTAAAAAGCAGGAAGTCAGCTCTGGTTCTAAATTAGGTCACACACAGATAAATTGGCATGTAAATATGTGTAATTTACCTCAAACGTGTTTTCTATTGAAAATGTATTCTGAGAGTCCACACATAGACCAAGTTATTCAGCAGTTTATTAATAATAATGAACATACTCAGGGTGGAAAACTGGGCTTACAACTAAGTATGTTCTCCTTTCCATGCTTTTAGTGTCCAGTACAGGACAGATTTGACATTATAAAAATATTGTTCATGCTGTCAATGCCTAATTTTTGCCAGTGTTGCCTCTGTAAAAGTGTTTCATACGGCAGTTTACAAACGGTTCAGAGAATTAACACGAGTTGGATGGAGCAAGAAAATGCAGCGGTAATGCTATTACCACTGCATTTACTGCTTCGCCCAATCTCGAGTTGGGCGGAAAGTGGGAGTTTCTCCCTTTCGGCCCATTTCCGGTGCTAGTAGCGCGGCGCTAATTGGGCCAGTGTTAATAACGCCATGAAATCCCCATTGGGTCTAATGGATCCAATAGGGATGGGTATTTACCTTCCCACCACAACTCGGGATCTGGCACAAATTGCGCTGGACCGAGTTGCGGTAACTCTAATAGCGTTGGACGGTATCCTGGCACAATTAGCGCCGGGATACCGCCCAACTCATGATGCGGCCCAATATGCCAGTAGTGCTTGACATTTATGTTGCCATACCAGTCCCCAACAATATATGCAGTTTTGCCATGTAAAATGCATTTTTATGGTGGTTGGGCCCAAAGACATATTGAGAGGGCCGCCTAAACAATATATGCCAGCATTTCCCTATAAACCCAATTTTTGTGCTGCCTGTGCCCAATATATTCCAGTATTGCCCTTTAAAATGAAATTCTTGCAGCCAATACCAAATATAGGCCAGAACTTCCCTGTAAAACAGGTTTTTATACTGCTCATGCCCAGTATACATCAACATAACCACGGTAAACACATTTCCATGCTGGCTGTGCCCAATATACACCAGGCTTGCCACTGTAAAAGGAGTAGGTTAAGAGCAGTCAGGAAGAAGTTGGAGAATTTTTTTCTAAAAAAGAGGAGGTTGAGAAGAGAGGTGTGGCAAGGAAGAACACCTGAAGTTGGAAGGTGAATGTTAAGGGTATACAGGTAGAAAGGAGGAATGTCATTTGGTAGTAGAGAGGAGAAGAGTTACCAGAAGATGGATGGTATCCTCAAGTGGGCGGGCGATCCAAGATGAGACATCCAGGGATGAATTTGGAGCTAAGCACAGAAAACACAACATGTCTTGTCAGGAAACCAGCAGGAAGGTAAGAGAGAAGGGCTCAGTTTTCCTGGGAAAGGTTTTAGATGTTGGCCCCCATTTTCAAGGGAGTGAGCCTGTGGAGGAATAAGCATGTGGCAAAACGTTGAGGAGGAGCAGGTGATTGGCAGAAATAGAGCGAGATAAAGGAGGCCACCCCCAGAGATTGCTAGGTGAGCAGAGTTGCAGGAGAGTGACACGGTGACAGGCAGCAGAGCCAGGATTGTAAACTCAGAAGTAGTGAGGTGCCTTGTAAGGAGACAATGGAAATAATAGAGCGGCCCGATTGCTATCGACCTACATCTTTTGGCTATATCCAACTCTGTCACCCCAAGAGAATCCAGTCGAGGTTACAAGAACCACTAAGCATCCATAGAAGTGGAAACTTCACACGGAAGAAGGAAAAAGTTAAAACGACTCATCATAGTGACTATTGTGCTCCTAGTTATAATTCCCTTTCCGACATACCTTTTAGGATGTCATTCCTACAGGAATGGGGCAGGAGCACTCAACAAATCATAAAAAGGTTTGCCCGTGGCATGTGTGCAGCATTACAAGCTTGCCAGCTCTGCCCTTGCACGTTCTTCTGCTCAATATAGAGGATAGTAGTCACTATGGCGAGTAACTTTAACTTACTCCTATGTCCTATCTCCTTTCATCCATTCCTTATGGAGCCTGCTGAATCCTTTTGATACCTTACATCTGCACTGGAACTGATGTGCTTGCAGAACGCATGCAGTGTCGACTAGGTGGCAGCACTTCAAATGTCTTCAAGATGGACATTTCGAGGGGATTGGGTCCTCCGACGTATTCCATATCTATGACAGGTAATGTCCACAGCTGTGCTGCTTCAGAAAATCTTTGGCGTCTGCGTCCTGCGTCGATGACGTTGATGCGCCGTCCCCGAGGACGGCCAACGTCACCCGATGTGATAAGTAGGACGCACGACACCCATAGCCTCAGTTCCGTTTTTTCCGCGAACGTGTTCGCTTCGTGAATCTCGGTACGCCTCGACTCTTTGGAGTTTGCTGTTTTCAATTCTCGGTTCGTTGAAACTGTTCGGTTTTTTGTGAAGACCTGTTTGTGGCGATGCCTACTTCGTCTTCAACCCCGCGTCCGGGCTTCAAGAAATGCGGGGACTGTGGGTCCAAGATGTCGGTCACGGACTCGCACGACGCCTGCCTCTGGTGCCTCGGGGAGGCCCACGATACGGACAACTGTGTCGACTGCCAGTCGCTCACGGCAAAGGACTTGCGGGAACGCAAGAAGAAGCTGTCGGTAGGTCGGGTGTCTAAGCCCCGGACGTTGAGGTCTGCGGGGCTTTCGACGGATGCCTCGAGGGGCGACTCTCCGTGTCATCGTCGGAAGTCCAGTGGGTCTCCTTCCAGGAGTCGGTCTCACCACTCCTCCGCCTCTTTGAGGCATTCCCGGAAGTGCCGGCATCGGTCGCCTTCCACGTCACGTCCTCTTCCGAGCTCGGGTGGTCGGCACGGCTCGCGGGAGAGGTCCCGCTCGGACAAGGGTAGCCGTTCTCGCCATGTCCGTTCCAGGTCCCGGTCCTCGACGTGCTCGAGACCGCGTGAGCCTGTGCCGTCTTCGAAGAAGACGTCGACGCCTGTGGCGCCGAGGTCGTCGACGATTTCTCTCGAGGCTCCGCCTCCGAGGGGGTCGTCGGCGCCTAGGTCGTCAAGAGACACGCTCGGAGCTCCGGCTTCGAGGCCTGTGTCGCCGCCGCCGATGCTGGCGCGCTGCAGTTGACGTCGACGCCGGTTCGCTCGACGTCGACGCCGTTTCTGTCGACGCCGGCGCCGACTCGTTCGGCGCCCTCGACGCCTTTCGAGGCGGTGGTGTCGGAGTGGCCCCGTGGCACGGGGTTAGCCCCTAGAAAGGCTCTGGCTAAGGTCAGGCACTGCTTTGGTTCCCAGTTGTCTTCCTCTCCCCGCCTGGAGTACATTTCAGAGGGTGATGAAGGCTCTGATGATGACGGCTTGGTTCCGGTTACGGTACCAGATGAGCTTATCTTGGGCCATAGCCAGTTTGATGACCTGAGGCAGTCACTGCATGATGCCAGTGGACTGGACACCTCTCCGGAGGTGGAGTTTTGTAGGCCGGAGCCTGGCACTCATGCCGATTCTTCATATCGGCGCCTTATGTCTCGGGTCACCGAGTACTTGGGTTGGTCAGCTCCCCCAGGGGAGTTCGTTCAGGATGATCTCACGGACATCCTTGATCTTGGTCCCCCCACTGACCCGGTTTTGCGGTTTCATATGGCTCTGCAGAGAAGGGTGGCGGCGGCTTGAACTGCTCCGGAGAGTCTCCCGGCAGTGGGCAAGTCTTTGTCGCGAAAATACCGTCCAGCCAGTAGCGACCCCTGCTACTTGTCCAGGCACCCCAAGGTGAGTTTGGTGGTGCAGGCGGCTACGGCCCCGGCAAAGCAGGCGTCATATCCTACCATCCCTCCGGATAGGGACGACAAACATTTTGACGGCTGGGCGAAGAAAATGTTTTCTTCAGGGAGTATGGCGCTTCAGGCAGCCAACTCCATATGTGCCTTCTCTCGTTTCACACACACTCTGTGGAACTGTGTTGCATTAGCGGCTGAACGTATTCCCGAAGGGGACGAACGGGATGGTTTCCTTGCTATGGTTCAGGATGGCAAGGATGCCATGTGTGAGGCCGTTCAGTCGGGTTTGGACATGGCAGATTGTGTCAGCCGGTCCATGGCGGCGAGCACCGTAATACGCAGGTTTGCGTGGTTGCGGAAGTCTGGGTTCGCTCCTGATGTGCAGTCCCGGCTCCTCAACATGCCCTTTGACGGTGAACACCTTTTTGGCAGCAAGGCTGACGAGAGCCTTGAGAGGTTGCAGAACTCCAAAGCTGCAGCAAAGTCGTTGGGCGCTGCAGTTCGCCAACCTACGCCTTTTCGTCCTAGGGAACAGCAATGGAGGGGAGGTTCCTTTCGCTATTACTCATCCTTCAGTAAAGCGAGAGGAGCTAGCAGTCAAAGAGGCCACCGTAAGAGCGCCAGAGGTGGAAAAAAGGGTACTCGAGGTGCCAAGGCCGCTCGTCCAGTTGCCTCTTTGCCCTCAGGCAACGCCACAGCCACTACAACTCAGTCATGAGGCAAGGTCCCATGGTTCGCCGGTTGGGGGAAGGCCGGCGCAGCATCTTGTAGTGGCAAGCCATTACTTCAGATGTGTGGGTTCTGGAGATCATAACCCACGGCTACTGTCTTCCTTTTCGGCAGAGGCCTCACGACAATCCACCTGGGAACCTCTCTTTGAAGAGTCCGGATCCGCTCCTTGCGCAGGAAATTCAAGCCATGCTGGAGAAAGGCGCCATAGAACTGGTGCCTGTGGCGGAGAGGAACAAGGGATGGTATTCCCCTTATTTTTTGATTTCGAAGAAAGACGGGGGATTGAGACCCATCATGGACTTGCGCGGTTTGAACAAACTCCTCAGGAAGGACAAGTTCAAGATGGTTACTCTCTCTCAAGTCCTCTAGGCCCTTCAACTTCAGGACTGGTTGGTGTCTCTCGACCTCAAGGATGCTTACTTCCATGTGTCGATCCATCCCAAGCACAAGAAGTACCTGAGGTTTGCGGTTGGCGACTCGCACTTTCAGTTTTGGGTCCTGCCGTTTGGATTGACCTCCGCCCCAAGGGTTTTCACCAAGCTCATGGTGGTGATGGCAGTGCATCTCAGGAAAGGGGGGATTCACGTCTACCCCTACCTGGACGATTGGTTGATCAGGGGAGCTCTCCCGAGCAAGTCCTGGATCATCTGTCTGTCACCTGCCACTCACTTCACAAGCTGGGCTTCTCCCTCAATTTAAAGAAGTCCCATTTGACACCAACGCAGCGGCTCCAGTACATCGGAGCAGTGCTCGACACATCCCTGGGACAGTGTTTTCCTCCCCAGGTGAGGGCTCTTCACATTCAGCAGATGGTGCACAAGTTTCAATTTGCCCAGAATCTCCCAGCGTCCGAGTTCTGGAGACTGCTCGGCCTCATGGCATCCTGCATTCTTCTGGTGCCAGAGGCTCGTCTGCGGATGAGATCTTTGCAGTGGGCACTCAAGCTCCAGTGGTCTCAGTCCTCTGGCAGGCTGTCGGACCCTGTTCAGGTGCCGCCCTCGGTCGCCCAGGACCTTCTGTGGTGGGCCGTCGAAGGAAATCTGATGAAGGGAGCCCCATTTTGGCTGCCCTGGCCGGAGGTGACGATCGTGACGGACGCATCCCTCACGGGATGGGGAGCTCATGCCAACGAGTTGACAGTCAGCGGTCGTTGGTCTCCGTCGGAGTCCAGACTCCATATCAGTCTGTTGGAGCTGAGGGCCGTCAGGCTAGCCCTGAAGGCTTTTCTGTTGACTGTGCGAGGATAGAGTGTCCTGATTCTAACGGACAACACGGTGGCCATGCACTACCTCAACAAAAAGGGGGGGGGGCAGGGTCACTTCCTCTGTGCAGGGAGGCGATGCAGCTCGAGTTCTGGGCCATCCAGCAGGAAGTTTCGATCTCAGCTGTTCATCTGGCCGGAGACGACAACGAGACGGCGGATGCTCTGAGCAGGCAGAGCACGATCTCTCACGAGTGGGAGCTGGCTCAGGAGATTCTCCTGGAGATCTTTGCCCTTTGGGGGACCCCTCAAGTGGATCTCTTCGCCTCAAGTGTCAACCGGAAATGCGAAAGGTTTTGCTCGCTGGAATTTCCTCCAAAAGGAGCCTTAGAAGATGCGTTCGTGGTGGAGTGTTCATTCCCACTGCTGTACGCGTTTCCTCCAGTCCCCGTCATCCCGCAAGTACTGCGGAGGTTACGGAGGTTCGGTTCCCAGATGATCCTCATTGCTCTGGCGTGGGCCCGGAGGACGTGGTACCCGGACCTTCTCGACTGGTCCATCTGCCCTCCACGTCGTCTTCCATACCGAGACGATCTGCTCTCACGGGGAGGGGGGTCAGGTTCTCCATCCAGAGGTCAGATCCCTCATCTTTCACGCTTAGCTTCTGAAAGGTTGAGGTATAAGGATTGGGACCTCCCTGAAGACGTGATGGAGGTGTTGCTCTCGGCCAGGCGGCCGGCAACAAAGTCTCTGTACCGTTGCCGTTGGAGAAAGTTCTGCGGCTGGTGCAGAGTTAAGAATGTGGATCCTTTTGAATGTGACATTCTCATGGTTCTGTCTTTTTTGCTTTCTTTGGCCCACAGGGGCTTTCAAGTGGGGACCATTAAAGATTACCTGGCGGCGCTGTCCATCTTTAAGCGCTCGTCTGAAGAATGTTCCTATTTTAAGATTCCTTTAATTTCGCAGTTTTTGAAAGGGCTTACTAATGTGTTCCCTCCGTCACCTTTTCTGGTGCCCGGTTGGGATTTGAACCTTGTTCTTAAGTTTCTTATGGGTGCTCCGTTTGAGCCTTTACATTCTTGCCCTTTGAGACTGCTAACTCTTAAAACTGTGTTTTTATTTGAGGTTACTTCCGCTCGCAGAGTGAGTGAGTTACAGGCACTTTCAGTTAAGCCACCATTCATTGTGTTTCATAAGGACAGGGTTGTCCTTGGAGTTCGTCCTTCTTTTCTTCCGAAGGTGGTTTCGTAATTTCATTTGAGCCAGAAGGTTGTGCTTCGTTCTTTCCTCCTCCACATCCTGGTAAGGAAGAGGAGAGGCTCCATAGGCTTGATCCTAGGAGAGCGTTGAGCTTTTATATTTCGCGCATGTCCCGGGTCAGAGTGGACGATCAACTTTTCATTGGTTACGCTGGAAAGCGTTTGGGACAAGCTGTGACGAAACAGTCTTTGTCTCGTTGGATTATTTTAGCTATCTCCGAGTGTTACCTCTTGGCGGGTAAGGACCCTCCGGCTGGCTTGCGGGCCCATTCTACCAGTGGAGTGGCTGCGTCTACTGCCCTGCAGAGGGGCGTTCCTATTCGTCACATCTGTGATGCAGCCACCTGGGCTTCAGTACATACTTTTGTACGTCACTACTCCCTCGATTCCATCAGAGGGCAAGATCTGGCCTTTGGCAAGGCAGTTCTCTATTCCGCAATTTGATTGGGCATGCTAAATTTGTATTCTAAATTCTTTCCCACCTCCTTGCTTGGTACTGCTTTGGGAGTCTGTCATAGATATGGAATACGTCGGAGGACCCAATCCCCTCGAAGAACAAGTTACTTTCTTACCTGGTAACGTTCTTTCGATGGGATGGTCCGACAACGTATTCCATATCGCTCCCTCCCTGACTTCCCCGCTGCAGAATTTCTTTTGCGATTTCAGCTTACATTCCGCAAGGCCTTGTGTGTCTGACTGGCAGAAAACTGGTGGCACACGTTCTGGGAAAAAACTATAACTGAGATAAAAGGAGCCATAGTGGCATAGAAGGAAAGGACCAAAGACCATAAAAAAGCGCGGTCAAGAAGGAATGCTGGCATAAGGTGAAAAATTTAAATATGTTAAAACATTTCATGAATGTGAGCACACATTTTGGTCAAACGATGGAAGACGTTTTTTCACTGTGGACTAGACAGCATTTAAATCCCCTGACTACCCTACTGTCTGGCTTTCTCCTCTCCAAAGTGCAGTAGCTCCTGGGTACAGTATTTATTCCCTGCCTTGCAGCAACAAAACAAGCTAATTGGCATAACGCCAACCCTAGGTCCAGGCACAATGTACTCAGCTCCTGATTCTTTTATGGAGAGCTACCAGGGCCCACCCATGAAGGATGCAGCCATGCTTTTCGCCCAGCCTCTTCTGCATTCTAAATCCACCCTTGATTCTGTCACCACTTTTCAGGCTATCTCGTGGTAATTCAAGCAGACACCTTGTGGCTTTACAATTGCTGAACACACCAAGGCTGTAAGAACACACATTCCAACCCTTGTTTTATTTAATCTAGAACTTGTAGTATGACTTTCCAATTTTAAATTCAGGATTACAAGAATGCATAGAAGAAGAGGAATTCTGGATGATTTGTTCATGCATGGCATGAGGAAGTTTGGTAGCTCTATACAGATTCTCATGAAGGCTTTAAACTAATTATTCTGCCCTATGAGTGAAGGCTATTTTAAGGCGGTGAAGTACATGTGCCTTTAAAAAAACAAAAGAAAGTAACAGCTGTTCGGTTTACAGAATGCTTCTGATCCGCCCCACATATACCTATGGATATCCAGTAGAAGTAAAATATTTGAAGTGACGTGTTGCAAAAAGGCACCTAACAAATTCACACTCCTTCAGAGGAGGTGCAGTGGGATTTGATGTCTCCATACAGATACATTTAAGAAGGTTCAACATCTTGTACATCGGGACAAAAGCAGGCATGTTTGTTCTCCAGCATGGGGTCTGGCATGGATTCACATGCTCATGAATATTCCCCGTCGTCAGGCTGGGAATCCTCGGTAAAGAAAAAACCAGTATCAGTTTCGTTTCTGATCTGTCTTTCGTAGCAATAACCAATCACTGGTCTCTGCGTCATACTGACCACAGCCAATGACTGCCCTCTACCTAAGCACCGCCTCTGGCAGCCATCTTCAGATTTTTACCGCACGTTCATGTGTTGGGATCCTCGTGCTATTGCTCTCGAGCGTTAGTGCTATTTTTTCGCGCTTTTTTCACAAAAACTTCGATTCTTCGGTCAAAGAGCCTCAAGCTCCACCGATCCTACATCCGATCTACGGGGACCCGTGTCGGATTCATCTGTGCCCCTCAAGGGTGAAGATTTCGTCGAGCTACGCTTCGGAGGACTCCAGAAGCTTCTCAGGCCCGGTCTCGGAGATGGCCCAGGAGAAGGGAAGCTCGACGCCCGGAAAGCTGTTCAGGGTCTGCCCTGGATGCCAGCTGCAGAACGTCTTTAAGGAGGACGAACACTCTTTCTGCCTTTACTGCCTTCATGAGGACAAAACGCACGTGGAGAAGGACTGTGCGTTTTGCGGCAACATGTCGGAACGGACCATGAAGGACCGTCATCAACGTCTCGCCAACTGGCTGCAGGGTAAGAGCCCGTCTGGCGAGAAGAAGAAGAAATCCGAGCGGTCTTCTAAGACCTTTGAGGGCGCCCCGGCGACGGGGGCCCAACATAAGGCCAAGCACCGCGAGTCCGCTGGCACCGGGAGCGCCGAACGGTCGGGCTCTACGGGCGCCAGGCAGGGCGCACCCTCCCCGGCACCATCAACCACGAGCCAACGCTCTGGGTCGGGTAAGAGGAAGGCCGAGCACCCGGCGAAGCTCCTGGAGAGGCCCCGGTCGAGCTCGAAGGCAGAGGAGGAGCGTGGCAGTGCCCCCTCCCTCAAGGACAAGGCGGTGAGCGCACCTAGGGTGGTGAAGGCCTTGATCCATCCGACCAAGCCCTCTATCGAAACGGTCGCGGCGGCCCTGGCCCAGCCTGTGGAGGCTACTCCAGTGGTGGCGACCTCAGGGCCCAGAATCTCCCTGCCTCCTCGGAGGGAGTCTTCTTTTATGCCCATCGATAGGACCCCCGTGAAACCCTCCGTGGAGAAGAAGGGGGGGCAGGGCGTCGTCGTAGATTCGGCCTCAACCTCAGAAGAAGAGCTGGTCGAGGTCTTAAGCCACGGCCTAGGCGTGGAACAAGACCAGCCCGTCGGAATGGGTCCCGACGCAGGCGACGACGACGACATCGTCGAGGATGCCGACGGGGCCCCTGCTCGCCCGTCGGATTCCCCTCTGCCAGCGCCGCGAGACAACTCGGCGGCCATTTTGTTGGCCATACAGTCCTTATGCACTGAGATAAGGACGAGGCTACCGTTACCGACGGAGGAACCTCTCCCGTCGGGGGATCCAGAACCGGGACCTTCTGGTGTTCCCCCTGCCAAGAAAAGAAGGATCCATCCTCCACCTCCTTTTCAACCGTCGCGCCCCGTCCAGCCCTCCTCCCCGTCCACCCGAGGGGATGATACGGGGACTGACACGGCAGCGACGGGTACGGACGACGAGGCATACGACGAGGATTTTCCGTCGTCGCCCCCCACCAGGGCTTCTCCGCCCGACGAGATCGGATCTTTCCATTCCATGATCTCCAGGGCTTCCGAGCTTTTTCAACTCTGCCCCGAGGAGAAGAAAAAGGAAGGCTTCCTTTATCAGCGGCGCGAGGCCAAGAGGAAGACGGTCCTCGCAGTGCCTCTGTTGGACGACATTTGGGATGAGGGCCTTTCCCTCCTCAAGAACCCTTCCACGACGCCAGCTAGAAGAGACCGGTACGAGAAGAAGTACCGGGTCCCGGACACGGCCCCCCTATGCCTCCGGGCGCAGCCTACCCCGGACTCCGTCGTCTCCGCGGCGGCCAGGAAGAAAGCGGGGGGGGGTGCGGCCTCCACATCGACTTCCCCGCCGGACGGCGAGGGAAAGAAATTGGATGCTATGGGACGTAGAGTCATCTCGTCGGCAGCGACGACGATTAAAGCGGCCAACGCCTTGGCTATCGTGGCCCGCTACGACAGGGAGCTCTGGTACAAGATGGCTCCCCTGCTGGATTTTCTGCCGGACGACAAGAGGGCTGAGGCCCTTGAGATCCTCCAGGAAGGTGAAGTGGCTTCGGACCACGCCATCACCGTGGCGACGGACATCGCCGACGCTGGGTTCCGCCAGCTAGGCAACGGCGTTTGCCTTCGACGTCGTGGATGGCTCAAAGCTACGGATTTTCGGCAGGACGTCCAGACCAGAGTCCTGGACATGCCCTTCGACGGGAACAACCTGTTTGGGAAGACGGTGGACGATTCCCTCCAGGCCATCAAGGCGGATACTGAGACGGCCCGGGCCCTGGGAGTCCTGCAGCAACGACGGACGCCCTTTCGGAGCGGCGGAGGCAAGGGCGCCTCCAAAGGTTCCGGTGGCGGTTTCGCTTCCTACCGTCAAGCGGCCCGCTCGTCGTCGCAAGAGGCCTACAGAGGACGAGGCAAGTCTAGCGGACCCCGCCGTCGTCGCCAAGGAGGTCAAGGCGGCAAGGCCGCGTCCAAGCAGGATTGAACCGGCCGTGGGGTCGGGCCCCCACCGAAGCACCCCGGTGGGAGGCCGGCTGGCGGGCTTCGTCAGCGTGTGGGAGTCCATCTCCACCGACCGTTGGGTGCTGGACGCCCTGGCCCGGGGCCACGCGCTCGAGTTTCAAAGAAGGTGCCCGCGCGTCCCCCCCGTGGCCAGGAGAGAACTTCACGTCCCTCAACTTCTCCTGGAGGTAAAGGCGATGCTCAGAAAGGGCGCCATCGAACTCGTCCCAAAGAGGCTTCGGGGCTCCGGAGTCTACTCGCGATACTTCCTCGTGAAGAAGAAGACGGGAGGATGGCGCCCCATCCTAGACCTGCGACGGCTGAACAAGTTCATCAAGGCGCAGAAGTTCCGGATGGTCACCTTACAGCACGTCCTGGGTCAACTGGAGGAAGGAGACTTCCTGTCGTCGTTGGATTTGGAGGATGCTTACTTCCACATTCCAATCCTAAAGGGGCACCGAAAATTCCTCAGGTTCGTGGTCCAAGGGCGTCAGTACCAGTTCAAAGCCCTTCCCTTCGGACTGCGGTCGGCACCCAGGGTATTCACCAAGTGCCTCGCACCGGTGGCGGCGCAGCTGCGCCGCGAGGGGATTCACGTCTACCCCTACCTGGACGACTGGCTCATCCGCGCCAAGACGAAGGAGCTCGCCGTGGTCCACACGGCAAGGACCGTCCAACTCCTCACGGACCTGGGATTCTCCGTGAACTAAACCAAATCCCACCTGGTGCCCGCGCAAGTCGCGCTGTTTCTGGGAGCGAGGCTCGACACAGTGTCCCTTCTGGCCTCCCCGTCGGAGGAGAGGACCAGGACCATCTTGGGCAAGGTGCAACGGATGCTGGTGGCCGGCGCGGCCAAAGTGAGATCCATCAAGTCCCTCCTCGGGATGATGTCTTCCTGCATCTACCTCATTCCCATGTGCAGGCTCCGGATGCGCCCGTTGCAAGAATTCCTGGATGCGCGCTGGATCCAGACGACGGGCAGCTTCGAAGAAAGGATCAAGCTCGACGAGAGTTTCCGGCGAGCGATACGGTGGTGGGGCACCCGCGCGCATCTGACGGCGGGCATGGACTTCCAGACCCCAGCCCACCAGGAGACTGTGACCACGGATGCCTCCCTGGAAGGGTGGGGAGCGCACACCGAAAATCTGCACGCGAGGGGACTCTGGCTCCCGACGGAGAAGTCCCTGCATATCAACGTCCTGGAGCTCCGTGCAGTGTTTTGGGCCCTCAGGTCCTTCCTTCCGTCCCTGAAGGGCAAGGTGGTGAGGATCTTCACCGACAACACCACCACCATGTTTTACATCAGGAAACAGGGCGGAACCAGGTCCCCAGCGCTGTCCAAGGAGGCGCAGGACCTGTGGCATTGGGCCGTCGCCCAAGGGATTTTTCTGGTGCCGTTTCATCTGGCAGGGATAAAAAACACCATCGCCGACTCACTCAGCAGGGAGCTGCGCTCGTGCCACGAGTGGGAACTACGGCAGGATCTGGTGGATCGCCTCTTCCGACGGTGGGGCACACCCCAGATCGACCTGTTCGCGACGGCGACGAACACCAAGTGCCGGAGGTTCGCCAGCAGGTTTCCCCAGACGAGGAGCATGGGCGATGCTTTCTCGTTCCCCTGGGAGGGCCTGTTCCTCTACGCGTTCCCTCCCTTGCCTCTGCTAATCCGGCTCGTCAACCAGCTCAAGAGGTCACGGTGCAGGATGATCCTCGTCGCACCTGCGTGGCCGAGGCAGATATGGTTCCCGGACCTTCTGGACTTGTCAGCGTCCCCGCCGATCAAGCTGCCGGCGGACGCAGACCTACTCTCCAGGGAAGGAGGCGCCATCCTCCACCACGACCCGAAGTCGCTGAACTTGCAGGCCTGGCTCCTGCAGCGCTAGAGTTTGGAGGATACGACATACCGGCCGATTGCAGAGAGGTTCTTGCAAAGGCCAGGGCGTCCTCGACTCTTAAATGCTACGGACACAAATGGAAGAGGTTCTCTGTCTGGTGCCACGCACAGAAGATTAACCCTCTACGGATTACGGCTCCCCAAGTACTGCCGTACCTGCTGACGCTGGCCAAAGCTGGACTGGCACACGCGTCCATCAAGATTCATCTTGCTGCGATCTCCCGATACACCAGAACCACGGGGCGGACGTCCTTGTGGTCTCATCGTCTGGTGAAAGAGTTCATGAAGGGACTATTCAGATCGTTCCCGCCGGTGAAGGCTCCGGCCCCGGCGTGGGAGCTCAACGTGGTGCTGACCAAGCTCATGGGACCTCCGTTCGAGCCTCTGCACTCGGCCCCGTTGAAGTTTCTATCGTGGAAAACAGCTTTTCTCGTGGCCATCACCTCCGCACGACGAGTGGGAGAGATCCAGGCCCTTTCCTGCAAGGCCCCGTACTTGACTTTCCACGACACGAGGGTAGTGCTCAGGACGCACCCCTCCTTCATGCCCAAGGTACCGTCGGACTTCCATCTCAACGAACCCTTGGTGTTACCTGTGTTCTTCCCGTCGCCTTCGTCGCCGGCTGAGAGGACTTTGCACTCGCTGGATGTAGCTAGAGCGCTGAAGTTCTACGTGGATCGCACGAAGGGTTTTCGGAAGACGTCACAACTTTTTGTGAACTTTGGACCTGTCAATCAGGGGAAGGCTCTCTCGAAGGCTTCCATCTCCAGATGGCTCTCCGGCTGTATCATGTACTGTCACCGGTTGGCAAACCGACCGCTGCCTGGCCGTCCGAGAGCCCATTCCACCAGAGCGATCGCAGCTACCACGGCGTTCCTATCTGGTGTGCCCCTGCTGGACATATGCAGGGCTGCTACGTGGAGGTCGACGCACACCTTCACGAAATTCTACTGCGTCGACCGGGATTCCAGGGAGGAGTCCAGGGTCGGCCAAGCAGTGCTGCGCAACCTGTTCGCCTGAGGTGAGCCTGGTGAGGAGGTAAGATGCTTAATGTTGAGTTGATGTGATGCTTAATGTTGAGCCTTTGCCACCTCCCGTGGTTGTGCATGTGTGTACTGCTATGTATTCTTTATTCATGAGCATGTGAATCCATGCCAGACCCCATGCTGGAGAAGGAACAAGTTACTTACCTGTAACTGTTGTTCTCCAGCATGGGTCTGGCATGGATTCACATGCGAACCCTCCCGCCTACCCCTCTGCGGCTCTTCACTTGGTCATACTGCCACTTCACGTGCTTCCAAATCTGAAGATGGCTGCCAGAGGCGGTGCTTAGGTAGAGGGCAGTCATTGGCTGTGGTCAGTATGACGCAGAGACCAGTGATTGGTTATTGCTACGAAAGACAGATCAGAAACGAAACTGATACTGGTTTTTTCTTTACCGAGGATTCCCAGCCTGACGACGGGGAATATTCATGAGCATGTGAATCCATGCCAGACCCATGCTGGAGAACAACAGTTACAGGTAAGTAACTTGTTCCTTATACCATGATGAATGGGCATTTATCTTTGTATGTTTAAGACAAATTCACAGTCAAGCCCTGGTTGATGCATGGATGCCCTCATCATCCTGCTGCAGCTCGAATTGACCCAGAGTAGGTGCAGGTATTCCTCTGTCTCATTTAGCTTACATATCCTTCTCCATGTGTTTCCTTTTCAATGCACTCTTACTTCCAAGCTGTATATTGTTTTACAACTCTTACAATAAAAACAAATGGGATTGCATTATCTGGGCGTTGGATTGCTTAATACAGAATCTAAAATTGATGTTACAACCCAACACAGTGTTTTTTCAAATGTCCCAGTGTAAATGGTATGGAGGGAAGTAGCCTGGAATGATTTCCCTGCGGTATATCTTAGAAAATATTCCACATTCAGCACTTTGCTGATGTTCCACTAGCAAAGCAGCAATATTGGGGGGGGGGGGTCTAGATGTAATACCACAGGCCACCGTTAATACTTTCCGCCACCTTCATTTCACTGCTTGTAACTGGTTCTCTGAGGCTGACTGCAGGGTCGGATTGGGGCATAAAACTGCCTCGGACAACAGTGAAAAAGAGGCCCACAGTTGCAAATGGCAATTAGTTCCTTTTGTGACAGACTGTTTGAGTAGTACCCAATGGGGAGGTTTTTGATCAAATGTGTGCAAATTGTGCATTTTAAAGAATATTTATTCAGTAATACTGGTCAAAACTACTAGTCGCATGGTGAAGTAACTGCCTAAAAAGTGGCCCAATTTGACCCATAAAATCTAGGCCACACTAGCATTTTGTGTTTTTGGTTCAGGCATTGCCCTATAGGCCAGTCCAGGCCTGACTGACTGTTGGTAAGAGAACAGGCCGAAGGGGCACTAGGGCTGAGAGTAACCCCCCCCCCCCATCTGAGGTTGAATCATCTCTTCCACAGCACAGACGTTCACTTTGGGGTCGCTCTCCACTAGGTACCACTTGCAGAGTAACCGTTTGTATAGGGATGTTCATTAGGCGGGTCCATATGTGCTAAGGAGGCTTATCACTCCATGCTCTTTATTGGTGTCACACTGGGAGGGGATCTGTGACATACCTTATGGCTATTTTACATTGCATCAGCCACGCATTATATTCCTCCCTCTTTGTTCATAAGCTTAATTTTAGAAGGCACAGCCATCCCTCCAAGCCTTGACATTCCCTCATAGCGTTTAAAACAGGAGGCCTACAACATCATTTATTAAACCCCTATCAGGCATAATTCAGGAGAATTTGCATACATGGCTTTGAAGCCGTCTCTACAGCTGACAGTAAATAACGGCCTTTTAAAGAGTCATTCACAGACGTAGGACCTGCTTTCTGCTCCGTAGCACAACTGTCAATTTGAAAGTGGGACTGCAGAGTTAACTGAATACCCGGAGCAGGACGTTTGGGCGCGGCTATTCTGTCGCAAGGTATTTAGGCGTGGCCGGTTTGGCGGCACAGATCCCATTTCAGCACGCCAAGTTGGATGCAGCCAAAAGGACACAGGGGGCCTCATTATGACCCAGGCGCTAATGGGTTAACGGCGCCGTAAAAGGCTGCGGCGCCGTTAACCTGTTAGCGCCTAATTACGAGGTCCCTTTGCGGGACCCGACCTTAACGGCTGGTGTAGAACAGCCGTTAAAGAAGGGACCCGCAAAGGGACCTTGGTGCTAATTACGGTGCCGCAATTTGCGGCACCGTACTTAGCGCCTTCCCCATTCCCATTGAGCCCTATGGGGCAAAAATGGGAATGGGGAAGGGCCATGGAGGAAGGGGGAATTACCGCCCCGCCAACCTTGTAATGGGGTGGTAATTCCCCCTTTCACCATGGCGGAGTCGGTAACTGACCGGCATGGACCATGGTGCTAATAGCACCATGGTCTTCCGCCAGGGTCGTAATGAGGCCCAGGGACTTTTAGGCGCTGGCATGTTTTAGCGCCGTGGCATGGCATACTTCTACTAAAGTGCTAAAATAGCCCAACATTGCCATCTAGTGGAAACAGAATTCCCCAAATGATATGACAATTTCTTAAATATTTATTTGTGTTTCAACAGGTCTCACTTGGTTATTCTTACTATTGACAAACACCTCATATTTAGCTTCGTGCTTCTCCCTCTCCCCCCACTAACTGCAATACTTCCGTCTCTCAAGTCCCAGTTACATTACATCTGGGTATCTAGCTCACAAGTACCATTATGCAAGATCACCATTATAAGGATTCAAGATCACCATTATAAGGCTTGCCCACACCTAGTGAAAAGAAGGACTTTTCAATATAATGCATCCAATACAAAATGTGCACAGGCAAGGCCACCCTGTGCCATCGCTGGCTATTGCCAGGCAGTATATCCCTCATAGTAGGATGCTTAATGACTCCTCAGTGTATGAACTGGCAGTCTGAATCTAAAACGAGCATTGTTTCTGAAGTGTGTCTGCAATAGTGATTCCAAAGGTTGTACATGGTTCTGCATGTCTAATGCCATCTGAGAATGGGGCCTGTAGGCTTCACAACTCGATTACAGAATTTCAAAACATTTACAGGCAATGCTATCACAGACTGGTTCCTTAATGTCAGGTTGTACTGGTTTCATTTCCAGTACCTTGTGTGTAGCAGTTGTTCCCTGCAGTTGTTGGCCTTCCATAGTTCTCGACATTTCTGCCGCAGGTTCCCTATAGAATGCCACTTCCCTCCTCCAGGCTAGCGTGTCTCAGCTCTTAAAACACACTCCTTTCGAAGGGATTGTGTCCTCCGACGTATTCCTTATCTTAGATATCTCCTTCCAGCTTTGCTGGCCTCGGAAAATGTTTCTCTAGAGGGCGCTGCGCGTCGACGTCCGCCGAATCGATGTCCCTCGACAGCCGCCACGTCGATGTCATCCTGCCTATAAAGGCCGCGCGCAGCGTCCGTTGCTCAGTTACGTTTTTCCGCGCTTATTCAGTGCCTCGGAATATCGCTGCTCAGTTTCGTAGAGAATTTATCCTATTTACCTCGAGATATTCGATCCATACTCGATGGCTTCCTCGTCGGAACCGACAACCCCTCGGTCCGGCTTCAAAAAATGCCGAGACTGTGGGAAAAAGATGTCGCTGACTGACCCTCACAGAGTTTGTGGTGTTTAGGAGCTGAACACCATTGTTCGGAGTGCGAGGACTGTAAGTCCATGACAGCTAAGGCCCTGAAGGAGCGTAGGGGGAAGCTGGAGAAAGGTAAGACTTCAAAAGCTTCTTCTTCCTCGACGAAGTCGAGACATTCGTCTCCTCGTCATCATTCGCGCTCCAGGTCTCGGAGTGGGTCCCATCACTCCTCGAGATCGAAGCACTCGAAGAGGAGACGTCGAAGATCCCCTTCTCCGTCCTCCTCTTCCTCTGTTTCTCCTAAGAGAATCCCTTGCCCCACGAAACATAGTTCCCGGGCTGAATGGGAGGAATTCCGCAAAAATATGATGAGCGTCTTCGAGAAAGCGGCCTCGACCCCCTCGAAGACTGCCGAGAGCGATGCTCTGCTCGAAAGATCCGAAGGTCAAAAACGCTGCGAGTCGCAGTACCCGGCAAAGGAAGCTTCTCGAGCGTGTCACGAACCCTCGAGTAAAGCTATGATCTCGAAACCTTCTTCGAAGGTTCCGTCGACGCCGTCGACGAAGGTTCCGTCGACGCCGAGGTCGGTGTCTTCGACGCCGTTGTCGAAGGGACCTTCGACACACGGGTCTGTCGACTCGACGCCATCTTCGACACCGGCGTCGACGCCAAGGAAAGTCATGGTTGCGACGCACCCAGTGGCTATCCCCAGGTCCTCGATGACGATGGCGTCGAGATTGTCGACTTCCTCGAGTAGAATCCCAATTCTATCGAGGACCTCGAGGCCTCCGCCTTTGTGTTCGACGCCACGCCCATAGCCTTCGACGTCGGCGTCGACGACATCGACGTTTTCGAGGCCAATTACAACAAGTTTGGCACCCTGTGCCTTGGAGATGGGTTTCACACCCTTTGTGAGTTCAGAACAATTGAGAACTATGTCCTCAATTATGGAAGAGGGAGAACTATCTGAACAAGAAGACACATTTGAGTTGCAGGGACCTGCAACCCCAGTTCAAGAGGAGTTATCCTCAGAAGAACGCAGATTAAAGGATCTCCATGATTCCTTACATGAGGCAAGTGGGTTAGACACTTCCCCTGAGGTGGAGTTCGCTAGGCCAGACCCGGGGGAGCATGCTGAAACCCCCTATAGAGCCTTAATGGCCAGGATCACAGAATTTATGGGGTGGTCAACACCTTCACAGGCTTTCCAACAAGATGACCTCACGGATATTCTTGATAAAGGTCCACAGGAGGATCCTGTAGTGCCCTTTCATAAAGCTCTTCAGAGGAAAATCATGACGAACTGGGAAACCCCAGATGTCGTCCCGGCAGTAAATAAAAAACTGTCTACTAAATACAGGGTATCTTCTGCAGACCCAGAGTTTTTGTCAAAACACCCATCCCCAGAAGGTCTGGTGGTACAGGCAGCATCTTCTACTGATGTCAAGACTGCTTACCCTACCGTCCCACAGGACAGGGACGATAAGAAATATGATGCTATGGCAAAGAAAGTTTTTTTCGGCATGTAGCATGGCGTTAAAATCTGTTAATGCTACTTGCACCCTTGCTAGATTCAACCATATACTTTGGGAGTGTGCTTCTACAGCGGCTGACTGCATCCCGGAGGGAGAAGAAAGGGAGGCGTTCCTAAATATCATACAGGACGGTAAAGACGCTATGTGCGAATCCCTCCAGACGGGCATTGATTCGGCTGACAGTATCAGCAGAGCAATGGCGGCAAGTACAACAACCAGGAGATTTGCTTGGTTGAGAAAGTCTGGTTTTGCCCCAGATGTGCAAGCCAGGCTCTTGAACATGCCATTCGATGGCTCTTCTTTGTTTGGGAAAAAGGCGGATGACAGTTTAGAAAAACTGCAAACATCAAAGGCAGCAGCGAAATCTCTGGGCGCTGCAATCTGTCAGACACCTTTTTGTCCCACAGGAACCTCTGCGAGGGGCAAGTCCTTTCGCTTTTTCTCCGCATTCGGTAGAGGTAGAGGACGACCGGCTCAAAGGGGACAACGAAGAACTACCCGAGGTGGACGGGGTAGATATTCAAAAGCCGCAGCAACAGCAGGTGCCTCTTTACCATCGGCATCTGCATCAGCTGCCCCAAAACCACTCTGAGAACTTCCCTCACAAGACACCTGTAGGAGGCAGGTTAACTCAACATCTGGCGGAATGGCAGGCTATCACGTCGGATGCTTGGGCATTGGAAACAGTTGCCCAAGGTTACTGCCTGCCTCTCCTACGCATACCTCAGAGTCATCCACCGGGGATCAGCTCTCGGAAAGCTCCAGATCCACTCCTCTTGCAGGAAATTTTAGACCTGCTAGAGAAAGGTGCCAAAGAACCGGTACCTGTAGCGGAGAGGAACAAGGGCTGGTACTCCCCTTACTTTCTCATTCCAAAGAAAGACGGAGGACTGAGACCCATCTTGGACTTGCGAGAATTGAACAAATTCCTCAGGAAAGACAAATTCAAGATGGTAACTCTTTCTCAGATCCTTCAGGCCCTTCAGTTCCAAGACTGGTTGGTATCTCTTGACCTTCAGGATGCTTATTTCCATGTGCCTATCCATCTCAAACACAGGAAATACCTGAGGTTCGCAATTGGCAACTCTCATTATCAATTTCGAGTGCTGCCATTTGGGCTGACCTCCGCCCGAGGGTCTTCACCAAGTTAATGTCGGTAGTGGCTGTAAGTCTAAGGAGGGAAGGGATTCATGTCTACCCCTACCTGGACGATTGGTTGATCAGGGCTGTATCTTCGGAACAAGCTCAGATCCAGCTAAATCACGTTTGCCACTCCCTTCACAGACTGGGCTTCTCCCTCAATTTAAAGAAGTCACAAATGATACCATCGCAGAGACTCCAGTTCATCGGAGCGATCCTGGACACTTCCCTGGGAAAAGCCTCGCCACCAGAGGTGAGGGCTCAAGATATTCTATAGATGGTTACCAAGTTCCAAAATGCCCAACGTCTCCCAGCCTTCGCCTTTTTGAGGTTGCTAGGCCTCATGGCATCCTGCATTTTCCTAGTGCCAGAGGCTCGCCTGAGAATGAGATCCCTCCAGTGGGCACTGAGGACTCAGTGGTCACAATTCTCAGGAAGAATGACAGATCTTCTTCAGGTTCCCGACAGGGTGGCTCGAGACCTTCAGTGGTGGGCCTGTCAGGAGAACATTCTGAAAGGAGAACAGTTTAGGCAACCCTGGCCGGAGATAACAGTAGTCACGGATGCCTCACTCACGGGGTGGGGAGCCCACGCCAACGACTTGACCATCAGCGGTCGTTGGTCTCCATCGGAGTCCAGACTACATATCAACCTGTTAGAGCTGAGGGCCATCAGACTTGCGCTGAAGGCGTTCCTGCCAGCTGTACAAGGGAAGAATGTCCTGATAATGACGGACAACACAGTGGCCATGCATTACCTCAACAAAAGAGGAGGCGTAGGATCACTACCCATGTGCAGAGAGGCGATGCAGCTCTGGTTTTGGGCAATCCAAGAAGGGATCTCTCTATCGGCAGTTCACCTAGCCGGAGAGAAGAACTTGACAGCGGACGCTCTGAGCAGGCAGAGCACAGTCTCCCACGAGAGGGAACTAGCTCAGGAAGTCCTTCAAGAGATCTTCGCCCTTTGGGGAACCCCTCAGGTGGATCTGTTCGGCACCAGTGTCAACAGGAAGTGCAATCTGTTCTGTTCAAGGGAATTTCCCCCGAGAGGAGCTCTGTGAGACACATTCATAGTGGACTGGGAGTTTCCGCTTCTGTACGCGTTCCCACCGGTCCCTGTCATTCCTCAAATGATCAGGAGGTTGAGAAGATTCCGGAAAACCATGATCCTAATTGCCTCGGATTGGGCCAGGAGAACGTGGTACCTGGACCTTCTAGACTTGTCCATCTGCCCTCCAATTCGACTTCCACTCAGAGAGAATATACTCTCACAGAAGGGAGGTCAGGTTCTCCATCCAGACATCAAAACCCTCAACCTTCACGCTTGGCTTCTGAAAGGCTGAGGTACAAGGATTGGGACCTCCCTGATGATGTTATGGAGGTGTTGCTTTCGGCAAGGAGGCCAGCAACAAAGTCTTTATACCGCTGCCGTTGGAACAGATTTTGCAGCTGGTGTAGAGAAAAGAATATCGACCCCTTTTCATGTGGTACACCAATGGTTTTGTCCTTCCTACTCAATTTGGCGAATTCAGGCCTTCAAGTTGGCACCATTAAGGGCTATCTCGCAGCGCTATCCAACTTTAAGCGCACTGCGGAAGAACCATCCTATTTCAAGTTACCCTTGGTAATACAGTTTCTAAAGGGGTTAACTAACGTTTATCCCCCAAGACCATTCCAGGTTCCCTTATGGGATTTAAACTTAGTCCTAACTTTCCTGATGGGCACACCTTTCGAACCACTCCATTCTTGTTCGTTAAGATTTCTTACCCTTAAAACTGTTTTATTAATAGCACTTACATCTGCTAGAAGGGTGAGCGAGTTACAAGCTCTTTCTTGTAAACCCCCTCATACAATCTTTCACAAAGACAAAGTTGTCCTGCAAGTGAAGCCTAATTTCCTCCCAAAGGTGGTTTCTGAATTCCATATCACTCAGAGGATTACCCTGCCATCTTTCTATCCTCCTCCTCATCCGGGAAAAGAGGAAGAGAGGTTACACAGGCTGGACCCTAGAAGGGCTTTAAGTTTTTACATCAGTAGACTGGCCAGGATTAGACAAGCAGACCAGCTGTTTGTAGGCTGCGCAGGTCACAAGCTGGGGTTACCGATAACTAAGCAGACCATTTCCAGATGGATCATTCTAGCCATTTTGGAATGTTATAAACTGGCAGGAAAAGAGCCCCCTCAAAATCTTAGGGCTCATTCGACCAGAGGTATGGCAGCTTCATCGGCCCTCAAAAGAGGAGTGCCGGTTAAAGACATATGTGCGGCTGCCACATGGTCGTCCGTCCATACCTTTACACGATTTTACAACTTGGATTCCTCCTCCAGTCAAGAGACTAGGTTTGGAAGGGCAGTATTGCACTCTATTCATCAATAAAAGGAAGCATGAAGTCAGTACTCCCACCTCCAATAACAGAATACTGCTATGGGAGCCTATCTAAGATAAGGAATACGTCGGAGGACACAATCCCTTCGAAATACAAGTTACTTCTTACCTTGTAACGTTCTTCTATGGGATGTTCCTCCGACGTATTCCTTATCGACCCTCCCATCCATCCCCGCAGTACTTCTTCCCTTGTTGTTGCAGCTTACGCTCCTTCAGGGTGATTAGTCTAGTCCAGACAGAAAAACTGTGGGCTACAAAACGGAACTGAGCAACGGACGCTGCGCGCGGCCTTTATAGGCAGGATGACGTCGACGTCGATACGGCGGCTGTCGAGGGACATCGACTCGGCGGACGTCGACGCGCAGCGCCCTCTAGAGAAAAAATTTCCGAGGCCAGCAAAGCTGGAAGGAGATATCTAAGATAAGGAATACGTCGGAGGAACATCCCATCGAAAGAACGTTACAAGGTAAGAAGTAACTTGTTCTTCTTTTACATTTTTCCTAACTCCTGACTCTCAAGGTCAGTTACGCTACCACTGAAAAAGAGGACATGCTTTGGTTCTACCTTGTAATAACTATTGAAGCCCTGTTGCAATGCTATCTACTGGCTCTACTGTGCCATCTACTGGAGAAACAAGGAAAGTAATTAATGAAGAATTACTGTGCGTAATTATACGCATATAAAAATAAAAATGTTTGTACTCAAATGATCTAAGTGCTTAAAAAGGTCTCTTATGCACCGTATCTGGATGGCTGACAGACACATAAAAACCTCAGTTATGTACTGGAACGAGGAGGAGGACAGCATGAGTAATGCAGAACTAACGTTATACTGTGGAGCGGTCTAGTCTTTCCTGGCCTCCTCATGGTGGTGGGAACTTTAAAAACTGACATCATTTTGTAAATGGAGTCAACTATGGAGCTGAGTCAGCTGTGGAGGCAGAAGCAGCAGTTGGGAAAGCAACTCCAGATCGGCAGTGTGGCAAGTGGAGCGATCGAGATCCTTTTGCAGACGCAGAGTAAATGCAGCAGGAAGCAAAGCTAAGGAATGCTGGAGGCCGGTAGCAGTCCACAAGAGGGAGGCTGAAGTGACTGAGCAAAGTAATCACAAGAATCCTGACCTGCAGGTGAAGCATCGCTGGGAAGCCACGTCATGTAGAGCGGCTGGGAGTGGAAGCGAGGTACCACACAGGAAGACGAGAACCTGTGGTGACAGAGCCCTCGCAGCGCTGTAAGCTCCGACTGGTGAGTGTGGGAAACACTGAGTTGGCAGGCGACGCTGTAAGCTCTGACCAGTGAGTGTGGGAAACACCGGGCTGGCAGGCAAATATGCGATGAGCATTATTTTGAATACCGAACTAAATGAAAACCTTTACAAGTACTTTTGAATACCGAACAGAGCAAGTATAAGTACTCTTGAATAACAACCTAACTGAAAGTCATTATAAATATTTTTGAATGCCTAACAGAGTAAAAGCAAGTTTTAAGCACTCGTGAGTGGAGTGAAAGAAAGGTGGTGAAAGTAGCTGTTAACACAAAATGTATTTTCTGAAACACAAGTATTGGCAAAGTCAAAAGAATACCCAGGAGGGTACGGTATGAGAAAACAAGTAAGAGTTCAAGGAACTGCATGCTATGAGGAAACCTGCATGGGCAAGAGACAGGAGAATACAAGAAGGTGTGATTAGTGCAGGGTGGCCAACCAAGCCACGGTACAGTGTTAGAAGAGTTTGGCACTGGTGCATGGAAACAGTGGCATATTGTTGATGCAAAACTGCCAAGTAAGTAGTACCGTTTGCGTGACCTTTAATGGGTGGACGGTGTTGTCCCACAACTGCGCTTTGACCGAGCCCCTGCATGGAGGAGCCAATGAAAGTATCCATAAAGAAGCTTGTGTTTTGCAAAAACCTTTTGTGTGATTTTGAAGTGAAAACATTGAACTGGCTAGGTGAAATAGTGAAAAGAACCAATATTAAAAGAGCTGGGAACTGTCTCGTGGAACTGTGTTAGTTTTGAAAAGCTGGAAGATTTGAACTCTTGGGAAAGGTAACCCTATTGCCTTGTGAACTGCTTTGAACTTGGGGAAGTGGAAGCTGAATATAAGCCAAGAGCTGGTAGCAGCCTTGCACTTGATTTTGAACACTATTCAATTTGATGCTGACATCCCTACACATTGGATACAGTTAGTTGTGAGGGCAAGTATAGGTTTTGGACACAGATTGACATTTGATTTAGACTTCCTTGCACAGACTATCCTTAGTTTTCTTTAGGTAGGGAATTCCCACCTTAACATAGGGCAAGTTAGGTCTTACTCTGTCCTGCTTTTTAAGTTAATAAAGCTTTTGAGAACCAAACTTCAACCTGTTGTCTTTGTCTACTTCATGATGACTTCACACAGTCCACAAGAATTGAACCGTTACTTTAGAAGTCCAACCTCAAGTTAACTAGGACCTTGTGCCCTGAAAGTTCACAAAACTTTAAGAGATTTCAGAGTGTGTGTGCGAACAAGCACTGGCAAAGCCAAACAATTGTAAATGTTTTAAAGGTTAGGAAACCATTTTAAAAGGGGTGATAGGGATTCGGGTAAGTACCAAAGTAACTCACCCCCCATACTCTGGTTTCTCTTAGGACTTGACAGGTCTTCATAAGGTCATCACAACTCGCATTTCCCACCATTTCTTCCAGACCTCGTGCCCAGGAGTTGCAGGTTTGAGTGAATCCCTGGTCGGCTGGTTTAAGTTGAGCGTGTTCCAGTTGAAGAATGCAACTCAATCGGGTGCAGGCCTCCTCTCAGCATACGATTGGATGAGGGAAAGCAGTTACTGGCGACTGTCACAGTTGCACAGCGACAGGAGGGGCCACATTTGTCGCTGTCAGAGTCAGTCTTGTACCTCGGATCCCTTGGATGCTGGTATGCTGACATTTCGCAGAGATGGCTCTTGTAGGACAACCTGGTGGTCCCCAAACTTCCGAGCTGAAAAGGGAATGGCGATGTCTGCAGTGCGGTAGCCCAAACTTCAAGCTGGTCAGCCGATTGTATACGAATTGTTCGAGTCACAATTGTTCGAATGACAATTGACCTTTGCACAATTGACTGCCGAGGGATCTCCCCAAGGCTAATTGCAGAGCGTGTAGCCTGTTTAAGGTGAAATCACTAAAGGACCGCACCACTAAACGTTGGGCCCACCACGCCAGGCAACTCGAGGCCATGGAAGTGGTGGGTGCCTTCAGTGATGGCAGCGACGCCGTACTTTCGGACGGCGAGGGCACAGAGGTGTCGAAAGACGCCCAAGCGCTAGTCCCTGACCCCAGAGGATTGTCCAGCAGGGCAGTTATGGGGAACACACCCGGCGACACAAGCGCTACCCACAATACTACACATAAACACTCATAAGTCCAGCCGAGACTCGACGCGCGTGTCGAGTTCTCGGAATAAGGAGGCGCGAAGAGAGCGGTCCACGGAGTCGGTGTCCTCTGGACGTTCCAGGTCGAGATCGCCGCACGACACAAGGCAACCGTCCACAGTTGCCAAGAGTGCCTCACTTCCCCAAGTCAAGGAGGTACGGTCGTCAGAAGACGATTCCGACCTCCACCCCCAGGCTGCACACCAGAAGTCGGCTCCGACAGCCCGTTTGGCGTCTGCTTCCGAGTCCCGACATGCACACTCGAAAGAGAAAGAGAGTACCCCCGAATCTCGACACCAGGTGTCGAAAGGCTTAGAGAAGGTGAAAACTTCAGGAAAACACTCTTCTACTCAGGGGGAAGGGGGTAAACAGCAGAAAAAGTCAGTATACACTACTTCTGCACCACAGACACTTAAGTCTTCAGATAAAGAGAGTTCCAAGACCCCTGTCTCTGCCCCTAAAACCACACCTATTCCTCCCACTCGTCACGTTAGGGAACTAGAAGGGGAACCTTCACAAGAGGTTGTCATCCCCAGCTCCAGAGAATGGGACAGTGAAGATATAGACAGGGTAATGAGGAGAATGTCTTCCCTGGCGGATTTCTACTCTAAAAACCCAGAACATTTCCTCACTTACACTCCAGACAGCGCTGCTCCTTCAGGATCCAGGGACCCTCAGCCCCCTAGTAAAAGACCCCGGTTTCAGACTCCAACTCAGGGCCTGATTTCAGACCCTTACTGTATACAGCCTTATCAACAGTATAGTGAGGATCCACTACAATATACTGAGGATCCAGACTTCCAATTGTTGGACGACCAAACGGGTTAGATTATTATGGAGATGACGAGGGCCAGGATGGGGAAGAGGAAGACGTCACATAGGTCTACAATATAGACTCTCCTGTTCACAAAGAACCTCAGGTTACCGACTCTCCAGTAGATAACCAGTCCCTGCTAAATGAGGTCTTGGCTAAAGCGGCAGAGCACTTCCGCATCGACACTCGGGCAAAATAGGAGAGGGACTTCGCAGAAGAGCTAGTGGGAGACAAGAAACCCATTTCTCAAGCCATCCCTATTCTCAAATCAATCAAACGTAGAATTGATCCTTCCCTTCTTAATCCTAATCTCACCAGGGCTGTAAACCCCAGAGTTGAGAAGATGTTCAGGGCCGCCCAGTCAGACCCTCTTTACATAAGGGCTCAACTGAAGCCCGACTCCTTGGTAATTACTAACACCAGAAAGAGAGCGGGGACACCGCTATCATCATCTGAGGCTCCCCCAGACAAGGAGAGCAAGATAATTTATGGGTTAGGTGTAGGCAGAATCCTGTGCAGTGCCCTTAGGGACCACTACACACAATTAAGACTACAGGTGGCAATACAAGTTTTACTTTTGGTACAAGCCTGTACTACTATGTCAGAGTGGTAGCAGTGGCAGAGCAGCCAGGCTTATCTCAAGAGTATATGAGCATAGCAGAGATTACACAAAGGGACCACAATTACTGTGACTCAAGCAAACACTGACTCAAGGTTTCAGGTAAAAAATATAAGTACATTTATTTTTTAACCATTTGTTATAAACACAACACTTCTGTTAAACTTAAATAAAAACCACACGTTAAATATACCACAACTAACCAATTCACTTTGTACAGTAAGTCTCAAGGTAAGTACCCTGTGTTTGAATGAACCGGTGTTATGAACAAAACACGTTACCGCGAATACGATTGCGATCACTTTTTGACAGTTCGGTCTACTAAACAAACGCGTATCCGTGACATGAAATGCTACCGGGGCAAAAACACATTTAGCACTTGAGATACCCAGAGGGAGTTGGAGACAAAAATCATAGGCAATATTTTGGTTAGGCAGGCAGAATCAAGAAACGCTCAAAGACAGGAGTTCAAAAGTCAAAGGGCCGGAGCCAGGGTCAAAAGACACCGGGGCCAGTTGCCGAAGATCACACGGTCAAACAGTTTACGATTCAACGTAACCAAAAGTACTTCGATATTGTCAATGTTCGGAAGCAAAAGTTATGAGAAGGAGTGAAGACAAGGGCTAGCCTTGGAAATTAAGAAAAAGGGATTCACCCAGTTTCCTCAACAGAACACAGTACCTTGTTCCAGTGGTGCAGCTGGTGCCCTGGCAGTTGTTCCTTTTGGTTTTCCGCAGACCCACGATTCCTGGAGCTTTGTTGTGAAGGAGGACGTCTGAAGGGGGTCTGCACCACACAGGGATGAAGCCGGCAGCAGCGACAAGGAATGAAAGGTGCGCTCCTTAAAAACAGGAGAGGCTCTTCAGGTGGCTATCCGGACCACTACAGCAGTGTGCAGCGATTTCGACCAAGGAAGAGGATCCTCTGGCTGTAGAAGATGAGCTGGTTATCCCCACCAAGCTCAAGGGAAGAAGACTCCGGACTGGATCTTCTCTAAGTCGTTGAAGGGAAGATAGCTCGGGACTGCGCAGGGCTTCACCGGGACGGGGTAGTTGCATCAGCCGTCGTTCTTTCTGCTTCTCTTCGGTTCCTTGTAGTTCCAGTGGCGACTCTCTGACTTCTAGCCCCAAAGACCTGCCTTTTATGCGAAAAACCCCCATTCACACAGCCTGGCTGTCAATCACCCAGCAGGGGGGTTGTCCAGCCCAGACACCTACCTCATGACAAAGTGCGACTTGGGTTTCCTAGGATACCCTGTGCAGGGGGTGACTACACCCCTCCCTCACATTCAGCCCACCTAGACACCCAGGCGCCTTGAGGAGAGCTTCTGAGCAGACGCCCGCCAAAAGACAGTGAACAAAGAAGGCAAACCTAGTTTCCCGCGCAAAGTAAAACACAAGAAGGACTTTAACAGAAAGAAATGGCAAATAAACCCAACCGGAGCCAAAAAAAGACGATTTGGTCAAGCGGGTTTATGTTTGAGGCTAATGTAATAGCCAAGAACAGTACCACGTTTATCTAATATAATCGTGGTAGAAAAGTTAGGGTAGATACCACTGCCACCAGCCAAATCTAAATGTTAAAAGAGCGAAACAATGCTCTAGGAGGTACAGATAAAAAGGGATACGAGCTAACCCTTTCCAGAAGATGGGGTGTACTGGATCTGTGGTAGATTGACTAAGTAAAGTTAATGGTAACTTTACCCTTTTCTGGGGGACAGTAGTCGCCTCAGAAATGGAGTCGAGGGAAGTCTTAAAGACAACCCTGTGCCATGGCACTGAAGGTGCTGTGTGACACACAGAAAGAAGGGGGCTGCTGAAGTGGTGTGCTTCAGAGTCCACAATCACAAAAACAGAGAGAAACACATAGCAAAACACAGGTAAGAGTGGGGGAAAAGCTCCCACTCTTACCAAGTGGAAAAAAATAAACTCCAGAAGTCCAGCAAAGCTGCTGCGGGACTCACTAGGTGAGGGGAATTAGCCATAGATGAGAATTCTTCCTAACATTAGGAAGAAAGGTAGCCTCCACTTCCGCTTACCAAGCGAGAATCGCCAACACCACCACTCCGCTGGCAACCTATAATTGCCACCAGTGGGAGCAGGTAGCTGCTCTCATTGACTCTGCACTGGAACCACTAAAGGGTCAGTTGGCCCAGATCGCGTCGGAGGCTAGAGCCGTGTCAGGTTGCATCCTCAAGACAACCTTTGACGCCGTAGATAATGCGGGCTGGCTATAAGCAGAGAACACTGTCATTAAAAGGCACGCATGGCTAAGACAGTCAGGGTTTAAAACCCGAAACACAGGCGACCCTTATTGACATGCTGGTCGAACCGAATGTCTTGTTTGGCAAAGCGATAGAGGACGCGCTAAAAACTGCCAAAGACGAGTATGATACTCTAAAGTCCCTGGGACAATTGACGAATAAGCCCACTAATCAAAGAGGAAATGGTAATTTTCGTCGCTCACTCGGCCAAAATTCACAACGAGGCTCCAATTATACACAGGGACAGGGTACATCATGGGATGGCAACCAGCAGACTACCCACAGTTACGTCAGAGGTAACAAGAGGGGCTGTGGTAGAGGTAGAGGCAGCCCCGGCAGAGGCGATATGCCTCCCGCAAAGCAGTGACGTTCCGCTCAGAGTCCCTTCCCACGCATCCCCATTAGGGGGGCGCATTTCCAACTTCACCCAGGCATGGGAAGGGATCACATCATACAGATGGGTGCTGTCCACAGTGTCCGCAGGATACTGCATCGAACTGCTAGAGCGCCCCCGCAACCACCCTCCACGACAAAAAATACATTCCCTGGACCACCAGAAGATCCACCTCGAGGAAATTGTCAATCTTCTCGCAAAGGACGCAATAGAACTCGCCCCGGGCAACCAGGTAAACAAGGGTATCTATTCAACTTACTTCCTTGTGCCAAACAAAAGATTTGCAATGCGCCCAGTATTAGACTTATTCCCTGCAAACAAGTATGTCAAGCCCCAGAAATTTCGCATGACTACTCTACAAGAGGTAATCCCACTCCTAAAAAGAGGGGATTACTTGGCAACATTGGACATGGAAGATGCCTATTTTCATATTTCCATGTTCCCAGCGCACAAAAGATTCTTGCGCTTCAAGGTGGACAGTCAGCACTACCAGTTCAAGGTGTTGCCCTTCGGTATAGCCGCGGCTCCAAGGGAATGCACCAAGGTACTGGCGGTGGAACACCTACGCAGGGAGGCAATCTCAGTGTACCCTTACCTGGACGACTGGCTCATCACAGGGGAAACCCCAGTAATTTGCAGATCCAACATCCAAAGAACGATCGACCTCTTCGAATTGGGTTTCTCTATCAACGAGAAAAAATCAGTCCTGGTGCAAAGCACCTCCAAACAGTTCCTAGGAGCTGTCCTAAACACCCAAGAGGGGTTGGCCTTTCCATCAGAGGAAAGAATTCGGAATATTCTACTGCAATTTCCTCAATGCCAGTCCGGTCGCCAGATAAGGGTGCGCAAAGCGATGCGTTTGCTAGGCATGATGGTATCATGTATTTACCTGGTCCCCCACGCGCGTCTGCACATGCGACCCATGCAAGAATGGTTGGCGAAACAGTGGTCTCAGGCAAGTGGTCAGTGGGACGATCTAGTGGTCGTTTTGCCAACACTTGTACAAAGTCTTCACTGGTGGACAAGAGAGAACCTGTCAAAGGGGAAACCCTTTTACGATCCGGAGATACAAGTTGTAGTCACTACAGACGCGTCCCTGTCAGGGTGGGGAGCACACCTCCTTCACCACACAGCTCAGGGTCTCTGGTCTCACACAGTGGCCAAGAATCATATCAATCTGCTAGAGCTTCTGGCAGTCTTCAGAGCGCTTCGAGCGTTCGAACCCCACCTGTTGAACTTGTCGGTACAGATCTTAACAGACAGTACAACAGCAATGTTTTACATAAACAAACAGGGAGGGACTCGTTCGCCAAATCTGTCCAGGCTTGCACAGAAAATTTGGACATGGGCACTCAGACGGAACATTTACCTGTCATCTCAACATGTTCCAGTGGATCTCAATTCATTAGTAGACGCTCTGAGCAGAGATCCCCTCCCAGAAGAACACGAATGGTGTCTGCACAGAGAAATCGTAGAAGATCTCTTCTCACAGTGGGGTTTCCCCACTATAGACCTATTCGCCACAAGCGAAAACAGACAATGCCCAGGATTCGTATCCAGGTTCCCCCAGCCAGACTCCAAGGGGAACGCCCTGTGGATAAACTGGTCAGGGATGTTTGCCTATGCTTTTCCACCAACTCCTTTCATGAGGAAAGTGGTCAACAAGATGCACAGGGAATCGATGACGCTCATCCTAGTTGCTCCCATGTGGGCGAGACAACTGTGGTTCCCACACCTGCGCAGACTAGCAGCGTGCAAACCCATCAGACTCCCGTGCTGGCACCACCTACTATCCCAGCACGAAGGTCAAACAGTGCATCCTCAACCCAGCTCAATGAACTTGGCAGCATGGCTCCTGAAGTCATAGAGTTTGGACATCTCAATTTACCACAGAGGTGCATGGGCATCCTAAAAGAATCTAGGAAACCAAACACGAGGCACTGTTATTTTGATAAATGGAAGAGATTAGTTATTTGGTGCCAGAATAAGCAAATCAATCCGGTTGATTGCACTCCTTCCAATATTGTCACCTACATGCTCCACCTGCTGGATGCGGGGTTGGTATTTAATTCACTAAAGGTACACCTGGCGGCGCTGTCAGCCTACACCACCTCCCATAACAAGGTTTTGTGGTGGAAAGTACCAATGGTTAAAGCCTTCATGGAAGGGGTAAAGAGACTCCACTCTCCAATTTCAAACCCACCACCTGGATGGAACCTTAATGTGGTGCTTGCTAAGGTCACGGGACCTCCCTTTGAACCCATGCATAAAGCCAGTCTCCAACACCTGACCTATAAAACTGCCTTCTTAGTAGCCATTACATCCATAAGAAGGGTCAGTGAAATTCAGGCTCTGTCAGTGCAGGATCCTTTCTTTACTGTTCATAAGGATAAACTGGTTCTACGAACACACCCTGGGTTCTCACCTAAGTTCATTTCTAAATTCCACGTTAACCAGTCCATTGAGCTTCCAGCCTTCTTCCAAGAACCCAAAAGCTCTGCTGAGGTGAAACTACACACTCTAGATGTGCGAAGAGCGGTCCTCTACTATGTAGACAAGACCAGACCGCTTAGAAAAACAGACAAAATGTTTGTCTCCGTAGCTACAGGCAGAGGGGGAGATCGTGTCTCTAAAGGTGCCATCTCCAAGTGGCTAGTCAATTGTATTCACTATGTTACTCCCTTTCTGAGAAGACTCTGCCTTTTACGCCAAGAGCCCACTCTACATAAGGCATCGGGCCACTCTGGCTTTCATTGCAAATGTACCCCTTGATACCATTTGCAAAGCAGCTACATGGAGCTCTATTCACACTTTTACTCAGCACTACTGCATTGACACTCATTCCAAGGCAGATACTCAAGTGGGACAAGCGGTTCTAAGACACCTGTTTGCTCATGACCCTTCTCACATCCTTCTTCTAACACTGCTCGCTAATCTATGCACAGCATGTGATCTAAGCAGATTCCACAAGCCTCAGAAGGGATACATTACTCACCGTAATCGTATTTCTGATGCTTGTATCTGCTTAGATTCACATGCGCCCGCCCTTCCTCCCGTCTCAGAGAAGACGCATGGATGCTTGTAGTCTTATCTATCTATCTATTTAACTATCTGCTTGGATTAGCTGTACTCACGCTACTCCTCATGCTACCTCATGTCAGAAAAAATACAATCTGAGGGTCCTACATGCGTGAGGGATCATGGGTACAGTGGACGTCGCACTAGGGATAGTATTACTGGTACGCCCTGTGTCGACACCCATTTTCGAGTTTAGAAAAACAAACTGTAATACTCCGCAGCTTCCACTAGATGCCGGCCTATGCACATCATATGAATCCAAGCAGATACAAGCATCAGAAATACGATTACGGTGAGTAATGTATCATATATATATATATATATATATATATATATATATATATATATTACACAGCCACGGTAGTGGCTGTGTAGTTATGGTTAAGTTGCTGTTTCCATAGGAAGAACACTTTTTGGGTGGCTCATTACTTCGCTCCCCCTGGACGAATCCTTTTTTTTTGCAGTTTGGTGATATTTGGTCCAGGGGGGAAAAGGTATAGGGTGGGTCCCAAAACGTCTTTTTTTCCTATAGACTGAATGGGGGAAAAACTTTGCGTATTTGTTTAGGCGGCAGGCTCTACTGATGTATTCCCCATGCCCGCGCTGTATGGGATGTTTGTAATTACTGAAGATAAGGGGTGTCCTAAGGATAGTATTTCCGTCCGTGCTGTGCGCCGGCAAGTTGAAACTGTTCTAAGGACACGCGTGGTGTCAGCGGACATTAAATTTGAGTATATTGCGCAGTGAACATTTTTGATTCTATGGTTGTGGTACTGAGTTATAAGCCGCCATGGGTGTGATATGTTGCGGTGGTTGTGTCCAGGGCCTAGAGTCTCGGGTACATGGCCGCAGGCCGTAGGCCATACACCCAAGACTCTAGGCCCTGGCCACAACCACCACAGCATATCACACCCATAGATCACACCCATAGAATCGAATATCTACGGCCATACACCTAAGACTCTAGGCCCTGGCCACAACCACTGCAGCATATCACAGCAATCAGGTGGTTGTGGGGAGGGCCTAGAGTCTTGGCCATGCACCCAAAACGAACGTTATAAGTACTGACGTTATGAGCCACTATGGGTGTGATATGCTATAAGGAGTAAAGTTATAAGCCACCATGGGTTTCATATAATGCAGTGGTTGTGGGTAGGACGTAGAGTTTTGGGTGCATGGCCGCAGGCCGTAGGCCATACACCCAAGACTCTACGCCCTGGCCACCATCACCGCAGCATAGCACCCCCAAACATCACACCCATAGAATCGAATATCTATGAGGTGGTTGTGGGCAGGGCCTAGAGTCTTGGGTGCAAATTGAGTATATCTCGCAGTTAAAATGTTTCATTCTATGGGTGTGGCAATGAGTTATAAGCCACCATGGTTGCAATATGCTGCAGTGGTTTTGGCCAGGGCCTAGAATCTTGGGTGCATGGCCGCAGGCCGTAGGCTATAAACCCAAGACTCTAGGCCCTGGCCACAACCACCGCACCATATTACAGCCATAGATCACACGTATAGATTTGAATATGTATGAAATGTTTGAAATTATACTTATTGTTTCATTTGTTGAGATTCAATATATTTTTACATGACTTTAGTACCTGGAGGAAATATTCTTTTTCAATTTCTGTGATAAAAGAAAAGAGCATGTTAGTGTATGTATTTTATAAAGACTTATTACATTGCATAATAGACATTTTAGCTTTTTTTCAACCCTCATATTTAGTTTACAAACCAGTGTACTGTGCATTTTTTTCTCAGTGTCTGTGTTTGTTTTTCAAATCATTGGGTCTGTGGAAAAAAAAATCCTTGTCGGATTTTTGTTATGCTACAAACTATTTGTTTGTTTCCTTTGAGTGTTCTGTTGGTTTGGTGCAGATTTTTGAAGCAGTTAGATACCTGTTGGCGTATTCTAAATGTCTATTTTCTGCTACAATTTAGTGCTATTCATTTCTCCAGCAGGGGGTCTTCACATGCTCATGAATATTCCCCGTCGTCAGGCTGGGAATCCACGGTAAAGAAAAAATCAGTATCAGTTTCGTTTCTGATCTGTCTTTCGTAGTAGTAACCAATCATTGATCTCTGCGTCATACTGACCACAGCCAATGACTGCCCTCTACCTAAGCCCCGCCTCTGGCAGCCATCTTCAGATTTTTACCGCACATTCAAGTGTTGGGAGTCCTCGTGCTTAGCTCTCAAGCTTTTACTGCGTGTTTCGCGCTTTTGCAGGTGAATTTTCACTTTTTTTCGGTTAATCGAGCCTCAAGCTCCACCGTTTCTACTCCCGTTAACGGCTACCCGTTGTCAAGACCGGTGGGGGGGTCTGTACTTCCGCTCTCTATATGGTAGAGGAGAGGCACAGAAGACCCCCGCCAAGATTCTCGATTACGGTAGCTATGGACGAGCAATCAAGGCCTAGCTTCTCAGGAGGTGATGCAGGCTGGTTCTTAAGTACAGTGTATCCCCAAGCCCCCACAAAGGAATGTCCACACACTGTATTACTGAAAACAGTCTTTATATAATTAATATTCAAATATTAATATAGTGTTATGTACACTTATCACAATAACGCACTTTGTGCTCAGGAAAATCAGCAATGGTAAATATCTACAATTCTAAAGTGGTACCACTAATATTAGACCTCATTAAAGTGCATTCACAATAATGTTAAAATAGCACACAGATCAATAAGAAGGAAACCAGCAATAGAGAGGGGAGAGATAGCAGATGATTGAAAACAATAGGCAGAATACTGGCCCCTACCACTGGACACAGTTCTGTGTGGAGATCCCCCCACCTGGGCAACCTGTAAAATAAAGAGATATAACACCAGCCCAGTCCATATATTGTTCAATAGTCTTATTCTCTCCTACAATGTTTTTACCCCCCCAATGTACCTGGTGGAGTCGAGTTCTTCGAAGAGGCGTCGACAGATCCTTCTTGAATGACCCCCTTTAAAGCAGGAGTCACGGATCGTCGAGAGGCGTCGAAAAACGTCGAAGACCTCGGGGTTCGGCGACGGGGAATCGACGGCCCTTCTTGAATGCCTTCCCTTTCAAGCGGGAGACACGGGGCGTCGAACGTCCGTCGACAAACGAGGTAGAACGATGTCGAGGAGGCGGCAGCTTCGTCCGAGCGGTGCTCGTCGACGTCGGGGCGTCGGCGTCCTGCAAGGCGGAGGTGTGCGGGGCACCTCGATGACAATAGTTCTGGACCGCAAAGATTGTAGAGACGGGAGCCCAGCAAGGGCGTCGAGTCGCTCGAGTCTTTGGGGTCGTGAGGTGGCGGGAAACCCACCGGCGGATTCTCCTCGGCGCGTTGGTCGTCCTCGACTTTCTCCGGCAGGGCAAAAGCGGTCGACGGTGCGGACGAGGGAGTCCTTCGAGTCAAATGTTCTTAGGCAAGGAGCGGACGGCTCCGGTCGTCGGCGGCTCGGCGTCAAGTGGTTCCCACGGCTGGGCAACACAACTTCGACGGGCCTCCAGCGGTTGCACAGACCTGCGAACCCTGGTCGACGGCAATGGACTTCGACAGCGTCGATGTCCGGGTGCTTTACTTCGGTCTCCTCAGCGGTCCCGTCTCGGGTCGACAGCCTTTCGAGGGTCTGTCTTCCAGGGCGCTTCGGTGAAGATTCAGCGGTGCTCGATGGTCCCTCGGAGCACGGGAAGAGGGCGCCTTACCAGGTCCTCTCTCGGATCAGTCCTCGACGATCTCGACAACCTTCAGTTCCGTCAAAGCAAATGCCACAGCAAGTCTTCTTCTTCCAGCTGGACGTCGAGGATCAGCAAATCCAGTTACTCTTGAGTGGAGACTCAACTTCTGAATGCTTCTGAACAATTTCCAGTGGTGAGAGGTCCCCAGATATACTATTCTGTCTCTCATCCACACTGCTGGCACACACACAGCAGCCAATCACACAGAAGGCCATTCATGCAGTCAGTCAGCCAATCAGGCACACAGTGCATTCAGGCCACACTCCTCCCTTTCAGACACTCACAACAAGGAATGTGGATTGAGACAAGTACCCAGCCATTCAACACTACACACTGCATTCAGGCCAGTTTCGGGCAGGGCTGTCTCAGTCTTTGTCTCTCATGCCAGAAACCAGACAACCACAACAAGGAGTGTATATTGGTCACACACTCCATTCACCCAGGTCCCACCCACAGGAGGTACCCATAACATACAGTCACTGGGAAGGCTCCAGTCAGTCTAGCTGGGCCTTCACAACAACACCATATACGGAACTTCCACCCAACAGCCAGTCAGGGGGAAGGGACAGAGTCAGGGCTTCCCAGGACTTTGGGAAAACAAGGTATCAGGCGATAGAAAGCAAGAGGCCACCGGGGCCATCTTGTTTCCCATCAGGAATCAACTGATTCCAATGGCAGGGCCGGGGTACCCCAAAATGGCGGATACCCAGAGCACCTGTCAAGTTTAGCATGGAGCTGCCACCAGCCCATACCCTGCTCTGTGGGCCACCCACAGGTGCCCAAAAACATACACTAGGGGCACAGGGTTGTACCCCTACCCAGGGGTGCCATAAGGGTATCCCATGGGTCAAACCAAAAGAGAGCTGCACTGCCAGGAGTCCCTCATGGACTCCTGGGCAGAAAACATAACAGAACACACGGTAAAAACAGAAAAAGGACAAGGATTCAGAGGCCCTGTCCCTCAGATGCATTTCCGGCATCGCAGTCGCCCCCCCCAGACTGAGGTGGAGGGTGCCTAATCTCCCACGGGATAGACACCCTCATCCAGACGGTCAACATACCTTCTGGAAAGGCCATCTGCATTATCGTGACTCTTCCCTGGTCTGTGCTCTATGGTGAAGTCTAGCCCTTGTAGGCTAATCGACCACCTGAGCAATTTCGGATTCTCACCCTTCATCTGCATAAGCCACTTCAGGGGCTTATGATCTGTTTGGACCTTGAAGGTGGACCCCGTAAGGTAGGGCCTAAAACGCCTAAGGCTCCAAACTATACTAAAACATTCCTTTTCAACAGTAGCCCACCTAAGTTCTCTACCCTTGAGTTCTCTACTGATGAATATGATAGGATGTTCTCTCCCTTTGTCATCTAACTGGGACAAGACAGCTCCAATTCCGGTGTCGCAGGCATCCGTCTGGACGATAAAGGGTCGGCTGTAGTCAGGCGCACTCAACACAGGTGCCCTACACAGACTTTCTTTCAAGCCATCAAAGGCCCTCTGACAGTCTTCAGTCCAATTAACCTTCCTAGGCTGTTTGGGTGAAGTTAGAGCTGTCAGGGGTGCAGCTATGGTTCCATAGTCTGCCATGAAATTGCGATAGTACCCAGTGAGGCCCAAAAAGGCTCTCACCTGGGTTTGAGTAGTGGGAGTCTCCCAGTTCTGTACGTCCTGTACTTTACTGGAGAGAGGTTGGATTTGACCCCCTCCTACCTCATGACCAAGATAGGTAACTTTCCCCTGAGCTATCTGGCACTTGGTGGCCTTGATAGTGAGGTTAGCCCTTTTCAAGGCCTGCAACACCTTATCCAGATGTGTCAAATGCTCTTCCCAGGTGGAACTGTAGACGGCAATGTCGTCTAAGTAAGCCACACAAAAGGCTTCCAGCCCACTGAGCGCATGGTTGACCAATCTCTGGAAGGTGGCAGGGGCATTCTTCAACCCAAAGGGCATGACCCTAAACTGGTAGAGTCCCTCAGGTGTGGAGAATGCCGTCTTTTCCTTGGCATGGTCCGTCAGAGCTATTTGCCAATAGCCTGAGGTAAGGTCAAAGGTGCTCACAAATTTGGCAGCACCTATAGTGTCCACGAGCTCATCAGCCCTGGGTAATGGGTGCGCGTCAGTTTTGGTGACGGCATTGACTCCTCGGTAGTCCACACAGAACCTCCAATCCTTGGTACCCGCCGGGGAACTTGCCTTGGGGACAAGGACCACTGGACTGGACCAGGGACTGGTGGAGGGTTCAATAACACCCAGATCCAACATCTTGGCGACCTCAGCCTGGATGTGGTTTTTGACGGTATCTGACATACGATAGCTCCTGCTTTTGACAGGCACACTGTCACCAGTGTCAATTTCGTGCTTACACCACGGTGTAAGGCCCGGTGTCAGTGAAAACAGAGGGGCATACTGCTGGAGCAAAGCCCGGCAGGCCCTCCGCTGCTCTGTTGTCAAATCTGGAGAGAGTTGTACTCCCTCCACTGAGCCATCCTGAGGGTTGCTATGCAGCAAATCAGGAAGGGGCTCACTCTCATCCTCTTCTTGCCCTGAAGCTAGCAAGAGACATGAGACCTCTGCTCGCCTGTGGAAAGGCTTGAGCCTGTTGACATGGAATACCTGGGGGGCTACCCCAGAGGCTCCCATGTCCACCAGATAATTGACTTCGCCCATCTTGGAGATGATCCTGAAGGGTCCAGTCCACTTGTCTGCCAAAGCTCTAGGCTTGGTAGGCTCCATCACAAGGATTTCCTGTCCCGGAGTCCAATCCACTTGCGAAGCTTTCAGGTCATGCCAGTACTTATTCAATTCCTGGCTGGCCTTGAGATTTGCTGTTGCCTGACCCATCATTTGTGTCATCCTCCGCCTGAGGCCTAACACATAGTCCCCCACTTGCTTGGCGGGACCTGGAGGGGTGGCTTCCAAGCCTTCTCGGATCAAGGCGAGGGGCCCCCTCACGGGATGTCCAAAGAGTAACTCAAAGGGGCTGAAACCAACACCCTCTTGAGGTACCTCTCTGTAAGCAAACAGCAGGCATGGCAGGAGGAGATCCCATTTCCTCCTTAGGGGCTCTTCCAAAGCACCTAGCATGCCCTTGAGAGTTTTGTTAAATCTCTCAACCAGACCATTGGTCTGGGGGTGGTAAGAGGTGGAGAACTTGTAGGTTACCCCGCACTCTTTCCACATGGTTTTCATGTAACTAGACATGAAGTTGGATCCTCGGTCAGAGACAACATCCTTGGGGAATCCAACACGGGTGAAAATGCCCAGGAGAGCCCTGGCAACCACCTTGGCAGTAACAGTCCGAAGGGGTATTGCCTCAGGGTACCTGGTGGCATGATCTACCAAGACCAGGATGAACCGATGTCCACCTGAAGTGGGAGGGTCAAGGGGACCGACGATGTCGATGCCCACCCTCTCAAATGGTGTGCCAACCACTGGTAATGGCTGCAGTGGGGCAATGACCCTGCCTCCAGTCTTGCCAGACAACTGACAAGTTGGGCAGGTCCTGCAGTGGGACTCCACCTCTACTCCCATCCGTGGCCAGTAGAAATGGGCAGAGAGCCTCTGCTTAGTCTTCTTGGTCCCAAGATGACCAGCCAAGGGCACCTCATGCGCCAACTGCAGTAGGAAGGGCCTGTAAACCTGGGGTAACACCAACCTCTTGCGGGCACCAGGTTCAGGCTTAGTGGGCTCACTAACAAGGAGCTCACCCTCCCAATAAATCTTGAATGTCCTAGGCACTTCACCCTGTGCCTGGGACAGGGCCTGCGTCCGCAGACCCTCGAGAGAGGGACACTCTCTCTGGCCCTTACAGAAGTCTGCCCGGGAGGGTCCCCCTTCAGCTAACAAGCATTGAAGGTCGGGATGATCCTCCGGGTTGAGAACCTCTCCCACAGGAGAGTCTTCTGTCTCTTCTCCCACAGGAGTTGAGTTTGGGTTTTCCACTGGACCCAGCCCGTCCGGAGCATGGATCCCAATGGGTGCTGTCGGAACAGCAGGAAGAGAAGGTGTTCCCTCCACAGAGGTGGCCTTCTTGGTCTTCCTTCTTCTTGCCTTAGGCCTCGCCTTTGGCTCGGGTACCTGACTCACAGCCAGACCCGGTGTCACCTGTGACCTAGTGACTGCAGCAGCAGTCATGGGAAGACCATCCGAGATCAACCCCAACTCCACTAGATCATTTCCTAACAGAATGTTAGCAGGGACATTGTCCTGAACCAGGACAGGAAGCTTTGCTGTCTTGTCTCCAATCATGAGTGTGACTAGGGCTACAGGCGATAATTTGGGAGGCCCACCAGCTAACCTGGTGGTTTGCAGAGGAGCACCTTCATAGTCCTCTGGCTTGAGCAGGGTCCTGTCCACCACTGTCATGCTTGCCCCAGTGTCTCTCAAACCAGTAGAAGGCTGGCCATTCAAGAGGACACTTCTCAAAAACCTACGGGTGTTCTGCGGGATAGTTGCCAGTACTTCTGCGTACTGGTCCCAGGCCCCAAGGGACACTAAGGAAATCTCTACCGGAGCACCAAATGTGATTCCTGTAGAGGAGGGGAGGACAGTGGCCTCCACCTCAGACACGGGGTAAGGGTAGGTCAGGCTGACAGCCTGTACTCCAAGTGCCTTACTTTTACACTTGGGGTCACCCCTTTTGTGATCCAGAGCCCCACAATCCCAACAAGTGCCAGGAGTGCGGGGTACGGTACTGGAACCACCGGGAACCTGCTTTGCAGCAGGTGGACCACTACTCTTATTCCCACCCACAGAGGACTTATCCCCACCAGATTTTTGGGTCTTAGGAGAGGAAGGTTTTGGTTTACCCGACTGTGATTGCTTTTGGGACTCCTCAGCTTTCTGAGAGGTCCCCTTTTCTTTGTCCTTGTCCTTCCCACTGGAGTCCTTAGGGGACACCCGGTGGGAGACCCACTTGTCAGCCAACCTAGCCAGCTTAAAGGGGTCCAAAATGTTCTGGTCAGCCACATACTGACGCAGCTCTGGTGAACAGGCTTCAGAAAAATGCTCAAAAAACAAGAGGTGGGACAACTCAACAAAAGTTTTCACCTTGTAACCGTCAATCCACCCCATCATGTTCATGTGCGCAGTACTCACCCAGTCAACCCAAGACACATTCTCTCTTTTCTTAAAATCCCTGAACCTTTTAAGGTATTGGTTAGGTGTCTTGCCAAACTTGGCAATCAAAGCAGACTTCATACACTCATACTGACCCCTTTCTTCCACACTCAGCTTCAGAATACAGTCATATCCAGTTTGAGGCACTCTGCTTAACAAACACTTAGCCCAATCTCTTTTATCTACATCATGAATTGCACATGCCATTTCAAACGCTTCAATCCATTGGAGGATATCTGAACCCTCCACAAACACACCAACCAAATCTTTCATAAACTTGGTGGCTGGGGACCTGCCACTCTCAATTGGTCTAGCTGAGGTCTCCACTCTAGCTCTCTCTAGCTGGATTCTCTGACATTCAGTGTCCTTGTCTTTGAGCGCAAGATCCCTATTCTTGAGTTCCACTTGCTGTGCCAGCTCCTCTTTCTTAAGCTCAGCTTCTATTTCCAGCTTGCGATATTCAAAGGCCAATTTCATCCTTAATAACTCAAGTTCCATGGAATTGCTGGGGTTTGGAACAGAGGCAGCAGGAATGGTGGCATTCCCAGAAACAGATTCAGTGACAACCCCATGGGCAGAGTCCTCACTGGTTGCATCCCCCCCTTCATCAAGGGTTTCACCATCAGTCTGGTAGTCCACCAGGGCAGCTATCAGCTCAGCCCTAGACTTATCCACAAAGTCTAACTCCCTGGCTTCACAAGCACTCTGGAGAGCCTCTAAGCTCATCCGAGTCAATTTACCATTTGCAATGGGCTCCATTGCCTGTAATGCAGTTATTTGGTACACACCCAAACCTTAATCTAATAAAGTGCGGATATTTTGTAAGTGGCACGGTTATACACTGAGTCTTAAAACCATAAGCATCCCACCGCTGCCACCAGCTTGTCAAGACCGGTGGGGGGGTCTGTACTTCCGCTCTCTATATGGTAGAGGAGAGGCACAGAAGACCCCCGCCAAGATTCTCGATTACGGTAGCTATGGACGAGCAATCAAGGCCTAGCTTCTCAGGAGGTGATGCAGGCTGGTTCTTAAGTACAGTGTATCCCCAAGCCCCCACAAAGGAATGTCCACACACTGTATTACTGAAAACACAGTCTTCATATAATTAATATTCAAAGGTTATGTACACTTATCACAATAACGCACTTTGTGCTCAGGAAAATCAGCAATGGTAAATATCTACAATTCTAAAGTGGTACCACTAATATTAGACCTCATTAAAGTGCATTCACAATAATGTTAAAATATCACACAGATCAATAAGAAGGAAACCAGCAATAGAGAGGGGAGAGATAGCAGATGATTGAAAACAATAGGCAGAATACTGGCCCCTACCACTGGACACAGTTCTGTGTGGAGATCCCCCCACCTGGGCAACCTGTAAAATAAAGAGATATAACACCAGCCCAGTCCATATATTGTTCAATAGTCTTATTCTCTCCTACAATGTTTTTACCCCCCCAATGTACCTGGTGGAGTCGAGTTCTTCGAAGAGGCGTCGACAGATCCTTCTTGAATGACCCCCTTTAAAGCAGGAGTCACGGATCGTCGAGAGGCGTCGAAAAACGTCGAAGACCTCGGGGTTCGGCGACGGGGAATCGACGGCCCTTCTTGAATGCCTTCCCTTTCAAGCGGGAGACACGGGGCGTCGAACGTCCGTCGACAAACGAGGTAGAACGATGTCGAGGAGGCGGCAGCTTCGTCCGAGCGGTGCTCGTCGACGTCGGGGCGTCGGCGTCCTGCAAGGCGGAGGTGTGCGGGGCACCTCGATGACAATAGTTCTGGACCGCAAAGATTGTAGAGACGGGAGCCCAGCAAGGGCGTCGAGTCGCTCGAGTCTTTGGGGTCGTGAGGTGGCGGGAAACCCACCGGCGGATTCTCCTCGGCGCGTTGGTCGTCCTCGACTTTCTCCGGCAGGGCAAAAGCGGTCGACGGTGCGGACGAGGGAGTCCTTCGAGTCAAATGTTCTTAGGCAAGGAGCGGACGGCTCCGGTCGTCGGCGGCTCGGCGTCAAGTGGTTCCCACGGCTGGGCAACACAACTTCGACGGGCCTCCAGCGGTTGCACAGACCTGCGAACCCTGGTCGACGGCAATGGACTTCGACAGCGTCGATGTCCGGGTGCTTTACTTCGGTCTCCTCAGCGGTCCCGTCTCGGGTCGACAGCCTTTCGAGGGTCTGTCTTCCAGGGCGCTTCGGTGAAGATTCAGCGGTGCTCGATGGTCCCTCGGAGCACGGGAAGAGGGCGCCTTACCAGGTCCTCTCTCGGATCAGTCCTCGACGATCTCGACAACCTTCAGTTCCGTCGAAGCAAATGCCACAGCAAGTCTTCTTCTTCCAGCTGGACGTCGAGGATCAGCAAATCCAGTTACTCTTGAGTGGAGACTCAACTTCTGAATGCTTCTGAACAATTTCCAGTGGTGAGAGGTCCCCAGATATACTATTCTGTCTCTCATCCACACTGCTGGCACACACACAGCAGCCAATCACACAGAAGGCCATTCATGCAGTCAGTCAGCCAATCAGGCACACAGTGCATTCAGGCCACACTCCTCCCTTTCAGACACTCACAACAAGGAATGTGGATTGGGACAAGTACCCAGCCATTCAACACTACACACTGCATTCAGGCCAGTTTCGGGCAGGGCTGTCTCAGTCTTTGTCTCTCATGCCAGAAACCAGACAACCACAACAAGGAGTGTATATTGGTCACACACTCCATTCACCCAGGTCCCACCCACAGGAGGTACCCATAACATACAGTCACTGGGAAGGCTCCAGTCAGTCTAGCTGGGCCTTCACAACAACACCATATACGGAACTTCCACCCAACAGCCAGTCAGGGGGAAGGGACAGAGTCAGGGCTTCCCAGGACTTTGGGAAAACAAGGTATCAGGCGATAGAAAGCAAGAGGCCACCGGGGCCATCTTGTTTCCCATCAGGAATGAACTGATTCCAATGGCAGGGCCGGGGTACCCCAAAATGGCGGATACCCAGAGCACCTGTCAAGTTTAGCATGGAGCTGCCACCAGCCCATACCCTGCTCTGTGGGCCACCCACAGGCGCCCAAAAACATACACTAGGGGCACAGGGTTGTACCCCTACCCAGGGGTGCCATAAGGGTATCCCATGGGTCTGTTCACCAAACCAAAAGAGAGCTGCACTGCCAGGAGTCCCTCATGGACTCCTGGGCAGAAAACATAACAGAACACACGGTAAAAACAGAAAAAGGACAAGGATTCAGAGGCCCTGTCCCTCAGATGCATTTCCGGCATCACACCCGTTGCAGGATTTTCCTACGCCCCTCAAGGGTGAAGATTTCGTCGAATCAACTTCTTGGAGGATTCCAGAAGATTTGCGGCCTACTTCGAGATGGCCCAGGATGCGAGTTCGTCGCCCGGACCCAAGCTGTTTCGCAGCTGCCCTGGATGCGGGCTGCAGAATGTGTTTAAGGAAGACGAACATTCGCGGTGCCTCTACTTTCTTCATGGGGACAAGACTCATGTAGAGAAGGACTGCCAGTTCTGCAAGAACTTGTCGGAGCGGACCATGAGGGACCGTCGATCCCGTCTCGCAAGCTGGTTGGAGAAGGGCTCGACGGGTGAGAAGTAGAAGAAAGGGTCCGAGCAGGCTTTTAAGTCCTGTGCGGGCGCCCCGGCGACGGGGGCCCAACACCAGGCCAAGCGGTGCGAGTCCGCTGGCTCCGGGATCGCCGAAAGGTCGGGCTCTTCGGTCGCCAGGCAGGGCGCACCTTCCCCGGCACCTTCCCCGGCACCGTCAACCACGAGCCAACGCTCCGGTTCGGGGAAGAGAAAGTCCGAGACCCCGGGTAAGCTTTGGGAGAAGCCCCGTCTGATCTCAGAAGAGGTGGAGCGAGGCGTCGCCCCTCCCCCGAAGCCGGCAGAGACACCGCCAGCGGAGACTGCCTCCGGGACTAGAGTTTCCCTGCCGCCAAGGAGGGAATCCTCTTTTCAGCCCATCGTCGTGGCCGCCATGATGGAAGAAGCGAGGGGGGGCACGGTGCCCTCCTCGAGCTCGGAGTCAGCCTCGGAGGAGGAACTGACCGAGGCCGTGAGGAACCTCGAAGTCCAATTCGAGAAGGTTCGATCCCGTCAGGAAGATCCTCAGGAGATAACCGAGGAAGACGACGGTGGCGAGGAAGAGCGGCCTTCCCTTCCGGCGCAGCCGGATCCTAGGCCTCAGGATGGCTCGGCGGCCATTTTGTCTGCCATCCAGTCCTTATGCTCTGAGATAAGGACGAGATTCCCACGGCCCAGGCCGGAGGACCCGCAACCTGGCCCGTCGGGAAGTCCTCAGAACAAACGATGGAGGATCCAACCCTCTCCTCTGCTCGCCCCCGTAAGGCCTACAGTTCCCTCCTCATCCTCCCACGAGTCGGGAGATGACGGTGCGTTGGGCTCGACGACGGGTTCTGAGAGCGACGGCGACGACGACGGAACGGGTCTCCCGTCGCACGGGCCTCGCCGCCCGACGAGATTGGCTCATTCCACGCCATGATCGCCAGGGCGTCCGAATTGTTCCAGCTCTGCCCGGAGGAGCAGAAAAAGGAAGGTTTCCTCTATCAGCGCCAGGAGGCCAAGAGGAAGACGGTCATCGCGGTGCCCCTAATCAATGACATCTGGGAGGAGGGCCTGTCGGTTCTCAAAAACCCCTCCACGGCACCAGCCAAACGGGACCGGTACGAGAAGAAGTACCGGGTCCCCGAAACCGCTCCCCTGTGCCTCAGGGCCCAGCCAACGCCAGACTCGGTCGTCTCGGCGGCGGCGAAGCAGAAAGCGGCGGGGTCATGAGCCTTGACGGTGAATTCCCCGCCGGACGGCTAGGGAAAGAAGTTGGACGCCATGGGGCGGCGGGTCATTTCGTCGGCGGCGACGACGATCAAAGCGGCCAACGCCCTGGCGATTGTGGCCCGTTACGACAGGGAGCTCTGGTTTAAGCTGGCCCCCATATTGGACTTCCTGCCGGACGACAAGAGGTCCAGGCCCTGGAAATACTGCAAGAGGGCGAGGTGGCGTCGGACCACGCCATAACGGTGGCAACCGATATTGCCGATACCGGGTTCCACCAGCTGGGCAACGGTGTTTGCCTACGACGACAAGGTTGGCTCCGGGCGACCGACTTTCGTCAGGATGTCCAGACCAGGGTGTTGGACATGCCGTTCGACGGCAGCAACTTGTTCGGGAAGGCGGTGGACGAGTCCCTCCAAGCCATAAAAACGGACACGGAGACGGCCCGCTCCCTAGGCGCCCTTCAGCAACGACAGCCCTTTCGGAGCTCCGGAGGCAGACAGGGTGCCTCCAAGGGATACAGCGGTGGCTCGTCGTCCTACCGCCAGGCGGCACGCTCCTCGTCTCAGGAGGCCTACAGGGGTCGCGGCAAGCAGGGAGCGCCTCGCCGCCGTCGGCAAGGTGGCCAGGGCGGCAAGGCCACCACCTACAAGCAGGACTGAACCGGCCGTGGTCTCGGGCCCCCACCGAAGCACCCCGGTGGGAGGCCGGCTGACGAATTTCGTCGGCGTGTGGAAGTCCATCTCCAGCGACCTTTGGGTGCTGGATACCCTGGCAAGAGGACACTCTATCGAATTCCTGAAGAAGTGCCCTCATGTTCCACCTGTGGCCAGGAAGGAAAATCACGTCCCGCAACTGCTGTTGGAAGTACGGGCGATGCTCAGGAAAGGCGCCATCGAGCTTGTCCCGAAGAGGCTCCGGGGTGTACTCAAGGTACTTCCTCGTCAGGAAGAAGACGGGCGGCTGGCGCCCCATCCTGGACCTTCGTCGTTTGAACAAATACATCAGATCACAAAAGTTCAGGATGGTCACCCTCCAGCACGTACTGGGACAGCTGGAGGAAGGCGACTTTCTATTGTCGTTGGACCTGGAGGATGCATACTTCCACGTTCCCATCCTCAAAAGTCACCGAAGGTTCCTCAGGTTCGTCGTCCAGGGACACCACTACCAATTCAGAGCACTGCCGTTCGGATTGAAGTCGGCCCCCAGGGTCTTTACCAAGTGCCTAGCACCAGTGGCGGCGCGGCTGCGCCTACAGGGGATTCACGTCTACCCCTACCTGGACGACTGGCTCATCCGCTCAAGGACGAGGGAACTCGCCGTCGAACACACTGCGAGGATCGTCCAGCTACTCACAAACCTGGGATTCGCCATAAACTACGCGAAGTCCCACCTGGTGCCGTCGCAGGTGGCCCTGTTTCTGGTAGCGAAGCTCGATACAGTGAGGCGCCTGGCGGCCCGTCGGAAGAGCGGACGAAGACCATTCTAGGCAAAGTGCAGCGCCTGCTAGCCACGGACGTGGCCAGGGTGAGGTCCATTAAGTCCCTCCTGGGGATGATGTCCTCTTGCATCTACCTGGTGCGCCTCTGCAGACTACGGATGCGCCCTCTTCAAGAATTTCTCGGCGCCCGTTGGATACAGGCGACGGGCACCTTCGAAGACAGGGTCCCCCTCAACGAGGTGTTCCGGCGGGCGATTCAGTGGTGGGGCGTTTGAGCGCACCTCACGGCGGGCAAGGACTTTCAGACACCGGCGTACCAGGAGACGGTGACGACGGACGCCTCCCTGGAAGGTTGGGGCGCCCACACCGGAGATCTCCACGCAAGAGGCCTCTGGCTCCCGGAGGAGAGGCTCCTGCACATCAACGTCCTGGAACTCCGAGCCGTGTTCTGGGCTCTCAAATCGTTCCTCCCGTCGCTCAAGGGCAAGGTGGTGCGGATCTTCACGGACAACACCACGACAATGTTTTACATACGGAAGCAGGGAGGCACCAGATCCCCAGCCCTATCCAAGGAGGCACAGGATCTGTGCCACTGGGCGGTCACCCAGGGGATGTTCCTGGTTCCCTTCCACCTGGCAGGAGAAAGCAACACCATCGCCGACTCGCTCAGCAGGGAGCTGCGCTCGTTCTCGTTCCCCTGGGACGGCCTATACCTGTATGCGTTCCCTCCGTTGCCGTTGCTGCTTCGACTCATCAGCCAGCTCAAGAGGTCCCGGTGCAGGATGATCCTCGTCGCACCGGCGTGGCCGAGGCAGATCTGGTTCCCGGACCTTCTGGACTTGTCAACGTCCCCTCCCATCAAGCTGTCGGCGGACACGGACCTTCTCTCCAGAGAAGGAGGCACCATCTTCCACCACGACCCGGCGTCGCTGAACCTGCAGGCTTGGCTCCTGCAGCGCTAGAGTTTGGAGGCTACGATATACCGGCCGATTGCAGAGAGGTTCTTGCAAAGGCCAGGGCATCCTCGACTCTCAAATGCTACGGTCATAAGTGGAAGAGGTTCTCTATCTGGTGCCGAGCACAGAAGATCAACCCCTACGGATTACGGCCCCTCAAGTGCTGCCGTACCTGCTATCGCTGGCAAAGGCTGGGCTAGCCCATGCCTCCATTAAGATTCATCTGGCGGCGATCTCCAGATATACCAGAAACACAGGACGGACGTCCCTGTGGTCCCATCGACTGGTAAAAGAGTTTATGAAAGGACTGTTTCGGTCGTTGCCGCCGGTGAAGGCCCCGGCGTGGGAACTTAACGTGGTGCTGACCAGGCTCATGGGGCCCCCATTCGAGCCGATGCACTCCGCACCTATGAAGTTTGTGTCGTGGAAGACTGCGTTCCTGGTGGCCATTCCCTCCGCACGACGAGTGGGAGAGATCCAGGCCCTATCCTGCAAAGCACCGTACTTGGCTTTCCATGCCTCGAGGGTGGTGCTTAGGACGCACCCCTCCTTTATGCCCAAGGTGCCGTCGGACTTCCATCTTAACGAGCCCTTGGTGTTACCTGTTTTCCTCCCGTCTCCTTCGTCGCCGGCCGAGAGGACTTTGCACTCGCTGGATGTGGCTAGAGCGCTGAAGTTCTACGTGGACCGCACGAAGAGTTTCCGGAGGACATCACAGCTGTTCGTGAACTTTGGACCTGTGAATCAAGGGAAGGCTCTCTCGGAGTCTTCTATTTCCAGATGGCTCTCCGGCTGCATCATGCACTGTCACCGGTTGGCTAACCGACCGCTGCCAGGCCGTCCGAGAGCCCATTGAACCAGAGCGATCGCTGCTACTACGGCGTTCTTATCTGGTGTGCCCCTGCTGGACATCTGCAGGGCTGCTACGTGGAGGTCGACACACACCTTCACGAGATTCTACTGCGTCGATCGGGATTCCAGGGAGGAGTCCAGGGTCGGCCAAGCAGTCCTGCGCAACCTGTTCGCTTAAGGTGAGCCTGGTGAGGAGGTAAGAGATGCTTAATGTTGATTTTTTGTATTGCTTAATGTTGAGCCTTTTGCCACCCCCCGTGGTTGTGCATGTGTGTACTGCTATTTAATCTTATATTCATGAGCATGTGAATCCATGCCAGACCCCATGCTGGAGAAGGAACAAGTTACTTACCTGTAACTGTTGTTCTCCAGCATGGGTCTGGCATGGATTCACATGCGAACCCTCCCGCCTACCCCTCTGCGGCTCTTCACTTGGTCATACTGCCACTTCACGTGCTACCAAATCTGAAGATGGCTGCCAGAGGCGGGGCTTAGGTAGAGGGCAGTCATTGGCTGTGGTCAGTATGACGCTGTCAACCGCAGGCGTTCCGACTGGCGGTTTCTTCCGCGCTGGGTTTTGGGACGTAGGTACGGAAGGTACTAGTCCCTCCTTTGTGTCCGTTATTTTTTCCTCCTTGTAGCGCGGGGCCGCTGGGAGTATATCTTCTCTCCCGGCCCAGCGGTCCCTGCGTTGCAACTATTCTTTGGAAGCTCTCGCTCTTCCGGGTTTCTTCGCTCCTGCCTCGCTCTGCCAGGCTTCAGTCACTCGCGCCCTCCAGCGAGTATCCTTACTTTCTCTCCCCTCCAGTTTTCTCTACTGCCGCCGCTCCTCGACGGTTTCTGTTTCTCTTCTCTGCGGCCCCGTCCCCGCGGATAGGCGCCGCCCCTTTCCCTACGCCTTTCTTTTCTCTCTCCGCTAATTGTCTGGCGCCTTTTTCTCCTTTGCTTACCTCTTCTCTGGTCCTCGCCCCGCTTGCGGCCTTGGCTGGTGGGTGTCCCGGCTTCCACGACTGGACTCCCCTGTTCCACTGCAGTGTTGCCTTCAGTTACTCATTCGGATCCAGTCGATTACCTACCGTCTACCCATCTGAAAGTCTACTTTCTGCTGAACTACGCCTTCCGTGCTACAGACCAGAGGAGTCCAAGGTTTTTTTTCCCCATTCGGGGTTTTTTCCCCTATTTCGGCTTGGTTCAGGAAGGGAGGTCCTCGGACAGCTATTCTCTTCAGCGGTCACGGTGGCCTCCCTCCGTGACAAGCAAGATCATCGGAAAAAAGAGAAGGATTATCTACTTCGACGGCGTCTGCAAGACCCCGACAGCAATTCCGGCGGTTCAGGTGAGGATAGTTCGACAGAAGGGGGAGAAAAGGGAGACCAGGCATTTAAACTGTCACAGACGCAGAGATCAGTGATTGGTTACTACTAGGAAAGACAGATCAGAAACGAAACTGATACTGATTTTTTCTTTACCGAGGATTCCCAGCCTGACGACGGGGAATATTCATGAGCATGTGAATCCATGCCAGACCCATGCTGGAGAACAACAGTTACAGGTAAGTAACTTGTTCCTTATCTGTGTGGTTGTTATACAATCTTGGGCCAGTTAGATACCTGTTGGCGTATTCTAACTGTTTATAGTCTTTTAATTGCATTTTTGTTAATGTTGAAGTACAGATTAGTTATTACATTTTGGCTTTAAGACGATTAAATAAGCGTTTGTAAGAATTGCTAGTAATCTCTGCTTTAGAGTAATGCTACTATCATTACATTCGAACCATCCACATTTCTTTTTAATATATGCAGTTTAGTGACCTGCATTGGTCGTGGCTCAATTATACCTATTGTTGTGAAGGTTTTCTTAACAAGTGATACTTGACCGTGTGTGAATCCAGTCAGCTTGCAGTTGTTTTTGGTACCATCTGCATTGTAACGTAGAAGCATTAGTATTACGTAGTTACTATGTGTTTGTATTAGTAAGGTGGAGCTATTATCTGAATTGCAGATAGTACATAACCTGCCATGGTTTGCATTTTGTACAAGTTGCTGAAATGGAATGGATTCACAATTAGGTATGGATACATACACAAAGCGCTCATTAGGGATTTGTTCCTGTGTCACATTGTTGCAGGGAGTGCATTTATGTTTCCACACGTGTGAAATCTGGAAGATTTCATTTATAGGTATGTTTTTGTTTTCCAGTACTTGTAGTAAGTACACTAGAAATTCTTGTGGATCTTCTTGTGAGTTTATAGTGAACCTCACCATTCCAGCACAGTAGTCCAATTCTTGTCTTATTCCATGAACACTATTACATGTTGTCAGGATTGTTTGGTGCATTTCTATGAAGGACTAACATTTGCAAACCCAATTGGTCTGTACTGTGTAAGGAAATGTTGTTAACAATTGGTGGCAATTGAAATAGAATATTCATTGCTACATTTGCTGTTACATTTGAAAATGTGAATGGACCAGATAGTTCTGTGTCCGAGTCATTTTTTCGGAGTTTGTGTTGCTTCTTTGAAGAAGTACCTGAGTTACTTTCACTAATAGGTTCTTCTTTGGTTGTGATAATTGATGAAGTATTAGCTTCTTTTACTCTCTTTGCATTTCTGTTTGAATTAGTGTTCTTTTACAACGTTTTCCTTTTTGTGGAACAGGATATGATCTCAGATGGGGGGTGTACAGTGAACGTAGTCTATTGTATTCTAAAATGCAAGGAATATCAGCATTTACTTTACTTGCATCAAAGTTGATTAGAAATAGACCGTCAAGTGTACGTAAGCGTGATAGTGCTACGTAGCTCATGCCTTCTTTAAAGACTGTGTTGCCAATATCTATTAATACTTTGTCTAGGGTAAGACCTTGAGATTTATGAATGGTGACTGCATATGCAAGAGTTAGAGAAATTTGTTCTCTACGTACATACATGTCTTTGAAGAGAAGGAATCGAGCTGTTGAGCGCCCTATCCTTTTTACTTCTGAAAGTTTGTCAAAGAGAATATTGACAAACTGAATGTTGTTGTCACGTGGGTATGTTTGAAAGCCAACAACTGTACCCAGTGCTCCATTAACTAGTCCTTGCTCCACGTGAAGCTTATGTTTAAGCATTACTCTACAATTTAAGGATAATTTTAATATTTTTTTCCAACCCAGCTGTGTTGGAGATTGTATTTTCTAAGGTATTTAGGACCTCATTACATGGAATGCGGTAAGGGTTTACCGGTACCGGTAAGGGCACCGGTACCGGTAAACCCTTACCGCCTTACTACGAGGTGCCTTTGCGGGACCCGACCTCAACGGCTGGTTTTAACAGCCGGTAAGTAACAGGCCCGCAAAGGGACCTTGGTGCTAATTACGGTACCGCAATTTGCGGTACCTTAATTAGCTCCTTCCCCATTCCCATTGAGCCCTATGGGGGCAAAAATGGGAATGGGGAAGTGCCTTGGTGAATGCGGAATTACCACCCCCGCTCACCTTGGAGTAGGGCGGTAATTCCGCCATCCACGAAGGCGGACACAGTAAAATACTGGCGGCAACCATGGCGCTAATAGCGCCATTATTACCGCATACCGTATAATGAGGCCCTTAGTCTTGCTGTGGCTTGCTGACACATGGGTAGTGTCATACCATGTACGTCCAATTTGTCTGTGGAGCAAATTTCAATTATTGGTTGCATTTCTTTTTTTAACATTGTTACATTGAATTTGGAACAGCTTGCAAGAGTTGGCATTAAGGCCATACAATTGACATTTTTGTGCGCTAATTGTTCCTTAACATCCGTAGCACATGCGTTATCGCCATAAAGTGCATGGATGTGCCGGTTTTTCAATATTGCTTGTGCTTCTTGAGATAGTACACCAACTCTAATACTTTTCAAAATGTTGGCGTGAGTGAGGTCTGCAGATTGATGCATGTTTTCTGTTAATTCTCTCTATTGGAAATGTTGCCAAAGGTTGACATTTCAAATGCTGTCAACAGTTTTACGGCAGAGTTTGTGTCCTAAGGTTTTAAAAATAGGTTCACCTTTCACTGGTGTCAATTGCAGAAGATCTCCGAAAACAATAATGTGTTTATCTCCAAAGAGTTCTTCGTAGTTTGTTTTAAATACTTCTTGCAATCTGAAGTGAATCAAAGCCAACATTAGGTTGGAGACCATGCTCACTTCATCTATTAGTAGCATTTTCATTTCTTTTAATACTCTGCGTAGTTCCATTGCAGCTTCTGTAGAAAGTTTGTAATAGTCTAATTTGTTTTGGTGTTCTACAGGAAGGAGTAGTAATCGGTGTAAAGTGACACTGACTATGTTGTAGGCAGCTAAACCTGTTGGGGCAGTTACAACAGCTGACAGTTTGTTGTTTGTCAATTGTTGAAGGAACTTGCTGATTTTGATTAAGAATGTTTTGCCTGAACCAGCTTCACCACTGACGTACAGCAGTATAGGTTTGTCATTTTGACAGGTACATTCTTTATTTTCGTGTTGTACACCATGTGCAATTTCTTTTGTTGCTTCTTCAAAAATGGTGCGCTGGTCTTTGTTAAGTTTTGATTGTAGTACAGTTAAGTCTTCTGTATCTTCTTCATAGTGACACATTGTGTTTTCTACATCTGTCATAGCTAATTCTGCCTCATTTGCTATTAGTGGCTGTCCAAGTGTTTCTTGGCTTCCTGTTACAGAAAGTTGACTACTGTCGGAAGTGTCCTTATCTAGTTGGGCCTGGAGTTCTTCTTCGTGTTGCTGTTCATTGTGCAACATTGTTTTGTTCTGCGTAAAGTTCACATTGGTGATAGTGCTTTCATTTGCTTTGAAAGCGTCTTCATAGCAGTCATAGTTATCTAATATCTCTTCTTCTTTTCTCCATGGTTTAAAAAGTTGTAGCAGGGACATGTAATATAGTTCTTTCTGTTGAGGAGTTTTTAAGGACAATTTGACATGATTAATTAAGCTTTGTTTGGTAAGTTTCACTAAGCTGCCTTCATGATCTGTCACTCTATATCTGCCTTTGTTTTCATCGGGTTTTATATTATTTTTGTATGCAAAGTTTTGGGCTATGTGGTATAGACACATGGTTTCCAAAGTGGTACTCCTGTTTGGGTAGTATGTGTTTAGTAAATTGTTTTTCAAAATGTCTTGGCTGTTGGGATCATTTTTGGCTATTGTTTCTAGGTCCTCATATGATTTGAGAACTCTTTTTCTAGATTTATCAGGACCATGACTTAGCCATACTATATTTTCAGATTTTCCTTACAAAGCAGTGCCGGTTAAATGATCTGCAGCTTCGTAGGCGCCACATTCTCTATGAGAGAGTATTTTTATGCCTAGGCTGTAAAATTTCTGAGATAGTGTTTTGTCTGATGATAGGTCATTCCAGAAGTCTTGAAGCTCTGTTTTTTCTGCTTTTGTTAAGTAGGCTGTAACATATCGTGCAACTGCAGTGGAATTGTCTGCATGTTTGCATTCCATAAGAGGGCAATGATTGCATTGTAATCATTGATATATTTTGATTCTTCTGTTCTTTTTATGTAATACGTGTTCTTGGGTGATTTACCTTTAAAACTATGGGATTCATTACGAGGTAGGGTGTAGCCATGGTCTTATTAGCACCATGGCTACCCCCTTACCGCATTCCGGGTCCGGGTTCCCGAAATAGGGATTTACCGGGTCATTCCAACCTTGGAGGACCCGGGAAGTCCCCATTCCGGGAACCATTCCCCATTCCCATTCGAGCCCCCATAGGGCTGAATGGGGATGGAGCTAATAACGGTACCGCAATTTGCGGTACCGTTATTAGCTCTGAAGTCCCTTAACGGGTCCCTTCCATAGCGCCTGGTAAAACCAGGAGTTAAGGAAGGGACCCGCTAAGGGACCTCGGAATAGGGTGGTAAGGGATTACCGGCACCGGTGTCCTTACCGGTGCCGGTAATCCCTTACCACCTACCTCGTAATGACCCCCTATGTCTAACTGAAGACATTCGGCCTCATTACACGGTAGGCGGTGGACCCAGGTGCTATTAGCACCTTGGTCCATGCCGGTAAATTACTGGCACCGCCTTGGAGGAAAGGGGAATTACCGCCCTATTCCAAGGTTGGCGGGGCGGTAATTACCCCTTCCTCCATTGCCCTTCCCAATTCCCATTTTTGCCCCATAGGGCATAATGGGAATGGGGAAGGTGCTAATTATGGTACCGCAAATTGCGGTACCGTAATTAGCACCCTGGTCCCTTTGCAGGTCCCTACTAACGGCTGGTTTACACCAGCCGTTAATGTTGGGTCCCGCAAAGGGACCTCGTAGTAAGGCGGTAAGGGGTAACGGTCACTGGTACCATTAACGGTGACCGTTAACCCTTACCGCCTTCCGTGTAATGAGGCCCATGAAGTTGTTCACTTCACCCGTTTCAGTAACTGGTTTAGGGAAACCAAAGCGGCATTTTGTGTAGTATTTCCCTTTGTTTTTGTATTTGCGACAACAATATTTGCCACATTTGTGTCTTTGAAATTGTACAATTTGTCCATGAAGGTCACTATGGCCCTCATTACGACCCAGGCAGTAACCATGATGCTATTAGCGCCATGGTTGCCGCCGGAACCTTGCCGATTCTGCCATGGTGAATGGAGCAATTACCGCCCCATTCCAAGTTTGGCGGGGGCGGTAATTCCCCATTCACCATGGCCCTTCCCCATTCCCATTTTTTCCCCAATAGGGCTCAATGGGAATGGGGAAGGCGGTAATAACGGTACCGCAAATTGCGGTACCGTTATTACCTCCAAAGGCCCTTTGCGGGTCCTGTCCTTAAAGCCTGGTAAAACCAGGCGTTAAGGGAGGACCCGCAAAGGGACCTCGGAATAGGGCGTTAAGGGATTACCGGCACCATTGTCCTTACCGGTACCGGTAATCCCTTACCGCACGGGTCGTAATGAGGCCCTATGTCTCGTTTGTGAAGGGATTTCACAAGTGACATATTTTTGGATGAACTGCAAAACAGTGGCATCACTGTCCTGACCAAATTTAGGTGCACCTTTAATCCATAAAAGCATGTGGATATGTGGTGCTCCTCTGGCTTGGTATTCTTTTCTCCAAAAGAAGTGTTGCACTTCTCCGAGGGGAGGAACAGTTTTATTACAAATAAAGTGTAGCATAAAAATGAAACGATGGTGGAAATATCTTGAAACATTAACAGGATCTAGAGAGCAATGTTCTCCAGGTGTTAGTATATCTATGTTGGTTTTGTTTTTGTTTGATATGCGTAGGAAATCATGAAAATCGTCCCATGCGTATTCTGCACAACTTAATGTAACAAATCAAGTGGGTGGTCCAAGGTTTCTGATCATACAACGTACATCTCCGTGACGTCGGAACCAGTATTCCTTCGTACCACGCATGTTTGCAAACAGATTTGTTATGCTTGATTGTAAAACCTCATCTTTTTCTTGCACTTTTTGTATTAATTGCTTAGCTGACATATTTTGAAAGTGGGTTCCCGATTTCAATATGTGTGCAACTCCGTAACATAGGGTTGCTAGTTCACTTTCAAAGAGTAGGTGGAATATGTATTCCACATTTTGTCTAAATCTGGGATCTTCAGAATACATTTGTAATGAGCGGTATTCTGATGCTGTTATCTGAGTGGGTCTATCATCGTATCTTCCTCCTTTGCCAGTAGGAAATAGTAGAAGAAAAGCACGTGCCTCTATACTTTTTTCCCATATGCTCATTGGTGAACCTTTGGTTTGTCCACTTGGTAAGTTTCTAGTGCATCATCTATGCTGTCATTAGAGTGCAATGGATGAATTGTATAATGGTCCAAAAGATTGGATACTGCAGCAGGATCCAGAAGTTGAAATTGACCAGTTTCTGATGACTCTTGAATTATTTCAGTTGTTTCCCGTAAGCTTTTTGCAATATTAATTTCTTTGTAGTATTCATTATTGTCTTTCAGATATTGCAAGGCTTGTCTAACTTTATGTAAGTCCACGAGTTGTTGCCAATTTATTTTGGCTTTTGTTGGTACACGGTTTACTAAGACAATTAAAGATTGCTCTTTTGGACATTGGACTCCTAGAGTGTGCACATTTTCTGTCCGATCTAATGGTAAATAAACTACTTTGCCACAAATGCCTTTCACCAATTCAGAGGGAGGTAATTTTGCTGTTTTTGGTTGAAGGCGTATTATTACTTGAAATGGGTAGTAGTGTGAATAATTCCAAGTTATTTTTGATAGCACGTGAAGGAGTTTGGTTGTTGTCAAGTTTTGTAGTGCAGTAACTGCAAAATATTAAGGGTTCACTTATTTCGTATTTGTTTTCTGCTAAAAGGTATAGAGCTAATTCAAACCATTCGGAATCTTCATTGTCTTCTATTTTGTATGTTACGTCTATAGTTTTTGTGTTACTTTTGTAAAACGTTCTGCGGCAACACACACACACATGGTTTGGTACTTCAGCGTTGGTACTTCAGCGGATGTACTTTTAAATTTTAGTATTTCTTTTTTGTATGTGTGCAATAGAATGGTGTGTGAATGTGTATTGGGCAGTTAATATGAGTTGGGAAGGCTATTTTTCTGTTTGTATGTTACTATACTGTGGTTCCGATGAGAGTAGAAAGTGAGCTAGTGGTGAGGAGAAGCATTAATAGTAAACGTAATGGTATAAAATTAAAACAGTTATTTGTTTTGTAGTACTAACATTCTAAGGCTTGCGTATGTTATTTGTGTTCCAAAAAAAACGGGGATTTGTGTGCCATTCTGCCTGTTAATCTCAGTTTAATAAATGGGGATTTGTGGGCAAAATGGTTCAGAAATCGATGTTTTTTTTGGTGTGCAAATTACATGAATGAACCACACAGTCTCTTTGAGGAACAGTAAGAATATAAATGTAGTATTGTACTTACTTTTTTTTGTGGAATGAGCAGGTTTCTTCGGATATGTCGTTTGTAGTTTAGATGCAATTGATTTTCAGGAGAGTAGTCTTCAATGCAATTGTAAAAGGAAGAAGTTAGTGATTTTGTGTGTTTATAGCACTGATGTTAATGTACACGTTGATTTTTATGTTTTTGTGGTACTATTCCTCTTTGATATCTGAACATAGTGTATGCATGCATTTCATTTGACTATGTGCAGCCTTTATATGTTATTTGCAGTATGTTAGTTCAACCTGCTTCGCAAATGAGTAGAATTTTAAGTTAATGAAATTCCCTTGTTTTTTTGCAGCTGTGTTGTAGATAGCAGAGAGGTTTGGAAGTGGTAGTTCATTATAGTAGATGGGAAAAATTTGAATAATCTCATATTATAACTAGACATGCGAACAATCGGGAGCACCTGAGAGGGAGATTTCACCACAGCAATCGGGAACGTTTATTTTTCTCATACGATTGCATTGGGATTAGCATTAATTTAGGCGGGAGACAGTAACAATTTTTAATGAAAAATTGAGTTTCGCGCGTAAATCGGGAGGGTTGGCAGGTATGTATAGGTTATGCGAGAGATAGTAAAAAGTAGTGTGATGAAAAATCGGGAGCCTAGCGCTTAAAGTGGGAGCGTTGGCATGTATGTATTGGCTATGCAGATTTAGTGGCATTACTTTGTTTATATGGAATCATAAGAGTTGTACATGCACTCTGAATAAAATATGCATACCTGTACTTTGTAATCATGCATGTGGATATGCATGGAGCTGTAAGTAGAAATCTTCGAGACTTGTACAGTAGTTTTTGTAGTAGGTGCTTTCCAATGATATGAGACTTGTATTCAGAGTGATCAACAGTACATTTGAAGTGCGGAACTCTGATGATGGAGTTAGATGTAGAGGTCTTGGATGTGATTGGTGGATGGTTGTGTGACTGCTTAGCTGTGTCTAATGAGGGAATGGATTTGCGAGTGATGTGGAAAGGGTCGAAGGGCTGGCTAAGAGTTACGTCCTGTGGGGACACCGTGCCTGTCCACGGGTAGGGCGTGCCACATACAGGGTTTTACAGCAAATCCAGCATGGAAAGGGGACTGTAGGGATCAGCCAATCAGATGTTGACGGTGTTGATTTGTGTAGAAAGAGAGTGTGTGTATTGAGGATGGCAGAGGTGGAGACAGTCAGGGTGTTGGTGCTCGGAGATATATTTGTACATGGTTTACAGCACTATTCTCAATGCAGGCATGTGGCAAACAATTTTGTTGTTAGAGGAGTGGAGGTGGTGTGGAGCGCTGCGACTGACTGCAATGTAGAGGCAATTCTCCCAAGTTTGCAGAGATATGCGTAGGATGAACAGTCCCCATGTGGTAGTTTTGCACTACGGTTTTTTTCCATTTTGGCTACGTGAGTTCCCCTACTTTGTTGGGTGATTTGGAACAGTTGGCTCAAGCAGTAATCAACATCCTTCCAAATGCGAAAGTTATTTTTTCTGGATTACTTACTAGAGCAAAATGGGACAACAGTTCTGTTTTTTGTCCTGATCAAAGCATTGCTAGGTGTGCAATCAATCCAGGCATTCGTGCTTTCATGCTAAGAGCTGGTATGTTTTTCTGTAGCCACGAGAACATTGTTTCGAGTAGTGCGGCTTATTTTGAAGCAGATGGTGTTTCTTTATCTTTTTTGGGAAATGGCATGTTCTTTTGGAATGTAAGGGTTGCTTTGGAACAGGTTATTTGAAGATTTTAGGAGTAAACTAAGAAGAAAAAATCCCCCAAAAAATACAAAATAACAGGTGTCTGTCAGGCATCTCCAAAAAAACCAAAAAAAACTCTCTTTTCAGAGCCCACCTTAAAGAGGAAATGGGGAACACTATTTAAATGTATATTCGCCACGCTCAGATCTTCTACATGTCCGCAGCCATGGTAGTAGTCTGCGGACAGCACGTATTACATACGGGGATTTTGGGGGGAGAGGCATGCAAATGAGAATGAGCGGAGCTAGGGATTGGTCAGTAAAGTTTAGTGGGTATGTTGTGTACGGAGCGATTTAGTGAGGACGTCTTTTTCCTGAGAGGAGAACAGACACCTATGGCTGTGTGTGCTCGAAAACAGATTATCTGGATTTTGGGAGACTCGTGGATACATTGGTTGAAGGTGCATGCAGAACGTTGTGGTATATCTGCAAATCTTGGATTCCCTCATGTGGAAGTGTACTGGCATGGAGTGCGTGGAATGAAGTGGCTGGACTTGGTACCTCTCTGTGCTACTTTACAGACAGAGCGTCATCCTGACATAATTATAATTCATTGTGGAGGGAACAGTTTAGGACATGTGTCTGGAATTTCTTTGCAATTTGCAATGAAGGAAGGACTTGAGAAGACCATGGACATGTTTCCAAATTGCCAAGTAATTTTTTCTCGTATTGCGCAAATACAAATGTGGCTGCGTTGTTCTTCATTTGGTCCACAAATGGAGAAAGCGAGGCACAATGTCAATAAGGCTGTTTGTGCCTTTCTAAGAGATGTTGGCATGTCCTCTTTCCACAATGAAAATATTATGTTTCGTAGCACATTCATTTTTCGCAGAGATGGAGTCCATCTTACATATGCTGGCAATCAGATTTTTATTCGAAATGTACAAAATGCATGCAACCTTTTTTGGAAGTATAGTCATCTATTTTGCATTACATGTTGACGAATCCAAGTTTTTCAAACACACAAAACACCACCAAAAGGCTCTTTTCAGAGCCACCACTTACTACCAGTGAAAAGTGCATTGGTTTTGCTAGGGTTGCACCCCAAAATGTTTTCTGTCCTAGGACTGGCCGCAGACTTTTAAAAAAATGCGCAGGGGCCTGAACCGTTTACTTGATAGTTCTATTTTTAAACTGAGAAAGGCGGCTCTGGAAAGAGCCTTTTAAAAAAACATTTTGTTGTTTTATATATTTTTTTGGCTTTTTCTACACCCGACACACTAGGAGAGAAGGGGAAAGGAGGGTAAGGAAGGGACACCAACCACAGGGATAAGAAAGGGCAGGTGGAGAGAGGAAGATGTACGGTGGGCCTTATTTAGATATGTAGCAGCTCTTCTGGTCCTCTGTGACCGTAGTCTCGAAAGCACTTTGAAGACTCTCCCCCCTGCAGAGTACTGCGTCGCAGTACATATACAATATTGTGACCCACGAAAGGTAAGGGTCAACAGCATCGCGAATGGTCTGTGAAGCAGCTGGAGGGATGCGCTCTCCCACAGGAGTGTCTCTTGTGGTGAGAGGATCGGAAACGGAGGATGCTGCGGAGGAACTCAACCTACTACGTTCTTTACATGGTGCAACCATGTGAATGTCTGCACCGTGGAACAAAGTTAGGTGTCGCTTGATGGATGTCGTACCAAAGCTGTACGAACCACGTCTCCCATGACTCACACCAAATTGCACTGGTTACAGGTGACCTTGTTTGCACATGCTTTCGGTACATTACCATGAATGGTAAACAACCGCCACACCCACGACTCCCGGTGAGTTCCACTACCTCTTTCTCTTCATCCTCGTTCTCTACATCCTCACGCGTATTCCCCTCTGCATGCCCTTGGGGGGGTGGTGGTGGTGGTGGTGGAGGGTTTGGGGGTGGTGCTGAGGCTGATGTAGCAACAGCAGCCATGGATGCCATTAGGGTTGCTGAGGTAATCTCCGCTAGAGCACTAAAGGCAGCAAAAGTCAATCTCCAATAGCCAGAAGTATTATGAAGATGGGCTCTGGGGTGTGGCCTTTTATAGGGGCGGAGAGGTGTGCCTCGTGACCATATAGATCACTCAAAAACGATCAAAAAGTTCCATTAAATATGTGGAAAGCTAGGGCCATTGTTACTTCTTGAAATAAACGTTGGTCTTTTTGGCATCGTGCCGCAATTTTGAGTCCTTCTAAGATGGCGGGTGCTCTTACTTGTCATTCTATGAGCACCGATTTAGTTGTTGCACATATTCCCCCTATGTTGCCTGCCGATCATGTGACCGAATATAGGGGGGCCAGTGTATTGCTTCAGTGCGTCGCTACTCCAAGTCCAGACGCTTCGTAAGTTACGGCCACCTACGGATCTTACCTTCTGACTCTCTAAATCCTAACCTCTTACCTCTTGTATGCTTCGCCTTTGTTTATCCAGATCATGGAAAATCATTGGCCCCGCCTTCCGAGGCTCCGTCCCGTTTTCCTTCGGAACACTGCCTGGAACTTGTTCAAGTAATCTGCAATTGAATTCACACTGGGGTACATATTCCCAGTCTTGCCCTTTCTCCCTAACTGTATTACCATCTATTCCCTTCATGCCATTCTAATAGCAGGTATTTTTCGACTTACCCTTTTCTCCCTCCTGTTTAGGAGCATTCCTCCCTTTCTTACAGTCTTCCGATTCACAGAACGTGGCGAGTATATTTGATCAGCATTAGAGATTCCAAAGCGGATCTGAGGGGGGTGACGGCTCCCGTGTGACTCCCTTCAGTTCGTGACTCTCCCCACCTCTCTTACCTGTCCTTTCTCATTCGCAGAACAACTCCCCTGCAGAAACCGAACATCTGAAACAACGACAAGCTCCTGCAGGGTTCCCGCTCTTGACGACCAGACAACATCAGACTGCTCTCGCCGCTACGCAGGGTTTTCTTCCCATAGAGGGTTTCCCTGGGGGTGCAGTCCTCTCTTCTCCTGGTTACCATTACCCGGGTAGAGAGTGATTAGGCTTGTAGGGGAATTCTTGCATTCGTCTGTTCCTTTGCCTTCCCGTTCACTGCTGAATGTCCAGGTTAGTGCTCTCCTTCCTGAAAACCCCCCGTCCTCTCTGCCATCTGGCAAATATGATGGAGATCCTCATAAATTAAAAGAGTTTTTAGACAGTTGCACCGTGCAATTCACATTTAAGCCACAATATTTCTCAACTGAGAAGGACAAGTTAGGATTTTTGATCTCTCATCTTTCTGGACCCGCTTTAGCGTGGGCTACCCCTTTAGTTACGTCAGGGAATGCAATTTTGGAGTCGTATCCAGCCTTTGTTAATAGCCTTAAGTCTATGTTTAATAGACAAGAAATATCAGTGGCCTCCCAGGAACGACTCCTTGATCTTAGACAATGAAGTAAGGATCTCTTGACTTATATTACACAGTTCAAGCAACTTTCATCAGAATTAATTGAACGGATGACACTCTTCTTACTTTGTTCCGAAGAGGGCTCACTGAGGTATTAAAGGATGAAGTGTCTAGGGTTCCCCGTCCAGCCAATCTAGCTGATATGATCACCATCCCTATGCAAATGGACTATCGTCTCCAGGAGAGAATGGCAGAACGAAAGAAGGGAAAAGTGTTTCATCAGCGTTCCGAGAGCTACCCAACAACCAGTAAACCACCACAGACAGAGGAACCCATGCATATCGGGGCAGCCCGAGGTCCACTGTCTACGGATGAAAAAGAACGATGTAAGTCGTTAGGGTTATGCATGTATTGCGGTTCCTCCACCCATGTGCTACGAGACTGCCCGACTGTACCTCCCCGAAGACCAAGTTCCCAAACGTCGGGAAACTCCAGAACCCAGTCGTACGAGGAACCACGGCTGGGGGAAACAATGGCGGTTCCTCGACTCCGATAGACGTATCCCAAGCGTCTCCCCCACAGGATCTTTCCATGGTTGTTTTGTCTCTGATGTTAGTGTTTCAAGACAGAGTAATTCAAAGGGTTCCGGCGTTAGTGGACTGTGGGGCAGCTGGGAATTTCATTGACGATAAATGAGCAGAAGACAATGGAATCCGCCGCGTCTCCAAGACTTGCATAACGCCTATTCAAGGGGTAGACGGTAGCCCTTTAAGTTCAGGTCCTGTCCGGGAACAAACTAAACCCTTAACTTGTATAATCGCCTCACATAAAGAAGCCCTCACATTTGATTTGATTAAGGCAGCACACTTTCCCGTTATATTGGGCTTGCCCTGGTTACGGTTACACAATCCGTTTATAAACTGGTCTGCTGGCACCCTTTTCCTAGGATCTGAATACTGCGTTACTCACTGTCTCTCTCATGAATCAGTGGGACTTCAGGTTCCCTCACAAGTTCCCAGTCATACTCCGATAACAACAATTTCACAGATAGGAAAAATCCCTGTTTGTTACCAGCAATATCAATCGGTATTCTCCACACCGTAGTTTCCTAGTCTTCCTCCTCATCAGAGGGATGACTGTCATATCGAGTTGATCCCAGATCAGCCTGTTCCGTTTGAGCGCATGTACATGCTATCCCAACGGGAAAAGAACGCCCTCAAGGAGTACCTTCACACCAACTTACAAAATGGCCTTATTACCGAATCCACCTCTTCTGCTGGGGCCTCTCTGTTTTTTATTCCAAAAAAAGACACGGAAGAACTCAGACCCTGTATTGACTATAGAGGCCTCAACAAAATCACGGTACCAGACAAATATCCAATGCCCCTGATTCCAGATATTCTTGAGGCAGTACAAGGGGCCACCATTTACTCCAAATTAGATCTCCGAGGGGCGTACCATCTCATCCGAATTGCTTCAGGAGATAAATGGAAGACAGCCTTCTGGGCACCTTTTGGACACTACGAGTATCAAGTAATGCCATTTGGCCTCTCTAATGCCCCAGCCATATTTCAACGATTTATGGACCATCTGTTTGCAGATGTTCTATTACACTTTGTAGTCATATACCTGGACGACATTCTGATTTTCTCTGCAAACGAAGCCGAACATATCTGTCATGTAACGTTAGTCCTGGATCGGCTTCAAGCCAATCATTTGCACTGTAAGGCAGAAAAATGTGAATTCCACAAACCACGGGTCAATTATCTGGGATTCGTGCTATCAGCGCAAGGGGTGTCTATGGACCCAAGAAAGGTATCAGCAGTATTGGAATGGCCATCTCCATCGAATGTTAAAGAAATACAACGGTTCCTTGGCTTCGCCAATTTCTACCGTAAGTTTATTCCATGTTTTTCCGACATCATTCTTCCCATTACCAGGTTGTTAAAAAAGAGAGTACCCTTTTCTTGGGATTCAAAGGCTGAAGAGGCTTTTGATAGACTGAAAAGATTGTTTTCATCAGCCCCGATATTGTCAACCCCTGACCAGTCCAAGCAATTTATACTAGAGACCGACGCATCACATTATGCTTTAGGAGCGGTCCCCCTGCAAAGATCTAGTTAAGGTGTGGAATCCCCAGTTGCATATTTATCCAAAATCTTCAATCCCTCTGAAGTCTACTATTCGGTTCTGGAAAAGGAACTGCTGGCTATCAAGAGATCTTTCGAAGAATGGAGACATCTGTTGCTGGGGTCTCCGTCTCCTGTGGAAGTCCGCACAGATCATCAAAATTTGAAAGTACTTCAACACGCCCAAACCACCAACAGTCGTCAGGCACGTTGGGCCCATTTTCTTTCTTCCTTATCGCATTCTATTTTACCTTTTTACCTGGAAGTCAGAATCTTAGGGCAGATGCTCTTTCCCGGATCGACCACCCTAAGGCTAGATTCTGCCCTGAACGCCTGTTTCGCAAGGCTCAGTTCATATCAGTTCTGACTGATTTTCTCCAGACCATTAAACTAGACACGGCTCTACATTTACAGTCCTGCGAAGATCTTGAACGTAACTACCAACTGGTTAGAGACCGCAGATTATTCTTTCATGGCAGGCAAGTACTTGTACCCTCCATCACTCTCCAGAAAGAGGTGCTGTATATGTGCCATGATTCCAGAGCTGCTGTTCACCGGGGATATCAATCTACGTTGGAACTCATCAAACGTAATTTCTGGTGGCCAAATCTCCACTCAGATGTACAAGACTATGTTTTGGCTTGCGTTACCTGTCTTCAGTCTAAAACACCCAGGCAACCTCCCTTGGGTCTACTTACCCGAATGCCTATTCCTGAAAGACCCTGGCAAATTGATTTCTACGGATTTCATAGTGGATCTCCCTCCATCCTCTCACCAAACCACTATAATGGTAACTAGACTATTTCACAAAAATGGCCCATTTCACCCCTTTGCCCAAATTGCCTAAAGCGGATCAGATGGCCCGACTCTTCATTTCAGATATCTTTTCTCGCCATGGCTTGCCAGACACAATTGTGTCGGACCGGGGTCCCCAGTACATCTCCCTTTTCTGGCAAAAGTTGTGCGCCTTTTTGGGAATCAGAAGAGCACTGAGCTCGGGGTACCATCCGCAGACTAATGGACAAACATAGCGTTTAAATCAGACATTAGAATGTTATCTACGTTGTTTCATATTTGCCGCACACGACAACTGGGTTGAACTTTTACCAATGGCAGAATTCGCTTATAATAATGCGAAGCACTCGGCCTTGAAAAGTAGTCCTTTCTACTGTACCTATGGCTACCATCCGGCTTATGTTCCAACCATAACACCATCTCCTTCCCGTTGCCCTTGGGTGGATCGGCTCATTGCGGACATTCAACTGGGTCATCAAGTCGCTCGTAAGGCTCTTCAGTCTGCTCAGGATCGTGCCAAGGTATCTGCAGACCGTCATCGAAGGGTGGCTCCGAAGATAACTGTTGGTGATAGTGTATGGTTGTCTTCTCGATTTCTTCCCCGCCATTTGGTTACCTCTAAGTTGTTTCTCTGGTGGGCGCTGAAGCGGGCAGACTCTCGCTGCCTCCTTCTTGGTCTCGGATCCATCCTGTTTTTCACCTCTCCCAGATCAAGATGGGAGTACCCGATCGTTTTCAATGCTCCACTGTTTCTCATCCACCTCCTGTGCCAACTGTAACGGGACCTGAATTCGAGGTTGCTGGCATTTGTGACTCCCGTTACCACAGGGGTCGCCTTCAATTCCTAATTGATTGGAAAGGGTTTGCTCTGGTGGACAGGTCCTGGGAGCCGGCTTCAGGAGTTCATGCTCCTCGTTTGGTGCGCAGATTCTTCCGGCTCCATCCATGGAAGCTTGGTTCCTCGCCCTTGCGGAGGGGGCATACTGTTACATATTGCTATAAACGTTGGTCTTTTTGGCATCGTGGCTGAATTTGCTGTGCCGCGATTTTGAGTCCTTCTAAGATCGCGGGTGCTCTTACTTGTCATTCTATGAGCACCGGTTTAGTTGTTGCACATATTCCCCCTATGTTGCCTGCCGATCATGTGACCGAATATAGGGCGGCCAGTGTATTGCTTCAGTGCGTCGCTACTCCAAGTCCAGACACTTCGTAAGTTACCGCCACCTAGGGATCTTACCTTCTGACTCTTATCTAAATCCTAACCTCTTATCTCTTCTATGCTTCGCCTTTGTTTATCCAGATCATGGAAAATCATTGGCCCCGCCTTCCGAGGCTCCGTCCCGTTTTCCTTCGGAACACTGCCTGGAACTTGTTCAAGTAATCTGCAATTGAATTCACACTGGGGTACATATTCCCAGTCTTGCCCTTTCTCCCTAACTGTATTACCATCTATTCCCTTCATGCCATTCTAATAGCAGGTATTTTTCGACTTACCCTTTTCTCCCTCCTGTTTAGGATCATTCCTCCCTTTCTTACAGTCTTCAGATTCACAGAACGTGGCGAGTATATTTGATCAGCATTAGAGATTCCAAAGCGGATCTGAGGTGGGTGACGGCTCCCGTGGGACTCCCTTCAGTTCGCGATTCTCCACACCTCTCTTACCTGTCCTTTCTCATTCGCAGAACAACTCCCCTGCAGAAACCGAACATCTGAAACAACGACAAGCTCCCGCAGGGTTCCCGCTCTTGACGACCAGACAACAGCAAACTGCTCTCGCCGCTACCCAGGGCTTTCTTCCCATAGAGGGTTTCCCTGGGGGCGCAGTCCTCTCTTCTCCTGGTTACCATTACCCGGGTAGAGAGTGATTGGGCTTGTAGGGGAATTCTCGCATTCGTCTGTTCCTTTGCCTTCCCGGTCACTGCTGAATGTCCAGGTTAGTGCTCTCCTTCCTAGAAAACTGCTGAGCTGGAGATTGTTAAATCGTTTTCCGCTAAGGACATAATCATACAGTAACATTAACAGTTAACATTTAACAGTTAACAGCCATTGTCTGGGACATGTGAAATGGTGATTTTTTACTGTAAAATAATTTGGATTGTCTGCATAAGTTCTTTTAAAATGTTGTTGAAGTGGACAAAGTGCGCAAATTAGGACACACGCTCAGCATGGGTGCAGTCACATGATGACGTTGTGAACACGTCCGCAAAGGGAATGGGTGTCTGCAGGACACCAAATGCACAGGAACGGTCGTGCGCATGCATGCGGGTGACAGTGTTCGGGTCCTGAAACTAATTAAAAGTGCGACACAAGTGAGACAGACAGTTACGCACAGGCGCGATGTTTGCAGGACTTACGGGTATGGTGCGCATGTGCGTAGAAGCACAGTGTACGGCCAGGTACAGTGTTCTTTGGACACCTCCATTTTGTTTCCCTAAGGACATCCCGGACACCGCGCATGTTCTACAAACAGTTGCATCTTGGTTGCGAACTGTACGGACAGGTACAGTGTCCTAAGGACACCCCCATTTTGTCCATTTTCGAACATCCAGGACAGCTGCTGTGTTCTAAGTACAGTTCCATCTTGGTTGCGGACGGTACGGAGAGGTATAGTGTCGTAGGACACCCCCTTTTTGTACATTTACGCACATCACGGACAGCTGGTGTGTTCTAAGAACAATTACATCTTGGTTGTGAATGTTATCGAGAGGTGTACTGTCCTTAGGACACCCATATTTTGTTAATCACGGACAGGCCGGACAGGCGCGCTGTCCGTGGCCTTTTTAACTGTTTTTTTTTTAAAAAATTAGACAAACAATTTCATTAAAACTAACATAACATCTTTTTTATTATACACATATACAGAAATTAAGAAAGAGGGAGAAGCAGAAACTGAAACAAATATAGGGGAATGAGGGGATGAAGGGATGGAAGTTTCGTCTAAACGTTTATGTTGTTGGTGAGGGTTTGGGGATAGTTCACTGGCACATGGAGAGGGGGGACAGGTACAGGTAGTACAGTGGTATCTAATTTTTCCTTTGACGTGGTCCCCCACAAATTGCTTTAAACCATTGAAATTATCTTTCAGCATGTCCACTTTCTGTTCTATGCGTTGCAAGGTCTCGTGCATTGTGTCTTTTGGTGGAATTTCTTCAATTTTTGCATGGTCTGTTAAAAATAAATATATTTCTGAGGCTTGTGGAATCTGCTTAGATCACATGCTGTGCATAGGCCGACATCTAGTGGAAGCTGCAGAGTATTACAGTTTGTTTTTCGAAACTTGAAAATGGGCGTCGACACAGGGCGTGCCAGTAATACTATCCCTAGTGTGACGTCCACTGTACCCACGATCCCTCACGCGTCTAGGATCCTCAGATTGTTTTTTTCCGCCATACTGGTCGGAAGCATTTTGCGGAGTCCCCTGGCCTTAGCCATACTTTTGCTAAAAATTTAAAATAATCTATTGACATCCTTCCCCACCCCAACGTCGAACTTCGACACTCGATGCCGGCTGGAGAAGAAATCGACCGTCGCCTGCTGCACGACGGATTTGGGCCTCGGAAGGCTGCTGGCCTCGGCCCGGGCCTTGGAAGGCCTCTGGCCTCGGCCCTGCAAGTAGGGAGAGTGGGGGGTGGTACATACTCTACACTCTTGGTATATAGGTACACCTTATACATTTCCTACACTTAACAGCCCGCTGCCTCAAGGTGCGTATGGAGGGTACCCCTTTTCAATTCTGCCCCAAGTGCAATCGCAAATACCCTTGGGTCGACAGGCACGCCACGTGCAATCTCTGCTTGCCGACGGACCACCCCGAAGCGAACTGCAGAGCATGTAGTAGGTTTAAACCTAAGACACTTAAGGACCGTTCGACGAAGCGTTGGGCCCACCACGCCAGGCAGGCGGCCATGGCAGCGGAGGGCGCCTTCAGCGACGGCGGCGACGCCGTACTTTCGGACGGCGAGGGCATTACGGCGTCGAAAGACAGCCGAGCGCAGGTCCCTGACCTCGGAAGGTCGTCCGGCAGGGCGGCTATGGGGAAGACCCCCGGCGACACAAGCGCTTCACATACAACACACACTAAACACACTAAGTCCAACCGAGACTCGACGACGTTGAAATCTCGGAAAGAGGCACAAACAGAATGGTCCGATTCGGTGTCCTCTGGGCGCTCTCGATCAAGATCGCCGCATGACTCCAGGCAATCATCCACTCTTGCCAAGAGTGCCTCGCTCCCTAGGCTAACAGAAGTTCGATCGTCGGAAGACGAAGACGACTTCCACCCCCAGGCCGCGCTCCAGGAGTCAGAGCCCACAGTTAAAACCAGCGAGGCCCCACGCTCGAAGGACAGGGACACCACCCCCGATCCTCGACGCCAGGCGTCGAAAACCTCCGGAGCCACTAAAGGACAGGGAAAACATTTTTCCACTCACGGGGAGGGGGGAAAACAGCAGAAGAAACAACCTTTGCACTCTTCCACACCTGTGAAACACACCACTCCCCCTAAACAGACAGACAAAACCAGGTCTGCTGATATGTCTAAAACCAGCAAAGCTACTCAAGATAAATCCCATAGACTTGCTGAGAGGGTCATTCCCAGTTCCAAAAAATGGTCCAGTGAAGACATAGATAGGGTCATGTCAAGAAGGTCTTCTTTGGCAGATTTTTATGATAAAAATCCAGAACATTTCCTCTCGTATGATCCACAGGGGGCGACACCCTCAGGCTCTACTGATCCTATCCCCCCGAGTAAGAAGCCCCGGTTTGAAACTCCGATGAGGTCAGAACCCTTCGAGGTACAACCATACGCAAGACCATACTCACTGTATCAAGGAGAGGCTTCCTTTTGTGAGGACCAAGAATTTGGTATGATAGAAGAGCAAACCGGGACGGGCTACTATGGGGATGATGAGGACCAGGAAGAGGAAGAGGAGGACCCGGAAACATACAGAGTAGATTCCCCGGTAGAGAACGAAGCCCCGGTTACCGATTCCCCGGTCGATAACCAACCCCTCCTAAACTAGGTTCTCGCACGCGCAGCAGAACATTTCCACATTGACACCCACGGTGTCCAGGAGGAAAGGGACTTCGCAGAAGAGGTAGTGGGAGAAAGGAGGCCTGTTGCCCAGACCATCCCTATCCTTAAGTCCATTCAGCGAAGAATAGATCCGTCCCTGGTGAACCCGAACCTCACCAGAGCAGTCAATCCCAGGGTTGAAAAACTTTTCAGGGCGGCCCAGTCTGACCCTATCTATATAAGAGGACATCTGAAGCCAGACTCCCTAGTTGTCACCAACACTCGTAAGAGGGCTGGAACACCCTTGTCATCGTCCGAAGCTCCTCCCGACAAGGAAAGCAAAAAACTATACGGTTTCGGCAGGAAAGTAGCCTCAACGTCCGCCTATCAAGCAAGGATTGCAAACTCCACCACCCTGTTGGCCAGCTACAACTGCCATCAGTGGGAAGAAGTCGCGGCACTCATAGCCTCTGCTCCTGAACCTTTAAAGGGCCAGTTAGCTCGGATTTCCGCAGAGGGTAGAGCCGTGTCTGGTTGCATTTTGAAACCAACCTTCGACGCCGCGGACCTCGCAGGCAGATTGATAGCGGAAGGCACTGTTATCAAAAGACATGCGTGGTTACGGCAGTCTGGTTTTAAGGCAGAAACCCAGGCATCATTGTTGGACAAACCGGTGGAAACCGATCTGTTGTTTGGTAAGGCGGTCGAAGACGCACTGAAGAATGCCAAGGACGAATACGAAATACTCAAGTCCCTTGGCCAGTTAACCAATAAACCCCCTAACCAGAGAGGTATTAGTAATTTTCGTCGCCCACGCGGCCAAAATTCCCAGAGAGGATCTACCTATTCCCAGGGGCAGGGTACACAGCGGAACAACAACCAACAGTCTACCCAGGGTTACGGCAGGGGTAATAGGAGAGGTCGTGGTAAAGGCAGAGGCAGCCCCAACAAGGGAGGCGGCACGCCTCCACCAAAGCAGTGACGCTCAGTTCAGGGTCCCTTCTCACACAACCCCAGTAGGGGGACGCATTTCCAACTTCACCCAGGCTTGGGAAGGGATCACATCAGACAGATGGGTGCTGTCAACAGTATCCACAGGATATTGTATAGAACTACTGCAGCGTCCCCGGAACCATCCTCCACGACAAAGAGTACACTCTTTAGAACATCAGAAGGTTCTCCTTGAGGAGATCGCCATTCTGCTAGAAAAGGACGCGATAGAACTCGTCCCGGGACACCAGGTAAACAAGGGTATTTATTCAACTTACTTCCTTGTGCCAAAGAAAGATTTGACAATGCGCCCAGTATTGGACTTACGGCCTGCCAACAAGTATGTCAAGCCCCAAAAATTTTGTATGACCACGCTACAAGAGGTAATCCCCCTCCTAAAAAAGGGGGATTACATGGCAACCTTGGATATGAAAGATGCTTATTTTCATATTTCCATGTTCCCACCGCACAGAAAGTATTTTCGCTTCAAGGTGGACAGTCGACACTACCAATTCAAGGTACTGCCCTTCGGGATAGCTTCAGCACCAAGGGTATTCACCAAGGTACTGGCGGTGGCGGCTGCACACCTACGCAGGGAGGCAATCCCAGTGTACCCTTATCTGGACGACTGGCTCATAACGGGGGAAACCCCAGGAATTTGCAGGACAAACATTCAAAGGACTATCGACCTCCTTCACGAGTTTGGCTTCTCAATCAACGGGAAAAAGTCAAGCCTAGTACCAAGCACCTCAAAACAATTCCTAGGAGCAATCCTAGATACCCAAGAGGGGTTGACCTTTCCTTCAGAAGAAAGAATTCGGAATATACTACTGCAAATTCCGCATTATCAGTCCGGTCAACAAATAACGGTACGCAAAGCAATGCGTTTACCGGGCATGATGGCGTCATGTATTTACCTGGTCCCCCACGCGCGCCTGCGTCCCATGCAGGAATGGTTGGCGAAACAGTGGTCTCAGGCAAGTGGTCAGTAGGACGATCTAGTGGTCGTTTCACCAACACTGGTACAAAGCCTTCACTGGTGGACAATAGAGAATCTCGCACAGGAGAAACCCTTTTACGATCCCGAGGTACAGGCAATAGTCACTACAGATGCATGCCTGACGGGGTGGGGAGCTCACCATCTCCACCACACAGCTCAGGGTCTCTGGTCTCACTCAGTGGCCAAGAACCACATCAACCTGCTAGAGCTTCTGGCAGTATTCAGAGCGCTTCAGGATTTCGAGCCCCATCTACTAAACCTGTCAGTGCAAATCCGGACGGACAGCACAACAGCCATGTTCTACCTGAACAAGCAAGGAGGGACTCGCTCGCAAAATCTGTCCAAGCTTGCCCAGAAAATCTGGATATGGGCACTCAGACGGAACATCTTCCTGTCATCACAACATGTTCCAGGGGAGCTCAATTCCCTAGCGGATGCTCTGAGCACAGACTCCCTCCCAGAGGAACACGAATGGGTTCTACACAGAGAGGTCGTAGAAGATATCTTCTCTCAGTGGGGTTTACCCACTATAGACCTATTCGCCACAAGCGAAAACAGACAATGCCCAGGATTTCCATCCAGGTTCCCCCAACCAGACTCCCAGGCGAACGCCCTGTGGATGAACTGGTCAGGGATGTTTGCGTATGCTTTTCCACCAACTCCTCTCATCAGGAAAGTGGTGAACAAGATGAACAGAGAGTCGATGACGCTCGTCCTAGTTGCTCCCATGTGGGCAAGACAACCATGGTTCCCACACCTACGCAGGATGGCGGTGTGCGAGCCCATCAAACTTCCAGCCTGGTTCAACCTATTGTCCCAGAACCAAGGTCAAACAGTGCACCAGCAACCCAACTCAATGAACCTGGCAGCATGGATCCTGAGGTCATAGAGTTTGGACATCTCAATTTGCCACAGAGGTGTATGGACATCCTAAAGGAATCTAGGAAACCAAACACAAGGCACTGTTACTTTGACAAGTGGAAGAGGTTCGTTATCTGGTGCCAGAGTAGATCAATCAACCCTTTGATTGCACTCCTTCCACTATTGTTACATACATGCTCCACCTGCTGGATGCAGGATTGGTTTTTAACTCACTGAAAGTACACCTGGCAGCCCTGTCGGCTTACACCACTTCCCATAGCAAGGTTTCGTGGTGAAAGTACCAATAGTTAAAGCCTTCATGGAAGGAGTAAAGAGACTTCACCCTCCTATTTCAAACCCACCACCAGGGTGCGACCTTAATGTGGTGCTAGCCAAGCTCATGGGCCCCCCTTTCGAACCCATGCATAAAAGCAGTCTCAAACACCTGACTTATAAAACGGCCTTCTTAGTAGCTATTACTTCTATAAGAAGGGTCAGTGAAATTCAGGCTCTGTCAGTACAGGATCCCTTCTTTACTGTCCATAAAGACAAACTGGTTTTACGCACACACCCTAGGTTCTCACCTACATTTATATCTAAATTCCATGTAAACCAGTCCATCGAGCTTCCGGCTTTTTTCCTGGACCCGCAAAGCTCGGCTGAGGTGAAACTAAACACCATAGATGTGCGTAGGGCGGTCCTCTACTATGTAAATAAGACCAGACCGCTATGAAAAACAGATCAACTGTTTGTCTCCGTAGCTACAGGCAGAGAGGGGGATCGCGTCTCTAAAGGAGCCATCTCGAAGTGGATTATTAACTGTATCCAGCTGTGTTACTCACTTTCTGAAAGAACTCTGCCTTTCACGCCAAGAGCCCACTCTACTAGAGGCATTGGGGCCACTCTGGCTTTCATTGCAAATGTACCCCTTGACACCATTTGCAAAGCAGCTACTTGGAGCTCTATTCACACTTTTACTCAGCATTACTGCATTGACACCCATTCCAAGGCAGATACACAAGTGGGACAAGCGGTTCTAAGACACTTATTTGCTCATGACCCTTCTCACATCCCACCTCCTTCTTCGGGTACTGCTCGCTAATCTATGCACAGCATGTGATCTAAGCAGATTCCACAAGCCTCAGAAGGGATACATTACTCACCGTAATCGTATTTCTGACGCTTGTATCTGCTTAGATTCACATGCGACCCACCCTTCCTCCCCTCTGAGAGAAGGCGCATGATGGCTTGTAGTCTTACCTTTCTGTCTATCTGCTTGGATTATCTGTACTCACGCTACTCCTCATGCTACCTCATGTCAGAAAAAATACAATCGGAGGATCCTAGACGCGTGAGGGATCTTGGGTACAGTGGACGTCACACTAGGGATAGTATTACTGGCACGCCCTGTGTCGACGCCCATTTTCGAGTTTCGAAAAACAAACTGTAATACTCCGCAGCTTCCACTAGATGTCGGCCTATGCACAGCATGTGAATCTAAGCAGATACAAGCATCAGAAATACGATTACAGTGAGTAATGTATCCCATATGTTAAGTACACATAAAGTACTGACTATTAATTTGCTTATGCTGAGAAGTGTGTACCATTATTATCAATATCTTCTGACATTTTGTCACGCGGAAAATTCTCCTCGAGCCACTCCAAAGTACTGCACATTTCTGTGTGAAAAACACAAATACATTAATTGTTCAGTACCTCATACAAAAATTATACAAATATATAAGAAAAATGAAGTTTACTTACTAGTTTCTGGTCATTCGTATTCGTTGTGTTGTGGTTGTCTACTGTAGCTCCTAGCTCTGCAGTTTCTGTGAGGTAATTATGTTGGAGGCATATCTTTTTTGTTATGGTATAATCCATTTCATTACATATGGTATTTAAATGGATGGTTGATGTGTTAGAGGTGTAGGTTGCACTGCTTATTTATTATTACTTATAATGTGTTTATGTGCTGCTTTTTACACTTGTGCAGTGTTTATATGGTATGATAGAACAATTTCAGATACCCCCGAGAGTTTGGGTAGTGTTGATGTCGTCCGCGCCTGTCCGCGGACGTACGCATAGTCCGTGGCCTTCAAAAATCATTAGCGGGGGGGTTGAGTATGTTCTATGTTACATGTATATAAAGTAAGGGAATCCTAGTAAACATCTCCCAAATTCACACGATGAAAGTGTATATTCAGTAAAAAAAACTTTGTTAAAGGGATGTTATAGTTAAGCTGCGCTACTAAAAACCTATGAAATTCAGTAAAAAAAACTTTGTTAAAGGGATGTTATGGTTAAGTTGCGCTACTAAAAACCTATGAAATCCAGTAAAAAAACTTTCTTGAAGGGATGTTATGGTTAAGTTGCGCTACTAAAAACCTATGAAATCCAGTAAAAAAACTTTGTTAAAGGGACATTATGGTTCCAAGTAAAACCGAAAAACCCCTGAAATTCGCCAGTTATGGTAAACTAAGCAACCGTAACTCGCGCCACCACCGTGCACTGCTAAGACCAACACCCAGGACATCAAAGATGACATCACACATGTCATTGATGACATCAATGATGACATCACATGCGCATTTAGTTTTCATGCACAGCCTCCACAAGGGGTTGTCATTATAATATTGGCAGAAAAGTATCAGAGATCATTGAAGAACTATCATAAGCCAAATAGTTCACTAAGCAATGCATTGCTATAAATTCCATGGCATTACTGAGTTCTTTCAGTACATGAACGAACTCATGAAGAAACGTAGGCATTGTCTGCAGCATGCGCCATAGAGGTGCAATATTCAAAATCTTTCCATGTTGGATAGTAAAATGATAAATGCTTCCATTACAGAATTTTGCATACTGTGAAACATAAGTACCTACGAATGCTTCCCTTATTGCATAATTGTACTATTACACACTAAACATAAAGGGACCACAATGCATACAAATATAAGCATATACAGGAAACGTAAAGTAAGCAAAAAAAAAATGCAGTATTACCAGAAAGTTTTCTTAACCAGCGCAAAACCAGGCCCATGGGCAACCGGGCACATAATCTTGTAAACAAGGTACAGTAAACAGTGCATACACAGTAAATTTACAAACACAAAAATATACAACAAAGTGTACAGCAGGAGATACATTGGCAGATTAAGGTACAAATACAAAGAGGGGGTGTATACCTAAAACTTATATTACAAATGGCAGGCAGGTCAGGGAGAGGAGCCTTATAGATCATGAGAGAACAGCCACATTTTGGCATTGTTCTTGAAGGTTAGGAACGACGGTTCAGCTATGATAGGAGTAGGCAGAGTGTTCCAGAGTTTGGAAGCTAAGACTGGGAAACTCACGCTACCTGCTTTTTGGAGTTTGAATCTAGGCAGGGTGAGGCTGTGGGTTTGGGCTGATCTCATGGGTCGAGCGGATGTGTGTAGTGTAAGACGGGAGGATAGGTAGGGTGGGGCCATGTTATTCAAGCATTTGTGTGTCAAGTCTAGGGTTTTCAGGGCAATTCTTTGTTTTACCGGGAGCCAACTTAAGTCAGCTCTGACGGAGGAGATGTGGGAGCGTTTCGGGATGTTTAAGGCTGCCCTTATGGCAATATTTTGTATAATTTGCAATTTGTTGAGGTTGGACTGACTGGTCCCAAGGTAGAGAGCACTACAGTAGTCAATTTTGGCCATAATGAGTGTTCTAGCGAGGGTAATGCAGTTGCTGGAGTTTAGAAAGGGTCTGCAGGCGGTGATGAGTTTACAGGTATAGGCTGAAGCCGACCTTACTGCATTTGTTTGTCTGTTCAGTGAGAGTGTGGAGTCAAGGTAGACACCTAATGTTTTAGTATCTTTGGATACCTTGATAACGTTGCCGTCAATGGTGAAGGACTTGTAAGTTAGATCTAATTTGTTGAGGCGATGGCTTGATCCAAGTGGTAAGAGCTCTGTCTTGTCATCGTTGTGGCAGAGTTCGTGATGTGCCATCCAGGCCTGGATGACCAGATAGACATCATTTAAGGCTTTGGTGTCAACGGTGTAGTCACCCGTGATAGGAATGAGTCTCTGGGTGTCATCCGCGTAGTTAGTATAGGATACACCCAGATAGTCGAGCACGTCGAAGAGGGGCTTTGTGAATACGTTGTACAGCGTAGGTGACAAACAGGAGCCTTGGGGAACACTGCAGTGAATGGGGGATGGGTCTGCCGATGCTGTAGGTGAGAAGACCCTCATACATCTGTTGCTCAGGAATGAATGGATCCAGGCATTTGAGGAGTCAGAGAAGTGGGCCGCAGTTTTGAGATGTTGGCAGAGTATTTGGTGGTTGACCAAATCGAAGGCCGCGCAGAGGTCAAGGGGAAGGAGAAGAGCTAACTTCCCATTATCCTTTAGTGTCTCCATCTGAGTTTTCAAGTCAATCAAGGCTGATTCAGTGTCGTGTTTAGGCCGGAATCCTGATTGTCTTAACCCTAGGAGATTGTTAGATTCAAGGTAGTCTTGAATCTGCAGGTAGGCTGCGCGGTCTAGGATCTTAAGCAAGAACGGGACCGTAGTGATTGGTCTAAAATCGGTTTGGATGTTAGGGTCAAGGGAGGGTTTTTTGAGGAGTGGGATAACCCACGCATCCTTCAGGTTATCCGGGACCATACCCGATTTGAAGGAGGCATTTATGAATCCTGTGATGAACGGGGCTAAATCGTGAGATGCTTCCTTGATGATAGGTGCCGGGCAGGGGTCACCTTGGCAATTGGATGGTTTGAGGTTATTTATGATTTTTTCTACTTCAAAAGAGGTGAGCGGGGAGAAGGAGAATGGTTTATGAGAAGGAGTGGCTAGCGGAGTAATAAGTACGGGAGTGGTCAGTGGTTGGTCAGACTGAAGGAATTTTTGTTTGTCTCTAATTTTAGTTTGGAGAGTAGCAATTTTACCCAGGAGTGCTGTCTGGATGTTCGTGCACCAAGCACTGTCTTTGGTACACGGGTCGGGGGGGTGCTGGTGTCTCGTTCCTTAAGGATTTTGAATAGTTCCTTGGTGTTAGACTGAGCTGACACAATACGGTTTTTGTAGGAATCTTTTTTAGCCTGGAATATAGCTTCTTTATAGTTGAGGGTGGCTAGCAGAAGACCGTCCTTATAGGTGTCAGAAGGGTGGCTTTTCCAACGTGATTCTGCAGTGCGTTTCTGTTTGCGTAGCAGTTGGGGAGTGAACCACGGATTGAGGTGAGCATGCTGTTTGGATCTCCTGTTTAAGCGGGGCAATGGCGTTGATGGCTGCAAGCACTGACTGATTTTACATGTCTGCTAAGATGGTAGGGTCCGAACAAGAGTCAAGGGCATTGTTGAGGTGGGAAGGATGAGGGGGGAATAGTTTTTCTGTGGTTGTTTTTTTTATTTCTAGTGCGGGTGGCTGGGGCGGTAGACGGCGAGGGTAGGTAGGCAGCATCAATGCTGAAGGTGACAATGTGGTGATCGGACTAGATGCAAGGGGCGTTCGAGAGTACGCTGATATTGCAGTTGGTGGCACTGAGCCAATCAAGGGTCCGTCCTTTGGTGTGTGTTGGTTCCTGTATGTGGTGAGAGAAGCCTAAGTCAGTTAGGGTGGTGGCAAGATCGAGGGCTGCAGTCATTAGGATCACGGTATCCTAGATTAAGATCTCCAAGAATGATTGTTTGAGAGTTAGGTTTCGCTTTGTCAAGTACTAACGCAGAGATGTCATCCACAAATGACGTAGGAGGACCAGGGGGGCTGTAGATGAGGTGGATGGTGGCCGTTTGGTTGGCTATGAGTTGGAGTTTGACAGAGAGTAACTCTGCAGATTCCACCTTAATACTTGGAACGGTTCTAAGTCCTAGTGAGTTTCTGTAGATAAATGCAATTCCTCCACCTCTTGAGGTGCGGTCGCATCTGATGATGGAGTAATCTGTGGGGATAGCCAGAGAGAGTTCAGGGCCTGATGCAGGGTGTAGTCAGGTCTCAAGAGATGGCGACGAAGTCAAGTTCCTGAGTCTTGATTAAGTCAGCAATATCCAGAGCGTGGGCAGCTACGGATCTTGCGTTGATCAGAGCGGCCTTGATTAATCCGACGTTGCTTGTTAAAGCAGGGTTGGACTGAGGGCAGTAGGGCATGGGTGAGGTGGACGTTTGTGTGGGTTGGTTGATCGTCCGGGCTTTAGGATGTGGGTTCGGGTACATAGGGTGACCCTTTTTGCCCATGAGTCTAGAGCCTAGTCTTAAGTTTCTTAGGGCGGTAGAGCAGGGTTGGTTGGCTGTCGGTTTTTTGGCAAAATGGTCAAGCCATAAGGCTGGCGCATTAAGGTAAATGTTGTGGTTCTGGGGTACCGTGCTTAGATAGCTATCGGCCGGTCTGTAAGTGAGGGCCATGGATGTGGTGTGCAAGGTACTGAGTGCCACTATGTTAGTAGATGAGAGGTAGAGTGTCCAGGTAGATACCCACGCTAGAAGTGGTACTTGTAATAAGGAGAACAGAGGCCTTAGGTTGGACAGGCATGCTAACATGTTACCTAAGTAAGATGGGTTGTAAGGCACGTGGTCTGTGTGGGAATCGCTGGTTGAGGTTGCAAGTTACGGCAGTCTAGGCAGTGGGGCACATCCAGATCAAAGGTGCACACGGCAATACCGATGCTGGGACTTACTGAGAATGTGGGCGTAGCAGTCAGAGATCAGAGTAGCATAACATGGGCATGAGTCAGTTAAGAGGCTCACCGCAATTAGGCAGTGCCAGTGAGTGCAGTAAGCTAGCAGCAAGTATGGGCAATGAGTGCAGTAGGCTAGCAGAAAGTATGGGCAGTGAGTGCAGTACGCTAGCAGCAAGTATGGGCAGGTCAGTAGCAGCAAATATCAAGCGCATCCGGGTAGGTCAGTGCCGAGTGCGGCACATCTAGATTCAATTCACAGGCACATTGGGAAGTACAATGCAAAATACGGTGTAGCAAGGTTCAATTCACAGGCACGTCTAGTAGTGCAATGCAAAATATGGCGTGGCAAGATTCAATTCACAGGCACATCGGGACGTACAATGCAAATACGGTGTAACTAGATTCGGGTCGTAAGCGCTTCATGGTAGTAGAATGCACATGCAGTAGGCAGAGTCCAGATGTAAGGTCAAATGGCTGAGCGGTACGCAATACAGCCGAGGAGAATGTCGGTGTGCAAGTGCCTCAAGATAGAGAGTGCAGGTGCCAAGAACAGAGCCAGCGATCAAAGTGTTAGGCCGGGTGGTAATAGTTAGTTCAGTGTGGGTGGGAATCAGACTAGTGGCTTTAGTAGGTGGCGAGGGAGGAGGTGGAAGCAACCTCGGTCAGCTTAGTCTATTAAGGAGTGGATAGTTAACGGATCGCAACAGGAATAGGACGTTGGTGCGGGGTGGCTTTACCTTGCTCAGAAAGGTGAGAACAGGCCTCTGCTACGTATACGATCAGCAGGTGCACGGGTATAAGGACATCGCCTAGCGCCGGCTGCGCTCAGTCAGTGCCAAAGCCTTTATTCCTCGCCTTGCTTCCGCCGCCGGCTTCCGGCTTCATGCACAGAAAACATTCTTTTGTTTCAGGATTCCTTCTTCTCCTATGTATATGTATCATATGATGTAACTGTACCCTAAGGAAAGTAGTGTAAGAACATATGAGAAGGGTAAGGTCTACAAATATAGTACATTTTACTTTTTTAATTCCTGAATGACAGTGAAGAAAGCCACCTGGCTTAGATATGTCAGTGAACAAAAAAAAGGGAGCTAGACTTGTGATGTCATCAATGACATTTGTGATGTCATCTTTGATGTCCTGGGTGTTAGTCTTAGCAGTGCACGGTGGTGGCGTGAGTTATGGTTGCTTAGATTACCATAACTGGTGAATTTCAGGGGTTTTCCGGTTTTACTTGTAACCATAACGTGCCTTTAACAACGTTTTTTTTTATTGAATATATATATCTTGTTGATATATATATATATTTCTGAGGCTTGTGGAATCTGCTTAGATTACATGCTGTGCATAGGCCGACATCTAGTGGAAGCTGCGGAGTATTACAGTTTGTTTTTCGAAACTCGAAAATGGGCGTCGACACAGGCGTGCCAGTAATACTATCCCTAGTGTGACGTCCACTGTACCCAAGATCCCTCACGCGTCTAGGATCCTCAGATTGTTTTTTTCCGCCATACTGGTCGGAAGCATCTTGCGGAGTCCCCTGGCCTTAGCCATACTTTTGCTATTATATTGCAATTTAAAATTATTTATTGACATCCTTCCCCACCCCAACGTCGACCATCGATCTCGACGACGGCTGGAGAAGACATCGACCGTCGGCTGCTGCACGACGGATCTGGGCCTCGGAAGGCCGCTGGCCTCGGCCCGGGCCTAGTAGGCCGCTGGCCTCGGCCCTGCAAGTAGGGAGAGTGGGGGGTGGTACATACTCTTCACTCTTGGTATATAGGTACACCTTATATATTTCCTACACTTATCAGCCCGCTGCCTCAAGGTGCGTATGGAGGGTACCCCTTTCCAATTCTGCCCCAAGTGCAATCGCAAATACCCTTGGGTCGACAGGCACGCCACGTGCAATCTCTGCTTGCCGAGGGACCACCCCGAAGCGAACTGCAGAGCGTGTAGTAGGTTTAAACCTAAAACACTTAAGGACCGTTCGACAAAGCGTTGGGCCCACCACGCCAGGCAGGCAGCCATGGCAGCGGAGGGCGCCTTCAGCGATGGCAGCGATGCCGTACCTTCGGACGGCGAGGGCATTACGGCGTCGAAAGACTGCCGAGCGCAGGTCCCCGACCTCGGAAGGTTGTCCGGCAGGGCGGCTATGGGGAAGACCCCCGGCGACGCAAGCGCTACACCTACACACACTAAGCACACTAAGTCCAACCGAACCTCGACAACGTCGACTTCTCGGAAAGAGGCACGGATAGAACGGTCCGACTCGGTGTCCTCTGGGCGCTCTCGATCGAGATCGCCTCATGACGCAAGGCAATCATCCACTCTTGCCAAGAGTGCCTCGCTCCCTAGATTAACGGAAGTTCCATCGTCGGAAGACGAAGACGACTTCCACCCCCAGGCCGCGCTCCAAGAGACCGAGAGCGCAGTTAACACCAGCGAGGCCCCACGCTCGAAACAAAATACCTCTCCCGACCCTCGGCGCCAGGCGTCGAAAGTGTCTGGGGCCTCTAAGGGGCAGGGAAAACATTTTTCCACGCACGGGGAGGGAGGGAAACAGCGGAAAGCTCAGCCTTCCACTCCTGTAAGACCATCCTTCCACCCCAAGCAGACAGATAAACATAAATCTACTGGGACAGCAACATCCAGCAAGGGTACCCTTGATAAGTCCTCTAAGTTGCCTACTAAAGTCATACCCTGTTCCAAAGAATGGTCCAGTGAGGACATAGACAGGGTCATGTCAAGAATGTCTTCCTTTGCGGATTTTTATGACAAAAACCCAGAACATTTCCTTTCGTATGACCCTCAAGGGGCCACACCCTCAGGCTCCTCTGATCCTATCCCCCTAAGTAAAAAGGCCCGGGTCGAAAGACCTGACCCCTTCGAGGTGCAGCCTTACTCTACTCCATACTCTACTCCACACCCCAGATACCAAGGACAACCTTTCCCTGAAGGGGACCAGGAGTTTTCAATTATGGAGGAACGAACCGGGTCTGAATACTATGCGGAGGATGAGGACCTGGAGGAGGTAGAAGATGAGGAAATTTACAGAGTAGATTCCCCGGTAGAGAGCGAAGCCCCAGTTACCGACTCGACAGTTGATAACCAACCCCTCCTTAATGAAGTTCTTGCTCGCGCAGCAGAACATTTTCACATCGACACCCACGGTGTACAGGAGGAAAGGGACTTCGCAGAAGAGTTGGTGGGAGAGAGGAGGCCGGTCGCTCAGACCATCCCTATCCTTAAATCCATCCAACGTAGAATAGATCCATCCCTGGTGAATCCTAACCTCACCAGAGCCGTCAACCCCAGAGTCGAAAAACTTTTTCGGGCAGCCCAGTCTGACCCTCTTTATATAAGAGGTCATCTTAAACCAGACTCCCTAGTGGTTACCAACACTCGGAAGAGGGCTGGGACACCCTTATCGTCGTCAGAAGCTCCTCCCGACAAGGACAGCAAAAGACTGTACGGGTTTGGCAGGATGGTAGCCTCAACGTCCGCCTACCAAGCAAGGATTGCTAACTCCACCACCCTGTTGGCAAGTTACAACTGCCATCAATGGGAAGAGGTCGCGGCGCTCATAGCCTCTGCTCCTGAACCGTTAAAGGGCCAGTTGGCTCGGATCTCGGCAGAAGGGAGAGCCGTGTCTGGTTGCATTTTAAAAGCAACTTTCGACGCTGCAGACAACGCAGGAAGATTGATAGCAGAAGGTACTGTTATCAAGAGACATGCGTGGTTACGGCAGTCGGGTTTCAAGACAGAAATACAGGCGTCATTAATAGACAAGCCGGTGGAACCAGATCTATTGTTTGGGAAAGCGGTCGAAGACGCACTTAAAAATGCCAAGGACGAGTACGAGACTCTCAAATCCCTTGGCCAGCTTACCAACAAACCCCCGAGCCAGAGGGGGAACAGTAATTTTCGTCGCCCACGCGGCCAAAATTCACAAAGAGGCAACTATGCCCAAGTACAGGGTACACAATGGAACAACAACCAGCAGTCTACCCAAAGTTACAGTAAAGGTAACAAGAGAGGTCGTGGAAGAGGCAGAGGCAGCCCCAACAAGGGAGGTGGCACGCCTCCGCCAAAGCAGTGACGCTCAGTTCAGGGTCCCTTCTCACGCAACCCCAGTAGGGGGACGCATTTCCAACTTCACCCAGGCTTGGGAAGGGATCACCTCAGACAGATGGGTGCTGTCAACAGTGTCCGCAGGATATTGTATAGAATTACTGCAGCGTCCCCGGAACCACCCTCCACGACAAAGAATACACTCCTTAGAACATCAGAAGATCCTTCTCGAGGAGATCGCCATTCTGCTAGAAAAGGACGCGATAGAACTCGTCCCAGGACACCAGGTAAACAAGGGTATCTATTCAACTTACTTCCTTGTGCCAAAGAAAGATTTGACAATGCGCCCAGTATTGGACTTACGGCCTGCCAACAAGTATGTCAAGCCCCAAAAATTCCGTATGACCACGCTACAAGAGGTAATCCCCCTCCTAAAAAAGGGGGATTACATGGCAACCTTGGATATGAAAGATGCTTATTTTCATATTTCCATGCTCCCAGCGCACAGAAAATACTTGCGCTTCAAGGTGGACAGTCGCCACTACCAATTCAAGGTACTGCCCTTCGGGATAGCTTCAGCACCAAGGGTATTCACCAAGGTACTGGCGGTGGCAGCTGCACACCTACGCAGGGAGGCAATCCCAGTGTACCCTTATCTGGACGACTGGCTCATAACGGGGGAAACCCCAGGAATTTGCAGGTCAAACATTCAGAGGACTATCGACCTCCTCCACGAATTAGGCTTCTCTATCAACGAGAAGAAGTCAAGTCTGGTGCCAAGCACCTCAAAACAGTTCCTAGGAGCAATCCTAAATACTCAGAAAGGGTTGACCTTCCCTTCGGAAGAGAGAATTCGGAATATACTACTGCAAATTCCACATTATCAGTCAGGTCAACAAATAACGGTACGCAAAGCAATGCGGTTACTGGGCATGATGGCGTCATGCATTTACCTGGTCCCCCACGCGCGTCTGCGCATGCGTCCCATGCAGGAATGGTTGGCGAAACAGTGGTCTCAGGCAAGTGGTCAGTGGGACGATCTAGTGGTCGTTTCGCCAACACTCGTACAGAGCTTACACTGGTGGACAAGAGAGAATCTCGCAAGGGGAAAACCCTTTTACGATCCCGAAGTACAGGCAGTGGTGACTACAGATGCATGCCTAACTGGGTGGGGAGCTCACCATCTCCACCACACAGCTCAGGGTCTCTGGTCTCACTCAGTAGCCAAGAACCACATCAACCTGCTAGAGCTTCTGGCAGTATTCCGAGCGCTTCGGGCGTTCGAGCCCCATCTGCTAAACTTGTCGGTGCAGATCCAGACGGACAGCACGACAGCCATGTTCTATCTGAACAAACAAGGAGGGACTTGTTCGCCAAATCTGTCCAAGCTTGCCCAGAACATCTGGATATGGGCACTCAGACGGAACATCTTCCTATCATCACAACATGTTCCAGGGGAGCTCAATTCCCTAGCGGATGCCCTAAGCAGAGACTCCCTCCCAGAAGAACACGAATGGGTCCTTCACAGAGATATCGTAGAAGATCTCTTCTCTCAGTGGGGTTTCCCCACTATAGACCTATTCGCCACAAGCGAAAACAAACAATGCCCAGGATTTGCATCCAGGTTCCCCCAGCCAGACTCCCAAGGGAACGCCCTGTGGATGAACTGGTCAGGGATGTTTGCGTACGCTTTTCCACCAACTCCTCTCATCAGGAAGGTGGTGTACAAGATGAACAAGGAATCGATGACGCTCATCCTAGTTGCTCCCATGTGGGCGAGACAACCATGGTTTCCACACCTACGCAGGATGGCGGTGTGCGAGCCCATCAAACTCCCAGCCTGGTACAACCTACTGTCCCAGCAACAAGGTCAAACAGTGCACCAGGAACCCAACTCAATGAACCTGGCAGGAATAAACAAATCAACCCAGTTGATTGCACTCCTTCCAACGTGGTAACATACATGCTCCACCTGCTGGACGCAGGTTTGGTTTTTAACTCTCTGAAAGTACACCTGGCAGCCCTCTCGGCTTACACCACATCCCATAACAAGGTATCGTGGTGGAAAGTACCAGTAGTTAAAGCCTTCATGGAAGGAGTAAAGAGACTTCACCCTCCTATTTCGAACCCACCGCCAGGATGGGACCTCAATGTGGTGCTAGCTAAGCTCATGGGCCCCCCTTTCGAACCCATGCATAAAAGTAGTCTCAAACACCTGACTTATAAAACGGCCTTCTTAGTAGCCATTACCTCTATAAGAAGGGTCAGTGAAATTCAGGCTCTGTCAGTGCAGGATCCTTTCTTTACTATCCACAAAGACAAACTGGTTTTACGCACACACCCTAGGTTCTCACCTAAATTTATATTAAGTTCCATGTAAACCAGTCCATCGAGCTTCCGGCTTTCTTCCAGAACCCGCAAAGCTCAGCTGAGGTGAAACTACACACCCTTGATGTGCGTAGGGCGGTCCTCTACTATGTAAATAAAACCAGACCGCTAAGGAAAACAGATCAACTGTTTGTCTCCGTAGCTACAGGCAGAGAGGTGCATCGCGTCTCTAAAGGCGCGATCTCGAAGTGGATTATCAACTGTATACAGCTGTGTTACTCTCTTTCTGAAAAAACTCTGCCTTTTACGCCAAGGGCCCATTCTACTAGAGGCATTGGGGCCACTCTGGCTTTCATTGCAAATGTTCCCCTCGACACCATTTGCAAAGCAGCTACTTGGAGCTCTATTCACACTTTTACTCAGCATTACTGCATTGACACTCATTCCAAGACAGATACACAAGTGGGACAAGCGGTTCTAAGACACCTGTTTGCTCATTACCCTTCTCACATCCCACCTCCTTCTTCTGGTACTGCTCGCTAATCTATGCACAGCATGGAATCTAAGCAGATTCCACAAGCCTCAGAAGGGATACATTACTCACCGTAATCGTATTTCTGATGCTTGTATCTGCTTAGATTCACATGCGACCCACCCTTCCTCCCCTCCGAGAGAAGGCGCATGATTGCTTGTAGTCTTACCTTTCTGTCTATCTGCTTGGATTATCTGTACTCACGCTACTCCTCATGCTTCCTCATGTCAGAAAAAATACAATCTGAGGATCCTAGACGCGTGAGGGATCTTGGGTACAGTGGACGTCACACTAGGGATAGTATTACTGGCACGCCTGTGTCGACGCCCATTTTCGAGTTTCGAAAAACAAACTGTAATACTCCGCAGCTTCCACTAGATGTCGGCCTATGCACAGCATGTGAATCTAAGCAGATACAAGCATCAGAAATACGATTACGGTGAGTAATGTATCCCATATATATACAGTCAATTGTGCAGAGGCCAATACGAACAATTGTGTTCGAACAATTTGGGTAATACCGGTCAGCCACTGATTGGCTCAGGGACACCTCCGAAGGATCTTTATCGCAGGACACAGAGCAGACACCTGGAATAGATGTTCCCTCCACTTCACGCGGGATTTCAACCTCTGCTCAGACCTTCCATTAATTTCACTTCCCATAATTCCTCTGGAATATCTAAATTGCTCCAATCTAATCTCGAGGGGATTACCAAGTATCTAGCCCCTCTCAAACCTAGAAAAATTAGAAAAATTAGGGATGGGGCCCGAAACAAACCCTGGTTTTTATCAGACTTAAATCTTCCACCTTGAAATCTTTTTATAGCTGGAAGACTAGCCCCTCGCCCAACGCACTGGCAGTTTACAAAAGTGCAGCTAAAACCTACAAATTGTCTATCCTGGAAGCCAAGAAAAACTTTTTCAACTCCAGGATCTCCAATGCCCAATCTGAAGTCAAAGAACTTTTTAACATACTCAAAGAACAGGAAGTCACTGGTTCTTCTATTACAAGCCAACCCGCATAGGATGCTACTTGGTGTCAGGATATCCAGGATGCCATGGTTAACAAATTGAACGGCGTTAGATTAGATATTGTGCACAGGAAAGAATCCTCCCTCAGTGGTGTTATGGACGTGGGGTTGGATTCATTCAAACGAAGTCCGTCCATCTCACAATTTAACTTCTCAACTGTTTCGGAGGAGACGCTCTCTGTTATCATGAACCAACTTAAAGTCACATGTTTTAAAGGTGACCCCTGCTCAGCTATAATCATTAAAACTTGCCCCCGGGTCTTTTGGCCATATGTAAGTTTGTTAATGCCTCATTGACTAAAGGTCATGTGCCTGCAGACCTTAAACAAGCTTGGGTCACCCCCATTCTAAAAAAAAAACCTGGTCTACCTCAGGATGTTCCACTCATTTACAGGCCTATCACTAATACACTTTTTTTGTTGAAAATTCTTGATAGGGTTGCTTATGGACAGATTGCCCAGCATTTGAAAAATGTTCCTGTGCTTAATCCCTGCCTTTAGAGTCGGTTATGGTACGGAAACAGTTTTATTGGAACTCAAATCGGGGGTTACTGGAACGGATGGATAAGGGCCTCGCCTCTATGCTCATGCTCTTGGATCTCTCAGCTGCCTTCGACCTGGTCGACCATTCTATACTGGCCGCCAGGTTGGAGGCAGAAGCCCAATTTTTTGCTGACAGCAGTACGCTGGATTGCCTCCAACCTTAACAATAGACAAAGTAGAGTTTTCTCGGGGGAAGCAGAGGCCTCTCCAGTCGCCGTTGATTTTGGCGTTCCGCAGGGGGCATGCATTTCCCCCTACCTTTAGAATGTATTCATGGTGCCTTTCTTTGCTTTGTTGGATCAGGAGGGCATCATGTTCACCAACTATGCAGACAACACTCAGTGTGTCGTCCCCGTGGCGGGCACTCGCTCAAGAGATTAGGTAGAATTGAACAGAGTATATATCGCTATTGAGAGCTGGATGGTCTTGCCCCTATTCAGGGCTAAATTATTATAAAAGAAACCAGTTTGTGGATTGGGACAAGACCAAGACAGTCCCAGCCCACTTCCAACGAGCGAGCACACACACACACACACACACACACACACGAGCACACACACACACAGTCCCCCCGCAACCCCCACCAACACCCTTGGCACTGCAATAGCCAACGAAAACCAAGGATTTCCCGGGGAATGCATGACCATAAAAGGATTTTCCTGACCTGGCAGGGCAGGAAGAAGGCCACAGGACAAGATGGCCAAAAGAACAAGCAAAAACCTTGTGGCACAGCCATGTTAGGACACTAACCACAGTGGAAGCCAAATGCAGTAAATACGTTAAGGCTAAAGAAAAGTATTGGAAAAATTGTCAAAATGCAACTACTACTGCCAGCTTTTCTTTTAGGCACATTTAAAGTAACCATAAAAATCCCTTTTCAGTGTAGTCTAGGGTCATACAAAAGAAACTCCATTCTCCAGCATTGGATTTTTCATGGATTCACATGCTTAGAATATTCCCCGTCGTCAGACTGGGATCCTCGGTACACATATATAGCCTTTTCCTATAGGAAAAACTTCAACACTTTTGTGTCCCATCTACGTCCGCAGGCCGTCCCAGTATAAGAGGCCCGCCCCCGCGGCTCCCCTTCAGATTTCAACCGCCTCCAAAGTAGTGGGATCTCCTCGCGTCGTCTTACTATTTTGTACAAGGTTCTGTACCTGGAGTCGGAGTTTGAGGAAATTTTTCCTCCATGTCAGGAAAATCGCTGTTCCGTCCATGCGCGACGTGCGGCTTGAAAAAAGTTTACGAGGGGGACGGACATATGGATTGTATATACTGCCTCCACCCTCATCATTCGGCTGATAACTGCGACATATGCAAAGGGTTTTCTCAAAAGACCTTCAAAGAGCGAAATCGTCGGCTGGTGGCATGGCTGAATGATGGAGCGGGGGCATACCTCCCTTCGGAGGTAGGCTCCACACAATCGGCGAAAACATCACACCGCGCTGCCTCGTCGGAACCACCAGCGAAGAAATCTCGAACGACGGAAAAAGAGTCATCTCGGAGCCATTCAGCTAGAGAGTCCTCGTCGAAAAAATAGTCATCTTCATCAAAAAAGTATGACAAGGAAAGGCCGAAATCCTCCTCGGGCGATCACCATAGATCGACTTCGAGTCGAGAGTCGAGTAAAGGCAGGCCAAGTGTGGAAAAGGCGGGACCGCCTAAACCACCTGCTAAGTCACCGTCGTCGACGGCGGTCCAGTCATCGGCCTCCACCCTGCCACTGACGCAGGTGGTATCCACCGTCCCATCGACAACGACTGCGACAGTGGCCTCGTCAACGGGGGTTCTACAGGAAGCCTGGAGGCCTGAAGTTTTTGATCCGATCCCCCCGGATACTTTGCTGCAAGAACAGGCTGTGTCGCTGTCCTCAGGGGAGGACGAGAGCGGGAGAATAGCTGGCCCGGCAGACCTAGGGCTACGAGTGGTTGACAAGTCGTCGATGAGGGGATCCGGTATACCGGTATCTCCCCCTCTTCTCAATCCTCAATCTGTTTTGTCGTTGGAAATTCTGTCCACGCTTCAGTCTTTGGTGCAGTCGTTGGACCAGAAACTACCTCAGGCAAACCTGCCACAGTCACCCGTCGACGAGCCGGGCCCGTCCCGTCCACCGACGCACTTACGCACGCCAATCTCAGCACTGGCACCACAAGAGGAAGGTGAGCTGCCAGATTCGGAGTCTGACAGGGGAGCCATGTCGGATATCTCATCATCCCCCTCCAGGGATCCAACCTGGGAGTCAGAGGTGGAGTTAGAAACCCCAAGAAGCCCAGTTCACCCGTCCCCTCCGGGCGACATTGCATCATTCCATTCTATGATAGAGAAGGCGTGTAAAGAATTTGGTTTGTCCCAGGAAGAACAGAAAAAGGACTGTTTTTTGTTCAACCACATGGGTAAGAGAAGGAGGTCTGTGTTCTCAATACCAATACTAGACCACGTGTGGAAGGAGGGATTGCAGACAATGCGTCACCCCTTTTCGGAGCCGGCAGTGAAAGGACGCCTCGAGAAAAAGTTTAAGGCTCCAGAGTCTACCCCCAAGTGTTTATCCTCCCAACCAACGCCAGAATCGGTGGTGTCGGCGGCAGCGGCGAGGAAGGCGAAGGCCCAGCGCAAGTGCACGACTCCGCCTGAAAACGAAGCAAGACGCCAGGATGCCTTTGGCAAAAAAGTACTATCCGTGGGAGCAACCACGGGAAAGGCCACAAACTCTCTGGCTATCGTAGCCAGATACGACAGAGAGATGTGGCACAGGCTAGCGCCGTTGCTGGATCATCTTCAGAAGAGCATAGGAAGGCAGCGATGTTACTCGTTCGAGAGGGTGAGGAAGCCTCCAATCACGCAATAAACATCGCGGTGGACCTCGCTGAGTTAGGCTTCAAGCAAGTCAATAATGGGGTCGTATTACGACGACAGTCATGGCTTAAGTGTACCTACTTCAGACCAGAGGTCCAATACAAAGTATTAGATATGCCTTTTGAGGGAGACCTTCTATTCGGAGAGAAGGTAGACGAGGCCCTAAAGGGAATGAAAGAGGACTCGGACACGGCACGTTCATTGGGTGCCCTCCAGAGTGGCCGAAGCTATAAGTATTTTCGTCCCTTTAGAGGGGCTTCAGGTAATTCCAGATTCTCTGCGTCTGGAGACAGATCCTTTGGCAGGTCGGCTTACCCCTCCCAGGGATACAGGCGTGCTTCCCAATCGGCAAACCGACGCCGGAACTTCCAGACGTCCAGGAAGAGACCATCCTATCCGTCGTCGTCGAGAGACAAACAAAATAAAGATCAACAGTGACAGCCAACACACCGTTCTGGGGGGAAGAGTGTCAGCATATGTCGACAAATGGGAACGAATAACGACGGATCAATGGGTGCTGGACACTATAAGGAACGGGCACTCTCTACAATTCAAGCACAGCCCTCCGCACATTCCACCTGCTTCACCGCTCATTCCCATCTGAGGATACTGCAACAAGAGGTAACTCTCATGTTAGCCAAGGGCGTGATAGAATTAGTACCAACATCACAGAGAGGTCAAGGAGTCTACTCAAGATACTTCGTCGTAAAAAAGCCGAACGGCAAATGGCGTCCCATTTTAGACTTACGCGATCTCAACAAGTCTTTAAAGAGCCTAAAATTCAAAATGCTCACGCTGCAGGAAATGATCCGCGCCGTTCAAGAAGGAGATTTTCTAGCGTCCCTGGATTTACAGGACGCGTACTTCCATATTCCAATGTGTCGGAAACACAGGAAATTCCTGAGATTTGTAATAGGGCGGACTCACTACCAATTCACGGTTCTCCCCTTTGGGCTCAAGACCTCCCCCAGAACGTTCACAAAATGCCTGGCCCCAGTAGCGGCCTGGCTAAGGAAGCAAGGCCACTACGTATACCCATACCTCGACGACTGGCTGGTAAGGGGATCCTCCTCAGCGTCGACCAACACAAGTTTGCAAGCCACCATGCAGCTTCTACAACAGCTGGGATTTGCCATAAACTTCGAAAAATCCTCTCTGCGGCCATCGAGAACGTTGGTGTTCCTGGGGGCACGGTTCGAGACCCAGTTGGGGCTAGTGAAGCCTTCTCTCGACAGAACCTCAAAGCTCAATCAGCTGGCAAGCCGACTACGACAAACCACCAGGCTCTCAGTGAGGAAATACGTTTCGGTCCTAGGGGCCATGGCATCCTGCATCCATCTGGTGGAAAACTGTCGCCTATTCATGAGGCCAGTCCAGGAATTCCTCGCGGACCGATGGACGCAGGCCCAAGGATCGTGGTCAGACAAGATAACCATCGACGACGACAAGCTGCTTCGGACCCTTCAGTGGTGGCAGAGTTTCCACAATCTGAACAACGGTGTACCCCTACAGGAACCGGAGTTTCAACGAACCATAGTCACAGATGCGTCCCTAACCGGATGGGGAGCTCACATGGGTACTCTTCAAACGCAAGGTCGCTGGTCTCCAACGGAGTCACTCCTACACATAAACGTGTTGGAGCTCAGAGCAGTACGATGGGCCTTGAAGGCATTCCTACCACACATCAAGGGATCGCGAGTACGAGTACTGACCGACAATACGACGGCCATGTTTTATTTGAGAAAACAAGGAGGGACGCGATCAAGAACTCTTTCCATAGAGGCCCAGAAAACATGGCATTGGGCATTAAAGCACGAGATTTCCATCGTGGCTCACCATCTCCCGGGAGTGAGGAATTCACAAGCAGATTCCCTCAGCAGAAGCATGGCCCAGATACACGAATGGGAAATGGACACAGTTCAGCTGATGAAAGTGTTTGAGAAATGGGGTCACCCCCCTCTGGACGCTTTCGCAACCAAGGACAAGAAATGCGAGCAATTCGCAAGCAGATGGCCTCAGGAGGGTTCCATGGGGGAGGCATTCTCCTTCCCATGGACGGACATGTTCCTTTATGCTTTTCCTCCGTTCCCACTCATACGGAGGACAGTACAGTGGATACGCAGATACAGTTGCCGGGTAATTCTAGTGGCACCGTACTGGCCGCGGCAACCGTGGTTCTCCGACCTGCTTCACCTGTCGCTGGAAAATCCAATAGTGTTTCCGAGAGTCCCGAACCTACTATCCCGGGACAAAGGCACAGTGTGGCATCACGACCCGGACAGTCTCAACTTTGCAGCCTGGCTCCTGACTTTTCGGAGTTCGGTGAGTTAGACGTTTCGGAGGATTGTCAAAAAATTCTGCAGGCGGCTCGAGCCCCTTCTACCAACAAATCTTACACCTATAAGTGGCGGAGGTTCTGTGAATGGTGTCGAGGACAGCAAGGCCTACAACCGTTGACGGTGACCCCGGAACAAGTTTTACCTTACCTGCTTCTCTTGGCGGAGAGGGGTTTATCCTTCACATCGATAAAGGTGCACCTGGCGGCCATCTCGAGGTTCACGAGGAAGAGGCAGTCGTCTCCTCTATTCAGCGACAGACTTGTGAAACACTTCATGAGGGGTTTATTTCGAACCTTTCCCCCGGTAAAACGTTTCCCTCCAACTTGGAGTCTCAACACAGTGTTGGCAGGGTTAATAAAACCGCCCTTTGAGCCTATGGCCACGTCGGACATGAAATTCATATCGTGGAAGTTGGCATTCTTAATTGCTATCACATCAGCTAGGAGAATCTCGGAACTGCAAGCGTGGGTCATAGACACGCCATACTTAAGATTCTTTAAGTATAAGGTGGTCCTGGCAACTAATCCTACGTTTGTCCCAAAAGTTCTGACAGTGTATCACAAACATTCGTCCATTGTTCTCCCTACTTTCTTCGCGACCCCATCATCGGCAGCAGAAAAAGCTCTTCATACCTTGGACGTTAAGAGGGCTCTGAAATTTTACCTACATCGTACACAGGAACTCAGGTCTACTCGACAACTGTTCATCGCATATGGTCTGTCGACGAGGGGAAAAGCAATCTCTAAACAAGGATTGGCTCGATGGGTCTCATCGACAATTGCGTTTTGCCACTACAAGGCCGGAAGGCCGCTGCAAGGGCATCCTAGAGCCCATTCTACCAGATCAACGTCCTCCTCAGCAGCATTATGGGCAGGAATTCCGCTAACTGACATATGCCAGGCTGCGGCATGGTCAGTGCCCCACACGTTTACCCGCCACTACTGCCTTGCCAGGCAGCATGCGGATGAAGTGCAGATGGGAAGAGCTGTCCTGCGCCATCTGTTTCAGTAAGGTAAGCTCCACGCTGTGGAGAGTCTGTTCTACCTTTTGATGACAGTATACTTTATGTGGGTAAGGTTATACGAGTAAACTTATTCCTGCTGTACATATGCATTGTGTATTATGGTGAGGGTATATTACATTACATTCTCACCGCCGTGTCAGGTGTTACTGCTATACAATCTATTCTAAGCATGTGAATCCATGAAAGATCCAATGCTGGAGAAGGTTATAGTTTCTTACCTGTAACTCCATTTCTCCAGCATTGGTATCTTTCATGGATTCACATGCGCCCGCCAGCCTCCCCGGAATGCAATGTATTTGCTTGATAAGTTTAACCCTTCCTACTTTGGAGGGGCCGAAATCTGAAGGGGAGCCGCGGGGGCGGTCCTCTTATACTGGGACGGCCTGCGGAGCATGCGTAGGCGGGTCTAAAAGGACGTAGATGGGACACAAAAGTGTCGATGTTTTTCCTATAGGAAAAGGCTATATATGTGTACCGAGGATCCCAGTCTGACGACGGGGAATATTCTAAGCATGTGAATCCGTGAAAGATACCAATGCTGGAGAAATGGAGTTACAGGTAAGAAACTATTCCCTTGCACTGCATTGTAAAACGCATTATGCAATGATAGAAAGTTATTCCAATATTAGATAATGTGTAACAGGAAAAGGTAAACATAGTTTCCCAGTACTGATAGCATTAAGGACTGATCAGTTTACCCATAACAATGATCAAAAATGCAGTGGTGTGAAGCTGAAGGCTTCACTTCATTGGAAAAAGTCAGGACGAAGTTCAAAAACAAAAGGAAAAGGTTTGGGGGTCCATAGAAATGGAGGGAAAGTTGCAAAAAAGAGAAACCTTTCTTAACGTTTGTCCCCGCAGACTAGGGACGGGGGGGACAAATACACCCCTGGATGGGTGTCCTGTTCTTGTCGTTTATCCCAGTTGGACATCCCATCAGCTTTGAAATGTTTGGGACCTGGCCTATGCTCTCTGGTTAAGTCAAAGTCCTGAAGACTCATGGACCACCTAAGCAACCTTGGATTCTCTCCCTTAATGTCCATCAACCACTTCAAAGGCTTAGGGACAGTATACACAGTGAATTGAGTCCCATAGAGGTAGGACCTCATCTTCCTAAGGCTCCATGCTATGGAAAAACATTTATTTTTCACATGTGGCCACCTGAGTTCTCTGCTCCTAAACTGGTATCCGATATGACATATAGGCAGTTCCTCACCTTTGTCATCAAGCTGTGAAAGTTTTGCTCCTATCCCAGTGTCATAGGCATCTGTCTGGACAATTAATGGTCTCTTAAAGCCAGGTGCCCTGCGAACAGGGGCCTGGCAAAGGGAACCCTTCAGGCCTTGGAAGGCCTTCTCACACTCCATAGACCATGTAACTAGTTCAGGCCTTCTGGAAGAAGTGAGGGTAGTAAGATGACCAGCTAGCCATATGGCAATAGTCTGATACATAGTACCTGTATTTCCCTGTGAGGCCCAGGAAAGCCCTCACTTGCGTTTGTGCAGTGGGGGCCAACCAGTTCTGTACAAGCTGTTCTTCACTGGCAAGAGGTTAATTTTTGCCTCCACATCCATCAATTTCATGTTCAGGGTCAGCCACTGAGTGCAATCTAATCTGGCACTTGGTTGCCTTCATAGAAAGGTAGTCCTGATGAAGGCCCTGCAACACAATACTTGGATGTCTTATATGTTCCTCCAAAGTGGGGCTGAAAAGTTCTATCCTGCTGTCATGGCCACCGGCCTGGAATCACAGACCCCGCACCATCAGGCGGCGAGGGCAAGGGGTAACACAACTTTTAACTGTCCCTTTGGGACGATACAGCATAGGGAGCCAAGCTGGACTCAGTCCTGGCGACTTTGGCGCCAGGCTCATGAACAAATATAAAACTGACACACTTTATTTTGTGCAAAGTACTTTATTTTCCCTGCAAGAACGTCCACGTGCGTTTATTCAGGCGTGGCCGCTGGGGGAAGCTGGATTACACTTGCAGCATCCTTTAGGAATGGCAGGGTGGGACCGGTGAGCCAAGGCTTATGGGCATGGCCAGAGCTAGACTATATAAGCCCGCCCAGCCTTCATGCAAGTGCTTCGCGTTATTCTGCACTGATGGCAGCGTAAAGCTCACCGCCGCCTGAGCGCATCTTACCTTGTTTCCGGCTACCAGCCTCAGCATCTAACCTTTGTTTCCCGCTACCAGCCTCAGCATCTTACCTTTGTTTCCAGCTACCAGCCTCAGCACTTACCTTGGAACCTGTTTTCATCTGCACGCATCATCGTTGTCTCTGGCATTCTTCATCCATCTCCAGACCTCCGGAAAGCAGCGCTCCAACCCCGACATTGTGGCACGGCGGGCAATTCATCTGAAGACGGTGCCTGCAGGAGAAAAAGATAAAGACAAGGTTAGAATTCGCTAAGCCATAACATTTAAGGTCGCGCTTTTGACAAATCTTCGCGCTCAACCTTAAACCAACACTCACCTTCTGTCGGCGCATCGTGGACTCCATTCTCTTCCAATTTGGCCTTGCTTCGTGCACTGCAACTACCGCAGGGCTGCATTTCACCTGTTGGGAGAAAGCAGTTGAAAGACATCATTAAATGATACGGACAATAATCAGGAATCAACATCATAATATTTTAAAGCCATAAGACACCATCAGGAGTGGTTAAGCCACAGCTGGTCTGGGCTGCCACGGACAATAGGCCAGTGAAGGAACTTGGTCCATCCAGAAGCACCCCTGCAGTGAGAAGCAGGACGGAGAGCTCATCATCATTAATCAACAGGTTAGACTATATGGGTCGGCACATGCCTACCACACTTTGGGAAGAGGGGTTCGAGAGAGACAGCGGTGACATAGCAGCAGTCTCACAATCTCATATATCCACGCAGGAGCAGTGTCACCAATTGTCGCAGCCCACAGCATATGTCCAGGGGAAGGGGGAAAAATAATGAGCCAATTAAGATGATGTCCTCTTTTTTTTGATGTAGGTGCTCGTGTGGAGAGGGCTGAGTCACAGCAGAGAAAAAAAAGGGGACCCCACGAGCTACCTAGCAAGGTGTACACTGGAGGCTTTTTGAGGCTTGTTCAAGTAACCAAGTCAAAAATGAAGTAACATCTTTTTTAACAAATATATATATTATGATTTATTTTGACATAAAAAATGAATTGACCCAATGGTCATATTGTGACATACAAACAACATAAAACATGAATGATAAACGCAATTCTTTCAACAAAACAGAGAGCTGATTATTAAACAATAACTGCCTAAAGATTTTTCAAAGTGTGTCATAAGACACATTCCAGCTAAAGGTGATGTAAGAAGCTAGTAGGTGACTTCAATTTGTAACAATAGATAACATAAATCAAAAGAAGTCCCCGTATTTGTTGTGTCGACACTGGTAAGTCTGTTTCCAGCCTTGTAGTTGACTCCATAATTGGTCAAAATTTCAATGGTGTATGATATTTATCATTCAAAAAGGCTTTCCTCAGGACACATTTAGGCAAAGGTCTTTTAAGTTTGCAGTATCATATCTTCAAACAATACTGTATTCAAATCACAATATATCTGTAATAAAAACATACATTTTAGCCGACCAATTATTCAAAATTCATACGAATTATTAACTTTTGACATTTGGGCAGAACATGCCATCTACCTCCCACCAATTTTCAGTGTATACCTTAATTCAATGTTTCATTTGCTTTGTCTAAGCAAGAAAACACTTTTATTTCTTAATTCTACAATTAATTGCACTTTTTTGTTATAGAGTTTAAATTCGCCTAAATTGTAGTTCATACTTTAAACAGAATCCCACTTCATTTTTCTTTTAGTCATATTGTAATTCATGAAACAACTGCTACATCTTTTTATATTTTTATCATATCACGTGCACTATAATTGCATACCTTTCTGTTTGTCTTACAGGGCCAATGCGTATTTATCGCCTTCGGCAAGTTTACAAAGTCGAATTTTATCCGCTGTTCGTAAAGCTGTAATACAATTATAACTCCATGTCATGTATGTCATTTTATATACATTAGGCAATGTTATTTAGATACAAATGGGGCCCCTACCTTATTATTTTTAGTTGGCGGCCTACAAATTAAGTGTTTTCTTTCTCACAAGTGGATAAACGCTCTGCTTTAGTGTGCTTGATTGAGCTGTTTCACCTGGTGGAATATGAGAAAAAGACACGCGCACGCGTTACTTTAAACTTTCAGTCTACAGCGATATTAATCCATTATAGTTCGGCACTTTGTAAAGGAATACCTTGTGATTTTCGATGTATCTTTTGGCGGTTCCTCAAATTTAGCGTAATGATTTACTTAATCAAGCTGTCTGCATCTAGTGAAATACAAAAACAAGCACGCGAACGCGTTACTTGAAACTCGAAAATCTAATTTCATTTGTACAATAGTCCTCGAGCGTGTAGGGGAAATGAACTTACTTATTTATTCACAAGTACTTGCGCCGATCGACGCATACGGGACCACTTGCATAGATGTCAATGTTATCCGCGCAGTGCTGCAAGGTCATGTGATATGATCCAAACGTGGCGATCGGGGAGTGACGTATTTATTAGAAACAAACAACTAGACCGTCAATATTACATCTAGTTCTGTCATGAACTGATTCAGCAAAAGAGCCATGTTGGTGTATGTAAAAGGGTCTTTTTTCTAATGAAAGTAGTATTTGGAAATGGGCAAAATTTGTTTGCTCACGCACATTCCAAAACTGGAGATGTGTCAATTCACAATTTTTATATCTGCCACAATGGCTTGGCACAGAATCTTTTGATGCCCTAAAGTCCAATAGTTTAAACCCAAAAATCAGGAAATGGACTAGAATTATTTATGTAAAAAGAGGTTCCACTCAATGTACAAGTTCAGGCCATGATCCACTTTTGTTCTATTTTGCAGAGTTTTAGGTCTCTGTCTCCACCACGGGGATGTTGATTAAGAGTTTGAATGATGCACCAGAAAATCTCATCATGTGAATGTTTTTCTTGTTTATAGTGTTCCACTAAAGGTTTATCCACTGTACCATTTTTAATGCAACATCGGTGTTCACCTATTCGAGTTTGAATAGGTCTTTTAGTCTTGCCCATGTATATCAACCCACATGGGCATTTAATGCAATAAATGACCCATTTTGTGGCGGAGTTTGTATAAGATTTTAACTGCCAGTTTTTTCCTTTTAGGTCAATTGATTTCAGATTCTTAGTAAATTTGCAATTGTGCAATTTCCGCATTTAAAATGTCCTATGACTGGTGGAAGATGCCATAGTGTTGACTGTGTGGAATGGTTTAGCTTGTCACCTATTTGAGTTTGAATAGGTCTTTTAGTCTTGCCGATGTATATCAACCGACATGGGCATTTAATGCAATAAATGACCCATTTTGTGGCGCAGTTTGTAAAAGATTTTAACTGCCAGTTTTTTCCTTTTAGGTCAATTGATTTCAGATTCTTAGTAAATTTGCACATTGTGCAATTTCCGCATTTAAAATGTCCTATGACTGGTGGAAGATGCCATAGTGTTGACTGTGTGGAATGGTTTAGCTTGTTCAGTGGGTCAGTGTGGACCAATTTATCTCTGAGATTCGGCAAGCGTTTAAAGGCAAAACGTGGCGGAAGGATCTTAAAGTCCTCTGAGTTTATCATTTTCCAATTCTTCAGTATTGATTTCCTCAGATCATTACTGATAGGGGTAAATGAAGACATGCACATGATTTTATCTAACGTGTTCTTAGTTTGTTTTTTCAGACATTCCGTGCGGGAGACATTAGCCGCTCTTTTGTACAATCTTCTTATGACCTGAGAGGGATATCCTCTATTTTTCCAACTCAGTTTTAGTGCCTCACTATGTTGTTTGAAATCAAGTTTCTCCGAACAGTTACGCCTAATTCGAAGAAACTGGCCATAGGCTAAGTTTTCCCTAAGTGCTTGTGGATGAAAGCTTTTACATTGTAACAAGGTGTTTCTTTGGGTCGGCTTCTTATACAGACTGGTCCCAATGGTGTTATTTGGAGTCCGGTATATCAAAAGATCAAGAAATGGGATTGTATCTTTATTCACTTCACAAGTGAAATTTATTTAGCTTTCCCGAGAGTTCAGCCAAATATTGAATGATTCTAGATCTTCTTTAGTGCCTCGCCAGATCATAAAGATATCGTCAATATAACGATACCATGCCCGAATATTGGCAAGATATGGATTACTATTGTCATAGATGTTCAAATATTCGAAGTTGTCCATATACAGATTGGCCAAATCGGGGGCAAAAGTTGCCCCCATACTTGTGCCCTGTAGTTGTTGATAGAACACTTTGTCATGCATGAAGAAGTTTTTTGTGAGTGCCAAATATATGCACTCTGCCACAAAAGCCGATGGAGGACGTTTGTCCTCCCGTGTTTCTAAAAGTTTGAGCATCACAATGGTGCTTTCTTTTTGAGGGATATTAGTGTATAAAGAGACAATTGTTACGCTCACCTGGCTCCCACGGGGGCGTCGATCGGAACTGGGCCGCTGTTGTTTCCACCAGCGTGACGCGTAGCGCCGAGATGACTGACTGGACTGGCCCACTCAGCCTAGTTTGTCTGGCTCGCAGGAATATCCTTCTGCAAAGGAGAAAGGGTATTAACCACCCGTGGAATTGAGCGTTAACCCACCTTCCCCACCCCCCCCGTTGTCTTCCCACAGATCACTCTTGATATCTCCTCTTTAGTCTCACCTGATGGTTTGGAAGGATGAGCTCTCCATCCTGCATCGAACGCAGGGGCGCGTAGATGACCAGTTACTTCACTGGTGTGGAGGAATTGGCGAGTTCCAGAGCGGTATTGACTCTAAGAATCCAGGCAAGGCGCCGTGAGACGGTAGGTAGAAAGAGTTCAAAATGTCTGATCTTCACTCTGTCCGATTCCTTGCAGGTTGCCGGTTTGCCGTCACGAAGAGTTCCACGTGGCAACCAGTAAGATTTAGGTAAGTCTATTGTGGGGATAGGTTTTCCCCTATAGTCCTTTGTTTTCCCCTTAGGGGCCGGGGTACGGCGAAGATGCAGTGCAAGCTGCGCCGACCCGAAATGAGCTAATTACCCCCTGTGGTAAATCAGGTAAGTCTTGGGGGAGTAGCTTGCCTTATTGTCCTTTTGTTTCCCCTTAGGGGCCGGGGTACGGCGAAGATGCGGTGTAAGCTGCGCCGACCCGAGATGAGCTAAGCACCCCTTGTGGTAATCAGGTAGGTCTTTGGAGGGTAGCTTGCTTACTTGTCCTTTTGTTTTCCCTTAGCTCACCTTGTTGTTCTTGTCTCCCTAGGTGTCGGCGAGCGGCCGGGAGATGCTGAAGATCGCGATGGAATGCGGAGATGCAGCGAAGGCCGGTGAGTTCAGGGCGGCGCCGCGAGATGCGAGGCGACGCACGTGTGACTTCTTGCTTCCAGCTCGAGTGCGTGATGGATCAAGGATTCAGGTAAGGATTACTGTGATGCTACTGTTCTAACCTCTTCTCCTTCTTCTTATTTCTAGGAGCTCCGGGCTTGAAGCGGGCGTGGCAGAAGACTGGAAGCTGCTGCAGGCATGGTGAGCGTTACGCTGCTGGATGCAGAATAACGCGAAGCGTGTGCTGCTGCTCGGGCGTGGTTTAAATAGCCTTGGAAGAAGTCCCAGGTAAGTATCCTTCCATAGCCCCACCCGAGTAAAAAGTAGTCCCTCAGGTAAAATAGAGCTTGAGGCCTTTTGCAGCATGGTCTGCACCAGGTAAGTATGCAGCATGGTCTGCATCAGGTAAGTATGCAGCATGGTCTGCATCAGGTGGGTTTTTCTACTATGAGACTGGCGCACATGGCGCCAGGACTGACTCTATGTTTATGAGCCTGGCGCCATAGGCGCCAGGACTGCACCCAAACAGCCCCTAGCTGGGGTCTTTGGGCGCGCTCAAAATGGCATGATGCCTGCTTTCGGGGTTGCTGGGCCTGATCTGGTTTCCCGGGGGCAGGCATCATGACAACAATGTCTAACGTGACAAACAGATCTTGATTGTTTAAGGTTAGAGTGTCTAAAATTCTAATCATCGACTTAGAGTCTTGAACAAAAGATTTCATATTGCTCACAAAAGGTCTTAGAAAAACTTCCGCATATACTGACAGTGGCTCAAGCAAAGAACCAATTGCTGCCACTATTGGGCGCCGTGGAGGTGTACTTTGGTCTTTATGGATCTTGGAAAGGCAGTAGAAAGCCGGGGTAACCGGTTGTTTATTAATCAAGAACATTTTTTCATCCTCGTTAATCCATCCCTCATCTGTTGCATGGATCATGAGACTACATATTTCTTTCCTGATTTTAGTAGTTGGATCAGACAGAAGCCTTTTATATACAAAGTTATCAGATAGTTGTTTCTCTATTTCTGTATTATATAGATTCACATCCCACAGCACGATGCCACCGCCCTTATCAGCCGGCTTTATCACAAAGAGAGGATTTTCCTCTAAATTTTTCAGAGCTAGACGTTCTGGTTTCGAGAGATTGGGCCTCATTACGATTCCGGCGGTAACCGAGGCGGTAAAACCGCCTGGTTACCGCCGGACTAGTATTACCATTCCGCCTCCGTGATTCCCGTAATTACCGGGGCATTACAACCCCGGTTTTCCGGGAATCACGGAGGCGGAATGGTGTAAATCCCCATTTCCATTGAGTCCTATGGGACTCAATGGAAATGGGGATCATGGAAACACCGGCAGCATCTCGTAATGCTGCCGGTGTTTCCTCGTCCGCCTGCATGCGGCAGGTGTTAAACCCGCCAGGTCAGACCTGGCGGGAACATCACCTCCCGCCTGCAGGGGTCGGACTCAGGCGGTCCGGAAACAAAGGTGGCGGCGGGTTTACCGCCACCATTATTTCCGGACCGCCTGGGTCGTAATGAGGCCCATTGTCTTTCTGTCTGTTTTTATTGGCACAAATATATTTCATATCTCTTAAGGTTTTATTTTCAAACGCCAAAATCTCTGGAGAGACCATCGAGTGTAATGGTATAAAGGTCGATGGAGGCTTTTTGCTTGAGCGGTTGTCATCTGTTTTTTTGGTGGCTTCTTTGTCATGGAAAAAATATTTAAGTCTGATAAAGCGGAAAAAGTTCCTCATTTCTATTTCAGTTTGAAAGGTGTTTGCCCTTTCTACTGGAACAAAAGATAGTCCCTTAGAGAGGATACGAGATTCTGCCGGTGTCAATATATGAGAACTTAAATTGAAGATTGGGTTTACCATGTTTGTGGTGGGATCCACTGCCGTGTGCACATTCCATGGTTTCCCCACTGTCTGTTTCTGCCACGATTCCCTCGCCGTTGAAAAAACCCCGCTCTGGTGTGGCCGAGCCACTAGTACTAGGACCATTAGAAGTAGTGTCAGAGTCACAACTGTTGGATGAGTTGGAAAACGTGGCAAGCTTTTTGTTCTTTTTCTGTTTATTGTAGAATTGCCCTTTCAAATTTGTTTGGGGGGCGTTGTATTGTTGGTAAAAACCAGGTACCAAATATGGGTACGTAGTTTCCTCTTTATAGTTGGCAATATATTTTTAAAGTTTCCAAATTTTTTTGTCCAATGTAAAGGTTTTAAATTTGGACATCTCGTCATTCATTTTTTCCAATGCAGATTTTATATCTGGAATAACTGACTCAACTGCTGTTTCTATAATTATTATCACCCAATCACGAGAGCATTTGTTACCAACACCGCTGAAACCTTTCATAAATCTCGGGTTATCAAGAAAAACGCGAGGTATATTCTTGATCTGTAAACCTTCGGGATCACCCCGGCTTTTAGGTACTCTATCATGAGTTGTTCATGTGATTGGGTTCTAATAACATTTTTTGTTTTTTGTGTGAGGAGATCGATATCATTAGTAGTTGGCACTAGGGGGGGGGGCCTGGTCCACCAACTGGGGTACCTAGAATGGATGGCATATCTAGGCATTTTTTATAGATGTCTTCTGTGAATGAAACTATATTTACATTTTCCATCTTTTTAGGAAAAATGCTCTACCAACCATACGGATTGTCCTTAAATAGGAAAAATAATGAGCCAATTAAGAAGATGTCCTCTTTTTTTATGTAGGGGCTCGTGTGGAGAGGACTGAGTCACAACAGAGAACAAAAAAGGAGACCCCACGAGCTACCTAGCAAGGTGTACACTGGAGGCTTTTTGAGGCTTGTTCAAGTAACCAAGTCAAAAATGAAGTAGCATCTTTTTTAACAAATATAAAAAGATGGCATGGTCAGATTTTAACAAAAATATATATTATGTTTTATTTTGACATAAAAAATGAATTGACCCAATGGTCATATTGTGACATAAAAACAACATAAAACATGAATGATAAACGCAATTCTTTCAACAAAACAACAGAGAGCTGATTATTAAACAATAACTGCCTTAAGATTTTTCAAAGTGTGTCGTAAGACACATTCCAGCTAAAGGTGATGTTAGTAGCTAGTAGGTGACTTCAATTTATAACAATAGATAACATAAATCAAAAAAAGTCCCCGTATTTGTTGTGTCGACAGTGGTAAGTCTGTTTCCAGCCTTGTAGTTGACTCCATAATTGGTCAAAATTTCAATGGTGTATGATATTTATCATTCAAAAAGGCTTTCCTCACGACACATTTAGGCAAAGGTCTTTTAAGTTTGCAGTATCATATCTTCAAACAATACTGTATTCAAATCACAGCATATCTGTAATAAAAACATACATTTTAGCCGACCAATTATTCAAAATTCATACTAATTATTAACATTTTGACATTTGGGCAGAACGTGCCATCTACCTCCCACCAATTTTCAGTGTATACCTTAATTCAATGTTTCATTTGCTTTATCTAAGCAAGAAAACACTTTTATTTCTTAATTCTACAATTAATTGCACTTTTTTGTTATAGAGTTTAAATTCTCCTAAATTGTAGTTCATACGTTAAACAGAATCCCACTTCATTTTTCTTTTAGTTATATTGGGCCTCATTACGACCCTGGCGGAGTGGGTTTACGCCAGCGTTATTCGCGGCGGACCCGTCCGCCCTACTACGAGTTCCCGTAGCGCCATGGAGCCGTTTTCCGCCTGGTTTTACCGGGCGGAGAAATCCATGGCGCTACGGGACCTTGATGTTAATTACGCCACAGTATTTTACGGTGGCGTAATTAACGCCTTCCCCACTCCCATTATACCCTATGGGGCAAAAATGGGAATGGGGAAGGGTAAAATGGGGATTGGGGATTTACCGCCCCGCCAAGGTCGGAATGGGGCGGAAAATCCGCCAACCCCCATGGCGCTATCGGCAGCTTTCCGCCGTGCTCCATGGTGCATTTTGCACCGCGATTTCCGCCAGGGTCGTAATGAGGCCCATTGTAATTCATGACACAACTGCTACATCTTTTTATATTTTTATCATATCACTTGCACTATAATTGCATACCTTTCTGTTTGTCATACAGGGCCAATACGTATTTATCGTCATCGGCAAGTTTACAAAGTCGAATTTTATCCGCTGTTCGTGAAGCTGTAATACAATTACAACTCCATGTCATGTATGTTATGTTATTTTATATGCATTAGGCAATGCTATTTAGATACAGATGGGGACCCTACCTTATTATTTTTAGTTGGTGGCCTACAAATTAAGTGTTTGCTTTCTCGCAAGTGGACAAACGTTCTGCTTTAGTGTGCTTGATTGAGCTGTTTACACCTGGTGGAATATGAGAAAAAGACACTTGCACGCGTTACTTTAAGCTTTGAGTCTACAGCGATATTAATTAATTATAGTTCGGCACTTTGTAAAGGAATATCTTGTGAATTTCAATGTATCTTTTGGCGGTTCCTCAAATTTAGCGTAATTATTTACTTAATCGTGCTGTCTGCATCTAGTGAAATACAAAAACGATCACGCGAACGCGTTACTTGAAACTCGAAAATCTAATTTTATTTGTACAATAGTCCTTGAGCGTGTAGGGGAAATGAACGTACTTATTTATTCAGAAGTACTTGCTCCGATCAACGCATACGGGACCACTTGCATAGATGTCAATGTTATCCGCGCAATTCCGCAAGGTCATGTGATATGATCCAAACGTGGCGATCGCAGAGTGGCGTATTTATTAGAAACAAACAACTAGACCGTCAGTATTACATCTAGTTCTGTCATGAAGTGATTCAGCAAAAGAGCCATGTTGGTGTATGTACAATGGTCTTTTTTCTAATGAAAGTAGTATTTGGAAATGGGCAAAATTTGTTTGCTTATGCACATTCCAAAACTGGAGATTTGTCAATTCACAATTTTTATATCTGCCACAATGGCTTGGCACAGAATCTTTTGAGTCCAATAGTTTAAACCCAAAAATATATGGAGTCAACTACAAGGCTGGAAACAGACTTACCACCGTCGACACAACACATATGGGGACTTCTTTTGATTTATGTTATTTATGTTATCTATTGTTACAAATTGAAGTCACCTACTAGCTACTAACATCACCTTTAGCTGGAATGTGTCTTATGACACACTTTGAAAAATCTTAAGGCAGTTATTGTTTAATAATCAGCTCTCTGTTGTTTTGTTGAAAGAATTGCGTTTATCATTCATGTTTTATGTTGTTTTTATGTCACAATATGACCATTGGGTCAATTCATTTTTTATGTCAAAATGAATCATAATATATATTTTTGTTAAAATCGGACCATGCCATCTTTTTATATTTGTTAAAAAAGATGTTACTTAATTTTTGACTTGGTTACTTGAACAAGCTTCAAAAAGCCTCCAGTGTACACCTTGCTAGGTAGCTCGTGGGGTCCCCTTTTTTGTTCTATGTGCAGGGGAAGAAGCCTGACATGGGTGATCTACTTCCAGGTAGGGCTGCAACTGTGCACCTACGTCCCTGCAGAGACCAGTTAAGCGTAACAGAACGCAAAGCCTCTACGAATCTCTGCCTAGGCGGTATGGAAACCTCGGAAACAGACCAGCTGCCCCAACTATTGGAGGAATTACGGGCTGAAGTCCACGTCTCCAGACAGGAAACCAATGATTTAAGGAGGGATCTTATAGTAGCTTGAGAACAAACTGACGACTTGGCAAGACAAATACTTCAGGCCCACGCAGGTCAGGTCCAACTACCCGGACTTGCCCACCCTTCCATGCCGCAGCCATCAACACCAGTACAGGTGGTTCTTCCAGGTGCAGTCCCACTGGCCCCGCCCGAACGCTTTACTGGCGACCCTAATAAGTACACTTTATTCATGAACCAATGTCGCCTTCATTTTTTCTGCCAGCATGGGGCTTTTCCTAACGATCAAGCCAGAGTTGCATTTGTACTCTCATATTTAGGAGGCAGCGCAGCGGCCTGGTCAATACCTTTAGTAAACCAGGATGATCCGCTACTTCGAGATTTTTGGGAATTTCAGCAGGAGATGGAGAAATTGTTTGCAAGGCATACTCAAGGAAAAGCTTTGGACAATTAATTATTGTCACTCAGACAGGGAAACCAAGACCTATTGACCTACTTCGCAACCTTCAATCGTCTCGTAGCACAGACAAACTGGCCAGAAGAAAAGAGGACTATGCTCTTTTATGGAGGGTTGCGTGGGGAACTTAAGGATGTTCTAGCACAAGTGGTAAATCCCCCCCGAGGGATGTATGGAATACATCAACTTGACTGTGCAGCTCGATCAAGGGAGGTCGGTATATACGACCCTGGGACAATCAAGCCAAATCCCACGAACAAACTGAACCAATGCAGATCGGTGGATTACGTAGTCCAATCACCAAGGCAGAAAGGGAGAAAAGGAGGCAACAACAGCTCTGCTTATACTGCGGGAGAGTAGGACACTTCCGCAGAGAATGCCCAGTGAAACCACCCAAGAAATTGGTTGGAGCAACGGACAAAGACGACGAGGAAAAAGAACAAGATTCGGGAAACTCCAACGCTTGGCAAGCGTAGGTGTCCACTTGTTGCGCGAAAAGGAGGAATATGTACAGACCTCATATCTAGTCATCCCGTTACTTTTGGTTAACCACAAACAACCGTCAAAGATACATGCCTTGGAGGCATACATTGATAGCGGAGCCGTGGGAAATTATATTGATCAAGATCTGACTGCACGGATAGGCCTTCCTCTGCGACAAAAGCTGAAATCGGAAAACGTCACAGCAGTGGATGGTTCTCATTTATCGTCTGGGCCAGTGACACAGTATACCGAAAAAGTCATGCTTATGTGTCAGGACGGTCATCAAGAAGATATTGGGCCTCATTACAACTCTGGCGGCAGCTGTGCCCTTATAAAGGGCACGGCTCCCGCCGGAGTTTCATTTTTTCCGACACCCGCGAATGAGCAAGAACCGGGTCATGTCGAGCTTGGCGGACCCGGTAATTGTCCATTTGCGGGTGCCGGAATCAAGGGCCTCCCGATCCCCATTCTGCCCCATAGGGCTAAATGGGCATGGGGAGGTCGGATGCACCGGCACATACAGAGTTGTGCCGGTGCATCCAACGTGCTCTGCTCACGGGTGCCGTTACACCAGCCAGGAAAAACCTGGTGGGTAAAAAGGCACCCGCGAGCAGAGCACGTAGTATGGCGGTCTAGGAACTACGGTACCGGTATGCTTACCGGTACCGTAGTTACCAGACGGCCATGCTTGTAATGTGGCCCATTACCTTCGATCTCATCAGTGCTCCTCAGTTCCAGATGATATTAGGAATGCCTTGGCTGGAAACCCATAACCCTAGGATCGACTGGCGAAAACGAGTTTTGACCTTTCCTCAAGAGTGTGCTAACACCTGTTACAATAAAAATGTGGGCAACCTGAAACCAAAGACATAAACCATTCTAGGAATCACTGGTTCCTTACCACCTGAATATCTGGATTACCAGGATGTTTTTCAGAAGGAGCAAACGAACATCCTGCCTCCACACATGCCTTACGATTGCCAAATTGATCTGGTGCTCATAGCCCAGATCCCCTGCAGTCGGATTTACGCCATAACGGAGCAGGAAAACCAGCATCTAAAAACTTACCTGGATCAGTATCTAGCTAATGGCTTTATCTGCCTGTCCAAGTCCCCTGCCTCCTCGGCTCTCTTTTTCGTACCTAAAAAAGAGGGCGACTTTAGAACCTGTATTGATTATTGAGTGCTTAACCAGATCACGGTAAAAAACAGATATCCACTGCCACTTATCCCGTAGCTCTTGGAACAGGTAAAGAACGTTCAAGTTTACACAAAACTGGATCTATGAGGAGCCTATCATCTTGTAAGAGTTAAAAAGGGGGATGAGTGGAAGACGGCTTTCTGTACAAAGTATGGTCTTTTTGAATACCAGGTTATGCCCTTTGGGTTATGTAATGCACCAGCGGCGTTCCAATTTTTCATGAACGATGTGCTTCGTGAATTGTTGGACATTTGCACACTTGCCTACATTGATGACATTCTCATTTACTCAGCTTCCAAGGAGGTCCATGTCGGTCATGTACGAGCAGTATTGGAAAGGTTTCAACAGCATCGGCTGTTTGCCAAGTTAGAAAAGTGTTTCTTCCATGTAACAGAAGTTGAATTTTTGGGCTTTATGCTCACACCATAAGGAGTGCACATGGACACATGCAAGGTGGATGCTATCCTTCAATGGCCATCATTGACATCCACAAAAGGAGAACAAAGTGTGCTCGGATTTGCCAATTTTTATCGTCGGTTTATTCCTTGGTTTTTGCAGATAGTACATCCAATTACCTCCCTGCTGAGAAAAAAACAAGAAATTCCTTTGGTCTCCAGAAGCAGAGAAAGCCTTCCAGGAGCTGAAACTTGCTTTCACCACAGCACCAGTTCTTCGACACCCTCGACCGGACCTGCCATACGTGGTCGAAACAGATGCCTCCAATGTAGCCATGGGGGTGGTATTGTCACAAAGGGACCCCAAAATAGGACAATTACATCCCATAGCATTCTGGTCCTGTAGGTTTTCTGCACCAGAGTTGAACTATGCAATCACAGAAAAAGAACTGCTAGCAATTAAGGCAGCCTTCAAAGCATGAAGACACTACCTTCTTGGAGCGAGACATACAGTCACTGTCGTCACAGATCACTGAAATCTGCAATACTTCAAGACCGCCAAAGCCCAATCCTCACGCAACTTCGTTGGGCTCTTTTCTTTGCGGAATACGATTTTATCATCACCTACAGACACGAAGAACGCAATGGGAAAGCAGACGCTTTGTCACGCATGAGTGTGGGCAAAGAAGCTTTTACAACGTCTGACCCTGTGGCCATCATTCCTGAGGAATAAATCCAAAACAAGATTGTCGCAACCGCCTGTCTGGACGACTTGAAAACAGATCTCCAATCTCAGGTGAATCAAACAACACAACAGGAATGGCTATCTAGAGGAGACCAATACACCATTGAAAATGATCTACCGTATTTTCAAGGGAGACTATACATTCAGGACAAAAAGCTGCAAGATCAAAAAATAGCAAACTATCATGATTCACTAGTGAAAGAACATCCAGGGATTGCCAAGACTCAAGCTAAAATACAAAAGAGTTATTGGTGGCCAACTTGGAGAAAAGACATTGCCCAATTTATTGCGACATGTGGTGTCTACGCACAACACAAATCTCAAAAACGAAACCCAGCCAGTTTACTGCATCCAGTGACGGTACCGCCAGCACCATGGCATATGTTGTCAATGGACTTTATCACAGATCTACCTCCCTGCAATGGATATAACACCATCTTAGTTGTTGTGGATTTGTTCTCCAAAATGGCCCATTTTATCCCATTAAAAGGACTCCCCACTGCCTCCGCCACCGTGTTTTTGGAACAGATTGTCAGATTACACGGGTTGCCATCAGTAATAATATCAGATCGAGGAACCCAGTTTGTCTCGCTACTCTGAAGGAGATGCTGCAAGATAGCCAAAATCGACCTCCGGTTATCTACTCGTCACCATCCTCAAACCGATGGCCAAACCGAATGGACCAACCAGACCTTGGAGCCATATCTAAGGTGTATGTTGCAACAAACTGAGGAATCCTGGAAAGACATACTTTGGTTGACTGAATATCCTTACAACAATTCCATTCACACTAGCACCGGACAGACTCCATTCTACATGGTGCATGGTCGACATCATTGAACTTCCATTTTTGATTCACTTGACGAATTGGAAATGCCAGCAGTGACAACCTTACATAAAACCATCACTCTGATTCTTAAAGAAGCAGCTGAACATTTGACTAGAGCTAAAGAGGACCAGAAAAAGTTTGCGGACCGACACCAAAGGGAGGCCCCATATTATCAGGTCGGAGACAAGGTTTGGTTAGCCTCCAAAAACATTCCCCTGAAAGGACCACAAGCCTTCCGTCCCAGGTACCTGGGGCGTTATCCCTTCAAAGCTGTGATAAACCCTGCTGCCATGAAATTGGAACTACCACCTAACATGCGGATCCCTCCGGTATTCCATGTTTCGCTCCTGAAACCAATGAAACCAGGAACTTGGATTGAAGCACCACCCGAGCCCAACATCATAGAAGGAGAACCGGAATACGAGGTCAAGGCTATTCTGGATTCCAAGATAGTGCGATCTAAATTGTACTATCTTATAGACTGTAAAGGTTATGGACCTCAAGATCGTACCTGGGAACCCAGTGAGTTCATCCACGCTCCGCGACTGATCAGACAATTCCATCATGACAATCCCACCAAGCCAGGACCAGGAGAAAGAACACCTGTGAGAGGGGCCTTGAGGGGGAGTGCTGTCATGGCCACCGGGCCGGAAACACAGACCCTGCACCATCAGGGGATGAGGGAAAGGGGTAACACAACTTTTAATTGTCCCATTGGCACAATACAGCATAGGGAGCCCAGCTGGACACAGTCCTTGCGCCTTTAGCGCCAGGCTCATGAACAAATATAAAACGGACACACTTTATTTTGTGCAAAGTACTTTATTGTCCCCGCAATAACCTCCACGTGTGTTTATTTGGGCGTGGCCGCTGGGGGAAGCTGGATTACACGTGCAGCATCCTTAGGAGTGGCAGGGTGGGGCCGGTGCACCAAGGCTAATGGGCATGGCCAGAGCTAGACTATATGAGCCCGCCCAGCCTTCATGCAAGCGCTTTGCGTTATTCTGCACTGATGGCAGTGTTTCCAGCTATCAGCCTCAGCATCTTACCTTTGTTTCCCGCTACCAGCCTCAGCATCTTACCTTTGTTTCCAGCTACCAGCCTCAGCACTTACCTTGGAACCTGCTTTCATCTGCACGCATCATTGTTGTTTCTGGCATTCTTCATCCATCTCCAGACCTCCGGAAAGCAGCTCTCCAACCCCGACATCGTGGCACGGCAGGCAATTCTTCTGAAGATGGTGCCTGCAAGAGAAAAAGATAAAGACATGGTTAAATTTCGCTAAGACATAACGTTTAAGGTCGTGCTTTTCACGAATCTTCGCGCTCAACCTTAAGCCAACACTCACCTTCTGTCGGAGCATCGTGGACTCCATTCTCTTCCAATTTGGCCTCACTTCGAGCACCGCAACTACCGCAGGGCCGCATTTCACCTGTTGGGAGAAAGCAGAGGAAAGACATCATTAAAAGATACGGTCAATAATCAGGAATCAACATCACAATATTTTAAAGCCATAAGACACTTACCATCAGGAGTGGTTAAGCCACAGCTGGTCTGGGCTGCCACGTACAATGGGCCCGCATTCTCACAATCTCATATATCCACTAAGGAGCAGTGTCACCAATTGTCGCAGCCCACAGCATATGTGCAGGGGAAGAAGCCTGACAAGGGTGATCCACGTCCAGGGAGGGCTGCAACCGTGCCCCTATATCCCCGCAGAGACCAGGTAAGCATAACACCCATCCAGAGATATGGTGCAGAAATCATCTGTCCCATTAAGAACACATTTATTCATCTTGTGGAAAGTGGCAGGTGCAGTCTCCAACTCAGAAAGCATTGCCCTGTGGTAAAGTTCTGTAGTTTCCGAAACTGCTGTCCCCTCCTTGGCATTTACTAACAGGGATATTTTGCAATACACTGCAGAGAAATCAAACATGCTAATGTACTGGACAGTTTATAGTGTGAGGGGTCAGTAATGTGAGGCTCACAAGTGAGTTTAGTATTCTCAAGGTCTGACATTTTATTTTAAACAAAACCAATAAATAAACTCTAACTAAACCTACTCTACCAGGGCATTCCCTACCTAGTATAGTATCTATGGGAAAACCTAGCATACACACAACTAACCCTCACACTAAACAACAAAACGTTCAAAGTAAAGCATAAACAACATACATAAAAGATTACCAAATAACCAATGTCTTGGATAACTTCTACTCAGTGCTACAAATAAGAGTTTAAGGTGGGAGTATTTTACTCCCTGTTTTTATAATTGGAGAGTAAATGCATTTTCATGAGAGTAAAAGGTATTTTGGCCCTCACAAGAGAGTAGAAAATCATGTGCCATGCTGTGCAAATGTGTGCAGGAGGGTAAACAAAACAAGAGAATCAAAAAAGGTATATCAAAGTTGCTTCTATAAAACAATTTCCTGCATAATAACCTATAGGTGTGTACTATATAGTTTCAGTTTCATCTATGACAGTAGCTGATTGCAGTAGATGGGTAAAAGAAGCCACTTCTGTATCCTCCTGTTCCTGTCCTCTGTTAGTTTGATGTATGGGAGCTGCACTCTCCTGGTTGGTTTGGCAAAGTCTTAGATTCTCCTGTGCTGCTAGTTGTTTTCTAGTTATGAGTGCTGGTCAGGACACACTGTTAGAGAGAGGTCTATGCCGTGGCATAAATGGCACCAGTGAGACTTTTTCTTTAGCTTAGTCACAAACTCCATCCTAGTGCCTAACTATGCTACAAAATATAGCCCACAAATTAGTATTGATTAATAAAAGTGCACGCTACAACGCAACCAGAATTTAGGAGGCCAATGGTAAGACCAAGGTCACTCGTACAAAAAAAGATAATTTTGTGACAGATGAACAAGCATTGGTATGTAATCAGTGACCTTGCACACAACCCTCGAAAGCCCCCACAGCTCTCTGGATCACCTCTCCTATTGTCACTGTATATGCTTGCCTGACAGGATCCCAGTCTGCTTGCTGTTTATCGTCCATGTTCTGAGTTTGGACATGCTCTGCATACCATATTCTTGGTTCTTAAAGCCCTTCAACATGATTCTTGCCCCAGTGTGTGCCATTAGACACAGATACCCCTGTTTTACTATATAACAGAGCACCCTGTAATGTTTATGCTACATCACCATCTGAAGCACGCACACACATACCAACCCTCCCCCACCCGTTAGCTGACAAGACCGTGCAATAACATAAGATTTGGGTGTTAGGCAGAGCTGTAACAGTCCTCATAGGAATTGCCTCAGGGTATCTAGCAGCATGGTCTACTACAACAAGTATAAACCTGTTGCCTGAGGAAGTTGGAGGATCAAGGGGAGCAACAATGTCAATCCCTACTCTCTCAAATCGGACTCCCACTACAGGGAGAGGCACTAAAGGTGCCACATTCTTGGAGCCAACCTTACCAGAAGTCTGGCAGGCGTGGCTGCTCCTGCAGTATTTATCTACTTCAGCCCCCATCTTTGGCCAATAAAAGTAGATTGAGAGCCTTTCCTTAGTCTTCTTGAAACTCAAGTGACCAGCCAAAGGAATCTCATGGGCTAACTGCAAGAACTTGGGGTTCTCTTGGGGTACTACAAGTTGTTTGTTGTCCCCAGGTGCAGACTCCGTTGGTTCACTGTAGAAGAGGCCATCTTCCCAGTGTAACCTATATTTCCCAGGCTCTTGCCCTTCAGCATGAGCATCTACCTGGTGGCGAAGACCTTCCAGAGTTGGACATTCTCTCTGTCCCTTACTGAAGTCTGCCCTGTTGGGTCCACCTTCTGCCAGTAAAGACTGCAGCTCAGGATGGTCAACAGGATCCAGATCTCCAATGAGTTCCTGGCCTTCCACTAGCTCTTCTTCAGAGTCTAGTTCAACCACACAGGGTTGTACCTCCCTCTCAGCCTCAGCTGGAGGGGGAGTTACTGGTGTAACTTTGGACAACCTAGGGGAAGTCCTTGTTGGCTGCACTGGAGTGCTGGCTGTGAGGTTCTTTTTAGAAGTTTTAGGTTTCCCTTTTTCTTCTAGTTTCTTAGAGACAGCAGCTGACATCTCCAGTGGAGCAGGAGTGATCTTTTTCTTCATCATCTCCTTGGGAGTACCTCTCATGGTTCTCTCCCTCGCAGGTCTGGTGAGCTCCTGTAACCTTTTACTAGGAGGTCTGGGGGTATGTGACACTACTCCAAGAGTTTTCAAGTCATTACCCAGCAGAACCCTTCCTGGCACCTCACTTTGTATGCTGGCAGGTATCTTCACAGTCATGTCATTACACTGGATGAGAACTGGTAATTGGGGAAGTATCTGCACAGGCCCTCCAGCTAACTTGGTGAGGCGTTTGGGTGCCTTAGCAACATCCTCAGCCTGAAAAAACGATTTGTCCACCACAGTTATGCTGGCCCCAGTGTCCCTAATGGCAGGAGTCTCCTGACCATTCACCTGGACACTGTCCTTATAATACTCTTTAGTATTATCTGGGATAGAATTATAGACATCTAAGTTCTGTTGTTCCCAAAGACCCTAAAGAAACACTGGCTGAGACTCCAATGGGTTCATCAGCCAGCAATAGAAAGTTTCCACTTGCCATTTATACTTCCTCCTCTGGAGCGCAGGCTAAGGAAACAAGCTGGACCCCTGAAGGTTTACCCTTACATCTGGGATCTCCTTTCACATGGTCAGTAGAGCCACAAACAAAGCATTTACCAAATGCTTTCTGGAATGGTGGCTTGTTCTGACCTCCCTCTGGTTTGGCACCAGGAGGTACACTAGCCTGATTTGGTTTCCCTTGTGGCTTACCCTTTTGGTTTTGTTTGCGGCCCTCTTTGGAATTGGAATTATTAGAATTCTCTTTGGAGTCCTTTTTTGGCTGTTTTCCCTCATCCTTTTTCTGAATAGTCCCAGAATCCTTGTGAGTGGCCCTGTTGGTAACCCACAAGTCAGCAGCCTTAGCTAACTTCCTGGAATCTAATTCCTTTGGATCAGCCAAGTGCTGTCTGAGCTCAGGAGAGCAGGCATCATAAATTGACTCCAACATTACAAGATTCTTAATTCCTTCATAAGTGTTAACTCTTTAACCCTTAATCCATCCCTCTAAGTTTTTCAAACTTTCACTCACCCAGGTAGCCCAAGGGGTACCATCATGCTTTTTGAGGGTCCTAAACCTCTTAAGGTACTGGGAAGGGGTCTTCCCAAATCTAGCTATCAAAGCTAGTTTCACACATTCATAATCCTTCTTATCCGCCTCCCCCAACTCCATTACCACATCAGTTGCAACAGGGGGAAGCCTAGAGAACAACCAGGGAAGTAACTCATTCCCTGTGATGTCCTGGAGCCCATGATTATACTCAAACATTTTTAACCAATCCAACACATCCAACCTAGGTTCATACATACCCACTTATTCCTTAGGCATCCGGGGTCTTTTGGGACTGGAACTCCTAGAGGAACCAGAGGAGAGAGAAGCATTTTCCACAGACAACTTCTTCATTTCTAGTTCATGATTTAACTCAGCTTGCTTCTGCTCAGCCTGGGCATTCATTCTTCTGAACTCTAGCTCTTGGTTTCTTTCAGATTGAGCAATAAAACATTTGTACTCTAATTCAAGCTTCATTTTTTCAAGTTTAAAATAAGCAGGGTTACATGTAGGACCTGTTATAGGCCCAGTAGGTAAAGCAGACAGAGGCTCAGAGTGGCTGACTTCATTAGGTTCACTTTCCTCTTCTGACTCATTATCAAGACTTTGATTTAGATCAATACCATCACTGTTTTCTACATTTGCTGGGGGGTAGATTCCTCTGTACCACGAATACTTTGGTTTTCTAACAATCTTTCTATAAATTCCATTTTCTTGCCCTTCTCAGAGAGATTCTTATGTCTACACAATACGTTTAAGCAATCAGCAGTTTTGGCAGACAATGATTCTAGGGTATAACTCTCCATAGCAGACATAGTTAGAAAATCAGCTTTTAAGTGCTAAGCTCTGTGGTTAGTTGTCCTAAAGTGTTCAAAAAGGACTCTAAAGTGTATACTCAATACAAATCCCACCGCTGTACACCAGTGTTAGGCAGAAACCTGTGCAGTTCCCTCTGGGACCACTGCAAAAGATTTAAGACTACAGGTGTTTGGCAGTAAACCCACTTGGTAGCAGTCTGTACCACACAGATTCACTTTGCAGATGTGGCTGAGAAGTCAGACTTCCCTCAAGAAGAGTTAGGCAGTATACAGAGTATTCACAATAGGTCAAAAGAACACACTAGAACAAGTAAACACTGACCAGGGCTTGGTGTAAAAAAGATATAATTATTTATTTAAAACCACATCTAGAAAAACACACAGGCACTAATAGTAAGCAATTCAAAAACACGGTCACTAAAAGATATACACTCCCTTAGAAGAATATAAGACAAGTATTAAGTAAAGCCCCACTTATTTTCAGACAGCGGTGAGTGCTTAACGCAGATGGCACTCTAATAATTCGTTTTAAAAGGGAGAGAAAAGCAGAGAATAAATTGAAACAGATCCCAACACTTTTACAAGAACATAACAAGAGAGGAAGGCAAAGTGAAACCGTGAGTTTAGAGTTCAGTAGGCCGGATCCACTTTAAGGGGATCAAAACGAAATGTGTCCAAGGTCACACGGTTGCAGTGCACAAAAGTCTTGAAAAGGTTCGAAAAGAGTTGGACCAAAGAAAGGGACCAGTTAGAAGGTCAAGGCGGCCAGCCCAGTCCAGAAGGTTAAGGGGTTATTACCTTGTAGCAATCTTTAGAAAGGGAGGCCTGGCGGACACGGTACCCCAAAGTGGTGAGAATACTCCAGCGGGGGCAGTTGTTCCTGGCAGCGGATGCAAGTCGGTGCTTCGTCCGGGGGAAGAAAGGATCTCGTCGGGGAGGAAGACAGGAGTCCGTTGAACTGCCAGGCAAGAAACCAGCCGCGGAGTTCTCGGGTAAAAGGAGCGGTCCTTTTATTCGCGGTCCAGTGGTAAGTGGCTATCCGGTTGCCGGGGGGCTTGGCACGGGCAGTTCGACCACAAACCGGGCTGGGGTGCGAAGAAAGAAAGGTAAACTGGTTGTGCCCACCAGTCAGGGGAAGAAGCCTCTCCAGCCGGGAGATCTTCTCTGTCGTCGGGAAGTGGTGAGTCGGTTCCGCAGGGCTCCACTGGTGGTGTCGTCGTGGCAGGTCGGCTCAGCTTCTCTCTCGTCGGATTCTCAGGTCCTGTGGCGACTTCTGAAGTTCCAGTCCCCAAAGCCCTGCTTTTTATGCAGCACACCCCCATTCACTCAGCCTAGCTGTCAATCAAACATGCTACGTGGTGAGCCAGCCGGCTCACCACTTGGGCCAATCACACAAGAGTGGAACTTGAGTTACCAAGGTAACTCAGTCCAGGGTGCCTAAACCCCCTCCCGCACCCCCTGTGGTACCCAGACAGAGTGGCACCACTTTTGGAGGCTTCTGTGGAGAAGCCCGCCAAAAAGTGGAACAAAGGGCTCGACTTGGGTTGGAGTCACAGAAGAGAACACAAACGCCATTTTAGAATCGAGTCCTGGCAAAAAATACCAACCGGCGAATTAATATTAAATAAATAAACCGGCAGTATGTTCGAGGCTATGAGAATTTAAAAATTAAAGTTGGTAGCTTCGAACAATGGGAAAATCCCATAGGGATATATTCGCCGTCGAATATAAAAAGTAGTATCCACTGCCACCAGCCAAAACTCGATCAGGGGGGATGGAGACGTGCCCCCTCGACTAACAGACCCCGGGGCAATTGAATTGCCCCGACCAGTAAGTCCACAATATGATGGTTTGTACTGGTTTCTGTTCATATTTTGGGACTAGTAAAGCCAATGGTGACTTTACATGCCCTGGGAGACAGTAGTCAGTCCCAGGGTATGGAGTCTATGGTGGTGTGTCACTATGACACCCCTGGGTTACTGCACGAGGGTGCTGTGTAACACACATAGGAAAAACACATGAGACCCTATGGAGTAAAGGACCCCATAGCCCATAAAACACATTAACAGTCAAAGGAACACCATAAATCATGTCCAAGAGTGGGAGACAAAAGAGTCTCACTCTTGGCAGGAGAAAAAAACATGGCAGGAGAAAAAAACAAACTCCAGAAATCCAGCAAAGCTGCTGGGGGACTCACTAGGTTAGGAAATTCAGCCTAAAGAGAGAATTCTCCCTAACATTGGGGAACTGGTGCACCCACTTTCCATTACTGACATGAAGCCAGTAATAGAAAAGGGTTGCTCCCATGCATCAGTGGCTTCCCATACTTATCGAAACAAAAGAAGATTTCCTTTTATCTTCATCTACATCTCCTTTTCTTTGTCTGATCTCTTTCCAGACCCATATCTAGTCTCCCCCAGCTCCAACCACATCCCCTCCGATCCCCTATGGACAAGGGAGTTCTTCTCCCAAGCATGGCAACTCCTTGTTCATGCAAAGCTGTTTCTTATTTTAGAGTCTGGTTTCACCCACAACTGCAATCGCACATTGCCCCTCTCCAGACATGGCCCAACCTGCCCTCCCAACAGCCCAAGGATGAAATGTGAAACCAAGATCACAAAAATAAACAAAGTATTAGTTCAAACTGGTGATCTTTACCTTAGGTACTTCTTTTCCTACATCTTCATCAGCATGGAGACAGTGGTCGGGCACACTGTGCCACCACTGTGCGTCCATTAGAGGTGGAGCAGCCGGAGAAGTCATTGGCTAGGCTATTCATTGGCATCTGATTTAACCCCAAAAGTCAAGCAAGAGTGTCGAGAAATGAAGCATTCCTGCTTGATTAGAAACACTAACATAGCACAGCCCTGAGGGGTCTTAGGTGCTAGCCTCATTTTGGGCTGTAGCATGTTTCCATAGAGTAGGAAGGGAGGCTTGCATACCTGTAATGCCAACCCCACCTCATCGCCTACAGAATAAATCCTACAAGGTGTTCCAATTTCTGAAGTGCTGGTACAATGAGATTCAATAACTTTCTAAGGATCACACACTTAAGTTAAGAGGTGAAGCCAGGTTTTCAGATGAGTCTGGACGTTAGACACTTAACCACATACCTTCACTAGTTGGAACAAATACATTTTAATGCTTGGATTGAAAGAACAAAAATAACACTGTTCTGTAGGGAGGACTTGAATAGTGCATAAATCACATTATAAACCAATCTGACCAATATATAAATACATGATAAGCAAAATAAAGTGTATGCTTGCATGGCTTTATTTACCTCATCCAAAATTCAAAAACTACAAGTACCAGAATGAAAAGTTAGGTTAGCTACCCTTGACCTAACATTTCAATTTTGAAATCCAAATGCATGCATATGACATTCATCTACTGGTTGCATGGAATGCAGTATGGGGATCAATTCTACCAACAGTATGTCCCTTGGACAGCTGTCTGAGATCTGTCCAAAGATGTTTGAAAAACAGTGTATTGCCCACCAATAGGGAAATCCTGGTTACTAAGTCATCATGCTCCTGGTAAATCCCTTTCATCAAGCTAGTATTCTATCCAGTGCCACCCATTGCAGTGACGCCGTCCTGCTTCATGCGCTTATCCGCTGTTGTTGCCAGCAATGGATCGTGAGTCATGCTATTTTTGAAGGGATCTGGATGGTTCGCTCAAGTGCAACATGCTTGTCCTGTTACAGGTTCCAAACGGGTTAGGCCAACTCTGCCCTTCATCCTTGCGAGGCATGAAATACCATGCCTGGGTAATAACATTGATAATTACAGTGCTTAGAAGTGATACGTCCATGTGGAGCTCTATAAAAACCTCCATATTATTATTATATAGACTGTCAACAATGCAGAAATCCAGGGCACGGGTGCTTCTACATGAGGTGAAAGCACAGTTTCCTTGCAGGCACAGAGCTATGGAAACAGGACTATTATCTGCTGACCATTTGTCCTCCAATTAGCTTTTACAGTATTGGATCCTATTTAACAAAATTGGCACAATTGCAGGGGAAGTAAATAAATGTTTAAAAAGTGCAATAATAGCGAATTTAAGAGAGGCACTCTGGGGTCACAATTACCCCACCAGCTCACCGTCCTTTTAAATGAAATCAAACCTTCTCAAATAAAACCCAGGAGAAAGCATTCAATAACCTTACCCTGGAGAAAGCATGTCATTTGTTTAACCGTTGCAATGATAAAAGTAAGCAGTTTAGCAAACATAACCCAAAGTGGAAGCAAGCAGATACTCTAAATGAACAAACCACTTATCTCAAAATAAAGGTACCCACTAGATTCAGAATTCGTTCCGGGCATGTGGTGTTAAATCTAACAAACCATGAGCCTAGCACTGCTTCAATGTCATTAGGGGGAGGAATTTGTGCCAGAAAGCAGTCTTTATCTGGACGCTGAAGCACAACACATTGACATTAGCCTCGTGAAGGGCTAGCTTTGGAGGGAGAGGAGGGCTGAACAGTGGGGAATGCTTGCATTGTCTACCCCACAAGCAGCACATGTGTGAAGGGGACTACCGTGTACAATGTGCAACACGACTGCACCTGACCCTCATCCTCTAAATGGCTACGCATGGGGAAACCAATGCTGCCTGAAAGTGCCTTTGTTTTCAAGGTTATATGGCATTCTGACTACACCATGGTCGGCCATGTGCTCTTTTCTGCACAACTCTTCAGATGCAGTCAACTCAGGTATGGTGCTGCTGCGTCAGCATAAGGCTTGACCTACAGCTTTATATTCCACGTTCTGAAGAGCTGCCCCCAGTGTCTGATAGAAGTAGGGACAAACCTTCTGGGGCCTGCCTGCGTAAACTTATGCGTAAAAAAAAGAAAGGTGGTATACTTACAGGATTTTCATGCGTAAAAAGGGCAGATACGCATCTTATGTGGAGCGCTGCTTCTACTTGTTTGGGCAGATTCCGCTCCCCCACAAATGTTCAAAGTCAATTTCTCCCAAGGAAAAATAAAATCTTAAAATCAGTTCTTGAAAAGTTCCAAAGAAACAAAGAAAAGTCACTCAAAACAAAAATTCACGGGTAACTGTTTCTTCTTCGTTGGATGAAAAGATTCCCTTTCAGAGTTCCACAAAGAAAACAGCACCAATGGTAATCCTGGATAATGTTCAAAACAAAAACAACAATTTTACTTTTGAGACTTCTAAAGCTTCTTGAGTTCAATTTCTCAGGATATGTCCCTTAAGGGAGTTGCTCTCTCCGTGGCAACTTCCTCCTGCCAATGTTACGGCCTTACAGATTGCTCTTACATCAACTTCAACAAAATGCAAATGTTCTGACAAAATTCTAGACAACCACAGTTTTCCTTCTTCAGCTGCGACTTGATATTGTGGAAATATGTTAGGCAACTTGAGCAAGACTCTTTGACCTCCACAGGTTGGCAAGGCACTCTTCTTTCCACTATTAAAAAAAAGGGCAACCTCTTGGCTCTCCTCTAAGTCTTGTAGCTACCACAACATCTGCCTTAGCTTTTAACTGCCACAGTTTCAGCTTCACAGATTCTTGATTAATTATTGTTACAAGCACCGAGCTCCCTTCCCCAGCTTCATATGCACCTCTTGCCTCCAGGGTTTACCCCAAAGCTGCAATGCCACTCTCCCAGTCTTATATAACTCTTGTCACCCTTGTATCAGAGGACTCTAGGGTTGTATCAGCTTCAACAACTTCAAGACAATGAGCTTCAGTTCTTAATTGGGCTGGTTTCCCCCTTGGAAGGAACTGTGTACTGGCTTGGGTAACGCTTGTACTACATGTGAGTCCTACAACTTCTGTGCCAATTTAATGTTTGTTTAGAATGTTACAAGAGTCAGGGTTCACTTCAAAATCAGATTTAGGCATACGTGATTCCTCTTTGATGGTAATCTCCAACTTGTTACCTGGGTTCCCTTTTATTCAGACAGCGTTCGTCTTTGACAATGATCTGGAAACACAATAATTCATACGTGGCCTACCTGAAGTGAAATATTCCTGCAATTCTGTGGGAAAGTCTGCCACAACTTATTAAACCATTACCGCTACCGTTCTCCCGTTTAATAGGAGACATGCAACCTCTCCGGTTAATGATTTTTAATATAACAATGGGAAAAGAAAGACTTTCAACACACGCAAGCTTGAGCTGTTGATCTATTTTAGAATAAGCGTGTTATACATTTCCCTTTTTCAACAAGACTTCCCCCAAGTACGAATGATCTCACTCGCTTTACCTTCTACACGACTGAGTTTCAGCTGGTTACAGTTGCCAGCAAGGAATTTCTGATGCTTTGGAGTAAGGCACTTCATTCACTGGCTCCAGAGTTACAGCGGTTGCAGGCTGCTTCCACTTCCTGACTTCTCTTTCTATGCTACTGCTACCACAGGTACTCTCAGGATTCACACCCCTCTTCTGCACGGCTGTCTCGGATCTGGCCTCATTAATGGAGAGTCTTCCTTTCTCCAGCTTACTTCAGCGTGCTTCTGCACACGAGCCTCGGGTAAAACACAGGACTTCAGCTCTGCATTCATGGCAACTAGACACACCTGGAAAGACGGCCAGCTTCCACCAGTCTCTTCCAATGCAGCCACGGTCAAACAGGGTTTGTGAGCACAAGGCCAATTTAGGGCCTGCAGGTGAAATCTGCTCTTCCTTCGCTCCGGCATCCGTTCTGTGGTCACCCTTCCTAGTGAACTGCCGGCTTCGTGTTCTGCTTCTTCTTCTACTACTGCGGTCTACCTTCCAGCTCCTGCTCCAGCTTCTTTCTTCTGATCCTCTCTGCTGCAGCCTTTTATGCCCCTCAGGTGGGTTAATAGGCGTCATGTGCAGACCCTCAGTCTTAATGGCCTGACCTTGCCAAAGGCTATTAGGCTTGTCTGCCTGTTCTCTACCTCTGCATGCCTCTTTAACCCTCTTCTTCATCACAGTCCCTGAGGGATTCTGGGATATGTAGTCCCTTTTAGGAAAGTTAGGTCTTTCTACCTTTCAGATTTGGCAAAAGGCCATCAGAAGGCCAGGGTCACAGGGAACGTTGAAAAGGGGTTCCCGTTCCCCCAAGCCTCCTACTTCTCCCTCCCCCATCCTGACCCCCAGCTCCAGGATGCCACTTGCCCCCCTCCCTGTCTCTCCTCTGAATCTCCTCAAACCACCTATTAAAAGAAAATACTGGCATACATTGAAATAATATTCGTCCTACAACTTTCACCTCCGATTAACAGGCTTCGTCGTAGAATGGATGAAATATTGGATTTTTTTCTCAACAACTGGGAAACTCTTTACTTCAACGAGGAGAAGGCCGTCTACCAGCACAAACAATGGCTGTGGACTCTGGTATAAAAGATCTACCAGTACCACAACCAACCGAACCTTTAATTATTGGAGCTGATTTAAATCAGTTAAGGGTCAATCCAATTTACAGCTTAAGAAAGTAACAACAAGTTGAAGTTTTCATGGCGCCAGTAACAGGGTCCCTGGATTCCATTCAAGGACTAATACCCAATCGGGGATATAACCCCTAACCCAAGTAGTCCCAAAGGCAACCAAACCCCTCGTGAGATATGAGCTTTGGAACAACAAAAATTCAACAGATTACCAAAACGGTCAAGCAACTACCTGGGTGCTGTTTGTAATAAATGCAGGCCCTGTTCATTCCACATTCCTAGCATTAATAGGTTCTCTCTGGAGCCATTGACAATGCGGCTCACTAACAAAGAAAATTTAGATAACATTTAGAGTGTTCTATTAAGGATAGAGGCCATGTGCAAGAACATACAGCAAGTGGTTGGAAACGTTAGGGAAGACCATATTGAAGACCAAATTCTATTAGAGAAACGTCTGGATCTAATCAATGACTTAATAAATCAAGGTAGGCGAAGATATGATAATACCTTGCCAGCAAGAGGAACAGCATTTTTCGCAAACTGTCCAGAGGGGAATAATGTAACTGAGGCACCACACCTTAATGCAGAGGAAATATCTTCACAAGATTGGTTACATCTTTCCTTTATGCGAGCGGACCAAGAGATTGCAGCTGCAGGGTCTATAGTGCAACCTGTTGATCCAGTGGCAAATGGGACCGTAAGGGATTTGCAAGCTCGGCAATCCATGCAAGCATTCAATGGCTGCAGCCTCAAAGAGCCAGTAGTAAAACAGTCTTAAATTCGATTGAACCAACAGACAACGGGTCTCATTCTCGATCCAAAACCGCACAATAGCAATCCCAATGGAAACCTTAATAACACTCCATCTCCTGTATCCCAAGAAAAAGGAACGCCACACCCGGGCGCAAGTGCTCAGGTGGATCGGCTTGAAGGCTGGAGGAAAAAAAAACTTAATTTGCACCTCAAAGGGATCGTTGCATGGAAATAAAAATGCATATAGGAGAAAACTGGATATGGCATTAAGGGAAAATCTAGGTATCATAGGGAATTCCAGCAAGGTGATAGCCCCGATATGAATACTGTCTGACTGTATGTACTGTGGTGGCTACAGCACAAGAGTGACCTTTGCAGATGCAAGCATCCACAATATATTTTGGAACAAACACTAAACTTTATCTCTGATAGGCATTGAAGTATTCCTAGACAACTGTGCCCAACAATGTCACTTACATGAACACTGGTACTTTCCCGTCATTGCACAAAAAATTCAAGAAGGGAATACTGTTGGATCAGACATCAACATGAAGACCAGGGATCAGCACGACTATCCGAAATGTGCCGGTCCGGTTTAAATTATGGACATGGTGCCCTCAACTTTAGAGAGAGCATTGTGTAATCCAGTGAGCCCTGTTCTCTCCATGCGGGCTATGGACCAAGTCTATAATACAGCTTATGGGCATTACCAGCAGGGGATTTAACGCCGCCTGTGTTGGAGGATGGGTGCCTCAAAGTACTGTCCTGGAACATTGCAGGCTTGAATTCCAAGCTTAAGGACCCTGAATTTCTTGAGTATATATCAGGCTATGATGTTTTACTCTTTCATGAGACGCGAGCCCTGCTAAACATACCCCTCCAAAATGTCTTAGGGTATTTTGTTTTTGACAACCCAGAGCAAAAAAAAGAGAAACAGTGGCGGTCTAGCTACATTGTCAAAACCCGATCAGCTGCCAAATGTAGCTCAGACTCGCCTGCTAATACATTGTTAAGGGTCAACATTTTTATGGAAATTCCAAATGTTTACAACGCCTCTCAATGCACATTCTCAGGATCTGATGTCACTTTTTTATTGAATTGCTTGGATAATTTTAGCTCTGGTGCTGTTTGTGAAGGCATACCTAATTCACTTGTAATAGTAGGGGGTGACTTTAATGTAAGGTTTGACGATTGTTTGCTAAATCTGGATATTAACAAAGAAGTAGATCCTGCACTAAACATACCTGCACCAATTATGGCCGATGGGACAACAAACCAGGAGCGAATCTCCTGGCACACTTAGCTGATCGTAGTTTACGTGCCATGAACGGAAGGCTACCTGCCAATCGACCAGGGCGTTATACTTTTAGCTCTTGAAGGTGCAGGTCAACAATTGATTACTTTATAGCGCAAGCGCCCGACTGGCGGTACTTGCAGGATTTAAAATTTGACTAACGTTCAGTGAGTGATCATGATTCCATGATATTATCGATTGTTTACGGTAATACCAAGAACATTAGTAATGTTCACACCTACTCAGAAACACTAGGCTGTCCTCTAACTGTTAGTATGAAACATTTAAACTGGGTAGCAATGGACAGAGAACATAGCTCTAACAAGATACTAGCGGCCTGTCTTCCTTTAATGGACCTCTTTTGCGCAATCAATGCAACGGACCAAGTTCATTTACGTATTTATAAGAGTGTTATAAACATGTCAATCTAATATGACTACCGTCATCCATTCAAGCAATCGGAAAATTCATAACTCAGCATGGTACAATAAAGAATGCAGAAACCTTAAGTCTATTCTTCTGAGTCCAAATCGAAAACAATGAAGACTTGTGCCTGGTGATGGGTGCTGATTTTTACCAAAATCTTTAACACGTTTTTGGTCGGAAACAATTTTCCAGCTCGCTGCAAGGAATCAACAATAATACCAATATTTAAAAAAGCCCCAAAACTAGACCCAAGTAGCTACCAGCTAATATCTCTCATCAGTGCCACAGGAAAATGGTTGGGCAGGGAGATTTATTTCTGCATAGCAAAATGGGCAAAAGAAAATTGCATATTATCTGAGGAGCAATACGGTTTCAGGGCAGGGCTGGGAACCGTAGAGCAAGTTGTAAATCTTAGCTTGCTCCTAGACAAGTATACTAAAGGTCAAGGTTGTCTGGTTTACCTTGGGTGTATGGACCTTAGCCAAACGTTTGATAAGGTAAACCGTGAAAAGTTGTGGTATCTATTGCATTCTATGGGCCCGTGAGTGCCCATTCTGAAAACACGTATCTCCTTACACGCAGGATTGAAAGCAGCTGTAAGGTTGGACGATGCAGGAAACCTATCGCCCTCATTTGACATCCTATGTGGGTTAAGGCAAGGCTGTGTCCTTGCCCCCCTAGTGTTCAACCTATATGTCTGCAATCTGGCAAATGACCTAAATAAACTCACAAAAGACACACCAAGAGTAGGAGGGAAAAATATTAGCGTCTTATCTTATGCCGACGACACCGTTTTGTTGGCATGCACTCCTTTACCATTACTAACTCTTGTCCATGCTTATGTTAAATACCTGGATAGTAGAGACCTCTCAATAAATATAAAGAAGTCTAAAGTTATGCACGTCGGCACACAGACCAAAAAACTACCCCCATTTTAGCATCAGGTGAAAATCTTGGCTGGGTGGAAAAATGTACATATTTAGGAGTAACCTTTAACAGCAATGCAAATTGGTCAGACTATAGCATTGAGACCACACAAACATGTTGTCAGGCCTGTGGGGCATTACATAGATTTAGTTTGGAGATGGCCAGCTTAACTATTAAACCAACAGTAGATATTTAGCGTGCCAAACCAGTCGCATCGTGTATCTATGGTGCAGAAGTCCGGGGTGTGTGTCTGTGCTCTGCCCAATCAATCCAAGTCAAAGAAAATAATTTCTTGCAAAGCATTTTGGGGTGACCAGGAGTTCTTCAACCTATTTGCTCCATCAAGAATGAAGCCTGCACAACATATTAGATCACATAACTTTAAAACTGGTGTTGTTTTGGCTGAGAATATGGGCACAAACCGAGACTCATCTAACACATGCAATTTTACAAGAATTGATCTCCTCGGACATCTGTAGAAAGAGTAACTGGTTGAATAAATTGGGAAAACACTTGATATGCTTGGCTTTCCGAACCTCTATGCAAATGTATCTAGAGCTGATATCAATTTAGTAAAGTAAAAATACATGGAGTATCGGAGGGAGCAGCGTACCCTTATTGAAATAAAAAATTGGTCAGCCAGTTCCCAGGTATATTGATTACGGCTGTAGTAAACTTAATTCTGATTATATGCACTGGTTTTAGCTTAAACTAATAAGGAGTGCTCTGTTTCATCTGAGGACTGGCCACGTTTTATCATTGATTGAGCATTGTGGCAACACACATATGGATCAGAAATGTATTGTTTGCTGTCCCTGTAATGTGATTTTCACTCAAGATATGGCTAACTTTCTGCTTCTCTGTCTGTCCTTTCATGAACCAAGGAAAACCTTTTGTTTTGTTTTTTTTTAAACCTTTATTTTTGGACTTTTTAAACAGTTACTATAGTACAGAACTGCGCCGCGTGGTCACCGATTCCCCCCTCCCCCCAGCAGAAGCATTAACTTTATCGTCAAACATGCATACACGTTGCTTTCAGTGTTCAGACCCAGAGTATGTCGTTTAGGTATAGCTTTACAGAGTTCAGTCCGCAGTTGCCAGCAGATGGCTAATATAGGGCCCCCATATGTCTGGTGGTTGTTTGTGCAGGGGTAGAGTTTTAATGAAGCTTGATTCCATGTTGTGGCAGTATGTTACATCTTTCAGCCATAGCTGGGTTGTAGGGGGCAACATTTTCCCTAGGCCATTGCAATGCATCGTCGTGCCAAGACTAACAGAAGGCCAGCCAGTCTTCTCACCGAGGATTGCAAGTTCCTGGTGCACCCTAGCAGTGCTGCTTTGGGACTTTTTTTGAGTTGTTCGCTTATTATTGCTGAAGCCTTGTCAAGCACTTGCATCCAGAATCGTTCAATTGTCAGGCACTCCCAGGCCAGGTGCAGGAATCCTGCCGGGGTTGTTCCACACCTTACGCAGGCGGATGCAATTGACGGTTGTTGTCTGTGTCGTATGGCTGGTGTATGGTACACTTGGTGTATAAAGTTAAAATGGATCAGTTTGTATCTCGAGTTTAAGGACACTTCCTGCGTCTGCCATAGTATGTACGATCAATCTTCGTCTTCTATTGTATTGTCAAGTGCTCTTTCCCATCTCAGTTTCGGAGAGGGCGGTTGGCTTGTGGTGATCGACAGTAGGACTTTGTAAATACTGGATACCAGCCTCCCTGTTTCTTGTGTTTGAATCTCTCCATGCAGGACTAGCCATGTGGTTGGTTGAGATGGAAAGAAAGGGAACAATCTCTGATTTGCATTTTGGAGACGGAAGTACACAAAGGTTCCAGGGAAGAGTCGGCCCCTCGTTCTCGGGTCTGTTGGATCGTCAGGAAGTGGCCGTCCACAAACCAGTATTGTAGTATATCAATCTTTAGCTTGTCTGCCCATCTGAGGTATAGCTTTTCGGACGTAAGAGGTATTCCCGGGATGAATCTAACAGGGAGGAGGGGGGAGAATCTGACTGTGATGTTGCTTTTGTTTGCAATCTTTTTCCATATCTCGTACATGGTTAATATCACGTTCAGAGTTCTTGGTGGCACACAGAGTTTGCCTATGATGGCGGCTCGTAGGAGATTGGGAGTTACCAGGGCTTGTTCGAATTTGGACTGGTTGGGTGGTATACCAGTGGCTTAGGAATTGTGCTTGCGCAGCACAGTAATAGCATTCTAAGTCAGGCAGAGCTAAACCTCCCTTTGCCATTGGTTGGACTAGGATCTTGTGGGCCACTCTTGTTGGCTTACCGGCCCATATTAGCTCGAGTACTAGACTGCGCAGGTGTTGGAGGCAGCTCTGTGTTAGTAGTAGCAGTATGTTTACAAACAAGTATAGAAGTTTCGGCCCCACAGTGTGAGTGGAAGGCGTTTCCATCTTGAGATTTTGTCACTGAGAACTTCAATCCCCCTCCAGTAGTTCTCTCGGATCAGGTCTTCATAATTTGTGGACATTGTTTTTCCTAAATACTTGACACCAAAGGACTCCCACTTGAACTCAAAGTAAACTCTAAATTCCACTGTTTTGGGGGGTGAGGGGGAACACGACTGATTTGTTGTAATTGCTTTTTAGTCCAGAGAAGGCTCTGAATTTAAGCACCTCTCTCATTACAGGGTTCAGGTTTATTTCTGTGTCGTTGATGAAGAGAGCTACATCGTCAGCGTATAGAGATAGGATCAGTTGATGGGGCCCTATAGTGAGACCTTTTTCCAGGAGTTTGGCCCTGAGGCTTGCAGCCAACGGCTCCATTGCGAGTGCGAGCAGCAGGGCCAATAGAGGACATCCCTGCCTGGTCCCCCTCTTTAGTTCAATGGGTGCTGATTTCAACCTCCCCAGAGTGATCCTGGTCATGGCATGTGTGTAGAGGAGTGAGACTAGTTTTAGGAAGTGGTCCCCCAGGCAAGTTTAGTTAGCACTGCAAAGAGATATAGCCACTCAACTGAGTCAAAGGCCTTCTCTTTATCGAGCAGGACTGCTACCGCCTGAGCCGATGGGTCTAGTGCCTCAATGATCCCAAAGAGCTGCCAGATGCTAAACATTGTGTTCCGCCCTTGAATGAATCCCGCCTGATCTGCCAGTACTAGCCCAGGCATCAGTGGGAGTAGTCGGTTAGTTGGGATTTTAGCGAGGATTTTGTTGTCGACATTTATCAACGATATCAGCATATATGAGGCGCATTCCTCGGGGTTTCCCCGCTTTATGGAGCAGGATGACGTTGGTTTCACGTAACGTGGGAGGTAGGCATCCTTTCTCTAGTGCTTCCTCATATACAGCTCGTAGGATTGGTGCAAGGGTCGGGGCAAAGGCTTTATAAAATGTGCCCGTCAGGCCATCGGGGCACAGTGATTTAGTACCCGGAAGCTCTTTTATGGTGGTTAATATCTCCTCGAATGTGATTGTTCTATTTAGAGATTCCCTCAATTCACCTTCCACCCAGTATAGTTCAATTTCGTTTAGGTATTCTTGGAGGGTTTCTGTGTTATTTGGGGCCTTAGAGCTATACAGGTCGTGATAAAAGGCACAAAATGTTTCCACTATTTCGCTTTCAGTGTGGACTAGCTTCCCTTAGGGGGTGCAGATACATTCGACCTGTGATGGCCTCCTGCCTGCTGTCAACAGCCTAGCCAAGAGGGCTCCTGGTTTCTGGCCTTCGCCGTACTGGCTTATTTGGTGACCTCAAGCCATGAACCGGCTCTCGCTGTCAGCGTTGTTTCTGAACTTGACTAATTCTTCTTTTAGGAGGGCCAGTGTTTGAGGGTCTTTCGACGTGGTGTAGGTCTGCTCGAGTTCTTTCAGACGGGTCTCATTGTTAGTTAATTCCCTTCGTATGATTTTCAGGATCCCGTTTTCTTTGGCCATACATATCTCCCTGGTGTAGCATTTTAACGTCTCCCACAGGGTCCCGCTGGATGTTACAGACTCTTGGTTGATGATAATAAAGGATCTGATTTCTGTGAGGAGCTCCTGAGCGAACACCTGGTCTTGGAGTGCTCCCAATTTGAATCTCAAGCTGGGGCTTTTCTTTATATCATCAGTGGGAATACACTTTAAAGTAACTGGGGAGTTATCTGAGAGCGTTCTTGTAAGGATCAAGCATTCGCCCCATTGGAATCCTCCGGAGCGGGACACCAGTAGGTAGTCCAGTCGCAAGCTTATGCCGTGGACCCAGGAATGGAAGGTGTATTCACGAGTGTCACCGTGGCTGAATCGACACATCGATCAAGTTGTAAGCTTTGCAGATTTCACCAATTTGGAGGCTTGCTTTTGTAGGTGTGTCGGTGAGCGGGTGTGATTTGTCCCTTGCAGGGTTTAAGGTGGTATTCAGGTCGCCGCCCCAGATGGTTGTGGCTGTGTCCATTCCTGCCAAGTGTGTCATCACCCAGTTGAAAGGGTTGGTGCTGTCAGTGTTTGGTCCATATGTGTTCTGCAGGGCGACCTCGGTTCCTTCCAGCACCCCGTGGACCAGTAGCTCTCTGCCATCGTCTCGTTGCGTCGACAGCAACCTGAACTTCCTGTTCTTGTTGATCGATATAGCTACCCCTCTGGCATAAGATGAGAAGGAGGAGTAGTATCTGTGGCATCCCCATGTTGAGGCCCATCGATTTTCGGAGTTTGGGAGGAGGTGAGTCTTTTGAATAAAAGCGACTTCTATATTGTGTCTCTTAAGGTACTGTATTATCTTCCGGGGTTTGGTCGGGTTGTTACCCACATATGTGTTCCACGTTACTACTTTGAATGGTTCAGGGTTGTTCTATGATCATTCAGGGTGTGCTCAATTTTTTCTTGGGTGTTGCATTACAGTTGGGTGCATGTTTCGTTTGGGTTTTCAAGTTTGGTAGTGGGGTCTGTCAGTGGTGACCGGGTCCACAGTTGGCGCGTCCTTTTAAACTATTCCCTTTTCTCAATTGAAGGGCTCCACATTGGTTACTTCGTAGTGGATTTACCTTCCTTGTCCCTTTCCCGTTGGCAACCCACAACTCACCCGTCAATTGTTCCCTCCCCCCAAACCAATAAACTATGTAACATTGCTGAGCTCAGGGTGCTAGTGCCCAGCCAAGTTCAGCATCTCCCCCTCTGAGTTTTGTGCAAGGTTGTTGCCAGGGGTGCCCGGTATGTCTTTGAACCAGTTGATGGGGTGTTGAAGGTGAGTCATAGTGTGAGTTCTTGGAAGTGGGCCTTTTAATCAGTGCTGTGGAGTGCCGAGTGCATCGCATTAATCGATATGTACATACCATAAGGGCTTAGCTTGGGTCCCTCCGGTGTTGGTCATCTCCCACCGGCCTCAGGTTATTGTTGGAGGGTCGGCAGACATTTTTGTCTAGGAAGCTGCTCACAGCCTCAGGTGAGGTGAAGAACTGTGTGCTTCCGGCGTGTTGGTTTCAGAGTTTGGCTGGGAAGAGCATGGAGTATTGGATTTGATTGTCTCTACGACGGTTTTTTACCCCTGTGAATGATCTTCGCGATGCTTGAACCGCTTGCGAGAAGTCGGGGTAGATTTGGATTCAGTCATCATCGTGGTGTAGTTCTCCTTTCTCCCTGCCGAGCCGCAGGTTTGTGTCACAGTCTTTGTAGTTGAGTAGATGCGCCAGGATGAGGCGTGGGGGTGCACATGGTACTGGGCAGCTGGTTGGTACCCGGTGTGCTCTCTCCACCACAGAGAGGTGGGACAGGGCAGCTGCTCCGAACAGTTCTCTGCATATGGATTCGGCGAATTCCTCCATCTTCCGTGGGGTTTGTTGTTCCCTCACCCCTACGAGGCGGATGTTATAGCGGCACCTTTGTCCCTCCAGGTCCTCCGTATTGGCGGAGACCGCCTTCAATTGGGCTTCAAGTGCTGAAACTCTGGCTGTTAGTGCCGTGCTTTCGTCCTCCAGGTCGGACACCCTCTGCTCAGCCGTGTCCAGCCTGTCACCATGTTTGTCAAGCCAGTGCTGGAGTTGGTCTACCTTTGAGGTAGGTTGTCTAGTATAGAGTCCAGGTTCCCGATGCCAGCTTTAAGGTCCATTAGGATTTCACAGATGTCCATCTCTGGGGTAAGAGCAGCACTGCCATTCTGCCCGCTGCATGTGAGTGGGGTTTCCAGTTTTGTGTTTGTACCAGGACTCCTGCTGGGAGGGCCCTTTTTCGAAGTTCCGTTTTTTTTTGCGATTTGTCATTCTTCCCCAATTTGGGCGTTTGCTGTCTCTCGGTTTTGAGGGTGCGAAGTGGGATTTGTTGGCCCTGGTGGCGCTGGACTGTTGTATTGTACAGGAGAAGGGGCAAGGCTGTGGTGTTCTTCAGGCCTCACAGTGTTTCCCTGGCTTGTGGTTGGGTGCTTGTGGCTTGGTCGGGCTGGTTTGTTGCTTTGTTTGCGTGTGGACGTTCCCTGCGTGAGCAGTCTATTGCTCGCAATGGCTGGTTGCTGGGGTCTGCTCCTATCCCGCACCGCTCTGACCTGGTGGTCCGGACTGTCAGCTGTTGGAGGTGGGTCCTTTTCCCACCTGTGGTTGGGCCTGTTGTCAGCTGTTGTGGTCGGGGGGGGGGGCGGCTTTGTATGGAGTGTGGCTTGCAGTCTCCACGGAAAGGGTGCCCGATTATCTGGTCTTTTCCTCACTTGAGGCTTTTTTGGCAACGTGGTTGTGAGGTACCTCACCTGGTGTTGTGTGCTGTCTCCCAATAGATATCTCGCAGGCGCCCCCAGCAGGAGTGCAGGGGAGTGCACTTTAGTGACCAGATTTTAAGGGGTTGCAGAGTTAATGTTGCATCCACGCCGCGTATAAGGATCGTTAGCCAGGTGGGAACACGATGGTCAGCTGTTGGTTCCAATGCGTGTTAATGGAGGCAGCAGGGATGATGTAGTTCTGCTGGGACAGGGTTCTGGTTTATGTTGCCTGTGGGTCAGCTGCTGTGCCTCACTCTGGCGTAGCTTGGTGTATTGGCGCGGGAGGGGGGGGCTGGGAGCTCGCTGACTGCTGTCTCTGGTCATCTGGGAGAGGGTCTTGTCATCTCAGGTAGGACTCCCCCACCACTCGCTGTGTCTTGGTGAGGATTTGCGGCTCCCTGGGGGCTGACCTGCACTGGCCTGCAGTTCGTATTACGGGCGGCCAGGCCTCCACCAGTCAGGTGCCCTCTGGGTCTTTGTTATGTTTGGGTGATCCCACCATATGAGTCCCACCTGGTAGACAGAGCAGGCTCTGTCGTCATTGGTACCCGGGGGGTGGGGGGACTTAGCAGTGGACGGGGGTCCGCCTCCGGCGCCGCGGCTTGGCCAGGTTGAGCAGGTTCGCTCCCTCAGCTCTGTGCGCACTAAAGCGGGTGGGTGGGGGTTTTGGGATTAAGGCGCCAGCCGCACTCACTGGTCTGGTTTTCGTCTCTGTTGGATGTCACCAGGGTGTGTGGGCTTAGGGGGCCTGGAGTCAGTCCACCTCTCTGTGGCACGTTAGGCGAAGTCGCAGCGCGGCCCTGAGGCGGGGTGTCCTGGATGGCAGCTCCGGCGATGGTCCGGCAGGCAATGGAGCATTTTGCTGCTTTTGGTTGGGTTGTGTGCTCAGCGGTCTGCCGGCGCCTCACCAGGGTAGCTGCTGATCCTTGTGGGACGTCACCGCTCTGCTACTTTGCTGGTTTTCTGCGGCAGGGGAGTGCCAGAGCCCGGCCTCGTGTGCGGTCTTTGTGCTGCCGCCGTAGGTCGTTTCAGGCAATACAGATGCCAGCGCGTGCCTCCATATGTCACCCGTGCCCACGGCTGCACCGGCATCCTTCTTGAGCTTGTTTTGTACGGTGGGCTGCTTCAGCTGGTTATTTGGCGATGTTGGTACTATGCCGGCGCTCTGTTGGCGTGGGGGCAGGGCTCCTACTCGAACTCCGTCATTGCAGACTGTCAGCTGTAGGTTCTCCCTCGCCCTCTCACCGGTCGTTTTGGGGCTGGGGTAAATGGGGCAGTCTTCACCTTCAGTTTGTACCGACTTGGGCACCCCAGGCAGGATTTTTAGCAGGATTTTCGGGAGCTTTACCGGGAGCTTACCTGAGACTCTAGCTGGGCTCTCCAGCGCCTTCTCACAGAAAACGTTTTTAATACCAGCACTAAGGACATTAAACTGTAGGTTCCTTAATGAGGCATTACGATGCATACTAATTTTGCCATCCAGAGAGGTAGAATTGGCTGTTTACATGTTTCTAGAAGCAGCAGAGCAACCCCTAGCGGGTATGCTGCAATAAAGATTGTGTATGTAACAAGGATTTATTGTGAATTTGTTATGGAATCTTTTTATGTAGAGATTTAATAATTCAATGCATTATTTTGTTGCAAAAAGATTGTGTATGTAACAAGGTTTTATCATGGATTTTTAATGGAATCTTCTTGAAAAGAGACTTAATAATTCAATGGTTTTTTGTATTTTAAAAGTTTATATTATCTATTCTTTCTTTTAAGGAGCTATGCTTCGAAATAAAGATTTTCAACAACCCCCTCAAACCTCCCTTCGGGTGCTCCCACTCTCACGGAAAACACGATGGAATGTCCTCCTGTGCTCCAACAGCCATTATTCCAGCATTCAATTTCCACCACCCCTTTGATGCAAAGCAGAGTGCGTGCCCTTCTTCCCCCACAATTAGCATTCCCCTGACTCTCCACGCCCCCCTCCCCCGCTGCCCTTGGTGGAGGGCCTTGCAAAGGTGCCCTGCATCTGCGCCGCTCTGCTACTGTTGCCCATTCCCAGGGCCTTGGTCTTGTGCTATTCTCGGGCTGCGCAGGGCGGTCTACCTGGAAATCCTGGCTTAAATCAAGTAGTAACAGAGCGGCCCCTTCCTGAGTGGAGGTCATGCAATTCTGGACTCCCTCCCAATCAAATGCCTGACCAAATTGGAAGGTCCATCTGTAGTGAATTCCTCTTCAGGCCAGTTCCCTTGCCACCGGGCCTGTCTGCCTCCTCTTAAGCAGCGTACTACTCGCCAAGTCCGGGAATAATTGAATCGGGGTTCCATGGTATGACACTGGTTCCTTCGACCGCGCTGCTCTTAGGACTGCTTCTTTTAGAATGGATTGTGTCCTCCCACGTATTCCACATTTTATGATAATTCGTATCCCAGCTCTGCTGCTTCAGAATTTTTTTTTCACCAGGGGGCGCTGTGTTCGAGACGGCGGAGTCGAAGTCCCTCGAGGGCCGGCGTCGACGTCATCCTCTGTATAAAGGGCTCGAGCAGCGCCCGTTACCTCAGTTCCGTTTTTCCGACGCAACTGCTTCGTGTTACGAACGGCGCATCAGATTTTTCCTCGACGATGTCCTCGTCTTCTACTCCCTCCACACCCAAGACAGGGTTAAAAAAAGGTCTGAAGAGGTCTATAACCGACCCCCATCGGAATTGCCTCTGGTGCTCCAGCCCAGATCATCGGGTTGACGAGTGCGGGTTCTGTCAGGCCATGTCCAATAAGGCTCTTAGGGAACGCAGAGGTAAGCTGGTGGTGGGGGAGGAGAAATATAAGTCTTCTAAAAGACAAAAGGATTCGGATGAATCCAGTCGAAAATCTCGTCGTGAGCCGAGGAGGTCGAGATGGAAGAGTCGCTCAGGGAAATCTTCCTTGTCTTCGACTAAAAAGTCAAAAAACCGACGTCACAGGTCTTCTTCCTCCTCGTCCTGCTCTGAGAGGAGAGTAACTTATCCATCAAAGCGCGATTCCCCAGAAAAATGTGAGGCCTTCAGGGCTTCGATGCTTAAAATATTCGAGAATGCGGCCCAGACCCCCTCGAAGTTGCAGCGTAGTGATCATGCCTCTACCCACTCTAAAAGTGACAGAAGAAAATCAAGATCTAAACACGCGAGAGTTGAAAAAGAGTCTAGAGTGTCTTCAAGGGAAAGTTCCTCTACGCCTCGTACTAAGTCAAAGCCTCCGGTGCATAAATTGGGGTTAGCGGAAACGACATTAACGTCGAAGCCAAAACTCAACTCGACACCGTCCACGACCATAGCGTTGAAGCCGCTGACGAAAGTGACGTCTACACCTTTGGCTGTATAGAAGCCTTCTTCGACAGCATTGAAGCCTCCTTCGGCACCGTCAAAGCCAGCGTCTTCCCTATCGACGCCTTCAACGCCTTTATCGAGGCCTTTTTTGATTCCAAGACCCAAGTCGACGCCATTGTCCATACCTAGGCCAATTCCACCTTCTTTACCTGAAAAGACTTTCCACTCTCAACCTAGACAGGAATTATTTAGATCCATGTCATCTATATATGAAGAACATTCCTCTGAAGAGGATGTCACTTCAGCTGGAGTTAGATTAGGAGCCAGAAAGGTCGCTGATGAGCTAGTGGACCCACAGTCTAAAATAACAGCCCTTTATGACTGTCTCCAAAATGCCAGTGGCTTGGACACTTCACCTGAAGTGGATTCTGAAAGACCAGACCCTACAGATCATGCTGATCCCAGTTATAGGAATCTTATGGGAAGGGTCATTGATTTTATGGGTTGGAAAGCAGCTTCCCCGGATTCCGACCAGTATGACATGACTGACATCCTGAGTGAGGGCCCTTTAAAAGATCCTGTTCTTCCATTCCATAAAGTACTGCAAAAAAGGTAATGGTAAATTGGAATACTCCTGATTCAATTCCAACAGTAAATAAGAAACTGATACCAAAATATAGGCCAGCTTTATCAGATCCAGAATATTTATCTAAACATCCCTCTCCCGAAAGTCTAGTGGTTCAAGCTGCAACCTCCACTAGGCAATCAGCTTACCCATCAATACCACCAGACAGGGACGATAAAAAAGTTGATGCTTGGCCCGGAAAGCTTTTAATTTGGGCAGCATGGCCCTTAAATCGAGTAATGTCACTTTCACATTAGCAAGATTTACATATACCCTGTGGGACTGCATGTCAAGAGCAGCTGAATGCAACCCGGAAGGTGAGGAACGGGATGGTTTCCTGGCTATGTGAAGGATGGTAAAGAGGCTATGGACGAATGCCTTCAGTCAGGATTGGAAACTGCGGATAGTATAAGCCGGTCCATGGCATCTAGCATGATCCTACGCAGGTTTGCATGGCTAAGGAAATCTGGATTTGCACCTCATGTGCAATCTAGATGACTTAATATACCCTTTGACGGCTTGAGGTTGTTTGGCAGCAAGGCGAACGAAAGCTTGGAGAAGCTGCAGACCTCAAAAGCGGCAGCAAAATCACTTAGTGACGCTATAAGGCAACCTCAACAACACTCTTACGCAGGCTCATCTTCCTGGAAGGGTCGCCCTTTTCGCTTCTGTTCCTCTTTTGGAAAGGGGAGGGGGCAGGCCAGTCAGAGAGGCCAACAGAGAAAACCCTTTCGTGGTGGAAAAGGGAGAGGTGCTAGATCAGCCACATCAGCGGCTACTGCCTCCTCAGCCACTGCTGCAGCCGCTGCAAAGCCACTTTGAGGTCTTCACCCACAAGACACCATTGGGAGGCAGAATCACTCGGTATCTGGACGAATGGCGGGGCATTACCTCAGATGCCTGGGCACTAGAGATAGTGACCCATGGTTACTGTCTTCCTTTTCATCAAAGACCTCAAGATCATCCACCGGGAGCCAACTCTGAAAATTCCAGACCCGCTCCTAGTGCAGGAGATTTTAACCCTGCTAGAGAAAGGTGCAATAGAACATGTACCTGTAGTGGAGAGGAACAAGGGCTGGTACTCCCCCTATTTTCTCATCCCCTAAAAGGACAGAGGATTGAGACCCATCTTGGACTTGATAAGCTTGAACAAGTTCCTCAGGAAGGACAAGTTCAAAATGGTGACCCTTTCTCAGATCCTTCAGGCTCTTCAACTTCAGGACTGACTGGTTTCATTGGACCTTCAGGATGCTTACTTTCATGTGCTAATCCATCTCAAGCACAGAAAGTACCTGAGGTTCGCAATTGGTGGTTCTCATTATCAGTTTCGGGTTCTACCATTTGGGCTAACCTCCGCCCGAGGGTTTTCACCAAGCTGATGGCAGTGGTGGCAGCAAGTATCAGAAGAAGGGGGATTCACGTGTACCCTTATCTGGATGATTGGCTAATCAGGGCGAGTTCATCCGAACAAGCTCAGGAACATCTGGCCTTGACCTGCCACTTCTTACAAAGTCTGGGCTTCTCCCTCAATTACAAGAAGTCACAAATGATTCCAAGCCAAAAACTCCAATTCATCAGAGAAATCCTGGACACTTCCTCAGGGAAAGCCTCGCCTCCCGAGGAGAGAGCGCACCACATCCTGCAGTTGGTAATGAAGTTTCAAAATGCCCAACATCTACCGGCATTCGACTTTCTAAGGTTGCTGCCTCATAGCATCCTGCATTTTTCTGGTGCCAGAGGCCAGATTGAGGATGATATCCCTTCAATGGGCCCTCAGGACTCAATGGTCCCAGTTTTCGGGGGAGATGTCAGATCTTCTACAAGTCCCGGCCAAAGTGGCTCAAGATCTCCTATGGTGGGCTTGCAAGGAGAATATCCTCAAGGGGGAACCCTTTTGGCAACCATGGCCGGAGATACCGGTAGTGATGGACGCCTCACTCACGGGGTGGGGAGCCCACACCAATGATCTGACAATCAGCGGTCGTTGGTCTCCATCAGAGTCCAAACTACACATCAACCTTTTGGAGCTGAGGGCAATCAGACTAGCGCTCAAGCCTTTTCTGCCCTCTGTACAAGCAAAGAATGTCCTGATAATGACAGACAACATGGTGGCCATGTACTACCTCAACAAAAGAGGAGGCGTAGGATCACTTCCACTGTGCAGAGAGGTAACGCAGCTCTGGTTCTGGGCGAATCAAGAAGGAATCTCTCTATCGGCAGTTCACCCTGACAGAGAGCTGAACACGGCGGCCGAAGCTCTGAGCAGGCAGAGCACAGTCTCCCATGAATGGGAACTAGCTCAGGAAGTCCTTCAAGAGATCTTCGTCCTTTGGTGATCCCCTCAAGTGGATCTGTTCACGACCGTGGCCAACCGGGGTGTGAACTGTATTGCTCAAGGGAATTTCCCCCAAGAGGAGCTCTAGGGGGCCCGTTCGTAGTGGACCAGGTATTTCCACTCCTTTACGCGTTTCATCCAGTCCCTGTGATTCCTTGTGTAATCAGGAGGTTGAGAAAGTTCAGGAAAACCATGATCCTAATTGCCTCGGATTGGGCCAGGAGGATGTGGTACCCGGACCTTCTGGACATGTCCATCTGCCCTTGAATACGTCTTCCACAAAGAGAGGATCTTCTCTCGCAAGAGGAAGGTCAGGTTCTTCATCCAGAGGTCAAGACACTCAGCCTTCACGCATGGTTTCTGAGAGGCTAAAATATAAGGATTGGGACCTCCCGGATGACATAATGGAGATTTTGCTTTCGGTCAGAAGGCCAGCAACAAAATCCCTTTACCAGTGTCGTTGGAACAAGTTCAGTAACTTGTGCAGGGATAAGAATGTGGATCCATTTCTTTGTAATACTCCAACAGTACTTTCTTTCCTCTTACACTTAGCCAATTTGGGGCTCCAAGTTGGTACTATAAAAGGTTACTTGGCAGCGCCATCTATCTTTAAGCTCTCCTCGGAAGAGGTGTCTTATTTGAAAATGCCTTAGTCATTCAATTCTTGAAAGGGCTGACAAATGTATACCCTCTGACAGCTTTTCAGGTGCCCATCTGGAATTTAAATCTAGTCTTAAAATTTCTCATGTGTGCTCCTTTCGAACCTTACATTCTTGCCCATTAAGACTTCTCACTCTTAAGACAATTCTGTTAGTGGCTATAACATCAGCCCGCAGGGTAAGTGAGTTGCAGGCACTGTCTTGTAAGCCTCCTCACACTATTTTCCATAGGGACAAGGTTATTCTAAAAGTCAAACCATCTTTCTTGCCTAAAATAGTGTTTGATTTTCATCTGTCACAAAAAATTGTCTTATCTTCCTTTTATCCTCCACCTCACGCTAGTAAGGAAGAGGAAAGGTTGCATAGGCTGGACCCAAAAAGGGCTCTCAGTTTCTACATTTCCAGATTGGCAAATCTCCGACAACGTGACCAACTATTTGTTGGGTATACTGGGCACAAATTGGGCCTTGCAGTGTCTAAACAAACCCTATCCAGATGGATAATTCTAGCAATCTCCGAATGCTATAAACCAGCTGGGAAAGAGCCTCCAGATGGATTAAGGGCTCATTCAACCAGAGGCATGGCAACTTCCATGGCTCTGCAGAGGGGTGTCCCAGTACAGGATATTTGTGCTGCGGCCACCTGGTCGTCAATGCACACCTTTGTAAAGCATTACTGCTTGGACTCTACTTCATATGAAGGAGGACTATTTGCAAAGACTGTCCTTCTTTCAGTCCATAATGAAAATATCTAGTACTCCCACCTCCTAAATTACTACTGCTATGGGAGTCTATCATAAGATGAGGAATACGTGGGAGGACACAATCCATTCGAAGAACAAGTTACTTACCAACTGTAACGTTCTTTCGATTGGATGTTCCTCCCACATATTCCTCATTGACCCTCCCAACCTACCCCTCCGTACAGTTTACGCCAGTTGCACTCTAACTTCTTTAAGAGCCTGAGGACTTAAAGCCTGATCAGCTGATGCAACCATGAACACAGTAAAAACAGAACTGAGGTAACGGGCGCTGCTCGAGCCCTTTATTAAGCAGATGACGTTGATGCCTGACGGCGGCCCTTGAGGTACTTCGACTCTGCGGTCTCGAACACAGCGCCCCCTGGTGAATTTTTTTTTACAAAGCAGCAGAGCTGGGATACAAATTATCATAAAATGAGGAATAGGTGGCAGGAACATCCAATTGAAAAAACGTTACAGTTGGTAAGTAACTTACTCTTCTGTGAAAACTGTGTGAAGGCTGCTAAAACGTGCCGCAGCCTACTGTTGGGACCCCTAGTCAGTCTATCGGTTCTATGGATCCGATCCATTCTCCAGCATTGGATCTTTCATGGATTCACATGCTGTGAATATTCTCTGTCGTCAGGCTGGGGAACCTCGGTCATTTTAACTTAGCGTGTTCCTATGGAAAACTTCCACACTTTTGTGTCCTATCAACATTCTTTGAGGTGCTTTAGCCACCACCAATAAGACGTAGGGTATAAATAGCCCCGCCCCTGGGGCTTCCCTTCAGATTTCAACTGTCGCCAAAGTGTTGGGATCACCTTGTGCTTGTTGTGATTTTTGCACGTGTTGGTACGATGTCTTCAGGAAAATCGTTCCCGCCCTGTGCGACTTGCGGGCTGAGGAAAGTGTATGACGAGACAGGCATATGGACTGCCTCTATTGCCTCTACCCCCATCACTCGACCGAGTCTTGTGAGATCTGTAAGGGGTTTTCACAGAAGACGCTTAAGGACCGCAATCAGCGGTTGGTGTGTTGGCTGAATGAAGGTACCTACCCCCTCTTGGAGGTGGGATCGGTGCGTAGCTTGGCATCAGAGAGGCCGGTTTAAGCGGCGGATCATCGCCGGTCAGCGTCGGCTGAGCCTCCAGCTAAAAAGTGGCACCTGACCCGCTGGAGGTCGGTAAGAGTGGTCGTTCCTCTTCGAGCAAACACCTGTCGAAGGGGTCGTCTTTGGCCAAGCATGGTTGGTCGGACCAGTCACGAGGGTCTGGAAGTAGGCCCGAGAAGTCGGCATCTCAGGTGAAGGCCAAGAAAGACTTGTCGTCGAGACGCTCCTCTTTAGGGGACCATCACAAGTCCTCCTCGAGTAGAGAGTCGTCTAAATATCGGTCCAGTGGAGCCAAGCAGGCAGGATCGCCTGAAATATCTACACCGCAGGTTGCGGTTCCAACTATGTCATCAACGACGGGAGTCCCGTCGTCGACAGTCCCTGTGTCAACTCTGATGCCGTAGTCGACGGTGGTGTCTTCGGTGCCGGTAGGAGAAAGAGGCCCACTATTAGCAAGATACTGCATCAGAAGCGGAGGACGATCTGGATCCGGTGTTGGATCCGTCGGCCCTGGGCCTGCAGTGTGTTGGTCAATCGACTTCGATGGTTGTGGGGGCTGGTCCATCCAGTTACCCTCTGGTGAATCCACAGGCAATGTTATCGCTCCCAGTGCTGTCTTCGTTGCAATCTCTTTTGGGACAGCTAGATGCCAGATGGCCTCCTCTGAACGTAGCTCCGTTGTTCCTCCGCGTTCGACGGCTTCGGCTGAACATCCAGCACCCCTGCAGGTGAACAAAGATCGTCCACGTTCCCATCCTGAGGAGGGTGAACTGCCAGATTCCGAATCGGACAGTGTGCCTAGGGAGACCTTGTCCACTGGCTCGTCGTCGCCGTTGAGGGATCTGGCGTGGGATTCGGATGTTGAGATGGAACTACCTCGTAGTCCGGCACAACCGTCTCCACCCGATGATGTTGGGGCGTTTCACGCCATGATGGCGAAAGCATATGTAGAATTTGGTTTGGCTCCTGAGGAGGAGCGGAAGGAGTGTTTCCTGTTTGACCACATGGGCAAGAGATGAAAATCTGTGTTAGTCCGTCCCTATCCTGGACCACGTGTGGCAGGAGTGTCTGCGCACGATGCAACACTCCTTCTCCAGCTATCAAAGGGAGGCTGGAGAAGAAATTTAAGGCCCCGGACTCTGCACCGAAGTGCTTGGTGTCACAGCCCACTCCTGAGTGGGTGGTTTCAGCGGCGGCTAACCGCAACGCCAGGAGTCAGCACAAATGTATTACCCCTCCCGATAGTAACGCCAGGAGACAGGATGCCTTCGGTAAAAAGGTTTTGATTGTGGGTGCGACGATGGTGAAAGCGGCCAATTCTCTTGCGATCATGGCTCGCTACGATAGTGAGATGTGGCATCGGTTGGCTCCCCTGCTGGAACATCTACCAGAGGAACACTGAAAAGCTGCCATGATGTTGGTAGGCGAAGGAGAAGAGGCGTCCAATCATAGTATTAACATTGCTGTGGCTTGGCGGAATCTGGTTTTAAACAGATTAACAACAGTGTTGTGTTGCGTCGACAGGCCTGGCTTAAGTGCACAGACTTTCGCATTATAAGGTTATGGACATGCCATGTGAGCGGGAGCAGTTATTTGGTGAGAAAATCGATGAGGCCCTCAAGGGTATGAAGCAGGACTCTGAGACTGCTAAGTCGTTGGGAGCCTTGCAGAGTGGGCGCTCAATTCGTCCCTTTCGTGGGGCGTCAGGAAATGCCCGGTTTACTTCCCCCCCAATACCGGGGCTACAGTCGATCTAGTTACTCCTCCCAGGGGTATAGGAGGTTGGCGCAGTCGGCGCAAAAAAAGCCAGGACTTTCAGGCCTCCAGGAAAAGAGCGGGGCAGGCCTCTTCCTCCAAAGGAAGACAGGCTAAGCCGGAGCAATGACTGTCATCGGGGAAATCTGCTGGGGGGCAGGGTGGCACTACACATAGACGAGTGGTGCAAGATCATGTCAGACTGTTGGGTGTTGGACACGGTCCGTCTGGGCCACTCCCTGGAGTTCAAGTGTTCCCCGACCCCCATTCCTCCAGTGTATACCATGCAACCCCACCTTCACATTCTACGACAGGAGGTGGTACTTATGCTGAAGAAAGGGGCTATAGAATTGGTTCCTGTAGCCGAGAAAGGCTGTTACTTTGTGGTGAAGAAACCCAATGGGCAAGTGGCGGCCCATACTGGAACTTCGGGCATTGAACAAGACTCTGCAACGCCTGAAGTTCAAGGTGCTCACGCTTCAGGAGGTCATTCTCTCTGTACAGCCAGTCGAGTTTCTGGCCTCGTTGGATCTACAGGACGCATATTTCCATATTCCTATGTGTCGGCGGCACCGCAAGTTTCTGCGGTTTGTTGTAGGAGAAGATCATTACCAGTTTCGAGTGCTCCCCTTCGGATTAAAGTCGTCACCCAGGACGTTTACAAAATGTTTAGCGCCGGTGGCGGCCTGGCTCCGACGGGAAGGTCATCATGTTTACCCATACCTGGACGACTGGCTGGTATGCGGTTTGTCGCTGGGAGAGGTGCAGGAAAGTCTCGGCGTTACCATGCAGCTGTTGCAATGGCTAGGCTTCACCGTGAACTTTGAGAAGTCCTTTCTGTCGCCTTCCAAGGACTTGGTTTCACCTGGGGCTTGTGAGGCCCTCGGACGAGAGTGTTTTGAAGCTAAAGAAAAAAGCAGCAGAGTGGAAGATCGGTACAAGGGTGTCGGTCCGGACCTACATGACACTGCTGGGGGCCATGGCATCCTCCATTCCGCTGGTGAAAAACTGCCCTTCTTCATGAGGCCGGTACAGGAATTCCTCGTCGACCGATGGGCTCAGAGTCACGGATTGTGGTCCGACAAGGTGGTGATCGACGGCGATCTGGTGGAAGCGCTTCAATGGTGGCATTGCTCGGACAATCTGGTTCGGGGGAAGCCGTTGCTGGAACTGGAATTCCATTTTACAATTGTGACGGGTGCCTCTCAGACAGGATGAGGGGCGCATCTCAAGGACTCACAGGTCCATAGCCTGTGGTCTCGGGTGGAGTCGCGTTTCCACAACAATGCGCTCGAGTTGAGAGCGGTACATTGGGCCCTGAAATCTTTTCTGCCGCGCATACGCGGGTCGGTGGTGAGGGTGTTGACAGACAATACCACCACAATGTTTTACCTCAGGAAACAAGGGGGCACACATTCCAGGGTGCTGTCGAAGGAAGCACAAGACCTCTGGCATTGGGCTCTGGTGCATGACATCGGCATTGTGGCCTTTCATCTGCCGGGAGTGTTGAATGTGCAAGCAGATGCGCTCAGCAGGGAGGTGAGCCAGCTACACAAGTGGCAACTGAAGGAGTAGCAGGTGTCCATACTCTTCCGGAAGTGGGGCCGTCCTTCGTTGGATCTCTTTGCAACGAGGGAGAACCAGCAGTGCAAGGAATTTGCCAGCAGGTGGGCTCATCCCGAGTCTCTAGGGGATGCGTTCTCGTTCCCGTGGACAGCCCAGTTCGCTTATGCATTGCCTCAGTTTCCACTCATTCGGCGGACCCTCCAGTGGTTTCAGAGATGCCCATGCCGTGTGATTCTGGTGGCCCCGTTCTGGGCCAGGCAGCCGTGATTCTCGGATCTCCTTCATCTGTCTGTGACAGAGCCGATTCGGTTAGCAGTGACGTCAGACCTTCTGTCTAAGGACAAGGGCGCTGTCTGGCACTACGATCCAGGGTCTCTCAGCCTGACGTCTTGGCTCCTGACTTCTCTGAGTTTGGCCTGCTAAAGCTTTCTGGTGACTGTCGGCGCATTTTGGAGGCAGCAATGGCTCCGTCCACGAATGCCTCCTATGCGTGTAAATGGAAAAGGTTTTGGTGTGTGGTGTAAGGGCCAGCCTGGGATGGACCCTTTGAACATTTCGCCAGAGCAAGTTTTGCCATACTTATTGCATTTGGCAGAAAAGGGTCTGGCACTCTCCTCCATAAAGGTACACTTGGCAGCAATTTCTAGATTCACTCCGAAACAACATGCAATGCCTCTGTTTAGTGATCGTCTCATCAAGCATCTCTTAAAGGGGTTGTTTCGGAGCTTTCCTCCAGTCAAGAAGTTTCCTCTGGTGTGGAGCCTTAATGTGGTTCTGTCAGGTTTCATGAAGCCTCCGTTTGAACCTGTGTCGTCGACGCCTTTGCAGTTTCTGTCTTAGAAAGTAGCTTGTCTGGTGGCCATTACTTAGGCCAGAAGGATGTTTGAGTTGCAAGTTTTTGTTGTGGACCCTCGATACTTGAGGTTCTTCAAGGACAAGGTGGTGTTGGCTACTAATTCACACTTTATCCCAAAAGTGGCAAAACATTTCACAAACTCTCTTCTATTGTGTTACCCTCTTTCTTTGCTTCAGCCTCCACGCCTGCAGAGCGGTCTTTGCATTCGCTGGATGTAAAGAGGGCGTTAAAATTTTATTTGAATCTTACTCAGGAGTTCAGACTTTCTAAACAGCTGTTTGTGGCTTATGGACCGTCCGTCAAGGGACGGGCAATCTCCAAGCAAGGACTTTCTCGTTGGGTGTCGTCTGGTATCTCATTCTGCCACACTTAAGCTGTGAAGCCTTTGGAGAGGAAACCGAGGGCACACTCGACGAGGGCTATGGCTTCGTCGGCTGCATTATGGTCGGGGATTCCGCTGGCGAACATCTGCCAGGTGGCCTCCTGGGCGGTGCTGCATACCTTTTCTCGACATTACTGTCTGGAGAAGTAGCATGGTGAGGATGTGCAGGTAGGACAGGCGGTCCTGCAACGCCAGTTTCAATAAGGTAAACCCCGCAGCATCGGGGTATGTGTTTGAATTTTATCACTGTATGGGTTTCTTGACTCATGTATGTGATATGGTTTCTATATTGGTTTGCATTTGCACTCCACCATGCATGATGGATACTGCTATGTAATCTATTCACAGCATGTGAATCCATGAAAGATCCAATGCTGGAGAAGGGAGTAGTTTCTTACCTGTAACTCCATTTCTCCAGAGTTGGTATTTTTAATGGATTCACATGCACCTCCACTTTGGAGGTTAAAATCTGAAGGGAAGCCGCGGGGGTAGGGCTATTTATACCCTACGTCCTATTTGTGGTGGCTAAAGCACCCAAAAGAACGTTGATAGGACACGAAAAGTATTGAAGTTTTCCATCGGAAAACGCTAAATTAAAATGACCGAGGTTCCCCAGCCTGACGACGGGGAATATTCACAGCATGTGAATCCATGAAAGATAACAACTTCTTACCTTGTAACATTCTTTCGACAGGATGTTCCTCCGACGTATTCCTTATCTTTGATAATACGTTTCCAGCTTTTCTGTAGAGGGTGCTGCGCGTCGACGTCCGCCGAGTCGATGACCCTCGATGGCCACCGTATCGGCGCCGACGTCACCATGCCCATAAATAGCCACGCGCTGCGTCCGTTGCTCAGTTCCGTTTTGTAGCATAAGAAAAGTCATGCCTGAATTGGTTATTGACCTTGAAGGAGCGTAAACTGCAACCACAAGGGAAGTATTACTGCGGGGATGGATGGGAGGGGCGATAAGGAATACGTCGGAGGAACATCCCGTCGAAAGAACGTTACAAGGTAAGAAGTAACTTGTTCTTCGAAGGGATTATGTCCTCCGACGTATTCCTTATCTTTAATAGACTCCCATAGCAGTGGCATGTAATTGGAGGTGGGAGTAAGAATGTTATGTATCCCTTTAGGGATGGACCAAATGTAATACGGCCTTGCCAAATCTGGTCTCTTGACTAGTGGAGGAATCCAGGTTGTAAAATTTTGTGAATGTATGTGCGGACGACCATGTGGCAGCCGCACATATGTCTCGGTCCGGTACCCCTCTTTGGAGAGCCGAAGAGGCTGCGATACCCCTGCTTGAATGAGCCGTAAGATTTTGGGGTGGCTCTTTCCCTGCCAGTTTGTAACATTCCAGAATGGCCAAAATAATCCACCTGGAAATGGTTTGTTTTGTTATAGGTAGTCCCAACTTGTGACCCAAGTATCCTACAAACAGTTGGTCTGCATGCCTGATCCTAGCCATTCTGCTGATGTAAAAGCTGAGAGCTCGCCTTGAGTCCAGCCTCTGTAGCCTTTCTTCCTCTTTCCCCGGATGGGGAGGAGGGTAGAACGAAGGTAAGGTAATTTTCTGAGTAATATGAAATTCAGAAACCACCTTTGGGAGGAAATTAGGCTTCACCTGTAGGACAACTTTGTCCTTGTGGAAAATCGTATGTGGGGGTTTACAGGAGAGAGCTTGTAGTTCGCTCACCCTCCTAGCAGATGTTAGAGCTACCAATAGGACAGTTTTAAGCGTGAGAAATCTCAGCGAACAAGAGTGAAGTGGTTCGAATGGAGTGCCCATTAGGAAGTTTAAGACTAAATTTAAGTCCCATAAGGGAACCTGGAATGGTTTTGGAGGATAAACATTAGTTAATCCCTTGAGAAATTGTATCACTAGAGGTAGTTTGAAATATGATGGGTCCTCCGCAGTGCGCTTGAAGATAGAACGCGCTGCGAGATAGTCTTTTACAGTGCCAACTTGAAGGCCTGAGTTTGCCAAGTAGAGTAGAAACGATAACACCGTTGGTGTACCACATGAAAAAGGGTCGATATTCTCTTCCCTACACCAGCTGCAAAATATGTTCCAACGGCAGCGGTATAAAGACTTTGTTGCTGGCCTTCTGGCCGAAAGCAACACCTCCATGACGTCATCAGGGAGATCCCAATCCTTGTACCTCACCCTTTCAGAAGCCAAGCGTGAAGGTTGAGGGTTCTGGTGTCTGGATGGAGAACCTGACCTCCCTTCTGCGAGAGAAGATTCTCTTTGAGTGGAAGACGGATTGGAGGGCAGATGGACATATCTAGAAGGTCCGGGTACCACGTTCTCCTGGCCCAGTCTGGGGCAATTAGGGTCATGGTTTTCCGGAATCTTCTCAACCTCAAGATCATTTGAGGAATAACAGGGACTGGTGGGAACGCATAAAGGAGTGGAAACTCCCAGTCCACTACGAACGTGTCTCCTAGAGCTCCTCTCGGGGGAAATTCCCTTGAACAGAACAGATCGCACTTCCTGTTGGTGCTTGTGGCGAACAGATCCACCTGAGGGTTTCCCCAAAGGACGAAGATCTCTTGAAGGACTTCCTGAGCTAGCTCCCACTCGTGGGAGACTGTGCTCTGCCTGCTCAGAGCGTCCGCTGTCAAGTTCTTCTCTCCGGCTAGGTGGACTGCCGATAGAGAGATTCCTTCCCGAATTGCCCAAAACCAGAGCTGCATTGCCTCTTTGCACAGTGGCAGTGATCCTACGCCTCCTCTTTTGTTGAGGTAGTGCATGGCCACCGTGTTGTCCGTCTTTATCAGGACATTTCTCCCCTGTACTGATGGCAGGAAAGCTTTCAGCTCTAGTCTGATCGTTCTCAGCTCCAATAGGTTGATGTATAGTCTGGACTCCGATGGAGACTGACCACCGCTGATGGTCAAGTCGTTGGCATGGGCTCCCCACCCCGTGAGTGAGGCGTCTGTGACTACCGTTATCTCCGGCCAAAACAGTTCTCCTTTCAAGATGTTCTCTGGATAGGCCCACCATTGAAGGTTGCGGACTACTTTGTCCGGAATCCGGAGGAGATCTGTCATTCTCCCTGAGAATTGTGACCACTGAGGTCTCAGTGCCCACTGAAGAGATCTCATTCTCAGGCGAGCCTCTGGCACAAGGAAGATGCAGGATGCCATGAGGCCTAGCAACCTCAAAAAGTCGAAGGCTGGGAGACGTTGGGCATTTTGAAACTTGTTGGCCATCTGCAGAATATCTTGAGCCCTCACCTCTGGTGGCAAGGCTTTTCCCAGGGAAGTGTCCAGGACCGCTCCAATGAACTGGAGTCTCTGTGATGGTATCATCTTTGACTTCTTTAAATTGAGGGAGAAGCCCAGTTTGTGAAGGAAGTGGCAGACATAATCTAGCTGGACCTGGATCAGTCAATCGTCCAGGTAGGGGTAGACGTGGATCCCTTCCCTCCTTAGACTCGCAGCCACTGCTAACATTAGCTTGGTGAAGACCCTCGGGGCAGAGGTCAGCCCAAATGGCAGAACTCGAAATTGATAATGAGAGTCGCCAATTGCGAACCTCAGGTATTTCCTGTGTTTGAGATGGATTGGCACATGGAAATAAGCATCCTGAAGGTCCAGAGATACCAGCCAGTCCTGGAGCTGGAGGGCCTGAAGGATCTGAGAGAGTGTTACCATCTTGAACTTGTCCTTCCTGAGGAACTTGTTCAATTCTCGTAAGTCCAGGATGGGTCTCAGTCCTCCGTCCTTCTTTGGTATGAGAAAGTAGGGGGAGTACCAGCCCTTGTTCCTGTCCGCTACAGGTACCGGTTCTATGGCACCTTTCTCTAGCAGGTCTATAATTTCCTGCAAGAGGAGCTGATCTGAAACTTTTAGAGAGCTGTTCTCCGGTGGATGACTCTGAGGGATGTGTAGAAAGGGTAGGCAGTAACCCTGGGCAACTGTCTCCAATGCCCAAGCATCTGATGTTATAGCCTGCCATTCCGTCAGATGGTGAGTTAACCTGCCCCCTACAGGTGTTTTGTGTGGAAAGACCTCAGAGTGGTTTGGGGGCGGCTGATGCAGATGCCTAGGGTAAAGAGGCACCTGCTGCTGCTGCGGCCTTAGTACCTTTGACCCGTCCACCTCAGGTCGATCTCCTTTGGCCTCTTTGAGCCGGCTGTCCTCTGCCTTTCCCGAATGCGGAATAATAGCGAAAGGACTTTCCTCTCCCAGAGGTTCCTGAGGGGTGAAAAGGAGTTTGGCGGATAGCAGCTCCTAAAGATTTTGCTGCTGCTTTAGAAGTCTGCAACTTCTCCAGACTGTCATCAGCCTTTTTTCCGAATAATGAAGAGCCGTCAAAGGGCATATTCAAAAGTCTGGCCTGTACATCTGGAGCAAAGCCATACTTTCGCAACCACGCATGCCTGCGGATTGTTGTACTTGCCGCCATGGCCCTGCTGATACTGTCAGCGGAATCAATGCCAGTTTGAAGTGATTCGCACATGGCATCTTTGCCATCTTTAATAATGTTAAGGAAGGCTTCCTTTTCCTCTCCTTCGGGTATGCAGTCAGCCGCTGATGAAGCACACTCCCAAAGTGTGTGACTGAACCTGGCGAGCGTACAGGTGGCGTTGATGGACTTCAACGCCATACTACAAGCAGAGAAGACTTTCTTTGCCATAGAATCGTACCTCTTGTCATCTCTATCCTGTGGGACAGTAGGGTAAGCGGTCCTACTGCTAGATGAAGTTGCCGCTTGGACCACCAGGCTCTCTGGAGTCTGGTGTTTTGATAAGTATTCAGGGTCAGCAGCCGCTACCCTATACTTGGCTGACAATCTTTTATTGACCGCAGGGATAACTTCAGGAGTTTCCCAATTAGATGTAATTTTCCTTTGTAAGGCTGCATGGGAGGGGACCACAGGGTTCTCCTGTGGCCTTTTGTCTAATATGTCTGTCAGGTCATCCTGTTGAAAAACAGGCGAAGGCGCAAACCAACCCATAAATTCAATAATTCTTGCCATAAGGGTTCTATAGGGTGTTTCGGCATGTTCCACTGGGTCTGGCTTAACAAATTCCACTTCTGGGGAAGTGTCCAGCCCATTTGCCTCATGTAGTGACTCCTGTAGGTCCTTCAACCTTCTTTCCTCAGAGGTGAAATCCTCTGAAATAGGCAGTGTGGTCCTCTGCAACCCAAATGTTTCCTGGTCAGAATCTTCCCCCTCTTCATAAATTGAAGATAGTCCCGGGTACTCTGACCTCTGAAATGGTGTAAAACCCATCTCTAAGGCAGAAGGAGCCATTATTGGGCGAGACAACGTCAATGTCGTCGACGCCGATGTGACAGGCTTCGAAGGCACCGAGAACAGCGTCGAGAAAACTGGAAGAGGTTTTGAAAAACTCAAAAGGATCGGGATCCTACTTGAGGACATCGACGACGGTCTCGGCGTCGTGCCGGAGGCCCTTGGAATCACCATTGGCTGTGGAGTAGCCTTGGTCTTCGAAGGGATTGTGTCCTCCGACGTATTCCTCATCTTAGATATCTCCTTCCAGCTCTGCTGGCCTCGGAAAATGTTTTCTCTCTAGAGGGCGCTGCGCGTCGACGTCCTCCGAGTCGATGTCCCTCGACAGCCGCCGTATCGACGTCGACGTCATCCTGCCCATAAAGGCCGCGCGCAGCGTCCGTTGTTCAGTTCCGTTTTTCCGCGCTTACTCGGTGCCTCGGAATACCGTTGCTCAGTTCTTGTCAGATTAATCCTATTTACTTTGAGTTATTTGATCCGTACTCGATGGCTTCCTCGTCGGAACCGACAACTCCTCGATCCGGCTTCAAAAAATGCCAAGATTGTGGGAAAAAGATGTCGCTGACTGACCCTCACAGAGTTTGTCTGTGGTGTTTGGGAGCTGAACACCATTGTTCGGAATGCGAGGACTGTATGTCCATGACGGCTAAGGCCCTGAAGGAGCGTAGGGGGAAGCTGGAGAAAGGTAAGACTTTTAAAGCTTCTTCTTCGTCGACGAAGTCGAGACACTCGTCTCCTCGTCACCATTCGCGCTCCAGATCTCGGAGTGGGCCTCATCACTCCTCGAGATCGAAGCACTTGAAGAGGAGACGTCGAAGATCCCCTTCTCCGTCTTCCTCTTCCTCTGTTTCGCCAAAAAGAATCCCTTGCCCCACGAAACATAGTTCCCGGGCTGAATGGGAGGAATTCCGCAAAAATATGATGAGCGTCTTCGAGAAAGCGGCCTCGACCCCCTCGAAGACTGCCGAGAGCGATGCTCTGGTCGAAAGACCCGAAGGTCAAAAACGCCGCGAGTCGCAGTACCCGGCGAAGGAAACCTCTCGAGTGCGTCTCGAACCCTCGAGTAGGACTATGACCTCCAAACCTTCCTCGAAGGTTCCGTCGACGCCGGTTCCGTCGAGGTCGATGTCTTCGACGCCGTTGTCGAAGGGACCTTCGACACACGGGTCTGTCGACTCGACGCCAGCATCGACGCCAAGAAAAGTCACGGTTCCGACACACCCAGTGACTATCCCCAGGTCCTCGACGTCGATGGCTTCAAGATTGTCGAGTAGAATTCCAATTCTGTCCAGGTCTTCGAAGCCTCCGACTTTGTTTTCGACGCCACGCTCGAAGCCTTCGACGTCGACGACATTGACGTTTTCGAGGCCGATAATGACAAGTTCGGCTCCCTCTGCCTTGGAAATGGGATTTACTCCCTTTATGAGTTCAGAACAATTGAGAACTATGTCCTCAATTTTGGAAGAGGGTGAATTGTCTGAACAGGAAGACACATTTGAGTTGCAGGGACCTGTAACCCCAATTAGAGAGGAAATTTCCTCTGAAGAACGCAGGTTAAAGGATCTTCATGATTCCTTACATGAGGCAAGTGGGTTAGACACTTCCCCTGAGGTGGAGTTTGCTAGGCCAGACCCGGGGGAGCATGCTGAAACCCCCTATAGAGCCTTAATGGCCAGGATCACAGAGTTCATGGGGTGGTCTGCACCTTCAGAATCTTTCCAACAAGATGACCTCACGGATATTCTTGACAAAGGCCCACAGGAGGATACTGTGGTGCCTTTTCATAAAGCTCTTCAGAGGAAGATCATGACAAACTGGGAAACCCCAGATGTAGTACCAGCAGTAAATAAAAAACTGTCTACAAAGTACAGGGTATCTTCTACAGACCCGGAGTTTTTGTCTAAACACCCATCCCCAGAAAGTCTGGTGGTACAGGCAGCATCCTCTACCGATGTCAAAACGGCTTATCCTACCGTCCCACAGGACAGGGACGATAAAAAATATGATGCTATGGCAAAGAAAGTCTTTTCAGCATGTAGCATGGCGTTAAAATCTGTTAATGCTACTTGCACCCTTGCTAGGTTCAGCCATACACTTTGGGAGTGTGCTTCTACAGCGGCTGACTGCATCCCGGAGGGAGAAGAAAGGGATGCGTTCCTGAATATTATACAGGACGGTAAAGACGCTATGTGCGAATCCCTCCAGACGGGCATTGATTCGGCTGACAGTATCAGCAGAGCAATGGCGGCAAGTACATCAACCAGGAGATTCGCTTGGTTGAGAAAGTCTGGTTTTGCCCCAGATGTGCAAGCCAGGCTCTTGAGCATGCCATTCGATGGCTCTTCTTTGTTCGGGAAAAAGGCGGATGACAGTTTAGAGAAACTGCAAACTTCAAAAGCAGCAGCAAAATCCCTAGGAGCTGCAATCCGTCAGACTCCTTTTCGTCCCACAGGAACCTCTGCGAGGGGCAAGTCCTTTCGCTTCTACTCGGCATTCGGAAGAGGTAGAGGACGACCGGCTCAAAGGGGACAAAGAAGAACTACCCGAGGTGGACGGGGTAGATATTCAAAAGCCGCAGCAACAGCAGGTGCCTCTTTACCATCGGCATCTGCATCAGCCGCCCCAAAACCACTCTGAGGACTTCCCTCACAGGACACCTGTAGGAGGCAGGTTGACTCAACATCTGGCGGTATGGCAGGCTATCACGTCAGATGCTTGGGCATTGGAAACAGTTGCCCAAGGTTACTGCCTGCCTTTCCTACGTATACCTCAGAGTCATCCACCGGGGATCAGCTCTCAGAAATCTCCAGATCCGCTCCTCTTACAGGAAATTTTGGACCTGCTAGAGAAAGGTGCTATAGAACCGGTACCTGTAGCGGAGAGGAACAAGGGCTGGTACTCCCCTTACTTTCTCATTCCAAAGAAAGACGGAGGACTGAGACCCATCTTGGACTTGCGAGAATTGAACAAATTCCTCAGGAAAGACAAATTCAAGATGGTCACTCTTTCTCAGATCCTCCAGGCCCTTCAGTTCCAGGACTGGTTGGTATCTCTAGACCTTCAGGACGCTTATTTCCATGTGCCTATCCATCTCAAACACAGGAAATACCTGAGGTTCGCAATTGGCAACTCTCACTATCAATTTCGAGTGCTGCCATTTGGGCTGACCTCCGCCCCGAGGGTCTTCACCAAGTTAATGTCGGTAGTGGCTGCAAGTCTAAGGAGGGAAGGGATTCACGTCTACCCCTACCTGGACGATTGGTTCATCAGGGCTGTCTCTTCGGAACAAGCTCAGATCCAGCTAAATCACGTGTGCCACTTCCTTCACAGACTGGGCTTCTCCCTCAATTTAAAGAAGTCACAAATGATACCATCGCAGAGACTCCAGTTCATAGGAGCGATCCTGGACACTTCCCTGGGAAAAGCCTCGCCACCAGAGGTGAGGGCTCAAGATATTCTACAGATGGTTACAAAGTTCCAACATGCCCAACGTCTCCCAGCCTTCGACTTGTTGAGGTTGCTAGGCCTCATGGCATCCTGCATTTTCCTAGTGCCAGAGGCTCGCCTGAGAATGAGATCCCTCCAGTGGGCACTGAGGACTCAGTGGTCACAATTCTCAGGGAGAATGACAGATCTTCTTCAGGTTCCCGGCAGGGTGGCTCGAGACCTTCAGTGGTGTGGGCCTGTCAGGAGAACATTCTGAAAGGAGAACAGTTTTGGCAACCCTGGCCGGAGATAACAGTAGTCACGGATGCCTCACTCACGGGGTGGGGAGCCAACGACTTGACCATCAGCGGTCGTTGGTCTCCATCGGAGTCCAGACTACATATCAACCTGTTAGAGCTGAGAGCCATCAGACTTGCGCTGAAGGCGTTCCTGCCAGCTGTACAAGGGAAGAACGTCCTGATAATGACGGACAACACGGTGGCCATGCATTACCTCAACAAAAGTGGAGGCGTAGGATCACTACCCCTGTGCAGAGAGGCGATGCAGCTCTGGTTTTGGGCAATCCGAGAAGGAATCTTTCTATCGGCAGTGCACCTAGCCGGAGAGAAGAACTTGACAGCGGACGCTCTGAGCAGGCAGAACACAGTCTCCCACGAGTGGGAGCTAGCTCAGGAAGTCCCTCAAGAGATCTTCGCCCTTTGGGGAACCCCTCAGGTAGATCTGTTCGCCACCAGCCTAAACAGGAAATGCAACCTGTTCTGCTCAAGGGAATTTCCCCCGAGAGGAGCTCTGGGAGACGTGTTCATAGTGGACTGGGAGTTTCCGCTTCTGTACGCGTTCCCACCGGTCCCTGTCATTCCTCAAATGATCAGGAGGTTGAGAAGATTCCGGCGAACCATGATCCTAATTTCCCCGGATTGGGCCAGGAGAACGTGGTACCCGGACCTTCTAGACTTGTCCATCTGCCCTCCAATTCGACTTCCACTCAGAGAGAACCTACTCTCACAGAAGGGAGGTCAGGTTCTCCATCCAGACATCAAAACCCTCAACCTTCACGCTTGGCTTCTGAAAGGCTGAGGTACAAGGATTGGGACCTCCCTGATGATGTTATGGAGGTGTTGCTTTCGGCAAGGAGGCCAGCAACAAAGTCTTTATACCGCTGCCGTTGGAATAGATTTTGCAGCTGGTGTAGAGAACAGAATATCGACCCTTTTTCATGTGGTACACCAAGGGTTTTGTCCTTCCTACTATATTTGGAAAATTCAGGCCTTCAAGTTGGCACCATTAGGGCTATCTCGCAGCGCTATCCATCTTTAAGCGTACTGCGGAAGAACCATCCTATTTCAAATTACCCTTGGTAATACAGTTTCTAAAGGGGCTAACCAATGTTTATTCCCCAAGACCATTCCAAGTTCCCCTATGGGATTTAAACTTAGTACTAACTTTCCTGATGGGCACACCTTTCGAACCTCTCCATTCTTGTTCGTTAAGATTCCTTACCCTTAAAACTGTTTTATTAATAGCACTTACATCTGCTAGAAGGGTGAGCAAATTACAAGCTCTTTCTTGTAAACCCCCTCACACAATATTTCACAAAGACAAAGTTGTCCTGCAAGTGAAGCCTAATTTCCTCCCAAAGGTGGTTTCTGAATTCCATATCACTCAGAAGATTACCCTACCATCTTTCTATCCTCCTCCTCACCCGGGGAAAGAGGAAGAGAGGTTACACAGGCTAGACCCTAGGAGGGCTTTAAGTTTTTACATCAGTAGACTAGCCAGGATAAGACAGGCAGACCAGCTGTTTGTAGGTTACGCAGGTCACAAGCTGGGGTTACCAATAACTAAGCAGACCATTTCCAGATGGATCATTCTAGCCATTCTGGAATGTTATAAACTGGCAGGGAAAGAGCCCCCTCAAAACCTTAGGGCTAATTCGACCAGAGGTATTGCAGCTTCATCGGCCCTCAAAAAAGGCGTGCCGGTTAAAGACATCTGTGCGGCCGCTACATGGTCGCCTGTCCATACCTTTACACATTTTTACAATTTGGATTCCTCCTCCAGCCAAGAGACTAGGTTTGGAAGGGCTGTACTGCATTCTATTCATCAATAGAAGACAGCATGAAGTGCTCCCTCCTCCGATAATAGAATACTGCTATGGGAGCCTATCTAAGATGAGGAATACGTCGGAGGACACAATCCCTTCGAAGAACAAGTTACTTCTTACCTTGTAACGTTCTTTCGACGGGATGTTCCTCCGACGTATTCCTCATCGACCCTCCCATCCATCCCCGCAGTTCTACTTCCCTTGTTGTTGCAGCTTACGCTCCTTCAGGGTGATTAGTTTAGTCCAGAAAGTATTATTGTGGGCTACAAAACAGAACTGAGCAACGGACGCTGCGCGCGCCCTTTATAGGCAGGATGACGTCGATACGGCGGCTGTCGAGGGACATCGACTCGGAGGACGTCGACGCGCAGCGCCCTCTAGAGAGAAAAATTTTTCCGAGGCCAGCAGAGCTGGAAGGAGATATCTAAGATGAGGAATATGTCAGAGGAACATCCCGTCGAAAGAACGTTACAAGGTAAGAAGTAACTTGTTCTTCTCTTTCATCGGCGTCGAGTCGATCGACCGATGCGTCGAAGAACCCTTCGACAACGGCGTTGATGGCGCCGATCCATGCGTCGAAGGAATCTTCGACGACGGCGTCGAAGATGGTGCCTTCTTACCCGATGGCTCGTGGCGCTCTCGGGTGGAATGTTTCGCCGGGTGCCGCGACTCGCGGCGTTTTGATTTTTTAGGTTTTTCACCCGGGGTATCACCCTCAGCTGTCTTCGAGGGGGTCGAGGCCGCTTTCTCGAAGACGCTTAACATTTTCTTTCTGAATTCCTCCCACTCAGCCTGAGAGCTGTGTTTTGTGGGACAGGAGACCCTTTCTGGGGAAACAGAAGACGACGAGGAAGGGGATCTTCGACGTCTCTTTTTTGAGTGTCTTGATCTCGACGAATGGTGGGAGCTACTTCGAGATCTAGAATGGGCATGTTTTCGACGGCGAGGAGACGAATGCCTCGACTCAGCCGAAGAAACCTTCGAGGAGGTTTTGACTGATTTACCTCTCTCGAGCTTCCCCTTGCGCTCCTTCAAGGCTTTCGCCGTAATGGACATGCAGTCCTCACACTCCGAACAATGGTGCTTGGCTTCCAAGCACCACAAGCAGATCCCGTGTGGATCCTTTATCGACATTTTTTTACTGCAGTTTCGACATTTCTTGAAGCCGGATCGCGGCATCGTCGGTTCCGATGAAGATGCCATCGAGAACGAGTTGGTATTTATTCGAGTAGATATAGAGGGTTATCCTGACTGAACTGAGCAACGATGTTCCGAGGCCCCACGAAACGCGGAAAAATGGAACTGAGCAACGGACGCAGCGCGTGGCTATTTATGGGCATGGTGACGTCGGCGCCGATACAGTGGCCGTCGAGGGTCATCGACTCGGCGGACGTCGACGCGCAGCAACCTCTACAGAAAAAATGTCCGAGGCCAGCAAGCTGGAAACATATTATCAAAGATAAGGAATACGTCGGAGGACAGAATCCCTTCGAAATGGAGTTACAGGTAAGAAACTACTCCCATCTCACCTCCTCCGGGCCCATATCTTCCAAGAGGTCCGCAAAGATCTTCTGAACCTTCGCCTTTAAGTCTCTATCTGACACTGTGTCGGGCTGGTTTTGGACCCGGATAGTAATCCTCCTTGACCTACTCTCAAGTCCTCCATTTACAATTCAAGGTTTTTGCGTAGCGACATTCAGACGTTCTATGCCCTCACTATGTTCTGTTGTGTCCTTTTACTCCTCCTGGAGACCCCTTTTGAGGTATTCTGTCCTTTTCCCTAGTTGACCCACTTCTTGTCTCCCAATGCCATTTTGAGATCTGTTCTCATTAATTGAAACTGTTCTTGGAAGGCATTAATGAATGTTGTCTGCAGGCTCATCAGGTCGCTGTGTAAGTCTTTCCGGCATAGAGGTTCACCTGCCAACCTTGTTTCGAGGCCATTGCTTTGGCCTTTCAAATTTGTCTAGCTCCCCTGGGTCACCGGCTGCTAATAGTCCTCTGCAGTGGGGGTCCGCTCCCCCTCCTCTCCCCGATCAAACTTCTCAGATGTCCCGGGGTGCTGTTCCACTCATTTTGACCATTGGTGTAGGGGAAGGATTGTCAGGGGTTCGCCTGCCAGTGACACCAGCTCTTTCTCTCCCAACGAATGCAGACTCCTCGGTCCCTCTGGAGCCGCTGGTTATAGCTTTCTTAGGAGCCCCCCTGGCAGGTCAGGGGCTTCACTAGCCACATGTTGCAACCTTCTGGTACCCTGCCATGTGGGGGAAAAACAGCATGCTGTATCCTTCTGATCCCCTGCCCAGTAGGGGACAATCTTGCTCGCCAATTTGGGGTTCGGGCCCGGTCCCTCGTGCTCCTGATGCTCCCTCCTCACATTTAGCTGTTAGGACTCAGCGATTGTCCTGTCCTCCGGGGTGTGCCTGATGCTCCGCGAGAACCGGGCTCCTTCTGAGTACACCGCTGTGTCCCTAGCCCTTCTCCTGCTGCTGGGCTCCGCATTCGTCCTCTCTACCTGCCCTGCAAAGGTGCCCCTCTCAGCGCTTCCGTGAAGCATGTGCACCTGTCCTCTCCCCCATACAGGGACCTCCTGAAGACACCCAGAGATGAACGGCAGCTGCTCTTCCTTGTTGCTGCATGGCGTACCTAGCGGCTGCAGGATCTTTTTACTTCTCTGCAGCTGCACAGGGTCAGGTTCTGTCAGGCTTGGGTTGCGGTTGCTTCGCGTCCCACATCCCTGGGCCGAACTGCAGTTCGCTGGGGTCCCCCTTCGGCCGCGCCTCTATTGTCACTCGGTGCACCTCAATTGTCATTCGGCGCACCTCACAGCCCGCTCCCTGGTGTGCGCTGCGGAAGCAACGATCTGCCCTGCCTCCGCCTCAGTGTTCGGTATTCCAGCTACGGCTGTACTGAGCGCCCCCCTCCACCTTCAATCTGGGGTCAATTATTCCCTTTTGCGATTTTCAACTCGCGGCCCATGTAATTATGATTATAGTTAGTTATTTATAACAAGCTTAATTCACAGAGTTTTCTAAGCGCGGATCCGGGGATCCTACCTGTGTCGCTCTGCGTCGTTTTGCTGCCAAGGCGAGCGCGTTGCCCCTGAGCTATCTTCCCGAGACTATAGTTTTCTTGGGTTGTTGGGAAGGTCACTATACAACTGCAGGCTTGCGGAGCAGCTGCCGGTACATCTATTCGATGCCGCCGGCCATCTTGAAGTCCAGTATCACCCACTTCTTGCACCTCACAAGCATTCTCAAGTTAGAAGCCAATCCATGATAGCATTCTTCTCATCATACAGACTGAGCAGAACTTTGGGCAATCTTGGATGAAAAGAGGACCTAGAACCATTACCATATCCCCTGGAGTTACCTGATGGTGCCTGCAGCCTGGCAAGCTCCAGCTGGTGATCCCTCTCCTTTTGCCTTTCAACCCATTCAAATTCTAATCTGGCCATATTGTACTCAAGCTCCTTCTGCCCGAGTTTGAGCTTCTCCTTCTTCAACTCCCACAATACCTCAGGCTCAGTATTTGTAAGAGACAAATTAGTGGAACCATCCTCCTCCCCTCCCTGTTCTACAGTGGCAATGGTGGCCAATGCATTAGTGCTCCTGGGCCTGAACCCAGCATCACTACTGTCACCATTCTCTGGAAGAGGCACTATCCTATTCCTTACATTATCAAGAGAGCAAAGCCTCTGTCAACACATAATTTATTTAACTGATCAACTTTGTAAGTGCTCAGAGTAGCAATAAAGACTGTTTCCATTATATATTTACAGAAGTTGACTTGATTCTACTAGATAAGTCAAATTACAGTGTTCTGTGCAAGTATAACCGATTACTACACCAGTGGACAGCTCACAACCTTATCCTCACCGCTGTAAACCATTTTGTTAGACTGGATTTCTATACTCTGGCCTGGTGGACAGATGTACAGGAGGCCAACCTATTTAGTGAACAGGGACAACTCTGGGAGCTGTAGCCAACCCAATCAAGATAGCATGGAGAGTGGTCAAGGCTGAGTCTCAGGAAGGAGTGAGTGTCATGATCTCTGCTTCCAAAAGGTCAGGGTTTTCCCAACTCCCTTGGAAGCAGATCCATAACCCAGGTTCCGAGTGCCAACCAGTCCCAATTGGGACCTTTTGGACCCAGTCCTGGCGCCAGTGGCACCAGGCTCATAAATATGCCCAGTCCCAGCGCTGGAAGCGCCGGGCTCATAATGCTTGGGTGGACTTACCTGCAGCAGACCATGCTGCTTACTTGCCTGCCAGTTGAGCCTCTGATCCTCTTCTGTTTGGCACTACTTTTCCTGTTGGGTGGGGCAGGAGCCACTCCCTAGATTCAGAACACTGGAACTCTTCTGGAAAGCAGGAACTCTTTTCTTACCGAGGCGTGGCTGTGGAAGGAGACACCTAAGCACTACAGGAGGCTATTTAAACCACACCCGATGGATGAATCTTGCTTTGCGTTATTCTGCATCCTCTGCAGCAGAACGCTCATCGTGTCTTCTGCATCTGATCCTGGGCCTAAGGAAAAAGGCTTACCATCCTGAATCCCGTCTTCAGCAACACCTATAAAGACAAGAAAGAACAGGTTAGCATTACGGTCTTCAGTGACAGCTCTTCACTTACCTGGTCCATCGGCTGTCACCAACGCCTCGCGCTGCATTCCGGCATCTGAAAGACAAAGGCTTACCTACTCTTCGTGCGCTCCGGAGGTCTTCACACTGCATTCCGGCATCTGAAAGACAAAAGCTTACCAACTCTTCGCACGCTCCGGAGGCCTTCGGCGCTGCATCCCGCATCTGAAAGACAAAACAAGGTGCGTTTAAAGACATTGGGGAACTTTAATACTCACGTGCCATTACTCCTTTCCACATCTAACCCAGTGGGTATTCCGGCACCCTGCAGCCGCTCCGAACTTGTACCTGCAAAATAAAAGGACAGTTAGAGCGCATCGTGAAGCAGGCAACAAGCGCTTACTTACGTGCTTACAGACGCTTCTATTCATCACACGGGCTCCATCTTCAACTCACTTCAGCCCGTCATCCGCCATCGCCGGAACCCTGCAAAACAAGAAACATCATTACTAAAGACTTTAAAGACATTAGAATTACTCGAAACTTACCGTTCGTGCAGTAAACGACGGACAGCAGTCCTCTGAAGTCAAGAGGCCTGCTCCCCTTATCCAGTGAAGAAACTGGTTACAGCACCCTGCCCCGAGGCAGATGGAGAGCACGGCGTTCCCTTACCTAAGGTGAGAGCGTTAACCTTTGGGGTTCTACAGGAGAAGAGAAAGGGAAGAAGAGAGAGACATTCAATAACCCAGTTCCTTAATCCCATATTTTCTATCTGCAGACATCTTACCCTTCAAGTCAGACATACAGTGCACAGAGGTCCAGCCCAAAGAGCCAGCCGTGTGTTACACATCACCTTTGCAGATACGGTATACGCCCAGTCAAGACCGGCGCCTCTACGGGAATCAGGTGAGCGTTACAGAAGGCAAAGCCTACCACAAAACTCCCGTCCAGGCGCTATGGAAACCTCGGATACAGACCAGCTGGGGAACTAAGGGCAGAAGTGCATGCAGCCCGTCAGGAAACGAACGCTCTAAGAAGGGAACTGATTGTTTCCAAGGAGCGAACAGATGATCTCGCTAGACAATTGCTACAGTCACAAGCCGGACAGACCCCGTTACCCGCATCTGGGGGTAATCTTCCTTCTACATCCTCTATGAATCCAGTGCAGATCAACCTACCTGGGAATGTACCTCTGGCTCCGCCCGAACGTTTTTCTGGTGACCCAAAGAGGTTTGCAGTATTTATCAATCAGTGCCGGTTGCATTTCTTATGCCGGCCAGCAGCCTTTCCAACTGATCAAGCTAAAGTAGCTTTCGTGCTTTCGTACCTTAGTGGCAATGCGGCAGACTGGTCGATCCCTCTAGTAAACCAAGATGATCCGGTCCTCCATGATTTTCAAGCTTTTCAGCTCAGTATGGAAAAACTGTTCGCAAGACATTCACAGGGGCAGGCCTTGGACAATGAGCTTCTTTCGTTGCGACAAGGTAATCAAGACCTTTTGGCTTATATTGCGTCTTTCAACAGACTGATAGTGGAAACTCAATGGCCTGAGGACAAAAGGATTACGCTGTTTTATAGAGGTCTACGTGGAGAGCTCAAAGATGTGTTAGCCCAAGTAGTGAATCCCCCACAAGATTGTTCGGACTATATAGACTTAGTCGTTCAAATAGATCACAGACTGCAGAACAGGAAGGCCGATCGTTCCAAGTTTGATGCTCGAGTATTTTCCAAACCGCCAACTCCTTCCAAAGGAGTAGACCCCGGGGAACCCATGCAAATAGGGGGTCTGAAAGGTCCTCTAACACAAAAGGAGCGGGAAAGGAGAAAACAGTTGCAATTATGCCTCTATTGCGGAAACTCAGGGCACTTTCTTCGAGACTGTCCGGTGAAACCTGCCAAGAAGGCAGTAGGAGCTGCAGTTACCAAAGTTACAAACTCTGAGCAGGTTAACGACCTCGCCCGACAAGAATAGAGGTCCTCTTGCCGAGCGTGAAAACCAGTTCCGTGACCTCGCATTTCGTGATACCTATGGTCCTCATTAGCCCTGATAATCCGGATCGATTACATGCAATTGAAGCTTACGTCGACAGCGGTGCCATCGGCAATTATTTGGATCATGAAATGGTTTTGAGGATGATTCTAACTCTTCGTCCCAAGGCTGTAAAGGACGTCATTACTACGGTGGATGGTACGGAGATAGCCTCCGGGCCAGTAACGCATACCACTCAAGAGGTGACGCTAGTAAGTCAAGATGGACACCATGAGAAGATCGTGTTCGATGTGATCAAGGCCCCTCAGTTTCAGATTATTCTAGGAATACCTTGGTTAGAGAAACACAATCCTCTGATCGATTGGCGAGCAAGAACGGTCCAGTTTCCAGAATGTGTCTCTACTTGTCACCCTCCACCTGGTGTTGCACTGGCAGCAATTTCTTCAGAGACTCCCCAGTTACCTCCCGAATACCTAGAATACCAAGATGTTTTCCGGAAGGATCAGGCTAACTCTCTACCTCCTCATAGGTCTTATGACTGCCAGATAGACCTGATACCTGGATCTACTCCTCCTTGTAGTAGAATTTATGCCCTCACCGAGCCTGAGAACCTTCACCTTCGACAATACCTGGATCAATACCTGGCAAATGGGTTTATTCGTCCTTCCAAGTCCCCTGCTTCTTCAGCTTTGTTCTTCGTTCCAAAAAAGGAAGGAGACCTTAGAACTTGTATAGATTATCGCTCCCTGAACCAGATCACCGTTAAGAATAGATATCCGTTACCTTTGATCCCTGAACTCCTGGACCAAGTCAGAAAAGCATGCATATATACAAAGCTGGATCTTAGAGGAGCTTACCACTTGGTACGAGTAAAAGAGGGCGATGAATGGAAGACGGCCTTCCGCACCAAGTATGGACTATTTGAATATCAGGTCATGCCCTTCGGACTTTGCAATGCCCCGGCCGCCTTTCAATATTTTATGAACGATGTCCTCAGAGAGCTCATAGATGTGTGTGTTGTTGTTTACATTGACGACATCCTCGTTTATTCTTCATCGGAATCTGAACATCGGAAACACGTGAAAATGGTCCTCGAAAGATTGCGTCAACACAAACTTTTCGCTAAGTTGGAAAAATGTGTTTTCAACGTGACTGAAGTTGAATTCTTGGGATTCATATTATCACCTGGCGGAGTGCGTATGGATTCAAAGAAGGTCGATGCAGTTCTCAAATGGCCATCACCATCCTCCGTAAAAGGTGTGCAAAGCATGTTAGGCTTCGCTAACTTTTACCACAGGTTTATCCCCGAATTCTCTCGAATAGTCCAGCCCATCACTGCCTTGTTAAAGAAAAACAAACGTTTTGAATGGTCTACCGAGGCGGAACAAGCTTTCCAGGATTTGAAGACTAAATTTATCTCTGCACCAATCTTAAAACACCCTCGCCCCGAACTCCCCTACATCGTGGAAACTGATGCTTCAAGCCTTGCCATGGGGGCAGTTCTATCACAAAAGGACACGGTAACCAATCAGTTGCATCCCGTGGCATTTTGGTCCCGCAAATTCTCGCCTCCTGAAATCAATTACACGATTACTGACAAGGAACTTCTGGCTATCAAGTCTGCCTTTAAGGCTTGGCGGCATTATCTGCTGGGGGCCCGACACACCGTTACTGTGATTACGGATCACCGAAACCTGCAATATTTGAAAACCGCAAAAGCCCAATCCTCTAGACAACTCCGTTGGGCATTATTCTTTGCCGAGTTTGACTTCATAATTACCTATCGACCTGGTACAAAGAACGGTAAAGCTGATGCCCTTTCTCGGATGGGAGTGGAAGAACACTTGATCAACCCTAAACCTGTACCAATCATTCCCGAACAAAGAATTCTGGGTGTAATCGCCACAGAATCCATAGAGGAAGTTAAGGATAAGGCCAGGCAACTTGTAACTCCAGCAGACATACAGAATTGGCATCTGTAGGGAAAGGACTTTACGGTGAAGGACAACCTATTATATTTCCAAGAACAGTTATACCTGCCCAGCACAGATTTACAGAAAAAAGTAATCTCTTGTTATCACGATTCTTTAATGGAAGGACATCCCGGTATGGCCAAGACCTCAGAAAAGATCAAGCGCTACTTCTGGTGGCCGTCTTGGAAAAAAGATATTAGAGAATTTATAATGTCCTGTGGAGTATGCGCCCAAAACAAGAGTTAAAAGGAAAGACCAGCAGGCCTCTTACGCCCTATTGACATCCCACCTCGCCCTTGGCATACGCTTTCTATGGACTTCATCACCGATCTACCTCCATGCTCCGGATACAATACGATTCTAGTAATCGTGGACTTATTCTCCAAGATGGCGCATTTCATTCCGCTCAAAGGCTTGCCAACAGCAGCAACTCTGGCCCGAGAATTTCTCGAAAACATCGTCCGACTGCACGGTTTTCCTTCGGTTCTAATTTCGGATCGAGGTAGTCAATTTATTTCTCATTTTTGGCGAAGTTGCTGTCGGTCGGCTCAAATTGATGTGAGACTATCGACCAGTCACCACCCTCAGACCGACGGACAAACCGAGAGGACCAATCAAACTCTGGAACAGCATTTACGCTGCATGCTGCAACAAACTGAAAAAACTTGGAAAGACATCCTTTGGATAGCCGAATATGCCTACAATAACTCTGTCCATTCAGGAACTGGGAAAACACAGTTTTTTCTTTTGTACGGCAGTCACCCTCGAACCTCGGAGTTGGATCCCCTCCAAGATCTTGAAACACCAGCAGTAGACTACCTGCATTCTACAATCACCCAAGCCTTTAAGGAAGCTGTTTCTCACCTTCAAAGGGCTAAAGAACAATACAAGAAAGGAGCAGATCAACATCGGAAGGAAGCCCCTCAATATCAAGTAGGGGATCAAGTCTGGTTATCCACCAAATATCTACCTCTAAAAGGGCCACGCACCTTCAACCCAAGATACCTTGGTCCCTATTCCATCACTACCATAGTAAACCCAGTAGCGGTCAAGTTGGACTTGCCCCCGCACATGAAGATACATCCGGTCTTCCACGTCTCTCTATTAAAACCCGTGCAACCTCAAACCCGACTAACTAAATCTCCAAAACCTATCCTAGTTGATGGAGAACTCGAGTTTGAAGTCAAAAGCATTCTGGACTCCAAGATCTCCAAATCTAAACTATTTTACCTAATTGACTGGAAAGGCTACGGCCCCCAAGAGAGATCCTGGGAACCTGCTGAATATGTCCACGCTCCTCGCCTAATCAAAAAATTTCACCGAACATTTCCTGACAAGCCAAAACCCCCGGAGAAGCCCGGTTTGGGAGGGGCCTTGAGGGGGGTTACTGTCATGATCTCTGCTTCCAAAAGGTCAGGGTTTTCCCAACTCCCTTGGAAGCAGATCCATAACCCAGGTTCCGAGTGCCAACCAGTCCCAATTGGGACCTTTTGGATCCAGTCCTGGCACCAGTGGCACCAGGCTCATAAATATGCCCAGTCCCAGCGCTGGAAGCGCCGGGCTCATAATGCTTGGGTGGACTTACCTGCAGCAGACCATGCTGCTTACTTGCCTGCCAGTTGAGCCTCTGATCCTCTTCTGTTTGGCACTACTTTTCCTGTTGGGTGGGGCAGGGGCCACTCCCTAGATTCAGAACACTGGAACTCTTCTGGAAAGCAGGAACTCTTTTCTTACCTAGGCGTGGCTGTGGAAGGAGACACCTAAGCACTACAGGAGGCTATTTAAACCACACCCGATGGATGAATCTTGCTTTGCGTTATTCTGCATCCTCTGCAGCAGAACGCTCATCGTGTCTTCTGCATCTGATCCTGGGCCTAAGGAAAAAGGCTTACCATCCTGAATCCCGTCTTCAGCAACACCTATAAAGACAAGAAAGAACAGGTTAGCATTACGGTCTTCAGTGACAGCTCTTCACTTACCTGGTCCATCGGCTGTCACCAACGCCTCGCGCTGCATTCCGGCATCTGAAAGACAAAGGCTTACCTACTCTTCGTGCGCTCCGGAGGTCTTCACACTGCATTCCGGCATCTGAAAGACAAAAGCTTACCAACTCTTCGCACGCTCCGGAGGCCTTCGGCGCTGCATCCCGCATCTGAAAGACAAAACAAGGTGCGTTTAAAGACATTGGGGAACTTTAATACTCACGTGCCATTACTCCTTTCCACATCTAACCCAGTGGGTATTCCGGCACCCTGCATCCGCTCCGAACTTGTACCTGCAAAATAAAAGGACAGTTAGAGCGCATCGTGAAGCAGGCAACAAGCGCTTACTTACGTGCTTACAGGCGCTTCTATTCATCACACGGGCTCCATCTTCAACTCACTTCAGCCCGTCATCCGCCATCGCCGGAACCCTGCAAAACAAGAAACATCATTACTAAAGACTTTAAAGACATTAGAATTACTCGAAACTTACCGTTCGTGCAGTAAACGACGGACAGCAGTCCTCTGAAGTCAAGAGGCCTGCTCCCCTTATCCAGTGAAGAAACTGGTTACAGCACCCTGCCCCGAGGCAGATGGAGAGCACGGCGTTCCCTTACCTAAGGTGAGAGCGTTAACCTTTGGGGTTCTACAGGAGAAGAGAAAGGGAAGAAGAGAGAGACATTCAATAACCCAGTTCCTTAATCCCATATTTTCTATCTGCAGACATCTTACCCTTCAAGTCAGACATACAGTGCACAGAGGTCCAGCCCAAAGAGCCAGCCGTGTGTTACACATCACCTTTGCAGATACGGTATACGCCCAGTCAAGACCGGCGCCTCTACGGGAATCAGGTGAGCGTTACAGTGAGCCTGGTCAAGGGTCCACAATGAGTCCACGAAGTAAGTAATCAAGGATTACAATTAGATTTATGTATGGCCAAGCAAACACTACAAAAATGACAACAAGCCAGTAATATCACACAAACTAATAACAAAATACATATATACAGTTCATGTAGCCAGTACATATATACAGTTCATGTAGCCAGTGCAATAAAACCATTAAACACACCCCCCACAATACTGAACAGAAAGGTATTGGTTAGATTAGCAATGGCAGTCCACAAGAATTCAACCCTAACTTTAGAATCCTAATGGCAGTCCACAAGAATTCAATCCTAACTTTAGAAGTCCAACCCTAAATTGACGGGGGTCTTGTGCCCTGAGAGTTCACAAAGTTCCAAGTAGTTCTGGGAAAAAGTTACGAGAGCTGTCTTGTGGATGGGCCAAGGGTTCCAAACGTCTAGTAAGGATCTATCCTAGTGAATAAAGCTGTCCCCAGCTTTGAGAGAGAGAGAGAGAGAGAGAGAGAGAGAGAGAGAGAGAGAGAAGAAAGAGAGAGAGAGAGAGAGAAGAAAGAGAGAGAGAGAGAGAGAGAGAGAGAGAGAGTGTGTGTGTGTGTGTGTGCAAGCAATGGCAAAGCGAAACTATTGTAAACGTTTTAAAAGTTAGGAAAACTCTTGAAAGGGGAGATGGAGGTTCAGGTAAGTACCACAGTATCTCACCCCATACTCCAGTTTCTCTTGGGACTTGGCAGGTCTTCAGAGGGTCATCAGAGGTCACGTTTCCCGCTGTTTCTTACAGACTTCAGTGCCCAGGAGTTGCAGGCTTGAGTGAATCCCTGTTCGGGCACAGATGCTGGTGCGACCTGTTCCAGATGAAGACTGCAGATCACTCGGGTGCAGGCCTCCTCTCAGCGCACATCTGGATGTGGGACAAGAATGGCGACTGTCACCGTTGCAGAGCGACAGGAGGGGACACAGTTGTTGCGGTCAGAGTCAGCCTCGTATCTCGGGTCCCTTTGGATGCTGGAACGTTGACACTTCGCAGAGACGACTCTTGTAGGACACGCCGGTGGTCCCCAAAGTTCCAAGGTAAAACACGGAACACGAAGTCTGCAACACGTTAGCCCAAACTTCAAGCTGGTTAGCCATTGATTGGCTCAGGGACACCTCCGAAGACTCCCGATCACAGGACACAGAGCAAACTTCTGGAATGGAGGTTCCCTCCACTCCCAAGGTCAAAGGTCCACCGAAGGACTTCTAAATATCACCAGCCAGGCTCAACCGGGACTGCAAAAAACGTTGTTCGCCAGGTCTTCTTAGGAAAGGTCCACAGTCTTCCATGGTCTTCACAGCTGGGCAGGATACTTGTCTCTTTGCAGGATTTCATCAGGATCTTTGAGGCATGGCTGCAGGACTCCCCTTCTTATCAAGAAACTGATGTGAGATAGAAACTCAGCTCACTCAATGTAAGATCTGCACCTCACACGCACCCCAGCAGTGGTCCAATCAGGACCACTGATGGTAAAACTCATACATACACTCTAGACATACAGAAACAGTTTGTGGATTGCGACCAGACAGTACCAGCCCACTTCCTAGGAACACACATGGCTATCCCGGGCAATGCATGACCATAAAAGGATTTTCCTTAACTGGCAGGGCGCTGAAAAAAACAATCTTTATACATGGAGTTTGTAGATTTCAAATCTGCATTCGATTCGGTATCTAGACGTATCTAGATGCCTGTTAATAAGCTTTTACGAACAGATTGCCTAGAGTCAATTGTAACCCTAATATCACCACTACATTGCCATACCACAGTTCAAATTCGTCTCACACTGGAGGGGAAGTTGTCTGACCCTATACAAACATCCTGAGGTCAGAAACAAGGGTGCCTTTTGGCGTCCGCCCTATTCAACTTCTATATATCGGACGTGGGATCTAAGCTAAGAGAAACAAAATCAGACCTCCCTAGACTAGGACAATGGGCAATTGCTTGGTTATTCTATGCGGATGATCTGGTCATTCAATCCAATACATCTAGGGGCCTACAAAAGCTCCTAAATGCATTAGAAAACTACACTGAGGAAAACCATTTATTGATAAACACAGAAAAAACACAAATTATGCAATGTGGTGTGAAAAAAGAAATCTCAATCGTCATTGTGATTGGTCTCTGCACAAAATTAAACTTGAGGTCGTAAATGAATATCGATATTTGGGAATAAATATAAATAATCATTCATCTAATCTTCCATATCATGTAGAAACCAAAAGAAAAATGCTGACTGCTACCTCGCAGGCCAGAATGATCCATAACAGATATGGGAAATTCTCATATTCGCATGTGATTGTCTATTATAATCAGAAAGTAACCCCTGTAGTTTTTTATTGTGCAGAGACCAGACGTAACATCTAAATTGTTCTGGCTCAAATTGTAAGGCTTATTTTGCAAGTCTATTTTGAATTTGCCAAGATCTCAGTCTATGTGTATTTTAAAGTATGAGCTAGGACTAATATCCCTGTATGCAAGGTATGCTTGGAGACTAGTTTCCGTCTATAGAAAATGTTTAATGCAATCAAAATCAGGATCGCTTTTATATATACTCTCACACTATTCGTAAAACTCTGATCATCAATTTGTGAGAACATGGAAACGATTAGCTGTGGATATATTAGAATGTGCAGACATTTTACCTGAATTATTGATTGACAATCCGACCCGTGCCAAACATAAACTTTGGGAATGGGATTGGATCAATACGCAAGAGGTATGCTATAAATACACTACCTGTCAAGTAGTGACCCCAGCTACTTGTCAAAACATCATACCACAGAGTCTGGTGGTGCAAGCAGCAACCGCTACCTCCAAGCAGGCTGCTTATCCGACCATCCCACCAGATCGGGATGATAAGTGTATAGACGCCTGGTCTAGGAAAGTCTTTTCTGCTGGGAGCATGGCTCTCATATAAGCCAACTCGATACGTGCCCTTTCGAAATTCACTTACACTCTATGGGACTGTATATCCATGGCAGCTGAACATATTCCCGAAATGGAGGAAAGAGACGGTTTCTTGGCCATTGTAAAAGATGGCAAAGAGGCCATGTGTGAGTCTCTTCAGTCGGGTTTTGATTCTGCTGACACCATCAGCAGAGCCATGGTGGCAAGCACCGTGATACGCAGATGTGCATGGTTAAGGAAGTCTGGATTTGCACCGGACGTGCAGTCTAGACTCCTTAATATGCCTTTTGACGGGTCTCATCTTTTTGGGAGCAAGGCTGACAAAATCCTTGCGAAGCTGCAGACTTTGAAGGCGGCAGCCAAGACTCTAGGTCATCAGAGTCATCCACTGTGGAGCCATTCTTTAAAGGTTCCAGATCCGTTCCTTGTGCAGGAAATGTTGACCTTGCTAGAGAAAGGTGCTATAGAACAGGTACCTGTAACGGAGAGGAACAAAGAATGGTATTCTCAATATTTTCTAGTCCCCAAGATGGACAGAGAACTGAGACCCATCTTGGACTTGAGATACTTGAACAAGTTCCTCAGGAAGGACAGGTTCTAGATGGTCACACTTTCCCAGATCCTTCAGGCCCTCCAGCTCCAGGATTGGATGGTGTAATTGGACTTTCAGGCTGCTTATTGTCATGTGCCAATCCATCCGCAAGCACAGAAAGTACCTGAGGTTCGCTGTTGGCGGTTCTCATTATCAGTTTTGAGTTCTGCCAATCGGGCTGATCTACGCCAAGGGTTTTCACCAAACTGATGCCGGTGGTGGCAGCGAGTCTCAGGAGAGGGTGGATTCACGTCTACCCCTACTTTGACGGTTGACTGAGCAGGGCTTGTTCTCCCGAACAAGTCCTGGATCATCTCAGCGTGACCTGCCACTCTCTCCACAGACTGGGCTTCTCCCTCAATCACAAGAAGTCCCAAATGATACCATCTCAAAAGCTCCAGTTAATCGGGGTGGTACTGGATACATCCTTTGGAAAGAGCTCACCACCCGAGTTGAGGGCTAGAGACATTCTGCAGATGGTCACCAAATTTCAGAGTGCCCAGCGTCTCCCAGCCTTCCACTTTCTGAGGTTGCTGGGCCTCATGGCATCCTGCATTTTCCTGGTGCCAGAGGCTCATCTGAGAATGAGATCCCTTCAATGGGCTCTCAGGACATAATGGTCTCAATTCTCGGACAACATGTCAGACAAACTACAAGTTCCAAACAGGGTCGCACAGGATCTCCTGTGGTGGGCCTGCGACGACAACAATCTGAAGGGAGAACCTTTTTGGAAACCATGGCCGGAGATACAGTAGTGACGGACCCTTCACCCACGGGGTGGAGAGCCTACGCCAACGATCCAACAATCAGCGGTCGTTGGTCTCCATCAGAGTCCAAACTACATGTCAACCTTTTAGAGCTGAGGACAATCAGACTTGCGCTGAAGGCTTTTCTGCCCTCTGTACGGGCTACAAATGTCCTGATAATGACGGACAATACATTGGCCATCTACTACGTCAACAAGAGAGGAGGTGTAGGGTCACTACCACTGTGCAGAGAGGCAATGCAGCTCTGATTCTGGGCAATATAAGAAGGAATCTCTCTATCGGCAGTCCACCTAGCCGGAGAGGAGAACACGGCGGCAGACTCTCTGAGCAGGCAGAGCACAGTCTCCCATTAGTGGGAACGAGCTCAGGAAGTCCTTCAAGAGATCTTCACCCTTTGAGAAACCCCTCAAGTGGATCTGTTTGCGACCAGTGTCAACCAGAAGTGTGAACTGTACTGCTCCAGGGAATTTCCCCCAAGAGGATCTCCAGGAAATGCTTTTGTAGTGGACTGGGAGTTTCCACTCCTTTATGCATTTCCTCCAGTCCCCGTCATTCCTCATTTCATCAGGAGGTTGAGAAAGTTCGGGAAAACCATGATCCTATTTGCCCCGGATTGAGCCAGGAGGACGTGGTACCCAGACCTTCTGGACATGTCCATCTGCCCTCCAATACGTCTTCCGCAAAGAGAGGGCCTTCTCTCACAAGAGAAGGGTTGGGTTCTCTATCCAGAGGTCAAGACACTCAACCTTCACGCATGGTTTTTGAGAGGCTGAGGTACAAGGATTGGGACCTCCCTTATAACGTAATGGAGATTTTGCTTTCGGCCAGAAGGCCAGCAACAAAGTTTTTGTATCGCTGTCATTGGAACAAATTCTGCAGCTGGTGCAGGGACAAGCATGTGGACCCTTTGCTATGCAAAACACCAGAGGTGTTATCTTTTCTGCTTTACTTGGCCAATCTGGGCTCCATGTGGGGACCATTAAAGGTTATTTGACGGTGCTTTCCATCTTCAAGCTCTCGTCTGAGTAAACTTCATATTTAAAAATACCTTTGGTGATAGAATTTCTAAAGGGACTAACTAATGTGTTCTCTCCATCTCCTTTTCAGGTTCCTGTTTGGGACCTTGAAGTTTCTAATGTGTGCACTATTTGAACTGCTCCATTCATGTCCCTTAAGACTACTAACACTCAAAACCATCTTGTTGGTAGCGCTAACATCAGCCCGTAGGGTGAGTGAGTTGCAGACACTATCTTCTAAACCACCTTTTACGGTATTTCATGAGGACAAGGTCGTCCTTAGGGTCAAACCGTAATTCCTACCTAAGGTCATATCAGATTTTCATTTGGGACAAAAGATAGTGTTACCTACTTTCTACCCTTCACCTCATCCTGAGTTGTGCAGCTCTGAATTATGAGGAATTATTTGTATTTATTGCAGCTGGTGCTACTGTCGTTCAGGGACTGGACTGTCATCCGTATCCTGTGGATTTGGCAGTGGACCCCGTCTCACATGTTTTGCTCTCTGTTCAGCCTGAATTCAGCTCAGCTCAGCTCAGCTCTTGCTGAGAGCCCTGTGGCCTACTGTAGTTTTCCTAAACCATAATGTGACGTCTACAGTGTTTGTACTATTGTATATTCTCCATAGGTTAGTCACACTGGGTTCTGTCAGGTCCCATAGGTATCTATAGGTATCTATAGAACTACACTCGTATTCTTCGTGTGCTCAAGTGCGTGTTTGTGTCCCGAAGTGCGGATGGCATGTGTGCATCATGTCTACTGCTGCTAAGTCGTGGTGTCTCTACTGACGTCAGCAACATGGCTTCTTGGCGCATTAATCAATAGTGTCTTTGGTTGCAGCCAGGGGCTCCTTGTCCACTCTGGGGTAGATTTGTACCAAGCCTGGCTTGTAGGGCTGGATGAGGGGGTACCTCTGGACACATTTGCCAACCAAAAGGTCCGTTGGGAATTCGTCTGAAATAGAATGGGTGGTTGCAATGTTTCCTGGTCTTCTTCCGTGTCATGTATTTCATAGGACGGTGAGGAGAGGGTAGGCTTCCTCATCCCTCTTCAGAAGTCTTCTGAAAACTCTTTGTGTGTGTCACGTAGAACTTCAGGGCACAACCAACGTCCAGTGAGTGCAGGGCCCTTTCCACTGGCAACGAAGGCTTTGGGGAGAAAACAGGTTACACCAAAGGCTCATTGAGGTGGAATTCCGACAGAACCTTCAGCATGAAAGAGGGGTGTGTATGCAGTACCACCCTCAATTTGTGGAAAGCCAGATACGGTTGCCTGAAGGATAGGGCCTGGATCTCTCCCACATGTCTGGCAGAGGTGATGGCCACAAGGAAAGCCGTCTTCCATGAGAGAAACTTTAGGGGGGCCTGATGCATAGGCTTGAAGGAGGCCGCCATGAGCCTCGGCATAACCACGTTGAGCCCCGGAGCAGGAGCCTTCAGCGACGGGAAAGATTGGAAAAGTCCTTTGAGAAACTGCTTGACGAGTCGGTGGGACCAAAGCGAAGATCTTCTTCGGGACCTGGTGGAGATAGCCACCAGATGCACCGTGATGGAGGCGTGTGCCAGTCCAGCCTTTGCCAGGGATAGCAAGTATGGAAGGATCTGTGGGGTTGTGACCCACAGAGCGGTAATCTTCTGCGACCGGCACAATGCAGAAAAACGCTTCCACTTATGGCCATAGCACTTCAAGGTCGCTGATGCCCTGGCCTTGGCGAGGACTTCCCTGCAGTCCGCTGGCAATTCATACCCTCCAAAAACTAAGGCTGCAGGAGCCAAGCCCTCATGTTCAGCGATCCTCGGTCGTGATGAAGGATTGCACCTCCCTTTCTGGCGAGAAGATCCTGAACTACCAGCAACTTGACTGGAGGCGACGCTGACAGGCTGAGAAGGTTTGGATACCAAATCTGCCTCTGCCAGTCTGGGGTGATGAGTATCATCCTGCATTGACACTGTCTGAGTGTGTTGATGACCTGTAGCAGGAGAGTGAACAGAGGAAACACGTACAGAAACAATCCTTCGCACACAAAGGATAACGTGTCCCCCAGGCTTGTCGGCTGGTGGAATCTACTGGCAGACTTCTGGCATTTGGAGTTTGCCGTCTTCGCAAACAGATGGATATGGGGCCTGCCCCATTTGACGAAAAGACGGTCCACCTGATCTTGACGAAGCTTCCACTCGTGGCAGCAGAGCATTTCCCTCCTGAGGGAGTCTGCGATGGTGTTCTCGACTCCCGCCAGTTTTAGAGGGGCGAGGAACATCCCCTGTCCGACGGCCCAGTGCCACAAGTCCTGCGATTCCTTGGAGAGCACCAGGGATCGAGTTCCCCCACCTTCTTCCTGATGTAGAACATAGTGGTGGTGTTGTCCATGAAGATCCTCACCACCTTGCCTTTCAGCGACGGTAGGAACAACCTGAGGGCCCAGAATACTGCTGTAGCTCCAGGATGTTGATATGCAGATCCTTCTCCTCTGGCAGCCAAAGGTCTCTGGCGTGCAGACATCCAGTGTGCGCTCCCCAATCTTCCAGGGAGGTGTCCGTGGTGACCGTCTCCTGGTATGGGGTGCTTTGGGCGATTTTGTAGCAGAGGCCCCACCACTCTATCGCCTGTCAGGACTCTTCGTTGAGAGAGATCTTGTCCTTGATGCTTCCGGACACCTGTATCCAGCGGGCATCCAGGAATTCCTGTAATTCCTGTAGGGGTCGCATCTGCAACCTGCAGAGACGAAGTAGATGCAGGACGACATCATGTCCAGTAACGACTTGAAGGGCCGCACCGTGGCTGTCTTTGTCGACGACAGCCATTGCACCTTTCCTTTAATTCCTCTGAGGGCGACGCCAGTCAAGACACTGAATTGAGGCTTGCGCCCATGAACAGCACGATAGTTGACGGAGAATCCCAGGTCTGTCAATAGCCGGTCGGTTGTCGCCGTGTGTCCGTCGCCCAGCTCCCGCGAGCGGGCGCATATCAGCCAGTCGTCCAGATACGGGTATACATGTATGACCTGTAGACGCAGATGGGCCCCCATTTCGCGAACACTCTCGGGTCCGACTTCAAGTCGAAAGGTAGGGCCTTCAACTGGTAGTGCTGGCCCTGCACCACGAAACGCAGAAACCTCAGATGTTTCTTGTGAATTTGCACATGGAAATAGGTGTCCTCCAGGTTCAACAATGTTAAGAAGTCTCCTTTTTCCAGTTGGCCGAGCAAGTGTTGCAACGTGACCATCCTGAACTTTTGGGACTTTAGGTATTTGTTCAGACATCGTAGGTCCAGTATGGGCCTCCAGCCCTGTATCTTTTTTTCTGATGTGAAAGTATCTAGGATAAACTCCGGAGCCCCGGAGCCGTTGGGGAATTAGCTCTATCGCCCCTTTTCACAGCATGGCTGGTTCCTCTTCCAGAAGCTGAGGGATGTGCTGCTCCTGATGGGGAACCAGAGGGATCCGCGGACACCTGCGTTGGAACTCCAGGGTGTGTCCTTGGGCGAGAGCATCCAGCACCCATCTGTTGGTGGTGATCTTTCTCCACTCGCTGATGAACCTCGCCAGCCGGCCTCCCACCGGGGTGCACGAGTGGGGGCCCGAAGTCCCGGGTCGGTTCAGGCTTGCTTTGACGCCGGCGTCATGCCTTTGGGTAACAGTGATGCTGTCCTCCACTACCATAGGCCTAGGAACGGCCTCTGTAGGCTTCTTGTGTTGATGATCTGGAAGGCTGTCCGAACAACATGGAGAACCCCTTTGAAGAACTGCTCGATTTTCCCCTGGAGGAGCGAAAAAATAGACGAGCAATGCTGCTGGAGAGTGCCCAGGGAACGGGCCGTCTCCATATACGTCTTGATGGCCTGGAGGGACTCGTTGACGGCCTTCCTAAACAGATTTCCCCATCGAAGGGCATGTCCATCACCTTTGCTTGGACCTCCTGATGGAAATTAGTGGCTTTCATCTAGCCCTGTCGCCGAAGGCAGACACTGTTTCCCATTTGCTGGAACCCTGTGTCGGCGACGTTCAATGCCACTGTGATGGCGTGATCCGACGCCACTTCCCATTCCTGGCCGAGAGGGAGGGCTTCCATCATCTTGTCATCGGGGAGGAACTCCAGGATCGGTCCTAGCTTGTACCACAATTCCCTGTCGTACCTGGCCAGGATTGCCAGTGCATTGGCCGCCTTGATAGTGGGCACCGCGGTGTAAATCACGTTCTTTCCCATGGTGTCCATCCTTTTCCCCTCGCTGTCCGGAGACCGAAGACGAAGAGGATGGGTTAGCCAACCGTTTCCTCGCGGCCGCCGACACCACTGAGTCCGGCAATGGTTGCAAACTCAGGCACTTGGTTGCGGAGTCCTGCACCCTATATTTCTTCTCCACCCTACCTGCTTGGCTGTGCCTGTGCAAGGTTCTTCATAAGGGCCAGGCACTCCTCCCAAGCATTGTCCAGAAAAGTCACTGCCATGATAGTCTTCCTCTTGTCCTTGCACCTTTGATACAAGAAGCCCTCCTTCTTGGTTTCCTCAGGCACCAGCTGGAGTAGCTCCGAGGCCCTGGCGATCATGGAGTGGAACGACCCCACCTCATCCGGTGGGGACACTCCATGTGGAACATCCAAATGTGGCGATTCACCGTCCGCTGTGACGATGTCTTTGTCATCCTCCGTCGTCGTGGCCGTATCCGTTAACGTACCCGTGTTTGCGTCTGCTGGGGGGAGAAAGGGTTCTGACGGGATGTTGATATGGGGCGTCAGATGATGCTTCTTCTTCGTAGGAGGCTGATCGGGAACCTGGGGAGCACCAGTACCGGCGCCAGAAGCATCCTCATCTGGATCTCTGACACTTAAGTGTGTAGAGTTGACAGAATATCCAAGGAAATGTCCCTCGGCTTAGAAGGCAGAACAGGAAAACTAGGCCCTGCAACGTTGTCACCGTCGTCCTCCTCCTCTTCATGTAAGGACTCTTGATCTTCATCATCCGTGGACGAGACCTCCATGGTTTGGGCGATGGCCTGGCAAGGTTGTTTGGGGTCCTCCCCACCCCACCCTTTTTTCCACATGTAGGTCTTGAACCAGGGCCTGGGCCGGTTTCACCCCTTCTGGAGTGCCTGCAAACGGAGTCGCCAACCAGGTCTTTGCCTGTGCCGGTTGAGCCTGCTTGGGCTGCGCTGCCTTCTTTACCTCCGTCCACGGCTTCTCTGATTTCTCCCGTAGTTTAGCTGGGGTAGATGACTTCCTCTTTGAAGAGGAGCTTGAAAGTATGCTGGCAATGGAGGCGGACGGTGAGGCTGATTGCGCCATATCCACTTTGGGACCCGCTTCCGCGACGAACACGGTGGACTCTGACTTGCAGCTCCTGGCCTCATCTTGGGCCCCCATGGATGAGGTGCCGACCAGTCCTGCATGAGGCATGACCCTGCTCAGAGCACGGGTCAGAGGCCTTGTTCGTGTTAAGCCATGCCGCAGCCTACTATTTATTTATTTTACATTTTTAAAGCGCTCACACAGCCTGCGGGCATCGAGGCGCTGTTACAGGAATTGTTTGTTTTTTAGTTGCGTAATTGTTTTTGTCTTAGTTGCGTATTTATAACGTGCTTAAACACCCAGAGGTTTCTAAGCGCGGACCCGGGGATCGAACCTGTGTTGCTTCGTGTCATCTTGCTACCAGGGCACGCACGTTGCCGCTGAGCTATCCTCCCGGGACTATGCCTGTCCTTTGTCATTTTCTTGGAGAAACCAAGCCATATCTCGCACTGTACTTCCTTGTGGCCAAGGTGAAGGCAGTAGAAGCTTTGCAGGTGCTTGTCCTCCACAAACACATTCCGTAGCCCGCATTTGGTGCGGGGCCTGAAGAGGGGACCTTCCCTCCTTCTTATCCTCCGTCTTGGTCAGAGGGCGCGAAGTAGGCCCAAGATGGCCTTGTAGAATCTTCGATGGATCTTCACCCTTGAGTGGCGCGGAACTTCACCGACAATGGGTCCCCGCTGTCGGCAGATGAAGAAAAGAACACACAGGCTCCTTGGAAACAAAAATGGAAATTTTTCTGTCGAAAACACGAAAAAATGTACAAATAGCTCAGAGAGCAAACTCGAGGTCTCCCAACACTGAAGCATGCAGTAAAAATCTGAAGACGGCTGCTCGAGGAGGGGCTTAGGGAGAGGATTGTCATTGGATGGGGGCAGTATGACCCACAGTAATTGGTTTAGAGGAGAAATACAGTTTTTAAGTGAAAGTGAAACAGTTTTTTCTTTTATCGAGGATTCCCAACCTGACGACGGGAAATATTCATGAGCATGGGAATCCATGCCAGACCCACTGCTGGAGAAACAGTCTGCCTGCAATAAAGATTCCTGTATTCATAAGCCAAATACACTAGGATGAATCTACCAAAAATACATCAGTTTACAGCTCATAACATAAAATATTTGCATCTGCTTTCAAAATTACAATTGCACAGTTTACTATAAAAGCAAGACAAATTACAGCAGGCTGATATGACTAACCTTTCAGTCAAGCAAACTTGATACCTTCTTAAAACAGGAAGGCCATCTTTTAAAACAGTGCCCCAATAACTACCTTTGATACCCTTTGGCCAATTCATAGTCATTCTGTAGAAGCTGAACATGAGCCTCTTACAACAAGGACTCTACACACACTGCTAGGGTTTATCTGGGAGAGGTCAATATTGCTCTTATGATTGATTCCTTTGTTTGCCAATTAGCCTTTCATGATTCCAATATTACATGTATGCCCAGTATGGTGCTACTCTGGGCCAATTCAATGCATTCAGTGTTCAGTTCTTACCTCTAAATTACATAATTTACTCCCTTAAGGTACATGAAATGCACTGTCTATTTCAGAGAAGAATTGCCTCTCTTTGTGAAAACCTGAATGCTATTGAAGATAGCTCAGGGAAATAAGCGCTTACCCTCAGACACCTGTGTTCGGCCAATTGGGCAGAGATTCCAATGCCAGCATTGATAACTGAGCTTTTCATCGTTATGAGATTGGCAAATTGTGAAATATGAATTTGGATAATACCTATAAATACAATGATTACAAGCAGGAAAAAAATGGAAATTAAATATTGCTTATTATTAGGAACACAAAGACACATGTATTGTATGAAGTTGCGTCAAAGGAGCATTTTATGTGGAATGGCCTTTTGGGATGAATTCCAACTATCAGTCCTTCATTCTTCCTTACTTCCCCCTGTCCAGATCTTCACCTACCCCCTCCTCTACCCTCCCTCAACTTTCACCTCCCTTGTAAATTGTTCTACTTATTGTTCTAATGACCTGTTCATATTTGTAAATATGCTTCTCGCACTTTTGTACCTGTTGTTATATTGTAAAGCGCTTTGGCTTAAAGCGCTCTATAAATTCAATAAACATAAACAAACTTTACAACTCCAATTATTTCCTTTTGTCTTTCTACAATGTCCAGTGGCAGTGCACTACAGTATTATCAGGTTGATGCATTAGCCAACAAAAGAGCTCAGTGAGTTAAGCTACACTGGCAAGATCTGTGTTCATTCTGTAGCCACAAAGTTGAATCTGAGGAAAGTGTACTCAGTTCTGCATCCTTCTGAAGCAGGTTAGGGGGAGCGCTATTACATTTGAGAAAAATATCTATTAGTACATATTTTAAAAGCAAGAGCAATTCAACATTAAGCGTGATGTTATGTAGAGGTTAAAATATTTATTTATGAAAAAGGTAACTAGTTTAAAAGAACACACAAACATAAAAAGTGAGAACACGGAATCCATACATTCCATAATTCTCATAGATGACTGTGGTAGCCCGCCAAGAAATGAGAGACCACATGGGAGGTAAGTGCAATCTGTGGCACCCCATGGTTAATTGTCAACCACCAAACTCAACTGAACGAAAACTGAACATAAACATTCCCAACCACACACTCGCACACGTCCAGACCCGCATGCTCGCACAAAGCAGACCTGCACGATCACGCACCTCGCTAGCACAGACCTCTCTCCCTTGCAACACAAAAGATAGACTTGCAGGGAAAGAGGCAATAGGAAATAAAAGAAAAAACACAAACCAAAGGAAAACGAAAACATTTAACAAAATAATTTGAACATATTAATCACAAATATAATCATTCAACCTCCTTGGCAGCCTCCTGCCCCTACTGGAACAACGTGCTCCTACCACCGCCATAACAATGCACCATTGGCACCATCCCCGCTAACAGCTTCACGTCCAATAGGTGTCAGCCTACTGCTACCAGCCTCATCCATCTACATACCGTCAATGTGCTTTTCCTCCATCCGTTCAAAAGTGTATATCGGCCCATCACCATCACAAACCGCCCAGTTTTGTTAGACAAACCACCATACGTCAACAAGGTGGCAGACACATCTTGGACAGTTCCATCATCCAACCGAACGTAGCCTTGTCCCACTCCTACCACCCTCCTAGGAGGCAAAAAAAAAAATGGGTAACCCTTTCTTGACAAAACAGGGGCTCCTCACCCGCACCACGTCACACAGACCGACAGCACACTCCAGACATTGCGCGTTTTGCTTCTCCCCCGAGCTGATGTGCACCAAATCCACAAAGATGAAGGAGACTTTCGACTTAAACTCAGAAGAAAAGGAAACAACAGAATAAAAACTGGATAATATCATCTAAAGCCTTGAGGTTACAACACGATGCAGAACAAATGTTGAAAACTAAGCCTTGAGGTTACAACACGATGCAGAACAAATGTTGAAAAGTATCTGCTCGAAAAAAGTGCCACGATTTATGGGCTATATTGAACAATAATCCAACCATTCAACTTGCGGCTCTCCCAAATATGGTAACAGTAAAACAATGACATCAACACTTTACCATAGTATTTGCTCGTCCTAAATCGGCTATGCCCCTTGAAAATGAAGATTCAAGTGGCTCCTGGGCGATACAATTTGACAAAGATGATATTTTTAACATAATAAAAAACCTGAGTTCCTCCCGTGTCCGTGGGCCCGATGGCTTCACAAATGCCATACTGAGAAAAAATCCTGAGAAATGTGCTGACTTTTGTATGCTCCTGTTTCATGACATTTTAGTAACTAAAGAAGTCTCTGTGTCCTGGAAAACCGCTCTAATTATTCCCATTTTTAAAAAGGGAGATAGAGAAGAACCAGCAAACTATTGACCCATCTTGGGAAAAATCTTTGGCACAATTTTGCTACAACAACTAAGAAGATGGGCAAATCAATCTGGGCAGTTGGATCCAAGACAATCAGGATTAATTAAAGGAATGGGCATGAATTTGAACTTATTTCTACTAAATGTGCTGAAATTAAAAGCAATAAAGTCAAAATCCAAAATATACGCAGCCTTTGTTGATGTAGAACAAGTGTTCGACAGCGTCAGTCGTGAGAAACTATGGTAAAAAATGTGCTCGTGGGAATGTCCCAGAGATCTGTTAGCAGAAATAAGAGCCTTATACTCAGCAACTTCCATTCAAGTAAGATTAACAAAAGATGGATTCTTTTCTGAAAAGATGTATACCTTTTGGGGGCTAAAACAAGGGTGCTGCCTCCCTGTTATAGTATTTAACATCTATTTGTCAGATATAGGTGTAACCCAATAAACGGTGAGAGCGTTTTCTCCAAAATTATGTGGAACTGAAATCTTGTGGATCCTATATGCAGACGATTTAGTTGTTTTAGATCAGACAGTGATTGGACTGCAACCAAAACTTAATACTCTCGAAATCTACATGAGGAATAACAATCTGCATCTAAACGTCAAAAACTGAAAATAATGGTATTGACCAGTGCCTGACGCAAAAACAAAACAAAAGAATAATGACAGATCGGTAAACAGAAGCTAGAGAAAGTACAATCGTTCACTTACCTGGGTATCCTTATCACCTGCTGTAAAGACTGGAGGAGGAGTCTGTACTTCTGCTCTCTATATGGCAGCGGAGAGGCACAGAGGACCCCAGCCAAGAATCTCTATAGGGTAGCGCTGGTCGAGCAATCAAGGCCTACCTTTTCAGGAGGTGGTACTGGCTGGTTCTTAAGTACAGTGTAGTCCCCAAGCCCCCACAAAGGAACATCCACACACTGTATTAGTTAAAACACAGTCTTTATATAATTAATATTCAAGGTTATGTACACTATCAAAATAACTCACTTTGTGCTAAAAAAAATGAACAATGGTAAATATATACAGTTGGAAGAGGCGTTGATGGATCCTTCTTGAGTGACTCCCTTTAAAGCAGGAGCCACGGATCGTCGAGAGGCGTCGAAGAAGGTGAACTTGGCGTCAACTGCGTTGATGAAAAGTTCGAGGGTGCCGAGACCACGGCGTGGATCCAGGTGGTGCTCGTATGCGACGTTCTGCGATGATGAGGTATGCGGAGCACCTCAGCGATTGATAGTTCAGGACCGCAAAGAGTTTCTGAAGAACTGTGGCCCGACAAGAGCGTCGAGTCATCGAAGTCTTTGTGGTCTTTGGGTGGCGGGAAACCCACCGGCGGATTCTCCTCGGCGTGTCGGCGTCCTTGACTTTCTCCGGCGGGATAAAGCGGTTGACGGTGCAGACAAGGGAGTCCTTCGATTCAACAGTCTTAGGCAAAGGAGCGGGCGGCTCTGCCGTCGGCAGCACAAGGTCAATCGGTCCCCTCTTCTGGGCAACACGGCTTCGATGGGCCTCCAGCGGTTACAGCGATACTCCGAACCCTGGTCGACGGCAATGGACTTTGACAGCGTCGATGTCCGGGTGCTTCACTTCGTTCTCCTCGGCGGTCCCCGTCTCCAGGGAGCTTCGGCGAAGGTTAGCGGTGCTTGCTGGTCCCTCGGAGAACGGAAAGAGGGCGCCTAACCACGTCCTCTCTCGGATCAGTCCTCGACGAGCTCGACAGCTTTCGGATCAGGTCGAAGCAAAATGCAGCAGCAGTTCTTCTTCTTCCAGCTGGGCGTCGAGGATAAGCAGTTCCAGTTACTCTTCAATAGTCAAGTACCCATCCATTTAACACTACACACTGCATTCATGCCAGTTTTGGGCAGGGCTGTCTCAGTCTTTGTTTCTCTTACCAGAAACCAGACATCCACAACAAGAAGTGCATATTGGTCACACACTCCATTCACCCAGGTCCCACCCACAGGGTGTACCCACAACATAAAGTCACTGGGAAGGCGCCAGCCAGTCTGGCCTGGACTTGACAACAACACCATATATGGAACTTCCACCCAACAGCCAGTCAGGGGGAAGGGACAGAGTCAGGGCTTCCCAGGACTTTGGGAAAACAAGGTAATAGGCAATAGAAAGCAAGAGGCCACAGGGGCCATCTTGTTTCCTATCAGGAACCAACTGATTCCAATGGCAGGGCCTGGGTATCCCAAAATGGAGGATACTCAGAGCACCTGTCAAATTCAGCATGGAGCTGCCACCAGCCCATACCCTTCTCTGTGGGCCACACACAGGTGCCCAAAAACATACATTAGGGGCACAGGGTTGCACCCCACCCAGGGGTGCCATAAGGGTATCCCATGGGTCTGTACACCACACCAAAAACAGGAAGAGCTGCACTGCCAGGAGTCCCACATGGACTCCTGGGCAGAAAACAATACAGAACACAAATGAAAAAGGACTACAGGACAAGGACAGGGAGGCCCTGACCCTCCAATGCATTTCCAGCATCACAGTCGCCCCCCCCCAGACTGAGGTTAGGGTGCCTAATATCCACGGGATAGACGCCCTCATCCAGACGGTCAACATACCTTCTGGAAAGGCCATCTGCATTATCGTGACTCTTCCCTGGTCTATGCTCTATGGTGAAGTCTAGGTCTTGCAGTCTAATGGACCACTGAGCAGATTTGGGTTTTCACCCTTCATCTGCATAAGCCACTTCAGGGGCTTAGCATCTGTTTGGACCTTGAAGGTAGACCCTGTAAGATAGGGCCTAAAACGCGTAAGGCTCCAAACTATACTGAAACATTCCTTTTCAACAACCCACCTAAGTTCTCTACCCTTGAGTTGTCTACTGATGAAGATGATCGGATGTTCCCTCCCTTTGTCATTTAACTGTGACAAGACAGCTCCAATTCCGGTGTCGCAGGCATCCGTCTGGATGATAAAGAGTTTGCTGTAGTCAGGTGCACACAACACAGGTGCCCTACACAGACTTCCTTTCAAGCAATCAAAGGCCCTCTGACAGTCTTCAGTCCCATTAACCTTCCTAGGCTGTTTGGGTGAAGTCAGAGCTGTCAGTGGTGCAGCTATGGGTTCCATAGTCCGCCATGAAATTGCGATAATACCCAGTGAGGCTCAAAAAGGCTCTCACCTAGGTTTGAGTAGTGGGAGTCTCCCAGTCATGTACATCCTGTACTTTACTGGGGAGAGGTTGGATTTGACCCCCTCCTCATGACCAAGATACGTAACTTTCCCCTGAGCTATCTGGCACTTGGTGGCTCTGATAGTGGGGTTAGCCCTTTTCAAGGCCTGCAACACCTTATCCAGATGTGTCAAATGCGCTTCGCAGGTGGAACTGTAGACGGCAATGTCGTCTAAGTAGGCCACACAGAAGGCCTCCAGCCCACTGAGCGCATGATTGACCAATCTCTGGAAGGTGTCAAGGGCATTTTTCAACCCAAAAGGAATGACCTTAAACTGGTAGAGTCCCTCAGGTGTTGAGAACACCGTCTTTTCCTTGGCATGGTCCAGCAGGGCTATTTGCCAATAGCCTGAGGTAAGGTCAAAGGTGCTCACAAATTTGGCAGCACCTATGGTGTTCACAAGCTCATCAGCCCTGGGCAATGGGTGCGTGTCAGTTTTGGGGACGGCATTGAGTTCTTGGTAGTCCACACAGAATCTCCAATCCTTGGTACCTGCCTGGGAACTTGCCTTGGGGACAAGGACCACAGGACTGGAACAGGGACTGGTTGAGGGTTCAATAACACCCAAATCCAACATCTTGGCGACCTCAGCCTGGATGTGGTTCTTAACTGTATCTGACATATGGTAGCACCTGCTTTTGACAGGCACACTGTCACCAGTGTCAATTTCGTGCCTACACCAAGGTGTAATGCCTGGTGTCGGTGAGAACAGAGAGGCATACTGCCGGAGCAAAGCCCTGCAGGCCTTCGGGAGAGAGATGTACTCCCTCCACTGAGCCATCCTGAGGGTTGCTATGCAGCAAATCAGGAAGGGGCTCACTCTCATCCTCTTCTTGCTCTGAAGCTAGCAAGAGACATGAGTCTTCTGCTCGCCTGTGGAAAGGCTTGAGCCTGTTATCATGGAATACCTGACCCATTTCAACCAGGTAATTGACTTCGCCCGTCTTGGAGATGATCCTGAAGGGTCCGGTCCACTTGTCTGCCAAAGCTCTAGGCTTGGCAGGCTCCATCACAAGGATTTCCTGTCCCGTAGTCCAATCCACTTGTGAGGCTTTAAGGTCATGCCAGTATTTATTCAATTCCTGGCTGGCCTTGAGATTCGCTGTTGCTTGACCCATCATCAGTGTCATCCTCCGTCTGAGGCCTAACACATAGTCCCCCACTTGCTTGGCGGGACCCGGAGGAGTGGCTTCCAAAACCTTCTCTGATCAAGGCAAGGGGCCCCCTTGCGGGATGTCCAAAGAGTAACTCAAAGGGGCTGAAACCAACACCCTCTTGAGGTACCTCTCTGTAAGCAAACAGCAGGCATGGCAGGAGGAGATCCCATTTCTTCCTCAGGGGCGCTTCCAAGCGCCTAGCATGCCCTTGAGAGTTTTATTAAACTTCTCAACCAGACCATTAGTCTGGGGATGGTAAGAGGTGGAGAACTTGTAGGTTACCCCGCACTCTTACCACATGGTTTTCATGTAACTAGACATCAAGTTGGATCCTCTGTCAGAGACAACCTCCTTAGGGAATCCAACATGGGTGAAAATGCCCAGGCGAGCCCTGGCAACCATCTTGGCAGTAATAGTCCGAAGGGGTTTAGCCTCAGGGTACCTGGTGGCATGATCAACCAAGACCAGGATGAACCGATGTCCACCTGAAGTGGGAGGGTCAAGGGGACCGACAATGTCGATGCCCACCCTCTCAAAAGGTGTGCCAACCACTGGCAATGGCTGCAGTGGGGCAATGACAGACAACTGACAAGTTGGGCAGGTCCTGTAGTGGGACGCCACTTCTACTCCCATGCGTGCCCAGTAGAAATGGGCAGAGAGCCTCTGCTTAGTCTTCTTGGTACCAAGATGACCAGCTAAGGGCACCTCATGCGCCAACTGCAGTAGGAAGGGCCTGTAAATCTGGGGTACCACCAACCTCTTGAGGGCACCAGGTTCAGGTTTAGTGGGCTCACTAACAAGGAGCTCACCCTCCCAATAGATCCGGAATGTCCTAGGCACTTCTCCTTGTGCCTGGAACAGGGCTTGTTTCCTCAGACCCTCGAGAGAGTGGCACTCTCTCTGTCCCTTACAGAAGTCCGCCCGGGAGGGTCCCCCTTCAGCTAACAAGCATTGAAAGTCGGGATGATCCTCCGGGTTGAGAATGTCTCCCACAGGAGAGTCTTCTGTCTCTCTTCTCCCTCAGGAGTTGAGTTTGGGTTTTCCACTCGACCCAGCCCGTCCGGAGCATGGATCCCAATGGGTGCTGTAGGAACAGCAGGAAGAGAAGGAGCCCCCTTTACAGAGGTGGCCTTTTTGTTCCTCTGTCTTCTTGTCTTAGGCCTCGCCTTTGGCTCGGGTACCTGACTCACAGCCAGACCCGGTGTCACCTGTGACCTAGTGATTGCAGCAGTAGTCATGAGAAGACCATCCAAGATCAACCCCAACTCTACTAGATCAATACCTACCAGAATGTTAGCAGGGACATTGTCCTGAACCAGGACAGGAAGCTTTGCTGTCTTGTCTCCAATCAAGAGTGTGACTAAGGCTACAGGCGATAATTTGGGAGGCCCAGCAGCTAACCTGGTGGTTCCCAGAGGATCACCTACATAGTCCTCTGGCTTGAGCAAGGTCCTGTCCACCACTGTCATGCTTGCCCCAGTGTCTCTCAAACCAGTAGAAGGCTGGCCATTCAAGGGGACACTTCTCTAAAATCTACGGGTGTTCTGTGGGATAGGCGCCAGTACTTCTGCGTACTGGTCCCAGGCCCCAAGGGACACTAAGGAAATCTCTACAGGAGCACCAAACGTGATCCCAGTAGAGGAGGGGAGGACAGTTTAGTTTAGTTTAGTTTATTATTTGTATAGCGCCGCCTGGCCCTGGGGCATCCAGGCGCTTGAGATGAATACAACAAGATTAATACAACAAATCAATATGATAAAATATGGTCATAGGGGACCAGTAACAGGTTGAGAGAGTTGTCACTCATTTGCCATTACAGATAGTTACATATATGGTATAACATGATCCAAAGTGGATGAAAGCAATACATTAAGGAAATTATCAAACAGTTGCAGGTAATGTACAGGTCGATTTACAAATTTACAAGTTTACAGTCTAAGTGCATGCTAGTAAGGTAAAGCTATGCAGTTTACGTTTCTTTGGACAGAAGCCATGTTTTGGTGCTGTGTCTAAATCTGTGAAAGGACGGTTCTGATCTCAGCTCGAGTGGAAGTGAATTACAAAGTTTGGAGGCAAGCACAGGGAAACTAGAGCCACCTGCTTTTTGGAGCTTATATCTTGGGATATTTAAGCAGTGTGTTTGGGCTGATCTAGTAGGGCGCGCTGGGGTGTGGTGAGTGAGGTTGTCGGATAGGTATCTGGGTGCTTGGTTAGCTAGGCATTTGTGTGTGAGTGAGAGGGTTTTATATTCAATTCTTTGTGGTATGGCTAGCCATTGGCAGGAGCGTCTGGCGTCCGAAATGTGTTCATGTTTCGGTATGTTCAGGGCTGCTCGCAGGGCGTTGTTTTGGATGACTTGTAGTTTGTTAATGTTTTTTTCTGACTGGTGCCCAGGTATAGAGCATTGCAGTAGTCGACATTGGCGAGGACTAGCACTCTGGCTAAGGTGGTGCAGTTGGATGGTGTGAGGTAAGGTCTGCTGGCATTGATGAGCTTACACTTGTAAGCAGTGGCGGATGAGATGGAATTGATCTGTCTTGTCAGTGTGAGGGAGGAATCGAGGTAGATTCCCTAGGTTTTGACGCTGTTAGAGACACTGATGTTGTTACCGTCTATAGTGAATGCCTGTTCGAGTTTGTCGAGTTTAATAAGTCTGGGTTGGGATCCTAGGAGAAGAAGCTCAGTCTTGTCATCGTTGAGGCATAGGCCATGCTTGGCCATCCATTCTTGGATAATGGAGTAAATGTTGTTGAGAGCAGTGAGGTCGGTGGAGTAGTCGCCTGTTAAAGGGATTAGTATTTGGGTGTCATCTACGTAGTTGGTGTAGATGACACCCAAGCAGTCCAATATGTCAAAGAGGGGTTTCGTGAACACATTGTATAGAGTGGGGGAGACGCAGGAGCCCTGGGGGACGCCGCAAGTGACTGGGGGTGGGTTGGCAGAGGCTGTGGGTGCGAAGACTCTCATGGATCTGTTGTTGAGGAAGGATTGGATCCATGCGTTGGCATTATCTGAGAATTTGGCTGCTGAGGATAGATGTTTGCAGAGGATGTTGTGGTGGACCAGGTCGAAGGCCGCCGATAAGTCGAGAAGGAGAAAGAGGGCCAGGTTGCCATTGTCTTTGGTGTTGTCCATCTGTGTCTTAAGGTCAATCAGGGCGTTCTCAATGCCGTAAGCCTGATTGTCTGAGTCCTAGTAAGTTATTTTTCTCAAGGTGCTTCTGTATCTGGAGATAGGCAGCTCTGTCAATGATTTTTAGAAGGAAGGGTACAGTCGTAATGGGTCTGTAGTTGGTGGGGACAGTTGGGTCTAGGGTGGGCTTCTTAAGTAAGGGAAGAACCCAGGAGTCCTTGAGGTTGTTGGGCACTATGTTGGATGTGAAAGATGAGTTGATGAGGGACGTGATGAAGGGAGCAAGTTGTTTGGCTGCGTCTTCAATGACTGGGGCTGGGCAAATGTCACCTTGGCATTTGGACGTTTTCAGTGAGTTGATTATTTCTTCAACCTCTTTGATGGTTATGGTGGAAAACTCAAAGAGGTTATTGTCATCATTTTGGGGAGCGGTGTGGATGTGTGTAGAGGGGGTGATGTTGTCAGTGAGGGTGAGGCTTTCTTTGTTGGTCAGGATTTTGGCTTGTAGCATGGCAATTTTGCCTAGGAGGGCTTCCTGAATGTTCGTGCACCAGCGGATGTCTTTGTTGCAAGTGTCTGGAATGGGGAGGGTGATTCGAGATCTCTCAGGATATTGAAGAGCTCTTTGGTATTGGATTTGGCGTTGCAGATTCTTTCATTGCACATGTTTTTTTTTTGACTGGATGATAGCTGACTTATAGATGTTAGGGGCCTGTGCGTAAGATATCTTGTTAATAGTGGATGGTGACTGTTTTTGTGTGTTAGTACCTTCACTGCAGCACCATTGTGCATCAGCATTGTGTATTAGCATTTCTCTGATGATTTTGTGCGTTAGTACCTTCATTGCAGGACCATTGTGCTCTAGCATTGCGTATTAGCATTTCTCTGATAATTTTGTGCGTTAGTACCTTCACTGCAGCACCATTGTGCATTAGCATTGCGTATTAGCATTTCTCTGATGATTTTGTGCGCTAGTACCCTCGAAATCAGATATGATAACCTGGACCTTCCTCATTATGTTCCCATTCTGCCTGGGCCCCCACGACATCCCCTGTACAGGGCTACACCTTCGCGCACACCCCAATGGCCTCAGCAGACTAGCCTGCCCCAGACATTATCCCATACCCTGCCCCACCCCCTTCCTACCCAACATCAACCCCTTCCAGCCTGCCTCCACCATCGACTCTCACTGCATAGCAGACACCTCCAGCCCCCAAAAAGCATCACAAACTACACCCGCTGGCCTGTCTACCCTCACAAACCTCACTACCAGCAAAGCCTACCCCTGCATAGGCTCGTCGAGACTCACCCGACTCAGATCCAGAACACACACCCCTGCGTCCATCCTCAACCTAGGAAACAAACAAAACATAACCTTAACCAAATCTGCTTCTCCTTGCACACGCCTTATACCTCCGACAGACCAGATCACACCCTGCCTGAACGCACCCTCCCCCTGAACCCACATCAAAAAACCATGCATTACCACCGAAACCATTAAAGGTGCACTCATCAATGCGAGATCCATAGTCGCCCATGCCCTAGACATAGCCGACATTATCTCCATCAATGATCTTGATTTCATAGCTATTACAGAGACCTGGCTCCACCCAGCATCTGGCCCATCTCTATCACTTGCTATACCCAATGACTATACCATCTACCGTGCAGATAGACAAACAGCCAAAGGTGGTGAAGTAGCCATCATTGCAAAAAGCTCCATCAACATAAGACACATACAAAACCAATCCCTCCCATCAGCGGAACTACTCACCCTCAAACTATCCACAATGCACACAAGCACAATCACCATCCACCTCATCTACAGACCGCCAGGCCCTATATTATCCTTTAATGACGACATAGCCCTTTTACTCTCTAACAATATCAAACCCAACTCTCGACTACTCATCCTAGGAGACTTTAATCTAGCTCTCAACGATGAGATAGATGACAAAGCTTACACTGTCGCCAACACCATTTCAGAATTAGGACTCACCCACCATATTGCACAACCCACACATAACCAAGGCTGCATCCTTGACTGGATAGCTGATCTTAACTGCAACACCACCATCCTTTCCAACACACCATGCGCTTGGACTGATCACCACCTCATTACTTTCACCATCAACAAAGGCACTCAAACACCAGGGCCAACCCCCAATGCCCCACCCACACTCACAAGGAATAACAAAAACATCACAGTAGAGAAACTCCTCCCGTTACTCCAACCCATCATCGACTTCTCACCTACCATGACTAACCCTACTGAACTAGTAGAGTTATACAACACAACCAACCTTAAGGCCATAAACACCATAGCACCACTCAAGCTTTGGAAAGCCAAACCACGCGCACACCTCAATTCTTGGTTCACCCCCGAACTAAAAACACTCTGCAAAACCAAAATTAGCATGGAAACAGTCACCATCCACTATTAACAAGATATCTTACGCACTGGCCTCTAACATCTATAAGTCAGCTATCATCCAGTCAAAAAAAAAAAACATGTACAATGAAAGAATCTGCAACGCAACAAAAAGGTGGAGGACAGTGGCCTCCACCTCAGACATGGGGTAAGGGTAGGTCAGGCTGACAGCCTGTACTCCAAGTGCTTTACCTTTACACTTGGAGTCACCCTTCTTGTGATCCAGAGCCCCACATTCCCAACAGGTGCCAGGAATGCGGGGTACGGTACTGGAACCACTGGGAGCCTGCTTTGCAGCAGGTGGACCACTACTCTTATTTCCACCCACAAATGACTTATCCCCACTAGATTTTTGGGTCTTAGGAGAGGAAGGTTTTGGTTTACCCGACTGTGACTGCTTTTGGGACTCCTCAGCTTTCTGAGAGGTCCCCTTTTCTTTGTCCTTGTCCTTCCCACTGGAGTCCTTAAGGGACACCCGGTCGGAGACCCACATGTCAGCCAACCTAGCCAGCTTGAAGGGATCCAAAATGTTCTGATCAGCAACATTCTGACACAGCTCTGGTGAACAGGCCTCAGAAAAGTGCTCAAAAAACAAAACGTGAGACAATTCAACAAACGTTTTCACTTTGTAACCATCAATCCACCCCATCATGTTCATGTGCGCAGCACTCACCCAGTTAACCCAAGACACATTCTCTCTTTTCTTAAATTCCCTGAACCTTTTAAGCTATCGGGTAGCTGCCTTGCCAAACTTGGCAATCAAAGCAGACTTCATGCACTCATACTGACCCCTTTCTTCCACACTCAGTTTCAGAATACCGTCATATACAGTCTGAGGCACCCTGCTTAACAAAACTTAGCCCAATCTCTCTTATCAACATCATGAATTGCACAAGCCATTTCAAATGCTTCAATCCATTGGAGGATATCTGAACCCTCCACAAACACACCAACCAAATCTTTCATAAACTTGGTGGCTGGAGACCTGACACTCTCACTCGGTTTAGCTGAAGTCTCCACTCTAGCTTTCTCTAGCTGGATTCTCTGACATTCAGTGTCCTTGTTCTTGAGTTCAATGTCCTTATTTTTGAATTCAAGATCCCTATTCTTGAGTCCACCTGTTGAGCCAACTCCTCCTTCTTAAGCTCAGCATCTATTTCCAACTTGCGGTATTCAAAGGCCAATTTCATCCTTAATAACTCAAGCTCCAAGCAATTGCTGGGGTTTGGAACAGAGGCAGCAGGAAAGGTGGCATTCCCAGAAACAGATTCAGCAACAACCCCAGGGGCAGAGTCCTCATTGCTTGCACCCCCCCCTTCAAGAGTTCCACAATCAGTCTGGTAGTCCACCAGGGCAGCTATCAGCTCAGCCCTAGACTTGCCCACAAAGTCGAACTCCCCGGCTTCACAAGCACTCTGGAGAGCCTCTAAGCTCATCCTAGTCAATTCACCATTTGCAATAGACTCCATTGCTTGTAATGCAGTTATCTTGTACACAACTAAACCTTAATTTAACAAAGCGCAGATATTTTGTAAGTGGCACGGTTATACACTGATTCTTAAAACCATAAGCATCCCACTGCTGCCGCCAGTGTAAAGACTGGAGGGGGGGTCTGTACTTCTGCTCTCTATATGGCAGAGGAGAGGCACAGAGGACCCCAGCCAAGATTCTCTTTAGGGTAGCGCTGGTCGAGCAATCAAGGCCTAGCTTCTCAGGAGGTGATGCAGGCTGGTTCTTAAGTACAGTGTAGTCTCCAAGCCCCCACAAAGGAATGCCCACACACTGTATTAGTTAAAACAGTCTTTATATAATTCATATTCAAGTTATGTACACTATCACAATAACTCACTTTGTGCTCAGAAAATCAACAATGTTAAATATATACAGTTCCAAAGTGGTACCACAATTATTATCAGATCTCATTAAAGTAATCAACTATACTCTGGCCAAATGTCACACAGATCACTTAATAAAGGCAACCAACAATAGACATAGGAGGGAAGCAGTTGGTTAGAACAATTGGCAGAATACTGGCCTCTACCGTTAAACACAGTTCTGTGTGGCGATCCCCCCCACCTGGGCAACCTGTAAAATAAAGATATAACACAAGCCCAGTCCATATATTGTTCTATAAGTCTTACTTCCTTCTATAATGTTTCTACCCCCCCCCCCCCCAATGTACCTAGTAGAGCAGAGTTCTTCGAAGAGGTGTCAGTGGATCCTTCTTGAGTGTCTCCCTTTAAAGCAGGAGCCACTGATCGTCGAGAGGCATCGAAGAAGATGAACTTGGTGTCGATGAAAAGTTTGAGGGTGCCAAGACCACAGCGTCGATCCAGGCGGTGCTCATCGGCGACGTCCTGCGAGGATGAGGTGTGCGGGGCACCTCGGCGATTGATAGTTCAGGACGCAAAGAGTTTCTGAAGAACTGTGGCCCGACAAGGGCGACGAGTCGTCAAAGTCTTTGTGGTCTTTGGGTGGCGGGAAACCAACCGGCAGATTCTCTACAGCGCATCAGCGTCCTCGACTTTCTCCGGCGGGATAAAGCGGTCGACGGTGCGGACAAAGGAGTCCTTCGATTCAACAGTCTTAGGCAAAGGAGCGGGCGGCTCCGGTCGTTGGCAGCACAGCGTCAATTGGTCCCATCTTCTGGGCAACACGGCTTCGACTGGCCTCCAGCGGTTACGGCGATACTCCGAACCCTGGTCGACGGCACTGGACTTTGACAGCGTCGATGTCCGTGTGCTTCACTTCGTTCTCCTCGGTGGTCCCCGTCTCCGGTCGGCAGCCTTTCGAGGGTCTGACTTCGAGGGAGCTTTGGCGAAGGTTAGCGGTGCTCGATGGTCCCCCGGAGCACGGGAAGAGGGCGCCTAACCAGGTCCTCTCTCGGATTAGTCCTCGACGAGCTCGACAGCTTTCAGGTCGGATCGGGTCGAGGCAAAATGCAGCAACAGTTCTTCTTCTTCCAGCTGGGCGTCGAGGATAAGCAGTTCCAGTTACTCTTCAAGTGTTAACTCAGCTTCTGAATAATTTCCAGTGGTGAGAGGTCCCAAGATATACTATTCTGTCTCTCATCCACACTGCTGGGTCACAGTCAGCAGCCAATCATACAGAAGGGCATTCATGCAGTCAGTCAGCCAATCAGGCATACAGTGCATACAGGCCATACTCCTCCCTCTCAGACACTCACAACAAGGAATGTGGATTGGGACAAGTACCGAGCCATTCAACACTACACACTGCATTCATGCCAGTTTTGGGCAGGGTTGTCTCAGTCTTTGTCTCTCATACCACTTGTGTATAGGCACGTTAGAAATGCCATATCATATCATACCAGAAACCAGACATCCACAACAAGAAGTGCATATTGGTCACACACTCCATTCACCCAGGTCCCACCCACAGGGTGTACTGGGAAGGCTCCAGCCAGTCTGGCCTGAACTTCACAACAACATCATATATGGAACCTCCACCCAACAGCCAGTCAGGGGGAAGGGACAGAGTCAGGGCTTCCCAGGATTTGGGAAAACAAGGTAACAGGCAATATAAAGCAAGAGGCCACAGGGGCCATCTTGTTTCCTATCAGGAATCAACTGATTCCAATGGCAGGGCCTGGGTATCCCAAAATGGAGGATACTCAGAGCACCTGTCAAATTCAGCATGGAGTTGCCACCAGCCCATACCCTGCTCTGTGGACCACACACAGGTGCCCAAAAACATAACTAGGGGCACAGGGTTGCACCCCCACCCAGGGGTGCCATAAGGGTATCCCATGAGTCTGTACACCAAACCAAAAACAGGAAGAGCTGCACTGCCATGAGTCCCACATGGACTCCTGGGCAGAAAACAATAAAGAACACAAATAAAAAAGGACTACAGGACAAGGACAGGGAGGCCCTGTGCCTCCAATGCATTTCCAGCATCACACCTGCAACATCAATGAAAGGGAATGGTCATGTGCCTTAAAATCTAAATGTCAATCCTTAGCCTCTCAAGCAAGGTTGATGAAGAAAAAGTATGGCAAGTTCACTATGTTCCCCATACTAGCATTCTACAAACAAAATGTTAGACCCATTCTTACCTATGAAGCTCAAACTGCTTTAAATCTAGCCTGGCAAGTATGGGATTATCTGGAGGGAGTCCTTTAGAAAAAAGTTCTTAACCTACCATCCTGCCCCCCAATAGCATTAGTGAGATAAAAATGGGGTCTACAATAGTTGCAGTCCATCGCTCTCTGGAAATCGATAGCACTTTATTGTAAATGCATCATGTCTGACACTCTTCTCCCCCATTTGAAATTCTGCAAAGTTCTTCATATGAGAAAAAAAAAGAGTGGTTGTTTGATACATGGAACGAGAGGTGTCAAATATGGGTATGCTCTCTAGAGTTGACGAAGACACACTGATATCTAACCCACAAAAAGTGAAAAACAGTATTGTGCTCAAGACTGGATAAATACTGAGGTTAAAAGACTGCCCTTAGAGCATGAAAGAAAAGGAGCAGGTCATTTACCAACCTATTTTATCAAACTTTCCATGTGCTGAACTAAGACACTTATGAATGCGATTATGTTTAAATATACTTCCAACAAGAAAGGTATTGAGTTTTTGGGGACAAATTCCAAAACCAAGGCCTTTTGCTGGTTTTGCAAAAAACAGGAAACTCCTGAGTCTGTGAAACATCTACTTTTAGAATGCATAATCTTTTTGGCAATGCGGATTAAGTTCTTGACTGCCATCTGTCTAAATTTGAAATCCTTGTCAATAGACGAGCGGTGGATACTTTTTTAAATTGTACATAATGTAGCATTGATTTTAGCTGGGATGACAATTTTGAAAGATCTGATTGTTGTATGATGAATTTGTGAAATTATGATGATTGAAAGAATAGATGTATTCAATTGTAAAATTTTGAGTAAAAAGTATGAAAAGTTTTTAATAAACTAAATCATAAAAAAAAGGAAGGCAACCCATATTCATTTAGCCTCTGAGGGTATGCATATTGGATCAGACATTAGGCAACAGGCATGGTTAAAAAGCACAAAACTGCTTCAGCATGCGCAGGACAAGGTACGTAAACTTCCCTTTGATGCCACCCAGCTCTTACATGCCACAACAGACAAGGTCTTGACAAAGGAAAAGGCTGACCTGCCTAGTGCCAAATCCTTAACTGACACACCAAAACCAGCAGTGAGACATCCTTGAAGACATCCTTCAACTATGTCCCCATGTCTCACATATGTAGAGCTTTCCAGGCCTTGAGAGGATTCCAGCAGCACTCCCAGTAGTGTCATTACCTGTCTTCTTCTGGAAGTCCCCACCCATAAGAGGTCCAGAATGGAGGGTTTCCCCCTCACCTACAAATACAGACCCCAATGGAAAGAAATGAGATGAAGGTACAGATGACCCACTTCACTCCTCTGGAAGGTTGAATGACTCTACACCAGGCCCAATGTAGGTGGGTCACCCGGGATCCATGGACCCTTTCAGTGGTTGCTGGAAGCTACAGGCTCTCACCCCCATTCTTTCCTCCCTCTCTCAACCAATGTATCTCTCTTGGTTAGGAGTCTGGAACTGGAAAGGTACTGGATCTCAGAGGTGTGGACATAGCCCCCAGGTCAGAGGATGGCCTTGTATTCTGTTCCCTAATCTTCAGAATAGAGAAGATGGACAAGGCCAGATGGAAGTTGATCCTCTACCTATCCCAGATCAACCTCTTCCTTCCCCAAGACAGATTCAAGGTAGTCATCCTTGCAGATTCCGGCCTCCCTGCAGAATGGAGTTGGATATGTGCGGTGAACTTGCAGGACACCTATAAAAGAAATCCCCATTCGGTTGACTCATTACAAGTTCCTAATGCTCTTCATGGGCTATTTAGACCTCCAGTCCAGGATTGACTTCCTTGGCCGAAGCACAGGATTTTCACGAAGGAAGGTGACTGCATCAAAGCCACACTTCGGAGGAAGGGCCTACACAAATAGCCATACCTCAACGGCTGGTGGTGGCTCCATCTTGATCCCAGATGTTGAAGGACATCCAAAGGCTCAAAACGTGCCTCTTGCTTATGCAGTCTTGGATGTCCAGTGCACACTTGAAGCTCAACTCCTCCAAGACTGAATTCCTACTCCTCTCCAACAACACTGAACAACTAGACGTACAGACCTGTCTATCACCCATGAACTCTGAGGGATTCCCACCTGAGCTCACCTCCTGCGCCAAGTCCCTCGGGTTCCACATCGACAAACAACTCTCCTTCAAGACAAACATAGCTAAGAAAACTCAAACTGCTTGGTATCAGCTCTCCTTCCTGCGAAAAGTCAAGCCCTTCCTACCTCCGGACAACTTTAGATCCAACGTTCAAGCACTGGTCCTATCTCACCTGGATGGGCGCAATGCACTCCTCGAAGACCTCCCATTGTCCTCCCTTGTGCCCCAGAGAAGTGTCCTACACGCGGCTGCACGCCTCATCAAGAGTCTACGCAAATCTGGCCACATCACCCCAGCCCTCATCGACCTTCACTGGCTCACACTGCACGCACGAATTACCTTCAAGTCTTGCTGCATCATCTATAAGGCAGTCGCCCTCAAGTCACTAAGCTACCTTGCGGAGAAACTCAGCATCTCCGGCAGACAGCACACCACTAGAAGACAGGATACGTGCAGACTTGAAATCTGCCGCTGCAAATAGGAAAGGACAGAAAACAAGCCTTCTCTGCCTACGCTCCAAGACTATGGAACCTCCTCCCCGTCAGCATCAGACTCACTCCCACAATTCAGAAAAGAACTCAAGACCCACCTCTTCAAAGAATCTCTCTGCCTCAACACCCAGGCCATCACATTGCCCCTCGTGCCACCTGGCTTGATAGACATTGTCTGCCGCTGTCCTCCCTGCCTCCCAGTACAGCTGTACCCTTCCTCTGTGCCCCTCTGTATCCCACCCAGCTGGATATCTGTTCTGTTGTTACCTCTGAAAAGCGCTCAGTTATGCATCTGTACTGTTGTATATCTCTTTAAAGCTCTCCGGTATGTATCTGTATTGTTGTATACCTCTGTAAAGTGCTCTGTTGCTTCTCGAAGCCAGGTCTGTGCTCAGTAAATACCATAATGATAATAATAATAATAATAATAATAAAAGGCTATGGGGAGGTTCTTTAAACTGGGGTCCGCACTGGGCATATCGACCAAATTGAAAAAGCTGAGTCTTGATTCATCCCAGTGCCTCTCCTTCATCAGTTAAGTGTCTTTGCATTGGAATGACATCCCCCCCATAGGCGACAGAGTGAAGTATTTGTATTTATTTATTTATAATGCGCACCAAACCCAGGGGTAGCCAGGCGCAAAGGCAGCAAGAGGGTTGCAAAGCTTAGTTACATAGTAGGGTGAGGTCCAGCTGCGGTTACATTGCCGGACGTATCACACCAAATAGGAAGGGTAGGACATAAACATTGTAGGCTGCACTATATACATATTTACATTCAATGAGGTAAGGAGCCACATGGTAGTGGCGCATCTGGGCATCGGAAGTCATTATGAGTCGAGAGATTTGAGCCAGTGGACAGTCCTGGCTCTGAACTGGTGGTAGGGTAGGTCCTCCCTACAGGTGGGAGGAAGGGAGTTCCAGAATTGCGCTGCTTTTACTGGGAAGCTATTACCTCCAGACATTGTACGTTTGAACCTGGGCACCAAAAGAAGGTTAGAATTGGCCGTTCTCGAGGGGCGAGAGAGGGTGGGTCTAGTAAATCTGGCGATGAGGTATTGAGGGGCTGCTTGGTGGAGGCATTTATGAATCATAGATACCGATTTAAGGAATATCTTGTCCTTGGTGGATAGCCAGTTGACAGATCTTCTGGAAACTGAGATATGGGCTTTCTTCGGGATACTGAGGGCCGCTCTGAGGGCATTATTTTGGAGGATTTGGATTTTATTTGAGATATATTTGTTACAACCTACATATAGAGCGTTACAGTAGTCCAACTTTGACAGGATCAGCGCCCTGGCCAGGGTGGTACAGTTGGTGGGGGAGAGAAAGGGTTTGGCTGCCCTAATGAGTTTGCAAGTGTAGGAGGTGGCGGAGGCCATTGCATTCACTTGTTTGTTGAAGGTGAGGGTGGAGTCTAGATAAAAGCCGAGGGTTTTAACCTCCTTAGCTACTTTGATCTTGTTGTCGTCAATTATGAACGATGAGTATTTGTGGCCCAATTTGTTGAGGTAGTGTGTAGATCCTAGAATAAGGAGTTCTGTCTTGTCATCATTCAGGCATAGACCGTGTGAGGCCATCCATGCCTGGATGATGAGGTACACTTTATTAACGAAGGCCAAATCCTTGTCATAATCCCCCGACAACGGGATGAGGATCTGGGTATCATCGGCGTAATTAGTGTAGGTGATACCCAGATCGTCTAGATCATCGAAAAGGGGCTTCGTGAAAATGTTATAAAGTGTAGGGGAGACGCAAGATCCTTGAGGCACGCCGCAAGTGATAGGTGTAGGGTCGGCTGCTGCTGACAGTGAGAAGACTCTCATCGTGCGGTTATTGAGGAAGGATTGGATCCAGTTGGTTGCTTCTTGAGAGAAGTGGGCAGCTTTTTGTAGGTGGTTGCACAAGATCTCATGGTCGACCAGATCGAAGGCCGCAGAGAGATCGAGGAGTAACAATAGTGCTGTCTTGCCCTGGTCTCTCAGCTCGTCTATCTGTGCCTTGAGATCTATAAGTGCAGTTTCGGTTCCATGCTGTGGCCTGAAACCCGATTGTCGGACGCCTAGGAGATGGAAGTGCTCAAGGTAATGTTGGATCTGGTGGTATGCTGATTTGTCGATGATTTTAAGAAGGAACGGTACTGTGGTGATGGGGCGGTAGTTAGTTGGAGTGGAAGGGTCTAAGTTTGTTTTTTTAAGCAGAGGGAGGACCCAGGACTGTTTTAAGTTATTAGGTATGGTGCCTGATGTGAAAGACGCATTTATTAGTTTGGTAATAAATGGTGCGAGATCATGGGCTGCATCCTTAATCAGTTGAGCGGGGCATAGGTCTCCGTGGCAATTTGAAGGTTTGAGGGTGAGAATAGTATTTTCTACCTCGTTGGTGGATACTTTATGGAAGTTAAAGGTGGGGTTGTGCACGGAGGGGGATGATTGAGTCGGGTGAGCCTTTTTATGGGAGGCGGTACTCGGCTTAGTAGAGGAGAGCAGAGTTTCTTTTTTAATGCTTATTTTAGTTTTAAGGGAGGAGATTTTGTTCGCTAGGGCATTTTGTATGCCAGTGCACCAGTTTTTATCTTTGATACATGAGTCGGGCACTTGGATCGGGGATTCAACCTCTTTAAGTATTGTGAAAAGCTCTCTAGTGTTAGCTCGCCAGATTTTTTCACAGCGTCGCTTTTCCTGCCTGAGGGCTTTAAGATGAGGCGAAAACCAGGAGTTGATGTGTTTCCGGGGCTTGCTCTTTTTTAGCTTTAAAGGCGCTATGGCATCAAGGGATGAGAGCATGATTTTATTATAGATGTCCACCATCGTAAATGGATCTGTATGAGCCGGGATGGCATTCAAGGTTGGTGTGATTAGCGGGATCAGGTTTTCGGGGGTGATGTTTTTTTTATTTCAGGATTGGACAGCTGGGGCAATGCTGTTAGCTTGTGCTGGGGTTGCCTCTAGGGTGAACGAGATCAAGTAATGGTCTGTCCAAGGCTGCGGGAGTATGGCAGTGACTAGGACTGGGCAGTTGTGCACAGCTAGCCAATCCAGAGTTCTCCCTTTGATATGGGTGGGCTCAGTGATCTTCTGGGTGAAGCCCAGTTCCTCTAGGGTGTTATTGATTGTACTGGCATTGGCGTCTGCAGGGTCGCTAAATCCTAGGTTAAAGTCTCCTAGTAAGATGCGTTGTGAGGAATTTTTAAGATTGTTTGATAGGATGTCTGTGAGGTCTTCTTCAAATGACCCTAAGGGGCCCGGCGGTCGGTAGCAAAGGTGAATGGAGATGGATTGGGTATTAGATAGTGTTAACTTGGCGGTTAGAGATTCACAGGAAGTAACATTAGTAGGTGATTCAATTGTAATAGGGAATTTAGTTTTGGCTATGATGGCAAGACCCCTGCCTCTGGAGGTGGTACGATCAAGTCAAATAGCGTGTAGTCGTCTGGTACCGCTAGCATAATTGCAGGGCCTGCCGTCGGGTGGAGCCAAGATTCGGTGACTGCTAAGAAGTCCAAGTCTTCGTTGTGTAGCAGGTCGGCAATGTCTGAAGCATGGGCTACCATGGAACGGGCATTTATTAGTGCACCCTTAGTCCCGAGATTTACTGGGTATAGGGGTGGTGGCGCAGACGCGTGCGTACTTTTCGGGTCACGGATGGGCTCACGGTGGAGTCTACTGTTCAGTTGAAGAGGGTGTAGGGATGGAGTCCTAGTCATCTTATTATGGGCTAGTTTAGATAGAGGGTCATGGAGTCTTGAGAGCCTGGCACGTAATCTAAAGTTCCTCATGAGAACAGGGCAAGGTGTGGAGGTCATTTCAGTTGATGTGTATGGGTTAAATGCAGGCTCAAGTGCTAGTAAATTGGGTAGCATGGTTAGGTATTGGCTGTTCAAGATGTGCAGTATTGATCTCAGTAACACTGTGTAAAGCGCATGGAGATACATTGTGGTATTGGGCAGGATAAGGCTAGTACAGTTTAGTTGTTATCCAGTAGCGTAAGGTCTAGTCTAATGGGTCACTCAGTGAGTGATCTCTCAGCTGTGCGGCAGGCTAAAAAACTAAGCATCTATTCCGACTGCGATGTTCCAGAGACTCTTAAGCCTCATGTCCTCCCGTGTCCTGCTGATCTCCTTTGCCAGTCTCTGCATGAAATGGATGCAGCTGAAATTGGCCAATCACTGAAACCAGGAAGTCCAGCCCGTTTGCTGTGGTGCAAATCTCCCCAGAAATAAGGTAGGGCTTTGACTGGTGTTCTCAGCAATCCAACTTTATGTGGGAACACTTTTTCATACCCAAAGCCTCTCCCTCCTGATCAGGTCGACACCCATGGTCATTTGCAAACCCACATCCTGTGGTATATGCAAGACAAGAAACTACAAATAAACATACTTGAGTTGAAGGCCTTTCAAGTTTTTCAGTCATCATTACAGTTCAAAGCACGATGGTCCCTACAGACAATATGACAGCCTTGCACTACTTGAAAAAGCAAGCGGATAATATCTCCTCCTTTATACAGACTAGCTTTCTGGTTCCTGAAGGCCTAGTCAAATGGAATCTGTGGCTTTCAGAGGAGAACAAGGCAATCCTTTAGTCGGCTTGCATGGAATCCACAAGGAGGAATATATGGAGATGTTCTCAAGCATTGGATCTTTCATAGATTCAGATGCTTGAATATTCCCCGTCGTCAAACTGGGAATCCTCGGTGATAAAATGAATTATGATATTTTTTTAATATACATCCCTTCTCCCCTAGAGAATGCATGTAAATACTCCATTGTGGCCTATGAGCCATTCTATTGTGTAGCCCCTCCACCTCACTTTGGTCCTTTATGGCCCCAACCAATGAGGTGAAAGGGTTTAAGCTCTGCCCCAGTCAGCCTACTTCAGATTTTTTACTGCAGTCTATCAGACAGTAGGAGTCCTCCAGCTCTCTGAGCTTTTGAATTTATTTCACCTTTTGTGTGTAGTTTATATTCTTGTAATATATTCTACTAGTTCCCCTTCTTAGGGGCTTTCTATCCTTAACCTTTGGCCTCTGTAAAACATATTTTCTTGGCACTTTTTCGTCGAGTGAAAGTTCTCAGCATGGCTGAGCTTCAGTCTGCCAAGAAACCTTCCCTGTTTAGGGACTGCACGAGGTGCAGGAAGAAACTCGTCTACATGAAGGACCCACATGACCACTGTATTTACTGCTTATATCCACATGACATTAACAAATGTGACATTTGTAGGACTTTCTCCACCAAAACCTTGCAAGACAGACACAGGAGACTTTTGTTACACCTAGAAGCCAAAGGTCTGTCCTCTGACGAGTCTGCCAAGACAGCTCCTGTATCATCTACTAAACCATCTGAGAGACAATCTTCTAAGAGAAGGGCCTCTTCAGTGGAAGGAGTTCCTCACCCTCTCATAAGGCAAAAAATAAAGTTGGAAGCCACTTCTTCTATGCCTTCCTTGGACTCAGGACACCATAAGGCACGCCATTCTGAAGAAAAAACCACCTCCAAAGGTAAGGAGGCGTTTTCAAAAAACCGGGGCGGGGGGGGGGGGGGGGACAGTCATCCACAGAAAAGCTGCCCACAAGTGGCAGCAAGGTCAGGGACCCGCCGACGCCCAAGCCATCAACGAAGCCACTATCAACTACGACAACACTCCAAGCCTCATCGTCCACGACCAAATCCTCGCCATCGAAGTCGTCGTCCACGAAGCAGTTGTCGTTGAAGGAAACTCATCACTCGTCGACGAAACTCTCGTCCTCGAATCAACCATCTTCAAAGTCTTCATCCATGAAACCACCGTCGGCGAAACCGCCGTCGACTAAGCCATCGTCCGCAAAACCACCGTTGACGAAAATACCGTTGACGACTCCAAAAACTTTGGTGTCTTCTGAAGAAGTAGAACTCACAACACCAGTCACTGATGTCACAGACAAACCATCCGATGTCAGCAGTCTCCACAAGTCTTTGGGATCAACGTCTCCAATTTCAGATACACATGAACCAGTTGGAGCACAACTTTCCCCGTTAAAAGAGATGACAGAACTCCCAGACATCATTCTTCAGGAGGAGTTCTCGGACACGGAAATTCTTGGTGAGCAACCTTTCCTCATTCCTAAGGAAAACAGCCCTCCTTGGCAACCAGATTCAGAGGACATAGCTGATCCTTATGACCCGGGGCTCATGGCATCGATGCAAAGAATCATCGAGGAATTTAACAGACGCCAAGAGCTAAAGAATAGGTCTTCTGTACCGAAGGAGCCAAGAACCCCCCTGAGGAATACTTCACCTCAGCATAGCAAATCCCAGACACTCCCCTTCCAGGAGTAGACCACAGAAAAGAGCATGATCACCTTAGCCTCCACGTAGATCCAGGAGCAGAACACTCATTGCTTCACCGACAAGTGTCCCCTCTCCAGCATCACCGCATAGACCTCGATCGCCAGTCCGAGATCCAACTACGGTACCGTCATCTGTGTCAGTATCTGATTGGCAAGAGGACCCGTTCAGGGATTTTTCGGACCTTGAGGAAGGGGAGATTACACAGGAACCTGATGCTCCCAGTGAATGGGATGATTATATCGTCGAGAAACCCAGGAAGAAAGACTCCCCAGGTGATACGTCACCTCCGGACGATTTGGTATCATTTCATACTATAATTGGTAAAGCTGCGGACTTGTTCAAAATACAAGTTTCTTCGGAAGAGAAGACGTCGGTGCTTTATGAGCACAGAGACAAACGCAGAAGAACGGTTACCACCATTCCTCTTCTCAACACCATTTGGGAGTCTGGGTCAAAGATACTGGCCACCCATTTATCCACACCTGCATTAGTGTCAAGACCTGAAAAGACGTACAAGGCACCAGATTCAGCACCACTTTGTTTAAGGGGTCATACTAAGCCAGACTCAGTCATCACAGTAGCAGCTAGAAAGAAGTTAGCCAACCCATCATCACCACTGTCAGCACCACCAGGCAAGGAAGGTCGTAAGCTGGAAGCCCTGGGTAGAAAGGTGTCTTCCTCAGCCTCTCTCACTATTAGAGCAGGCAACGCATTAGCCATGACAGCCAGGTTTGATCTCAAACTTTGGCTCCGCATGTCCAAACTGACCAAACATCTGCCAGCAGATTTACAGGAAGAAGCCAGGTCCATCATTGCGGACGGAGAAGCTACCTCAGACCACATGATTGACGCTGCTGTTGATGTGTCTGAATCAGGTTTCAGACAAATGGCCCACGGCACGGTGCTAAGAAGACAGGCATGGATGAAGGCCACACATTTCAGGCCTGAAGTACAGGCACACATTTTGGACATGCCTTTCGACGGGCAAGAATTATTTGGCAAAAAAGTAGATGACCATCTGAAAGGAATTAAAACGGACACAGCCCGAGTCATTAGTTCCCTGAAGGATAAATATAAGGACTGCAGGTCTTTTTGGCCCTTTCGAGGTTCAACGTCAAAAGACACAGGATATTCACGTTCTCCTATGGTCAAAAGTCGCAAGATAACACATTCCAAGGCAACAGTTATCAATCCTCCAACAGGTATTCCCAGAGAGGAAGGCGTGGCGCTTCCCAAGGTAAAGCACAGAACAAACAAAATTGACCATTCGATTCTTCCCCCTCTATGTCAAACACCTGTAGGGGGAAGAGTAAGCCAATTGTTTCAACGCTGGAATTCGATAGCGTCGGACAAGTGGGTATTACAGGTGGTCCACAGGTGTCACACCATAGAATTCCTAGACCACCCTCCATCCCTTGCCCCCATCCCTCGCAAAGTTCACCTGCTGCGGAACGTCATGGCAGAAGTTAAATAATTACTGCACAAAGCAGCTATAGAGCCAGTTCCCTATTCCCAGAAAGGAAAAGGTTTCTATTCCAGCTTTTTTCTAACCAAAAAGAAAAACAGTCAATGGAGGCCCATATTGGACTTAAGGGCACTCAACAAATACATCAAAGGCATCAAATTCAAAATGATATCCCTGCAAGGCGTCTTACTGTGGCTGAACAGAAACGACTTTCTACCCACTCTGGACTTAGAAGACGCATATTTCCACATTCCAATTCATCCTGCCCACAGACAGTTCCTCGGGTTCGCTATAGGAGACCTGCATTTCTAATTCGGGGTACTCCCGTTAGGGCTGAAATCGGCACCAAAGGTATTTACCAAATGTCTGGCACCCGTAGCGGCGAACCTCAGAAGGTTGGGAACGGAGGTCTTTCCATATTTGGACTACTGGTTGATAAGGGCAAGCTCCTACAGTCAAGCTCAATTGGCAGTATCGAAAACGACAAAACTACTAAAAGGGTTAGGTTTTTCGATAAACAACATAAAATACTGCCCAGTACCCAGCAAGACGGTTCTCTTTCTGGGGCCCCGAGTTCGACACCACCATTCCCAGGGTAAGACCACCGGCGGACAGGGTAACAGCCATCCTCCGCTCGACATCTTTGTTCCTAGAAAAAGAGACAACCACGGTACGCTCTTCCAAATCTCTCCTGGGCATGATGTCCTCATGTATATTTCTCATACCAAACTGCAGACTTCGCATGAGACCAATCCAGGAGGCCCTGGACCACCAATGGAAACAAGCCATGGGTTCATGGGAAGATGTAGTCCAGATACCAATGGCAGCGCACAAGGCGCTTCGATGGTGGAATACTCCACGGAACCTGACCCAAGGGATGCCATTCCATTCACCAACATCTACTCTTCTCTTAAGGACAGATGTTTCCCTTTCAGGATGGGGAGCACACTTAGCGGACCTCCAGGCAAAAGGGGCTTGCTCAGACCAAGAATCACAGCTCAATATCAATGTCCTAGAGCTCAGGGCGATACGTTGGGCTCTAAAAGCTTTCCTTCCAGTAGTGGCGGGTCAAGTCTTGACCATCCAGACAGACAATACAACCTCCATGCACTACACAAACAAGCAGGCACAAAGTCAGAGATCTTATCACAGGAAGCTCAACTTCTATGGTCATGGGCCTTGCACCACAAAGTCCAGATCAGGGCGGAACATCTCCCGAGAGTGAACAATGTCTTAGCGAACAAACTGAGCAGGGAGTATGCGCCTTCCCACGAATGGGGGTTAGACGAAAAGGAAGTGCAACCGATTTTCTCTGTATGGGGCCCTCCGCAGATCGACCTCTTTGCCACCAGAGTCAATAGAAAATGTCAAGCATTCGCCTCAAGGTACCCGGAACATCAGTCAGCAGGAGATGCATTCTCGGTGGACTGGACAGGGAAGCTCCTTTATGCATTTCCCCCCATTCCACTCATAGCCAGAGTTCTGAGCAGAAAGAAGGAACAGGATTGCTCCATGATCCTAATAGCGCCGGACTGGGTGCAACAGATCTGGTATCCAACTCTGCAGGATATATCCCGGTGGCCTCCAATGCGCCTCCAGGCACATCAATTCCTCTTGACTCCGCAGAACCACAAAATCATCCACCATGACCCAGCGAGCCTCTCCCTCAAGGCTTGGTTCCAGAGCAGCAAAACAAAAACTCATGAACTTGGACCTTCCGGCAGACTGCTGGGACATAATCAGGGACTCTAGAGCCCCCTCGACAAGGACCACATACGTGCAGAAATGGACCCGCTTCTCTAAGTGGTGTGAAACATCTGCTATTGACCCACTTGCAGCTTCAGTAGAACAGATACTACCTTACTTATTACATTTGGCTAAGTCAGGTCTCTCCCTATCCTCCATCAAAGTGTACCTGTCGGTCATATCGACATACTCGACGAATCCAGAAGTGCAGTCATTACTCTCACTTCTGGCTGTCAAGATTTTCCTGAAGGGGTTGATGCGTACTTACCCTCCTACGCCCTCCTCGGTTCCTCCCTGGAGCCTAAACACTGTGCTAATGGCCCTCATGCAACCCTCTTTCGAACCCATTCACAGATGTGAAAAAAAATTCTTATCTTGGAAAATGGCTTTTTTGATAGCCATGACGTCGGCCAGGAGAATCAGTGAATTACAAGCCTTGTCTTCAGAGCCTCGTTTTACTTTGTTTCAGCAAGACCGCGTCACTTTGAGGACACACCCAAAGTTTCTGCCCATGGTCTTATCGGAAATGACACTCACAGAGCGCATTGTGCTACCATCTTTCTTCCGGAACCATACTTCGGAGGCGGAAAGAGCTCTACACTGCCTAGATGTGACTAGGGTTTTGAAATTCTACTTGCAGAGAACTAAGGAGTTCCGCTTATCTAACAGACTGTTTATTGCCTTCACTGGTCGCACAAGAGGGCAACATATCTCCAAACAAAGTCTGGCAAGATGGGTCTCGTTATGCATAACCCATTGTCATCAATTGAAGGTCGACCCCCTCTCCAGACCGCCTTCAGCACACTCCACCAGAGGGAGAGAGGCATCAGTAGTGTTTCACGCAGGGGTACCCTTGAAGGACATCTGCAGACCCGCTACCTGGAGCACTCTGCACATGTTTGTCAAACACTACTGCCTAGCAGAAGAACCCAACAAGGAATCGGCAGTTGGACAGGCAGTACTCGCCACCTCTTTACATAAGGTACGACCAGCCTCCTTTCCCGCCTTTCCCTGAGTAGGTAACCGTTGTGTTGCTGCATGGTAAAGGTTTGTCAGAAATAACTTTTCTGCATCTATGCTTATATATGTATTTATATATATGATGGTGCCATGCTTTACCTGCTTGGTATTCTATTCAAGCATCTGAATCTATGAAAGATCCAATGCTGGAGAAGTCTTAGTTACTTACCTGTAACTGTATTTCTCCAGCATATCACAAGGATTCCCAGTCTGACAACGGGGAATATTCAAGCATCTGAATCTATGAAAGATACCAATGCTGGAGAAATACAGTTACAGGTAAGTAACTAAGACTTTTCACTGGTCCATGGTCCATATCCATGCCTCGCTGGACAAGTTTCTGGCTTTTGTGTCAAGTATGACCACATCAGTATTCAAACTAGATTTGTGTTGTACTTATTTATTCGCCACTTGCACTTAGCTCAATTTGAGGGAGGTGGGGCGTCCAGCTTCTCCCTTCAATATCCTGTCGTCAAGGGGCATTTCAATGTTCTGAACACATTACATCCACTGGCTGACAATATAAGAAAGGTGTGGGCAGGGGGAGCAGCCATTGCTGCTCCCTATTAAACTGTCCCTCCTCTCTTATTACTCCTATTAGCTTAGCTTGCAGTGTGCTGCATGTCTCCCACAGTTGTTTGTTATCCATATCTGGCACTTTAGCAAATTGTCATAGTTAGCCAGTGCTTTTTCCCTCTATCTAGGATAGTCAAATCTGAGTGTTTTGCATTGCTGTTGTGTTGAAATGTAGTCTTTTTTCCCCTCTATCTCGAAAAGTCGAATCTGGGTGTTTTTCATTTGTCGTGTGTTTGAAATTTAGGCCATTTCCCCTCTATCTAGGAAAGTTGAATCTGGGTTTTTTGCATTGCTGTTGTGTTTGAAATGTAGGCCTTTTCCTCTGTATCTAGGAACGTTGAATCTGGGTGACTTGCAATTGCTGTGTGTTTGAAATGTAGGTGTTCCTCCTCCTATCTAGGCGTTTCCCTCTATCCAGAAAACTTGCTTCTAGGTGTCTACTTTTTTTGCTGTAGGTTGAAACCTTGGCTTTTTCTCTTTATCCTGGACACTTGAATCTAGATGGCTGCATTGCTGTTGTGTTGAAGTTGGGCGTTGTGCACTGCGGTTCTCCCTCTCCCTCCCCCTCTTTCTCTCTGCGCTCTCACTCCATGGTGCTTTCAATCTCCACTATCTTCTCTAACTGCTACTCTATCACCTATCCTATCCCTCTTTCGAAATCTGGAAGGGAAAATTCAAAAAGGATCTCCTGGTCTCCAATTCAGGCCTGCCCATCGCTGATGCCTATGTCAACGCTTCTTCCAGGTAGACTTGTCACTGACATCCTCGTTGTCGTTCCCTCTGCGGACCTTTGGATTCTCCATTTGGTCTCTGCGCTCTCCCCTTTCTCTTCCTTAACCAAGTACTCCTGGCATATTTCCCTTCTCTAGGGCCATAATTAATATCTACCTGAATGGCACTGTCATTGTCCAGGTGTCTCAGCCCAACCTCCTTCTTCTTGATAGGCGTCTTCCGTTTCTCATCAACTTCCTCCCTTCTCCTGTCACTCCTCCTTTTGCCACCCCCTGGCTCTTCTGCCAAGCACCATCGACGGGTGTACCACATTCCTGTACCCCTCCTCGGAAGACCTGCAAAAGTGGCAACCAGCTCCACTTAGCTACCCTCAACTCTCTCTCTGCCGTTAAACACTCCTCTGACATCTTCCACCTTCTTGAAGACTTCAACCTCGACGTCCTCACTCTCACGTGAGACGTGATTCGTGGCCAGCTCTGTCACATGTTTTGACACTCTCCTCCCAGAGGACTACCAGATCCGCTCCAAGCCCATGCCTAACCAGTCCGGGTGGAGTGGCCCTGATCTTCCCTGAATGGTTCCCTGCTACTATCATACCCACTCACCGCAGTCCTATTCCGACTTTGAATGCCTCGTTTGCAGGTTGGGTGTCTCCTATCCTCTCGCTGACTCTGGCCACCATCTACAGCCCCCCTGGTCCAGTCTCCCTCCTCCTCTCAGAGTGATCTGACCTCACTGCTTCTCTCCTGGCCTCCACCTCCAGGCTTCTCCTCCTCAGAGACTTCAATATTCACCTTGACTCCCCAGATGCGACCTCTGGACTCTTCTGCAACCTCTGTGGCTCTCTTTTCCCTTCCGGTCCGAGCACTCAACCAGACACACCATCCTCATTTCCAACCCTCTCACTACACCTCTCTCCTGGTCTGATAATGCTCTCCTGTCCTCTCACCTGGACCTCCTGGGTCCCCCAGCTAAGCCCACACCTGCACTGCTAGTTTCCTTCTCTGTCATTCGACCAATGAATTGCTTGTCACTTGCTGTTTTTGCTGCCACCTTCATTCCCACTCCTGCCACCGACTCTCACACTGACACAGCCCTTACTGACCTTCACCTCTCCATCTCCAACAATCTGGACATCCTTGCTCCTGTCATGAGGATCCGCATGTAGCCTTCCTCCAAGTGCAACACCTAGTATGACTCTGACATGGCATCTCGGAAACGCTAGTGCAGAGCTGCTGAGCGGAAGTGGCAGGCTTCGAGCACATCCTCTGACAGACTGGCCAGGCGCCTGCTCCAGAGGCATTACAGACTATCCATCCGCTTGAAGAATAGGGCCTATATCCAAGGCCACATCTCTGCGGCCACTAACAACACAGGTGAACTTTGCAAAATCTGCAAGGAACTCGCCGGTCCTACTGAAGTCTCAATTTCTCCTCTGCCTTCCCTGGCCCTCTGCACTGGCCTCCCACTTCATTACTAAAACTCACGCATCCTGTCCTCACTCTCGTTTACACTACTCCCTTCTCCCTCACCCCCCTCTTTTTGTCCTGTTGCACCTTGAAACACATTTTGATGGATAGGCGCATTATAAATACCCAATAAATAAATAAATACATTATGTTAATAGAAACGCTTTTGATCAGGGTTGGATCCCCTTCCCCTGGATTAATTCAGGATAATTGAAATCCAAGTTAATTTCAGGAAGGATCTTTTCTTTTACCTAGTTCCACTGCAGGTGGAATACACAGTTCTTTCGGCCTCATTACGAGTTAGGTGGTAAGTGGTAAAATTGTCGGTAACTTTGTTACCGCCAATTTTACTACTATGCCAAATTATGAGTTTTGGTTTGAGTGGAGGGTTTACCTCCAGCAAAACCCTGGTGGTAAATCTTCCCACTGAACAGCTTTAATTCCGCCGCAGTAATTCCACACAAAAAATCCACTTTGGGTCCAATGGACCCAAAATAAATGGGGAATTACACCGCCACCACGACTTGTAATCAGGCAGAAATTCCTCCTGACCAAGTTGCGCTAACCGTTATTTTTTGGAGGATTTACCTCCGAATTCCCGCCCAACTCGTAATGAGGCCCCTTATCTTCAATGTCTTCTTCACTTGCCAAAGTGACTTCCCAGTTCAAAAAGATTCAAAAAGTATTTTTTCTCCTTACATCAATTTGAAAAGTTAATGACAAAAATATTATTTTCTCAGGTGACCAATCACTTTTCATCACATGATGTCTCTTCACAAATTACACCTTGATCAGAATGGTTCATTCAGAAGTTCTTCTTCAGTCAGGATGGTTACACAACAGTTCATCAAAAACAACAGTGGAATTTCCATTTCTTTTCCACCATGATCAGTTACAACCTTCTACCACATTTAAAGTACTCCAACTTCTCTTCTTTCTGGTCCACTCGCGTGCCAGGACTAACCACTATTTGTCCCTTTCCTGGCATATTCGCCTGCCAGGATAAAACTCCTCCTACTACTACTACTACTCCTCATACTCAGCCGTAAGGTGTGTTCCCAACTTTCCACACTTGACTCTTCAATGGGGAAAATGTAAACCAACAACAGTTTCTGGAATAAGTCTCTGGACGTGTAACACCATTGGCCTAGAACTTATTTCACACATATGTTACACAGAAGGACAAAAAATCTTACGTGCATTCATTTGCCATTGGCAATGCAGGTTAATATTCTCTCCCCCTTGATCTTTTCTACAAGGAGGGCTCTTCTGCTGCTGTCTCTTATTTCTTTCCACACAACCTAGTGACTGTTAGCAATGTGATTCACAACTCCTGTGACTGCTACATTCAATCTGCCTTGATATCTCTTGGCTTGGTCAATGCAGTTAATAATGACCCTTATTTGAATATCCTTCTTTGGGAAAACTGAATCCCCTTTGTTTTATATTTGCCCTTGTTTGGCTCGGGCAATGCGGGTTACAATGTCCCCTTATTGGGCCTTTCTTTTCAGGCAAGTCGCATTTAACTTGTTTAACAATTGCCACCTTTTGGTTGGAAATGTGGATTACAATGTCCTTCTGTTCGCCCTCGCCCTCTTCGGTAATTACATTAATTCTGCTTCCTTTTAAATGTTTGGTATTCAAAATTGGTTTTCTTTTGAAGCGGTGTATGTTGGGGCACCCGGGGTTACCTAACTCAGGACAACTCACCGGTTTCTCTTGGCCGCTCCTCTGAACCCGCTCTCTATGCTTTGCTGCTTGTTGTGTATCCACTTGCGGGGCACAGCTACCGTCAACCTCTTACCGCACGCGCTGTCTCCCACTGGAGCTCACACGGTGCCACATGTGCTCCGGTGAAGTCCTTACACAGGAGTGCATAGTCGGAGGCGGAGAGAGCGAGTCTCTTTTGCAGGACAGCTGGTCTCACCACTGCTTCGCGCTGAGCATCCTCTGCATCGCCAGAGCCCTGCGACCTCTGGCAAACTTTCTTTACAGCCTCACGCTATCTGCAAAGCGGCAGCGCTGACTTCTGCTTTCTCCTGCTGCTTCTCAAACTCCCACTGCTTCTGCTGCCACAGTGTTTTCCTGACCTGCACCTGACAGGCCTCTAAATGTTTAAAGGTTCAGCTCGGGTGTGGGTCATTAGAACATCTAGACCACTCACTATGCTCTAGTGACTCTCTGCTCCTCTTCCTCGTATCAGTGCTAAGAGCATGAAGTCCATAATGTTCTTAGTTAAATTAACAGGAAAATCCTCAATTTGACAACAAGTCATTAATACAATGGGATCATTAGGGGAATTATTCTGAGGATAATCCCATTCTTCCTGGCCCGAATCCCCTCCCATGTGATCCTCCCGCAGAACACCACCCCCAGGGTCAGGATCAGGTAGCGCCTGCCTTTCCCTGGCCACATGAGAAGGGTTCCAGGTGGGGTTCCTTGGGATGATCACCTCTGATTCATCACATTACATCGGGTAATTTACCACTTTCAACAAACTCAACTAGGGGACATACGGCATACCCTGTTACTAATTCTCAATTTTTATCTCTAACCTGATACATCATCAAAATACATAACTCTGTTTCCTGTACAGAAGTGTCAAACAAATCCTCTCTGGCCTGTAGGAGTTTGTCCGTGATAGCTTCACAGTCATGACAGGTCCCCTTCCACAACAGAGAGACCCATAACCCTAGCAGCCCTGCAACTACATCAACAGAACTCGCAGCAACTACAACAACAACATCCAAGATGGCCGCCACCCTGCCTGGGTGCACCCCAGGCTGCCCTGGGCCTGCAGCACCTTCATTGGCTGCTGCCGGAATTTGAAGGAGCCAAGCCCCGCCGCCGGCAGGCAAAGCCGGCCCCCACTGAAGGCCTACACTAAAGGCCTTTGCATCCAGTCTCTGATGGTCTCAGCTGCGTTGCACCCCGAAGCTAGACATGCTTCGCATCAGGTACATTCCGAAACCACCATTGAACCCTGGGTTAAGACCCACATTGACTATAATTTGCCTAATGTACTTATTGAATGGTATTGACATCTCTAATCTATATGTTATGTTATGACCATTTGTAGAGCGTGCGGTCGCCCGGGGGCATCATGGCCCTAGCTAGAGAGGCACCATCAGTAGAATTCTGTTCTGCAGCAAATCAAGATGATAATGATATTGTTCACTTAGGCACGGCTGAGCCTTCAGTGTGTAAAAGTAGTGCTGTTTCACTTTACTGTCCACACTCTGTTACTCAAACGGCTCCCTCTCTTTTGTTGCACTCCCCGGAGTCTGACACAAGTAGCGTTCTGTGCATAGCCAACGTATTGTATGACCAACATACCATAATCTGTAATGAACGTGCCTTAATGTAATTAATGATCCCCAACAAGGGTGAAACACGTGTATGGGGTTGCTGGTGGTACTCTCGTTCAGGTTGGAATTGCCATTGCATTTCGGTGCTGGACTGCCCCTGGGCAGGACAAAGACTGATATGCAAATGGATATTTCCCATCTGTGAAAGGCACAGTGAGAAAAAGTAGTGGCTGCGAACTCTCAAGTGGTTAATAACCACTGAACAGGTTATCAAGCCTTGTTCTATCGAGAGAGGGGCGCCCGCTACCTTTGCAAACCACATTTCAAGGAACCTGGAATTGGTAACCCTAGGTCTCCTGGGGGCAACCAGACGTGGTCTCCCTCTCACTGTGCTTAGAGAGGCATCAGCTTCACCTCACTGATGATCCCCAACAAGGGTGAAACACGTGTATGGGGTTGCTGGTGGTACTCTCGTTCAGGTTGGAATTGCCATTGCATTTTGGTGCTGGACTGCCCCTGGGCAGGACAAAGACTGATATGCAAATGGATATTTCCCATCTGTGAAAGGCACAGTGAGAAAAAGCAGTGGCTGCGACCTCTCAAGTGGTTAATAACCACTGAACAGGTTATCAAGCCTTGTTCTATCGAGAGAGGGGCGCCCGCTACCTTTGCAAACCAAATTTCAAGGAACCTGGGATTGGTAACCCTAGGTCTCCTGGGGGCAACCATACCTGGTCTCCCTCTCGCTGTGCTTAGAGAGGCATCAGCTTCACCTCACTGATGATCCCCAACAAGGGTGAAACACGTGCATGGGGTTGCTGGTGGTACTCTCGTTCAGGTTGGAATTGCCATTGCATTTCAGTGCTGGACTGCCCCTGGGCAGGACAAAGACTGATATGCAAATGGATATTTCCCATCTGTGAAAGGCACAGTGAGAAAAAGCAGTGGCTGCGAACTCTCAAGTGGTTAATAACCACTGAACAGGTTATCAAGCCTTGTTCTATCGAGAGAGGGGCGCCCGCTACCTTTGCAAACCTAATGTAATTAACTCTGATTTGATTTGTAATTCTGTTTGCCTGCACTGCCGTACTTGCATTAACCTGCCTCTGCCAAGACCCTTCCTCAGACCGCCCTCTATCTAGAGTCGACTTCTATTCTTTCGGCGGATTACCCGCCTACCCAACCGCCCGCTTTGCAAGGCTGTTCGTGCAGTATCCTACGCAACACTAACACGGACCGACTTTGCTTTTCCCAGACTCACCATTTAGCTCCGAGACCCCGCCATCCCTTTCCACAGCCCACATTTCCTCACCTAGTGATTCCTCCCTCGAGCACAGCTTGTTACCCACAGTCGCTTCTGGCTCCTCCCCTACTGGCTTGTATCAACAATACTGCAACAAGAAACCCAAAAGAAACACACACCCCACCAAGACAACCCATGAACGTAACAGCAGCGCCTTTCATGCTCGCAATTCTGTGCACGTCCCTGCCCAATTGAAGGGCAAATTGCCCTGACTCAGCACTGATCCCTTACCCGATCCCAGTGTGCTCGAGCTCCCTCGACCCGCCAAAGCATGCAGCGGCCCTCCTCCTGCTCAGTGCAGCAGGGATGCCACTGTTCTTCCTCATTGTGAAGCCTGCGGGAGCCGAACCACCTCGTTGACTCAGGGTGCCAGCTCCAACGCATTCACCAGCGCTGAACAGCCCTGCCCATGGCCAGCCCCAACCTCGCTTCCCATTAAAAGCACCAGACATAGGGGGTCATTCCGAATTTGGAGGCAAGTAACGGGCCTTGCCGGCATGGCGTAAATAGCGTGTCCGGGCAGTCATTAGTCCGCTAATAGAGGACTATTACGACTTCGCGGGCACGAGCTTTGCGCCATGCTGGTAAGGTCTTGACCACCATGCTGTTAAAGGCACGAAAAATGCCCTTAGCGGCATCATGCATATCGCAGATGGCACTACCGGCATGGCCCAATGCGGCATTAACGGTGACCGCTAATAGCGGTCACCGCTAATAAGCGGAACCGGAAGTAGCATCATCGCACAGGAATGGGAAGGAGCACGGCTGCCATCTTTAAAAACACAATCCATTGCCATACTCACCACACAGGACCCGTTGGACTCTGCTGGACTCTGCTGTTGTTCTGAAAACATTCTCCTATCACACCACTATGCCCAAGGCCCTTAAGAAGGGAGCTGCCCACCAGCGGAAGGAGAGATTTAATGAGGATGAGTTGGAGATGCTGGTTGGGACCCTGCAGGAGCATGCTGGGATAGTTTTTTCAAACAACATGAAGAGGAAGGCAATACTGAAAAAAAAGGAAATCTGGGCACTTGTTGCTCAGAAGGTCAGTGCTATTGGGAACACCCCAGGCACAATCAAAGACTGCTGTAAGTGCTGGGACGACGTCAGAGTTAGGAATATACTCTCAGTGAATAGGAGCCAGGCAATGGGAACAGGAGGAGGTCCCAGCTCACCAATCAAGCTGACCCCATGGGAGGACATATGCGCTAGCATGATAGGAATGGAGGGGATCGAAGGTGTTGGCGAGATGGGAGTGTGGCGCCACAACATCGGGCGATGGAGGTGAGTGTCCTAAGAAAACATTGGGCCTCATTACGACCCAGGCGTTAAACCATGGCGCTATTACCGCCCCATTCCAAGGTTGGCGGGGTGGTAATTCCCCATTCACCATTGGCCCTTCCCCATTCCCATTTTTGCCCCATAGGGCTCATTTGGAATGGGGAAGGCGGTAATTACGATACCGCAAATTGCGGTACCGTAATTACCTCCAAGGTCCCTTTGCGGGTCCCTTCCTTAACGGCTGATAAAACCAGCCGTTATGGTAGAGACCCGCAAAGGGACCTCGTAATTGGGCGGTAAGGGATTACCAGCACCAGTGCCCTTACCGGTACCGGTAATC